>NC_140077.1:96157841-97394495 GCF_964194135.1 Talpa europaea
AACAGACACAGCCTAAGTTTAAATTAATGTCCACCAGGTACTCAGAAAACCGTATAGACAGGAGGAAAAAATCATTTCCCTCGCAGGGCAGTGAGTCTGCACATGTCTGTCACTCCCGGTCACCTTCACTAGGCCTGCGGGTCCTCAGAGAGGAATGAAAGAGGGTATCGTGTAGGATGGAAGAGAAAATAAAAGTTACAGCAAAGAGGAATGTTAAGATGGGGCAGGGTTCCTACATGACTATTCCACTTGTCTGCTGAGATCCTCACAGAAAGTAGTACAAACTTATTCTTCCTCTACTCTTGTCCTTCAAAGGTGATCCTTGCACGCCTCAGTGCAAGGCACGTGGCGGTCATATGGTGGGCAGGAGACTCATGTAGAGTGCAGTATCTTTTCTAGATGATATTTTCCCCTCCTAACTTTTTTCCTTTCCATCCAAAGAAAGCAATTCACCCTGGTGCTGGATATGAAGGCATTTCAGAGTACAAATCAGTTGTGTATTACCAAGTCAAGCAACCATGTTGGTACGAGACAGTCAAGGTGAGAAGGTGCCGTTTGTACCCCTGTCCTATGTTAGCCTTGTTTAGATTCATTTCTGTTCTTCCCCCGCACGTTATTCCTACCTTATCCTACCTAGTTCTATGGTGTGAAATAAGAAAGGAATCTGTAGCTATAATTTTGTATGAGAGCATTGATCTTTATTAAACTCAGAACTTTTTTTTGTTTTTATTTATTTTTTTAATTTAATTATTTTATTTTATTTTTTTACATCATTTTTCATTTTTGCTTAATATATGCATTTTCATCTTGGTTATATTCCCCATACAATTCCCGCCCCCCTTATTTTGACCCTCTTAATTCTCAAAATTAAATATGTAGAGACTGGAATAGAGAAAGTTGTGGTTCTAACAGGCTGCCAGGATGGTCCAAAACAAATGGAAATTTTCACCCTCTGCAGGCAGTTCCCTTGGCCTTTGACCTTGGCCAGTTTCTTCTTGGCCTTTGACCAGGCCTCTTTTCAGTTTAACTGTATGTATTAGCAATTCCAAAGTGCTTTTCAAGTCAGTCACAATAGCCCAGCAGCTAAAACAATCAGGTGTTGTAATGCCTGCTAACTAATTGGGCCCCAGGACTCCAAGAAGTTTAGCAACTTCCTAAGATCCCAGAACTACTTAGGGTCAGACCTGAACTGGAGCCCACTTCTGAATCCCTGGCTGCACCGGTTCCTTCTGATTGTCAGGGTTTTATGAGCTCTTTCATAGAAAATGCAGGGGGAAAAGCCTCCATTAGGGCCTTCCTGGTGGCGCAGCGGTTGAGCGCTGGGTTGCGAAGCTGCCTGAAGCCTCTGCGGCGCTGGTTCAATCCTCGGATGCTCCCTGGCCACTGAAAGAGGGTCCCTAATGGCGCACAGACCTCTCCTGCCGCCCGCTGCTCCCCTCAGCAGTGTACTTCAGTCCTTCTGCCTGCTCTGCTCCCCGCTCTGGCTCTGGTGAATTCTCTCACCCTCCCGCGCTTCCGATGGTACCCAATGCTTGTATAAATAGATAAATAAATAAATCTTAAAAAAAGAGAAAAAGAAAAAGACATTTCTCCTTAAAAAAAAAAAGCCTCCATTAATATCTCATTTCATGGGTGACCATTTTAACACAATTTTATATACGTCCAATGTTTTGAATTATGGTGTTTATACAAGCATATTGTACTTTAAGAAAAAAACCTTGTTTTGAGGCATTAGAAGTCCTGCAGAAATGTATTTTTAGATACTTACATAATATTTTATTATATAATAGGTCCTCAGTTAACATCATTGATTGGTCCTTGGAAACTGCCATTTTATTTTATTTTATTTCTTTTTTTAAATATAAACCAGAGACACACTGGTGGGAAGGGGAGGAGAGAGTAGGGTCAAACTAAGGGGGGGTGGGAATTGTATGGAGACTATAACCAAGATGAAAATGTGCAAAAAAAGTGCAAAAAATGAAAAATGATGTAAAAAATATATAAAATTAAAAAAATAAAAAGTAACATTTCAAGAAAAAAGAAAATGCACTTTAAATGAAAAAACATAATGAAATCCGGTCCTCAAATAACATTTCATAATGTTGTTTCATTCAGCATTGGCCTGGGTTGTTTTCTTCCTCATCAATATTAGAACAGAATGACGAGTGGACCTGCTGCATGATTATGCCACAGTTTACTTAACTGTTCACCACAGTTGTCTGCTCTTTTTTTGCCCTGTGCCTCCATTTTCCTTGTCCCCAGTGTTCTACATTTTCCTTCTGTTTTAAAGACCCTAATCGTTACCACATCGGCAGTGTCTTACAACCTGAAATGTTCTTTGTGGACTTCTTTTTCCTGTGTCATACTTGAGAAAATACTAGAAATTTGAAATATCTTAGAATATATCCGTTCTCAGGATCTTAAAAATAACAGATGATCTCCTCTTGAGATTCTTTTGGTTTGAAATTGCTAAACTTCCTTTGAGTAAAATCTCATGTCAAGACTTCTCTAGAGGAATTAGTGCTGTGATGAGAAACTAAAAGCAAGCCTGGTTCTATGAAATACTGTGAGCATAAAGTAATGTGTGTGTATATATACATACATATAAACTGTTATATATATTAATTATATACAAACTATTAAGTACATGTAACTATTAATATATTACAAATAAATATTATAATTAAATGTTAATTACATGAATCCATATTACATATTATATATACATATCTATTAATTATATTAATTATATAAACAATAATTACCTATTTTGCGCAGGTATCTATTGCTATAGAAGAAGTTACTCGCTGCCATATAAGATTTACCTTCAGACACAGGTCGTCTCAGGAATGTGAGTATTAGGAGATCTGTGACATAGTTCCATTTAAAAAGTATCTGTTATTGCTTAACAGCACTTTTGTTCATCTGCAGAATAAGATACTTAGAAACTAGATACTTGGCATCTTTATTTCAGGATTGATTGGTGCTAAGGAATCAGAAAAATGAATTTTTCTGGCCTTCCAAGAACTGTTTATCATTTATACCAGAATTTCCCGCAAATGTTCTGTGAGTTATATTCTATGAAGATGAAATGTTCTGTGAATCCTAAAGTCCCCTGCTATAGTAGAAGCTCTATGAATGACAAAAAGGATTTTGTAGAAGCTCTATTATGACAAAAAGGATTTCGTAGTCAGCTGGGGTAGAAAACACTGTGTGTTCTCTCCTCCCAGACTCTGTTGAAGATTCCATATTCCTGCAGCAAGAAGGCAGCTTAATTAACTATCTCCAAGTTAGTGTCTTTCTTTCTTGAAAGATTATTTTGAGTCTTAGATCACAGTTCAGAAGATGCTGTTCTCAAATATGAACAAAGAAAATTGATTTCATATTGATCTTGAAATTACTTGACATTCCGTAAGATTGCATGTAAATGAAATCCTTCATTCCAAACTGAATTTATTGAACACCATCTACATAGAAAGCGCAGGGTAGGCCCAGGGTATGCAACTTCAACTAGGACACAGCCAGTTCTGTGAAGCGGCTCTATGATCTACTTACAAAGGTGAGCAAGGAAATAAACACTTAATCTCCGAAAAGTATGAGACATGCTGCCAGCAGAAACCAGCACACAGGACTTATCCTTTCTGAGGATTTATGCATGAAATTTTCCTACCTCCTCAATAGTGTGTAGAGGTTAGTCCATTGAAAGGTGATGGTGGAGAAATATGTTTGATAACTACAAAATAAACTCAGCAGGACTGACAAGGGGGCAGTGAATACAATCATAATATTAGTTGAGCTTTATAAAACTGCCAAGTTTGTAGTTCGGCATAGTCAAATACCAGCAATTTCATACAGCTCCACATAATGCTAAGAAAACACTTAACAAATATTAAGTCAAACTCTATTTGTACACTCTTTTATATATAACCATAATAATCTGGTAAAGTTTGTTCTACTTTTATCCAAATTTATATATAGAAAAACAGATTAGCAACTTGTCCAAGTTCACAGCACTAGTAAGTGACAGCACCTGCATCAGACACCTTGGCAGACAATCAGACAATCAGGCAGTCTGATTCCAGGTGGACCTTTGCCAGATCATGAATGATGAAAGTTATTTTGAGACAGGTTATGGGGGATCCATGTAAGGTTGTTGTGGTGGTGGTCGTTTGGTATATGTTTATAATAGCTTTATTCATAATACCTCTCCCATTGGACATGCCCAAATGGCATCAATAGATGAATGGATAAACAAATTATAGTACAATCATACAATGGAATACTACTCACACTGTTAGTGTCTGAGACTTTGAGAACAGGTCATGAGTTACCCCAGCCACCAGCATCCGAGTAGGGAATACCTGAAAACCAGGTATCCTGCTTATTTAGGAAGCTAGGCCCTCCTCTCCAAATGCTGCAGGATACACATACCCACGCTTCCTTTGTGCCTAGGCCAATATTTTGGAAGGACTAGAAAGGCAGAAGCTGTAGATGACATCATAAACCTTAGTGCATAATAAATATTTCACTGAGCCTGTCTTAAAGCAGCAGAATTGGGATATCCCATGAATGGGTTTTGGAGCAGGTAGTAGACCTTATTTGATATGATTTTGGAAACGCATTCTGGTGCAGTAGTGTTGGGTAAAAAAAAAACAGTGACAGGGAGTATAGTTATGAAAATCTCACACACAGAGAAAAGATAAGGGTGGCTTGAATGCAGCTCAGAACAGAAGGGATGTAGAGAAAAAAACACTGGCTCCAGGGTGTTTAGTATAGAGAGTTAACATGTGGGTGGAGTCAGTACCCACATTTCTTTTTTTTTTTTTTTTAATTTTCTAGAGGCATGTCTTATTTATTTATTTATTCATTTATTTATTTATTTATTATTTGTTTGTTTGTTTGGTTTATACATGCACTGGGTACAGTCAGAAGCGCAGGAGGGTGAGAGAATTCACCAGAGCCAGAGCGGGGAGCAGATCAGGCAGAAGGACTGAAGTACACTGCTGGGGGGAGCAGAGGGCGGCAGGAGAGGTCTGCGCGCCATGTGGGACCCTCGCTGGTGGCCGGGGAGCAGCCGGGGATCGAACCGTCTGCAGAGGCTGCAGGCAGCTTCGCAACCCAGCGCTCAACCGCTGCACCACCGGGGAGGCCCAGTACCCACATTTCTGATCGGGATGTTTGGGTGGTTGGTGGTCTCATGCATTCAGAAATGTAGGAAAAGGAGCATACAGAAGATTTCAGTTGGGGAAATGTGTCTTTGAGGAATCTGTGACAGTCACAGTATATATGACTTATTGTAGCCTGCTAAACTATGCTAATGAAAGCATGATTCAATGTCACACCCCAGAACAAATCGTGACTCAGCCATGCAGTCTTCACTTCCTTGTTTCTTTCTTCTCTGCTCAGACACATATTTCTGTCTTTTCAGCCAGAGATAAATCGGAGCGAGCATTTGGTGTGGCCTTCGTGAAACTGATGAACCTGGATGGCACCACTCTACAGGATGGGAGGCATAACCTGGTGGTATATAAGGTGCTACTAACAAAGCAAGGCTCAGAGAAGGCTGAGGAAATTATGTTCCCTCTGAAACCAGTTCTTAAGGCTTCCTTCAATTTTGTGTATATAAACATCAGAAACTTCTCTACAGTTATATTGTATAGCTGTATTAATGTGTAAACTCTAGGAACCCAGATGGTTAAGGTCACGTCCACTACACAGTCTCCCATTTCCTTTCTGGAAAGGACAAGTTGCATTGTTACTCAGTCTCCTAAGGAACATCTCTCCTCATGTGCAAATGGTATCTGTGGTGGTAATAATCAAAGGGCTGCCCTCCTGCCTTCCACTCTGGATGTCATCCTGTGCAGTGTGGACGGTTGCTGTTGGACTTGTTTAGGGTGTGTAATGGGTGTGATAGGATGTGGTTTTCTTATCACAAGAGCCAGGCATCATTTCTTTGCTATGGAACCTTTTTTCCTTCTCTAACAATTTTGTCTACATTCTTCCCTTCTAACAGCTGCAGCACTATGGCTTCTACTGAGATTTTATAATCTAAAGTGTAATAGATGCTAGAAGGTCTCATTTTTCCAACAATATCACACAAATTTTTTTGACATGCATCTATCTGATGTTCATTTTTCTTAACAACTCTGTAGTTGATAGTCTTGGAAGGCACGACAACTTAATTCTACCCAATCAAGCCATCAACTCCTTGAAGTACAATTGAGACGAGTTACAAGTTCAGAAAAATTAAATCCAACCTTATTCTTTATTACATTTATTTACTTATATCAGAGATAGGAATTTTCTAGTTTATAACTTATTCTACTTTCATTCAGCATTGAAATTATTTCTGGATTCAAACTCTGGAAAAGTATCACAATGTCTGGGAGTTGGAAAGGATCTAAGCATAATTTAATAAACCCTTTTTATATTGGAAATGAATTGTGCTCACAATAGAAATTATTTTTATTTGCATGTAGAAGATTTTGCCCATCATTTGGTCTTCTGAACATGCTTCATTTTCAGGGTGACAACAAGAAAATGGAAGATGCTAAGTTCTACCTGACCCTTCCTGGAATCAAGGTAGAGACGGATGATAAAGAGGCTCCCAAAACCCCGACCAACTCTTCTGCTGCAACCAAGGATAGCACAAAGGACAGCTTTCAGATTGCCACCCTCATTTGCTCTACAAAGCTCACCCAGAATGGTAAGTGTGGGGCCGTCTTCCTGGGCTCTGTTGTTATACTCTGGACCACATGGGTCCATGTCTTCTGAGAAGAGTGCTGGCTGTTTTGGATTCTTCTCACTGCTCTTCAAATGATATTGTGGATAATACTAATCGAATAGGTAAGCTCCTTTCTAGACTTCATTGTCTCTTTCAAACAGGATAAAAGCATATGGTCTTTTGGGGTTTTGTTTTTTTTTTTTGTTTGCTTGTTTGTTACCACCTATCATACTCCTTCACAGAGGCAAAGAAATTCAAAAGTGTTATATTTCTTTCTTTCAAAACAGCAAAGAGCTTTAATAACGTGCTGTGTGTAATATATGTAACAAGAGATGGCAAGAAGGGGGGAGGATACTGGCAAGGAAATACCAGTTTCCTGCCAAAACAGGTAGGGCCCAGAGCAGGGAGGGTTTCCTGGTAGAGTTCCATTTGTCCCCCATATAGTTTCCTCTTTTCCTTTTTTTCCCCCAAGCAGTCACGAAATTTCCATAAAACTGAGTCATAAAATTGACTGCTGAGTAGTTCAAATAGGGCTCCATTTTGGTCTTCCTTGAAACCTCTGCTCTAAGTTTCAACTTCTCTGATGTGATCATGGCGCTTGCTTGCCAGTACCAGCTTCTTGTTGATTTAAACTATGTAATGTATAAGGGGTTCTGCGGAGCATAGTGAGCCAAGAATTAGCTGCCCAGGGGACATGCGTTAAAAATTGTACATCTCAGGCCTCCCTGGTGGCGCAGCGGTTGAGCGCTGGGTTGCGAAGCTGCTCGCGGCCTCTGCGGTGCCGGTTCGATCCCCGGCTGCTCCCCAGCCACCGGAGGAGTGTCCCACATGGCACGCAGACCTCTTCTGCCGCCCACTGCTCCTCTCAGCAGTGTACTTCGTCAGTCTGCCTGTTCTGTTTTCCGCTCTGGCTCTGGTGAATTCTCTCACCCTCCCGCGCTTCTGACTGTACCCAGTGCATGTATGTATGTATGTATGTATGTATGTATAAATAAATAAATAAATAAATAAATAAATAAATAACATGCCTCTATTGAAAAAAAAAAAGAAAAAGAAATTGTACATCTCACATGCTGTATAGGGGATCCATTCCTTTGGCCTCTTAGAAGATTTGGGTGAGGAAACTGGTAAGGGCTGTGCCTTAGGGCACAGATAGACAAAACAGTTTAGATATCAGGTACACGCAAGGATCAGGTGTTAGTTGATCCTTAGAGAGGGTTAATATTGTTTGTTTTGATGAATCACGGTTGACTAGGGAATAAGGATAGAATTTCCACCTGGACAAGTGGCTAGACTCAACAGAGTGAAGTTTGGAGCTGACAGAAAGTAAAAACGGGGAAGTAAAAATGGGAAAGTGAAAGTACGGGAAAGTAAAAACACATGCACCAAAAATTAATCTAGACAGAAAAGGCGAAAGTGTGTAGATAGTGAAAAGATCCTTGGTTGCAAAGGGCTTGAGGAAAGGTAAGAGAGGAAGGGGTGAATAGGCAGAGCACAGGGGATAGTTAGGTCAGTAAAACTAGACTATGTGATGCTGTGATAGATGTATGGATACATGTTCTTAAACGTTTGTCACAGAACATAGCACACAGTCAACTGTCATGTAAATTATGGACTTGCGTTCACAAACTAAGTCATATTTGCTCAGCAGTTGTAACAAATGTACCAGCGAATGCAAAGTGTCAATACAGGGGAACCTGGGAAAGTGGAGGGGTATATGAAAAGGCTCCGTACTTTCTGCTTAATTTTTCTGTAAACCTAAATCTGCTTAAAAAATAGTTTCTTCATTTCAAACAAACAAAAAATAAAACCAGAAAACACTGTGAGCTTCACAGAAGACATGCCACAATTGCATTAGCGACAGCACAATAATAATAAGTGCATAATAAACTGCTGACATGGGATTAAATGGTACAATATTTATGAAAGATTACTTTGAAGGTATATTAAAAACTTTTAATTTATTCAGATCCTATAATCCAGGAATTTGATCCTAGAAACTGAAACTAAGTAAACAGAGAGAAAGGTGCAAGGATTTATATGTGAGTGTTTTCCTGTTAATTCCCAATAGGAAAATAGTGAATCAGACCAAAAATCCTGTAGTTCAGGTCAGTTTAAGTTATATAATGATATAATGATAATTATATGTATACATTATATATAATACATGTATTTCATATACATGTAACATACAACATGTATTTATGTTCTATATCAATATATTAAATAATGATAAATATATGTATAATGTTAAAATAGATGCAGATGTCAAATATATTTGAAAACATAATCAAAGACATGAAATTTTTAAAACTGTTGTGTATAATTCCAGTATTGGAGCCAGTTGCCTGGCTTCAAATCCAAATTCTGCCTTACTAGTGATTTTATCTTGTCACTTGATCTCTCTTTGCTTATCTTCAAAATGGGGGTAATAATGGTATATATTTCAGGGCCTCCCTGGTGGTGCAGCGGTTGAGCGCTGGGTTGCGAAGCTGGCCCCAGCCTCTGTAGCGCTGGTTTGATCCCCGGCCACTGGGTGAGGGTCCCACATGGCGCACAGACCTCTCCTGCCACCTGCTGCTCCCCTCAGCAGTGTACTTCGTCAGTCTGCCTGCTCTGCTCTCCGTTCTGACTCTGGTGAATTCTTTCACCCTCCTGCACTTCTGACTGTACCCAGTGCTTATGTAAATAAATAAATAAATCTTTTTTTAAAAAATGGTATATGTTTCAAAGAGTGAAGTACATTTAAATAAGTAAAAGCAAAAGAGCAGTGTGTCATCTATCACAGAAACTACATGAGCTATTAGAAACTAGAATTACATAAAAGCTATTGTTATCATCATCATCCATACATAGAAAAACTCCAAAATTTTGAGCAGTTTTTATTTTGATCACTCTTTTTGGTATTTTCCAAAATTGTAAATATGAAATGTCAAATGATATATTTAAAAATATGGTCATAGACAACGTAAAGCTTTAATGTACTTGGGAAGGATGATCTGGGACTGTCCAGAGGAACAGCCTTTATCATGCATCTAATAGATTATCCTTCCCAGAGCCTAGAGTTCAAGAGCAAGTAACAGAAGTTTGTAAAGTTATAATGAAAAGCAAAAGGAATGTCTGCTAAAGATAACCAAATTGATATAGTGTTTATTATCTCCCAGTAAAAAAATTAGCATGCTTTGTATGACCACACCTTACAGGGGAGATCCTCTACTTCCAAAATACTAACGGTGGTGTAAAGCCAGTGGTGCTATAGAACAAAATTATTTTTAAAAAAACGTACTAAGCTTATTGACAGTAGCAAGACACTTGATCTGTTTTTACATACGTCACCCATCTTCTGCATGTTCTAAGCCTGTGCTGTCTCGCCATAGCAGCCTTAAGCCCCTTGTCACTTGTGAAATTTAAATTAATAGTATAAAATCAAGGCTAGAAAGATGGGGAGGACAAGAAAGGCACCGTGCCGTGTGCACCACAGGGAATGGAGCCTTCTAAGGGACAAATAATAACCCCAGGCAGTTCTTGTGTTTGCTCTCTTCTTCGTGGATGCAAATTATAAAAAACCAGTTTAATTTATTCTGAGGAAGAAAGAGCTGAAGAACATTAATAAACCACTAATTATATCAGGGCGTTTACTGACCAAGAGGGTAGCTGTTTGCCTTTCACACAGGAACCGTGACCACAGGCGTTTCCCCTTAGTCTTAGGAGGGCTATTCAGACGCAAAAGGTTAAAAGCCATTGACCTTTGGTACAAACAGATCTTGTCAACTCTTTATTATTTTTTTTTTCAAAACTAGGACAGACTGATTTGATGGGATCCTTTGTTGCTCGCCCATACGGACATTGAGAATAGATTTGCTATTCCAGGCAAGGAGAGAGGAATTCAAGACCCTGCAGGGATGGGGCTCGGGGGCAGTGTTGTTCACAGCAGCATCTTGTTTAACCCCCTCCCCAACACTCTGGCATATGAAGACTCCAACTTTGCCATTATTAGCTTCACTTTATTGAAAATTGAGTCAAAGGACTCGTATTTTGCTTAAGCTCATTAAGTGGTCGATTGGGTCTGAAAATAGACATTTATAACTACAAAGCATGTATTTTCCCTTGTCTTTCTCTTTTTTAAAATTTCGAGTTGCTTGATCCTCTCCCAAATCCTCTAATCTAACGTGGGTGTCACTGTTCAGAGTATCCTGGATTCTTACATACTGCAGACGGGAAAGTAAATTAGGACTACTTGGGATAACATTGAATGCTGTCTAATGTGCTTAAAGATGGTCCTGACTGATGAGCCAGTTCTATACCCCAGAGAGCTGGTAAATCTGGGCACCATGGACATGGGAGAATGTTGTCTCAGAATTTTTGTGGTAGCAAAAAAAAAAAAGAAACCCAGAACCCCAAATGTTTATCAACAGTGGAATAAATAAATCCCATTTAGTGCAGTGCACGCCATACAATGGGATAAATGCTATTCAGCCATGAAAATAAATAGAGCGATATGCACCAGCCTGTATGAATCTGAAAAACCCAGTAAGTCCAGGACTCTAAGATTGTGCCACTGCTTCAGTAGCCCTGAGGTCTCTGATTGACCAAATATATTCCTAAGCTGAGCCATGTAGGATGCAGATGTCTCTAGGCAGCAAATGTCTGGGCTGGGGAGTGAATTCTTTTCAGGCACTTGACTGCAGAGTTCCTAGGTCACCATTCACCCCAATGATCTACATCCTTTTCTTTTGGCAGCAATAAGCCCTGTGAAGTAAAGAATGGAGTGGAATCATTAACTAGTCTGTGTCAGAAATAGGAGATGGGAGATGGAAGCTGACTGTCTAGTGGCTAAGCCTAGCACAGTGCCTGTTGTGTACTTAATGAATGAATATGTTGAAGAATTGTATCGAGCACATCACAAGTGTCTTCACTGAGACTGGTTCCCCTCTCCATCTGTCTATTCATCCATCCATTCTCTCTTCACACTGGCACAGAGCACCGACTAGTGGCCTAGCACTATGCTGAGGTGTCAGAATGAGTGACTTATGCTTCCTGTTCCCAGGAGATTCAGAGCTGTAGGAAGAATCAAAGAGATGCCAAGTTTATCTTTATGACTCCAGAAGGAATAAAGTTTGAGATGGGTCTTGAAATATAAGTCGGAGCTTACAAATACATAGAATTATAGTATTTCTTGTCAATTCAGACAAAGGGGAGAATCTATGCAAAGACACAGAACTATTTCAGAGTATGGCCACTGAAAGGTAGAGAATGGTGGGTTTGGGGGCTCACAAGAGGGTATCAGTAGGGCATTACTGCTCTTTGAGTGGTGTTGGGACTTTATTCTATTGATAAGTGAGAGTCTTAGGCACTGGGTTTTGGGGGCTTCCAAGGGACTAGACAGTATGCAAGCCAATAAAGCAAACCTCAAGCAAATTTACTATACAAATGAGCGGTATTCATTTGCTACCTTTTATATATATTTATACAAGTCTATTGATTAAAAAGGGTATATTTCTCCTTTCCTTGGGTAATGCTCTGTGTAGTAGCAGTAGCTGGGTGTACTAAACAGCATGATAAAAGAGCTGCAGTCAGATGCCTGCTGTTTCCCTGACTCAGTAGCTCGATTTTCATAAAAGCTGTCAGTGACTTAACAATCCAAAAATCCCACATTTTTAATCTACAAGCACCTCCAGATTTTTGTCCTAGACTTATCCTAAAGGTCACAAATCTGTTCTGCCTTCTTTTGAAACAGCAGTCTATCTGATTTGCTTATCTATTTACTTCTTTGGAGAACTTTTGGGCAGGGGTTAAGGTGGGGAGAATTTGAGAGATTATCAAGGACTGGGTTTCTTTTTTTTTTTTTTAAGATTTATTTATGCATACAAGAGCTGGGGTACAGGCCAGAGATGCGGGGGGCGAGAGGATGCACCAGAGACAGAGTGGGGAACAGAACAGGCAGATTGAAATACACTGCTGAGGGGAGCAGCGGGAGAGTCAGGAGAGGTCTGCTGCGCTGTGTGGGTTGCTCCCTGGCCAGCCAGGGATTGAACTCATGCTGCAGAGGCTGTGATTGCATCATAGTGTGGTGCTTAACCCCTGGCGCCATCAGGGAGGCCCTGGACTTAGTTTTTTAAATCAGATAAATGTAATTAAATTGTTTTTATCCCACTTGCTGGGAGTTGTGTCACCTAAGCAAGTAATTCTGTTTCACAAAATCTCAGTTTCTGCATCTCAGAAATGTGAATGGATGTGATGTTTAAATAATGCATGTATGTAAGTTACCTATTCCCTTTGAATTCACCACGACATGTGTGGTGATAAGGGACAAATTAAACCATGCAGCAAATTAAAGGTAGGAAAGTTTCTGAAAAGGATCTTTTGGTTTAGTCTGGGTGGCTGTGATGTCATTATATGAGAAATGTGAGGCCTGCTCAGGTAGCATTTTAAGCTCTTGACATTGGTGGTAATTTTTTTCTCTTTGAATTTTGAAGAAGACCACAGGGTTTTCTCTGATTTAGACAGAAGACAGCAAATTAAAAGAATACACACGACATTAGCCACCATTCAAAGTGATGATCTTTTCTAAAGAGTATTTTTTAGAACTGTGGGTTTTTTGTTGTCTCTTTGTATGTTTGTTTTTAAAAGTTATTTATTTTTGCATAGAAAAACTGAGGTGTAGGGTTGAGAGGATTCACCAGAGACAGAGTTGGGAGCAGAACAGGCTCCCCACAGCAAAGGGGAGCAATTGGCAAGACAGGAGAGGTCTGCTGCGCCGTATATGGATTATCTCCCTGGCTAGGGATCGAACTCAGGCTGTCCTGGTTATAGCTCTAAGACTTAAGCCCTAGGCCAACAGGGAAGCCTGTGTCTTGAAATGGTGTGGGCTGCTCTTCCTGATCAGTGTCTAATATTTATGGTTTCTGGTCATTCTTTGTAGTTGACCTGTTGGGCTTGTTAAATTGGCGTTCCAACTCTCAGAACATTAAGCATAACTTAAAGAAGTTAATGGAGGTGGATGGAGGAGAGATTGTTAAGGTATGTTTACATACTCATAATAATAATTATACCCACCGTATCATTAGTTCAACATTTTTAATTAAACTGATCTTGCAAATAGAAAATTTACTCACATGGGAAAGCAAGTGTGCAATTTTTTAAAAATGCTATTTTTCAACCTAGTCTGTTGAAACCTACTTTCCCCCAATTTTCTGCAGTTGGAGCTGAACTGACAGCACCAAATAACCTGTTTTTCTTATCTTCAGTTTTTGCAGGATACACTAGATGCACTTTTTAACATAATGATGGAAATGTCCGACAATGAAACTTATGACTTCCTTGTGTTTGATGCACTGGTAAGCAATTATCCATATTTACTAGTATTTATTCTATAAATGTGTAGTTTTGATATTTCACTATTATTAATATTGTGATGAATAACCTCTTGCACAAATATTTATATGCATCTCTTTGATTATTTCTTCAAGCTAAAGTCCTAGAAGAAAAATTAGAAACAATTGACATATTCACAGCTTTTATTTCTTTGATTTTTGTTACACCACAATTTTGATGTTCTTTTCTCATTATGGAAAAAAATATGTGTTTATTAGAAATCACTAACGACATTAAGTCTCTTTAAATTGCCTAGTCATTTAAAAAAAAAAAAAAGCAGAAGATTGTGGCTTGCTGTGTTTCCTGCAAGGGAAACTGAGTTCATGAGTCACTGGTGAACCTTAGGCTCATGATTTTCAATATACAACCCAGCAGACAATTAAATTTGTCACACAAACTACATAAACACACAATCTGTTCCAAGAGCTGAAATCCAGACAGGGATAGGCGATGTCATAATTTGGGAAGGCCAGGAGTGATGGTGGAATGAAGAAAACTGACATATCGAAACAAAGTATCGTTTTCTTGTTTGGGGATTCAAGAATAATGCCGAATTTTATGGGAATGTGGCAGCCATGGGAGAAGGTAAATTGCCGCTTTAGGTCACTCAGCAGTTGGGAGGAACTTGTAAATTCAAGAAGTGGTTAGAAAGTAAAACCTAAGCATGTGAGATAGGGGGTCAGTGCCCTCAGCCGAGATCATCCTGGTCAGGTTTATGGGGAAAACTCCGGGTCCTGGGCTCCCTGGGATGAGAGAAAACTGGAGAAAGCTTCCTGTGGTGCAGAGCAGCACAGTGGGCATGTGTGGGAGTACCAGGCACCTCTTCTTTTGGATTCTTCTGTCATGAGTGGGTGCAACCCAGTTACTTGTAGGCTGGCCCTGGTCGTGAGAAGAGGGTCAACACACAAGGAGGAAACTGAGCCGGGGAGTGGGGCAGAAGCCTGGTGCAGCTCAGTTATTGGAGGGATGCACAGTGTCCTCAAGAGAAAAATGTCGCGGGATATTTCTGAGCTGCATCCTTGAGGGGCAATGTATTATGCCCCCAGAAAACCTCTTTCCGATCCTCCTTCCTCCTGTCCCACTTTCACCCCAGGCTTACCTGCCGTGACTGCTCTCTCTGAGATAGTCAGCGTGCTGAGGCCAGGGACATTTTCTCCTATCGGTTTCTTCATAGCACTCAGCACAGTGCTTGACATAGTTGACTTTCTGTTTGTGTTATATTAAAAAAAAAAAAAGACGGAGACTTTACATTAGGTCTGAGTAGAGAAGAGGGAAGCTGCAACACTGAGGAAGAAAGAAAAGAAGGCACCCCTTTCTATTGACAGAATCCATGGGGGATGTACATTGTTGCTATTTATATTTTTCATCTCTGGCGCAGGTATTTATTATTTCACTGATAGGAGATATCAAGTTCCAGCATTTTAATCCTGTCCTTGAAACCTACATTTACAAGCACTTCAGTGCCACTTTGGCATATGTGTAAGTATGACACCGGGATCTACCTGCGTTGCGGTATTGGGTGTGTACTCCTCGGGCTGAGGATTGACACAGGAGAGGGACACAGGCCTAGTAAATGTGCCTGAAAGTGCAGAACCGTGCTCTATGCTTGCTGATGGAAAGAGGGGACCACCAAACATTCTGTCCCTGGAAAAGGTGCTAAGTTTAGGACTTGCCTTCAAGAAGTTACAGAAGTGATAAGGCTAAATTTCTTTAAGAATCCAGAAGAGTGTTGGCACCAGTCAGAAGCAGAATGTCGGACAAAGGCCTGTCCTCAGGTTCTGGGTATCTACAGGATTAGCATGAAGCCTCAGGGGAATCAGACAGTGGACTGAGCAGGATCAGGTCTGATGGGACTGCAGGTCTTGTCTTCGCCCTAAACATCCAGTGCTTTGTAGAATGTATTAACACAGAGGATATGAGATAATTGAGGTGTTTTGGGTTTTTTTTTCCTAGAACAGAATGGCCTCTACCTTTCCTGTAGAGACCCTCTATTTGTCTTTGGTTTATGAGTCCCACCAAGGGGAGCATCTTGTGCTTACGCTGCACTTGCCCTTGAGCACTCTACTCACCACGACCCATGTGTGTGGCCCTGCACCCACCCCCTTGCATTCCAAGATTTTCCAGAGCAGTGTGATAAATAGTGACAGGAATGTTGAGATTGGGTGATCTTTCTGACTGTGAGTTACACCAGATCATCCCCGTTGCTATCGGCTGGTCCATAAGAGCAGCTGCTGACCTGACCAGTTAAGTCAGACCGCTGATCCCTGTGTCCTTTCCTCAACTAAACAAGAATGTTCTTAATTTTATTTGCAAGGAGATTCAGAAAGGTTAAAAAAAAAAAAAAGAAAACCCAACAACATAAATGAGGTGTCATGTAGCATAATTAACGATTAACGCAATGTGTATCCTGCCCCAGGGCTGCAGAAGCAGCAGATACACGCGTGATGAAGTCAGTAACCTGACTTTCCAAGCAGTGGTAACTTCCAGTGAGGAGTCTTGTCCGTGGTCTTCATTACTCAGAACCAAATGCAACACTCAGGTGTTAGTGACTGGGACTTGGTCAGTTTTCCATGTTTCCTGTGGGATGTTCTTAATACTAGGAAAACTCAGTTTCCCTCCAAAGTGCAAGTTAGCACGAGCTTAAGACAATGCCTAGTGCAAGACTAAAGTCCCACAGCACTTTTATCTGCTGAGAGGCCCAGAACCATGACTGTGCTAGTCAGGTGGATCCAGAGTCACAGCGAGTGCCTCTTTGACATTCACTGCAATTTACCTCTGGCTCCTTTTTTATGCATCCCAAAGGGTTTGGCCAGATTGCAGGCCATTAGACTTCTTTTAGGTGGCTCCTTAGGCCGTCCCTTACTGGAACAGCTGAAGATGTATGTGTAACATACCAGTGATGAAAATATCCTTGCAATTTGAATCCATCAACTCTTTAATTTCTTGATTGTTTTAAAAATTCTATTAAAGGAAACCATCCTCTCTCTCTTTAAAATTGTATTTATTTATGCATACAAGAACTGAACTGGGGTACAGGCCAGCGGTGGGGGGCGGGGTGAGAGGATTCACTGGAGACAGAGTGGGGAACAGAACAGGCAGATCAACTGAAATACACTGCTGAGGGGAGCAATGGGTGAGTCAGGAGAGGTCTGCTGCACCATGTGGGTAGTTCCGTGGCCGGGGAACTTAAGCGTGCAGCGAATAGTTTCATAGGTTGTGTCTTAACCCCTTGCTCCACCAGGAAAACCCCATCCTCTTTCTAAATGGAAGGGAAACTCCAAACCCAGACTGCACTGAGGAAACTGAAGTTTGAAGTACTTAATTTCCTCATTTAGGGTATATTCTTGAAGAGCTAATTGTAGTTGTGATCTACTTCCCCTGTCAGCCAAGTTCCCTTCCCATATAACTTACCCCAAAACTCAGAGTGCCACTTTGCCTCACTGACATTTTTTCTTTCCCTTTTTTAGGAAACTCTCCAAGGTACTGAACTTCTATGTGGCTAATGCAGATGACTCCAGTAAGACGGAATTGCTTTTTGCTGCTTTGAAAGCCTTAAAGTACTTGTTTAGATTCATCATCCAGTCTAGAGTACTCTACCTGAGGTAATGATGACAAAAATAAGATGCTTCTGCTTTCAATTCTTTCCTTATATAGTTTTCTTTAAACCCCATGCTCATGTTGAACTTTGTGAGCAGTTTGGTTATGCACAGAATTGCTAAATTTCAGAATTTCAGAGCTAAAGATGGAGAACTATGAAACTGTTAGAGGCCATCCATGTGAAATCCTTTTGGATCAATTGGAATTTCCAGAGCAGTAATAGCAGCAAGACCTGGGGACCCAGGTGGCTAAAATGTGTAGCTTCTGGAAGCCTTTGGTGACACAGCTCTAGAGAGCAGGTCCCTATGGCAGGGTTGATACGATAAGGGAATTCATTGCAATGTTGAACGTGTAAGTGTAGAATCACGGCCCATCGTTGGTGATAGAGAGGATGGAGACAGATGTTTGGGGTGCATAAAAAAAGAGCCAGAGGTAAATTGCAGTGAATGTCAAAAAGGCACTCGCTGTGACTCTGGATCCACCTGACTAGCACAGTCATGGTTCTGGGCCTCTCAGCAGATAAAAGTGCTGTGGGACTTTAGTCTTGCACTAGGCATTGTCTTAAGCTCGTGCTAACTTGCACTTTGGAGGGAAACTGAGTTTTCCTAGTATTAAGAACATCCCACAGGAAACATGGAAAACTGACCAAGTCCCAGTCACTAACACCTGAGTGTTGCATTTGGTTCTGAGTAATGAAGACTACGGACAAGACTCCTCACTGGAAGTTACCACTGCTTGGAAAGTCAGGTTACTGACTTCATCACGCGTGTATCTGCTGCTTCTGCAGCCCGGGGGCAGGATACACATTATGTTAATCGTTAATTATGCTACATGACACCTCTTTTTTTTTAAATTAATATATTTATTTACACAAGCACTGGGTACAGATGCTTGGGGGAAATGTTTCCTGCCTTGTGTGTTTCTTTGTTGAAACCATGTTTAGCTACGTTTGTTGAAACTAAACCATAAAGATAAAATAATTCCTAGTTTGAATTCCAAAACCAACAACTCCATAAAAAAACAAAACAAAACAAAACAGAAGAAACCAAGAATGAAGAAGTAGCTAAAAATGTCTACAACTCTAATGCCATCCTGACCCTTCAGTAATAACTGGGTTTCCAAACTGTTCAAATATATTTTTTCAGGCAGAAGGTAATTTTCTTTAGATTTGAGCATTTTTTAAAACTTTGGATATTTTAGAAACCATAAACAAAATTAAAGGTAAATAACCTGCAAAAAAAGCATGATGAGATCAAATTGTAGCTTTACTGATTAAAGACTCTAATATATCAACAAAAGAATAATAAATATCCTTATATAATACAAAGCAAAAACATAATTTGCAAAAGAAAAATATATAAACAGTCAATTAAATTGTAAGAAATATTTACAGTCACTATAAAAATGCATATACACATACTGTCTTTACTTATATGGTGGCCCCTTGGTGGGGATTGGCTCCAGGATTTCTGTGAACACCAAAAATGTGCATGCTCAGTCCTCTCCTGGTGGTGCAGCAGTTGAGCGTTGGGCTGCGAAGCTGCCCGCAGCCTCTGCAGCGCCGGTTTGATCCCTGGCTGCTGGCGAGGGTCCCACATGGCACGCAGACCTCTCCTGCTGCCCGCTGCTCCCCTCAGCAGTCTATTTCATCACTCTGCCTGTTTTGTTCCCCTCTCTGGCTCTGGTGAATTCTCTCACCCTCCCATGTTTCTGACTGTACCCAGTGCTTGTATACATAAATATAGTAATTAAAAAAAAAACAAATGGGCAGAAGAACCCATTTTATAAAAAAAAAATGTGGGTGCTCAAATTCCTTTTATAAAATGTATTTGTATATAACCTGTAAACATCTTACCATTTACTTTAAGTCATCTCTCATAATACCTAACACAATGTAAATATTGTGTAAATGGTTACTGTATTGTTAGGAACTAGTGGCTAGAAAATTTTTCTCTATGTTCTGTACAAACACAGCCATTGTAGACCTAACTACCTGTATATATTTTCAGTGCTTGGTGGTTTAAATTGCAGATGCAAATACAAAGGGCTGACTGTGCATTTGAGAAAGATTTTTAAAAATCTTTGTCCTTTGATGGACACTGGACAGAAATTGACCCAGGTATTATGGTGGTGGGAGAGAATACAGGGACTACATCTGAGAAGAGAAATCAAATACTGTCCAAAAATTAACAGTGATGTAAGAAAAATAGTACTTCATGTAAAAATAAACTTTAAAAAATTGATCCTGTGTAGTAATGCTAATAGGTATATAAATTCTTAAGGACAGGAATTTGACACTATAACCAAAAAGAAGAAAAATACAAGAAAATATCATTTGTTATTTCTCCCCCTACCACCACCACCACCACCCACCATGTTTCTCATTAAAGACATGCAGGGACTGGGAACAGTTCTTGTGGTCAGCCTTCTCCCATTACTTAGATCTGATGGGCACAGCAGTTTTCTGGCTCTGCAGGGGATGCAAATGAAATGCCACTGGGTCCCCCACCCCACTGTTGCCTTCACAGAGCTGAATTCCCCTCCTGAGTGCCTTACTGGAGTTGACCTCAATTAGGGTGACAATAGGGGAACATTTAAGTTCTGAACTGCCCTCCATAGGACTTTAAGAAACTTGATCTTAAATCCTCTCAGGGTACCAGGTATTGTTCAGGCCACTGGGGATCTAGAAGCCCATGAGACAGGTTACTGCTGCGATAGGGCTTGTGGGTTACATAGAGGTTATCAAGGCAGATAGTAAAGGAAGAAACCCCTCTCATCGGTTCAGATGAATAAGGGCCACCAGGGGAGGTGTGATGTGACAGTCACAGGATCCCTGCTTGAGCTGAGCTGGTTATAGGAAGCCTCTCTGGTCACTGACATGCTTGAAATATCTCTTTCCAGACCCTTCATGCTTGAAAAATGCATTTTGGGGGTGCCTCACTGGTGGCGCTATCAAGCTATCGCCAGCCACTGCAGCGTGAGTTTGATCCCGGGCCAGTGAGCTGACCCACATGGCACAGCAGACCTTTCCTGACTCGCCTGCTGCTCCCCTCTGCAGTGTATCTCAGTAGATCTGCCTGTTCTGCTCCCCACTCTGTCTCTGGTGAATCCTCTTACTCCCCACACCTCTGACCTACACCCCAGTTCTTCTGTGCATAAATAAATAAAAAGAAATCTTTAAAAAAATGCATTTCTGCTGAAAAATCTACTGATAATCTGATTGGTGTTCCCTTATATGTTATTACACTTTTTCTTTTGTTATTCTGTCCTGATTGTTGGTTCTCGACAACTTTATTATTAGGTGTCCTGGTGTAGGTCTATCTGGTATTATTTTGTTTGGAACTCTTTGGACCTCTTGGATCACAAGTTCTGGTTCATTTCCCAGAGTGAGTTATTTTCAGTGGTTATTTCTTTAAATAGGTTTTCTATGCCTTTCTCTTCTTCCTTGACTTTTGGGATCCCCATGTTATGGATATTATTTCGCTTTAAAGTTGTCCCAGAGGGCTCTTATACTGTTTTCATTTTTAAAATTTTTTTCTCTACCTTATTCTATTATTTTTTTTGTTCTCCAGCATTCATTAATTCTCTCCATTACTTCAATTTGCCCACTATTAAGACCCTTAATTGTATTTTTTATTATTATTATTTATTTATTATAGAGGCATGCTTTATTTTATTTATTTATTTGTTTGTTTTTGTTTATACAAGCACTGGGTACAGTCAGAAGCGGGAGGGTGAGAGAATTCACCAGAGCCAGAGCGGGGAGCAGAGCAGGCAGAAGGACCGAAGTACACTGCTGAGGGGAGCAGCGGGTGGCAGGAGAGGTCTGCGCGCCATGTGGGACCCTCCTCCGGTGGCTGGGGAGCAGCCGGGGATCGAACCGGTGCTGCAGAGGCCGCAGGCAGCTTCGCAACCCAGCGCTCAACCGCTGCGCCACCGGGGAGGCCCAAGACCCTCAATTGTATTTTTTAAGTCATCTATGGTATTGCTTAACTGCATTAGTTCTGAATGTAGCTGTCTTGTATTTTTATTGCCTTTATTCTATTATTGCTTTATATTCTCTGTTGTTCTTTCAAGTTCCATCAGCATTGCCAGGCTCTGCAGCTCTATCCAGTCAAAGCTCCTTGTAGGGTTTTTTTGTTCTGTCATTTGTACTGTGTTCTTCTGTCTCCTCGCTTTTCGTTTTATATGGGTTTTAGTAAGGATAAATTTTCAAATGTTGGTTTTTGCACTTGTTGGAGTAATTGGGGATTGGTACCGTTAAAGGGTAGTATTTTAAAAAGAGAACCCGGGAATAGGCATGAAAGGATTAGCTCCTAGAATCAAGAATCTCAGGTTCCTGTTGAAAAGATTTTCTTTGGGGCTGGGGGTGAAACAAGTGTTCTGGATAGTTCAGCCTGGACTTCAGCAATAGTCTCGTCTATAAGCAAATTCAGGTGCTCTGCCGTGGCTTAGGCTACAGCTGTTCTGTGTTGTGAGCCTCAGATTCAAGCCAGCAGCCCTAGTTCTCTAGCTCTGTGCCCTCACCTCTGTAGCTCTCCCACAATGCACCTGCAAGTCACCTCCACCCTGGGTGTCTGCCCAAGCACCCGCTTATCCAGTGCAGTGCTGGGTCTTAGGAGCCATGATGTTGGGATGTGCCCAAGTCAGTAGCTGCAGGGGGGTTTGCACTGCAGCCCCTCTTCCTCTTATGGCTTGTACTGCCCCATTATTACTTTAAACAAAGTTTACTTAGAGTTTTCCAACCCCTTTCATTCAGACTGCTGCTCCTACTGTGTGTGCTGGTTATAACTTTTCCCTGAAGGGTTTTGTCTTTGTTTTGCATCAGTTTTGTTCACGTCTGGAGGAGCCAGCCCATTGTCTTCACGCTACTGCCATATTGGTGGACCCTCCGGGCAGGCTGCTGTCATCCAGAGTAGCCTGAGTCAGTGCATCTAGGTGCCTTGTATCCTGGGAAGGCCCTGCTGGGCAGCAGGTCAGCACCAGCCGCACAATTCAGTGGCAGATACTGGCTGACTTGTAGGCTGGGCTGGGTTTGGAATGGTTTCTGGACAGAGGAGCTTCTCTTCCCATTATCAGATACTTCAACTCTAATGATAAGGGCTGGATTATTTGAGGCAGAATTAGAGTAAGATAGAAAAGGAGGATGAGGGAAGAGGGGCGGAGGGTGCTGGAGGCAGGAGTGTGGCAAGTGTGGTCATCAGGGAAGTTAACTGGAGGGAGTCCCCTGCTTCTTGCACGTTTTACTGTTGTGCTGAGGAAGACAGCAAGGTGGGGCTCCTCATACTCCAGGCAAACCAGCTTCCTGCCATTCTCTCCTCCATGTCAGAGATGCCCACACACGAGTATGGTGGAGCCCACACCAAGACTGGGGCCTCAGACAGCTGTAGGGGGAACTTACCTGACTGGTCCATCCTAACGGACCAAGCAGAGAACTCTGCGGTAGGGTTTTACGTGCAGTGACTTCCCTGCTTTTGTCCAGGTGATAAAAATTTCTCGGCCAATGGGGCTTCTCCCTGACACCACCGTCCAGCACCCCCTGCCTTCTCTTCACACAGCTTGGAGACCATGAGGCACGGCCCTTCTGACATACAGACAGCAGCCTGATTTGAAAATTTCATTAAAGACAGAAAATCTGACTGCTTTTCTCTCTTTCTTGTTTAGATTTTATGGGCAAAGCGAAAATGGAGATGAGTTTAACAATTCAATCCGTCAGTTATTCCTCGCTTTCAATACGCTAATGGACAGGCCTCTGGAGGAAGCTGTCAAGATAAAGGTCAGCGCTGCGTCATCATGTGTAATGTTTTTAATGCTGTTGCAGAGGAAGTGCTGGAATTGCCTAGACTGGCCATGGCGGGAAGAAAATAAAATGAACTATAATTCATGGAAAGCTTGTGAATTTTAGGGTGACTCCTGAGAAGTAAAGGGAAAACCCCAAGATTTAACTTTCATGTGCATTTGTATTTTCAAATGTGAGTTTGCCAAAGGCAGGTTACCCTCGTGGACACCCTTCAGTGGCTTCCTGGCCATTGATTGTGGTGATGTTACAGGCAGCAGGTTTTTATTTGTTTGTTAATTTTTAATATTTATTTGATTGGAGCATTCTTCACAGCAAAATAAAAGACATCTGAGAAGTTGACAGACCCTAAAGTAAGGAAACATTTCATATTTTAGGACAGGACAGTTGGCAGCACTTTTTTCCAGCTTTTTGAATGAAGGTCTCCACATTCTCATGTTGCATGGGCCTTTACCAACTATAGGCTTTGACACACCGGGTGCACAGACAGCAGGTTTTTATTCTAAGTTGTCCCATCCTTCCCAGCTACCCAGTGACACCATCTTCATCATTATCAAATTTTTTAATATAAAATACATAATCTCTGAAGATGCTTCCTTGAACTTTATTACACTTTGCTTTTTATGATGAGGTTGTGAGTGAAACATCGAGATTTTAACCTCCTCCTTAAATAGAAAAATAAATTCTCTCTGGATGGTGCCTATTGGTAGTTAAGAGAAGAGGCTGTGCCTCCTGACTCCGCAGGAGAAAGAGTTAGGGGCTCATAGAGCAGCTTCAGCTTCCCTCCCCATTGTGAGAGCATCTGTGTCCAGTTCTCTGTGATCCAAGCACAGCCATCTCTTCCTGGGGTCAAGCAGAAATTCTGTATTTGTCCTGCTTGGCAACTGAATGTACCTTTCATGTCTTTTTTTTACAGGGGGCAGCTTTGAAGTACCTTCCTAGCATAATTAATGACGTCAAACTTGTGTTTGATCCTATGGAGCTCAGGTAAGTAGCAAAAGCATTTTTTCTCAATCGTTACAGAGAAGCAGCGCCCCTGCTTGCTGCACATGCTCTTGGTCTTTCACTGAAAGCCTTTTTTTCTCAGTTCTGTGAAAGATATAAAAGGAAATACAAAGCCTGCCCCTGAGAGAGGTTTGCACTTTCTCCAGGGGAGCAAGACACACAGACATAAAATTAACTACAGAAGAAAGTACATAATGATACACTTCGAGCCCTATTCCTCAGTACCCCAGGAATGCAGAGTCAGGCATTCATGGACATCGGGGTGGTTAGTGAGAGAAGTTCTGTGTAGGGTGAGTGTGGAGGCTGGTCTGCAGAGCAGGCATGAGCCTGGATGTGCCTTGGCAGTTCATTTACTTATTTATCTATCTGTCTATTTATCTGTTTATTATATTTATTTTCTTACGTCATCGTTAATTTTTTGGACAGTATTTGATGTCTCCCTCAGGAGTAGTCCCTGTAGTTTCCCCCCCACCACAGCACCCTGCTCCATCACCACAGTCCCTTGTGCTCTCCCCTCCCCTGTTTTGCTTCTTCTCCCTCTCCTTCCCCTACTGTGTGCCTCACATCTATGGTCAGCTTGCAAGTTTCGTCTTTTTCCTGACGCTTTGGTTTCTCTATATTCCACATGTAAGTGAAACCATCTGATATTTATCTTTTTCTCTCTGACTTATTTCACTTAGCACAGTCCCTTCCAGCTCTATCCGTGCTGCTGCAAATGGCATGAGTTTGTCCTTTTGACCGCTGACTAGTATCCCATGGTGTATATATAGCACATCTTGTTCCAGTCATGTGTTTCTGGGCATTTAGGTTGTTTCCATATCTTGACAAATAGTGCTACAATAAACATAGGCGTGCCTTATGTTGAGTGTTGAGGCTGGTCTGCAAAGCAATAAGGCTGAGCCCTCTAGTGAGCCTGGAATGCAGTCTCTGCTTTACTTCCTAGAGTTGGGCTCTCAGGTCATTTGGGAGAAAATTCCAGGTAAACCCCTCCATGTCCACACCTCAGAGTAGTGGGAATTGTGTAATGATGCCTTCAACTTCACAGTATGAAAACACTGCTGGGCTTTCTCTTGCAGTGAGCTGTTCTGCAAGTTCATTCAGAGCATTCCTGACAACCAATTAGTTCGCCAGAAACTCAACTGCATGACCAAGATAGTAGAGAGCAACCTTTTTCGGCAGGCAGGTAAGTCTCCACTGAAACTGCTGCTTACTGAGATTCCAGTCTTGCTACTTCTTCAGCCAGCACTTGGCTTTGAAAATAAAAAATGTCAGTAATGTCCTTGCCAGTTCCTTGTTGGTACTTAAGGGCCTCCTGGGAAACTGGTTTTAAAGAGAAGTTGAAATCATTATTTCCAGTCGTTTCTAAAAAAGCAAAATCACATGGTGTTTAACCCTTTATTGGGACAATCAGCAGTGTTTCACTGACTGGAGGTCTTTGTCTTCAAAATAGAAACTTGAGAAAGTAACAGACAAACAGGAAAGATGGTCCTTTTACACAGACATCTTCCCCTATACTGACTGGTACTTGTACCGGGGGCAGTAGAGAGCTAGATGCCTCTGTGCTGACCCAGAGACTCCCTCACTCCATGCTTAGTCATGTCACATCTGTAGCTGGAAATCAATCACGATGGAAATATTTTTACATCAAGGAGATTGGCAAACACTATAAATCAGAGGATTTGGGGAGGGAGCAGTGGCAGGTCACCAGCATCCTGCTGCTGGGAGAGCAGGCAGGCATGGAGGGGAAGAAGCTTGCTAGCATTGATACCTTTCATTTGGTAACTAGAGTGAAGCATGTAGCCGTTAAGTCTAAATCACCATGTCCTTGCCCCAAAAATGATACAGGTAAGAAGTTCAATACCCAGTCTTTCCCCAACAATCCTGAGATTGCTGGAGTGGGCAACCAGGGAACTTCTGGGGCTGCCACAGGTCAGGGATGTCCTCACATTTATATTTTGTGGAGGGTCTGAGGGCTCCTCTGAAATAGGTCAGGTTGAGTGGATGGGTGGTGGCAGACCGTCTTGGCTGTGCCCCTAGTTAGTTATATAAAACTGGACAAATAAGTGACTTCTAATTCTCAGCTTCCATTTCTATTGAAGCAAAGACTTGAGCTAGATTCAATCAGTGGCCTCTTTGGTTCTGATGTTTTCTGACCTCATGAATTTGTGCTCAACACTTTCAACTGTTACAACACAAGGTTGGAGGTAGTGTGAAATGATAGTGAATGTTCTTCAGTAGAAATCATCATTCCTAGGGTCTCCGCTGGTGGCACAGGCAGTTGAGCACAGCACTGTGAAGCTGTCCGCAGCCTCTGCAGTGCCAGTTGATCCCAGCGGGCCAGCGAGGGTCCCACATGGCATGGCAGGCCTCTCCTGTCGCGCCCGCTTTTCCCCTCAGCAGAGTATTTCAGTCAGTCTGCCTGTTCTGTTCCCCACTCTGTCTCTGGTGAATCCTCTCACCCTACCACGCATCTGGCCTGTACCCCGGTTCTTGTATAAAGAAAATAAATCTTAAAAAAAAAAAAAGGAATCATTCCTAAACATCTCAATATACCATGATAATCTGCCTCTGAGGATGTTGAAGGGACAAATGAAACAGTAAAGGTGAGGCATTTGAGCATGCGCAAATAGTTCTCATCAGAGGAAGTGATCACATTGTTGACAGTCATTTCTATGAGTGTCCAGACTATCTGTCATCAAAATAATGTTTCATAATAGTGAAGATTTCAGAAGGAAAACATAGTAGGAAGATAGGACCCTACTTTACTTCATGAAGTCCGTGTGCCTCCATGAACACAGAGTATCTCTCTATAAAACACATTGAAATGAACTAATGAAGTTCAGTATTTATAGGAATTTTATAGTAAACATAAACTACTACGTGGGAAATTTTCAAAAAAGGTTTTTAACAAATCACTTGCTTACTGTATCTCATTTCATATATATACCTTTTAAATATATAGTTGGCAATTTTTTAAAAGCTTAAGAAACTGTTAAATATGCTTAATATTTTGCACATGTACCTATGATTGGATAATTTTTATAGTTCCTACAATCCAGTTAAAGGGCGGAAGTGCCATAGCCTGAGCCCTCCTCTTACCCTGGAGGGACTGTGCACCCCAGGACTGATCCTAGCGCTCTAGGCACTCACTGACCCAGAAAGAGCTGTCGTGGGGAGCCGGGCCCACCAGCAGGGTCTGCTGCTCCCGGTGACTGTCCGTGTGTTCTCTCTCAGAATGCAGGGATACTCTGCTGCCACTGCTGATAGACCAGCTCAGCGGCCAGCTCGATGACCGCTCCAGCAAGCCTGACCACGAGGCCAGCTCGCAGCTCCTGAGCAACATCCTGGAAGTGCTGGACAGGAAGGACGTGGTGAGTCAATTTGTCACTGACACAGACCACGGCACACACGCTAGTCCCTTTGCTTATGAAAAGAATGACTCCCTGGCCGTGCTCTCAGACTTGACCCCACTGGCTTGGAATCTGGGCCCTGGAGCAGGCTGCACCTGCTCTAGAGGTGATTCCGGAGGTTTCTCTTGCTTGAGCCTGCTCTGCAGATCTAGGGAAGGCCTTGCTGCTGGTGACCTTTCCTTTGTGTGTGGAGAGAGAGGGCCAGCCCTCTGCTGTCTCTTCTAGAAGGACACTAATCCATCTGACCAGAGTACTGCCTTCATGACCTGCTGGACTGCCAAAGGCCCCAAATCCAAAAGCATCCATCATAACATCCACACTTAGATTTTGAACATAAACATTCCATCTATAACAATCTCCTTCACTTAAATTTCTTGCTTTTTTTCCTTCCCACACAGAAGGTGCCAAGAGCTTTGTATTTTTGCCTTTTTCTTTGTACACATCGGCCTAATTGTCCTGGAAACCTGACCTGCTTAGTGTCAGAACTGAGTACCTCATGCTCCTGGGAGTCCCCCCGCAAAAGTGTCTGTTGAGTCAGTGGTTGCCATGAGCTCACAGAGTGGGGTGATCTGGTGATTAGGGGAGCCTTCTTCCCTTGCCTCCCCATGCTCATCTTTTAAATGTTATAGCTAATTATTTTCAACTGATTCCTTACATGATATATTCTGTGAAACCATTTGCTCCTTGTGAAAAAGAAACTGCTTTGTCAAGAAGAGCCAGAATGAGGTGTGAGGGGAACGCATGTTTCCAAGATTCCTGAAAAAAAGGTGACACTAACGCTGCTTAGAAGTGGTGACATGGCTGTGTCTCCCTCAGGGCCCCACAGCGAACCACGTCCAGCAGGTGATGGAACGGCTTCTGAGAAGGATCAACCGGACCGTGATTGGAATGAGCCGGGAGTCTCCCCACATTGTGAGTAACTCTGCAGGAAGACCCACTGCCTCAGCTGCTTCTCTGTATCCTGCTAGTCTCGGGGGAGACTTTTGGTACCAGAGTCTTGAGACCAACAACCCCTGGGCCCTCAGTGCTTTGTTCTGTGCAGCACAGTTCCCTTGGGAAATATGGAGATGGGGGCCAGGGAGTGTCCAGGAGGTGACAGGCCACCCGAATCTGGTCCATCCTGAAGTTGCTCTTGATTCTAACACTGATTTTCTGTTGAGGGAAAATGATCCAACAGTGTGTCAGGAGGCAAAGGGAGGAGAGTTACAGGCTTTTGTAAATACAGAGCACGAGGCCCATTCCTGGGGAGTCTGCTCAGACATAGTAAAAGTTTAAAAAGAAAGAATGGGCAAGACCTGTTACACATTAAAGCAGAGACCTGCTGAGACATAAGCAGCCCCTAGGTTGGCTGCTAAGTCTGTGCCCCCGTGGACTCTAAAGTATTTGTTTAAAGAAATTTAAATATTTTAGTTAAGGAAATTGTCTGCCTTTGTGACCAGAAAATGAGGGGTTTGGGGGCTACATTCAGCATTTCCTCTATTAGCCCTAGTAATTTAGTTCTAATGTTCAATGTATGCCCGCTCTGTCTGCATCTGCCCTCAGTAGAATGATACTAGAAGTGGTAATACTTCAGCTGTCATGATAGCAACAGTAGTAATTAGCTGGTGTGTGTGTGTGTCTCTGCTCTCTGTTTTTGTGTCTGGGTGTGCATGTGTGCATCAAAAACTGTTTTAAGCACTTTAGGTTGAAATTTCATTGAAACCTCCCTCCCGCCCTATGAGATAGTTCTGCTAGCTCGGTTTTGCAAATGAGAAAACGTGCAAGCAGAGGTTAAGAAACCTGTCCCAGGTTTCCAAACTACCAGATGGCGGAAGTTGTGTGTGGAACCAGCAGTCAGTCTGGCTGCAGAGCACATGCATTGTTGTCAACCATCCCCGATCCCAGGCAGCTAACAAAGTATCCTTCCAACTGTAGTTGCCATAGCAGACCTCTGATAACCCAGCACCCCTCACACTGCCCCGGTGTTTCCTGTGCACTGGCTGAGGTGGCAGAGTCAGTGTCCCTTGACCTACAGACTCCACACTCCATGGCCCTGGATGGGATGAGTGAGTCGTGCATACTCCTTAGCTCAACCTGGAAAGGAGGTCATTTCAATGAGGGCTGCAGGGCACGCTTGCCCTGGGGACCTTTTAATAGGGTCCTTGCTGAAGTAATTGGATGGTGAATGCTGAAGTTCATGCACTCGGGTCTTGCTTGCTCAGTTGGTGGTCAGAGGAGTCTTGCATCTGTGTGCTCTATATTCCAGGGGAGTTTCGTGGCATGCATGATCGCTGTCCTGCGGCAGATGGACGACAGCCACTACAGCCACTATATCAACACGTTCAAAACGAGGCAAGACATAATGGTAGGTTGTTCTCCTTGGGTTCTGCTGGCTTTAAAATTTCTTATATTCAGCAAAAAAAAAAAATAATAATAACCAACTGAACTTCATGAGTCCGAGCTGCTTTTCCCAGTCCTCATCAATGCTGTGTGACTGTCCAGTGATTACAAAAAGGAAAGTGCTGATTCTTTCTCTGTGTGATAAGATTTAAAGAACTTATAATATGTATACTATGTGGTCCTCACTCACCCCAGAAATGTCTTGAATTTAGAGAGAGCCCGTATTTAGAAATATTGGGGAGATCTTTCTTTGATCTCAGAAGAGAATAGTGTTTCATATTTGAGGACCAAGTTACTCAAGCTAAGGCAAGGGTTTTAGGAGGCAGAGGTGTGCAGTCTCCTGAGATTGATATCATCACTTTCAGTATTCTCAGGAAGAGAAAAAAGAAGAGGTAACACTAGTCCTTTGTAACATCTATAAGTCATCTTCTGTTGAAAAATAATTCTTTTTTTTTTTTAAAAAAAAGATGGGTATTTTTAAAAATATTTATTTATTTATACATACAAGAACTGGGGTACAGGCCAGAGGTGTGGAGGGTGAGAGGATTCACCAGAGACAGATTGGGGAGCAGAACAGGCAGATCTACTGAAATGCACTGCTGAGGGGAGCAGCAGGCAAGTCAGGAGAGGTCTGCTGCACCATGTGGGTAGCTCCCTGGCCAGGGATCAAACTTGTGCTGTAGTGGCTGCAGATAACTTCATAAGTTGCGTCTTAACCCCTTGCGCCATCAGGGAGGGCCTGTTGAAAAATAATTCTGTTCTCCTATGCTTTAACCTCAGTGAGCCTCAATTTCCTCATCTTTTTAGACAGTACCTTTGGGGTTACTGTGTTGATGGAATCTATACTTGGAAAATGCCTACCTTTGTGCATGGCACGTAGTTAGTGCCCATGAACACCAGCTATTTATAATTTTTTTATTGTAAACTAAAATTAATATGAAAATTGTTTAGTGGCTTTGTTTTTCAGATTTCCTTCAGGAAGCAGGTAGAATAGGGGCAGTACTAAATTCAAATAGTTGAGCTCTAGTATTTAAGGAAAACACAGGCTAAATCTTGTTTTCCAGAATAGTGGTGAGCTCATCCCTTTGTATTACTTGGTAACCGAGCATTATTACGCCCAGGAGGAAACTAATCATTGGTATAGAACTGCTGTGTTCAGCTAGGCCTTCTGTCTTTCAGTACTTTTCACTTTCTTATGCTTCCTGCTGAATAAGTCACTTGAAAGGCAAATGTTGGGAAGTGTAGATAAAATGAGGTCTCAGATTTTCTGTGAGTTGCCTCTATTATGCCACTACTGTTTGCAGTATACTTAGCTTATCTTACCAAGAGTTGGATATAGAGTGAGCTTCAGAAGCAGAAAACTGACATCTAAACCTAACCCTTGCCTTCAAAACTGAATTCTCAGGCCTCCCCAGTGGCGCAGTGGGTTGAGCGCAGCGCTGTGAGGCTGTCTGCAGCCTCTGCAGTGCCGGTTCGATTCCTGGCCAGCCAGGGAGATGCCCTCATGGTGTCGCAGACCTCTCCTTTCTCACCCGCTGCTCCCCTCAGCAATGTATTTTGGTCCGTCTGCCTGTTCTGCTCCCTGCTCTGTCTCTGGTGAATTCTCTCACCCTCCCGCGCCTCTGACCTGCACCCCAGTTCTTGTATAAATAAATAAATCTTTTTTAAAAAAAAAAAAAGTGCTATGAAAAAAAAAAACTGAATTCTCGTTGATTCGAAAGAAAAAGTTAATACGTGGACACACTTAAAATATACAATGAAAAAAAGTTAAAACTCAAGAACTATGTCTATGATCTCAGGCCTGAGGATGAAAGAGTTGACTTGCAGGGAACCAGAAGGCTTGAGGGTAGCACAGACTTCAGAGCCAAAGTTGCTCCCTTCCCTGTGCTGCTTGGCATCCAATGTGCATGTAGCTAATAGGCCTGACTGGTGTCTCAGAGGAATATTGTCAGAAACAGAACCAAGGATTCCTGCCTCCCAGTAGTAGGTTCTAAGCTTCAGGATACCATAGCTCATAAGCTAGGCCTGCATGGTTGCACCAGAAAAATGGGATTGGATTTTCACTTCGGGGATCCCATTGGAAAATGTCCAAATTTAGTAAACTAATAAAAAATCTCTCAAAATTTTTTAGCTTTAATTTTTAGTTCAGTTCTATTTCTGAGTTAATTTTTTGCTCACAGTCCCCTTTTGAATAGAAGTTTGTCTAATTTTTTCACTACTGTGTTCTGTGTGCTGATGTTTTAGTTATCAGAGACATCAGGACCCACTGCGATAATCTCTTTTAAGGACCATTTAGGGCCTTGTATAGCCAGGAATAAACATTCCTGGAATAGATAGACCCATAACTCTGTTTCTTATTTATAGCATTTTTATTCTTTTCTAAATGATAGAGGAGAATTGGACTCAGAGTTTTAAAAGTATCAGTTTTCTCCCAGTTGTAAATGAATTCATTTTTAAACATGACAGATATGCTGCTACACTTGGCAGTACAAAACTAAAGACATTATCCTCTAACCTTGGGGTCTGGAGCCCCATGTTTTCTTCCTAACTCTCTTGGTTCCTAGTTTCCATGACCCTTAGCAAATCATTTAATTTTTCACAACTCAGTTTTATCATTTGTAAGATGTAAACAATTTTCTTGTCCCTGCCTTCCTTATCAGTTTGTATGATGTAAGAATCAAATGGTACGGTGGCTGGAAGAAGGTTTTTGCTTTTCCCTAAGTCCTTATTGAGGAGGTCGGTGGCTGTTGTGGGACTAGGGCCGTATTGTTCTGATGTAGTGGTGCTTCTTGTCATGTGTTGGGGGAAAAGCTTTCGCATGTAATGCAGTTTCCCCCCAACCATTCCTCCTCTGTTCTCTGCAGGACTTCCTCATGGAAACTTTTATCATGTTTAAGGATCTGATTGGAAAGCATGTCTATGCCAAGGACTGGATGGTGATGAATATGACCCAGAACAGGTGAGACTCTGCCTGCGAGGGTCTGGTTTCTAACTGTGTGACCTCTTAACTAGCTGTTAAAACTCTGACTCACATCTCCTCTCTGTAAAGACTGGATCTTTCTTCTTCCAGCTTCCCAGTTTATGTGCTCATGTTCTGGTTTCCCCTGGAACATGTTCATTATCATGCTTATGTTCATTATCAACAGCAGCTCAACCATGGTCTCTTTTGGTGGTTCCAGAGGGCCTCCTTAAACCTGGCAGTCAAGGCCTCTGAAGTCCAATCCCCTTGCTCTATCTGGCCTTATTTTCACTATTTCCCTCTATGTATACCTGTGCCCCAACCCAGCTGGCCTATTCCTGGTCCTTGCATTGCCCTGCATGTTCATTTCTTTATACTGGTTCTTCTGCCTGTGGTATCTTCACCACAATCTCTGGTAATCTACAGACCACCCACCCATTCCTTCAGATCCTTCTCCAGTGCTCTCTCCAAAGGGAGTCTTTCTGACCTGATTGTCATCTTCTCTGCCTTTCATTATTACCTTTTTCACACCCCTCACTGAATTTTCCAAATTCTTAGTTGGGTCTTGGGAAGCTCCCCTCCAAGTTTTAATTTCTTAAGATCGAGAATCTTGTCTTGGGCCTCCCCTGGTGGCACAGGCAGTTGAGCGCCGCACTGTAAAGCTGTCCACAGCCTCTGCAGCGCCGGTTTGATCCTGGCCGGCCAGCGAGGATCCCACATGGCACAGCAGACCTCTCCTGTTGCGCCTGCTGCTTCCCTCAGCAGTGTATTTCCTTAATCTGCCTGTTCTGTTCCCTGCTCTGTCTCTGGTGAATCCTCTCACCCTCCCACGCATCTGGCCTGTACCCTGGCCAGATGTATAAAAATAAATAAATTTAAAATCAATCAATCAATCTTTAAAAAAAATCTTGTCTTACTGGGCAGAACCTGAGCCATACTCTGCAGTTGATGGTCTCCAACAAATATGTGTGGGATGGAAATGAATTGAAACAAATATTGGAATATTTTAAAGATTATATTAAAAGATCTTGAGAATTTTTAATGAGATAAATAAAGCAAATCTTTGTTAGGAGTATCATTGTTAATGATTTTGATACCGGATTAGAAAAACCCTTCTCAACTATGTACAGATTAGAGGGAAAAAATGCATCAGAAATCCTAGACTTTAAGAGAAACTCCAGAAAAGAGTTCATGGAGCCCTGGTCCCAGGCTCTGGAGACCTGGTGTCTTGGCTTACTCTGTCCTTAACTGCCTAAATTTAGATGCAGCCTTGAGTGGCTCTTGAAGTCTGTTATAGAAACTGACCTTTAGTGTCCTTCTTTGTGGACTGTGTTCCATCATTGGTCTCTAAGTGGAGATCAAAAGGTCTTCTGTTGCCAAATCCAGGTTTGATTTGGCTTATTTCTTAACATGGATAGAAAATATCTCAAAGAGCATCAAGCTGCCATCTTGACCCAGCATTTTCCTCCTCCAGGGTTTTCCTCCGTGCTATAAACCAGTTTGCTGAGGTGCTCACAAGACGCTTTATGGATCAGAAAAGCTTTGAACTTCAGGTAAGCGTCTCAGCCAAAGAATGAGAACTACTTCATTTAAAAACAAAATCATCTCAGATTTCATCATGTTCAAAATGGAAAGTCAAAAGTAGAGATTAATTATACATACATACACATACAGGTAGATGTATATGTAAATATATATGTATATAATACATACAGATAGATATATGCACACCCATATTTGTATGTGTCTCAAAATGGAACCAGACTGTAGAGTTCCTTGATAAGCTCTTAATTCACTAACTTTTTTGCTAATCTCTTCAGTGATGTTAAATATTTTCACAATATTTTTAATGGCTGAATACGGTCTATTATATTACTGGCCAAGATTAGTTTCACTGAAATCTTAGGAACATTCATATTGTGTCCATCTTTCTGTTATGTTAAATACAGGGTGAAGGCCTACCTTGCCTCAAATATTTTTAAATACCCATAATTATTTTGCCAGGATAAAGTCATAAAGTATTTACTAGTTCGAAAGTTGGGCAGAATTTTAAGGCTTTTAATAGATATTGCCAAACTTCCTTCTATTAATAGGTACATTTCTCGGCAACAGTGTCATTTATTCCAGAAGTAAAGATAAATAGAATAGTTTGGATTTCTTTAAATGCTTAATGTTAGTATTAAGTATCAAAACTTTGGGAAATGAATAATTGAAACACAAGGAAGAAAAAGAAGTCTTCTAGATGTTATTTTATTTATCCCTGGTGAGTGACTTCCTGCCATGTGGCACTGGTTTACTGTGGTCCTCATTAATGTGATTTTCCATCTCTTTTCACCCACACAATGCATTTTGAACAGCTCTGGAACAATTACTTCCACTTGGCAGTAGCATTTCTCACCCATGAGTCCCTTCAGCTTGAAACCTTCTCACAAGCCAAGCGCAACAAAATTGTTAAAAAGTAAGTGTCCTCTTCTGTTTGCTTAAGATAGGGAAGGTGATTCTTCCATTTTATTCAGAGCAGGTATTTGCGTTTTATGGACATCGCTGTTCCATCGTGACCCCTGTTGCCAGTAAGATAGGTCTTAAATGATTATTTAATAGACCTCAGATTTCCCCAGAGTCACATCTCTTTTCTCAAGGCAGTCCATTCAAAACAGGCCATTCATTTTCCCGTTAACCACCTATTTCATAGAATCTGTAGCTGGAGAGGCGGAGATGCTAGCCAGGACTCCCATGTCATAACAGCCCCTCCCATCTGCTGGCCCCTTATCCAAATTGCAGACTTGGTGCCTCTCTCTCTGCTTTGATGCAGAAGCTCTATCTCTCAGGCATTTCTGCAGAGAAGCCAAAACTAACACATCCCTGAAGAATGCCCTCCAGAGTCCTGGCTTGGAATTCATAATGGATTTATGTGCAAGAGTGTTGAGGGATTTAGGGAAGCTTTTCATTGCTTTCATCTCAGGTCTGTTTCCAAGTTCATTGAGAGCCTGGAAATTCAAAGACTATGTAGTTAAAATTACAGTGTGTAGTTAAAATAAGACAAGCCATGGAGTAAAAAAAAAAAACAAAAACAAAAGAAATTTATTATTAAAGGCTGTGAAATTTTAGTTCCCCTTACTGGAATGTCTGGGATACTATGCAAAGTATTTTGGATACCACTTCTTCTGGTTCCTCCCTAAATCACTGAAATTCGGTGGCTAGGAGATTGAGATTTATTGACTGTGCTTTCAAAGATAAAAGCAAAACCTGTTTTGTTTTTTTTTTAAAATATTTACCTGAGGGGTGTGGGAATTCAGAAATAATTGATTTTTAAGATGGATCCCTTGATCTCATTCTTTAGAATATCTTAAAAATTTCCCCACAGCAATATCATTTTTTTTTAAAGGATAGGTTTAATTTTGGTTAAACCCACAAGTGAAGTTAGCTCACACTAATTCTGATAAGTGAAGTAACTAGTTGGATTAATGATTTAAGATTTGGTCAAAGAAAAGTGTGACTGTAGATACAGTTCATGTAAAAATACATATTCATATGGGTTAGAATAAACATTGGGAAATAAAAATCAATTATATTAAAGTTATAGAAATGTGGATGGATGTTTTTTCAAGGCCTCTCTTAATTTTAGTGAACAGCAGCACCAGTGGTATCATGTGTGATCTGTCATGTGTCCAACATTGACCATATATATAACAGTGAGATTAGATTAGGCACTTTTTTAAAGATTTGTTTATTTATTTATGTATACAAGAACTGGGGTACAGGCCAAACCAGAGGTGCAGGGTGTGAGAGAAGTCACCAGAGACAGAGTTGGGGAGCAGAACAGGTGGATCTACTAAAATGCACTGCTGAGGGGAGCAGTGGGTGAGACAAGAGAGGTCTGCTGTGCCCTGTGGGTGAACTCAGGGGATCAAACTCAGGCCGTAGAGGTGACAGCACTGAGACTTAACCCCTAAGCCACTCAGGAGGCCTAATTTGAGGCATTTTTGTTAAAATGGAATATTAGGAGAAATACTTAAGTATATATACATTTTTTACTGGTTTCTGAAGGCATTTCCAAAGGGAGATTTTGGAAAAAAAAAAAAAAAGAACTGTTGAGTACATGAGTAAAAATTCTGTCAACACAGTTACAAGACGGGCCCATCATAGGCCATTAGAGTTCCCTGGACGCATTCAGTATCTACTTTGATCCACCTATTTCCACATTTCCAAGCCTCTAAGTGACTCATGGCAAGTGGCAGGGAGCCCCCGAATATGTATCCTTAAGGAATTTCCATGTGATTCTGATTCACCTCCATCCAAGACTAGTCTAGTTCTGTGTGTCTCTGCTTGTTTCTTTTTTCATTATCAACTGCTATCAGGAGACTTTTTAGAATATTTTTCTAATCACATCCCCCATGATATATTAATACCCCGGATATGCCTTCTGTTTGTGCTTTATATATAAAAACAGTAAACTATCTGTTTACAGTATCACCCACCTTGAGATTATATGGTCTAGTGCTTCCTAGTGTGAGCCTTGTGAAGAACATACTGGCCAGGACACGGGCCACTCAGTTATAAGTGAATAAAGTCAGTATATTTGTTGGACGTCAGTCACATTACTGTAGGACTTGCACCTCGTGTGCCGTCCTTGTCATTGGTGTAGTCTATGTTTTATTTCTTTGTGTAATAACAACCGGAGTTTTTCTCACCCTTGTCCCATCAGGGAGTCTATGCTTTCGTCTTTCCAGTTACTTCTCAGCATTTGCATTTGGCCCTCAGACTTTTTTTTTTTAATTTTTTACATCATTGTTCATTTTTAAACAATATTTGCTTCCCCCCATCCCCTCAGGTGTAGTCCCCATAGAGTTTCCTTCCCCAGTGCACCCATGCAACATCACCTCAGTCCCCTGTGCTCCTCCCTCCCTCCCTCTCATCCCTCTCCCACCTCCTCCCCTGCAGGATGCCTCTGATTCATAATTGTCTGTTATTTCAAGTCTCCTTCCCTCCTTGTGGCTGGGTTTTCTCTGCAGAGGAGGGAAGGTTTGTTTAGGTATTAACCTCAACTCCCCCCACCTTTTTTTTTTTTTGGTAAGACGCCCTTTTATTTGATTCTCACTTTTCTCATTTATGAACTAGTAATAATGTCCCCTTCACAATATGTTAGAGCTAAATAACATTTAGCATCTTCTTTTGACCTCATCTCTCTAAGTGACCTCAAAACTTGCCTTAAATGGGACCTAGGGGAATAAGGACTCTTTTTAGTCTTCTTGCTTTTTATCATATAGACCTGATTCCACTGCAAATTCCTTTCTTGGTTTATGATCTTCTTCCTAGATATGGAGACATGAGAAAGGAAATCGGCTTTAGAATCCGGGACATGTGGTATAACCTGGGTGAGTGTTGACCTTGGATGGGCATCACAGCTGCTGTGTGATGGGCATCCCCATGATGAATTCTTTGTTATTTTAATTCCAGGAATCCTGAGAATTATTAGTCTCTGTCTGAAAGTGAAATCTGACTTGTGGGTTTCACACCCTCATCTCTACTGGGACTTTGACAATGAACTGTCTCTTAACTATGACACCCACATGTTTTCAGAATACCATATTTAGTCACTCACCTTTGAATTGAGTTAATTTACCCACATAAACATTTTTCTTTTCTTGTGGGCGCTGTGGAGGAGGTTTGTAACCTTTTACTTCCAGCTCTTAATGTTGCACTTATTTTCATTTCAGGTCCCCACAAGATGAAATTCATCCCATCTATGGTGGGGTACATTTTGGAGGTCACACTGACCCCTGAAGTAGAGCTCCGGAAAGCCACCATCCCCATTTTTTTTGATATGATGCAGTGTGAGTTCAATTTCAGTGGAAATGGCAATTTCCACATGGTAAGAATGGCAGATCTATAATCTTACTAATGCACATATAGTCCACGCTTACTCATTTTCTTTCCATAAAGAAGCAGTTGTCCGAGTAATACATATCAATGTAGATCTTGAAACTCTTTTAATTGATTTTCATTTTGTAAATATTTCCTCCAAGGCTACGAGCCATCTTTTTTGCTGGACATGTTTCCTACAGCAGCAGCCAGTCACTGGACAGTTAAAATTTGACATCATGCCTTGCAATCCTCTGTTACAGTGTAGCTGGGGGAATAATATGGATTGAGGAAAAACCTTCTGTAGTATAGCTGAGAGAATGATGCAGAGATTTCTAGATTTCTTTAAGATCCCAGTTTGCCTGCTAGGTCTTATCTGTCCCTCAGTTTTCTTGCCTATACAGCATATCAGTACTGATGGGGAGATTTTTGTAGTTTCGAAGCTCTGTAAAAGCAATTCTAATGCCAACAACTAGACCAAAAACAAAAATAAAATACAAAATTAGAATCCTTCAATTATGTTTGTGTGCATAGTTGAGACAGGAAAATAAATTTTTTTTTATTTTATTTTTTTTTTATTTTATTTTATTTTTTTTTTTTTTAAGATTTTTTTTTTTTTCCTAGAGGCATGTTTTATTTATTTATTTGTTTGTTTGTTTTGTTTATACAAGCACTGGGTACAGTCAGAAGCGCGGGAGGGTGAGAGAATTCACCAGAGCCAGAGCAGGGAGCAGAGCAGGCAGAAGGACCGAAGTACACTGCTGAGGGGAGCAGCGGGTGGCAGGAGAGGTCTGCGCGCCATGTGGGACCCTCCTCCGGTGACCGGGGAGCAGCCGGGATCGAACGCGCTGCAGAGGCTGCGGGCAGCTTCGCAACCCAGCGCTCAACCGCTGCGCCATCGGGGAGGCCCAGGAAAATAATTTTAATACATTAAGTGTATTAAGTATAATTATAAGTAAATGAAGTCAACATAGTTTCTAGACACCATCCACATTGCTGTGGGAATCATACCTCATGTACCTTCCTTTTCCTTAACATTAGTTAATGAAACATTATGTTTTATTTCTTTGGTTAACAGCAACCAGAACATTTGTCAGTCTTCTCCCTTCAGGAAGTTTATCCATCTCATCTTCTTTTAATGTATTTTATGTTAATTTTAATTTAATAAAAATTAAATAAAATTAGATGTTTATGTAAATTAAAAATATGTTAAATTGTGAATTAATCATTTAATATATGTAAAAGTAATTTTTTCTGTAAATGTGAATCAAACAACAAAGGCTGGTTTAGAAAGTCGGACCTTGGGGCATAATTGATGGGATGCCGGGAAGTGGGATCTTCTGTGTATTTTGGGAAACAGCTCACAATTCAGTAAAGAAATTGAACCGAATCTAAAAGGTGGCAGGTATGTTCATGTCCTTCTCGAAGGATACAGTCTCCTTTGAAATTGTTCTGCTTTCAGTTTGAGAATGAGCTGATCACAAAGCTGGACCAAGAGGTAGAAGGGGGAAGAGGAGATGAACAATACAAGATCCTTCTGGAAAAACTGTGAGTATTTCAGAATCCAAATATCACATTGATTGTACCATGTAGTGATGGAGAAAAACAGTCTTCTGCTGTGTCATAGACTAGCCCAGGGGTCCATAATCACCAGGGTCACTGCACAGGGGGTCACAGAGTTTACTCCATCCGCTGCTAGTGCTAGTTTATCTGATGTGCTGATTCCTGGGCCCGCCCCGCCCGGGAGAGCAGAGCAGATGGAGGTGAAGCAACGTGTGCAGAGTGGTGGCATTGTGCCCGGTATGTGAATTGCTCAACTTCAACAAAAGTGCTCTCACCTCTAATTATGGCTCCAGAGCAACAATTTAAAGGAAAAGGGGGAAAAAAAATAGGTTTCAAGGTCCACTTTACATTTCAAAATACTTTATGCCTCTTAAGGACCTCTGAGAACAGGGTTCCATCTCCAGCCAGGTGGGTCTTTGATCTTTCCACTGCCCTGCCCTTTCTTACTCCACTCCCCTCTCCAACATATTCTTCCTTCTCTGTGCTCACATTATCACCACTGCTCCCCATCCGCCCCACCCACACTGAGACATACTCACCCTTCCCCCTCGTGCCTCCTAATTCTCCTGGCACGTCTGGAATTACAAAAGAGTGGTTTCAAATATAAAAAGTGATTTGAAAACACTTGCATGTTAGAAAGGAATTGTGCTTCAAATCCTGTTTCTCTACACACTAGTTTGATTTTGGATGGTGGGTTGACCTAATGTCACCTCTTTTTTCACCTACAGAAATGGCATCTCTAGCTGGTTTTGTGGTGAGGGTTAAATGAGGAGAGAGCATCTGTTACAGGGCTCCTGGTGAATCAGTGCTGACTGCTCTGGTGTTCATGGTTGTTACTCTAGATGATTATTATCTATAAATTGTGCCGTCACCCAAGGTTGGACTCACTTGGACCACAGCTGCTCTGAATTATTCATTTCTTGTTTTCTCAGAACATTTTAAGATACTGACCCACCATATCACCTGCTGGAGTATGTGCTGATTGTTTTGTTACCTGCCTCTTTGGAGGGAGTAGGATTTAAATGGAAACATCACAGACAATATATCCAAAATCTACAGTTAATTCTTGACATAAAAGTCTTAATGTTGTTTGCTTCATCCCTCCTGGATCCACTCACTGAGAAAAATATACACTAATCCAGCGCCTAAGAGTTTTCCTAGACTTGACTAAATCCTTGGATCCATTTATTTTTTTTTAATATTTCCTATTCCCCAAGTTTCCTTCCAATTATCTGAACTAAGAGATCCTTATAGAATCTTTGTACTATGTGTGTCTAAAGGGAGGGAACTTAGACCAAAAGTTAGCCTTGGTCTAACTAATTTACAACTGCATGTCTTTCCTGAAAGTAACATTATTGTCTGAGGAATCCATGCCTGAATGTTTACTAGATTCCTCTTAGCTGGGCATCAGTCCCAGGTTTTCCAGAATGGCCACAGGATGCCTTGCAGTGCAGGCCTTAGGGAGAAAAATGACATAGGAAAGCTGGTCTCCTTCAGCTTGAGTGGGCAAATAGCAGACACAAACCTTTTGAGCAAAGGTTGTCCTTTCTGTTGTATTGACAAAACATAAATACAAATAGAAGTTCAAGAAAGACACTGCTCTGGGATTCTAGTGAAGGTGCATTTGTACTGTACCCAAAGAAAATGTAGAACTTGAGTCACTGAAATGCAACAGAAGTGAAGGCCCTGTTGAGGTTAGTGTTTCCTGAAGCCCGTGTGTCCACTCGTCTGACACTGCCTGTTGTGTAGACCTCAAGGGCTCTGGTCTGGAATGAAGTACATGACAGATGGGCAATTGCCTCTACCCCTGCCTCCCCAGGCTCCTGGAACACTGCCGGAAACACAAATACCTCGCCACTTCTGGAGAAATATTCGTGCTCCTGGTCAGCAGCCTCCTAGAGAATCTTCTGGACTACAGAACCATCATCATGCATGATGAGAGCAAGGAAAACCGCATGAGCTGCACCGTGAACGTGCTGGTACGTGCCAGTCCCCTGGGGTGGTGGGAGGGCGCTGCCAGGCCACCCCGCACCCCACAGCACAGCCCTGTCAACCTCACAGACACAGCGGCGCCCTGGAGAGCCCTCTATGGAGTGTCCCTCATAGATAAGTGGAACAGTTGACTCCACTTAGGATTCAGAGATGCCAGCAGCCACTGACCTTTGATAAAATTGGAAATGGGGATGGGAAAGGCAGCATAAACTCAGGACTCCACTCTTTTTTTTTTTTTTAAGATTTATTTATTTATGCATATATGAACTAGGGTATAGGCCAGAGTTGTGGGGGGTGAGAGAATTCACCAGGATTCACCAGAATGGGGAACAGAACAGGCGGATATACTAAAATACACTGCTGAGAGGAGCAGCAGGCGAGTCAGGAGAGGTCTGCTACACCATGTGGGCAGCTCCCTGGCCAGGGATCGAACTCATGCTGCAGTGGCTACCCACAGCCTCACAGGTTGCGTCTTAACCCTTTGTGCCACCAGTGAGGCCCTCCATTCTTTCTAAAGACCATCCTCAACCAATCTCTTTTGTCTTGGTTATTTGTGGCTGCTTTATTGTTGGAATTCCTGGGCATCGATGAACTTGTGTCAGGACATACCCCATCAGGTCAGCACTGGTTCCTGAAATCCCTGCAGATGTATAGTCCTGTGGCCTGGACACGAACCTGTGACCGCAGACCTCTGAGGTTTAGGCTGCCTTGGTATAATCCAGAAACCTCCCTCCCCAACTCCCTAAGAAACAGTATCAAGTGATTTGAGTTCAGCAGGCAGTCTACACCCTTAAAAGATCTCCCTCACATGTCTTAGAAACATGGTTTTAAAAAGCAGTTCTTAAACTTCTTTTTAAACTATCACTTCCTTTGCTTGGTGAGGGGAAAGGTTGTGGTATTTGTTCAAAGGAAAGAGTAAACTCTTCAGAAAAGTGACATTGGTGAAAACCAATAACCTTTGACTTTGACCCTTTGACTGGGATCTTCTTTTGTAGAATTTTTATAAAGAAAAGAAGAGACAGGACATATTCATAAGGTAAGTTGAAGAAAATTTCTGCTTTTGTAAAATTTTGTGTCATGGTTTTATTGTTTCTTCAAGAAACAAATAACTAACCCTAAATACCGTGCTTGTTCCTCTGAGAGAATCCAAAAAGTATGTGAGATGCTAGGTAGGTTCTGATGGGAAGATCATTTTTCAAGGGACAACCTTTCTTCAAGAATATCTTTATATCTAAAAGGGCCAACTCTTTAGTCACAGATAAGTGCATTCCGAGGGAGCATCTTGGGAGGGTGGTGTCAAGATTCATGGGCAGAAGAGCGGGCAGGTGATCAGGCAAGGCTGCTGGAAGGGGGCGAATGGGGACGTTCATGAAATTCTCTTCTATCAAGAAAGGTTAGCCTGGGGTCTATGACAGGCTGAAGCAAACTTGGACATAAACTCTATGTATTTTCTCAGAACAGATGCCCTAACTCTCATTAGCTTCCCATGGGGGTCCATGACATAAAAAATTTAAATGCCCCTGCCGTGGACACAGAGCTCAAAGCAGAATAGATGGAGTAGGAGACACACACAGAAACCAGGACAGAGCTCAAAAGAACAGGAGGTAACACATTCCTTTTCATAAGAGAAATGTGGGCTCAGACGAAGCTCAGGAGAGAGACAGGAAGGCAGACTGAGATCTGGTTGTAGGATGAGCTGAACGCCAAGCACTGCCTTGCAAACGGCCTCCCTTCTCTCCTAACTAGGTACTTGTACAAGCTGCGGGATTTGCACCGAGACTGTGAGAACTACACGGAAGCGGCCTATACACTTCTCTTGCACGCTGAGCTTCTGCAGGTAAGAGCATCAGGGGCACTCATCTTAGAGGGTGGAAGACAACACACTGTAGCTGTCTTTTGGGACTAAATCCTGTAGACTTTGTGGTTCTGATGGGAAGATCATTTTTCAAGGGACAGCCTTTCTTCAAGAATGTCTTTGTATCTGCTAAATAGGCACTGCTAATTTTCAGATCCAGGTTAAGAAAATGTCAGTAATTTATTTAGAAATTCTTAGGAAACAGAACTTAACTTATAGGTCTCTAGTAATTGGCTCACTGATTAAAGAAACAAAACATACATCAATAAAAGATATAAATAGATTCATCTCACTGCAGAAAATGAGTTGTAAATGAATGTAGTACCAAAGGAAGGTTTTCCTATTTATAGTCTCTCACTAAGTAAAATTACGCTACAAATAATAAATACACGGATACATCAAGGATCCTAAACAAATATTTCTAGCTCCAAATATTCCTCTAACTTTAGGTTCATGTATAATTTATGAGCAGCGGCCATGGAGGCTGGCTGCCTGACTTTCCTGGGAATGCCTGGAGAATTTGTCCATTTAGGTCAACACTTGTTGCGTGGCTGGCATGTCTGTGTGTGTATGTGGTTTGGGTGTTTGATAAATAAGCTACCACACTATGAATCAGTCAAAGATATACTGAACTATTTCTATAACTTTTTGTCTGAATATTTGTTACATTAATCTCCTTTGACTAACTTAATTAATAGACTTGTTACCTTAATCTCTTCTGTTCCTTCTGTTTGTCTTCCAGTGGTCTGACCAGCCCTGTGACTCCCAGTTGCCTCAGAGGGCCAATTACAATGTTTCTACCCAGCAAGAGCTTAAAGAGAAGTTGTATCAAGAAATCATATCTTATTTTGACAAAGGCAAAGTGAGTGTTGGGCTGTTGAGTCTTGTAATAAGGAAAAGGAAAGTGACTGCAGTGCTGGATGTGGTTCTGGTGCTAGCTACCCAGAGTGATCCAAGACCCCCCCAGGTTAGGGCACAATCCCCAGCCCGAAAGCCTCCCTTCTGGTGCCAGCACAGGTTCCCAGGCCACCCACTCTTCTGACTAATTGACTATAAATTTGGGAGGTTGTCCCATGACTCCCTCAGGTTTGATAGTATGCTCCAACAACAAACAAAACTTGGAAAGATGCTGTATTATGATAACAGTTTTACTATAAAGGATACAAATCAGAACCAGCCAAATGAAGGAGCATAAATGGTAAGATTTAGGAGGGTCTGGACTACAAAGCTTCTGTGTCTTCTTCCCATAGATTTAGGACATAACCTGATTTGGCAAACTGATGTGTTCACCCACCAGGAAGCTCATTTAATCTCTGCTGTGCAGTTTTTATGGGGGTTTTATTACATAGGCTTGATTGACTGAATCATCAGTGCTGTGATTAAATTCAATCTCCGACACCCCCTCCCAATCATCTAATCACATGGGTGATGAGTCTGCCATGACCAGCCCTCATCCTGAGAGTGTCTAGGGGCCACCCTGTGTCACCTTTTTTAGGGTAAACTCAGATGTGGTGTGTGGTCCACCATGAATAACAAAGACACTTCTGTGTCTGGAGACATTCCAAGAGTATAGAAACTCCACCCCTGAAACTCAGGACCAAACTCTTTATTATACAACAGTGACTGATGACTTATTTTTTTATTCCCTGTGTATCTTTGAATTCTGATATTTTAGTGGGAACAAAAGTGACTACGTAAGGTAACAAAGGTAATAAAGATCAGTTACCTTGAGAACACTAAACTCAATGGAGACTAGAATTGGCAGCTTAGAACCCCACTCTGCACAATCATAATTTTACCTCTTAAGAGGGTGTTGCTGGGGCCAAGAGCTGGTACCATCCTTTACTATGTATTTTCAAGAAATTGTTGGCTAGCACCAATTGCACATCCCATATCTAGGTTACTGTCTTTCTCCATAGACTGTAGGGTAACATGCAAGTTAAATGCCTATGGGAGCAAGAAGGTAAAATGAACATAAGATGTGTACCAGGAAGTTGTAGTCTGTGATCTGCTGGAGAAATCATGTCTAATTGATTGGCTTTTAAATTAAAAAAAAAAAAAATAGGGACCTCCCTGGTGGTGCAAGGGTTTAAGATGCAACTATTGCAGCACAAGTTTGATCCCCAGCTGGCCAGGGTGCAACCCACATGGTGCAGCAGACCTCCCCTGACTTGCCCACTGCTCCCTTCAGCAGTGCACTTGGTCAGTCTGCCTGTTCTGTTCCCCACTCTGTCTCTGGTGAATCCTCTCACCCCAACACCTCTGGCCTGTACCCCAGTTCTTGTATGCATAAATAAATAAATCTTTTAAAAAATTCTAAAAAAAAAAAAAATGAAAGGGCAGGGAGAGAAAAGAAAAAATTGCTGTGCTAACCTAGCAAAACATCCCAGATTAAGGTAGTGAAAGGAACCTACATAGTTCCTGTGGTTTCCTGCCACCTTATCTGTTTTATCAGTGGAACATATTGGTTAATTAATAAATAAGCCAATAATCACCATGATAAAATAACTAGCATGTGTTTAGTGCTAGTTACTATCTTCGGTGATTCCCAGACATTTTTCCTAATTTAATTCTTCCCATAACCCTACAGGTAGATCACTGTGTTGTGTATATTAAGTACTTGGGACTTAGAGAACAAGTTTGTTGGGTTCATCATTTTTGGTCTCTGCATTCCTTTATTTTCAAAATCATCGAGGATCTCAAGGAGAGCTTTTGTTCTATGGGTTATATCTTTTGATACTTGTAGGAATTTTAAAAAATTAAATATTCTTGCTCTTTTATTATAGTAATTTATTGCATATTAATCATATTTATTTTATGAAAAATTACTATTACTGTATTTTCCAAAGAATTAGTGTGAGTGGTATTAGTATTGTTTTACATTTTTGTGAATCTTTTGAACTTCTCACTTAATAGATGGATTCTTATAATCTGCTCCTGCATTTAACTGATAGTGACATCATTCATTCTGTACCCTTTGGGAAGCTCCACTGTATGCACATGAGAGATGAACATAGAGGAAGGCAAACAGTATGAGTTTTATAAAGAAGATAATGTTGACCTCATGAGTCCCCTGAAAGGGCCTGGGGTACTGTCAGGGACCAGGGACCACATGTTGAGAACCACTGTGCTAGGAAAACTCCCTGTCTCTTACACAGTTGTTGTTTTCTGAACTGAGGAGAAAGCTGGACCCCAATTCTGCTGCCTCTGGCTCCCCATACCAGCCCCAGCCCATCTGAAAAGGTTTCCATTGGGAACATTTCACAGACTTTTCAGTGACCTAGGCTGTGATATTTCACGGGGGGGAAATTTTGGCTGATGATAGTTTTTACACTTGATCTTAGCCAAAAGGCTGAGAAGCAATTGGCTAATGATGATTTTAAAATATTTAATTTTAAAATGTTCTACAACTGTATGTGAACTTCACATACATTGCTTTAGCAGTCAAAAACAATGGAAGGAAAATAGCATCCTTTTAACAAGAATGAAGTAGAAAATGACCGGATATTATGTTTTAATAGTACCTAAGAAATCTTATGAAATACCAAAGTGATTGGCAGGCCCAATCTGGGATGCAGCCTCAGACACCAGATTGTGTATCATGCTGTAACTTACATGATCACACATGCTCTAAGGTATTTCCCAAAACTCTGCTTGACTGAGTAGATAGTTTAGTTGAAACAGAGAATTAATGTCCTAAATTCAAAGTACAATTTCTTAAATTCCAAACAACAGTACTATGAGCCTCTCTTCGATCCCCCCACCCCAAACAGCTAACTCCAAATACAGATTTATACACCCCAGGACCAGAACTAGAGCCCACACTAACTTTACCCTCTAATAAAACTCTCACATGCTCAGGGCCTAGGTTCAGAACCGGTTCCCTGGCTTTAGTGCTTTGCCCTTTAAACATGCTTTGGAACACTCAGTGTTCTTTGTGTTCTCATAAACTTATTTACCAAAGATGCACCCTAACAAAGCAGCCAGTCTATAGTAACTTTATATTGTCAGCAAGAGGATTAGTTGATCCAAGAGATGAAGCTGGCTGGAAATATTTGCAGCAACTCATCCTACAGATTGCTCCTAGCCAGTGACTCTCAAATGGCTTTTGCCGCCGGGTGAGTGACTACTTTGTTCTTTGCTTTTTTTTTTTTTTTTTTAAAGATTTATTTATGTATGCATGCAAGAGCTGGAGTACAGGCCAGAGATGAGGGGGGTGAGAGTATTCACCAGAGACAGAGTGGGGATCAGAACAGGTAGATGTACTGAAGTACACTACTGAGGGGAGCAGCGGGCGAGACAGGAGGTCTGCTTTGCCATGTGGGTTTCTCTCTGGCCAGCCGGGGATCGAACTCGTGCTACAGAGGCTGCAGATTGCTTCATAGTGCAGTGCTTAACCCCTTGCACCACTAGGGAGGCCCCTGTTCTTTGTTTTTAACCTAACTTTTCTATTTCTAAAGATGTGGGAGAAGGCGATCAAACTTAGCAAAGAGTTGGCTGAGACTTACGAGAGCAAAGTGTTTGACTACGAGGGCCTTGGCAATCTCCTGGTGAGTCTGGGTCAGATTTCCTCATGCCAACAACAGCCTCGCTAAGATCAGTGAACACAAAGCTGTTTCTGTGAGCTTAGGAAAGTCAGGATAAATTTTGTCATTTACAATGGAAACAGAAGCCTTGTGAAAGGAAAGGTGAAAAAAGATGAGGTCCCAAACCTGTTCCCAGAGCTGGTCCAGGTTATCCTCCACAGAGGGTTCCTGTCTGCACGCCTGCCCTTTCCCTGTGCTTCTGTTTCTCTCCGGCCCCTCCTCGTTCCCAGCCCCTGTACTCTTTACCTCTCAATTACTCTGCCTCTGTGAACACCGCCCATATTTTAGATGACTTCTGACATCTTCTGTCTATCCAAATTACTCATGTGGCCCACATCCTCAGGACCCGGCTAAATAAATGAATTGTTCACCTTTGTGCCTTGTTTTATTTTTTTAAGAGTCCCACTCTGCACATTTGTTTCATTGGGAAGTACTTCTACCACCAGCATACTCTACTTTTACTGTTCCCCGAATTTATGTATTATACCTGGCTATAGGCACAGGCCAACTACTTTTGAAAACAAAGCAAAACAAAAATAGCCATGTAAATGCCCAGTGGTAGGTAAGCACAATATTCTGTTTGAAGAGTCAAAAAAGGTAGGGTCACCCATTGTCATGTAATATTAATGTATTTGGGGAGATGGCTTGTCAAGGTCACTTTGAAAAGAATTTGCTAATATAATGTATTAGCTCCTGCTGTCACAAAAGAATAGCTCATTAGTTCCATAAAGTAAATTGAGCTGAGCTGTTAATAATATAACATGTTACTTTTGTAAGGAAACTACTGTGATAGAAACTTGCACCTAGATGGAGTCGGAACCATCATGCTGGCCTTTGTAGGTTGGAGGGACTCGGGCATCCCTCAAAGGCCTTGGTCTGCTGCCTGTTTCGCTTTCCTTAAGAATGACTGAGCCTTTTCTGGGAAGCCTCTCTCGTGTGAAAAATTAAAGACAGGGTGGTATGAAATATTGAGAAACAGGACAAAGCTCCCACCTTCTGGCTACCTGTAAGTGAACCAAGGACTTTAATCCAAATCACCTGCAGGAAATGGAAGGTTCCTTATGTGGTTTTCTCTGTCTCTGCTTAAGTACAGCCACCCTCTGTGAATCTCAGAAAGTGCTTCCTAACATTGTAGGGGTCCTGAACCCCTTTGAAGAAACCAGTGAAGTGTGAACACTGTCACCTTCACAGAACACTTGCACACACATCTTTCTGTGCACAGCGTCAGAGGTTCCCAGACTCTCCAAAACCCCGTCTTGGACCCCAGATCCAAAACCTCTGCCTCAAGAGAAGGCTAACTCTTTGACAAGATGTTTCCCAAAGACCTTTTATTTCTCTGTGTTAAGTGGGAAACAACAAAGCAAATAATCTATTTTTTTGTAACCTCCTTTGTTTTATTTTCCAGAAAAAAAGAGCTTTGTTTTACGAGAACATCATTAAGGCAATGAGGCCTCAGCCCGAATACTTTGCTGTTGGATACTACGGACAGGGCTTTCCTTCTTTTCTGCGGGTAAGAAGCCCCAGGGTGGTCTCCAAAGCCATTAAGCTGTGGAGTCTGAAGGAGGGAAGGTCTTCACCTCTTTTCCAGATGGGCCTAGTGTGTTAGCAGCTGCTGACCCGTGTTCTCACTGTGGGAGGTCGCGGAGGGAAGCCACTTCCTGAGCAACCGCCTCTTCACCCCACACCCCGGCAGCCTCTGCTCTTCTGGCAGCTCTTTTGTTAAGTGACTTTTCCCAGGTGGAATGGAAAGGGAAAAACAACCATCCTCTCCACTGGTCTGCTGCCACGGGTCAGGCTGGGGAGAGTGTGGATTGATATATTCAGTTGTTTATTTTATTTCCAGCCAGAGCTAGTTTAAAAGCAAAAAGCCCAAGGACAAGACTACAAGAGTTCACAAAAATAAATAAAAAGTTTTGTTATAATGGTGAAAAGACTGTGTTTTCCCTCCTTTCCTTCCTTTAGTTTTCTCTAATACTGATTCTACAATCTAAAAAACAAAAAAAACCTCCTGTTTCCTACCAACAAAAAAAGCCTCTTAGAACTGAGCTATGTTTAAAGGCTATATTTTTTTTAAATATTGATTTATGTATGCATACAAGAGCTGGGGTATAAGCCAGACAAATACACTGCTGAGGGGAGCAGCAGACAAGACAGAAGAGGTCTGCTTTGCCATGTGGTTTCTCCCTGGCCGGCCGGAGATCGAACTTGTGCTGCAGAGGCTACAGATTGCTTCTTAGTGCAGTGCCTTAACCCCTTGCGCCACCAGGGAGGTCTAAAAGCAATTATTACTTATCTTACTTCCCCTAATTGAAAAAAAATGTGGGGAAAAACCAATTTATATTCCTTTCAGGTTGTTCAATCATTCATTCATTCATTCATTCAATAACTTTTTTCTGTAGATACATACATACTAGTCATTTGAGGTACAGTGCTAATTGTAAGATTCCTCTCCTCTAGATTTTATACCCTAGTAGGTGAGGTGTTAATTAAATAATCACACAAACAGGGCCTCCCCAGTGGCGCAGCATTTGAGCGCCGTGCTGCGAAGCTGTCCACAGCCTCTGCAGCGCCGGTTCAATTCCCTGCCGGCCAAGGAGAACCCCACATGACGCACAGACCTTTCCTGCCTCACCTGCTGCTCCCCTCAGCAGTGTCTTTGGTCCATCTGCCTGTTCTGCTCCCCACTCTGGCTCTGGTGAATTCTCCCACCGTCCCACGCTTCTGACCTATACCCCAGTTCTTATATAAATAAATAAATAAATCTTAAAAAAAATAATCACACAAATGTATACTTGAAACAGAACAGATAAAATATTCTGTGCTATAAGAGTCAGTTACCAGTGAGTATTCATCCAAGTGAAATAAAAACCTATACACAAATCTTGTAAGGGAGTGTTTTAGCATCTTTATTCATATTCATCAAAGATTACACACTACCTGTGTTTCTCAACAGGTGACAGTATAAACAAACTGTGAATAAGTATATAATGGAATACTACTGGGTAATAGAAAGGAATGAATTCCTGTCCACCCCTGTGGGTGAATCTCAGCTGCTTTGTGCTTAGTGAAGGAAGATAGAGTTCAAAGACTTCATTCATTGATTTTATTTATATAACACTCTGCTCAAGCCAACATTTGCTTGAGGGACAGAGAAAGGATCTGTGCTTCTCTGGTGGTAAGAAAGGGTAGGCTACGAATTAGCATGGGAAATATTTAGTGGCAATGAAACTGTTCTGTGTCATGTCATAGCCATGACTATGGCTACATTGACCAAAACTCACAGACTCTTACCCTAAAAAAGGAAAATTTTGTAAGTTTTCACTGAGTTTTGTAACAGTCAGGATAGACATAGCCATTTGAAAGGTGAGCTGGGAGTTAAAGAGGTAAAAGGGAAGGAAAGAGCATTCTCGACAGAGGAAACAGCAGGCAGAAGCTGTCAACAGGGAGAAATGAGAGAAGATGGGTGTGGTGGGAATGGAGGGAGCTGGGGTGAAGCAGGAAGTATGCGAAGAGCGGGAAGAACCTTGGGGTCATGTTGGGTATTTTGTCTGCATCCTGAGAGTAACAGGAGTCACTACAGACCTTTCGTGTTGGCAAGGTCATCTGGCTTCAGGATGGAGTGGACAGGAACTGGACAGATTAGCTCCCAGAGACATCGCAGGTGTTCAGGCAAGAGATGACCACTTGGAGAAGGGAGGTGGTTTTAGAGAGAAGTGGCGACAGGGTGGAGACTAAGTGATGATGGATGGGCTCTATGGATGACATTCTGGAAAAGGGTGTCAAGAATGATTCTGAGGTTTCTAGCCTGCATAGTTGGGAAAGCAGTGACACCATCCACCAAGGGGGCAGATTTGAAAACAAACCAAAATCCCGGAAATTGTGGATCTTATATCCTAAGTAGATCAAAAAAAGAAAAAGAAAGAAAAAAAAGAAGTAAAATATTCAGTGTGTCAGATGATCCAGAACAACGCCTCATACAGGAGAGGAGTAAATAAGCATTAGGGAGAAAAAGAGAAAGGTGGATGGAGAGGCTGGCACCGGGGTGGTGTGCAATTTTAAATGAAGGGACTAGGAAGTTCTTTACCGAGAAAGTGATATTTGAGCCCAAACCTGAAGGAAATGAAGGAATGAGCCAGGTGGCTGTTAGGATGAGCAAGGATACCAGCGAGAACAGCAGATTCAAAGGCTGTGAGGCTGGAGAGCAGCAGGGACATGAGGGTAAATAAGAGAAGGGCGCAGAGGGCTACAGGGACTAGATTGCAGAGGGGCATTGAAATATTTATAAGTTGATTATAAAAGTTGGTTTTGGACATACTCCATGTGAAATGAATTTGGAACAATTCAAAAAATGTGGGTCAGCAATTTGATCTATGTATCTGAAACTCAAAGGAAGGTTCTCAGGTGGGTAGAAAAGTTGGTGAGTCATTTGTATGCAGTAAAACGGTGGTTGTGGTTTTTTGACCTGTAGGTTCGAGAAATAATGCCCACAACAAGGACTGTTTTGAGAATTAATTATATAGCATATACTCTATATACTCTATAAAGTGTCAAGTGGTTTTTAGTTGTTATGTGTTGTCAAAGTCTACTTCAACACATAAAATTTGTAACTTAAATGCCTCTCTATGTCAGAGACTATTCCCCCAGATTCGGAATCTTCTTCCTGTTCCAAAGCTGCTAAGCTCAGAATAATTGTTGACTTTCCTATCTCCTTTCCCTTCTCCAAGCCACATCCTGTAGCTTTTCCTCCCCCATCAGCTCTGTCTCCCCAGATTCCTACAGTTGGACACACACGTACTCCCCTGTGTCATATTATGTTATCTATGTTATCTGTACTCCTGCTTCCATCATGCTGTTCTCTCCTTCTAGAAGCTCTGTGAATTCCCTGCAGCCTGTCATGTTCTGGCTCATCCTTCCAGCCCAAGGTTCTTTCTTCAGACTAACTCCATACTTTATGTCCTTGAACCTTATCCTTTCCACTTCCCATGCCTGATTGTCCTCCCCATCTGTCCTTCTGTCCATCTGTCAATCAGTCACATGCGTATCTTCCTTAAAGCTTCTTTCTTTCCAGTTGAGCCCACTTGTGCTGAGTTTCTGGATCTCAGTTCCTTCCACAGCCACTGTCTGTCTCATACAATCATGTCTTCTTTACCCTCTGATCCCCTGCCCGCCACATGTTGCCTGAATGTTAGTACATGTTAGTACTGCCCAGTACATGTGTCAGTCACAAAAATCTTTCTGAGTTTGGAAAAATATTCCAATATATATGTCCATTTTCATTGTCTTCAGTGTTTAGCCAAGATAGTATACTACTTATACTAAAATAATCTTGTTTACTTGTTTATTTCTCTTCACTGGGAGGTAAGTTTCTGACAATGAGGCCATCATTCTATCCCGAGGGTCTATCCTGTTTACTCCATACATATTTGTTATAGGAATAAACAAGTGCTTTTTAAAACACATTTAACAGGGCAACATCAGCCCAAGTTTTCATTAAAAATGCATGTTTCATCTGAGTGACTAGCAGACAAGCAGAACCCTCCAAACCCAGCTAGGAATTAACGAGACCGGCAGCAACAGCTTCCCAGACTTAGGAGAGTTTTTTTTAAAAAATCCAGTTTTACTAGTTTTATAAAAGAGAAAACAAACTCCAGCTAGAAATGGAGAAAATAAGTGTTTAGTGCAGTTATTTTCTATGAGGTATTGATGTTGCTGTTCTTCTTGTGTTTTAAGACTGGCCAAGGGACTGTTGGGGATTCTTCCTGGCCTCTTACCTGTCCCTTTGCTGTCTTCTATTTTCATGTTCTCAAAGGCAGCACTTCAAAGTGCTGTTACTGGATCATGATGAGATGAGAAACTTGTACCTGAATGTAAATGAATGTTCCTCCTTCCCTCATTCAGAGTGTTTTGCTCTGAAAAAGGCAGCTAAATTAACAGCATACCCGGTGAGGTCACGGATCTCCATTAGAACACAAGCTGTATATTTTCTTGAGGATCAGTGTAGACGGTGTGTAGCCCTGCAGTTGGCACACTGGGGTGTGGGCCGCACTATGAGAAGAGCCACTCGAAGTTGTTTTTCATGCTCATGGCTTAACTCTGCAAAAAAAAAGTGAGCTCTTGTCAGTAGTAATAGTTGCTGTGGGGCACATAGTAGGTATTCAGGGAGAACTTGACTATGGATTGCCCTTTGACTAGGGAATAAGTGACTTGCCCAGCATCAGAATCTTCACTCTTTATTTGTAATTATTTGTCTTGCCATCTCTGACCTGCAGAATAAAATCTTCATCTATCGGGGGAAGGAGTATGAGAGGCGAGAAGACTTCAGCCTGAGGTTGCTGACCCAGTTCCCCAATGCAGAGAAGATGACCAGCACCACGCCCCCAGGAGAGGAAATCAAGACATCCCCAAAGCAGTGTATCCTTGCCAAAGGGAGTGTGACCTAGATGCTCCTTAGCCTGGTCAGTCTGTGGCGTGCCCAGCTTCTCTGGCAGTTGTGTTTGTTGGAGGTGACTATCAGCATCCCTGGTGCAGTAACCCGCTGTGGTCCTGGAGAAGCAAACAATACCCAAAGATACACTTCCTACTGCTGGCTTTGGAGTGTGGCTATTTCAAGGGGATGCTTGACCCAAAGAAATTATTTCAGACAGATTCTAATCACCCATATCTAGTCATCCTGATGTTTCATGGATATCTGTGGCCAGGTTGTTTGCCAGCTTTCTGACCAAAAAATACCTTTGGGTTAATTTTTAAATAATGCGTCTTGGTGATACAGAGGGAAATTCCATTTTCATTGTGGTTCTGGCATTTAGTAGAAAGGAATGATTGACCCCAGTTCCATCTCCGTGTACAAAGCAGGAGGAACAGACATCTGCCTGTGACAGCTTCAAGGCTTAGCCCTTTCTCCTCCTTAACCAGTGACTCAGATATGCAGTGTTTCACAGTGAAGCCAGTCATGAGCCTGCCACCCAACTACAAAGATAAACCAGTTCCAGAGCAGATCTTAAAGTAAGTGGGCCTTTTTATTTTGACTTTTTAAAAACATTTTTCACTCTCGCTTTATTGAAAACTACATCAAAACCAAAGCCTTAGATGCATTCTCATTTGGAAGACCTTCAGTTGTCTCAGTCCACTGGGACTGCTCTACCAAAACACCACAGACTAATGACTTACAAACAACAGACATTTATTCTCACAGTTCTGGAAGCTGGAAGTCCCAGATCAAGATAACCAGCAGATCCAGTGTCTGGAAGGCAGCTTCCTGGTTCATAGACAGCCACCTTTTCATTGTGACCTTATATTGTGGAAGGGGCAAGGGAGCCCTCTGGTGTGTCTTTTTTATAAGAACACAAATTCCATTCATGAGGGCTCCACTGTCTTCACCTCTTAAAGGCCCCAGCTCCTAAGACCATCACACTGGGCATTAACGTTTCAACAGATGAATTTCTGAGTGGACACAAACGTTCAGACCATAATAATTGTCCATTCCATTTTTAGCATAAGCGCTTGTTGGTACTCCGAAGAGTTTGAGGGTTTTGGGCAGAGGGCGGGAAGTCAGGAATCTCACACTTAGATTTTGGACCTCTGGCTCTTATTTTCACTCAGAAGCATTCACTGCCTAGGGCTGAGCTCTCCGTGCCTGCCGGGTTCCCCAGCAGAAGCCCTAATTCCTTCTCCTGAGAAGCTGCTGTGGTGTTACTAGGATTGACAGAACTGTTATAAAACTATACAAGTGAGATCATAAATATGGACATAAATATTATACCTGTTTAAATTGTGAGCTGTGAAATAACAAAATTAAATTAACATGTCATGAAGTCAGATTGCACACAGCCTCCAGCGACCTTGTTGAGGAGACTGTCAGTTTTGACATAGCTCAGTGAATCTGACTCAGACTGTGTAGTACAGGTTTTGTTGAAGTCGTATCACGGAGTGCCTGTTCCAAAAGAAACTATAGCACGTGGCTGTATCTTTCCCAGTTACTACAGAGCCAATGAAGTACAGCAGTTCAGCTACTCTCGGCCGTTCCGGAAAGGAGAAAAGGACCCAGACAACGAATTTGCTGTGAGTCCTCCCCTTGTGTCCTGTAAAACAACATGAAATTGACATCCAGACTGGAGGCCTTTTGCCTCACTGCAGAAAAGAGCAGAAAGCTGACAACCCTGGGAGAGAGATTACATGCTGACTACTGGGATGGCACACTGTGATTTCAGTGGAAAACTCTAGATTGGGAGTCTGGAAACTAAACAATACCCCTAGCCTGCTGCCAATGTGATATCACCTGAACTAGGCTCATCTCTCCGCTCTTCACGTTTCTACCTAGAGGGTGAAAGGGCCCAAGTAGATGATCCCTTGTAGCATCCAGAATCCTTACATCTTTTGAGAAAATAGAGTCTGTTCCCTAAGGAGTCATTTGAGAATGAAAGCTCTGCTGTACCAGGGATTTTGCTGTTTTACCTGAAAACTGACCAGCATTTTCTGTCTTTCCTCTGCCAGACCATGTGGATCGAAAGGACCACATATACAACTGCATACACCTTTCCTGGGATCCTCAAGTGGTTTGAAGTCAAACAGATTTCAACAGTGAGTCATTTGAAATTGGAACTGAAAAAAAAAAATCTGTGGCCAAATATAATAACAGCCTTTGTTAAAAATCCCCCTACTAGCTGGCCAGCCTCCTCGGGCCAACTTCATTTTCCAAAAGAGAAATAAAGACACACTTGTGTGCTAGAACTCCTTGTAACACTGATGTGACAACACCAGCGCTAAAGGTTCCTCACAGTGAATGACTCTTTGATGACCCAATGAGTATTGTCTCCCATGGGGCCTGCCAGCGCCCAGACACATTTTTGGGATGCCTCCTTTGAGGTTTCCGTCATTCAGATTCTTCTCTCCCAGAATCTTTCCTTTTCTTTTATTCTCAGCTAATCACATCACCAGTCACCCTGGACTCTTCCATCTTCATCACCCAAAAGCTACCCAATTTACCATTTTAACACTTACTAAAATCTCTTCTTCATTTCCAGCCATCTTACTTTTCTCGTCTTCCTAGTACCTTGTTCAACCCCAAGGCTCCCGATTGGCCTTCCTGCCTTGTCTTCCTCAGGCTCCCTTCCCTCACTTCCTCAGGGTGTGAACTCTGTGGGGGCAGACCTGATCACAGTTATCTCTGTGCTTAAAACCCTTCCTCAGACCCATGCCTAGGGTCCCATGTTCTTTTGCAGACACTACAGGGTCCTTGTGACCCAGCCCTTCTACCTTATCTTCTGTGGTATCTACTGGAACTAAAATGTTCATTCCTTGCTATTTCAGCTGTCCTTGACACTGTTCATTTTTTTCTGCCTAAAATGTCCTCATATCACCACACAGATTACCTCCTGTCCAGATTCATTTTAGGCACCAGCTTCCCCAGGAAATCACTCCTGAAATTCACAAGCTGGATTTGATGCCTTTTCTTTATGGCCCTTGATAACTTAGGCTTAATTCTAAGGCATTACCTGCCATATCCTCATGTCTTGAGACCCCACTAAAATCATAAGCCTGTCCCAACCATGATTTATAGGTCCATCATGTTTGAAACCTTGGTGCACACCACAGTACTCTGATAAAACAGCTGTTCAGGAATATGTCATGAACAAGTCTGAATTGCAGTTCCACGTGTTCCACATCAGCCATGATAAGTTATTATTCTTCAAGTCAAGTATAAATGAGATTTTCAAACCAGCACTTATAGATGAAACTTGAAATGTCATGCTGGCTATAATAGGTAAAATGAAGAGGTCGTGGGGTTTCTTGAAACCTGTTTTGAAATATTTCCATAGAAGGACACATCTCACTAACTCCATATTGCATCTCACTTCATTTTCATCCAAAATTCAGCCTATTACAATCCATCCTATTATTTCTTACTTCTGTTAAGCACGGGACCTATACTGAAGTCACTTGTGTATCCTCTGACTGTATTACTTTTAGAATCACTTTCTTCTTCTCAGGGAAGAAGCATCAGCCTCTCACCAATGAATGTTTTTCCTGGTGCAAAAATATTTCCAATTAGATACTTGTTATTCTATTGTTACTGAGCTTCTCAAAATCAACCTAGGAAGTTTTGCACAAGAAACCATCATTCTGGCTCCATTTTTTTCTCTCAATATTTTTAGAGAGACTTTGCCCCAAGCAATAATTAGTACTATAAGTCCAGTTTTTAAGTCATCGTTGTACTCTCTCTGGAGACTTTCAATAGCTTATTTTGCAATTTACCAACATCAGTTCACATAAGTGTGGTGTCCTTGAAAGTAATCCTGACAAGCACAATCACTCTGTAGGCTGGTGGGTGTTTTATAACTTTGGAGGGGAATACACAGGCGCCTTTCATTCTTTGCTGGGGGGCCAACTAAGTGCCCTGCCTGCTCTGTCGCAGGAGGAAATCAGTCCTCTGGAGAACGCCATAGAGACCATGGAGCTTACCAATGAGAGGATCAGCAACTGCGTGCAGCAGCATACCTGGGACCGCTCCCTCCCCGTGCATACCCTCTCCATGCTGCTCAGCGGCATTGTTGACCCTGCTGTTATGGGAGGTTTTTCCAACTATGAAAAGGTGGGTGCAGGCTGGCATCCCTCCCAGACTCTAAGCCCCCGTGAGTCTCAGTACCTCCCACAGAGGATGGTGCAGCTGGTGAATTTGTCTATCACACCTTCTCTGAGAGATTTTCATTTTCCCTTTTTTGTTTTTTTTTTTTTTTTTTAAAGATTTTTTTTTTTTTATAGAGGCATTTTTTTTTTTTATTTATTATTTATTTTATTTGTTTGTTCTGTTCATACATGCACTGGGTACAGTCAGAAGCGCGGGAGGGTGAGAGAATTCACCAGAGCCAGAGTGGGGAGCAGAGCAGGCAGAAGGACCGAGGTACACTGCTGAGGGGAGCAGCGGGTGGCAGGAGAGGTCTGCGCACCATGTGGGATCCTCCTCCGGTGGCCTGGGAGCAGCCGGGGATCGAACCGGTGCCGCAGAGGCCGCGGGCAGCTTCGCAACCCAGCGCTCAACCGCTGCGCCACCGGGGAGGCCCCATTTTCCCTTTTTTGAATGGGGAGATGAGATGAATGAAAAGCTCAACTCCTAGAGACCCTCAATCACCCAACCACTGTCTGCTAAAGAGTTACCCCAATATAATTGAATGGTCGACCTGGTAAACCTGAGGTTGACACCCCACTACTGCCTTTCCCACTCCCTTTCTCCCCTGGGAGGTGGAAAGCTTACAAGTGGACTCCAGACCTGAGGGTGCTCCAGAATCAGGCAATGTTTGGGAAAGGCAGAGCCACGTTCCATCAGAGTTAGCTTCTAGCAGCCCCCACTTGACAAGGTGTGCCATGGTTGTATGGACAGATTCCAAATTTAACTGTTACTACACTTAAATGAGTTCAACTGAGTCTTGCTGTCCATTTTTCTGGAAAAACATGCCAGGAGTGCTCAGGGCATGTGAATCCATCACATAGGGTTTGGATGTGGCACCATCTTAAAAGGGGGTTGTGCATTCAGTAAGAAGAATTCAGTTAAGTATAATTAATAGAGACAGGATTTTTAATTATTAGGTATATCTTTATGACCAAATAATTTCGGGGTCATCTTGAATATAAGTAAATTTGACAATTACACCCCTGTGGGCTAGCCTGGGGAGTGGGAAGGAGACAAATGAGAAGGCGACTGGGCATCAGTGGGCTGACTCATGCTTCCGTCACATACAATATCCTAGCAAGACCAGGGGATCACCTCTCTGAAGCCTGCCTTCCACTGACCACTCTGTGTTCTTGGACCAGATGCTCAACCTGTCTGGGCCCCAGCCTTTGCATCTGAGAAAAAGGAGCGTGTGCTAATTCTCACTCGCATGTCTTCTGCTTTCAGGCTTTTTTCACAGAAAAGTACTTGCAGGAGCATCCTGAAGATCAGGAGAAGATTGAGCTGCTCAAGCAACTGATTGCATTACAGGTATGCCTCGGGCAGGTGTGGGGCAGACAGGGCTCCTTGGTAGTGGCCACAGTGCAGGACACCAGTGGCGCAGTGGTTGAGCGCTGGGTTGCGAAGCTGCCCGAGGGTATAATGTACAAGCCCACTTTTAGGCCTACTTTTTTTTAATGCCATAAGGAAACACCACCTATATTTATTTGTTTGGCCTGGAGACCTAGGAAGGCACCTCTTTAGAGTGCATGCTGTTGAGAGGTGCCATCCAGATTCCCCAGTTGGTTTCCCAGCCTGTGCCTTCTGCTGAGAAATGTTGGCTCCTTGGCCTCAGCTTTCCTCCCTCGCTCTTGTGAACAGTGGGAGAAAGTGCAGCCAGGAGTTCAGTCTGATGCTGAAACCATCCATTGCTCCTCCATAGAAGTGGCCTTCAGCTCAGGGGGATTTGTCTAATCTGTTGGCCTTCCCTGTCTGGGGCCTGCTTGTGACCTTGGTGTGTAGATTCTCTGCATCCCTGACCTGAGGGCCTCCATCTCCCAAGCCCGACATGGAGGAGCAGCATTTCAAAGCCTGGGCCTGCCACTTTATCTGCTCCTCCTTTCACAACCCCCAAATCTGATGACCACTCTTCCTAAATCATATTTCATTCATCTCATGTCCCTTTCTAAGATGCCTTTGCTATCAGAGGGAATCCGCATCCACGGAGAGAAGCTGACGGAGCAGCTGAAGCCGCTGCATGACCGGTTATCTTCCTGCTTCCGGGAACTCAAGGAGAAAGTTGAAAAGCTCTATGGGGTTATAACACTGGTAGGCACAGAAATGTCTTTTTGTTTTTGTTTTGTCGTGTTGTGTTTTGTATTGTTATTATTTTTTCCCCTGACATCTTATTTGGTTCCCCTATATTCCTCCTATAAGTGAAAACATCCAATATTTTTCTTTTTCCTTCTTATTTCACTGAGCATAATTCCTTCTAGCTCCATCCACGTTGCTGCAAATGGCATGAGTTTATCTTTTTTAATTGCTGAATAATATTCTATCATCTTCTTATAAACCAGAGACATGCTAAAGGGGAGGAGGAGGGAGAGGGATAAGAGGGAGAGCCACAGGGGACTTTGGTGATGGTGCACGGGTGAAGGAAATTCTATGGAATCTACACCTGGAGGTGGTGGGGGTAGCAAATGTTGTTTAAAAATGAACCATGAGGGCCTCCCCGGTGGCGCAGCGGTTGAGCGCTGGGTTGCGAAGCTGCCCGCGGCCTCTGCGGTGCCGGTTCGATCCCCAGCTGCTCCCCGGCCAACGAAGGAGGGTCCCACATGGCGCGCAGACCTCTCCTGCTGCCCGCTGCTCCCCTCAGCAGTGTACTTCAGTCCTTCTGCCTGCTCTGCTCCCCGCTCTGGCTCTGGTGAATTCTCTCACCCTCCCGCGCTTCTGACTGTACCCATTGCATGCATAAACAAAAACAAACAAACAAACAAATAAATAAAACATGCCTCTATTAAAAAAAAAAAAATGAACCATGATGTGGGCCTCCCCGGTGGTGCAGTGGTTGAGCGCTGGGTTGTGAAGCTGCCCACAGCCTCTGCAGCGCCGTTTCAATACCCCGGCTGCCGGTATAGGGTCCCACATGGCGCGCAGACCTCTCCTGCCGCCCGCTGCTCCCCTCAGCAGTGTACTTCGGTCCTTCTGCCTGTTCTGCTCTCCGCTCTGGCTCTGGCGATTTCTCTCACCCTCCCATGCTTCTGTCTGTACCCCAGTGCTTGTATAAATAAATAAATCTTAAAAAAAAATGAACCATGATGTAAAAAATATATTAAAAAAAATAAATAACACTGGTGGGCTTTTTCTAATTTCTTTACCTTTAGTGCTATTGACTCATTTTGCAGATGCCAAATGAGTCATGGTAGCGTGGGCTTGGCATGCCAATATGGGGGCAGGTAGGAGAAAACTAGTCAACATCGACCTTCAACTGCCATTTGCTAGATAGGGGTTCTCAAACTTGACCCACCTTCAGAACCACCTGGAAGGCTTGTGACAAGACAGGTTGCCAGGCCACCTTCCCAGAACACTTGATTCATTAGGTTTGGGGTGGGGCTCAAGAATTTGAATTTCTAGTGTGCTCCCCAGTGGAACTGATGCCAGGGTCTGGGGTCCACACTGTGAGAACCAACCACCTGCCAGAAGAGGGTGCTTTCTAATCCCAGACACTGGTATTTGTCCTGTCTAACCCAATTCTTCTCCCCCACCCCCTACCTTGGGGTGGAAAATGACTTAAAAAAAAGTAATTTACTGTAAGAAACCCAATTCTAAAATTTTTCTAAATCTTCTATTTTTTTATTTTGATGAAAACTTTACTCTTTTCACACCTTTGAAGGAGAGAAAGACTTGTTAGATCCACTTGCAATGCATATTGCTGATTTCATGATTTTTTTTTGACAGTTCTAACACCATTTTTCACAGTTACAATTTTTTTTTCCTCTTGAGAAGTTGGGTGGAGGAGTGTATGTACCAACCTCTTCTCTCCAAAAGTTGGTTGTAGGCTTGTTTCCAGCTTTATTTATCTGCTCCTTCACCTTGCTCTCTTTAAATGTCCTAATGTTTCATTCCCTGATGCTCAAATTCTCTTTCCTCAGTTCCGAGCTCTGAACTACTTTTCTGTACTCTTCTCCCTACCCCATACTTCCATCTCCACTCCCCGTTTTTCCCAGAGTATCTTGTTGATTATCTTTTTCATTTGCCTGAGAGTTTCTTCATGTCTTCCTAAGAATTCGCCTCCTGCCTTACTGCCAATAAAGGCTTTTCTTCTAGGAACATTTGACTCCATCACAAAGACTCTAACTTTGACCCAATGAGTTTAGCTGTTAGTAAAATGAGGCCAATCTTAGCATGTAAATCTGATAGGATGGCATGTGAAGATAATCATTTCTTCTGGTGCCATCTTTTAAGAGAGATCAATGCTCCTTTATTCCCTAAGATTCATCAGATTGAGTTTCAGATCTGTAACTTCACTCTAAAATTCTTCTCTTAGGCCAATATTCCATTTTTTACATGACCGAAAGAAGCTAAACTGGAGAAGCAAAGGTTTTTCCTATTTTATTGATAAATAATGCATATCTTTGTCCTCTTTCATATGTCTGAGAGTAACTGATGATGCATTTTTCCTTAATCTTAGAAACAAAGTAGGTTTAACTGAAGTTGTATTTATAACTGAGAAAATAGGTCTCTATGGTATTTAGCCACCGAGGCAGTACAGGCACAGACCAATCGGGATGAGGTGCCTTTGCCACAGACAGCGGGGATGGGCGCTGCACCAGTTCTTCTGGGCTGAGCAGCAGGATCGTGTCTTCTTCAGCCCCCCAACTTGACTGAGAGGAAGCAAAGCCGCGCGGGGTCTATGGTGCTGCCCTACATCATGTCGTCTACTCTGCGAAGATTGTCCATCACCTCGGTGACTTCCTCTGTGGTTTCCACTTCCTCAAACTCATCAGATAATGCTCCTTCCAGACCTGGGTCTGATGGGTAAGAGTTTGACCTTCAGCCTTCAGGAGGGGTGAGATGACCTCTAACTGAGGTTTGCTTTTGGCCACTGCAGTGGCATATGGCCAGTGTGATACATCTTTGCCTTCAGGGAAAGAATTCAGGGTAGGTGGCTTATTCTCATGAATCTTTTGTTTCGTTCATTCTCATGAATCTTCGTCATGAGGAATATTTTTACTTACATAATGATGACAACAATTAGGATAAATGAAAAAAAAACCTCACCCATAACACACATCCTGTCACCCACCCTATCACATATCAGTTCAATATTCTGTGTTAATTTATAATTATTGCTTGATTTTTTTAATCTCAATTTTAAAGACTTCTGTAATTTTGAATAGGTAATGTAATCACATGACATAAAACTAGAAGGTTCAAAGTATGCAGTATGAAAAACCCTCTTTCAGTCCCCAACTCCCAATTACCAGTTCCCCTCTCCAGAGGCAAGTGATGTCAGCCTTCAGGTGCCCAATGTGCTCCCGGCAGCTCTGTATCCATACACAAGCAATGCCTCCAGGTGTGTTCTCACCTACAGTGTTTTCTATGAGTAGCACCATGTAATACTCCCTACCCCTTGCTTTTCTCACTTATGTACCTTGAAGATCAAGCATTTCACAATTTCCGGTACTTCTGCACCTTGACACATTCAGCAGGTCCCGTGGAGGGGCCCTTGGTTGATTTTAATCTTTTACTCGCACAATGGTGTCAGTGAGGAACCTTTCAAATAAGTTTGTGTGTGTGTGTGTGTGAGAGAGGGAGAGAGGGAGAGGGAGAATAGTAATATGAGAAAATCCGAGAGAGAGAGAGAAAGAGAATAGTAATAGGAGAAAATCCCAGAGTGCAGTTGCTCTATCAAAGACATATAGTTGCACTTTTCAAAATTATTCCCAAAGTGACTCCCACAGTGAATAGCAGTTGTGCCAGTTTACAATCCCTTCAGCAACGTGCAGAGTGCCTGGTGACCCAGACCTTGTCACCCTTGTCACTTGTTGAGGTCTGGTTCATCTTTGGATGTTTGCCATTCTGGTGTGAATTTATAGTTGTGTTATTTCTGTTTAAGAGTAAAATAGTTAATATTTTACCAATTGTAAAATTAGTGTATGTATGTGTAAGAACTTTTCAAAGTACTAAAAACTTTTAAAAGAGCAAAATGCTTGTAACGACAGCACTCAGAGATAAACACTGTTAAAGTTTAGTTATATATTATATGATATGAATCAGTATATAGACATACATTGTATGGAAGTGGAACAGCATTGCATATGCCATTTTTTTCACCTACTACTTAATATACATGATGAGGATTTAATGTCATTCTTTTATTATTAGATATACATCAAGACAGCTGATTATTCCTAAATTTAAAATTCCCTATTATGGCAATTACCTGTCCATATGGCCTGTCCAAGTGGCCCCTCCCTGGAAATCAAATGTCTAGCGTTTCTTAAATTATTTATCCTTCCTTTTCCATTGACACAGATATCTTTACATAATTGCAACTATAACAGATATAGTTTAGTGATTGGCTTTTCTACCTTTTTACTATAAGTAAATCCCATGTTGCTGAATAATCTTTACTGTCAGTTTTTATGGAGACAAATAAAGAAACCGAGGATGAAAAGATTATCTGCCTGGGGTCACCCAACAAGTAAGTATATGTAGGATTTGAACACAGGCTGTCTGGCTCCCAAGTGTGTGCTAAGTACATAAAGCAACTATTTATTTTTACTATGTGAATTCTCTGCCTGTAAGTTTAAGTAGACCTTCTCTTACTGGGATAGAATAAACATTCACTAATATTTTCTCTCAGTACTTTAATGGTCTCATTTCTGTACATACATGCCTTGAAATGTTGAAATGATTGTTGGCATTTCAGGCTTAGACCCTGAGAGGGAAGTGATAGGTCAAGATTCAGTTGAGTAGGCTTTTCAGGAGTAAATGCTGACTGCCGGCTGACCAGTGTTTTGTGGCTTTGTCCTTGGTCTTGGCTGGTAGGTCAATTCTGGAGCCACTTCTGGAGCGCAGGGCCTCATCAGGTGCCAGAGTAGAAGATCTGCCCCTCAAAGAGGACAATGAGAACCGGATCAGCAAGTTGAAGAGAAAAGACTGGGGCCTGAGCAAGTCCCAGGTCATTGCTGAGAAAGCACCGGAACCTGATCTGATGGTAAAAAAAAAAAAAAAAAAAAGTAAAGCCCTGGAGGTTTGCCACCTCCTCCCTCATAGCCAGGCACCTTGCCAATCACTTCATAGCCTCAAGTCATGAGACAGAAGCCTGGCTCTGGTCTCAGGACACAGCAGCCTGTGGTGGCGTCAGAGCTTAGAGGGGGCTAAGAAAATCCAGCACAGAAAATCAACTCTCTAAATCAATATTGCTGCAAGATCTTGTCTTTACAACATAAACATGTGGGTGGATGCTTGGAGTTGCCGTTCTCACCGCGTTCCATGAGTCAGTTCAAATGTTGTCATTTCTCGTCTTCTAACTTTAAAAAAATAAAAATAAAAAAATAAAACCTACTTCTTCCATAAACCACATCAAGTTGTTAAGTGTGGCAAGACCACCCTTCCCTGAGAATCAGAGCAGCTGATTTCCAGTCTAAATGACACAGCCCAACTGTGGTCAAAATCAAGTGTGTGGCCAACGAGAAAATAATGCCTACTAGTGTCTCCACCCTGGGGCCCAGCACACTCTGTGATAGGCTTCAAAATGGCTCCTGGAATGGTGCCTTTTAACAAGGTCCCATCTAGCAGCCAACCTTTGTCACCATAAGAATATTGTGTTGTGTTGCGTTTCCCCCTGTACTAGAGCCCGACCAGAAAAACACAAAGGCCAAAGAGTCTCCAGTTGGTGGACAGCCGGCTGACACCATTTCATGCTTCTTCACCTTCTCAGTCAATGCCCCTGAGTCCGCCTCCACTCACTCCTAAAGCTACCAGGACCCTAAGTAAGTTTTCCTATATCCCTCACACTCCATTCCATCAGGAATAAATAGAATGTGTTGATGAAGCTGGGGAATTTTTAACCACATCTGCCACAAAATATATGAGACTGTTGTAAAGTTGGTTCCGTTGGCGTGGTGGGAGTACACAATTGGACTAGAATTTGGCAGAAGCCCTTGGGTTGCTAAGACGCATTAATGTGTTCAAATCATGATCCGAAGGGTTCACTGACCTTTGTCCAGCTGTGAAGTTATAAATGAGGTGGATCTGGACAAGGGCCAGACAAAAAGCAAGTAACTTATGAACTATTAGGTAAATAGCCTGTATTTTATAAAGAGAATGGTTCAAAATAAGGACGTGTAACAGATCTGTTGCATATACTACTTAGAGTCAGGCTTGGAGAGTGAGCGACACACAATGCTTGAGAAGAAATTACAAAGTACTTTTGAAACAAAGGCATAAAGGAGGGGTAAATCACTTGTGCCAAATGGGAGGCAGTGGTCAGCCGTGAATTAAATATTATCACGTAGCTTCCTGGAGGGAATGGATATTGTGCCCTTTAAATGACCAAATTCAGTTTGTTTATAATTAACCAATAGTCACGTAACAGGACTTTTTCTGAGCACCTGGGACAGAAATGCCAGAGAGCAGTGTAAAAAAGCTTCATTCTAGAAAATACTCTCATTTTCATTATAATAGTGAAAACCTTCACAAAAGATTTTTAGTTCAGAACTTCTTGTAAAGCCATTTGATGAATGGACATTTGTTACAAGGGGTAAGAGCTCCTTTCCATTCAGAAACTGCAGACATGACCTTTGTAATTTGGCCAGGTTGGTGTAGGTGTTACGATGGCAAATGGGTTCTGTGAGATTTCTTATAAATTCTCCTCTCTGCCTTCATTGCTTTTTATCATTTCCAGGCTCCCCATCTTTGCAGACAGATGAGCTGATGACTGCTACTCTCCCCCCTCCCCCTCCCCCCAAAAGCAGCCAGAGGAACTCCGCAGAGGTAGGGGACAGCGGCTGACAACTGGCCCAGAGCTGTCATGGGAATATGACATGGGAACACAGCATTGGGTTTCCCAAGCTTTTGAGTAGGCAGGTTTTTCCAGAACTTTGTCACTCTGATTGACTCTTGGTTCATTCCTGAAATAACAGGAATGAATAGGATAGCAGCAACATGCAGTTATCCTGGAATAACAGGATAGGGGAATTGTAAATGAGAAAGAAGATGGACAGGTAGACCTTTTCATGCAGGTGAAGGGAAAGCTTCTCTGTACCTTACCTGGGTATGGGTGGTGAACTAAGAAGTGAGTGCTGGTTCACATTGGAAGAATTTACTTTTTCTGAGTGAGTTTTTCTGTAAAGATCCCTGATGGGTTTCCATCATTCATTCAACAAATACTTGATGAGTGTCTGCTCTTTGCGTGCCCGGCACCCACGTGCCAGGCTACAGCAGTGTTGGTATATTTATGATTAACTCAAGGAGAACAAGGGAAGACACGTCAGTCTTATTTCCCTCATCACTTTGCAAAGACTGTGCAGATAAATTTAGATCAATTAGAAGCTAAAGCAGAAAGTGAGAAATGTGGGCGGAAAGACAGAATTGGTAGAAAGATAAGACGCATTAATGCTTTCCTGTGTCTCCCCCTTCAGATCGCTCCCCCACTGCCTGTCCGAAGAGACGCCAAAGCCCCACCCCCACCCCCTCCAAAAGCTCGGAAATCTGGCATCCTTTCTGCTGAGCCTGGATCCCAGTGAGGATCTTGTCTTCCCTCCTGGGCTTGAAACACCTGGGAGAGCTGAACGCCGGGGAATTCGCCTCCAGGGGGCAGTGTCTGCAACTACAGTGCTCCCTGCTCACTTCCTTTTCTGCCTGGGATGAGGTACACCAGCTCAAAACTGGTTTTGTTCTTTTGAAATCTTTCTCTTTGATCTGTGCCTGATGCCAGACCACGTGTCTGGTCCATGTGGAATTTCAGAACTTGCCACATCCTGTGCATTTCTCAAAGGAGAGACCTTCCTCGCCATTATGAAGTTGCAGTCTCCATTGTGGAGGCCATAGGTCCTTTTTGTGCCAGAGAAGTTTGGTGATGGCGGCGGAGCAACCCATTGGTGTTTGGAGGAATTTCTTGTTTCCTTCTGAAAAGCTGTCCCTGAGACATACTCAATCCTATATAAGTACTGGAAGAGACAGATAACAAATACACTTTGGGTCTCAAATTAGTAGACCCTTCTAATGTGACTCCTTTGAGGAAAACAACTTTTTATTGGAGAGTGACTGCTTTCAAATGTTATTGAAAAAAATATGGACTTTGTCCTGAGCCCTGAACTCCTACATCCCTCCGACCCCACCCCTCCCTGGAGTCCGACCTCGTCACACTCCTGACTCATGGCCCTCACTGTACCACAGTCGCTCCTACTTATAGGGACTCCTGAAGCTCTTTCTTTTGCACACACTTTTCTTATCCTTTTGCCTCCTTTGAGCACAAATCACTGGATTTAAGGAACTTAGAAGCCTGGGATCAACAGTTTCTCTTCCAGATCCCATTTGGATGACTCTGCAGCCCCCATCTGCAGCCTGATTTACCCTGGAGAATACAGTGCAATATCCCCCTTTGATTATTTATTCATCTTGACTGTGGAGTTAATTTGATGACATGTTTATGGTACTATTGCCAGTACTTCTTTCAATAGACAAAAGGGATGATGTAAATGAGCAAATATTATCTACACAGACACAAAGCAGCCACACAAAGTTAAAGGGCATTTTGAGCTGGAAAGGCTTTAAAGCAGATACAAGCAACCCCTGTACCTTGGAGATAGTAGTAATTAAGTCTAAACACAGGAAGTCATACTCTAGAGTCTCACTAATAACCCAGCTTGCTAATTTAGACTTTATCCTGTTACCACTTAGACCCAGAATGCAAATTTGACAAACACTTTACTACCTTCCTCTAGGTGGGGCAACAGTGAGAATGTCCCAGATATGTCTATACTCTTAGGTATTTATAGCAAATAGAAAACTTCTTGATTGAGCACCCCCCTACCAGGGGTCTCTCACAACCTTGCCCAGAGCCCCCTGTCCTTCTCGGGAGAGAAGGGATAGTGCTTTCAGCTCCGGGAGTCTGGACCTGCTTTCTGGCCTCTATGTGTGCCTACTTCACCGCCACCCCTTTGTGGGGAGAGATCCTAATTCATCACAGGGTTAGGGAAGCAAAACTCTGAGATGTGTCCAAAAAGACGCCCTAAATTAGTGTGCATGTTCCAGAAGTGGTGAGGGAAAGTAGGTCCTTCACCCCTACAGCTCTCCCCTCACACGCCCTCTAGAACCTATGATGTGGTATGATGGAAAGAACCTGAGCTTTGGAATTAAACCCATTTGGTTGCCCATCGTCCCTGCTATGTCATCTATTAACTTTGCAAACTCCTACAAAGCATTTGAAATTCGCTGAGCTTTCATTCCCTCGCCTTTGAAAAATGGTGATAATATCTGCCACACAGGTTTTATGAGGGTCAAGTGAGATTGCAAATTACCTTTTTAAAGGTAATTTAAAATGTGAATGCAAGTTCGTTGTGCACATACAGTCCCTCTCCCAAAGGTGGGATCTGTTGGAGTTTTTACATAGTTATTTATGACTAGAGACAAGAAGTTAATAAGAACTGAAAAGGATTTTCAGTGGAAAGAGCCCAAAGAAGAAGGAAGGAAGCAACACAGGAGTTATTCAGGGCTTATGTGGAGCCTGGAGCAGCTTCTGAGAAGTTGCCTGACTGGAAGGGATTCCTATTCCCCACCCTACTTTTCAGGCTGCCATTAAAATACAAAGATATAAACTGAGTCACACACATTAAACAAACAAGCAAATCAAGCCAGTCCCTTGAGGCTGGGAGGGTGAGTCCTGCAGAAGGATCTGTGAGCGGAGGCTGGGAAAGTCTGATCCACCAGCACCTACCTAGATATGTTCCCTTTTTTAATATTATATATTTTCCATCTGATTCACTTTCCATATTAATGGCAATCGTAGGTCTCTCCTTCCTGAACACAAAGAATTCCAGGTAATGTAAATAATAAATTGCAGGAAGCATTGGAAGGTTTATGTCCCTGGGAAGCCTCTGGGTAAAAAGAAATCATATTTGAGAAAAGTTCATAAATAATGTCTGTCCTGAAATCAAAGAGGAAGACTACAAAGAAATGTCTTATGATTACCTTAAATATTGGAGAGATAAGGGACAGGAAACAAAGTACTGGCCTTTATATTCTTTGAAAAGAACTCTGGGGTATTGAAAGACATTGAAGGGAGACCCAAACTCTCACAATGTGGTGGATACTGGTTTATGAGATTTTTAATTTTTTTTTTTTTTTTTTTTTTTTGCTCTGTACTGGGAATGTGTCTTGATTTCAGACTTTTTTTTTTTCATTTAACATATATTGAGCTCTTACCCATCGCCGCAGCCACCACACTAGACCCTCAGGATGCAGAGTGCTTTGTGTTGCAGCGCAAATAGGCCTGTGTACAGACGGCGGTGACCTGCAGCTGGGAAGTGAGTGGTATGAGGGAAAATCTCCTCAGGAAGGGCAGCTGTTTGCCGCCCCCTCCACTTACACACCTTAACTCCAAATTGCAGTCATTTTCCTGTTAGTAGAGGCTGCTCCCACCCCAGAAAAGAAATCAGTCTTGGAGATAACAATCTACTGTTGTTAACTTTCCAGGCTCCAAAGTCCTGCCCCTCTAATTACCCCCAGATCATTAGGTGATTCTTATTTAAAAATTGAGATGTGACAAATCTTCGATGTACAGATGGATACATTTTTACATAGATACACAACCTCTGTCACCATCTCTCAGGACAGAGACCACTTCCTGTGTTGTTGAAGTTTCCCTCATGTCTTTCAAATTTGTTCCTTCTTTCCTCTTACTTCTCAGGTATAAGAAAAGGGGAGAAAAACCCCGCTGTTAACACGAGACTGTAAAGATTCTACCTGGACCTCAATTTCCTCATGTTATATATATGTACACTCACGTGTGTGTATATATTTGAGGCACCATGATTTTTAGAAACCTTTCAGTCATACCTTTCTTTTTTTCTAAGTGAGTAAAAAAGAAAGAAAGCCAGAAGGAAACTTTAAGTTTCTACGCAAAGACTTTCAAGTCCATGCATCATGACCAAGTAGCATTTAAAAATTATGTGGAAAAGGTAAGTTTCTCTTGGGATGAGTTAATAGCAGAACCATAAACTTTAACTATCTACAAAAGGAAAAAAGATGATATTCCTTTCAGATCAATGATGTCAGGCTGATTCTTAAAATCCAGCCAAAGCTGGTCTTCAGCCTGTGCTGCCCAAACTCACCCATCTATAGTCACTATTTGTGCGTTGTTTCAACACTTTGTCAAAAGTTCTGTTGTAATGATTTTGTAAAAGTAGTGGGTTTCAAACATGGACAGTAAAAGAAAATATGTGTCGAAGTAGAAAATTTTTGTTCATATTTGCTATTATTTATTTTTTAAATTAAAAATGGAAATGTATTTTAAAGTATGGTGTGTTTAGTTTATTGTTACCCTATGTTAATGAAACAAAAATCATTTCTGGACTTTTCCTTATTGACACCTCCTTTGTGACATATCACACTCAAGAGTCTCTGTGGCCTCACTAGAGTCCTTTTAATTTAAACTTGTACCATGGAATTGTTATAGGGCAGCCCCGATACAAAACGGGTTGCCTGACTGTGGGTCCTCACCCGCGCGCTTTAAAGGACTTACCAATGCTCTACTGCAGGCACACACGAAAGGTTAATAAAAGGTTTATTTACAAGGGAAAAGGAAATAAGGAAATGTACAACTCAGGGAGAAAAGTGGGAGACCAAGTTTTAAATGCGTCTTACCTGATCCGCCGATCTGGAATCCCAAATGGCACTCTGAGAGCTGACCGCGAGCCAGGAGCCGTGAAGCCAGGAGGTGAGCGACAGAGCGAAAGACCCCAAAGCCCATGTGTTTGGTTTTTATACCAAACCTGGCTGCTGCTTAACTCCACCCTCAGGTCCCAGCCACCTTCCCTTTGGTGGTGACAGGATTTGTCTTTCCCAATGTCCTGATGGCTTTGGTCTGGAGTGGGAGTGGAGTCCACAAAGCCTGTATGGGATTAGCTCAGGACATCCTTTCCCCCTAACAGAATCAGAGTCTCTTTTGCCTAAAAGCCATGAAAACTTCAGACCCTGGTTCTGCCCCACCCCGTCCTCCTCCATCCGTCACTTTGTCACGCGAGCTGACAATTTTCTAGTAAAAATTCATTCAATTCTCACAGCTTCTATGTCTTCACCATTCGCTACTGATAATTTGATAGAGGTAACAACAAATAAAGAGGTTAAAAGGAATGTCATAACTTACAGGGAAAGGATAGGAACTGAGTCCCAAATGAGGATGAACAATAGTATTACCTAGAAGAAACTACAACCCCAGACCCATTAAGTCAGAATTTCCAAGAGAGGAGAGTGAGACCCAGACACTGGTTTTTGTTTTGCTTTGTTTCCAAATCCTCACCTCATGTTATTTCAATATAAAGCTAAGGCTGAGAACCATTATAGCGTTCGATAATTGAAGTTCAAGGTGTGTTTCTTAAAATCCCCGCTAGTGGTGGGTCCGGCTAGAGAGAGCAGCTGTACCTCAGAATAGCTGCCTTGTTTTAAGTCCTGGGTTTATACCTTAGGTTTGTTTTCCTTTTTTTGAGAAAATGTTCCAGTATTTGCAAACATGTGCAATCTATTGCTTCTTAGAGCAAAAATGCTCCACTGTCTCCATATATAAGATGCTTGTTAAAAATGCAAATAGTGTGAGCCCCCGACTGAATCTATTAGCCCCCGACTGAATCTTTGGGGTTAGGGTCCCAATGACAAACACTCGAGAATTTTCCACTGTCAAAATGTGCAAGTGCAGTTATCTCATGCAGTGATTCTTGGCTTTCTTTACAGTCATCTCTAGGATTCTACATCTAAATCCTATGCTAAAATGGTCTTTGTTAAAGTCATTCTTTTGCTTTTTTGATCATTTAAGGCTTTATCTACTTGAGAACTCATCTCATTAATTGCATCATTTGGTATGTTTCCCTTTTCCTTTATTTTGAGGGACTACAGACTCTTGAAGCTAGATTGAGATGAGTTAGACTTTTTCAGATTCAGGAAAATGTCTGTATTAAACGGTATTTTCACTCTCCTTCTGCTTAGTAATTTGGCCATCTGTAGGGTAAGGAAAAATGTCAGGCTTTTCTGCCCTCCCGCCATCAGGATAGATGATGGAACCCTGTGATTCCGAATGCATGCCTGATGGCGGGCACCTGGAGTAGGGTGTGGGCATAGGTAGATGGGATTCACCTGGGCTGAGACTGGGCTTTTAAGGGCGGCGTCAAGGGGATGCCAACAGAAGCTGAGAGAGAAGCAAGAGAAGCTGAAGCAGAGAGAAGGCCGTAGAGCCCAGATAGTGAGGATTTGCTGGGGGCTGGGAGGCCTGCCAGTCTCCCGCCCCCCCCCCAGCATCCCTGCCTGCCATATGCCTGGTGAACCCCAATAAAAAACCTGCAGGACCACTGAGGAGTCCGATTCCTCCTTTACCCGGTCTGCATGGGATCAGAAAGCCTGCAGTGTGGCCATTCCTGACCCTACACCATCTGAGACTCATACCCAAAACATTCCTGTAAGCTGCAGATGACACATGCCATCCTCAGCCTCAAACATCCTCATCAACATCCCCACCTCATCAGGGTGTGGGGCCTCAGCCCCAAGCCTGCCCTGGTCTCAGGCAGATGAGAAAGCAGGCCACAAAACCCATATGTGGGGAGCAGGAACAAGTCCTTAGCACAGCAAGAAGAGACACACAGCATGGTCTGTGTGCTGGCCTGGCGGGAGCAGCCTGAACCAGTGTTTCAGGTGGCGGCAGCCCCGACCCAGCCCCAGTGGTGGCAGGCCCCTATGGCCCCTGGGCTCTCTTGGCCCCCTTGTCCCTGGCAGCAGTGGCAGTAAAGATAGAAATAGCAACCGTGGCGGCGTCCAGTAGCAATAGCCCCTCCAGACTCTGGCCACAGCAATGGCCCATCAGCCCATCAGTGGGTGGCAGTCAGTCAGTCAGGGCTCCCCCACCCCCACCCAGGAGCCCTATTAGCTTTTATATGATTAAAAGACAAGGCCAACACAGCACCAAATTTATTTTTTTTATTTATTTATACAAGCACTGGGTATAGTCAGAAGCGCGGGAGGGTGAGAGAATTCACCAGAGCCAGAGCGGGGAGCAGAGCAACCGAAGTACACTGCTGAGGGGAGCAGCGGGCGGCAGGAGAGGTCTGCGCGCCTTGTGGGACCCTCCTCTGGTGACCGGGGAGCAGCCGGGGATCGAACCGGTGCTGTAGAGGCTGCGGGCAGCTTCGCAACCCAGTGCTCAACCACTGCGCCACCGGGGAGGCCCAACACAGCACCAAGTTTAAGCCTAGTTTACATAACTACATTTTCACGCATATGAGCTATACGTCAAGGTTATATTATTGTAGGGTAAGGTGAAAAAGTATCAGGCTTTTCTGCCCTCCCACCATTGGGATTGATGATGGATCTGCGGTCCTGAATGCTTGCCTGATGGCGGGCACCTGGAGTAAGGTGTGGGCATATGTAAGTGGGTCCACCTGGGCTGAGAGGCTGGGCTTATAAGGAGGGCGTCAGAGGGACGCCAGCAGAACAGAGAGTGAAAGAGTGACCGGAAGAGAACCAGCAGAGAAGCAGAGGCCATGAGAGAGCGTGGGAGAGCTCAGAGAGAGTGAAGATTTGCTGGGGGCTAGGAGGCCTGCTGGGCTAGGAGGCCTGCCAGCCTCCCTGCCCCCTGGTCCCCTGCCTGCTATGTACCTGGTTGAATCCCAATAAAACCCTGAAAAAGCCACCAAGGGCTCCAAGGACTCCTCCTTTACCTCATCTGCTCGGATCATACAGAACCCGCCCAGTGGCCTTCTTGCCTCTACAATTATTTACTGCTTTCCTCACATGCAGACTACATCTCCGGGCTACATGTTATCCACTAGACCACCTGTGCTGGAAGGTCATGAGAAAAACAGCCTGAGAAACTTGGAGAAACTACGTTTTTTTCACTTGCCCAGTAGTCTCTTTTTCCTTGGGGTCCTCTCAGCTTCTAGTTGACTTTCAAAGGAATTGGAGACATTCATTCTAAGTGCGAGGAAGACTTGGGTATGGGCTATCTACTGGAGCACACGGAGGAAGATAAAGCTACGGCCCCAGGGAAAACTATAGCTGAGTGAGCTTTTGTGACCGGGCCCATTATGCGACTAGTCTCATAGGCACAGGGCTGTGCAGGAGCTATGAGATTCCTGTCCTGAACAATAATGTGTTTTCCACTCATCTGTCCTCTGTGGACTCACTTAGGAGGAATCCCTGGGGGACCACAGTGTCCCTCCCCCACCAGCGTTGGAGAAAGACTTAAAGGTAATGCCACTCAATTCACACCATGGAACTTTATTATGAAATATGTGCTATTTGGCATAAGAATTTCTAAAATTCACACAATTAACTTACAGCTATTAAATGGATCGCAAATTTCAATGCTAGAATTATACTTGTTTTGTCAATCGTTGGGACTCAACGGATTTAAATTTTCTTCTGCCCCTTTTCCTCTTCAATCAGTCTTTCCTGAAAAAGAGGTAACAAATATATTGAAATTGATTTAACTAGCTGAATTTCATTACGTTTTGGCATTTTAATTTCTAAAATATCAATATAAAAAGAATAAGCTCATTGGTTTTTGTGCACTAGAAAGTACTGAAGGGATACAGAATATAGCATCTCTTTAATAAACAGAAAAGGTACATTAATGGCTTAAGGATAAGATGTGAAGAAAAAAGGGAAAGAAAAGTCAGATTTGTTGATTTGCTCTTAACCCAACCTTTGCTTCCACTCCTTTCTTCTGAGGTCCTGCTTGGGAAATTTCACTTCTCATTTTTATGATGTGGTAAACAGGATTAGAGAAAGAAAGGAAATAGAGATACCTGTCATTTTCTTTGTTCTGTGGGTGGAAATGGAGAAAATGGAAAGAGTAGCTTATCATCATGTGTGATTTCCTGACACTCTCCTTGCTTTCGGGACTATCGGTAATGAAGGGCAGTGCCTTCTGACGAGCTTGAATGGACAACATACTACTCCAAGAACATCCATACTGATTTCAAGAGTCAGCTTCTATATTCAATTCTCTTTACATATATTTTAAATATCTAAAACCATGTTAGTAGATTTCCATTTTGGGTGGGAATCTGGAGATCATCAAAGTGCTGTCAGAAAATTGGGAACCAGTCCCGCCATTATGGAAAACTGTGTGGAGGTACCTAGGAACACTAAAAATAGATCTACCATATGACCCAGTGATTCCACTCCTAGGAATCTACCCAAAAACACAAAAACACTAATTCGAAGGGAAACCTGCTCTCCTATGTTTATTGAAATATTTTACTGCAACAGTTTATTGCAACTATTTATAATAGCCAATATATGGAAACAACCCAAATGCCCCCAAATAGACTAATGGGTCAAAGTTGTGTTATATTTTCACAATGGAATATTACTCAGCAATTAAAAAAATAAACTCATGCCATTTGCAGTAAGATGGATGGAGCTATTGGGGATTATGTTAGCTGAAATAAGGAAAAAGATAAATATCAAATATCAGATAGTCTTACTTCTGCGTGGAATATAGAGAAATCAAACAAAAGATCAAACAAAAGCTCAAGAAAAGTCAAAACTAGCAAGCTGACCAGAGAACTGAAGCATACAGCAAAGCAGGATCAAAACAGGGGAGGGTTGAACATACGGGAATATGATGATGGTTCATGGGTGACATGGTGGTTGGGGAACTAGAGGGACTACAACAACATAAGAAAAAAATTTTAATTAATTTTAAAAAACTAAAAAGAAAATTGGAAACCAAATATGTGACTGAATTATAAATTTACAAGTTTGGATTTTTTTATTTCAAGGCAAAAAACAAAAAAAATAGAGCACTGTTTTTGATCTCTACATTTTCCAAGGTTTGGAAAAACTATATCATCCTAAATACAATGGAAGAATCTGGTCAAGAGTCTAGGGGGTTTGTTGAATATATTTGAAGAGCTGATATAGAGCAATGGGAAGAAATTTGTTTTGTCAGCCCAAAGGCTAGAGCTAAGATTAGGAGAAAACGTTTACGGATTTGAGAAAGAAAAAGATAAGTCCCAATGGACTGTGCTGTCTCGCCACTGAAAAGAAGGGCCACGCAATCATAAAGCCCCACTCGGAAGAGCCTGGCAGTCGGGAGGGTAAGCCTTGTACAGCCTGACATGTGGTTGTCCCACCCAAGGGCCTTTCCATCTCAAAAGCTCCATGTTATTATCAGTGTCACTCACCAGAGCTCCTCTCAGATCCCTGAGGGGAGAGGGGGGTTGGCGAATGGTGCATTCAAAGCGAGGAGGCTCTACTAGTTGATCAGACTCCTTGGCTACCTGAAGAAAAAGAATGTTATTCTTGGAGATGGAACTAAAACTAAAATGGTATTTTCTAACCTCCCCTCCACCTCTGCTCCCCCGCCCCCATTGTCTATGGAATGCGAGGTCAAGGGAACTATAGGACTGAAAATTTGTGGGGTTGGGGTGGGACTTTATCGTTTTGAGTAGAGTTTTTTATTTTCTAGTTTTTACTAAACATGTCATAGTTAAATGAGAGCTGCTTCACGTATATCTTTACTTATAATAGAAATTATCTTTATTATTTCTCCATAAAGAAGGCTTTTTTTTCCCCCAGTGGAAACCAAATTGTTTTAAGCTTCTAAACCTGAGTTTCTCATCCTCAATACTCATCCTTTAGGGCCTAGTTTCCTATTAACTTAAAAATCAAAATAAATTTTTTTGTGAATCCACTAACCTTTTTTGAATTAACTAGATAACATATACGGCCCCTTCCATGTAATCCTCATGTGACCCCAAGATTTCCCACTATATAGATAAAATAAAAAATAAGTCCCCTCTCTCAGTGATGATAATAGTTCTGTCATCGATATTAAATTGAACGCAGCAATTTTCCAGGATACGATTTTTTCTCCTTGAGATTACTAACTGCATGTTTCTAGTGGTCCCCAGCTTCTTAGCTTAAATGGCCATTATCTGTAAAGTTATAGGGCATGCATTATTGAAAAGGATACTTATTTTTAAGCTGTAAAGTATATTGCTTGCCTAGTATCCCAGGAAGTCTAAATAGGTGATGAAAAAAAAAAAAAACAAACCACACACACACACAAGCAGAAATTCTAGGATTTTCTTTGCAATACAACATACTACGTTGTACTGGTTCCTGTATTCTCTTGGAGGAGTTCGTGCTGTTTTTTTTTTTTTTTTTTTTTTTTAATAGAGGCATGCTTTATTTATTTGTTTGCTGGTTTGTTTGTTTGTTTTGTTTATACATGCACTGGGTATAGTCAGAAGCGCGGGAGGGTGAGAGAATTCACCAGAGCCAGAGCGGGGAGCAGAGCAGGCAGAAGGACCGAAGTACACTGCTGAGGGGAGTAGCGGGCGGCAGGAGAGGTCTGCACGCCATGTGGGACCCTCCTCTGGTGGCCGGGGAGCAGCCGGGGATCGAACCGGGGATCGAACCGGGGATCGAACCGGGGATCGAACCGGGGATCGAACCGGCGCCGCAGAGGCCGCGGGCAGCTTCGCAACCCAGCGCTCAACCGCTGCGCCACCAGGGAGGCCCAGTTCCTGCTGTTTGCTTCCTTAGTTCCCTCTGAATTGAAAGGAGTGAGGCTTGTCTTTGTGTCTCATTGCCCCTGGAATACCCGAGACAGAGCCTCTAGCAGCTGTACAGGGGCACACACTGAATGTTTAGCATAGTGGAATTGAATCAAATAAGCTACATATTATTTGAAAACTGAGAAAAACATACCTCTTGGAAAGAATCGATCAAATTTTCAGCATTTCTCTTTCCTCCAGGGCGCAATCCATAGGACCAATGTTGGCTGGAGCAGCCCATCACACATAAAGTCAGCAGAATAAGTCCAGCTAGAATTTTCGGAACTGGTTCCATTCTAAGAAATATCAATGCAGTCAAAAAAGACCCAGAATGCGTGGAGCAAACAGTAGAGACCTCTTATGTAAAAAAGCCTAAAATCTGTGTCACTAGCTCCACAGAGAATGGAAGTAGGACTCGTCTACAATTCACACAAAGACACTGAAACCTGCATTACCAAGTTCTAGCCGTGAGATTCCTAGCACTAGGGGCAAAAGCAGTATATACTTTAAACTCATCTGTTCATTACTTTTTAATATAAAGCTAGTCTATTTTTATTTTTTATTATTTATTTGGCTATCCAAACTCCAGGATTCCTGCCTTGTCAAGTTCACCTTTTTGCCTTAACATTTTTTCCATGTGATTGCTTTTCAACTATGCCATTCCTTAAGTAGAGAGAATTGGGCCATTTGCTCTGAAAAGTAGCTCCTACCAGGAGTCTCTGGGTAATATAGACTTGCTTGACATTAAATGGCTACACCATGTTACTGGTGGCGCTTTGTTGAGTGTCTGTCCTTTAATCTTCCGGTGGTTACTTCTGACTAGACCATCTGTGAGAGTGAGACAGGACTTAACACCTCTCACAGCCCTGAGTCACAGACCAGATGCCTCCTTGGCCACAGGGGTCAGAAATGGTCTCATCACATATGGTATTCTCACAGAGAGTCTTCAAATTAACTTTCATTTGATGGGGAAGAGACTGGAGGCAAAATCAAACACTGGTTGATAAGCTGTTGCAATTCTCCAAAGCCTGGATCTCTGAAGGTCAAGGTTTGTTTAGACACCATCACACTTGGACTCAGCCCTTAGAGTATAAAATGCCCCATAGACAGAGTATAGCATGCAGTCTAGAAACCATGTTAGAAATAGAAAGCATTTTACCTGTTTGTGGGCAAAGAGCCAAAAGAATCCCAAGCTGTCTTTGGAGTATTGAGTTCTGTGACTTTTCTTTAGCTTTCTTTTTATATGAAACTTTTCCAGGATCCTGCAATCTTCCCTGCTGGTTAATTGTACTGCACATGGACTATGCTTTTTTTGTTCAAAGTCTTTTTTTTTTAATCCTCACATAAAGCCCTTTAATGGTGTATGTAATTGGAACACCCACTGGTGTTTTTGTTAACTTACTTAAATCTTGTCCATTAAAATCTCAGCTAAAACTTTTATAGCTGGGTCCACAATTTAAAAGAGATTAAAATCTAGCTGGGTTGGACTCCCTTGAGGAAACTGACAGACCTAGCAAAGTTCAAGAAAATAACTGTTTTAGATTAAGTGAAGTTAAATGCATACATAAAAATGTTCACAAGAGAGGCTTTGTAATAATCATAGTAAGTTGAGTCAAGATGCCAGGGAGCTAATCTCAACTCTTTGATTCCTCATTTGCAAATATAGGGATTTAGACCAGATCATACAGCTGCTGCCAGTTAAAAAAAATCTGATTTACAAATAGTAATGTGATTATTGGTACTATACAAAGCCCATAGTTTCATAAAGCAGATTATGAGAGCTTGAAAATTTGCCAGTCTTCTGCCCACCAGATTCCCTCCTTGACTTATGTTGAAAACTTTGTACAGCATCAAAAAGGTAAAGAGATGCTGGAGGACTCCCTCATTTACCTGGTCACCTCTGCGGAGGTTGTCAGAACATGATTGGTAGAGAATGGGATCAACTTTATAATTGCAAATACAAGGAAATAAAAAATTATGTGATGAAGTATTGTTTAAATTATTTTAACTATTTCATTTAGGTACTTCCAATAATTTAAGTACTATTTTGAGAGGTAGAAGTGGAAATTCATCCCCCTATAACACAAAGGTAAGGCTTCTTTTCAACAATTATGTTTGAACAGTGTTTGCTTAAATTGTCCAGTTTATTTCCTGTTTGCCGATGTGCTTTTCAAAAGTGTTGCCTAAGCAGATTTTGGTTGGACTAATGAAATGGGATTTAAGACTTCTGAACCTTATTTTCTGGTTAATTACTAATTCTTGGTTAAGTATCGCTGTATTTCTTGCATATTATTTAAATTCATACTACATTTTTGGAAAATGCTTTCAAATTTTAAACAGCCACACGGCCTTTGAATTCAGTCAATATGCTTTATGTCTTGTAAAACTTCATTAGTATTATCTTACGTAACAAAGATCTCAAGTACAAATAGTAAATTTGTTTAATTTTCTACAGTATCAAATATGCAATTGATTTTTGATGTTTAGTGACAAACTGAAGTTTTTAATGGTTCTAAGGATAGGTCAAATTACCAAGAATTGGAATTTAGTAAACTGAGTTTAAATAACAGGACTTTATAGATGTTAATTTTTTTCTAAATTTAGAAGTTCCCTTAATTTTAGAGTATGCTTTCACAGGAGCGACTTCATTTTCAGCATAAAAAGAAACACTTCAAAATTATCAAAGTGCAACAAAAATAATCTGATGATCTTGCTGAATGACAGATGAAAATCTTTTTGCCTAATGTAAAATCTCAGCAGGAAGAACCCAGGGTGAACTCCAGCTGACAAATGTGAAAGGTTTTGAGAATTCTTGGATAAGTTGTTTTACCAGGAAAATAAAACTGCTTTTCTTGTAGAGGTGTAAATTTCAATTTTAAAGATGATACTTTCTTGGAAATTTAATACAATTCTAGGACTTTTCATATATTGAAAATGATCTGAAGTTGATTTAGGGATAGATTTACAGTTTAACAATCAATTCACAAAATGAACAACTGGAGAAAATATTCCAAATAATGATTTATGATGGTAACCCTCTTAGGAAAACTAATTTGCAATGTTTCTTTCCCACAATTTCTTTGAAATTATAGTTGTAAGAACCAGACTAAATTATAGTATAAATTGCTCTAGACAATTATAGGAGTAATGAGTTTTACCCATGTTGATAATCTAGCTAATTTAGATTCAAAACCTTTTTTTAGTCTTCCCCCCATCAACTTTATTTTTACAATGTATTTCAACATTAGGATTAATGGAAGTCTTCTCTTTGAAAATTTCTCCCCTTCTTAGTTTTCAGTGTATTTAACCAACTTAATCATGGTAACAGGTAATATTCTTCAGGTAAAGAGTTACACAAATGAATTATTAGAAAGTAGTTTTTTCTTTGGTTGATGCAATGAAACTTCTTAATGTAACTGTTATCATGGCTGATTTTAAGAAGAGGATCATAAAATAATTATACTTAAATAAATTTAATGCTACTATCATCGAGACTAATCCGTAAGTGTTATGCTGTATTTCTTTGTCCTACTAAACTGCAGACCCACAGGATGGGTCATGAATGCACAGTGAAGGAATGTAAGCAAAATATGGAAAAGTGCTGAATTTCAAAAGCAAGACAAACTCCTTCTCAACATTTCACATTGTTTATTAATGCTTATACATTAGATCCAAAATCTGCAGTTTCTAAGTATACCATGTTTAGATCTTTCAGATCCTTCTGCAGTTTTAGGTTATGTCTACAGAGGTACCCTTAAGTGGATGAACAACTTTCTATAATTATTGAAAATATAGTACAGAGTGAAATGATTTAAATATAATTTAGGCACATATTGATTATGAAAATAGATATCTCTCATAACAATACTTCTCTGTCTTGGTAAAAATAATAAAGCAAAGAAAATAATTCATTTCTGAAGTTGCTTTCCCCTCCCCATAAAGGTCCAGTCTCCTCCTATTATGCATATGTATCCTTTACTATTAAGGAAAGCTTTGCATAAGTGTGTATACATATATGTGTATGTGTCTATATATGTAGAATAAGCTACGTAAATACTGAAGAAACGTCATTCTCCCAAAGGAGACAGTGGTTTTTAATGATTCATTGCCTCAAACTGATGAGTCTGTAGAAATCAGAGCTCACTCGGACGCAGCTTATATTCCTGCTCCTGGATAGACACAAGGTTATTGGTAAGGAAGTACAGGCCCTATCACTGCTGCTACAGATGTCGTATCAGGAAAATCAGGCTAAATTCTATTAAAATAAAACAAAACCAAATCAGAACATAATAAGTAAAAGAACCACAGGTGCAGACTGAGTGGAATTACATTTTGGGCCAAATATCTTTATATTTACGTATGAAGTTTTTTGGTAGTGATAATCAAACTATCAGTTTAAAATTCCCTCACTCCCATGGAGGCCTTCAGCTGCAATTATGTTGACGTCTCAGATAGTTTTGTCATATTCACTTATATTTTCTAGCTAATATTTTAGAATTTAACACTTATTTCTAAGCTATTTAAACAATTTGGCATCTGTATTAAATGAAATTAATAATGCACCTCGGTTTTTTTTTTTTGGTTTTGAAATATCTTTTTATGCTTATTTTGACTAAGAGGAAATGAGGCCAGTAGTGTAAATAGATAAATTTGGTGTTCAGTGGAACTTGCTAAGAATGCAGTCCTAAGGAATGTTTATTTAAAAGTTGTCACTATAGGTAAATTCTTCCATCCTGACGGTTCCACAGTACTTTCTGCTGACAATGATGTATTTCTTTCTACTCTCTTAATCGTAAGAATAGAGGATTTCTTTCATGGAGTTGCTGTTTCGTTCCAAAAAATAACCGTAATGAAAATGAACCTGAAAAATAAGCCCTGGGGACTCTGATCTCACCATATTCACATGGTGTGATGAGTATTTATTTAAAGTAGGGGAGGCATCACTAAAGCTATTTTAAACCTGAACAACCTTTTTAAGTTTTTCTTAAAGTTTAACAATTTAAATATCCATACTGCATCTAGAGATTCAATAAATATAATTGCATATGTTGTGCTTTTCATAAATTAAAATCCTTAAATGCATTTTAAACCAAGATGGTGTTTCCACATCATGCCTATGTATAAGCAAGTATAACAGATAATATTTCTGGCTGCAACACCAGACAAATCCCCCTACCAAACTCAAAAGGCAGCAACCTAATCTAGTTTCTCTATGTCTATTAAATGAGTGCTCCTCTGTTAAAATCAATGTGGAAAGCCACTTTCCCCTTTATGCACTGCTGAGAACAAGCATAATCCTCTGAATGGTTTCTTATTCCCTTACAGTGTTATTTCTTCTCAACTGAGTGGGTGGAGAAATTGAAAGTGGTAAGAAAAATATTTTTCATCTTGGGCATCTGGTCCTAGAATTCTCATCTGACACTTTGTGACATATGTAGTGGTGTCAGCATCTCTTCAAATATAGCTCCCTTCACGTTGGAACCTCTCAGGTTGGCTTCTTGAAGATCACACCCAGATAGATCACAGTTCTGTAAGACAAAACAATACTCAGGGAACTGAGGTTTATCTGTTCCCTTTCAAAATGACTTGTGGGGCATATTAGGAAAATGTTCCTATATTCTACAACTCAGTTATTTCTGGGGAACTTCCTTTTTTAGAAAATGTGTTTCAGATTTTCTTCTATCTCCACCAGTTTATGCTTAGGTTGACCACCACAAATATAGATATAAACAAAAATTTCAGTGGAAGCATGTCCTTTCTGTTTACTTAATTTAGAATTTGAGAGCCAATGTAGTAAATATTTTCTGAACAATCCCAGAACAATGATGATGAAAGACACGAGTAGGGAAAAGACTATTACAAATCTGGGAGAAACAGATTTTATTTAATATTTAAATTAAATAAAAGATTTTCCCATTCCCCAATCTTAACATTTTTTAAGGCAGGGAACTGTCTTTTTTTAACCCCAAATTTATGTGCACATTTCAATGAGTTTTAACAAATGAATACAATAGTAACCAACACCACAAGGTGGTGCTTTTAAATTCCTGTTAAGATCACAGGGTGACAGATGAGACAGATTCTGCCAAAGACCCTGGGGATGATGGGGCAGTAATTAGAGAAGGGTGACTTGCATAACATTTTAGGAGGACAGAATGTCAGCTGCTGCCCCCCCCCTCCCCAGTCAACCTGGTCAGTTTGTGTAATCAGCTAGGCAGAAAGAGGCTTTAGCTATCTTAACTATTAACTACATAGTAACTAAAATCAAGGGGGAAAATCTTCTTAGGTGATATAATACATAATAACTAATTAAATAATTGTGCCCATAACAGGTTTCTGCCTTCAGCCTTAGGCTGGTTCTTTTCATGCCCTTAATTTGGGGAAGTGGGGAGGGACTGTGGCTGAAGGCTATCAAAAGAACAAGACAAAAACATTTTTTAAATATCCATTAAAAAAAGATTAAAAAATATCTATGGCAGGGCCTCCCTGGTGGTGCAGGGGTTAAAGACACAGCTCTATCAAGCTATCCGCATCCACTGCAACATGAGTTCAATCCCTGGCCACTGAGCTAACCCACAAGGCACAGCAGACCTCTCTTGTCTCCCCTGTCGCTCCCCTCAGCAGTGTATTTCAGTAGATCTGCCCGTTCTGCTATCCACTATGTCTCTGGTGAATCCTCTCACCCCCCCACCTCTGGCCTACACCTCAGTTCTTATATGCATAAATAAATCTTTAAAAAAAATAGCAATCTAAATTTTGATATACTAGTCACCACAAGCCAATCTATGACAGATTTTCTTATACAGAGCTATACTATAGTAAGATATTGATATTCAACATGATAGCCATTAGCCACATGTAGCTATTTACATTTCAAATACAATTAAATAAAAATTTTAAATTCTTTTTTTTAGTTGCACTAGCCACATTTTAAGTACTCAACAGCGAACAATGACTGGTGGCTATAGTGAAGAGTACCACTGAAGAACACATCAAAATGTAGAAAATGCTACTTAAAAGTGAGAGTCTATATAGACTCATCAACAGCTATAGGGCCTGTGAGTTAAATCTGCAATTCAAGATAATATGTAGAATATAATTCACATGAAAAAGATGATTGGACAAAATTAAGATCTCAAGTTGAGTTTCAAGGGGAGTTTACTGTCAATTTAGAATAGGCTTTTCCTGAAGTTGAATTTAAGCCTGGATACCATTTAAATTGCCTCAAGTAGTTCAGGCAATAATCTGGCCCTATTTAATCCTTAAAAAAACCACAATAGGGCCTCCGTGGTGGCGCAGCGGTTGAGCGCTGGGTTGCAAAGCTGCCCGCAGCCTCTGCAGCTCCGGTTCAATCCCCGGCTGCTCCCCGGCCACCGGAGGAGGGTCCCACATGGCGGGCAGACTTCTCCTGCCACCCGCTGCTCCCCTCAGCAGTGTACTTCGGTCCTTCTGCCTGCTCTGCTCCCTGCTCTGGCTCTGGTGGATTCTCTCACTCTCCCGTGCTTTTGACTGTACCCAGTGCTTGTATAAATAAATAAATAAATCTTTAAAAACAAAACAAAAAAAACCACAATAAATTAGATTAATACAGCTTCTATCAAATTCATCTACTTGAAAGAAACTCAAGGAAAGGAGGAGAAATGAAATCAACTTAGACCAAATGTCAGGAGAATCCTCAAATCTGAAACTGGCATCAAGGACTCAGATAACAGAATTTGGCTCTAGAATTCAAATTTGTTTAAACAAGCAGTTGAAAGGAAAGCAGCCCCAGTGGTACTGGCATGTTAGCTGGCAGTTTTTCCCAGCCAATTACTTTGTTTAGGTTTGCAAAAAATTTTGCATGAGGTGTTCAGTAACTTTTCTTGATTAACAAAAGCTCTTTAAAAATTGGTGACTCACCTCTAAATCAGTTCCTGCTAGAGTTGCTCCCCTGAGGTTACAGTTCTTCAACTTAGCATTTTTTAAGGTAGCAACTCTCAGGTTAATTCCTGTCATTTGACTTCCTTCCATATCCACACCTTTCAGATTAGCACCTAAAGTGAACACATTTGGAAAGCAGTTAAACTTATATTTAGTTATCTACCTTCAAACACTGCAAAAGGACCTATTGGAGGTGAACAACGAGTCTCTTTAATTTTCAAAAATGGCTCTATGAAGTATAAATAGTGCAGAGTTCACTTTTAATGATATATTAATGTACTATAAATTAGGAATGCTTTTTAGCCTATTGTTGGGGTGAATTCAATTTTATCTCATGATAATTTGCTCCAGTATTAAAATGCCTCTAAGTTTATTACAAGGGAGGAAAGGTCAACATCTTCTAAATATACAAATAAAAAAGTGTGTCGTTAACATACAACCAAGGAATAATGAATTCGTAAACGAAACATTAAATCTAAAATGACAACAACTACCTGGCCTTGTGCAAAGTGAAATTGTTAATTTTGCTCAAAGCAAGAGATTAATGGAAATTATTAGAAAGTGTAAGATACTGATATTCAAATCTGCAACTAAAGCCTCATTAAATATTAGAGTGGCTATCCCCCTGAATTCTCAATGTTGATTAACACATGACTGAGACCAAGATATGACATATCTCATTGCAAATTCTCCAAGTATGAAGACAGAAAATCTACCTCCCATGTTTTATCCATGAACAAATTTTGCCAGGCATTTTACTTTTTGTTTCATTTTAGAAATGTTAATTATAGACAGAAGCTCACCTTCTAAATTGGCTTTAAGACCAGAAGGATCTTCAAAATTACACAGTTTCAGGGATGCCCCTTCTGCATTAGAACAGAGCATCTTGACTCCCTGGAGATTTGCACACTGGCAAAGAAAAGAGTTAAGTCCATGTATTAAGGTTTTTGTTTGGGAAAGAAAAAAATTGGCTCACACAGTAAGGTAAAATATAGAAAAGGAGGAAAAATGCTCAATTTGATATAATCACTGAAAGGTCCATGCAGGAAGCCAGAATGCAGGAGCCAACCAGGAAGCCCACCTGGGGGGCAGGAATGCGGATACCTGCCTGGAGGACTCAGACAATGAGCCTCCCCCCTCCCCCTACAAGTCTCATCTCAGACAAAGAACCTCTACCTGCCCTACAAACTTTCCCGCTGTAGGAGCCCAACTACCCACCTGACCTCTCCTCGCCCTATAAAACCCTGCTTCCCCCTAACAATGTGCGCGACTCCACTGACCCCCGCCTTGGGTCTGTGAGGTCGGCCTGGGGCGCAATAAACTTTCCCTCCCTTTGAGAAATGTAGCCTGGCTCTCCTTTTCTTTACCAAGCGGAACCTTTCAATCACTTTCTGTTTACAATAGTAAGTAATTGAACCCAGTAAGAATTGAGGACTGCATTGAAAAAAAAAAAAAAGCTCTGTAAAAGAATGGTTTATTTTAAAAGAAACAAAAGCCAGGCCTCCCTGTTGGCACAGGGGTTAACAAGCTATATCCAGCCACTGCAACATGAGTTTGTTCCCTGGCCAGGTAGCTAACCCACATGGCAGCAAACCTCTCCTATCTCACCACTGCTCCCCTCAGCAGTGTATTTCAGAAGATCTGCCTGTTCTGCTCTCCACTCTGTCTCTGGTGAATCCTCTCACCCCCTTGGACCTCTGGCCCCAGTTCTTATATGAATAAATAAATAAAAATTTATTTTTTTAACATTTTTTAAAAAGATTTATTTATTTATTTATACAAGCACTGGGTACAGTCAGAAGAGCGGGAGGGTGAGAGAATTCACCAGAGCCAAAGCGGGGAACAGAACAGGCAGACTGACGAAATACACTGCTGAGGGGATCAGCGGTCGCAGCAGGAGAGGTCTGTTGTGCCATGTGGGACCCTCGCCGACAGCCAGGGATAGAACTGGCACTGCAGAGGCTGAGGCAGCTTCGCAGCCCAGCACTCAACCACTGTGCCACCAGGGGAGGCCCAATAAAAATTAATCTTAAAAAAAAAAAAAAAAAATCAAAAGCCAAATTAACAAAAGCACACCCAACTTACACAAAACATAAGCATTTCATAAAGAAGTTGGGAGTCAGAACTAGGACATCCCTATTTGTATTTTTAAATACAGGTCTGGGCATGATGATATGATATTTGCATCTATGGGCAATGAAGACATAAATGTGATAGGGAGATGGATTTTCCCCTCCTTATTATCATAGGAAATCAATGAAATTCTTGATGTTCAATGATGCTATTACCATCACATTCATTTCAAAGGTCAGAACACTTAGGCTAGCAATTAAAGGCACCTTTTAGGTACAAAACACCATTGTTTGGTCTTTCTGTACTAACCATTGCTAAACAACATCGGCAACCTTGAGCATCCAAATAAGTGGAAAACATAGAATGAAAACCTACAAAATGTTTAAATTTTAAGTTATGTAAATCCCTCTCAAAGAATTCGATGCCATCAGATCTAATGCTAACAACTACTGGATAAGTCAGGAAACTATAAAGTTGACATTAACTTTAGACTTTTACAAATAGTTACCGTCCAAGCAGACAGTATGTTCTAAATGCTGTAAGGCAATATATGAATAATAGTGCTTCTATTATTATATTTACCAATCATATATATTTGTTATCTACATATTATATTCATTCTACATATTACATGTATATATATCAACCACACACATTGGCAAATATAAAATTTTAAGGCTCATCAAATTATGTTATATCCATACCTATTATGAAAATTCTTTTTTTAAAGGTGCAGTTTTATTCACCTACAGTCAATTCTCATGAAAAGGAGATAAACCATAGACCATTTCAAATCACAGATGACTGTTAAACACACTCATTCTCACCTATACCTGTGTCTTAACACAAGATAGAACAGAAGTTCAGAATAACTAAAACAATAAGGATTTAGGAGGACCAAATTAACTAAAATAGCCAGATTTTAAGTACCTGGAAATATAACAAGAAGCTGATACATATAAATAAATGCCTCTGGTTTTATATATTATGCTCTCTGTAAAACACACTGTAAATGTTATCAAAGTTCCCATGGTTATTATATAAGTAATGAATGCCCTATACTTAAGGTTAACCTATAGAATGTCACAAAGAAAATATATATAGTGAAAATGAGTGAAGCTTGATATCTTTACCATGGAAAGAATCTCACCCTCTATTCATCAAAGAGTAAGGTGGGTCCCCAATACTGAGATTTTAGAACTCAGCTACTAATTAAATTATCACTGCACCCACAGGATCTGGGCTGTTTTAACTTATCAAGGGGCAATGTGTTTGATGAGAACAGGTTATTTTTTTTAATATGATAGATATTAAAAATTGCCCTAATACAAGAGATGAAGTAAATATTAATAGGTAAAATGGTGAATTGCTTCAACATGATCTGTAAAGACATACAGACAAAACAAAATTGGTTGGTGAAGGTATAAGGGGAATTCATTATAGTAGTCTATTTTGTATATATTTGACATTTTCCAAATGAAAAAGTCATTAAAAACTAAGGAGAAGCAAACACATGCTTTAGAGTCTCATTCTAACTATGAAGAAACTAGCTTTGGGGCTTGAGTAAATGTCAAGATTTTAGTTTCTCGGTCCATAAACCCGCAAGTTAGACTTGATCACTCTAAGTCTCTTTCCAGCTCTTAACCCACTCTCTAGGTCCTGACTGGGACAATGCAATAGATATGAACAGCTGAATTCTTATACTTGCTTCTATGCAGCAGGCTAGAGTCGAGCATGGCAGGCAGACCATGTGGAAGAAACAGTCTAAAACATGCCGACAGAATAGGTTGGTTTCTATGGAGAAGTTTCACAGTCCGTAAGGGAAGGAAGCAAAAAAAAAACCATGAATTGTTTGAGGAATTCAACATGAGTGGTAAAACCACTATGTGCATTCTGTATGGCACGGTGCTTTAGCACACATTATAATGTGGGCACTGCAACACATCAGGGTATTTATCAGTAGTCATTTTCATTGCCAAGGACAATAAAATTAGTTTGAATTTCACACCCTACACAGTGACTCTTCTACATGAGCCATTTTTATTATTGATAATTAAATCTAAATTCTACAGCACATCACTTTACTAGATACGTACTCAGTTGGCAGCCCTGGAATAACATAGGGGTTAAGGTGCTGACCCCCATACAGTCAAAAATCCATGTGTAGGGCCTCCCCTGGTGGCGCAGGAAGTTGAGCGCAGCGCTGTGAAGCTGTCCGTAGCCTCTACAGCACCTGCTCGGTTCCTGGCCGGCCAGAGTTTCCCACATGGCATGGAAGCCCTCTCCTGCCTTGCCTGCTGTTACCCTCAGCAGTGTGTTTCAGCAGATCAGCCTGTTCTGCTCCCCACTCTCTCTGGTGAATCCTCTCACACTCCCACACCTCTGGCCTGTACCCCAGTTCTTTTTTTTTTTTTTTTTTTTTTTAATAGAGGCATGCTTTATTTGTTTGCTGGTTTGTTTGTTTTGTTTTGTTTATACATGCACTGGGTACAGTCAGAAGCGCGGGAGGGTGAGAGAATTCACCAGAGCCAGAGCGGGGAGCAGAGCAGGCAGAAGGACCGAAGTACACTGCTGAGGGGAGCAGCGGGCGGCAGGAGAGGTCTGCGCGCCATGTGGGACCCTCCTCAGGTGGCTGGGGAGCAGCCGGGGATCAAACCGGCGCTGCAGAGGCCGCGGGCAGCTTCGCAACCCAGCGCTCAACCGCTGCGCCACCGGGGAGGCCCTGTACCCCAGTTCTTGTATAAATAAAAATCAATCTTCAAAAAAAAAAAAAACAAAAAAAAACTTAAAAGCTTGCTAGCTCAGTGTTGACCGGAAGCCTTCCTGAATAACACTCAAGCAACACATATTTTGTATGTTATATTTTATATTGTAGTCTTACGATAGCCATAAGCTAGAGAAAAAATGTTAAGCAAACTGTGAGGCAGAAAAAATACATTTATTTATAGCACTGTATTTACTCAATACTGTAAGTTTGTTATGTTTATAGGAAAATCTGCATTCAAGTAGACATGCACAGTTCAAACCTGTGTTGATCAAGAGTCAACTGTATACACCCCTTCAAGCTTTTTCTTAATGCTGTTAGTCTCTTGCCTACTTTGCTACCAATGTAATCCTTCATCATAAAATGGGACAGGGGAGTGAAAAATAACTCAAATATGTATTTGCAATTTTTTTACTAGACCTGATATTAACTTCATGGAAAAATAGGCTGCAACTAATGAATGAAATAATAATTACAGTAATTCAAGAAATACTTACTAAATGATAACTAAATGCAAGGTACCTGTATTAAGTGCTGTTAACTCAAGACAGACACATGAGTCTTATATTAAGGAACATTAAGTTGTTAGTAGATTTCACTATTGGTTCTGCATATATCCTCCAACCCCAAATTAATATAGGTAACTGCTACATAAATATCTCTATATACTTTTGTACACACACATACATATAAACATATAAACACATGCACATACACACACACATATATGTTGATAACGAGCCACTGAAATGCTAACTTACACAGAATGATGCATACTATGTTTCTCAGTATCTGCAATACTCAAGTAATAATATTTTCCCATTTAAAAATGTGTTTCAATAGAATATATCAAGTCTTTTTTAGCTTTACCATTGTAATTCACAGAAAACTGATAAGCAGACTGTATCAAGGAGATCAGGGTCTAATTTCAAGATTTAATTTCTTATTAGTTGCTAAACCTTTTAGGTCTATGCTTAATAAAGGATATCCAAGTTGCAAAAGTAACCCATTTCACTTTCAGACTCTTCAGTTTTACTGACTTAACAAATTATCTGTTTCATGTAAGTTTCATTAAGAAACAGATAAATCTCTGCTCTCTGAAACTGTTCAACAAGCTAAAAACTGTATTTTCTTTTGTAACCAAAAATGATTCTTACATCAAGCACTGATCCAGAGAGATCAGCTCGTTCAAGATTTGCACAGCAGAGATTAGCATGTGCAAGATTGCATCGGCTTAAATTGGCCATTTTGAAGTTAATGTATCGAAGGTCCAAACGAGAAAGATCAGCACCACTGAAGTTTAAACCCTAAAATTAAAAAACAAATTGTCACAATATTTTAACCATCTGTTTGTATTAAATTTAATTATTATAGTTAACTACCAAGATCTTCAGAAATAATTGGCAGTTCAGTCATTTGTACTCTATTACAAAACACAATCAAATGGAACACAGAAACACAAAATAAGTGTCTTTAATGGATTCTTAGTAAAAGGAAATGCAGACTGGCTATACCTCTTATATGTGCAGGAAGTTTTTAAAGTGGGATCTCTGTTTGCCATGAACCCGATTAATAGCATTATTTTAGTTAAATTTGATTGCATTTAAATTATTTAATTCAATAATTCAGTTTTATTTTTAAAGAGTGAGTATTGTGGTTTAAAAAATCTTTAACGCTATCACACATAAAAGTGTCTGCTACTGACTAGTCACACATAGCAACTGCATTAACAATTGAATTTTATTTTATTCACTGCAATTTTCCCATGCAATATTCAAAAACTGCTACATGAAACAATTAGACAATAAAAAAGGCTATTACATCTCTTTTGCTAACCATTCTGAGATTCTATCAATGCTATTAACCTATAATTAAACAATGTCTTGCATGAAAAAGGAAAATAAGGCAAAACAAAAATCTTAAGAATGTAAAAGTTTGCTCACCAATTTGCTGATACAGTAAAAATGTAAGTCTGCTTTAATTACCTGGCAACGCAATTCAGACTTGGTTGGAGTAGCTAGCAGAAATCGGACAAATTCTTTTCGAGATATTGGTGAATGATCCTCTGGTGGTTGGGAATTCTTGAAAAAGATATTAGGAAATGAATGGAGCATTTTGGGAGCTAGCAATAATAAATGTATATTGACTAAAGTAAAAAGAATCTTTACCTTTATAGCCACTTCTAGGTGTTCAATCAATGAATCAATACCAAAAAATCTGGCTTCTTCTAATACACCTATATTGATAAAAATGATTTGACTTTTACAGAAAACCATTTTAATGTTTATAGCATTCTTCAAGTTAAATTCTCACAGTTGAACTGAAATTTAACAAGTGAGGCTATCAATACAGAAGAAAAATAACATGTTTAGAACATATACATATAATTGAAAATATAAAATATATTTCTCTAAATAGTTTACATTCAACAATAGAAAAAATGGAAAAGTGAATTAGAATTAAATCATCTCACATTTCAAAGTTATTTCTGAAAATTAAACAGGCCACATGCAAGAAATTATAATATCACACATTCTTAAAACATTGGTAAAGTGATATGATTATGAATCTAATAAAAATAATTAGTTTACCTAATCTTAATATTTCACTTATTTTTTCTAAGGTGGCAGATCTGAACAGGATAGTCATAAAAAATTACTGAATCAGAAAATTACATACACAAACAAAAGTCAAACAAAAGACAAAAGTATAATTGAGCAACCTTTTTTTAAAGAGAATCAGTTTTTAGAATAGGTTTCTAAATAACGGAAGGGATTTTATGTGTCATTTACTATTCTTAATTTGGTTTAAACAATATGCACATTCCCTATGTGACGTGGTATGTATGCTTTCTCATGTCTGTTAATAAACATCTTCATCAGAGATGTGGAGGTAAACTAGGAATCCATTCTCCTTCAATCAAGGCCTCAGTCATTCATTTGGCTAAGTCCATTTGTTCCCAGGAATGCACAGATGGTTTAATATACATAAACCAATAAATGTAATATAGCAACAAAAGATAAAAACTCGTATGATAATATCAACAGATGTAGAGAAAGCATCTGCTAAGATTCACCACCATTTATATAAAAACTCTAAACAAGATGGCACTGGAAGGAACCTCCTTCAACATAATAAAGACCACACATCACAAATGGTCAGTATAATATTCAATGTTTAAAAACGTAATCAAGGCTCAAAACTTAAAATGGAAGCTGGAGTAGTCAGGCATGTTTTCTCGATATCACCACACTCCCCAACAGACCAAATTCAGCCTCTTGGAGTTCTACTGAACTTTGGCCACACATAGCCACTGCTATATAAGGGCTTTCATCTACATCACTACCATGAACCTTCACAAAAATTTTTTTTTTTCCTTTTTTAAGATTTATTTATTTATTTATACAAGCACTGGGTACAGTCAGAAGCGCGGGAGGGTGAGAGAATTCACCAGAGCCAGAGCAGGGAGCAGAGCAGGCAGACTGACGAAGTACACTGCTGAGGGGAGCAGTGGGCGGCAGGAGAGGTCTGCGCGCCATGTGGGACCCTCCTCCGGTGGCCGGGGAGCAGCTGGGGATTGAACCGGTGCTGCAGAGGCTGCAGGCAGCTTCGCAACCCAGCACTCAACCGCTGCGCCACCGGGGAGGCCCTTCACAAAAATATTTTTAACGTAGCCAGGGATGAGTGGATTTTTAAAACTCTTTTTTAAAGTTGTAGAGGGCCTCCCCTAGTGGCACAGGCGGTTAAGCACCGCACTGTGAAGCTGTCCGCAGCCTCTGTAGCCTGGGTTAGATCCATGTCAGCTGGCGATGGTCCCACATGGCGAGTAGACCTCTCCTGCCTCACCCACTGCTCCCCTCAGTAATGTATTTCGTCAGTCTGCCTGTTCTGTTCCCCGCTATGTCTCTGGTGGATCCTCTCACCCTCCTGCACATCTGGCCTATACCCCAGATCTTGTATAAATAAATGAATCTTAAAAAAAAAAAGAATGCAATTCAAAAAAAAAAGTTGTAGAACTGAGATTCTAGTTCAGTGTTATGTTTCCAAAGTATAATTTTTCCTTTTAGCCACTTTACTTATAAATATAAGAATGTCCAGCAGTGCCCGCTGTTCCCCTCAGCAGTGTATTTCATCAATCTGCCTGTTCTGTTCCCCGCTCTGGCTCTGGTGAATTCTCTCACCCTCCCATGCTTCTGACTGTACCCAGTGCTTGTATTTAAAAAAAAAAAAAAAAGTCCATAACTTAAAACAAAAACAAAACAAACAAACAAACAAAAAACCACCACAATCACACTTTGATGAAAAAAGTTTTTTTTTAAAATAAATCCTTCAAAATCCCTGGTGAGAGGGCCTCCCTGGTGGCACAGCAGTTGAGCGCTGGGTTGCGAAACTGCCCACGGCCTCTGCGGTGCCGGTTCGATCCCCGGCTGCTCCCCGGCCACCGGAGGAGGGTCCCACATGGCGTGCAGACCTCTCCTGCCGCCCGCTGCTCCCCTCAGCAGTGTACTTCAGTCCTTCTGCCTGCTCTGCTACCCCCTCTGGCTCTGGTGAATTCTCTCACCCTCCCGCACTTCTGACTGTACCCAGTGCTTGCATAAATAAATAAATAAAAACATGCCTCTATTAAAAAAAAAAAAAAAAAATCCCTGGTGAGAGAATCTAAATCTGCTTAAGATCTAAAATTGGAATTTATGGGTTAGATATATCTATGCAAAAACCTGTATTTTATATTTATATGTATTTGTATACTCATTTTTATCATTTATTTGAAAATACAGAAAAGACATACTTTCACTTTATGAAAATATTGTATGTTATTTATCAAGAGCAAAAAATTAAAAATGCTAAACTTAACAAAAATGGGAGGGATTATATTGAAAACTCACCTAATAAATTAATGCCATCATTTACAATGAGTTGTCCATGACGCAAATAGTTCAAAATGGGTTCAAAGTACTCGGGACTTCGATCAATTAAGAAAGCTCCTCTATGATCTTGCTTATTCCCCCAGACACCTGTGTTACCCATTACATGAAGAAAACCCCCCACAGACAAAAAAAAAATTAGAAATTTATGGAAAAAAATTGTGCAACATGCCAGTGTTGATTCTTATCATTTAAAAATGTAGGAGGACAGGAGATACACAGTCATCAGCTACAAGCAGATCACACCAAATGTGAGAACAATGTGTTGTACTCACCTTTGTCCTTAAACATGTGGGCCAGCATACTGTCGGGTTCTTTATTCACTAAAGTGCTCCTAAGAATTCAGGGAAAAAAATTGATTTCTCCTTTTGTCTTTATAAACAAATATATTTAAGTCAAGAGTATATTCGATCCCAGCTGCTCTCTCAAAAAGATGCATGCTATAGCCTGGTAGAAGTGATGCTGGGAAACAAAAACGTGCAGTAAGTTGCCATTTATCAAAATCCCTTCTAATCTGGCACTTCCTTTGATTAAATAATGTTTGTTTCCTTTAATTTAAATACTAATCTATCCTTCCAGCATGCTATTATATACAATATTCTTGATCTAAAATTTTTCTGATTTTGTTAACACAATCGGTTTTAGTCTCTACAAATCTCAATATTGTTAACTTTTACTGGGGTTACACATATATATTACTGCTATCTAGAAAGCATGTTTTAGAACATTGAATTCATGCTTTTATGTTTTCTCTTGAATGACTTGTGAGCTATTTTTCAACTTCTGAAAAAAATACTTTGCAAAAATGATTTCAGATCACATAGTATATTGAAGTGGCATTTGAATTATCTTTTAAGAAAATCAGCAAACTGAAGAAACAATTGGTACACACACACACACACTACAAACACACACACACCTACCGTGTAGTTGTAAAGTACCGCCCTCCAACATTTAATGTTAGCCAGTCTGTGTGAGATCCCGACACCCCTTCAGGTAGTTTAGAATCTGTCTGAGGATCTAAAGATGACATGTAGAAAATAATAAGAACATTAAGATTAGGGATTTAGGTAAGCTGACAATAGCAAAAATTTTAAGACTAAAAACACACATATAAACATATCAGAGTTACTAAGACAGCAAACCCCACACCCATGGACAGTATCTAAAACAAACTGGGTGATACAATATTTCCACCAATACAATTAGTATGTTCATAGCATGTCTAAAAGAAGAAGTGAGAGAAATAATAAAGCATGTGATAAACCCAGGATTCTAAAGTAATGCATAAATACTCTCTTTGAAGTGACCAAGTCCATTGAGAACAATGACTGGAGGTAGAAGGGGTAAGACCATAACAGTCAGTGATGCAAGTATTCTGCTGAAGACCTAAAGAGGTAAAAAATAAACCCTCAAAACTCACCAGCTAAAACTACCTTCTGGGACAAAGTCCCATATTAAGGAGAACACTTTGGGAAAAGAATCCAAGATGAACAGAACAGTGCCAAGAGAAACAAATACAGATAAAAGTCAAGATCTAACAGAAAAAGGGTTATATCAAGAGGCAAGTTCCATATTTTTCACACTTCACAAAGCAACAGAAAAGGGAGTTCTGGAGTCATGAAATTAGAAAAGCTCTCCTAAATCATTCCTCCCTGCCCAAATTAAGAAAAATGAATTTCATGTAAAAATTAGCAATTAAGGATTGAGATCAAATCATATACAAACTTTTTATAAGAATAAGTACATCTCTAAAGACAATGAAAATGTCAGAAAGTAATGCCCGCAAAAATAGACAAAACTGCAATATTCTAAAACATGCTAAAAGAAATAAATAATATAAAATATGGAAAACAACATAAGCCACAATTACAAAATTCAGAATGAGGCGAGAGAACTCAGAAGAGAATTAGAAATTAAAAAAAAAAAAATCTTTTTGGAAATGAAGACTAAATTAAAAGAAATACAGGACTGAATAAACACAACAGATAATACCTTAAGGGAAATAAAAGATAGAGAGGAAAGCTTCAATACCAAAAAGAAATGAAAAAAATTACATAAGAAGGGTGTAATAGAAGATTTCAAATATAGAAGGCAGTGTAGAAGAAGTCCTGAAAGAAAAAATTTAAAGCCAAGGAGACAAAATAAATATAAAATTTAGGGACATGAATCTCTGGGTGACAGATCCAAAAAGAAGTATAAATTAGTAACAGCCTGGAAAGAGCCAAGAGACCACTAAATTTATAACCTTAACCCAGAAATATAACTAGAAGGGAAAAAGGAAGCTCACTCCCTCCCAACAAACCCCAGCATCTGGTAGTGAATTTTGTGAATAAAACCTATTCATTTTAACTTATTTATATCTTACCACAATTTTTAAAAACAGTCTTTTAACTAGGGATCCTAGGAAAATTGGTTGAATCCTCAGATACTTTTGAAAAAATAACTCCTTTTATTACTATGAAGCATGAAGTATTATTATGACAGAAAATAGCCCCCCCAAATACTTGAATCATTATTTATTTTCATAAGAATCCACTCTTGGAATTAAAAGCAAGCTTTTGTTGAAATAAATTTATTCAAGAAGTTATGTTCAAGAAAAACTTTCTAAAATAAAAAGTTTGACATTACGCATTGAAAGGGCGTAATCCATGTCTGCCAGCATCAAACCAGAACAACCTAGAAATCCCAAAATAATCTCCCAAATTACTGTACTTAAGAAAAAAATCTTTTGAGGGGTCTAGGAAAAATAAATACATATGAAAGATCAGATATTTTTGACACCAACACTTTACCAGAATAAAATGGAGTAACATACTTAAGATATTTAAAGAAAGAAAATATGAACCAAGGATTTTTTTAACAGTTTCATTGAGATACATATATACAAATGCTATATGATAAACTACACATCATTAAAGTTTACAGTTTAATAAGTTTTGACATGATTTTAGATCTAGCCACACTGACTTTAAATATAAAAGCCACAAATTAATATTAACACACAGCTATCGAGAATCCTGGAGATATTGGCATAAGAATTGGAGATATGCTTTATTTATTTATTTATTTTTTTAATTTTCTAGAGGCATGTCTTATTTATTTATTATTTGTTTGTTTGTTTGGTTTTTATACATGCACTGGGTACAGTCAGAAGCGCAGGAGGGTGAGAGAATTCACCAGAGCCAGAGCGGGGAGCAGAGCAGGCAGAAGGACCGAAGTACACTGCTGAGGGGAGCAGCGGGCAGCAGGAGAGGTCTGCTCGCCATGTGGGACCCTCCTCCGGTGGCCGGGGAGCAGCCGGGGATCGAACTGGCTGCAGAGGCTGCAGGCAGCTTCGCAACCCAGCGCTCAACTGCTGCACCACCGGGGAGGCCCTGGAGATATGCTTTAAATACACTTGAAGAAGTAAAACTAAGTGAAGGTTTTAAGCATATAATGGCTATGTAATCTGATAATGTAGAAACAATAGATTTATATTTCAAGTAAGGGTAGAAAGGAAGGAGTATATGCAAATACATTTTACTCTCTTTACTAATCCTATTGGTAAAGTACTGGGACTGTTACTTTGACATTTTTTGTGTTTTGCGTGGAATGAAGTGAATGAATAATTAGGTGATATTATAATTCTATCATTCCCTATGTCCCTGACAATCTTGTTACTGATATGGAAAAAGTAGACATGGAGAGAAGACAAAAAGGGTTAATAAAAATCTTAAAATCCTGACTATAAGCCAGGAGCATTGTGTGAATCCATGAGATATTTTATCTATCTATATATTGCTATACATGATACAAACTTTGTATCATATTACACATTACATATCAGTTTTATCTCTAGTTAGCCATACTTCAACTACTGCCCACTTCAAGACCCATTAACAATGATGACTTCAGGAGCAATGACTCTCCCTGGCACAAGATTATGTTTTGAAATGACACATCCCATTAAAAGAAATCTAGGGGGCCTCCCGGGTGGCGCAGCGGTTGAGCGCTGGGTTGCGAAGCTGCCCGCGGCCTCTGCAGCGCCGGTTCGATCCCCGGCTGCTCCCCGGCCACAGGAGGAGGGTCCCACATGGCGCGCAGACCTCTCCTGCCGCCCGCTGCTCCCCTCAGCAGTGTACTTCGGTCCTTCTGTCTGCTCTGCTCCCCGCTCTGGCTCTGGTGAATTCTCTCACCCTCCCGCGCTTCTGACTGTACCCAGTGCATGTATAAACAAAACAAACAAACAAATAAATAAAAAAAAACATGCCTCTATTAAAAAAATAAATAAATAAATAAAAAAAAAAGAAATCTAGGCTCCTTGGGAGAAAAATAAAATCCACCTGGGTCCAGGACAGAAGTATATGAGTACCTTGTTAATCCAGGTAATAAGAAAGCTGTAAGACTAATGGAATTGAGTTAAAAGGACTTAAAGAGGTTTACACCGGCTGGAGGTAAAACAAGCTGTAATTAATAAATCCAGAGGATAAAAAAAAAAAAAAACCAAATATCTTTTTAAATCCAGAGTTGATAGTAATAAAACAAATATTTTATATTATTTGTTTGTTCATATGTATGTAATGAATCAGCTAAGTGACCGCTGCCAGCCAGCCACCTGATGGATGAGTAAACATGAAAGAATTTTGTTCACAGTTTGAGCTCTGTCTCGGTTGAGACACATTCCTCTTTATCCCAAAAACTGCCTCTATGTATCAAACTGTGACTACTTCAAGAAATATTAAAATATTCAGGGTGTGATTGTATGGAACTAAGTATCCAGACACTTGTTAAAGAATATTTACCTTATTTAACTCTTCAACTCTTTCTTTGCACAACTGTATAAGCTTTCTTCCAAATCAAAAGGTGGTATATGCTTTTGTGTATGTGTGTATGGCTGATACCAAGTCTTTTTTGATGAATTTGATGTGATCACTGTGAAGGATGGTCAAATACTACTTATACAAGCAATTTATGCTTAATGATATATAAAATAACACTTAGAAAAATGGTGACCACTACCAGCAAAGAGAAAATTTCAAACAATTGTAATTTCTAAAATTAATATTGCTCTATCATGTCATAGTTAATGGATATGTGCATCCAGAACATTTTCGAGACATGTAAAAGACAAATTATCCATACTAAATATGATATTAAAATTAAAATTTACTTTAACACACATAATACAGAATCCACAAAGGTTTGACGATCTGAACACTGCCACAAGATAACTTTTTAAAGATCAACAAACTCAAGTAAAATATTTGCCATTTCACCTTTTTTTTAATTGTGGCTGATAAAACTGGTTTTTAAGGAAGTCACTTACCAATAAATGGTTCTCCTTCACACACAAACAAAACATCATCATCCCTAGGAAAATCAAAATTTAAAAAGCCACCATCAAAATCCAGAATCATGTTACTGATGTGTTGACAGAGCAACTACTCCTTAAAATTATGAAGCATTCTATTGTCTAGAAGATAGGCTTTGTTATCCATCTATATTGCAAAGAAGTTGACTATTTTCTAATTTCTAGTATTTTGCTTTACCCTCTGACTTAATTGCCTTTGGATATAATTCAAAAAAGATCCTGCCCAAGAAAGCACTTTTAAAATGGCAAAAATAACAACCAAAAAAGGCCACCTACAAATTCAGCTTTCTCATCAACTGGAGATTGTATTATTACACTCAAAGGTTATGTTTACAGCCATAGCCAACTTTTAAAAAAAAAATTTAACCCTAAATAAGTTATTTAGGTTTTCTACTAAATTGTGAGCTGCTTTGTGCTTTGGAAATGAAAATAAATTTTCATATTAAATCTATGAAAAATATGGGCATATAATTGCTGTAAATACTGACCCGCTCTATACCCACCACACTAACTGTAATGACTGTGCATATCCATAATTCTGGATTACTGGTGTATATCATCATTCCCTGCCCCAACTATAGTATAAATAGATGATCAGAAATTGTACTGTGAACCACAAACTATTACACAGGTATGTATTTCATAGTTCAGTATTCAGTTATGAGCTTCCATGCTGTAGAAGTTTTAATTTTCTAGAAGATCTCATAAGAACACACTGACTTTTTCTTAGCAGCAAAGTCTGTATTTAAAGAGAAAATTAGGTTGATTTAGATCATCCAAAAATGTGACTCAATAATCCACAAAAACTGAAAGAGGCTGGAAGATAATATAAAAAAACTAAGAAATCTCCTAATTTGTTTGGATTTTAAATGCAGTTTATAATCATTTCTATTTTTTAGTATGGAAATTTGTTTTCTTATAAAAAATCAACTTCTAAATTGTGTGACCTGGGTAAGTCACGTTACTTCTCGGATACTTAATTTCCTTATTTGGAATATAAAGGGACTGGAGATGATTAATTTTAAGAATAGTATAGTAAGAGGTCATTCTACCTGGGTTTAAACAAAAATTAAACTTTATATGCTATAATAATTTAGAGTATCATTATCCTCACACCACTAATTAAAATTAAAACTCATGCTCTGCCAAATTAAATGAGATATCTTAGGCAAAGCAAATACATTAACTGGACAGTCAGCATTTAATTTGTTTTCCTTTCCCATCTTCTTTGTTAAGTCTCTTTGTGCTCCAAAAATCTGTGATCCTATGAGGATGTAATGAGGTGAACTAGGTACTTGTTTTAAAGAGATAAATCTACCTGGGATATTTAAACAAATAAATGAACAATCAAACAAAAAAACTGCTATTGCAGTAAATCTACAATCCTAAAGCATGTTAAATAGAGCTCCAGTTCTGAAGATAGACCTGCATTTGATTTAGTGACATTTTCTAGCTAATGATTTGACAAAGATTAAACCTTTTAATGCTTCAGGTGCTTTACATTTTACTAAAAATTCTACCATATATAGCAAATTCATTAAAGTAGCTCTCTGTGATGTTTATAAAAATTGAAAGCATTCTAAGGAAAGGTACAATAAGCAGCAGCATATAAATTAAAAGCAATCAACTAGATTTCTAACACTAAGAATGTATGTCTTAGTAGATTCATCTCTAATAACATAAAGAAGAGATTCTTTCTAGGCATAAATGAGCTATACAGAAAGACTATCAGGGGCTTCCCTGGTGAACAGGAATTAAGTCTCAGCACTATCACCCCTACAGCCTCAGTTCTATCCCTGACGCCTGCTGTTCCCCTCAGCAGTGTATTTCAGTAAATCTGCCTGTTCTGCTTCCTACTCTGCCTCTGGTAAATCCTCTCACCCCCCCCTTAACCTCTGGCCTACACCCCAGTTCTTCTCTGAATAAATACATAAATTTTTTTTTAAAAAAAGACTATCGGGGCCTCCCTGGTGCTGCGGGTTGAGCGGGTTGAGCTCGCTACTCTGTGAAGCTGTCTGCAGCCTCTGCAGTGCGGGTTCGACTCCCGGCCGGCCAGGGAGATTCCCACATGGCAAGACAGACCTCTCCTGTCGTGCCCGCTGCTCCCCTCAGCAGTGTCTTCAGTCCGTTGGCCTGTTCTGCTCCCCGCTCTCTCTGGTGAATTCTCTCACCCTCCGGCACCTCTGACCTGTACCCCAGTTCTTATATAAATAAATAAATCTTAAAAAAAAAAAGCCTATCAATATATTGGGGGAATGTACTGAAGGTTTTCTATCTAATCAATATACCGTAAGTTCAAGTAATTTAAATTCCAAAGAACAAATTCTAGGCATGCATTTGCCAAAATTCTGTATTAGCAGTGACTAATATGAATGCTTAAAGGAAACAGCAGAGCAGCAAGAAGCTGAGGACACAGCATAGGCGGTTTACAAAAAAGGTGAAGGTTACCTGATCAAGGCGATATCGTCGATCAGTCCACCTTTCCCATTATACACACTGGTGGCTTTTATGCCGAGTTTACTGCTGGCCACAGACAGCAAATCAGATAAAGTTCCATATACAGCAACCACCTGCAAGCACACAAGATTAATTTGAACAATTTACACAGTGAATTTCACTCCATAAACAGAACTAAAAAATCAGATTATCATATAAAAGCAGATTTTCGAGTTTCTTAACAGTGTCTCTTCTTCTTCTATGGCGTAAATATTTACTTAGTGTCTAACATTACTGAAATCCAACACTAGAGAATAAGAAATCATCTTTAACTGAAAATAATCTACAATCTTAAATATGTTAAATAGAGCCCTGATTCTGTAGACATGCGCTTGAATTTAGATGACATTTTCTAGTTGTTGACTTGAGACAAATGATTTAAGCTCATTTAACCTTTATGCTTCTGTATAGCTAAGTCTTTTCCACTGACACATTAAGTTGAAAAACAAGCCACACGGTATAACAGCAACTCTAAAGTGATACTCATAAAAGTACTGAAAGTGGCTGTCTTTGGATAATGGAATTATGGCTGACTTATTGTCTTTGTGAATTTTTGTTTTGATTTCCAGATTTGTTATGGTGAACTTGTATTACTTATGCAATAGAGGAGAAGTTATCATTTATTTTAAGACACTTTCACAAATAAAAATTACTTTAACAGCTGACAATTCATCTAGCAATTTAACACTTTCCTTTAAATGAAATTATCAAAAGGCCATTAATATGAGAAAACAGAAATAAAATTAATACAAAGAATGTTACAATTCTGTAAGTGTTGTAAATTTTTAAATTTCCATTAAGTTGGGCCAAAATATGAATTCTTCACTGGAGGTTATTTTTTTTTTTTAATTTTTTTTTTTTAAATTTTATAGAGGCATGTTTATTTATTTCTTTATTTTATTTGTTTGTTTGTTTTGTTTATACATGCACTGGGTACAGTCAGAAGCGCGGGAGGGTGAGAGAATTCACCAGAGCCAGAGCGGGGAGCAGAGCAGGCAGAAGGATCGAAGTACACTGCTGAGGGGAGCAGCGGGCGGCAGGAGAGGTCTGCGCGCCATGTGGGACCCTCCTCCGGAGCCGGGGAGCAGCCGGGGATCGAACCGGCATCGCAGAGGCTGCGGGCAGCTTCGCAACCCAGCGCTCAATCGCTGCGCCACCGGGGAGGCCCCTGGAGGTTATTTTTGACATTTGTTTCTCAATTAGATCACTTTAGTTTGATTCTTTTGCATATATTAGCAAATAAGATGGTATTATAGTGCAAATACAGTTTCTATAAACTAATTAGGATATTAGATTTTAAAGAGATATAGATCAATATATAAATGTAAAGCACATGGGAAAAGATTTTAAGTTGGTGAGAAAGTTTCAAACAGACTGGCACATATACCTTTCTTTATAGAACTTTGGTGGGAAAAAACAGCAATAGAAAATTTGTGATCACGGATGTGAGCTCTGTTACATGCTCAGCTTTATTCCTCAGAGAGGCTAACATTCATAAAATGATGATGCTTATTGTAGCTATTTGTTTCATGGGCTTTACTCCCTGGTGTGGTGTGAACTTGAAATTCCCACATCACTGTGATTATCTACTTTAATAACCTACACACTCTCCTTAGAATGGAAGCAGTCTATGGAATAAATCGAGAAGGACGTTTATTAAAGTATATGATCAGTGTTATACTACTTTTTAACTTAATCCCTTCTAAATTTCAGATGCCATGATAAGAGAAAGTTACCTTTTCACAGGGAAAGTAAATGACAGAACATATCAGCTTAGTGGTTTTAATTTGCCTTTAAACACCATTTCCAAATTATAACCTGTTATTCAAATTAAGAAATTAAAACAAGCACATGAACTCATTTTTCTCATATCTCCAAAACATCTGATACATTATATAATAAATAGCTAAATACGATAATCAAAGTGATCCATATTCCAACTGGCAGATGGGAAATCAAACTGTATCACAGTAGAGCTTCCTTTCAGCTCCTTTGTCATGCACATCATGTTATGCTCAAGTCACTCCTGTCCAAACACAGCCACCTTATAGACATAAAAATGAAGGCTGTTATGTGTTGTTATCCTGCTCTCTTTTGTAAAATAAGAGTAATTATAATGTTATTTTTCAACCAACTGAAGAAAGAAAAAAGTTAACACTGACAGGGCTTAGAATATGTTCTCCAGTTTAGTAAGGATTCTGATATGCCTTAGTTTTAATAATGAGTTTACAAATATTCTCCAGCTTGGGTTTTCATGATCTTTGTAGCATAAACATACTTATCTTCAGCTACTTGAGATGCTTTTTCCCCAATCTGCTGAGGTACTCTGGCTATTTAAAGCAAATAAAATTTAAACCCCCAAATTTAACCTAGTTAAAACTAGTTTTAAAAAATCTTATTAAAAATAACATGGCAAGACTAACACAGACAATCTTGAACAAAAACAGGATTCAGTTTCAGAAGAAATTTAGAGCGTAATTATTTATAACTGGTTAAAACATCTAGTCTTTCATGGAATAACAGAGATGTTTAAAAGGTCAATCAGAGGCCTATTTTTAAGAACATAAAACTTTAGATAAACTGAATCTTTCAGTAGCAGCAAAAAGCTTTAGATTAGAAGAAATCCTGTATTTTGAAAAAATAAAGAAGGATGTTTTTAAAAAAACAGATGAGTAGTACCTAACGACAGACAAAACCGGTTTAGAAAAGGTTAATAATGGTCACAAAGTAACATAAATCTTGTGACGCATAATCTGAGAGAGTATTTATAAAAAAGCAAGAACTTGACTTTCTCCTAGTTGTTTTTCTATGAATATAACATTTCTAAGGTCAGACGAAAACAAAGTTACAGTCAATGAACTGGACTGGAATCCAAACTTTTAGAGCACGTTTACTGCAAAGTGCAAAGTCAGCTGGAAAATCTTTTTCTTTTTTTTGCACGAGGGCACAAATATGCTAGTTAAAAATTTACGTTTCCAAAATACGCAGGAAATCAAGCATTCTGAGGTCAATTTCCCTTTACCTGAGCCAGAATTACCTCCGGATAGCTTTTGGCTACACCGAGCCCCTGCCTCAGGCACTCACATTTTCCCAAGAACCCGAACGCTCCTCAGGGTGGGGTGGGGTGGGGTGGGGCGGGGGCTGGAAGGAGCAGGGTTCCCCTGCGGGCCCGGCCGGGAGCGCCCCGAGCTCCACCCCTCAGCAGGGCCCAGCGCGCGGGGACTGCACCGCCCTGGCAGTCGGGGCCAGCGCCTCAGGTCCCGTGAGCAAAAAGTGGGCTCGTCAAGTACTAAAGTCCCAGCAGGAGTTTGGCGGCGGCGCCCGTGGGCTCCTAAGAGCAAAGGGGCGGGGGCGTGAGGGAGGCGTCAGGAGAAGGTCCCCTAACTTTTGATGCTGTTTGATCTCGGACGCCAGAGTGTTTCTTTGACTCACTGGCTACGGCTGAATTCCTTTCACCTGACCCCCCCTGGGTGCCTGAGCCATGGCCACCCCTGGAGGAGACCATTACGCAGCGCGAAGGTGGAACCAGGCACTTTCTCGGGCCAGGGGCGGGGGCGGCGGGGCTCGGGGTGAGCGCGCAGAGGCGCCCTCAGCACCGGGCGCTCGGGGACAGCGCCCCGCGCCCCGCGCCCGGCCCGGAGCCGCCCCGCGCCCGCTGACCGTCGCGGAGCGGGGCCGCGGGGTGACGGGCAGGCGGGGCGCGCGCCCCCGGGGCGCGGGGGAGGCCGGGGCCCGCCAGCGCCTCCAGGACGCCGCGCCCCGCGCGCCCGGCCCCCTCCCGACTCGCGCCCCCGCCCGGAGCCCGCCGGGCGCCCGCCGCCCTCGCCCCGCCGGCCCCGCGCCCGCCGCGCCCCGACCCCTTACCTTCCCGTTCCGGGGGCTGCCGTTGAGGAACAGGGTCACCCGCCGCATCGCGCCGCCCGCGCCGGGTCCTGGGGGAGCCGCCACCCTCCCGCCCGGCTCCCCGCCCACCCGCGTCCTCTCCGGCCCGTCCCCTCCCGCCGCCCACTCGGACTCGCCGCCCTTCGCCACCTTCCTGCCCTGGCGGACACCGACACGCACGACGCGCGCACACCCCGTCCCGCACCGGCCCGGCCGGTCCCTTCCCCACCCCGCCCCTGGGCGCCGCAGCCCGTCTGGGCCCTTCCCCCATCGCGCCAGACGGACTCTAAGTTCCGCCAATCCACCGGCAGCGCCCTGGAGCGCTCAGCCAATCATCACGCGGCCTGGGGCGGACTCCCTCTAGCCCCGCCCAGGAGGAGGGAGGGAAGAGAGGCGGCCGCGTAGTAGACGGGAAGGGTTATCCGTCAATCAGAGCCGAACCTGGAGCCTAACGGCGGCTAGAGCAGCTACTGAGCAAGCGCAAACTCAACAGCAGGTAGCCCTCATCTGCATACGGAGGCGGGGTTTAGGGAAGAGGTGGAGAACTGGAAATGACCAACCCCAGTGAGCGTCTGCCGGATGTAACCCCGCCCACTCTCTCCGCCCACAAAGGAACGGCCGCAGTTGGGACTGGCTGATTGGGTAAAAACCTGCCGGACATTCTGTCAGGATTGGTGCAATGATTCTTTTCGAAGTTTGCAGCATCCAATCAAAAGGTGAGGATACCTTTCTTCAAACACCGTCCAGCGGGTTCCTCCGCAAGATTCTCACGGAAAGTAGTCCCCGCGGGCTCGTGGTCGGCGCCGCGCTCTCCGGCCAGGGTGGGCTGCGGCGCCCGGGGCCGCCTCTCCTCGCCCGCGGGGCTGCGCTGCCCCCGGGGACAGCGCGCGGGGGGCTTGGGAGGGTTCTCGGCGCGCGCGGACACGTGCGGGCGGCGGGCGCGGCGGAGTCGCCATCGCTGAGTAACGCCGGGCGCCGCGGGGCGGGGCCGGGGATTTGAATCGGGCGGCGGGCGGCGGCGGCGGCGGGGGGATGCGTGGTCGGGCTGCGGGGCCCGGGGGAGTCTGCGGCCTGGGCCGCCCCTGCCTGGCGGGCCGCGGTCTCCTCCAGAGCGCGCCCTCCGGCACCGGGGAGCCAGACCGGCGCGGGGCGGCCGACGGCCACCTGCGGCCGAGCGTGGAGAGCCGAGCCCGAGAGGCGATCCGAGCCCGGAGCGAGGTAGGGCGGGCGTCGGGGGGGTTTCAGGCTCGGCGCGGCCGCTCGGGGGTCTGCCGCTGGGCCCGCTCCCGGGCCGAGTGTCCTCCCGTGCCCTGCGCCGGGTCCTTTCGCGGGCTCCTGCAAACTGCAGGTTCAGGGGTCCCCGCAACCCCCCGGGGTAGGATTCCTGGGCATTTGCAAACCCGCATCCATCCTGAGCAGGGACGCCAGGGGATCCAGATGTTCCCTAAGGTCGAAAAGCAAATGGCTTCTAGCAGTTTCCCTTTTTATTTTGAGTCCCCAAAGTAGTCTCTGGACGTCTGTTTTCATGGCAGTGTGGAGTGCATTGGGAGTCAGTCTTGGTTGAGGATTTCGATTGGGTCACATTAACTTTGAGGGTAATTTTTCGTCGCCTTTTTAACTGTCTAGGTGGATACCACTTCCGAAGGCAAGGAGTCCCCTGAAACCAAAGAGTCTGCCATTATTGATGGTGGTATGTAGTGATCTCTTTCTGGCCTCTCTGTGGAGTTGCATTCTCGGGCATTGTCTTGATATGGACAGTTCACCTTCATAACATGTTGTCTCTTTCAGAAAAGGCCTCTTTCACGTTGGGCAGTAAATTTGTAACTCCTCATAAGGAAGCAGCAGAAGTGACTCCTAATCTTTGCACAGCAGACACCTTTAAATCGCCTATGAACTTTTCCACTCTAACTGTAGAGCAATTGGGAATCACACCTGAAAGCTTTGTAAAAAACTCTTCAGGTAAGAGAAGCTGTCATTCTACTCCAGTGCTTTTAAAGTTTTAAACATAACTTTAAGAGTTTTGTATGTCTGTCTAAGTTGATTGCCTCTGCAGCCTTCTTCATTAAGGAGACATAGCTGCATGGGACCACTGGGGTAACATTGCTAAGTGAGAGCTGTGGTTCTCGCCCATACTGGAGAAGGATGTGTGTGTGAATTTTTAATAGTTTTTGACATGATGCATGGGATATAGTGATTACTTAAGTGATGCCCTTATGTTCAGTGATGTCTGGCCTAAATTAGAGATTGCTGAAGGGCAATTAAGAAATATATAGAGGGCCTCCCCAGTGGCGCTGCGGTTGAGCGCTGGGTTGCGAAGCTGCCTGCAGCCTCTGCAGCACCAGTTCGATCCTTGGCTGCTCCCCGGCCACCAGAGGAGGGTTCCACATGGCGCGCAGACCTCTCCTGCCTCCCGCTGCTCCCCTCAGCAGTGTACTTCAGTCCTTCTGCCTGCTCTGGCTCTCGTGAATTCTCTCACCCTCCCGTGCTTCTGACTGTACCCAGTGCTTTTATAAATAAATCTTTAAAAAAAAAAAAAAAGAAAGAAAGAAATATATAGAACATTGAAAGATTGGGGTATACCTCCTTCGAAATCACAAATAGAAAATGGACTTGGGCTAATCTCCTTTAAGGAGCCGAAATAAAATCCATTTGTGAAATCTGATTTAGAGAAGAAAGGAAAATGAGAATGGAATTAGAGAAAAACATTGTAAAAGTGAGGATAAATGAGGGATTTGAAAATCAAAGTCTCCACCTAGGTAACACATGAGTGAGGCAAGACCAGAGTGACACACCATTCTCTATTCTCATCGAGAACATCACAGGTAGACCTTTAAAAAGGTGGATTTATTTTTTATGTTTAGGTGTATGGTCAGAATTCAGGGTGGTGTGCTGAAGGTACGTAGGTATCTACGAGAAACAAAAGATCTGGAGGAATGAAGAGCGTGAGCTTACCTGTGCCCAGGTGGAGAGCTTTTCTCTTAGTCCAAGGCCAGTCATGACCACCTCTGGGCAGAGAATGGGAACCTTAAAATGTGCTCTTGTGTTTATCCCAACATGTGCTCTTGTGTTTATCCCAACATTTGCTCTTGTTTTTTTTTCCCCAATAAATACCTTCCATGTGCCAGGGGCTGTTGATAAATAAATCAGCAGGGCAAATACCCCTGCCCAGCTGATCCTGTAGGAGCCACTTTGCCCATAATTCTCTAGATTTCTGTACCACCTGCTTATCATGTTCCCTCTCAGAGTGGTATATCACTGCAATTCAGGCCCTGGTTTCTTGTATTGATCCAATTTAAAAGAGAGTCTTCAGTCTCATGTGGTACATAGAGAAAACATGCAAACAGAAGAACTAAATAAAACAGAAATAAACTTTTAGACTGTATGAGCAAATAGCCACTGTCGGGGCCCACAAGGATTGGTAAAATTGGATATTAGCGATCCATTGTATAATGGAGGATGGAATTGGACTTTTACTGATGAATTTGATGACGTACATACATGTTGATAATTTTAGTGATGCACACCTGAAACAAAATGTTATGATGCAAAGTTACTAAAAGGAGAATTTTCGTTATAGGAAAGTCATCATCCTACCTTAAAAAATCCAGACGTCGCTCTACAGTTGGTGCTCGGGGTTCTCCTGAAACAAATCATCTTATTCGATTCATTGCTCAGCAGCGGAATTTGAAAAATGCAGGGAAGTCTCCTTTAGTGCACAATTCCCCTTTTCAGGTATGATTTTTTTTCTGGATTTTGTTTTAGATTCTTCTGGGGAAAATGTTTTAGCTTAGATCTGGAGAGAGATTTTTCTTTCTATGTTATAGAGAATGTGCAGTTAGCATAATGTGATGTTGAACATGGATTTTAAAAAAGTTATGAGATACTAAATGGCTTTCCAGAGGAGTTTTCTATTTTGCAAACTTTTTTCTAGTTAACGTCTACTTTCCTGTGATTGTTATAGAGCAACCCCGATATTAAACGGGTTCCTGGCTGTGGGTCCTCACCCGCGCGCTTTAAAGGGACTTATGAATACTCTACTACAGACACACACAAAAGGGTTAATAAAAGGTTTATTTACAAGAGAAAAAGAAATAAGGAAAATGTACAACTCAGGGAGAAAATAGGGAAATAAAGTCTTTAATGCGTCCTACCCGATCCGACGACCTGGAAACCCAAAGTCACTCTCAGAGCTGGCTGGACGCTGCGAGCTGGCCGCGAGCCCAAAAAATGGAGAGCCCCCAAAGCCCACGTGTCTGCCTTTTGTATCCACCTGGCTGCTTAGCCCCACCCTCAGGTCCCAGCCACCTTCCCTTTGGTGGTGATGGGATTTGGAGTTCCCAGTGTCTTTGGCTTTGACCTGGGGTGGGGGTGGAGTCCACAAAGCCTATATGGAATTTGCTTTGGGACATCCTTTTCCCCCTAACATGATGAGGGAAGGCAGTGTTTCTGGACCTTTTCCTTTTAATCCGTTTTCTCTAAGTCACTAGTTTTTTCATGACATCATGTGTTGGCATGGAGGGGTAAGAGTCCCCCGAAACAAAATGATATGTGGGACAACCTGATGGCAGGGAGAAAATTATTTGTCTGATGATGGGGAAGACCTCAGATATTTTTTTGAGATTTTTGCAAGTATACAGCTTCTAAAAAAAGTTGAAAGTATTTAGTAGGATTTACATAATGTTTCTGTAAAGGCTTACTATGAAAGGCATAGTGCCAGCTTACCCTTCTTGAAGAATGACAACTTTTACTCTTTTGATATTGGACTTCCTATTTTAAAATACCCTTAGATTGCAACTGCTTTACCACTGTACATGAGGCTGTAGAGGATAGTACAGTGGTTCTCAAAGTTTGTCTACAGATCCCAGCAATCCTGAGTCCTTGAATCCTCTGCATATCCGATGAATTTTACTCTACCACCACATTGGAATTGTTGTTCTAATCTAGTGTAGAAATCTATTTTGGAAATATTTTCCATCAATTTTGGAAATGTGACTGTACAGAGGTCAAGATTCCACTCATTCATTCATTCAACAAGTATTTTGGTTCCCCATCCTTTATGTGGCCCGCTTTTTCGATTCTGGAAGCTCTGTTTCTGGTATTATAAAATTTCATGAATGGGTGTCTTTCATTTGGATTGTTGAGGACATGACAGTTCTCTTGGAAGTTTTCTTCCTCATTTTATGGCATCTCTTTTCCTACAGATTCCATTTTGTGGCCTGGCTTTTCAGACTCTGTCTCATGCTTAGCTCTTTCTCCAGATGGCTGTGATCCTTCATTATTCATATTTAAAAGTAGAATACTTTAAAAATCTTACTCGGAGCTCAGTGTGCAGGTTCTGGGTTTGTGCTTTCCCTCATCACAGAAAAGTGGATATTAACTAGAAAAAAGTTTGCAAAATAGAAAACTCCTCTGGAAAGCCATTCAGTATCTCATAACTCTTTCAAAGTCCATGTTCAACATTGATTTCCAGGTGGGACAGCATTTCCACATGGGACAATAAGTTCACTTTTTCATTGGAATATAGTGAAAGTTTCATTGTTTGTTGGGAAAACTTGGAAAAATTCCAGTTATGGTGCACAGCCTTCTGCCTTCAGCTCTTCCTAGAGTTCAAAAGTCCTGAATATCTGTGTCCCCTCGGAAAAGCAAAGGCTCCTCTCCCCCCTGTTTTGGACTTTACAGCACATGAAACTCTCTGTAATCAAAAGTTGTGAGGAAAGAGAGACACGCACAGATTATGTGATGATAACAGCTTGATTATTGTTATAATTAATTTCATATAGTTAACATGGGAATATTTACAGTTTAACTGATAATTATTTGGTTATCTGATTTGTTAAAGTCTGCAGAGGGTATTAAAATTACTATATTTCACGGTTTAGGGTTATTTGATATTCAGTATATGGGGGTCTTTTTTGTTGTTGGCAGGCAAGACATACTGCTCATTGTAAAAAATGAATTATGTGCATGAAAAAATACTTGTCTTAGTCAAACCATAAAAAAACAGCCTTACAGTTTGACATATTCTGTACTGTCTCAGCCCATATATTTATAAATACAGAGATTTTAAAAAGGGTTATAGTTTATGTAAAGTTCAGTGATAAACCTTTCTTGTTTGTGGAGGGATCTGTGGGTTCCAGGGCTGCTGCTAGTTTCAAAGTTGTTTCTGTTGTGAGTCCTACCTATTGCTTTTGTTTAGATACCAGAGCCTCATGGGGGGTCTGCAGCAGGTCTGCTTGTTTCCTGTTGTCAAACCACACTAAAGAGCTTCTCTTCATTTCAGCTTCAGCTCTCAGGCCTAAGTCATTTTTTGTTGACATTCCATATTTGCTTTAATTTTTTTCCTCTCATTTTTTTAAAGATATATGTTATTACCACAGCCAAATATATCATGACTGTACTTAAAGAATTACTTGAATATATATTTCTAGAATCCAGGATTGTTAAAAAATAAGGACTTTTGAGTTTTTGTGAACAAGTCACTAATTGGCCTTTCACCGCTGAGATTTGCCTCTGTTGTAAATGCCCTTGAGGTTTTTGTTTTAGTGATTATTACAACTTAATATTTCAGTTCTCATTCCTTCTCTTTCCTTGATCAACAAGTCCACTGAATGCATGAATAAAGCAATTTAAGATAGTTACATGTTCTAATCTACTGACATGTTCTCAGATCAACTAGTGGAACATTTTGGGTGTTTTTGGTAAAGTATAAGGGCCTATACGCTTAAATAATTCTGCAGATTTTCTCCATCTCAGGGGAAAAAAAACACTTTAGAGGGGAAAATTCCAGCATTGTCTTGTTTTCTTTATTGAGTGTATCAGCATATACAAGGGCCAGTCCAGCATCCGGGTCATTGCAGGTCCCGACTTCTATCACGCCAGTGACCTTGTTCTCTCCCCTGCCACAGCCATCCTCTTAGGCGGCACTTGATGGTGTATCATTGTTGATATCTTTCTCTGCGATCTCTCCTCCCTGCGTTTCATCTGTTTAAGTTGCCTTAATAGTTCTCTCATCGAAGCCTCCTAAACTATTGCTCTTACCTCCTTTCATGGTTTTCCCCCACATTATCTTACCATTTCCCTACTAGAGTCCATATTCCAATGGTGTGAAATTTTCTCACCAGTACTTTTCTGAAGTTTTAAGAATTTTATATAAATATAGGTATCATGTAGGCAGGTATTTAAACAATCAACTGGCCCTATAGGGTTTTTCTTTCTTTTAAAAATAAAAACAGCATCATATAACTTCCTTTTCCTCACATTTGTCCTTTTTCAGAGCTTCCATTTTCTTCTTTTTTAGCTGGTGCTTTTGGTATCTCTCTCTTAATACCATGGTGCTTCTGCTATTTCGTAATCTTTCAATGTTAAGCATTAACTGTAGATTTTCACCATGGACAGTGAAGAATTACTCCTCTTCTTCATACCTCTGGGTTTTTTGTTTTTTTTTTTCCCTGCATAGAAGAACTGGGGTGTAGGTCAGAGTTGGAGGTGGTAAGAGGAGTCACCTGAGACTGAGTGGGGAGCAGAACAGGCAGATTTACTGAAATACTCTGCTAAGGGGAGCAGTGGGCAAAACAGGAGAGGTCTGCTGCTCCATGTGGGTTAACTCCCTGACTGGAGGTAGAACTGAAGTTGTAGAGATGATAGCGCTGAGACTTAACCTCTAGGCCACCAGGGAGGCCTCTTTTGTTATACACATACGTATTGCTTCCCTTCCTCTGTACCTTCCCTGTAGCTTGGTCACGCCAGTATTAGATGTTTACAGTATTGTGGCCATGTATGTTATTCTGAGCTGATTTTTCTCCTGCAGTTAAGGATAACTTCAGTGTCTCTTAACTGTTCCTAGACCCTTGTGGTGTCCCATTTCTGTGCCTCTCCATTACAGTAAAGGTCTCTGCACAGGACTTGTTCTTCCTTCCCTCCCGTCCTCTACTGCTGGCCACTCCACTAGGGCTTTTGTTTCTGCCATTCACTAAAAGGACCTGTCATCATTGGCCAGATAGTCTGCGCTTTGTCAAGACAAAGATTAAATCTAGGTATTCTTCTTTAGTAAGAAGAGGTAACTTTAGTAACTCTTGGTAGGTTTTACCACACTCTCTTGAAAACAGTGTTCACTTGGTTTCTGGGATACCACACTGACCTGTGTCACTGGTCATGTCTACTGTTTCATTTGCTGGTTCCAACTATTTTTTCAATTTTTTCCTTAAAAATGCTTGAGGTAATGCTTCCTTTGCCTTTTTTGCTTTCCTTAAGCAGTCTAACCCATTCTCATGGCTTTGAACATCATCTATAGATTGATGGCCCAAAATTATGTGTAACTGGCCCAAAGCTCCCTAGAACTCAAGACCTGGAGATAATAGTTGCCTAGTCATCATTTCCACTTGGGTGTTCTAATAAGCATTAGACGACCACAACCAAGCTACAGTTTCTACTCCCCACCAGTTCTCTAGTCCACTTCCCCAGTTAATACATGCCACAATCTTCCAGTTACGCAAGCTACTCTAACCTGTCTGCTTTGTTCATTCTTCCCCATCTCCCACATCTAACTTGCCATCTTTTGGGCTCCATTTCCAACATCTACCTGCAATTCCTATGTCCCTGAAGCTCCACTTCTTCACCTCTACTGTGATTCCTGCCTGGATCACCAACTGCTTTCTTCTAACTACTTTCTTTACTTCCCACCTTCCTTAATACAGCCATCATTTCACTGAGCAGTCAAGGACACAGTTAAAATAGAAATCAAGGCATTCATTCATTCTGCTGCTTAAAAACCTTCTCATGGGACCTCCATGGTGGTGCAAGGGTGTAAGCACCACACTATGAAGCAATCCACAGCCTCTGCAGCACGAGTTCGATCCCCGGCGGCCACGGAGCAACCCACATGGCACAGCAGACCTCTCCTTTCTCACCCGCTGCTCGCCGCAGCAGTGTTTTTCAGTCAATCTGCCTGTTCTGTTCCCCACTCTGTCTCTGGGGGATCCTCTCACCGCCCTCCCAATCTCTGGCCTGTACCCCAGTTCTTGTATGCATAAATAAATCTTTAAACAAAAAAACAAACTTTCTCACTGCTTCCTGTTAAGAGTAGAATTAAATCGAAGTCCCTTCTTTTTTTTTTTTTTTTTTTTTTTTAAAGATTTATTTATTATTTATACAAGCACTGGGTACAGTCAGAAGTGCAGGAGGGTGAGAGAATTCACCAGAGCCAGAGAGGGTTGCAGAGCAGGCAGAAGGACTGAAGTACACTGCTGAGGGGAGCAGCGGGCGGCAGGAGAGGTCTGCGCGCCATGTGGGACCCTCCTCTGGTGGCCGGGGAGCAGCCGGGGATCAAACCGGCGCTGCAGAGGCCGCGGGCATCTTCGAAACCCAGCGCTCAACCGCTGCGCCACTGGGGAGGCCCCGAAGTCCCTTCTTAAAGTCTTTATTGCCCCCTCTGTTCTGAGCCCTGCCTGACCCGCTCATCTCCCCAACTCCTGCCATTCCTTGGGCAACCTGACCTTCCTGCCACAGCCTGTTTCTGCTGGAGGCCTTTGTTCTTGTTCTTCAGAATGCCCTCCCACCCAAAATATCTTCTCTTAACCACTAATTTCTCATTATATTGTTTTCAGTTGTGACTTAGGTAGAGAGCAAGCTAAAGCAGCACTTTTAGTTAATCACATTATTTCTGTTTTCTCAATAGCAGCTGTGCCTGAAACTATATTAATATGTTTTCAGAATTTCACTCAAGAAGGTAATTTCTCACCTGTATGCTGAGCTCCTGAAACCATTTCTGGTACATGGAAGGAGAGCTATTGCGTGACCAACACAATTGATGTGACAAAAATACCAAAAAGAAGTACATTTTGAATGTTTCATTTGCTTTTTACATATGAACCTTGTTCTCATTCTCTATCAGGAAATAGATAAGAAACAGTTTTGCTAAGGGAAATTTTAATTTGTTTTAAGTAGTTTTCAAAGTGCCTCAAATTATGAATGTCCTGTGCTGTTTATGTCATAAAGGTTTACATCATCAACTACATTTGAATTTCATATGTTCTCTTATTATGTAATAGCATTTGTTTTATGAATGTATTTAACTGGGAAAAGAATCAAGCATGTGAGAGATTCACCATCAAACATGACTTCAAGATCTTAACTGATTTTCTTCCATCCCTTAGCGGGAGGTAATTTTTTACTTTAATGTTTACCTGCTGATATAATTTTTTCAAATTGTCACTGTCTCCAAATAGTGGCACTATGTTTGTCTGAATGTTCAAGGAAAAAAAAAATAAAATAAAAAAACCTGGATAAAGAACTTAATTGCTAATTCATTTCTGTGGTAAACTGAATTCTTAAATTGTCTATTGCTTGGATTTATCTGACATTTCTATCCCGGTTAGTGTGAATTTCTTGACTCTGGCTAAAATCCTGTTAGCATGATTTCTAGAGTGCTCCTATGCTTATTAGACCAACAGTTTGGCTCTGTATTTTCAATGAATGGCTTTCAGTTCTAAAGAGGTGAGGTTTCATGAAATCAGGACCACTTAGCTGGGGAAAGCCAAAGGGGAGAGGGTAGATGAGAGGGTGGGTGTCTATCAGAAAGGATGTGTGGATGGCAATGAGTAGTTAGAATAGCTTGGATTCAACTCCATAACCTGGGACCTATGCTTGACAAAGGCATCATGCAGATGATTTTCAATAGTTACTTTTAGCAGACCTTTTGGTAAAAATTTCCAAATAGGCAGGTTCTTCCTTTCCTTCTTCCTTGTCCCAGTTCCGGGATTCAGTTTTTTCTGGTGTTCTCCACGTCTCTTGGACTCACCTCTCTCAAGCATTTGTGTGGGAAACATCTTTCCTGCAAATTTGATCTACTAACGCTGTCTAAGGTTTTGTGTTCTAAGATATGAACGAGAGCCAAAAATAATCCTTTTTAAGAGTTGGTTGGTCCCCAGATAACTGGGGATGTGTTTTGTCTGGTGCCTTTTGGAAGAGTTTCCCATTGCCTCCAGACTTGTCTGGCTCATGGATCTGTTCACATCAGCGTTGACCATCCTGGAGCTCCACAGCCATGTGTGGCGTGAGGCTCTTCCTCTTTGCTCAGGTTTTGCTAAAAATGGGAGGCGCAGTAGGGAAACTGCAGTGATGTCAGTGCACATCCCAGCTAGCTGTGTGAGGCTCCAGGACAAGGGCGGGGTGCTGCGCTCCACTCCCCAGTTCTCTTTGATCTTTGAAAAGCCTCTGTGCATTTAGTTTTAGATTCAGTGTTTATAGGCCTCAACTATAGAAACTTTAATTTGACTTATAATACCCTCTTCATATCTGTATTTCCACAGAGCAGCCCTGGTCTGTATCGAAATGTTAATTCTTTAAGGGAACGATTATCCTCCTTCCAGTCAGCTTTTTGCTCCATAAAGGAAAATGAGAAAATGACTGACGACCCTGAATTCTCAGAGGCAGGAGGAGAGTTTGAGACAGCAGACATGCGTAAGTAGAAAGAATTCAGTCACTTTGAACTTACTTGTTTACATGGGCCTCTGCTATATATAAAAAAATTAATTTCATAGTGTGAAAGTAGCCCTTCATAGCACAATTCTATTTCTAAATGAAGCCTGACGTTAAACTTTGGGACATTTCATACAAAAATATGGATTTCTAGGGGGCCTTCCTGGTGGCACAAGGGGTTAAGACGCAACCTACGAAGCAATCAGCATCCACTGCAGCGCAAGTTCAATCCCCGGCCAGGTAGCTGACCGACATGGCGCAGCAGACCTCTCCTGTCTCGCCCACTGCTCCCCTCAGCAGTGTATTTCAGACAGTCTGCCTGTTCTGTTCCCCACTCTGTCTCTGGTGAATCCTCTCACTCCCCACACCTCTGACCTGTACCACCCAGTTCTTGTATGTAGAAATAAATAAATAAATAAATAAATAAAAAAAAGGAACTGTGACTATAAAAGGATTCAGTTTAAAAAAAAAAAAATCTGGATTTCTGGTTTTTCTTGGGGGAAAAGCCCTAATATCAAGCATTCCTAAATGTATATTTCCACGTTAAGTTTTTTTTTTTTTTTTTTTAAAGATTTATTTATTTATTTATACAAGCACTGGGTACAGTCAGAAGCGCGGGAGGGTGAGAGAATTCACCAGAGCCAGAGTGGGGAGCAGAGCAGGCAGAAGGACCGAAGTACACTGCTGAGGGGAGCAGCGGGGGGCAGGAGAGGTCTGCGCGCCATGTGGGACCCTCCTCCAGTGGCCGGGGAGCAGACGGGGATCGAACCGGCGCTGCAAAGGCTGTGGGCAGCTTAGCAACCCAGTGCTCAACCGCTGCGCCACCAGGGAGGCCCCCACGTTAAGTTTTAAGTGTTAAAAATGTTGGGACTGATTAGATCATTTTAACTTATGAGCTAATTTTGAATGTGAAAACCTTGATATTTAAAGGATTATTAAGTTTGGCAAGCACTTGTATGAATATCAAGTACCCAATGACTTTATAAATTGATGTGTCTAATCTGGGCATATTCTTGACCATAACTTATAGGTTGTAATTCATTGGGTTATTTATTTATTTTTTAAAAAAGATCGATTTATTTATACAAACACTGGGTTACAGGCCAGTGGTGCGGGAGGGTGAGAGAATTCACCAGAGACAGAGTAGGGAGCAAAACAGCAGAAGGACCGAAGTACACTGCTGAGGGGAGTAGTAGGCTAGAGAGGAGAGGTCAGCCTCGCCATGTGGGAATCTCCCTGGCCATCTGGGAATCGAACCGGTGCTGCAGAGGCTGTGGACAGCTTCACAGTGCTGCCCTCAACCCACTGAGCCACCGAGGAGGCCCTCATTGGGTTATTTTATCTGCCACTTTTGATTTTCTAAGTACAAAGCATTTCAAACACCAGAATTAGACAAAATCTTGTCCTTACTGTAACTGTCACAACCTCTGCACCCCAGTGTTCCAAATGATTCTGCTTTGGTTTCTTGAACCATCTTCAAATACATTTCAGGACCTGCCTGCATGCAGTGTGCTACGGAGACTTAAGTCCAGTTCTTCTACCTCTTCTGTGCGTGATCCACTACCAATACTCTTTGTATATGTAGTTTGTAATTTATGTTTTCCTGAATTTTTAAGTATTTTATTTACATAACCACTAGAGGTCTGCTGATGATTAAATTACCTTTTTGTAGGAACATGATTTGTTACCTTTAGGAAGAACTGAGGCATGTTGTGGCTTTTTCATAAAATCACACATAATATAAGCAAAGCCAGCATTAGAATAGAATTACTACCATTAAAATGTTCAAAAGATTTCATTGTAAATGTGAAGACAGAATAAGGTAACATCTCAAAAATTCCAGTGTATTTTTTAGCATGACTTAGTATAAAGTCTGAAAAACATTATTTCTAGCAGTTAAATTTATTATTTTTTAGTAGTCATGTTTTCTTGCCTTTCAGTTATAGTACCTTTTTTGGATAAAAGAATGTATTAGATGTTTCTCTTAATTAATAAACTCAGACATTAAATTTTGCTATTATGATATATGAAGTTTTAAAGTGATGTTGTATAAGAAAATATTTATGCTTGTGTTTTTTGGTTATATGTTACTTTCTATAAAAAGCCAAAAAACAAAGTGTCGGTGAGTGTCAACAGTCTGAGTTCCCTGCGAAGTTATCATCCAAACGTCGGAGAATATCCTCACAGAGCAACTCTGAAGAGAGTCTAACTGATGCACTTAACCTCCAGATCTTCAGTGTTGTCACTTCTGCCAATACAGACAGAATATGTGCTGCTGAAACATCTCTTGCCAAAGTTTCCGAGGTAATTCACTTGCTGGAAACAGAAAAATGAAGCTTTGGCTTTCTGACCAGGCAGTTTTTTTTTTTTTTTTTTAAGTAATAAATTTTATTTTTATATTCCCCCATACAATTGCAAACGCCCCATTCTGACCCCAATCCCTCCCCTCCCGCTCCCCACCCCCCAAAAAGTGTCTCTGGTTCATAGTTTTTTGTTGATTTTGATTTTCACTTTCTTATATTCATTTTCCTGGTCCCTTATTTAAGTTTTCTAGATTCCTGCTATGAGTGAGACCATCCGGTATTTTTCTTTTTCTTTTTGGCTTATTTCGCTGAGCATGATCCCTTCCGGCGCCATCCATGTTGCTGCAAATTGCATGTGTTTATCTTTTTTGAATGCTGAGTAATATTCCATGGTGTATATGTACCACATCTTCTTGATCCAGTCATCTATTTTTGGGCATTTGGGTTGTTTCCAAAGCTTAGCTGTTGTAAACTGTGCTGCTATAAACAGGGGTGCAGGTGTTCTTTGGAATTGATGTTTCTGTGTCCTTTGGGTAAATACCTAGGAGTGGAATTGCTGGATCATATGGAAGCTCTATGTTTAGTAGGTCCAGAAATCTCCACTCAGCTCTCCATAGTGGTTGGACCAGTTTGCACTCCCACCAACAGTGTAAAAGAGTTCCTTTTTCTCCACACCCTCGCCAACATTTGTTATTGCTAGTTTTTTTAATATGTGCCATTCTCACTGGTGTGAGATGGTATCTCATGGTAGTTTTGATTTGCATTTCCCTGATTACAAGTGATGTTGAACATTTTTTCATATGTCTGTTGGCCATATGCATTTCCTCTTCAGAGAAGTTTCTTTTTAGCTCTTCTGCCCATTTTTTGACTGGATTATTTTCTTTGTTGTTGCTGAGTCTCATCAGCTCTTTGCAGATTTTTGTGATCAGTCCTTTATCATTAGTGTTGGGTGCAAAAATGTTCTCCCAGTTGGTGGGGTTTCTCTTTGTTTTTGTTATTGTCTCTTTTGCTGTGCAGAAGCTCTTTAATTTGATGTAGTCCCAGCTGTTTATCTTTGCCTTCACTATCACTGCTTTGGGTGATGTGTCTGTAAAGATGTCTTTGATGTGCAAATCCCGTAGTGTTTCGCCTATATTTCCTTCTATGTATTTTATGGTTTCAGGTCTTATGTCTAGTTCTTTAATCCATTTTGAGTTGATTTTTGTGTATGGTGTGAGGTAGTGCTGACCAGGCAGTTTTAAGAATGTTGAAATAATGCTGAGACCCTTTTTCAGTGATAGTAACTAGTTCTGCTATATTGCTATATCACAGGTTTTGAATTACACACATGCTTGTGTGTGTGTGTGTGTGTGTGTGTGTGTGTGTCCTAGTAGTTAATGTTTGTTGCTAGTTGGTTTGTTATTAGAGACCATTTTGATAAATGTGTTGCTTTTGATTATGAAGAACACTTTCTGAGAGGAGATTAAGTCCTGTGGTCTCTGCCTATAGGCTGCTGTTCTGGATGCTCATGGTACAAGAGTGAGAATCACATCCTGCCATTGAGCTGAGGGAGGCAGACAGATGAGCGTATTGTTTATACATAGCTGGTAAATTAGGTGAAGATTACGTATGGACGGTGCTCTTTAGGCTGAGGATCTTGCACTTCGGTATTGCTGCCCTTAGCTGCTGTAATCCTGGCTAAGAAGAAGGGTGCTGTATAGCAATTAGTTTATTTGCTCTGTTCACTTGTTTCAAGTAACTGTAGGGGTTTTTGTTGCTTGTAACTACCTATAGCCTGTCAAGATGACCAAAGACACTAACATGAATTAAATAATATTTCTGAAGATTCTTGACCTTCACTCTAATGTCAGTGGGGAGCTGGTTCTCTCATGGCTGACTCTCTCTTATACTGTTAGTCCAGCAAGTTCCCGTTTCTTCAGTGAGAGGAAACACCTAATGCCATTAGCATTGAATCTTTTGCACCTTCTCTGTCACACAGGTGCAGCACCTTCTTTTGATCTTATTTAGACTGACATAATAAAAATGATAGTCATTGAAGAATCTTCAGGATCTAGTAGGTTTCATCTCTATTTCAGAGTTACATTATAATGTCTTCTGCTGGATTCTAGCTAATATGTAAAATAATCACCCCACAGTACCAATAATAATTGTTCCTTAGAATTTTGGTTGGGGCCTCCCCTGAGGGCGCAGGCAGTTGAGCGCAGCGCTGTGAAGCTGTCTGCAGCCTCTGCAGCGTGGTTTTGATACTGGCCGGCTGGGGAGAATCCCACATGGTGCGGCAGACCTCTCCTGTCACACTTGCTGCTCCCCCCAGCAGTGTATTTCAGTCAGTCTGCCTGTTCTGTTCCCAACTCTGTCTCTGGTGAATCCTCTCACTCTCCCGCACATGTGGCCTGTACCCTGGTTCTTGTATGTATGAATAAATAAATCTTAAAAAATAATAATAAAAATAATTTTGGTTGTTTGGACATCAATCACGATGCAGAAATGATTTCCACATGAATGTGAGTGTGGTTTCTATGCTGGTCACTAACAGTTTTCCTATCATAGCTGTTGATACCTTGTGTTGTTTGAATGATGATTGTAAAGCATTTCCTCTTTAAAGAAAGCACTTAACATAATTTTCGAGACTTCAGTTGGTAGGGTAAAAAAATGTGTCCTATCATCTTTTCCTTCGGAACTGAAAATTGCTTGGTGGAATGTTCAGGAGGCAGTTAGAATGAATACAGTAGTTCCCTTATCCTTGGGACATCTCCTAGGAACTCCAGTGGCTGCATGAAATTGCTAATAGTACTGGACCCTATATGTTCTGTTTTTTCTTGTATGTACATATTGGTGATAAAGTTTAACTTATAAACTAGGAACAGTAAAAGATTAACAGCCATGCATAATAATAAAACAGAGCACTTATAACAATATACTGTAATAAAAGAGATTATGGTATCTCTCAAAATACCTTATTTTGTGTAATATTTTCCAGCCTCAGTTGACTGCGAGTAACTGACATTTCAGAAAGCAAAACCACAGGGCTGCTATAAGTAATAAATTGAATTTTTTCCCCCCCCAAGAAATCTTCTGAGTCTTGTTTAACACAATCTGGATATTTGGTTGAAGAGTCTGTTCCAATTTTAAATCTCACAGAGGCTTCAAGTGGTAAGTATTTAATTTTTCCTTAGTATATGTGCCAATTAACCCCTTGAAATATTTGTTGAGTGTATACCTTTATGTGGTGAACCTATATGCTAACATTTTAGAAAATGAAGATCATTACATTTTAGGAACTCATTGGCTAGCAGAAATATTTCAGAATTCTCATTATGTGAGAGATAATATTTTCTTTTTTGACTGCTCTAAGAATTAGTAAAATATTTCCAAACTGATAGACTCTATGTATTGTTTATAGTGAACAATAGACTGGACATATTAACAAGAAAGTTTCTTAGAGAAAATGGTACATGTATTTGGGGTTTTTAAGCATGTGAAAGGAAATAGCATTCAAGACCTAAATTTGCATTGCTTTTCCCAAAGTCATTCTGCTTGTACTGAACAAAAGTCACCAGGAAGGTATCAGATTTGCTTTCACTCTACCTGTGTCTTTATCTTTAAAGTGAAACTTTATAGACGAGTACTTGAGTTTTGCTTTTTATCTGTTCTGAGAATCTCTTCCTTTCAGTTGGAATATTTAACTCATTAATATTTATAAGTCATGGTTGATACAGTTTGATGTAAATCTGGTGTGTAATATAATTTCTGTTTGTTCTTTGTGTGTTTTGTTTCTCTGTTTGCTCTTTTTTGGTTTTATTTGAAAATATCTTAGATATTCATTTACCCGTTACTTTTTAAACTATACCTCATTGCATCTTGTTTTTTCCTAATGATTGGTTACTTAAGGGATTGCAATATACACCCTGAACTTTTTACAGCCTACTTAATGTTAATTTTTTGCATCTTTCATGTGAAAATTAGAAACTTGACAGACTGTAAATCTAGCTCCTATCTGCCCCCCATGTCTTCCTGGTCCATCACACCATAGCTAGCTAGCATCTATATCACAAGATGCTATCTTCTTGCGTTAAGCGATCATGCATATTTGGGAGCAGACAAATTGATCTTTATTTCAAATGTTCTTCATTTCTTGTTGAAGAACTGAATTATCCTCTGATATCATTTCCTTTCAATCTGAAAAAGAGCGTCTTTCAACAATTGTCGTGTCCATCTGCTTGGACTTGTTAACTGTGATCATACAATGGAGCAGACGATGGGTGGGTGGATAAAGCACGGAGTTGGGTTATGAGTTTGTTTTCTAGATAAAATAAGATGCTTCACCATATCTCTTTGCTCTGTTTCATGGTACTTTGTAGTAGAAGTGACATATTCTTTGGTCATAGTTATAGAATGTATGAAGCATAGTCAATAAACACTGCCATCATGCCAGACACTTTCCTATCTGAGTGGGAACATCACAAGAGCCAATATAACCATGTTCAAACTTCACTGGCCTTAATATTGCATGAGACAGAGAAAGACAAGTCTTGATTAAAGGAATCTAGTGCTGAATTCAATGTTTTAAACTGGTTATTTGGCGGCACCCAGAGTTGGCTTTGTTGCCAAATGTAAGCACATTACACGATGCTGCAGAAGTCAGAAATCATGACCTGACAGGAGACTGGAGGCAAGGCTCTCAAATCAGTCTCCCTGAGGATGTGACTTAGGGTAGAAAATACAAGTTGGTAAAGTCTGATTTTTATTTGGATTGAGACTCAGCACCCTTTACTTCTGAATTTGATAGATCTAAGCATGAGTTGGCATATTTGTTCTGTCTTCCATGGCTATTTTCTGGCCAGCCAGTGAGATCTCATCCCAAGGACAGTGAACACTTTTCTGGGGCTGCACTAGGAAGCACAGCTTGTCACCTTAGGAAAGATTGGTGTCGTTCCCCCCCCCCCCCCCTTTAAAATGATAGGGGTATTTTTGTCCCATTGTTGCAAGACCACCATGACCTTAATGGTTTCAGGGTGACCAGTGCCATTACTCGGTCTTCTTTATATATTTCTAAATGAACTGCCAGAGGTTACTCCCTGGGCCAACTGTATTTGGATTGAATTTCTTAATATCATAATAGTCCCTTTGTAAATACATAATCAGTTTGGTCTAGTACAGACAGACTCAGATGCTGTCCCCCTCTTAGAGTCACATGTTTATTTTGAAGGAATCAAGGTTGCTGACTGCGCAGAGGACAAAGGATCAAGTGGCACTGTTTCATTTGGCAAATTCAGGGAAGTGAGCACAGACACAGGCCTGGGAGTCAAGTCCCCAGTTGCTCCATTGTGCAAGAGGGACATTCCATCCTCAGAAACCTTCATACTTCGCTCTGTGCTGAAGAAACCTTCATTGAAACAGTTTCAAGAAAGTCTACAGGTAAGGATAGAGCTGCATTTCCTAAAGCAAATTGTATAAGAGTTCATTTTGCTTTAAAACCAGTACCTCTAAAATGTTACATGTCATACTGGTTTCAAAGAAAATGTCTTGCCCTAATTTTTCCGTCGTCTTTTTTATAAACAACATGAAATATAGTATGTAGAATCTATAGGTAAACTATATTTCAGAAATGTTTCATAGCTATGTGTAAGTTTATTAGTAATTTCTATCTAAAATATTTGATCTAAAAATCAAATATATGGTCTTTTATAGGAATGCAGTCACTAAACTAGGCTAGATGAGAAGTACGTTGATGGGAACGAATTAGTATTTTTTTACTTTTTTGAGTCATTTCTATTGACTATTCTGGCATATATTGTATGTATACAGCAGCAGAACTTAAGACAAGGTTTAAGTTACATTTTTTTTTTTTAAAGATTTATTTATTTATTTATTTATACAAGCACTGGGTACAGTCAGAAGTGCGGGAGGGTGAGAGAATTCACCAGAGCCAGAGCGGGGACTAAAACAGGCAGAGTGATGAAATACACTGCTGAGGGGAGCAGCGGGCGCAGGAGGAGAGGTCTGTGCACCATGTGGGACCCTTGCCGGCGGCCGGGGATCGAACCGGTGCTCCAGAGGCTGCAGGCAGCTTCTCAGCCCAACACTCAACCGCTGCGCCACCAGGGAGGCCCCTGGTTTCCTTATCTATTAAAGGACAATGTCAATAACTACTTAACAGGCTAATTAGAGATATATGAAATTAACATCAGTGTCTGACAAATGAGAAGTACATTTTTTTTAACCCATAGGCATTGTAACTATGCCTAAAATTGTATGTTTCTAAAGCCAAAATGAACTAGACTACCTGCAGTCTACATTGGAGATATGGGCAGATATTTTCAATGTTTAAACTGTTGATTTGGGTCTCTTGTCACTGCTGGTTCATATCGTTATTTGCTTCTTCTTGAAGAGACTTACTATCTTAATGGTCCACATAACTTTTGTTAACAATTCTTCATAACCAACATCACATCCTGCCACTAAAATCATGAGGACTTTTATAACTGATGATTTTTTTTTTTAGTGAGCTGCCCAGAGTTTGTAGGTATACACAATTTGAGTGTTTGTGAATGGCTTCAATTAAATATAAAAGTTAGCATGAATTTTGTTTCATGAGTTTGCTTACTTTACAAATTCTGATCCATGCATTTTCCTGGTCATGTCTCACTAACTTGGGAGATAGTTCGTTAAGGGGATTTGTTGGGGCTGGACTGTTACTTTGAGGAGTTTCTGCTCTGGGTTGGGTGCTCTGGGGAAAGTGAGTAGCTCTGGAGGACAGGGCTGCTTAGGGGTTAGAGAAGACTGGACAAGCAGTGACCACTTGGTGGTGACTCATCCAGCCTGCAGCCCTGGCTTTTTCTTGCTTTGTGCCAGGGGCCCTGTGTTTCCACTTGCCCCATCTTTTTCTTTGGGGTTAGCACTCGCCTTTCCTTACCATCTTGCCTACTAATCATGCCTACAAATCTACTATAATCTTGTAGGAACACAGAAGAACAAATATTACCTCTGTCCTTGTTCCTTTCTTAAGAGTATGGTATTGTGTGCTTCTCATGTTTAAAAGATCAAGTAAACTACGATTATACCATTTACTATTTAATGTTTTTCTTTTCTTAAAATTCTTCCACCTCAGACTGTAGTCTGTCTCATCTGACACCATGTACTGTAAGTACCTAGAATTCTAGTTAGTCGCTCATATTTTCATTAACTTTATTTTCTAGCTAAAAAAATGAGAGAATGAATTTAGTGCACATATGGGTTTCTGTTTCATAATTTTGGCCTAAAATATAGTTTACTGTCATGGTGGTTTAAGCCAGAACAGTTATGGAAGTAAAGGTAACTGCAATGCTATATGGTTCATCTTTTCTAGAAAAATTCCAAGTTTCCATTCTTAGTGACTATATATATGTTTGTGTATATATAACAGCCCTCATTGGTGTATACCTTTTTAGGAACACTGTGACAATCTCTGTGAAGGTGGGACTCATCCCAACTTAATCTCAAACCTTGTAAACTGTTGCAAAGAACAAAAGGCAGGTAAGAAATTCCTACTCACTTTGAAGCCCAAGGATATCATTTTCTTGTTATTGAAAAATCCTATGTAGTAAATGGTATTTTCAGTAATCTTTAATGACTTGATACCTCTGAAATTATAGGGAAGTGAAGAACAGTTGGGAGGGACAGAATATCTGAAGTTTCAGAATTACTCTATCCATATCATTCATCCCTTTTTGCTTAATGGCAGACCTGGTAACGGAAAAAAAGATACTAATGCACACAGTTAAGTTTCAAATCTCTTACCACTTTTAGTTAAATGGTGCTTACTATTTTGTTTTGTTTTTTTTTCCTCTGCACACTGTGTTTTATATTCTACAATAGCCAAATCAATGCTTTAAGATTCTAGGATATGCTTTTCAGGAATAAGTACAACTTAATTTTTAAATATATTCCTATTTATTATCTGTAGACGGTCAAGAAAGTTATAAAGTACCGGCCTTTCTAAATATGAGGAAGAGGAAGAGAGTTACTTTTGGAGAGGACCTAAGCCCTGAAGTGTTTGATGAGTCTTTGCCAGCAAACACTCCGTTGCGCAAAGGCGGAACACCTGTTTGTAAAAAGGACCTGAGTGGCCTCAATCCCCTGCTACTTGATCAGTCTCCAGTTCCTGAACAGTTACCGCAGCCAAACTTTGATGACAAAGGGGAGAATCTTGTAAGGGTGAAAACAGGTTTTTTTTACATAAGATCATTTTCTTGAGCAACAATTATCCTTTGAAATCATAAAATGGGCTAAATGGTGTTCCATGGTATAAGTTAATAAATTTTTTTTTATTATCAGTTTCCTGTTAAATATAATATGGTACTTAAACATAGCATATTTTGTGAAACTTAAAAGCCATTGTAAAATGTGCCATTGTTTTAGGTATCACTTAGATTTTAAAAATGTGTAAGTTAACTTGACACACCATAAATGGTATGATCCGCTTATATTTCAGAGATACTACAATGAACAATCTAAGATTGTGCCAAGAGCAAGTCTTAGCCTTGATATATGAATCTTTAAGGAAGATATAATGCTAATTCTATATATAGCTTTATAAACAGACTGAGAACAAGGGACTACTTCCCAGTTCATTAATGTCAGCACAAACCTTAGACTATAATCAAGCAGACATTATAAGAAAACTCCAGGCCACTATCCTCACAAACACAGTAATATATAAAAAGATAACACATCATATGTCTCTGAGATTAAACCCAAAAGACTTAAAGTTGGTTTAAAATTTTGAATGCAATCCATAATTCACTTAATTAACAGACTAAGAAAAACTATATGGGTATCTCAGTCGATGCAGAAAAAGCTTTTGACAATTTTTATCTAGGAAAATCCACAACTACCATTACGCTGGCAGTCAGGAAAGAGATAGTTGACATCTCCTTTGATATTGTCATTTTACTCTGACATTCCTGTGAATGATACTGTAATACTAGGTTGTGTTTTTAGTGGAATTTCTTATTTACTTTATAAGAGCCTTAGGTCATGGGGTTTTAATAAATCAAAAGGTAACATCTTAGTGACTATTGAGGCTACTAGTTTTGTTTTATTTTTGGTGGATTATAGTTAGTAAACATGGTTTCATTAAAGATGATTGTTAAATAATATAAAGAATAAAAGAATATTATTATAGCTCATTTATTTTGCTTTGACATTTTTCCTTAGTCTTTTATTGATTTGTCACTTTTTATGCTTGTAACAACTCTTCCTACACAGATAAATCCTTATTTTTGGGGGGGTACATTACTGATGGGCCCATTGAATTTAAAGATGTGAAATTTCAACTTTATTTTTTCCCTTTGTTTAGGAAAACATAGAACCTCTCCAGGTATCATTTGCAGTTCTGAGTCCACTTAGTAAGTCTTCAATCTCTGAGACTCTTTCAGGTAATAATATTTTTCAAACTTGCAGATGTCATTTTCAGTATGTATATTTATGAAGCAATCTTTTAAATGTTTATTTTCATTATAACAACGCATACTTGGTTTAAAAAACTAACTACAGAGAAACTTAAAAGAAGTCTCTTATGTCTCCTTTTCCGTTCTGAGTCTTATTCTTTATAATTACCCACATTTACCTTCCTTAGCTGCTTAGTCACATTTTTCTAGTCACTGTGAACAGTGGAGCTACCCTCTGATCTCCCAAGTATCAACAGTAAGCTGCATTTCAGTCTGCACAATTGAAATGGTATGGATCATAAGGGTTGTTCTAAAATATCCAGAATTGTTTTGACACTGATACAGCATTTTGGCATACAGTGGCTTTTTTATGATTATGACAAGACCACAAATACCCCTATGAGCTTTTTTGAGAAACCAGAGCTTGACTGGCAGATGTCTTGAGGACACTTACGTGGGAACCATTACTCATGTCTCTGCTCTCGTCAGAATCCTTTCATGACTGCTCATCGGCTATAGGACACAAACAAAGGCCATTACTCATTAGCTCAGAATCCATGTCATTTATTATTAACTTTAGAGCTAAAATTGGAACCATAGTTTATAACATTCCAAAGCATATGCTTTGAAAAACTTTATATTGCCTTTCATTTATACAATTAAGAGTGCCCAAATTTAAATTTTCCTAAACTTTGTAAGATTAAAGTATTTTTATGCTTAGTGTCCTTTATGCTGTTTCATTATGCAAATGTAGCTTGGAATAAATGGGTATCTGTGAAAACACAAACATTTAGTGTGATACAGTTTAATGTGTTATTTTAGCAAAGTAATATATTGTGCAGTCTCCATCAAAAATCACGAAAGTTCTGGATGTTTAGTAAACTTAAAATTTACAAAATTGTTTTGGATATCAAAATTTATTACTCTTACTAAATATTTATGTTTAAATATGATATGGTGCTAGAAGCAAAGGTTGGCACCCAAAAGAGTGTCCAATGTGTGCAAAAGGTGATAGATTTTATAACTTTTTGTTAGTAACACTAATTTTACATACATCTTGTTCAACAGGCACTGATACCTTTAGTTCTTCAAATAACCAGGAGAAAATATCCCCTTGTAAAGTTGGTACAGTAACACGGACCTCTAAGAGAAGAAGTGTAAGTGTTTACATTTCACATAATATATTGTTTTTAAATCTTGCAATAGATTTTTTTCTTTTCATGTCCAAATGGTTATAGATAAATCTGAGTTTGATCAATGTCATTAAGAGCTAATACCTTCTCCTACCCTGGATTATAATGCAGAGTAATAATGTTTCTCTCATTTGATTTTAATTCTGTTAGAGGAAAAATCCAACAAAACAACGTGCTTTGTAGTTTATGTTAATACAGAGGGCAATCTGTATGAAAAGTTTGTTTTGGATCTATGTAATTTTATGAATTTTGTTGAGGTGCAAAGGGGAGACAAATGGCATATAGTTACCAGAGCCAGAAAATGGGATAAATACAACATTTTAAAAAGCTATACTTTATTTCACCTGTTCTCAATATGAGATTAACTCCTACTGAATCTGTATCTTTTGCTATTGTATTAAATTAAGATAAAATTGCATTTTCATGTGTAACATCACAGGGCATAAGCATTTTGTTAAGGTTTTTTAGATAATATTGTTAGATAATAAATTCAGAAGTCAAACTTAAAAATTTTAATAATTCATGATTTCCCCCCATAATCCAATAGAAATAAGGTGTAAATTGTAGTTGCTCAACAAATATTTGATGAATGAATAAATGAAATAATTTTTAAATTAGTTTTTCTTCTTAAAATAATTTGGTAGAGTGTATATGCTTCTTTGATAGACCAGAAATTAGTACTATTTCCCCAACATGAGGTTAAGTTGCTTAAAATATTTAGTGAATTTGTAAATGAAAAGGAAGTGGGATATAGAATAGTAAGAGCAGCACGAGAAGGGAAATAAGTGTGGAAATATACTTTAAAATACACTGAAATGTAGTTTCTTGTGTCTTATGGTATCCCTGCTTTTAATTTTCTTCATAGAAGTTGATCGATTTTACAGAAGAGACTGTTTGCCACTTACTTAATACAGACACTCAGCCTTGTGAAGAAAAAAAAACTAGAAGGAGGAAATCTCAAGAAAACAAGTGCAACGATAGAGCACCTCCTAAAAGGAATCAGGTAATGTGTGTCTAGAGGTAAAACAGAGTACAAGTGCTGTGTTGTTTTGAATGGGGAAACATGGAAACGAAATTTTTTCTTAATTTTGGATCAAACATTTTAAAATCATCTTAGGAGGTATGGAAAGCACTGTGAGAGAGGATGTGCTGGGTTGTCAGGACTGCTTTGGGCATCTTTGTGTTCCCTGCATCTGGTCGTGTACAGAATGTCCTCAAACACTGTTGCTTTTATTCCATGGCTTTTCATTGTAATCCTGATGAGAAAGACTGGTGTTGGGCAATGTCGAACAAGATGTTATTCACTGACCTGGTTTGTTATTTGTGGATGCTCTTAAAGTGAGGTTTTCCAAAAACCTAAGTGAGGACTTACATCATCAGCACTCAAATGTTAAAACTGTTTCATGTTTTTTAATGTTATTTGATCTAACCTCTCCACTCTACTTGGCAACTCCTGTAAGTTCTTAAATAGGGATGAGTGTACCATCTGCCTCTTGTTTGACTTTGCTGCTGCCAATGGCTGAATCACTTCCCCATATTTAAGGAAGAATTTGAAAACTAAATCTCAGTCTTCCTCAATACTCCAGAGCCTGTGCCAGCTCAGGTGACTTCCCATCCCTTTGTGTTTAGCTGACCTGGCACCTTAACTTGGTTCTCGTCTTCTTTCGCTTTAATGATCTAGACCTGCCTCTGCCCTAGAAGCCTGTTGGTACCTCAGACCTTCCCACTTTGAATGATACACCTGAGCTGTTCCCATCTAAGCCCAGCCTCTTTCCCGTCACTTCCTTCCTTGCCTGCACTAATCATAATCATCTGCCCCGTTTACTCTCAGGGTTTCAGATATCCCTTAATTTCCTGTTTCCCGGTTCATCTTAAACTGCATGAGCAATTTTCCACAAATCGTGTCAATAATCTTACTTCTTTATACCTTTCCATCTGGATAAATCTAACCATATACCCCTCTCCCATCTAACTTTGCCCTTGGAGAGAGTCACTCGGTTGTGACTATGAATCCATTGTTTCATATATTCTCTGAAGTCAGGTCTCATTCTCTGCCACTTTGCCACTAAAATTCAGTGTGTCCTTCTTGGACTGCATCTCAGCAGTTTTTGACATCATCAGAACACTCCTTTACTGTCTCTGCCTTAGGTTTGTTTCCTTCCACCTGTTAAACCTTCGTGTTTCCTGGAGTTCTGCTCTTTGCCTTCTAAATTGTTTATTTTCTGGGTGATTTCCTAGGCAGTGTGCTGATGGCTCCCAGATCTTCCTTATCTGTAAAACATATATTCAGCTGCTTACTGGACAGCTCTTAAACCATACTGCATGACCTCAAAAATCAATATTTTCCAATATTAACTCATCCATTTCATCCCAGTTCATGCCCACCAAAAAACAGTCATTAAGCTTTCTTCCTGCTCCATAATAGAAAAACTGTTGCCCCTCTTGGTTGAAAAAATGCCACATATAGCCCCAGTTAAGCCAAGCCAGAAGAACCTAAAAAGCCCCATTTTGAGGTTAGTTCCCCCCCCCCCTTTTTTTTTAATATTTATTTATTTATTTATACAAGCACTGGGTACAGTCAGAAGCGCGGGAGGGTGAGAGAATTCACCAGAGCCAGAGCGGGGAGCAGAGCAGGCAGAAGGACCGAGGTACACTGCTGAGGGGAGCAGCGGGCGGCAGGAGAGGTCTGCGCACCTTGTGGGACCCTCCTCCGGTGGCCGGGGAGCAGCCGGGGATTGAACTGGCGCTGCAGAGGCTGCGGGCAGCTTTGCAACCCAGCGCTCAACCGCTGCGCCACCGGGGAGGCCCGTTAGTCCCTTTTTTTTAAGTTACTCACTTGTTTGAAAGATTCCTTGCTGAAAAAATACCTATGTGTTCAAAAATACTGCCCACAACTTATATTGGTATATTAGAAATTGATTTTTTTCCATCTATACTCCTAAAGAAAAATACCTTAAAAAAAAATAGTGCGGGCCTCCCCAGTGGTGCAGTGGTTGAGCGCTGGGTTGCGAAGCTGCCCGCAGCCTCTGCAGCGCCGGTTCTATCCCCGGCCACTGGGCGAGGGTCCCACATGGCGCACAGACCTCTCCTGCCGCCCGCTGCTCCCCTCAGCAGTGTATTTCGTCGGTCTGCCTGTTCTGTTATCCGCTCTGGCTCTAGTGAATTCTTTCACCCTCCCGTGCTTCTGACTGTACCCAGTGCTTGTATAAATAATAAATAAATCTTTTAAAAAAAAAAAAATAGCACACCTATTTCTTCACATAAAATCAGTAGCCAGAAAGTTTCAGAAGAGTTGAGGATTAAGCTTTGTATCAACCCCTGGCAGGACCCCACTAAATTAAAATCATTAATTTGATTTAATAAAATGTATAGACTGAGTGAGAATGACAATGAAAGAAGAGGTGTTAAGCAGCAGAGGACAGCCTTCAATGAATTTGTGGACGACAAAGCAGATCGGAGCATGTTGACAGATAAAAGAGGTGGAAAGATTTGCAGCCCAGAATGTTGTTAGGAGGGAACTGGAGAGGCGCTGGGAGCCGCCTGCTCATGGAATCCCAAGAGATCCTGGGCCCAGTTTGTTAGGTACAATGGATGGGGAGAGTGAGAAGTGGTGAAAAACAGAGAGATTAATTGAAGTCCCATTTGTGAAACAATTAAACAATTTGTACCAGTTGGCACCCCATCCCCTTCCACTCAGAAGCTCAGAGCAAATGTTGTCACCTAGGTTAAAGCCCTCATTCTGGTATTTGGAAAGTCCCGCAGTCTTGACAGGCAGCTCCTACTCTCATGCAAAAGCTGCCCTCAACACTCCCCATTCTACACTGCCCTGTGCCACACAGTTCCTAGGAGAATTTCCATGCATGAAAAAGACTAAGGGAAAGCAGAGGAAATCCACACCGATTTATCCAATCTTTTCTTCCTGATAATCAGACAATTGAGTAGAACCAGTACGAGTAAGAATCACTACGAGTAAGTTGAAAAACCAACCCCAGATTGAAAAGTTTTGTGGGGAACAGAAAGAAGCAAACTTTATTTTAAAAAGTAAGTGTTCTGCTGTACTCAGATTTAGGAAAATATTATCTGCGAGAACTAGAAAGGGGATAATAAAAAGCAAAGCTGGGCTTAACTAAATTTGAATTGGGAAATGTATGAACTTCCCCTCCCCATTTAAAACTTTCTAACTCGGGCATATGGCTTAGAGGCAGCAAGCATCCCTGGTACCTGGATTGTCATCTCTGAATACCATTTCCATCTTGAAGGGGTCAGGGTTCCTCAGAGAAATGGCTGCTCTCAGATTTACAACAACAGGTAAAGAAAATGTACCAATGTGTGTAAGGAAGGAGGGTTCAGGGGCCATGTTGACAATAAAACCATCTTGAAGGAGCTTCCAAGGACCAATTTAGGGCAGCGTGACCATCAGAAATAATGATGGCAGGGGCCTCCCTGGTGGCGCAAGGGGTTAAGCACCACACTATGAAGCAATCTGAAGCCTCTGCAACATGAGTTTGATCCCCCGCCAGCCAGAGAGCAGCCCACATGGCGCAGCAGACCTCTCTGGTCTCCCCCGCTGCTCCCCTCAGCAGTGTATTTCAGTCAGTCTGCCTGTTCTGTTCCCTACTCTGTCTCTGGTGAATCCTCTCACTTCCCGCATCTCTGACCTGTACCCCAGCTCTTGTATGCATAAATAAATAAATCTTTTTTAAAAAAGAGAAAGAAATAATGATGGCAGTGGAGTGAAACACAGCATCAGATATGAAGGAAACATGATAATTGAAACAATCACAAGTCTTAAAATCTTTGAAGCTGTCTAGGACCCCAGCTTACCTTTCTAAAAGCTGGAAAATAAAGTTTGAGCTCTAGTTCAGGTTAACAAATAGCTGGAGGGATGTAGGAGAATTTCAACTATTCTGTTTGTGAAAGCTGTGAAATGTTAAGTAGCAACTGTAGGTAAAGAGAGACCTGTCAGTCAAGGGGACCGTGCAAGACCCTTCAAGTGTCCTGCTTTGGGCAGTTGTAAAGGACATTTATGGGCCATTGGGCGAAATTTGAACTCAGGAAATATTATGGAAAATCGCTGTCTTTGTTTTCTGTGTTTAAACTTTTGATTTGAGATCATGTTTTGAGATCAAGTCTGTAAAAATTATAGAGTAGTCCCTCGCATCCTTTACATGGGGTCTGTCAGTGGTATCATCTGCAAAACTCTCCCACAGTGTCACATAGAGCAGTATTGTGCTGTGTTCATGGTGCGGGTGTTTCCCATCTGTGAGGCTCTCTCTTGCCTTTTTATAGCTGTGTTCACCTCCGGCGCCTGCCCCCACTTAGCCCTGCCAAGCACTAAACTGGTCTCCATTTACTTAGTTTTGCCATTTCAAAAATGGTGTATAAATGGCCCCACACAGTATAACCCTTTGGAACTGACTTTTTTCTTTTCTTTTTTTAAAGATTTATTTATTTATACATACATACATACATACATACATACATACATACATACATACATATAAGCACTGGGTACGGTCAGAAGCGCGGGAGGGTGAGAGGATTCACCAGAGCCAGAGCGGGGAGCAGAGCAGGCAGAAGGACCGAAATACACTGCTGAGGGGAGCAGCGGGCGGCAGGAGAGGTCTGTGCGCCATGTGGGACCCTCGCAGCGGCCGGGGATCGAACTGGTGCTGCAGAGGCTGCAGGCAGCTTCACAGCCCAGGGCTCAACCACTGTGCCACCGGGGAGGCCTGGAACTCGCTTTTTTCACCTGCCATTATTCTCTGGAGATGTGCCCAGGTTGTTGTATGTCGGTAGTTATTTCTTATTATTGATGAATAGTATTTATAGCTATTATAAAAGGGAGAAGATCACCTTTTTTTTTAAAAAAAAAAAGATTTATTTATTTATTTGTTTATTTGTTTATTTATTTATTTATACAAGCACTGGGTACAGTCAGAAGTGCAGGAGGGTGAGAGAATTTACCAGAGCCAAAGCGGGGAACAGAACAGGCAGGTGACGAAGTACACTGCTGAGGGGAGCAGCGGGCGGCAGGAGAGGTCTGCGCACCATGTGGGACCCTCACCCCGTGGCCAGGAATTGAACCAGGGCTGCAGAGGCTGCGGGCAGCTTCACAACCCACCGCTCAACTGCTGCGCCACCGGGGAGGCCCAGAAGATCACCATTTTGCAGTGTATTCAGTAGATGTATATTAAGTCATCATATTGTGGTATATTCCTGTTGGCTAATGACTGTGAAAAGAACATAATTTTAATCATGTTTTGAAAAGTTTTTCTAAGGTTAACTGTACTTTCTTTTTTCTTTCATTCTTTTGTTCATTTGTTGATGTTTTTGAGTAGTCGCTTTGTGTCAGGCAATGCTATAAGCACTGGGGACCCAAAGATTTCCAAAACCCTATTAAATGGAATTTCTTTTTCCTTACCTAGCAATCAGAAACTGTCCTAGGAGCTACAGTCTCTGAAGACATTGACTTTGTCAGTACGATAACTGACCATGTATTGCCTGTACCCATAGCAATGCTAAGGGCATAATTTGATATTAATAGTATTTCCCGCCCTCCTCCGCCCCCCAATGCCTGTTCAGAAAGTAGTAGGAAGAAATTTAAATTTAAAAGGCATTTAAAAGAGCTCTTTAACACATAGCTCTTGTTCTGGGTCAAGCCCTCTTTTCACCACTTCATATATATCTACTTCCTGAATAATAAGCACAACTTTTCTGTGGTTCTCTAGTGAGTCCCATTTCACAGACAGGGAGAAGAAAGAGAGTGATCTTAGAGATAACTGCCTAAGATTATGAAAGCAGTTAGGTGGCAGAAGCCAGGGTCTGGCAGACCTGAAGGTGTCTGACAGCTGAGCCCAAACTTCTCTTCTACCCTCATCTGTAGAACCCAAGTTAAGATTTTTCTCTTGGTTTCTATTTCCTTTGACCAAGTTATCCTTTCTCCCAACTTCATCAGAAATTCCATGAGTGGAATATTTGATGGACACTATTTAAGCCGCCATTTTCCTTATGTATATAGAGATTATTTTTACTGAGGACTTCTCAGAAAATTTAGTGCGAAGTGTATATTTAAATCACCCAGAGGAACATTTATCTTGCACAGTTCTAAAGTTATTTCTCCTGGAAATATTTTGTTTAGTTTGACAGGCTATCTATAGATCTCAAGGAACATAGAGTTCTGTGTCATAGCTATACTCCTAAATGTGTCTACTTTCTGCACCCTTAGTTTCACTCAGATATTCTATTCTGTCACCCAAATGATCTTTCTGAAATGGAAATACCAAATGTTGTCATGCCATTAGTCACCATGCGGCGAGTCCTATTTGCTTTCAGGCTCATCCTTGTAGCTCACGAGGGCCCTGCTGCTCTGTTAGCTCCTGTCACTTCCGTGGGAATACACCTGCGTGCATGTTGCTTGTAGCTTTCCCCTGTGCTGCCCCACTCACACCTCTTCGTGTGCCATTCTCTTCGCTTTGGGAAACCCTCAGCTCCACGCCCACAATTGGCTGAACTAATTCTCACTGATCTAAGATTTGACATAGACATTACCTTTTCTGTGGAGTCTGTCGTGAGCACCTCCTGTCAGACACGCAGCCAGGTGTTCGGTCCATAGCTTTGTCGTGCTGTGTTTGTTTTATTATCATTAGCTCATAGGCTATGAACTTCCGAAAGACCACATGTTCTTTGTTTTTGTAGCCTATTCTTAGCAAGTTCTTACATACACATAGCAGTTTCTCAACAAGTGTTAGAATGGATTCCATTTTCTGGAAGCATTGATTATTAAAAACATGTTCCTTTTATTGACCTGAAGTCTGATGCTCTGTTTGATCACATTGGATAGATTTCTTTCTTTCTTTTTCTTTTTCTTTTCTTTTTGCTCATAAGTCTTGCTGTAATCTCAAGTACAGTTTTTGAGTTTTTCTATAGTTTCCATATGAAATTTTTTACGTATAGACATTAGCTCTCAGTTGCTGATGTGGTGATCAGAATTAAATTAATATTGCATTCCAGAATTTATTAAAGCAATTTGAGGTTTAAACACTATTGACAAATCTTTGTCACTGATCTTCAACTTTTGCATATTAAAATCCATCTTTTGTCTATTTGCTTTAATCATCTGTTGTTTGAATCAGCTCAGCTATGTTATTATTGAGTTTCATGTACACATCTATTGTTTTTTTCACCCAGATCTATGAAGGGAAAAATCTTTTGGAGCTTCTAGTAGAGAACTCATTCTAGCTTAATCCTGAGTCATCCTAACAATATCCTGGTTAGAAGTACCTTTTCCTTTCTAATGCATTTTTATTAAAAATTTCTTATTAAAATTTTATAATATAAACTTTATGACTTTACATCTGTATACAGTGCTTTATCAACAATATCTCCTGTCTTAAGTGTGTCCTGCTCTATGGCACCTATTTTTCACTTATCCAGAACTTATTTCAGTAAATACTTTGTGGAAACACAGAAAGTTACCCCTCTATTTGAGAGTTCTGCTTCAAACTTTATTTGACTTTATGTAAGCTACTTAGCTTCCTTCCCCTTACTCAGATTCCTGCAGTATTCAATGGAGTAAGTTGGCTTTAAGTTTTTTTTAAAAATTAAAGGGTCAAAGTTATACTTGATGCTGTACTTTTCTCAATTACAGTGTTTTATTACATTTTCACAGGCTTTAAAAAGTTCCAGAAAGAAGAAAGGAAAAGGAAAGAAAACTGTTCAGAAGTCTTTATATGGAGAAAGAGACATTGCTTCTAAGAAACCTCTCCTGAGTCCTATTCCTGAGCTCCCCGAGTTCTCTGAGATGACACCTTCAGCTCCCAGTACCCGAAGGATGGGTTCAGGTAGCCTGTCCTTCTGTCCTTCACATTTATCCTTTCATCCTCTTTATTGCTATTTCACTTCCCTTTTCCCCATTTTCCCCATTTACTATGTAAAGAGAATATAGCCTTAAAAAAAAAAGGGCAGCTTTTCCTCATTACCATGAGAATGTTGAGATAAGGAAGCAGTGGTAATTGTCATGTACTCACTAGACATTTTTCAAAACTAGATGGAAGCTTTGGATACTCTTCCCAAAAAAACTCAAGAGACAAGATTTTGCATATAATTTTAAAGAAATAATTTCCTTTCATTCTGTTTCTTTTTGCTTCTTAAAAGCATTTTATTAAAATAAATTCACTGGAATTCTATTAAAAGTGAACTGGGGGATGGCTCGGGAATAGGTATATATTCTGCGAATTAAGGACAAAGGTGAGAAAAAATAAATTTGTCCCGCATTTCAGTCAAGATGGCGCTACTAAGCATCTTCTGGAAATGACATTTATAAAGTGAATTTAATTACTCTGAAAGTTTTGTTTAAAAACATTAAATTAATTGATATCCTGATTAGAATACACCTGGTTCATAATGCCTGGATTTTACATTGACTAAATCTTGCTGAAAGTAATGAATACGTGCCCTTTTGATGTGTTCATTTTGAGTCATTTTACAAGGCTGCCTTTGTCAATCAAATATATAAAGCCTCCATTCCATTTGTAATGTACTATATAGGATTTACGATATATCCAAGGATGAATATGATAGATGCCACTATGGACCATTGTCTTCTACCAGCTTTTGAGAAAAGCACAAAAGCTTAAACACACAAACAGTGTCCGTTCATACACATGCCCCTGCAGCCTCCAGGCACCAGTGGGGCAGCGCTCTCCTTTCCCAGCCTCTTCCTGTGGCATGCCTTGGGACCAGGGTCAGCCACCCCACCTCTTTTAAATCTGGCCTAATGCCGCTTATCCTGTAAGTTTTTAGCTGTGCTGGCTGCCCTTTCAGGAAAACTCTTGGTTTGCATTACATCTTTCCCTCCTGCTTTATCATGACCTGTCCACCTTGCCCTGTAAATTGCATTCCCTGAGACTGGAAACTGAGTCAGATTTCATTCTGTCCTTAGTCCTCACAGAAGTTTTTCCAAAGATGACTTAGTACGTATTTTCTATCTTGCATCTAATTAGAGAATTTCTTTTAAAAATACTTGACGCGTTCATCTATAACTCAGAGTGTCTGCTGCGGGGTAAAGCAGATCAGGTCCTCCCTCCTTCCCCTGCCTTTCTTCTCTAGTATGTTAACTTCATGAAAAATACATAAATATTTATTTTTAAAGTTGTATAAAGAGTCCAATGGACAATAATTGGTTGACACTAAGTGGACCCTACTTTTTCTCTAGCTTTATTTGACATGATTTAAAGTGCCCAAGTTATGGCTATACCTTTTTCAAATTGGAACATAAAGTTTTAGCTTTGGGGCTTGTGTTTTGTATTTTCCTGTTTTGATTTGAAAACACTTTTATATCCATTGAATTTGCTGTTAAAACCATTCTTTTCTGATAACAAGATAGAGGTGTTTCATCTCCTAGGTCTGAGATTTAGGACTCCTAAAGCCTGAATGCTCTTCTGCTGCCTTAGGCACTAATCTCAAAAACCTCGATGGTGGTTTTCCACCTCTCACATGTCAAAAGCATGGCATATCTTCCTGGAAGATGAATTTTAGTCGGATTGAGGAAGCAGGAGATTTTAGAAATTTGAAACAAATGTGGAGTAGAGACTTGAGAGCCCGTTACAATTTATATTGATTCAACACAGGGCAAAAGACCCGGTGTCTTCAGAGCCCTTCCAGCCAATTCCTCAGTTCTCCCAGAAGCCCGGGTTTTCTTTGGAACACCGACAGAGAAGTTTCAGAAGCACAAGGTTGTCCATTTTCAGTAATTCATTTTTGGGGAAGTGGGAAAGTGGCTCCCTCACGCTCGCCGACCTTGTAGTGTGGAAAGTACATTAGAACAGAGGAAGCAATTTAAGATACAGTTCTCATTTTCATGGTCTGTGGTTATGTGCTTTTATTAATTCATGCATTAAATACATTATTTTCTTAACCTGTGGGTTGGGAAGAACCGAAAGGAAGAGGAAGATGAGAGATGGGTTGAGTACAGTGGTCACATTTTTGTAGGTCTTGATGTTTGAAAAACACAGAATAGAGTAGGGCAGTTATTGATGTATTAAAGTTTATTTCCATTGTTAGTTTTAACTACATTTAAATTTATTTATGCCCATAGATTATTTCAGCTCAAATGATGAACTTGAAGAAGTGCAAGTTCTTAAAAGAAAGAATCTTTTGCCTCAGAACCCAAGAGGCGTGCAGTTGATCCAAGGCTTTAATCAGCAGGATGTGTCTGAATTCTGCAGCTCCTACGTGCACGGCTGCTTGCCTCTTGTTAGTGATACTCTTGGTCAAGATGCAAATATAAATACTATAAAAGTTAATGAAGATAAAAATATTCCAAAAGCAGAAATTGAGTTGGAAAGTGAAAATGAACTTCAGCCTGGGACAGAGAATGGAAACAGTCAGATGTCTTGTGCTGTGATGGACCAATACATCATGTCAGATTATTCAAAACCTGGTTTTATTCAGCAGTCCCAGGAATTTGTTGCTGGTGAGCAAAATACGGGAAATCTTTTCCAAATTTTTAAAATTTCAGAAGATAAAAATATAAAATGTGAAAAACAGGATGTCTTACTAGCTTCGGAAGGAGAACTGTACACCCAGCATTTAATGCCTGACTCACAAAAAGAATTTGATTGTCCAGAAGGTATCTGCATTGATAGTATAAAAGAAAGCCACAATGGAAGTGAGGGTTCCGAAAGAAACAACCCCAAAAGTAGCAGCAGTGTGAATTGTAGAGAAAGGAAGCAAAGACGACGCTCTGCGTGTTACTCCCATGGTCAGAATTTATATTTGGAGAAAAATGAAAATCACCACGCTGGTGTGAATGACTCTGTCGAAATTGGTTTAGAAAATGCTGAAATGTATAAAGATTTATCTGACTCCATAGAGCAAACCTTTCAGAGAACAAACAGGGGCAGAAAAGTCAGACGGAGCACCAGGCTGCAAAAAGATTTGGAAAATGAAGGGCTTGTGTGGATTTCCCTTCCATCTCCTTCTGCTTCCTGCACGTCCCAGAAAACCAAAAGGAGAACCATATGTACATTTGACAGCAGAGGGTTTGAAAATCTGTCCTCCAGGAAAGAAACTCTGCCCTCTAGACAGAAACCAGGTATGCTGCCCTCTGACTCGGGAAAAGAAAACAGTGAGGACTTTACTGCCATTTTGTCTGATTTACCAGGCAAGAGGAGGAAGAGCTTTTGTACATCTACACTTTCAAATACTAAAAATACTACTCAGTCAAAATCCTACAAAAGAAGAACCTCTTTCAGCCAAAAAGGAGAAAATTCTAAATGAAATCCAGAGATGTAAAGCAAAAACTGACATTTGCTGCCGGACACTTGACAGGAGAGAAGGTAACCATCCATTGGGAGAATCTCAGTCTAGTTCCCGTCCTGTGTTCAACTTCAGTGCTTTACAAATTTCAAATAAAGTCATATGAGTTGAACCTACTTTTAACTAGTTATAAGTGAATTTCTTCACAAAATATTCTGCTGAATATTTTGTGTCTTTCCTCCCCAAAATGGCAAATGCTTTATTAGTATTTTGCAAAAAAGATGGTTTGGGAATCCAGCGCCCTATCTCTTACTTTTTATTTCACATTAGTACCTAGAAGGTAGTGACTCCAGGGTAAAAAGCATCTTTTACAATTGACTCATTTTATCTGGATGAGAATTTTCTTTAAAAGTACAAATTGATAGAATTATGGTAACTTTGCGAAATTGAATGTAATATAAGGTCGAAAACGAAAAGGAAATGTAGGGCAAGATGGGAGTTTTATTTTAAAACACTACCAAAAAATTTGGTTAAAAGTTGAACAGGAAAGATGGAAATTACAAAACTAGCTCTCCCTTTAGGTTAAAATTCAGAAAACTTATCATGTTGCTTTATCTTGATTGAAATCTTACACATGAAATTTTAGAAAATTCTTTCAGTGGCAAGAATATTGTAAATCTTTATAAATAACTAATGTAAGAGTCTCTTTTTCCTTCAAACAAGGTCCTTACATGCGTTGGTGGGTGAAAACTGGAGGATTGGTCTTTGATAAAAACATAGCAGTTTAGTTGAAGACTCAGCTCCCTGATTACTCAAGTTTGTCACAGGTAACTTAGGATTCAGTTCTCCATTAAAAAAGCTAAAATCCATCAACTCGTAAGGGTCCTAGAAAATTAATTTACTAACTTGAACCATGGTGCTGGGTTGCTGATTTCTTTGTTAAAGTCGCATTTTCCAGTACTTTTCCTGTACCAGTATTGTCACATGTCTCTGACTTTTAGTAAAGCAGCAACAATGTAGCCTGTCCTATTGTGGTGACAGAGGTTTGAATCTAATCTAAATTGCTGTATAGCTGGAATGTATGAATGCTCATAAATCATTGTATCATTAAACAATTGTCTTTGAAATCCTTTAAATCATTAAACTCTCCATCTTGCCATGATAGCAGAAACATGTTAACAAATAGAGCTCTCTATAAATAACACAACAGGGAAGAAAACTCCTGCTGAGAGGCCCATTTCCTCTCCTTAGATAGAGACTATTTGTTACCTTCTTGGCACCAATAGGTCTGGAACTCCTGCTGCTAAAGACTAATGTATTTTACATTAACACTCAAAGTGATCCCCAATTTCTCCTGTTAAAGGGTGGATTGTTTAAAAATTCTTTTTATCTTTACACGTAAATTATTTATTGATGTTTGCCCCTCTCACTTTTAGAGTTTGGTGTAGTTGGCATATCCATACCACTGAAAACAAACTGAGAACTGATAACAGAATTAACTTTTTGTGAAGCTTTTTGGTTTTGATAATTAAAAAAACATTCAGAATTGTAAGATGCTAGAAGGTTTGCTTTAAAAAAAGTGTTCTCTAATAGAAAGGCTGAATATTGATTGTTTTCTCCCCCTTTTTACTGTAAATTTCATATGGTTTTGATTGTATTGTGTATTTTGAAAACTTCACATCTTGTTTTATTCTTTGAAAAGTGCTAATGAGGATGAGGAAAACATTTTGATCTGTGACTTTTGACTTGATTTTTAAAGTGTAAAATTGTTTTTGTTTTCTAGTATCTACAGTTAAAAATGTAAATGCAATTTATTGTAAGTTCTGTTGGTCTCAGAATGTTTCACTTCAAACATTTCATATAAATGTTTTGTTTGTAAATAACAAAGAGGCAGCTTTTCTGAAAGGCTCAGGTCTGACAAATCATAACAGCTTAGGCACATTTTTCTCCTAGTCTCACTTGCATCATATTTGCAAAAAGTTAATGATTCCATGCTTTATCATGCCTGTTTAAGCTGTTTGTTTTATTAATGGTTAGATCAGAATAATGTCTTTCTGCCCAATTTTTTTCTAAACTTCATTGTAACCCCTGCCTGACTTTTAGTCCAGAATGTCTTCTTGTACTTGTCCTGCTCCTGTAGATTCTTGTTTGCTCCAGAAGATGGCAGCAAGACATCTGACGTTCTCTGCCTGTGTGGTTACCTTAAAGCAGGGCAGCTAGCTCTTAATTGTTGCTGTGGCAGCTTCCCTGTCACCTTGTTTTGACTCATTTTTATTACAAAAGTAATATGTTTACCGAAAAAAATAGAGAACCATGCAAAATTAAAAACTTACTTCCCCCACCCCATGCATGCATCCTATAGCCACACCTTCCTCTCCCCAGCTTCCTATTCTGGATACCACTAACTGGTGTCCACCCTCCAGACCTCAGCTGAGTAAACCTAAATAAAGGTTCTGAATTTTCTAGTGGAATTGTTATAGGGCAACCCCGATATTAACCGAGTTCCTGGCTGTGGATCCTCACCCGCGCGCTTTAAAGGGACTTTTGAATACTCTACTACAGACACACACAAAAGGGTTAATAAAAGGTTTATTTACAAGAGAAAAGGAAAATGTACAACTCAGGGAGAAAATAGGGAAATAAAGTCTTTAATGCGTCCTACCCGATCCGAGGACCTGGAAACCCAAAGTCACTCTCAGAGCTGGCCGGATGCTACCAGCTGGTCGAGAGCCCAAATGGGGGATCCCCAAAGCCCACGTGTCTGCCTTTTGTATCCACCTGGCTGCTTAACCCCACCCTCAGGTCCCAGCCACCTTCCCTTTGGTGGTGATGGGATTTGGAGTTCCCAGTGTCTCTGGCTTTGACCTGGGGTGGGGGTGGAGTCCACAAAGCCTGTATGGAATTTGCTTTGGGACATCCTTTTCCCCCTAACAGAATCATTACATGCACCTTCTGCAACTTGATTTTTGAATTCAACAAAATGCTATGGGCATTCTTAGGGACAGCCGTGTTGCTACTGCAGAGCCCCTGCAAAGAATTCGATACTTTGAAAATCTCTAATTTAGCCATCTCCTTACTAATGGATGCAATTTTTGCCTCTAATTTTTTTTTTTTTGTTATTGAAAATTGTGTCACATTGTACTTATGAGACCGATTCTTTTAAATTAAATGGTTCTGAAGTTCTTGTCTGTAGAGCTTACCTGGCCAAGTCCCTTTTTAAAGATTTTGGCATCCTTGTCCTTTGTCCTATTCTTCTGCCACTTACTGTCATTTCACTTCTATTTTCTTTCACTGCCCTCATTGGCACTTAAGCTGTAGAATTGAGGGTGAGGTTTAGAACAGGCATAAGAAGGAGGAAATTATTAATACCTGATTTATGCTTTAGATTGAAAGAGCTGTTTGTTTTCTTAAGTCAGGTTGATTGAGGTATAATTAAAGTATATTTAGTCACCCTTTTATATCTTTACTTTTTGCAAAACCATATGACCCTGCAGCTACTGCCAGAGTCAAATAACAACATTTCCATGACCCCCAAAGAAGTTTCCTCCTATACCTCTTTACAGTCAGTCCCCTGGCCCTAGAAATCACTCATTTGATTTCTGTTCTCATAGCTGTGCCTTTTTTGGAATGTCTTATAAATGGGGCCACAAAGTATATGTCTTTGTGTCTGCCTTTAATTTAGCACAATGCTTTTAAGATCCATCCATGTTACCTGGTGTAACTAGTTGACTCCGGTTTATTGCTAGGTAGCATGCCACTTTGTGGATGTACCAGTGTTTATCCATTCATTCTCCAACTGATGGATATTTATATTTCTATTTTTTGACTATTACAAATAAAGCTGCTATAAACACTGACATATGGATTCTTTTTTACAGACACATGTTTTCATTTATCTTGATAAATTCTTAGGTGTGGGATTCCTGGGATGTGTGGTTGGATATATTTAATGTTTTAAGAAACTGCCAAGCTTTTCCATAGCTTCCATGGCTGCTCCATTTTGCGTTCCCACCTGCAATGCTGTTTCAGTTGCTCCATGTCTTCAATTTCCCTAATGACTGATCTTTTTTAGACTATTAAATCTTTCCCTGTGCTTATTTGCTATCCTTTTCATTTCTTCTTATTTGCTATCCTTTTCATTTCATTGAAGTGTCTTCAGTCGTATACCAGTGTTTTCCTTTGTTGTTGTCTCACTGAGTTTTGTGTTTATTTGGGACAATTGGATATGTCTTACATGTATTTTCTCCCATCTGGCTTACTTTATTTTCTTAACAATGTCTTTTGAAGAGAAGATTATAATTTTGTTATGATCACATTACCAGGTTTTTGAAATGGTTGATGTTTTTGTGTTCTAAAGAAATCTTTGTCTAATTCAAGGACACAATGATTTTCTACTGTTTTCTTATAGAAGTTTTAGTTTTACCTGCCATTTAGGTCTTGGGTCCACTTGGAGTTAATTTTTATATATTTAAGATAAGGGTGTTTTAAAATGGAAATCATTACTGTTGAAAGTTTATGCATTCTTCATTGAATTACAGTGGCACCTGTGTTGAAATCAGTTGATCTTCTGTATGTTTAGGTCTATTACTGAGCTTTGTTCCATTGCTCTTTATGTCTGTTCTTAAACCAACATCATACTTATTGATTAAAAATTTTTTTTTCTTTGCTGTGAATCTTTATTATAGTTTATGCTTAAAGTTCTTGAGGGAGAGGAAGCTGAAAGAAACGAAATGAAGTTTGTCAAAAATTAATGAAACCTTGGTTCACTCTTTCATAAACAGATTTTTCTTTTTTAAATTTTTCTTTATTTTATTTTTGTATAGAAGAGCTGATGTGTAGACCAGAGATGCTGGGGGTGAGAAGATTTACCAGAGACCACTGAAATACACTGCTGAGGGGAGCAGCAGGCGAGACAGGAGAGGTCTGCTGTACCATGTGGGTATCTCCCTGGCAGGGCATCGAACTCTCAGGCCCTGGTGGTGACTGCACTGAGACTTATCCCCTAGGACACCAGGGAGGCTCCATAAACAGATTTTTCAGTAGTTTGGTTTAATATAAAAATATTCACTGTCTTTACTCAGAAAGTAGCCTTAGCATTTGAGAATTACAGATTTCTCAGTCCCCATCCAAAAGTAGAACACGAAACTTTGTGTAATCTGAAATGGTGTAAAGTGAGTAAGCAATCACCATTTACTTTTAAGGAAAAAATGTTGATTGTTCTCAGACCCAAAAAATCTATCAAAACAAAGCACATAAAACTTACCGTAACACGAAAACATAGAAAAAGCAGTGATGGTCTAACATGCTCCCTGCATAAAGTAGTTCCCAGGGAAGGAGCTGGGTGTTGCCATTTTATTGCTGGGGTGTGTGCTGCCTATAGAATGACTGCTGGAAAACGATGCTATTTTAGCCTTTTGTTATAAAAGCAAAAATCCTCTTCGAATTCTTTTGGTAATGGAAAAACAGGTATTAATGCAGGTCTCATAAAAGTGAAACAGCAGAATGAACTTTTCAAAGGTAGGGGATACCTGAACTTCTTGGGAAAATTTCCCTGCACCACATCATCCCAGGTAGGCAGATGATGGATCTGTTAATTCATTTTAGGTATTTATTCAACAACTGTTATGTGCCAAGCCTTAGTTTCTAAATGTGTTCACTGCCTTCAGGATGCTTGGTTTTCTCTTAGGAGGCAGAATTATAAATACATGGGTATAATTAAAAATGTCTCACGTCTCAGCCTCTGAGATGACACCAACTTCAGATCAGGTAAGTTCGTTTCTGAAATAAGTGCTTGAAAAAGTTTGTTAATAGTTTTAGTGTAATGGGGATCCGAAAGGCACATTTTATTCCAAACATCCTGTATTATTCACTGAGTTGGCTTCATACACAATTTTGGTTTAAATGTTTTTCTAAATTTCCCATTCTGACCTGTGAATATATCTCAAAACAAAGCATGAATTTTGAATTAGAGATTGTGAATTGCACATAGAAAATTTTAAAGAAATCTCTCAAATAAATACTTAACCATTTTCATCTTTTGTACTAACTACCAGGTTTCTTTGTAGTGTCTTAAGGGTTTCACTTTTGAGTTTGGAATCCTATGTCAAGTGAGCAGACTTGGAGGAAATTAAATGACAGTAAATAATGGCACATACAAAAAAAAAAAATAGTGGGCTTTTTGGTCTTCAATTTATATGAATATTGTTCCATAGCCTTGTCTTGACGCTGGAATGGACTCATTGCTAAGGTTTTATGGCCCAACAACTTCAAGTTTCTCTAGTATTCTACTGACATTTTCAATTTTGTGCATTTGATACTTTTTTGTTTCCTTTGTGAAATTTGTGATCAGACTGCCAGTCATAGCGTAGGTGAGCAAATGAGTTATTACTGCCATTCCCCTGGCACACATTTTTGTCCCATACCTTCAACTAAGATCTTTCTTAAAGTGATTGGGACCTTAATTTTAACATTTATTAGAAATGTTTTGGGAAAATTTTAGGATATTGCAAGTTAAATATACTTCAGAATGCCATTTTTTGATACTTTTAAATACACCCCTTATGTGAAAAGAGAAATTAAATGATCACGCACATTAAAGAAAACTGCAGGTCTGTAGCTTGGGATTTCATCACAAAATTTCCAGTGACTAGTTAGAAAGCTGATTTTCTTAAATCTCACTTTTTCTACTTTGCCTCATCGAGTTCATGTATCCCAACATACTCATTAGCTACAGGGTTTAATTTACATTCTCTACAATAAAAATGACCTGCAGGGGTGAAAACTGCTTGAATTCTGTTTTTAAAATATAACTCAAGAAAATTCAAATTATGTAAATATTCTTGATATTCCAAATGTTTAAGTGTGTATGAATTTTTCAGCTCTGAAAGGTAGCTAACTCTGACATCTATTTACTTCTAGTAGTTTCTTTATTCTCATGACTTTATTCACCCACTTAAATTTACTTTTGAAAGAAAAAATTAAACTTTGGTAATGTTAGGTAATGTAAACTATAGGGATTTGTTAGTGACATTTCTATTTTTATCATTGAAAAGCTGCATTTCCAGAGTTCTAATGATCCCAATGTTTATGTGTAAACATGAAGTAAATAAATAACTGTTAAATACATCAGGTATTTGCAAAAAATAGCTTCTTCCCAATATATGATCCAAACAGCAAAATATCTTTTTGACTATAAAACTGGTGTCAAATAATTGAAACTTCATTAAAAAAAAAAGAGTCCAAAACACTTTTCGGTCAAGTTAATTGAGTTCAGATACCAGGCACGTGAATGTAAGTGAATTTTTTTTTTTTTTTTTTTGCCTCGCATTTGAGCAAATGTATTCATTTTCTCATTGTTCATAACAGAGCTGTAATCCAATGTAACCCATCTTTTCTTGTTGTTAAGTATATGTTGGGAATGAAGATTTCAGAAGTATTCCCTAACTCCAACCTGAAAAACCTGGTGTTAGTCTTGGGTGATTTCCAGTGACCCTGTGACTCCCTCCTTCCTGCCCCCTGTGTAGATTTGGAACTGGGCAGCCATTTTTGTTTTTGGAAGGGAAAGGAGACAGATATAATGAATGACTTTTATTGTGCAATATTTCAAACTCTCTTGAATGCATTCGAAGGGGATGGAAACTGTTCTGCCCTATGTCATAGCCAAAACAAACAAAACATATTCCCTAAACCTGGATGTGTGTTTCTCTCAAGCTGGCAGTAGTTAGAGCTCAGCTCTCAAACAAGAATTTGGTTTGACAATTTTTAGCCCTTGTTCAACTGACTATTTAGGATAGGTCACAGCCAAAGTAAATACTGTGGGGAAAAATTAATATACATATTTACAGCTTGCAGGTGGCATTTTTTTCTTAAATGTTAGATATTTATCTCAAGGAATTGCATTTGTGGTAATACTTTTAAATAGACTGCTTTTTTGCTAATACTTCTTAAATGAACTTCTCTCCAATAATAGTGACTCCAAATGTAAATACATTCTACAGAGGTCTCTAAAGAGTGATAAATTGTTGAGTTTAAGTATTTAAACACTAAGCATCTGAGAATTCTAGGACTATCAGACCCAGCAAATATGCAGTAAAACCCCCTTGATGATCGCCTGCTCTGGCCTCTACAGAATCTGTAGTGAGCATTGACTCCTTTATGATGACCTCCAATGCCTCTCCCTGACTCCAGCCACCCCCACTTAGTTGTTAGAGTTCCACCCTTTGGATCTGTGGGGAGAAGTCATTTTGCACAATCAAGATAATTCATTTTGTAATGCACCATCCTGCTTCATGACCCTGGCAAATTTATTAGTCACAATAATAATTTTGAATTTATGGTCATAGATGACCAACAACAGGCTCTTGGTTTCTGCCTTAACCAAGACGTGCTGGAAATGCAAATGTTAAAGCCAGGCAACGTGTGTCTCAAAGTGATAGCACAGACTCAATCCACCTCTCTGGCTAGAAGACCTCTCTGGTTTGAAAAACAGAATTCTGACTTCCACCAAGTATTCTGTTGAACAGTATCAGACATCAGGGGGAATGGAAATGAGCCAGTGGATAACTCTGTTGCCCATGACCTTTTTATATAACACACTACAGGTAAAGCGCTGCCTGCATCCTGCACTTCAGTTAGAAACAGGGATTGTAGAGTCCAGTTCTGTTCCTTCAACTAGCCTGACCAGCATGGTCTGGACATAAATCACTTTCAGGAATAACTGCTTCATTTTTTGCGGTATGTGTAATTGGCGGATGAGTCGGTATTGCTGAGGTCTCCGGCTCTCAGACTGTCAAGAGGCCAATGTGAGTGGAAGATTCAAAGGGGTTGGGGATACAAACTTCCTGGGAAGAAAGGAGGCTCTTATTTTTCACTTGCAAGTGTTGCTTTAAATTCTTCATATTCAAACTTAACCCATTTTATTTTTAGAGTTAAAAATCATGTACCTTTTCCAATTGAATCGGGGTCTCCATTGTGGCTTCCTTTCTCCTCAGAGAGAAACAAACAACCCAGCTTTCCTTTGAATAAGTCGCCTAAGTCACCATTTGCACGCATGACCTTTCAGCTAGCCTTTCGCCTTCTTGTTTTTTTGTTGTTTTTCTTGTTCATCCACATTATAGTAAATCACATAGAGCATCCTATGGTATTGTCATGCATCCTTATAGAAGCACAAAGCAAGATGTATTTTTGTTCCTGTCTCGTAAATAAGTTGAGTAAAAGGAAAGTGACTTCTCTGTTGGCAGCGCACAATGATAAAACCTGGAAGACAGTGGACCTTCTATACTCAGCCTGTGGTTTATTTTCCTCCTGCTGCCTCCTCTTTCCTCTGGCTTAAGGCAGTAAGGCCACTTGTTGACTGTTCCTGTAAGACTTTCTAGAATCTCTAGAAAGTTGCATCTGTTTTCTTAAAACTAAGTGAATGATGAGTGTTGACTTACCTTTACCTTTCTAATCTAATTTGTTTATGAAGGGCACAGGGAGGAGGGAAAAAGCTGGGGGCCATACGACCTAAACCAGAAACTTGGGCTGCATCTGCATTTAGAAACCACACTTTGAACAAGCAGCATTCTGGACTCAGCCATGAACCATTCAGACTCAGTTCTGAGGCCTGTGCCAGCGTCCGGCAGCCGTCCTGTGAGTGTCTGCGTGGATTTATATCTTGCCTTTCTCCAAGAGAGGAAACAGTTCTAGGCCTATCCCAAACACTTCTGAAGCTTGTGTCCTTTTGACATTTCCCTGCCTTCCCGGCTCAAGCTCTGCCATTTCCACAAGCAAAGAGCTGTTACCACCAGGCCAGAGCTGTAACAATATTAAGATGTTTTCCTCAACCTTGTCCCCAGAAAGATACTCTACTTCCAGAAGATTGTTTTCCCCTGAGCATTACATCATGAATTGATTCAGTTCTTGGAGGAAAAAATTGGACGAAATATAATAGATTACCTCCTGGGGAAACATACTTAGGTTGTTAAGTATTCCCACCAGAAAACTAAGAAACTGCTTATATATTACTACTCTGTCCACATTTAACCTTTCACCTATTGCAGCTGAACAGGGTGCATTTTTTGTGTAAAGGTTCTTGTTTTAGCGGGGGTCAAAGAACATTTCTCCTCTTATTTTTCTAAGGGATACAAGTATTCTTTGTTTTTGCCATCACCAGACTTTTGGTGAACACGGACCCTGGAACAGGTTAGGGTGCAGAAGGGTTTTCTTTCATTGTGTAAGTGTTGCCTCCCAGTGAGGGGGAGGGGGACCAGGGGGACAGCTAGCATGGGGGGCGGGGTGGGGTCTGCTCAATCTAATTTTCCTTGTGGTTTTTTTTGGCCTCTGGGACTCCATGCCCGACAGAAAAGCAGGCCACAACTTTCGGGCATTTGGGAGGCGACACCTGGGCTGTGCGGATAGTGTGGCCTGGTGAGCAATATCCCGTGCTGGAGAGAAGGATCAGGATCGAGTTTCCCCTTTGCTGGGAACCGGTTCTCTGAGAAAGATGCAAATGATTGATGAAATAGCTCCCATCCAATAAATAGTGCAGCAAGGAATGTGGGAGCTGTTTTCTTATCCAAGTTTGCGAGTTCGAGTGGAGAAGGGGAGGGATAGAGTTGGCCGCGCCGTGTGCTGGCTTCAGTCAGTGATCACTTGGAATGGAAGGAGAATGGAGGGAAGAGCTGATGAACCGGAGGGACTGCTAATAAAAAAGCAAGCCTTTCATCACCAAATGCCCAGCTGGTGACTGGAAGCCAGTCAGCATCCAGAGCCTAGTTAACACATTAGAGGCCCGTGCTGTTGGTTGGCAGTCCCCACTGGCAGAATCACCACCGGCAACTGGATTGGCAGGGCCAGTTTCCTTTTCTGAGGGAAACATTCTAACCGTGTCAGCAAAGCTTGTCTTGCAAGTCTCCACTTGGAAGAGCAGCACAGTCTCACGAGGGCACTGAATCTCCCGATTCCTTCAAGCCTACAAGAGCCTCTCCTGGCCCAGCCCTTCCCCCCGACCGCCAGCCCCCTGCACTTCTGAGGTGAGCCCTGAGGAGACAGCAGCGTGGGGGTCACTAGATGAGGGTACATGGACCTTTCTACATTTTGCAACTTCCTGCGAACCTGTCACTATTTTAAAATAAAAAATTTGTGAGAGTACAGTGCTTCCAACAACAAAAGTTTTTGTTTATCCGGTCCCTCATCTGAAAAGTGGGGAAGTTCGTGACAACCCCTTAATGAAAATCAAGCACCATGGATGTGGCTCCACTTGTTTCCATCATCCAGGTTGCTTTCACACTTTCTTGTGACGGAAGCCCGTTCCCTGGACCAAGGGTAATCCAGAGAAGACCGTGCCCTGGTGGACCGTGTCCCTGCCGGTGGCTCTCTGGCAGCTGATTTCCCACGTGCCCTTGTTGCACTGACTTCGCTATCCTGCCCACGTGACATGCGGGAGCTGGGACTTGGGAGGTTAATAGGATTTGCTCAAGATGACATTGCAGCAAAGCTGCGCTTAGGCGCTTACCTAACTCAAGTTCATGCTTCCTGAAGAGAAGGTTGTAGGTAGAGAGGCAAAGATTTGGGGGTTGGTGAAAGAGGAGGGTCAGAGTTGTACAGGGAAGGTGAACATTTCTTTTTGCCAGATTGGCTGATGCAATCTGGTGGGCGGCGGCCACTCTCTGCCTCTGTGCTCCAGAGGCAGTGGTCACTTGACAACCTTTTGAGGGCATCTTCCCACTTGAAGTCTTGCTCTCATGTCCACACCCGTAGCCTCACGCTGCGTGTCTTCAAGAGGAAGTCAGCCCATTGGTACTTGCATTTCAGTCGCAGCACAACCTAATGTATTCCTCACTCTTTTCAGTTTTCCTGTGTCAAATTGTGTTGTGTATGTGGGGTGGTGGTAGTGGTTGTGTATAGCCAGTGAGGTCACTGATTCTATAATCCTGTCCTGAATGCACTAGCTTATGCCAAAATTTTATAGCACCCTGTTAAAAACTCCCAGCTTGTTCTAGTGCTTTCCTAGCCATGGAAATCCACCTGTGTGGTTTCACAGAAAGGGCATTTTAGCCAAGGATTGAGGCAGCTCACCAGAGGTTCTCTCCAGAGTCTAGCAGAAGAATAGTTTCCACCAGGAGCGTCTTGCCCATCCGCAAATCCAATTCTGGGGGTAATTCCAGTTCAATAGACACCTCTTCATCCTGCCCAGGAATAAATCTCTCTGAGTTGTCGACAGCTGCTGCCATGTCTGTCGGGAGGTCTGGGATGTGGAGCTGGCACAGGTCCTGCACTGAAGGCTTGGGAGCGGCAAGTGTCAGAAGCAATGTTTATTAAATGATAATTAATTACCATACCTGGAGTCAAGCATAAATTTAGTTGGCATGCTGCCTTTAAGTTGAGAGACTGATTAAAGTCAGGGGTCCCTCCTGCTTCTTACTTTAGCTCAGATACTGATATTAAGAAATTTAGCTTGAGAATGGGAGTGCCCTTTCAAAAGGAAGGCTGCCCTACTTCCCCCAATAGCTTCTGCTAAGGGCTTTGTGAATCCATCATTAAAGAATGTGTCTTAAACTTCATGATGATTCCATTTCACCTCTAACATGGTCCTATGCCACGGACATTGACTCTTTAAAACGTCAATTATAAACTGTCTGGGTGTATTATTTTGCTCTTGTAATTTGGAAGACTTGCTTGACAATCAGATAAAATCACGGAGTAATAGGGACGAAACCCAAAAAAGTCAGGGACTAATTTTTCCAAACATCTCACTTTGTAGATGAGAAAACTTGATGGTAAGGGAGCTGGAATAACTAGTCGTGGTCACACAGTGTCCAACAGCAAGGCTGGGATCTGGGTGCCTGAGCCCCCAGGCTGTCTCTTCCCTCTGTTTGCTGCACATGGGTACATGATGCTGGTTGCAAGGGAGCACTCCCCACCCCTTTGAGACTGAATGAATGAACAAATTATCAGACAGAGTTGTAGGAAACAATGGCCACATTTAATAAACATACCTATCGAGAATAACGTGTATTGTCAAATGGGGCGCTCCCATTGTCAAGCTATGATGTCATATATTGACATAACATATATATGGTGAATTCTAAAGTAAAGGGGCACAAACCAGAGGTTTAGTGTCTGTGCTAAGGGACCTGGGCATCAGGGAGAGAAGAGGGGTTTTCACCCAACAAGAAAGGAGTGACTCCTCATGACAAAACCTTGCCTCTCAATATTTGCCTGGCCTTAGCTAGATTTGCCCAAAAAGGAGCTCTCCTTTTGGGGAATGTAGACTGGGATAGTCCCTATCGAAAAACAATCCAGGACTTCCCTGGTGTTGCAAGGGGTTAAGCACAGCACTGCGAAGCTGTCCGCAGCCTCTGCAGCACGAGTTTGATCCCCAGCCAGGGAGTTACCCACATTGCCAGCTGTTCTGTATTGTCCTGTATTGCCCGCTGTTCACCTCTGCAGTGTATTTCAGTCAGTCTGCCTGTTCTGCTCCCCACTCTGTTTCTGATGAATCTTTTCACCCCCGCACCTCTGTCCTATACCCCAGTTCATGTATGCATAAATAAATCTTTTTAAAAAAGAGAAAAACAATCCAGAGGTTTCTCAATATTAAAAATAGATCTACCATATGGTCCAGCAATTTGACCAAAGAATGCAAAATCACTAAATGCTCTCCTTTTTTCATTGCAGCACTATTTACAATAGCCAAGCTATGGAAACAACCTTAGTGCCCAACAACAGAGCAGCGGATTAAGACGTGGGATGATGGATTTGATAGCCAATTCCAGCCCCAAATTCAGTTTGGGTTTTAGGAAAAAAAAAAAAAAAAACAGAGAGAATAAAAACTCATGGCAGAGCTTGCCTGCCCAACTCCAGCACAAGATACACTACTAGGGTTTTGGTTTTGAATCCCAAGTTGGTTTCGAAAACAGACTGGGGTTGAGTTCCTGCTGGCACCAATTAAGTTCAGGTCTGCACTGGCACCAATCAAGTCTTAGAAACAGCTGGTTTGGAAAATGGACCAATCAGGTTTGAAAGGCGGGCACTCTAAAGGGGGTTAAAAGGGGAGACTTCATTCCACTTGGGAGAAGCTTCAGAGAGAGACTCCTCTGGACTTCACTGGAAAGATCTTTGCAGAGACCTTCGCCTCAGCTTCTTCCATCAGCAGGGCCACTGGCTTATGCTCAGCATCTCTAAAGGACTATAACACTGCCTGGCATCTGGCACTGCCCAGCCCAAATTCGGATTACTGCCATGTTTTGTTCTTTTGATGCCAGTATCCAATAGTACTTCTTTGAGTTAAAAACATGCAATTCGAGGGCCTCCCTAGTGAAGCTCGCCACAGCCACTGCAGCATGAGTTCGATTCCCGGCCAGGGAGCTACCCACAAGGAACAGCAGACCTCTCCTGACTCGCCCACTGCTCTCCTCAGCAGTGTATTTCAGTCACTTCGCCTGTACTGATCCCCACTCTGTCTCTGGTGAATCCTCTCACCCCCTACAACTCTGACCTGTACCCCAGCTCTTGTATGTATAAATAAATAAATCTTAAAAAAAAAAACATGCAATTTGAAGTGAGACCTGAATTTAAATCTCAGTGCCCCACCTACTGTTTTGTTTGCTATATAACTTCAACTCTCTCACCTATAAAACAAGGAGAATAACAACAGCATTTTTCTCTGACAATGACTATAAGAGTTGAAAGGTATGATGCATGTGAAGGTCCTGGTTGAGTGTTTACCATGTGCTGGAAATTCAATAGCTTCACATACATTTTTGCTTTTAATTCTGACATATGACATAATTCCAGACTTACTGAAAAGTTACAGAAATAGCACAAATAACATTTATTAAGATTACTCAGACTTTTGCATTTTGCTATATTTACTTTCTTTTATATATAAATAGATATGTAAATAGATTTATATATAATGAGTTTTTCTGAACCATTTAGGTAAAGTGGCAGACATAATGCCTCTTTAAAACACAAGAAAACTTACGACAATGATTAGTTTTTTTTTTTTTTAATGGAGGCATGTTTTATTTATTTGTTTGTTTGTTTGGTTTATACATGCACTGGGTACAGTCAGAAGCGCGGGAGGGTGAGAGAATTCACCAGAGCCAGAGCAGGGAGCAGAGCAGGCAGAAGGACCGAAGCACACTGCTGAGGGGAGCAGCGGGCGGCAGGAGAGGTCTGCGCGCCATGTGGGACCCTCCTCTGGTGGCCGGGGAGCAGCCGGGGATCGAACCGGCGCCACAGAGGCTGCGGGCAGCTTCGCAACCCAGCGCTCAACCGCTGCGCCACCGGGGAGGCCCGACAATGATTAGTTTTAAGGTGTCATAATTATGGCAATATAAATACTGGAAGCAGTTCACAGTGTTTCTTTAACTCAGCTTCAATCATGATCCAACCAACCATTACTGAGCATATATTTATGTGCTAGATGCTTTAAGAAATAGTTCATTGACTTCTCTCTCCACAGCAATGTGAAACAGGTATTATTAATGACATTTTTCAGATCATAGGCACTAAGGAGACTCAAGGAGTTCATAAATTACCTAAAGTTAGTAACTAAGACTCAAGAACATTAGTCTTGAGGTCCTTAATAAGTGGTGGATCTGGGATATGAACTCAGTTCTTAGGTTTCTGAGCTCTCAGTTCTTTCCAAAACAATGCTCTCCACAATCTTTGTTGTCTAATAGACTATTGATATCATTCTATTATAAAAGGAAATAAGTAAAATAAAAAAAGTAAAGCAGCAGCTTTGCTGGAGCCCTGTGGTCAGTGTGTGCTAACCGCTGCTAACCTGGCACACACGTCTGGTCTGTGGTCTGAACCCTGGGGGTGCTGATTGCACAGATCTGATGAGCTTCCAAAACTTTATTTCTAATAATTGCAACTTTTTGCAGTTTTGTGACTGGCTAGAAACAGTTCTTTTAGCTCTAGATACCTTTAGTCAGGTGGTTTTATTTTTAACTTCTAAACATTTTTATTGCAATTCATTTTTCAGCCCTCCCCCAAAAGTCATGGGTCAGTACAACAACCATAAAAAGAAGATATAAACACAACAGTCAAATGTCTCCCACACCAACACTTAGAAGAAACCAGGAATTATGTGTGGGGTTTCCCAACAGGTCCTACAGCAACTACTGAGGTCTCTTAACAGCATCTGATGTGCCTATTAACAGTGTATGCACAGACACCCCTGTCTGGAAGCACAAACAAGTCTGCTCCTTCCTCATGCTCTGCACCGAGCACAGGTATGTCCCTCGTTAGTCATCTGGAATAACCACACCATGAGCGGTGGCTCCAAGCCTTCATACTGTGGGCTTCTCTGGCTTGGGGAGGTGCAGGAGCTCTGGATGTTCTTGATGATCTTCATGGCCACCTCTGCGCTAGGCCAGCCTCACCGTGGCAAAGGCTCCCTCCCCTGAGAATCATGTAAAGTGCTGGTCTGAGTCTCTTCCGCAACAGAGGTGGCCACTGGACTACAACTCACAGTTCATAAAGAAATAAAGACCTTTGAGAAAAGATAAAAAAGGTAATATTTTTCCTATTATTGATTTTTTAAGTCACTGAAGAAGAGTATTGTGGGTGTATTATCAAAACTGATTGCATTTTCTTTTTTTTTAAGATTTATTTATTCATACAAGAACTGGGGTATAGACCAGAGGTGCGGGGGGTGAGAGGATTCACCAGAGACAAAGTGGGGAGCAGAACAGGCAGATCAACTGAAATACACTGCTGAGGGGAGCAGTGGACAAGACAGGAGAGGTCTGCTGTGCCATGTGGGTTAGCTCCCTGGAAGGGGATTGAACTCGTGCTACAATGACTGGCCATAGCTTGGTAGCACTGTGTCTTTAATCCCTGCACCACCAGGGAGGCCCCAAAACTTCTGATTGCATTTCAATGCAAAGTATTAAATACAAAATTGCTGAGTTCAAGTAAGTGTTCAAATCTATGTTTGAAGGAAAGAGAAGACTGATGTCTCCAGCTGCCTGATGGGCAGCGAGGCCTCCTTCTTCCCCAGCCTGCTTTTCTACTCAGGCCTCAGTTGACTGCAAGAAGCCCACCCACACCCTGGAGGGCAGACTGCTTTCCGACTCTTTCCTTTCAAGTCATCATCATCATCATCTCTCATCCCAAAATACACACACACACACACACACACACACACACCAGAGTAAGTCTTGACTAAATATTTGGGCACCCATGACCTAGTCAAATCGACACATAAAATTAAGGGTCACACTACAATTGTTAGGGGAGAAAGGATGTCCTAAAGCTAATTCCATACAGGCTTTGTGGACTCCACCCCCACCCCAGGCCAAAGCCAAAAGACATTGGGAACTACAAATCCCATCACCACCAAAGGGAAGGTGGCTGGAACCTGAGGGTGGGGTTAAGCAGCCAGGTTTGGTATAAAACCAGACACGTGGGCTTTGGGGGATTCCCTTTTTGGCTCCCTGCCAGCTCGCAGCTCGGCCAGCTCTCAGAGTACCTTTGGGGTTTCCAGGTCGGCGGATCGAGTAGGACGCATTAAAGACTTTATTTCCCTATTTTCTCCCTGACTTGTACATTTCCTCAATTCCCTTTCCCTTGTAAATAAACCTTTTATTAACCTTTTGTGTGTGCCTGCAGTGGAGTATTAAAAAGTCCCTTTTAAGCGCGTGGGTGAGGACACACAGCCAGGCAACACGTTTTATATCCGGGCTGCTTCGTAACACTATTATGGACTATTTGGGACATGCAGGAAGGAAGAAAAGAACACCCCTCCGATTCTGCCATCCACAGATGATTACAACTTTGATTACAATCATCCACCGATGATTACAACTTTGGCTCTTCCTGTCTTTTTTTAGGTATCACAGATCAATTTTTTTATCACCTGTTCTGTTTAACTAGAGATCACATGTGGTCTCTTCTCCTAAATATTTCGGAAAGTATGTAACATTTCCATCATGCCTCTGATATTACACATAAAATAATGCTTATTAGAAAATCCACCTCCAATATATAAAATACATTGTCCATATGACCAAATAAAATGAACTGATATGTTTCACTCCAAGGAGAGAGAGTCTCTTTTCCTCCATTTCCTTCTCCAGAGGAAACATTCCCAGATGTCCAGCCTATTGCTTTATCCCCAATCTAGCACTGAAGGTGTTAACAGCCCCCCTCCTGCTCCCCGTGTCTGGGGGCTGAGGTGTGAGTGCCCAGGGAAACCCACAGTAAATTAAGGGTGGCAGCCTCTCTGAGGAGGGAGAGGTGGCATGTTCGGTGGCCTTTATCATTCGTTGATTGATTGGATATTTGTGCAGCGGGCAGGGGGATTTGAAATATAACATAAGCGCTTCCTGAGATGTCAGTCCTCTAGCGTTAGTGGTCCGAACAAGGATGTAATTCATCTCTGCAGGTGCTTACTCTAGTATCAAATACTTGAATAACATCATGCCTGTGGAATCCACCGCTCCCAAGGGCCCTATTTGTACTCTGATATGCCCACGTCTTTTCCTATGTGTGTTTTCCTTTCTTAAGGAGCTCTCATTTCCTTCAATAGGATATGTTTTATTTCATCCCTTTTCCTGCATTTACTCATATTAATGTCCCCGCATGCACTGGAAATAACCCGCATAGCCCCGTAAATACGAACCTGAACCGCAGCGCCTGGAATGCATTAGGGTGCGAGAATGGCCTGGAACAGAGTGGAAGCAGCAGTGTCTTTGGGCTGCCTGCCTGGAGCCCACGAGAGTTCTCATGGGGGGCTGTGTCAGGAGGATGTGGTGGCTTCTCAGAAGTGCCGGCAGTGTTGGGAGCTCAGAAAGAAAATTTAGGGTTTTAGATACTTCATTTCCAGCTATGGAGGTCTTGGTTGAAAGAAGCAATGCTTGGCTAAAACGCCCCTCTGGGTTTTGCATTTCTAGTATTTGTCTTTCTTAGTGCAAAACTGCTTGTTTCAACTGGCCCCCGCAGATGACTTCTCAACGTTTAGACTCTAAGCCTGCTGGGCTCAACTATGGCGATAAAAATCTGTCTTAGGGCAAAATTTGCTCCCCTTATCTCTCCCTCTCTCTCTTCTTGCTCTCGCTCTCACTCTTTTTCTAGTTCTGCATTTAATGATCTGGGACACTGGTGTGCGCTGGCCAGGCAGTGTTGCTTAGTAGATGAGAAATCTGCTCTAAGTTTCAGGAAAGTTTGCTTTGTTTATTTGCTCCTGCTCCCCCAAACTTTTCACCTGTATACTGGAGCTAGTCATCTGTCTGCTATTTATCTCATGGGAAAATACAGAGAGAAAACAAAATTTTTGAAAATTAAAAGAGATGGTATAAGCGTGTATAAAGGAACAAAAGATTGTGTTTAGGGTTATTTGTTTAGAACACAAAATGAATTTTCCTCCAAGAACTATTTTACATGTGGGATACAGATAATTAGCACACTTCTTCAGTATTTTTTTTGTTTGTTTGTTTATACAAGCACTGGGTACAGTCAGAAAAGCGGGAGGGTGAGAGAATCCACCAGAGCCAGAGCGGGGAGCAGAGCAGGCAGAAGGACCGAAGTACACTGCTGAGGGGAGCAGCGGGCGGCAGGAGAGGTCTGCGCGCCATGCGGGACCCTCCTCTGGTGGCCGGGGAGCAGCCGGGGATCGAACCGGCGCTGCAGAGGCCGCGGGCAGCTTCGCAACCCAGCGCTCAACCACTGCGCCACCGGGAGGCCCCACTTCTTCAGTATTAATATGCTGATCACACATTAGACTCCTTTTTTTTTTTTTTCAAATGGCATAGGATCTCTCTTCCCTATATGTTAGATTCCTGTCTTATCTGTTAGTACAAGTGTAAGGGAGAGAGACCCTTGTCTCAATGTTAGGTGCAGAGACTCTGGAAGAAAGCCTTGAGGATATGGGGAGACAGGCATGGTCAGCTGTTCAGAGTCCTGGGCTGTTATAAGTCAGCAACACGATACGTAGAATATCCTACGAGTAAACTATAATAGATGAATATCACAGTGTGTGTGTGTGTGTCCTATAATATGATACCGCAAGCGGGGACCCACTTGATCGTGGTGGGTGGCCAGCTTCCCATCTTAAGCTGCTGATTTAGAAATATTTTCTTCTTGCATGAACTGCAGACTGTTAGTTGTGAAAGGACAAGGACAGATACTGTGACCTTGAACCCTGCCAAATGATTTGTCCTGGCATCTTGGGAACCTTGGAAAAGTTATATTTAAACAATGGGGTTCTGGGTTTCCTGGTGCTCATTCGTTCCAAGATAGATGCTTTCTGTTGACTGTGAGTCGGTTGTTGTACATGTTCTGAGAGTTGTTTTCAGCGCATCTTGTATATCTTTTGTTAGGTTTACCTCTAACTTTTCCCTATTTTTTTTTGTTGCTATTGTAAATGGAAATTTTAGAAAAAATTTCTTTTTCTCATTGTTCCTTGCCACTGTATAGATGTATGATTGATTTGTTCACATTGCTTTTCATCCTAAAACCTTCCCCAAGTCACTTACTAATTTCAGTAGTTTCTCATAGTTGTTATAATAACTCTCTTGCTTTGGTTCTTCTTAAAGATCTTCTATGTCTCCATTTAGCTTGTTCTGTCTTTCTTCTAGCATATTGGATATATGAAATACCATTATAAAAACTTGTAATTTTTTTTTCTATTGATAATATCATCTGTGTCATTTTTGGTTCAGTTTTGATTGAGTTTTTCCTCCTTCTATGAACTGTATATTTCTTCTTGTTTGTGTACCTGGCAATTTTTGATTGGATGCCAGGCATTGTGAACTGGGTGTTAGGTAATTTTGTATTCCAAAAAATTGCCTTGAAATTTGTTCTGGATTTAGGTAAGTTGCTCTAAAATGGTTTGGTCCTTTTAGAGCTTGCTTTTAAACCTTTTTAGGTGAGACTGGAGGAGCGCTTGGTTTCAGATTAATTCTTCAGTGGTTAAGCAAGACCCTCTTTCGTATCCCGATGCCTCATGTACTATGAGATTTTTCCATTCTGGCTGTTTGGAACAGGCACTATTCCTGGCCCTGTGTGTGCTCTGGGTGTTCCTGCTAATCCTTTCAAGTGGTTCTCTTCTTGGCCTGATTCTTTTCCTGGCCCCAGGTAGTTTATCCATACAATGTGCTGAGTAGCATTCAACTAAAAGGCCCTCTACAAAGCCTCAGAATTTTCTCTCTGTGCAGTCTCTGTCTGCCCCAGTACTCTGGCCTGTCAACTCTAGCTGCTTGGCTTTCCCAGATTCCCAACTCTGTTTCCTCAGTTCAGGGAAACTGTAGACACCCCTTCTGCCTTGCTGTGCTGCAGACTGAAACTTCCTCCAGGCAACCAGCATGGTCAGTCATTGGCATCAGCTGATTTGTTTCCTACGACTTGGGGATCATTTGTTTCTCATCACTTAGGGATCACTGCCCTTTGTTTTCTGATTCCTTCTGCCTTGAGAACCATTGCTTCATATGAACTGATGGGTGTTTTGTTTGTTTCAGGCATGAGGATCAATCTAGTCCTTTTTGTTCCATTTTAACCAGAAGATGCATGCCCAGTCCCTTGCCTAGGCGCACACATTGCCATTAAATCTCTGTTGGTGGAGAGTGGTCACAGGGCTGTGGCTGGACATTATGGGGTGGAGAAATGGAGCGCTGTCTGAACAACTACTTTCCAGCACCCTGTGGGCTGGGGAGGGGAGAAAGCACAAATTTTGGTGGCCAGCTAGGTGACTCCACCATAGTGTTCTTGTCCTTATCTTATAGATGAGTCACCTGAGGCACAGTGGAGTGAAAGGAAGCCCCAGCTCCGATATTTAATAGGGTGGTAGTCATGGTGGAGGCTGCCCTTGCAGCCACTGCAGGCTTCAGTCAGGTTTCTGTTCTAGGGCTCCAAAGTCATAAAAATCAGCTGACCTCACAAACTATTACAGTCAGGAGGGATTTTGACTGTGAGAACAATTCTCTCAGTATTCAACAGGGGCTTACATATGTGGTGAGAGAAATTTTTAAAGCAAAAAAGAGTTCTATTTCTAGGGGGTCTAGATTTGTTTTCTTTGTTCAACTAAATCTCAAGTAAGAGAAGGCAATGTAGTGGGAATAATTAGCCGCAACGGGTGGTATAGGTCCAAAGAGAAAAATAATTCATCAACTTTAAAGCAACTCATTTAAAACTGTGAGTGTGGTTTATTTGACCTGCATTTGGGAGCAAATATTAATGAAGAAGTAAAGGCAGCTTATGACTTTTCCAGTTCTTTCATTTCCCACTAGATGTCTTTGATAGAAACTAATTATCAATGCTCTTGATTTAATTTGGAAAAAAATTGGATGAAGGTTTTTCTTAAGTCCCATGTCAGTGTTCATAATCCAGGAGAACTAAAATTAACCCCTGATCCGTCCTCAATAACTGCTCTGGCCAGCGGAGTCCACTTTAGAAAATAAGAAAAATTATTATTATGGTGATTATTATTTTTTAAATAAAAATTTCTTGTGGGAATGCAGGAAGACCAGAGGAAATTTTCCCCAGTGCTAAAGTTGCTTTTATTAAGCCACTAAGCAGATACCAGAAAACTTTCATTAATTGAATCCAAACTAAATTGGACTCATTTTTCCACCTAGATTCCACTCTCCAAAAAAAAAAAAAAAAAAAATGAAAGGCAAGAAAACAAGTTGCCGTCAGGAACTTATCCTAAAATCCACTTGCAATACAATATTCAGGATCTATCACATGTGCATCCCAACCAGGTACACTTTGCATAGTTTGTCTGCAGTCTATCCTTAATTAATGGTGTTTTCCAAGGTTATGCCTTCAGTTCTCTCCTTTATTTATTTATTTTTGTAGTATAAAGTTGGGATTAAGAATGTGAGTTTTGGTTTGAATGTAGTACCAACATTACAAGTTTTGTGATATCATCTTTCTAATGGGGAAAACATTAGTATTTACTCAGAGGGTTGTTTAGATGAACTGAATTAATTAATACATGTCATGTACTAGAGTAGTGACTTGCATAGAAGCAGTACTCAATAAGTGTTTGCTATAATTAATAATGACAATAGAAATAATAATGATAATAATTATTATATCTCAGGATGGTATTTTTTTCTGCTCTATTCACAGCTTCAACTTTTAGCTGCATGCTAATATTGATAGCACCCAAAGAGAAATATGAAAACATATGTTGATCTATAAGTATGACTCTTTGTCCCATGGTTTCAAGTCTGCTGGAATTTTCTTTCTATTGATCTTCGCTCCTGAGGGAATCACAATATCATTTCTGAGTAATTAACTATACAAATGTAAGGTTCCACATCTTAAATCCTACTACTGCAGGACAGTGTAACTCTGACCATCAGGAGCTCAAGTCATCAGACTTGATTTTGACATATTCCAATGAGGTCAGAATGTTTGTCCTATATGCAAGGCCTCCTTGCCAGTGGAATCACTGGGCCTGGATGACTTAATATCTGTCTCCTTATCCACTAGGAGATTGCTGTGACTTACTCTTAGAAAACTTTCCACCAGCAAATCCATCATGCTTCTTCTCTCTGTTATTCTTGGTCACCATCCAAAGATCCTCTATCTCTCATCTTTATAGCTCTCTGCTCCCCTCCCTGATCCACCTTTCACTGCTCTGCTTTCCAAACCTTCCTTAGTCCACAGAAACAAATTGTCTGTCCCCAACATTTTCCCTAAAGAGTCCCTCCATTCCCAAGCCTTGACAGAAACCCGATTGTCATCTAAGGACACTGTGTTCCTTGGTAGTTATCTCAAATAGATAATTCTCATTTTCTAAGTCCACACATTTCTCAATGTAGACGAAATGCCCTGCCTTCTTCCATCTTTTGTGCTCTCTCTTCTGATTATTCATCATCTATCCTCCTGACAAATACCCTGCATTCAGTGAAGACAGTAGTGTGGGTCTCATGATCCTGATTTCTACTCCAGTCTTGTTCATTCCCATGACCTTTACCCTCCTCCGCATTAGCCACTTTTCACAGGCATACCATGCATCCTGTCATAACTGATACCAGTTTCATCTCTGAAAAGACCATTGCAGACATTCTCCTGTCTAACAGGACCTCTGACTTTTATAGATCTCATATCAGTAAGGGTTCCTTGATATTATGGTCTTATAATTGTCCTCATTTAATCTCTTGAAGTCCAGTTCTTCCCCTATTCAAAGTTTCCTTTATTTCCTACTTAGGTAGGAAAATGTTCATTGAGGGATAGCCTTTAATTGGACTAGAAATAAGCATCTTGTCAAAAGTTGATTAATATGATCCATATCATATTTATGGAATAACAATCATATCCATATCAATATTTAGTATTGTCACCTTGAAAGTCTTTCCAAAATTCAAAGTCAGCTTTGTGGTTGGGTTTGCACTCAGCTTATTTTGGTATATATCATGCAATGCTAAGGTAATTATGGAAGTAGCATGTACCTGCCTGCATAACAACTCTGTAAGCGCTAGAAGGGTAGAGAGTATTTCATACTTGGTTCACATCGTAAACACATTGGTATAATCTCTCCATATTTCTCCTCTCAAACTCTGATGGAAGAGAAATGTGACCTATTTTATTACCTACTTCGTGGGATGTTTTATTTGAGAACACCTCACTAATTATGGATCGTATTAATCAACCTTTGACAAGATGCTTATTTCTAGTCCAATTAAAGGCTATCCCTCAATGAACATTTTCCATTACTGGAGGACTATGGGAAGTGGTCGCCTTAAAAAAAGTGTTGGGGGATGTGGAGCTTGTTAAGCATTGAGTGACATATAGAAGCAGCAGTTTTGGAATAGATTGCTGAGTTCAATTAGCCCAACTTCTATTCATTTCATAACATCTATTCTTCCCAAAAGAGAGTTGGATCAAGTTGCTACCATTCACCTGAGAACATGTGCCCTGAGCAGTGTTTACCTGCAGTCCTCCCACAAGGTGGCCCATTCAGAGGATGGGCTGCTGTTGTTTGCATTGATTCCTAATTCCATGTGGGTTTACTTAACTGAGAACAAATATTGAGGGTGAGAAAATCTGTGAGAGTTGGGGTAACAATCTTGCCCCCCAAAATAGGCAGTATAAATGACACAGTATAAATGCACCACCCTGGTATGCGTTTTTATGAGACATCATTAGAAAAATTGGGGTTTACAAGCAATGAATCTTCCTGGTAACTGAATGTATTCCATTTTATACAGCAAAGCTTAAGAAACAATTTTAAAGCATCTTAGGAGACAATTTCCAAAAAGTATTTGCTACTTTTCTTCTTTCATTAACTAAGAACTTTGAGAATTATTTAACTTTTTGGATGATGCCCTAAAGTCTTTATTATGTGCATCAGTCATTGTTCTAGGCCCTCAGAGTCTACTGTGCTGGGAAGAGCTGTTTGCTCCAGTACTAAATGGCCTATTGGCTTCTATTAGTTTTGTTTATGTTTTTAATCATATCCAATATCTTTTCTAGATTCTCTGCTTCCCCTGACAGCTCTTCCCTGCCACATCCTGCTCTCTCCAGATGAGCTGCTATGAATTTAGTGTGGGATGAGAAACCAGAAAACCAACAGGTAATTGGGAGAGGTAATTGTTGGGGGTTGGGAATTTCTAAGTGAGGAAATCCTCTAGTGTATGGAATTAAGGCTTTGCAGCTGAGATGCATTTCTTCTTTACTTTCCCCGTTACTTCCACAGCGTATCTCAGATTCCTGTGACTCGCACCATATTACCTATGTGTTGATTCTTAGAAATTCTAATAGAAAATCACTTTAATATCTAGATTTGTAAATATCTCCTCCTGCCCCATTTTTATTTATTTATTTATTTATTTATTTATTTATTTATATAGAGGCATGCTTTTATTTATTTATTTGTTTGTTTGCTTGTTTTGTACATGCACTGGGTACAGTCAGAAGCGCGGGAGGGTGAGAGAATTCACCAGAGCCAGAGCGGGGAGCAGAGCAGGCAGAAGGACCGAAGTACACTGCTGAGGGGAGCAGCGGGCGGCAGGAGAGGTCTGCGCGCCATGTGGGACCCTCCTCCAGTGGCCGGGGAGCAGCCGGGGATCGAACCGGTGCGGCAAAGGCCGCGGGCAGCTTCGCAACCCAGCGCTCAACAGCTGCGCCACCGGGGAGGCCCCCTGCCCCATTTTTAAATTGTAGTAAAATACACATAACATGAAAGTCACTGTCTTTATCATTTTAATTTTAATTTATTTATTTAATTTTACATTTTATAAGGACAGGTTTATTAGGAAAGGAGAAGACATTTGCATAGACACAAATGGGCAGAAAGAGCTGCTGCTTTGGAAAGGGAAAAGGTTCATGGAAAGAAACATTGGCATAGTCACGGCAGGCAGGAGAGCCTTCATTTTATTTATTTATTTATTTAATTTTTTTTTTTTATTTTTTACGTCACTGTTCATTTTTAAACATTTGCTTCCCCCACCCCCTCAGGTGTAGTCCCCATAGAGTTTCCTTCCCCAATGCACCCGTGCACCATCACCTCAGTCCCCTGGGCTCCTGCCTCCCTCCTTCTGATCCCTCTCCCTCCTCCTCCCCTGCAGGATGTCTCTGATTTATAATTGTCTGTTTTTGCTTTGTTGTGGTTTGTATTGTTATTGCTTTTTTTTTTTTACACTAATGTCTTATTTGGTTCCCCTATATTCCTGCTATAAGTGAAACCATAGCAGGAATTTAGAAGACCCTAATAAGGGATCAGGAAAAAGACTAATTATAATAAAGTCAGAGCCTACATTTCAAAGGCGCAGTTCAGCAACACTAAGCGGGTACCTGCTGCTGTGTTGCTCTTCCCACCCAGATCTCCAGCACTTTTTTCATCCTAAAAAGCTAAACTCTGTATCTATTAAACAATAACTACTTATGACTCTCTCCTCCCAGTTCTGGAAATGACCATTCTACTTTCCCTTCTTCTCCTTTCCTTTTCTTTTTAAAAATAGCCCTTTAGATTTGAAAAGTTCTTTTATTGATGCCTCTCATTCACATAGTTTACTTCCTCTCTAGAACATGCTTTGAGACTCCTTAAACATTCAATATTGAGTATCTCAGTTTATTTTCTTATCTGTATAAAGGTAGTACCTTCAAGGACTGACTTTATAAATTTTTAGGGAATAAGGATGATAGCAAACACAAAGAAAATAACCAGAGTGGAAGGCAATAGTCTGAACCAGATCATCTTCACCCAGGGGAAATGTGTGTGGTTGTGGGCAGGTTGAGGCTAGAGGTACAGACAGGATGTCCTTTTTTTTTTTTTTAAAGATTTATTTATTTATGCATACAAGAACTGGGGTACAGGCCAGAGGTGTTGGGGGGTGATAGGATTCACCAGAGACAGACCAGGAGCAGAACAGGCAGGCTGACAGACCAGGAGCAGAACAACACTGCTGAGGGAGCAGTAGGCAAGTCAGGAGAGGTCTGCTGTGCCAGGTGGGTAGCTCCCTGGCTGGGGATCTAACCTGAGCTGCAGAGGCTGCGGACAGCCTCCCAGTGCTGTGCTCAACCCCCTTCGCCACCAGGGAAGCCTGCAGACAGGATGCTCTTGAGGGAGGGGTAGCCCAAGCGCATGGGCACATAGGAGAGGGGGGAGCCATCTTGAGGCTATTTGGCTAGAGACACAGGCGCAGGGATGGAAGGAGGCCCAGAACGGAATGACTATGGACTGACTCAGGAAGGCGGATGACCTGTATCAGCATCTTCTACAGTATCACTCCCTCCTTCCCTCCTTCCCCTTCTTATCTTGGAGCAAGAAGGAGCCAATTGGGTCACTGTGTAGGTTTCAGTGACTGAGTAAGTGAGGCCCCATCTACTGATCTTGGCCACGTTGTCCTGGAGTGCTTCCCATCGTGAAGAGGAAGGCTCGGGAGGAATTGACCTGTTCAGTGTTTGATAACAGGGCAGATTGAATATTTTAAAAGACCCAAGGGAGCCAGGGTGGGGGCAAGGATTATTACACATGAAGAGAAATTTGGATACCCCAGCAGATATTTACCAGCTGTATCTTCAAAGAAGGATTAATATTGGTTCTCCCCAATATTTCCTCTGTTTGGCCCTACAAACTTAGAGACTTCTTTAGAATAAAGTCTTAGAATAGTAGACAAGGAGAAATAGAAAAAAAATCATCTGATATAATCTGAGTTTTCAGATATACAGTTATAAAATCATAGCGCTAGGGCATAAAAGGCCTTTAAGAGTTTTAGTTAACTATATGCTGACTCAAGTGTACCAACTCTAGCATTGCAGAGAACATAGACAATTTCTGTGTTTTCTATTCTAACTTCTCTTTCATTTCTGTTTCTATTTATTTGAGTTTTCTGTTTTTTTTCTTTGTGAGCCTAGTTAGAGTTTTGTCTGTTAATTTTTTTCAAAGAACCATCTTTTGCTTAATCTTTTGAGCTATCTTTTAAATTTCGATTTCATTTATTTCTGCTCATTTAGTGTGATTGTTGATATATAAGTGTTGGCTATTGCCATTTTGTTTGCTCGTCTTTTTCTAGATTCTTTTTTTTTAAAAGATTTATTCATTTATGTACACAAGAACTGGGGTACAGGCCAGAGGTGTGGGGTGTGTGTGAGAGGATTCACCACACAGAGTGGGGAACAGAACAGGCAGATCAACTGAAATACACTGCTGAGGGGAGCAGCAGGCAAGTCAGGAGAGGTCTGCTGCGCCATGTGGTAGCTCCCTGGCCGGGGATCGAACTCGTGCTGCAGTGACTTGAATAGCTTCATAGGTTGCATCTCAATCCCTTGCACCACCAGGGAGGCCCCTTCTAGATTTTTAAGAGGGCCTGCATTCTTAGTATTCCTTCTTAGGATCGCTGTTGTTGTGTCCCATATGTTGTTGTAGGTTGTGTTTTCATTTTCATTTGTCTAGAGGTATTTTTTAATTTCTTCTTTGATTTCCTCACTAACCCAATAGTCATATAACGATGTATTTTTAGTCTCCACATATTAGTGGTTTTCCCTTTTTTCTTTTTGTGATAGATTTCTAGTTTGACATCATCATGATCAGAGAAGATGCTTGGTATTATAATATTTCAATCTTCATGTATTTATAGATACTAGTTTAGTGACCCAATATGTGGTCTATCTGGAGATTGTTATTTTTCTGAAGTGTCCTAAATGTGTAGAACTTCCACTTTTTCAATAGTTATTGTATGTAGGGAGAACTGAACTGCATCTTCTGAGTCAGGGGTAAGAATGGGCCTAGAGGAGTCCACTCACTGGTAAAAACAGTATTTATGAGTGCTTAATGTTTGTGATACTCCTGAAACCTGATCACTCTGAGTTTTTAGACTCACATCTCTGCTGGTGGTGGGGTCACATTGTTACACGTCACAGGATCAACTTGAACCCTGAGGGGATGTAGGAAGGTGAGTACTATCCTGTTCTCTTGTCCTCTTCAGTGGGAACCTGACCCACATGGGCTATCCCAGTTCCTTGCATATATCTAACCTCACTTAAGGGTGCATCTCCACAGTCTCCACACTAATCAATTCTCCCCCCCGCCAACATGTTTATTTATTTATGCACACAAGAACTGGGGTACAGGCCAGAGGTGTGGGGTGTATGTGTGAGAGGATTAGCCATGGGCTAAACATGGGAACACAGTTCTGAGACTTTTTTTTTAATCAAGAGAAGCTGTAGTAGATACAATTTATTTATTTCTTTATTATTTATTTATTTTTATTTTTCTTACATCCTTGTTCATTTTAGCTCTCAGATTTTCATGGCAGCCTCTTGTTCTGCCTACACTCTAGGACTGTCTCTTTACCCACCTTTTGTTGTATGAAGAAATTGAATTTCTTCAGAATATCCCTTCTGATATGACCAGCATTGGTCCCCAATATCTCAGAGGCACTCTAGTTTCACTCCAAGTCACAGAATCCTCTAGATCCAGTGTCAGCCTGAGCTACTTTCAGATTACCTTCCCAGAAATGAAGCAGGGAACCTCCTCTGATGCCATCTTTCTATAACCCAGCTCATTTTTTTTGAAAACAGAGTTTAGGATTTCATTGACTTTTGGGTTCAAAATCAAGTGAATACAAGCTACTGCCTCTCCATTGCTGTAATAATATTTTTTTTTCTTAAACACAACCAATTTTAATTGCTCATCTTATGTTACACAGTTCTTAGTCCCTACGTGTTAAGGGGCAAAGTAGGGTTGTTTGAGGTTTTTAGATGACTACAGAGATCAAGTAGAGCAAAAGAGAGTAGAGCAAGAGCAACTGGACACGAGCCCAAGATGGTCACCAAAGACAGATCCTCTTTGGGCCACTGCGAGGCAAATTGCAAGAATTGGCTTTGTGAGTTCCTCATCATGTAGGGAAGCAAATCATGGGGGTGGAGCGGGCGGGGTGGGGGGTTATAATTGTAGGTTGAAACTTGGAAACTTACCATGGAGAAGGGCAAGAAGACAAGGGACTGAGGAGTCATCCTGGGGGTCAGTACTAGCAAGAGCCAAGGGATGAGATGAAAGATGTTGTACATGTTATGCTGACCACAAAATAAACCAGTTCTAGAGACTGGAAGGCAAATTCTCTCTGGTGCTCAAAAACTTATGTTTCTGGTGATCATGGAAAATGGTGGAAGTTGGGTTTCTAATAGTCAAAGTTTTCTTGGCTTTACCTCATTTGATCTTTTAAGGAGTTAAAGGGGATGTTTGTCAGTGTGGACTCGGGCAGATTCTCATATTGGAAATTTATTAAAGTTGGCCCATTGTCTCAGACTGAGAAATTTGGAACCTGAAATCTGTTATCTATCCCTCCTAGTTCCCTGTCATCTGTTGATTTAATAAACATACCATTATTGTCCTCATCTAAGTCATTGCAAATGTTTAGCAGAGCAGTCCAAGGACAAATAGTTCTATGGCACAACATAAAAATCTCCTTTCAGGTTGACAACCATCTATTAATCACAACTCTTTTGAGAACAGCCATCCAAGTGCTTACTAATCTATCTAATGGTACCAGCATTTAGCTTGAATTTCTAAATCTTGACCATAGGGATCTAATGAGAAATGCTGTCAAACACCTTGCTAAATTGTAATTTGTTTTGTAATTCTCCATGCCAGAAGTATAATGAGGGTTAGATTGGCATGATTAATTCTTAGTGAATTGACTCTTGGTGATCACTGCTAATACTTTCAAGTATGTCTTAAAATCATTTCCTTTAAAACCTACTTTGAAATTATTCTAGAGATTTTCATCTAGCCTATTGGTCTTTCGTTTATAAAATCTTTTTTCTACCCTTCTTGAAATTTCGTAAAATGTTTAATCCTCTCAAGCCTACTGAGACTTCCCTTATTCTCCATAGTTGTTGAGAAAGTATAACATTTCACCTTTCATTATTTCTACAAGACCCCAGAGACATAATTTGTATAGACTGGAGACTTGAACTTGCTGAGAGCAGTAAGTAAGGTGTGTTTTCACCAAGTTTGACTTCTCTCTTACAATGTTTGCATTATCTTTTCTAATATGAAGACCAATTTCTTTGAGATAAAATAGGAGGAGAAATAACAGGTAGTTCTACATAATCCATGATCAATTAACCTCAATATCTATTCTAAGTATAAAAATTTCTTATTCTTCTTACCCTTGAATATACACTTTAAAAAAGCCTTTTCTGTTGTTTTAACATAAGCCCTTATAGGCTAAAACCCAGTAAAACACTTACACAGTTTTCATAGATGTCTAACATCATGTTACTTTTAAAATATTATTCTTGAAATTTATTCCAGAGTCACCCAATCACTGTGAGACCTATCTCTATTTAACTCCTGATTTTGGAAATTTAGAAGATTCTACTCCTTGTTTAGCACAAGTATAGCTTTTTTACAACTGCTATTGTCATTTGTTTAAGCTAATAATAAAACAAGCCTACCAAGAAGTGGTAACAAACATACATCTGTCCAGTAAAGGTTCAGAGGGATACTATGTGCCAATGAAACCTGAAACTAAGGGTAAGATACTTTTTTTTTATTTAGGTATTTTTTTCTTTAAAAATCTCATGATTCTGGAGCTGTTACCTTTAATTTCCCCAAAATTATACACAGTATTACTGGACTTCTTTTCTATATAATTTGCTCTATCCTGTTGAGGAGTCCTATTTTATTCCATATGAGCTTCCATATCTTGTGGCTACTTAAATTTAAGTAACTGAAACAGAATAAAATAAACCTAGTTCCTTAGTAACACCAGTGATATTTTAAATGCTCAGTAGATCTGAGGCTAGTTGTTTCTACATGAGGTAGCACAGATATAGAGCATTTCCATGATCAAGAAAGTTTGTTTGGTCCTTCCTGGTAGCGCAAGGGGTTAAGCACTGTGCTATGAAGCAATCCACAACCTCTGCAGCACAAGTTCGATTCCCGGCTGGCCAGGGATCAACCCACATGGCCCAGCAGACCTCTCCTGTCTCACCCGCTGCTCCCCTCAGCAGTGTACTTCAGTCGATCTGCCTGTCCTGTTCCCCACTCTTTCTCTGGTGAATCTTCTCACCCTCCTGCATCTCTGGCCTGTGCCCCAGCTCTTGTATAAATAAATAAATAAATAAATAAATCTTTAAAAAAAAAAAAAAAGAAAGTTCTTTTGGACTGTGCTGGTCCAGCTTTTCCTCAAGTCCTTTCAAATTCTTCTCAATCAGGAAGGCTGGATTCACTCGACATACACAGAATTGGCCTTTGTTGTCATTGCAAGTCATTGGATTCATGTTTATCTATCTGGACAGTTTTATTGCAGTGGGCTCCTGAGGCTACAGCCTTTAAGGTAATTTTCATGTGCTTAGTTTAGGCACACTCTTGTGGAGTGATTGCAGTGCACATCAGCTCCTTTATCTCCACCAAGGAACCATGGTTTGCAAATGATTGTGAGCAAATATTTCCTAGATCCCCCTGGTGGTCATTGTAATGACCATGCCTTATAAAATGCTGCCACTTGCAGACAATCAAAATATTTACTGGATAGACACTTAGGATGGGCACAATGCCATAGTGGTTGCTCCAATTTATAGCCACCAATAGTGCACACTTTCTTACCATACTTGTTATTTCTTTGTCTTCTTGGTGATAGCTATTCATATAGGTGTGAAGTATTATCTCATTGTGGTTTTGATTTGCATTTCCCTCATGACTAGTTATGTTGAATATCTTTTTGTATACGTGTTGGCCATCTGTATATTTTCTCTGGGAAAATGTCTATTCAGATTCTCTCCAATTTTAAATTGCATTGTTTTCTTGCAACCAAGTTTTATGAGCTCATTATATATTTTGGATATTAACTCCCTAGCAGATATATGATTTAAAAATTGTTTTTCTCATTCAGTAGATTATGTTTTCATTTTGTTGATGGTTTTATTTGGGGGTAATTGGTGACAGGGTCAAGAGCTACAAACTTCTAGTTATAAAATAAAGACTATAATGTATTCAGTTTTAAAATGGGATATAATGTACAACATGGTAACTATAGTCAATAATATGCAGAGCATACTTGAAAGCTACCAAAAGAATAGATTCTAAAAGTTAATTTTGTATGGTAACAGAAGGTAATTATATTTATTGTGGTCATCATTTTACAAAATATACAAATACCAATTCATTATGTTTTACACCTGAAACCAATATAATGTCATATATAGATACCTCAATAAAACTTTAAACAAATGTTCGCTTCTCTGAGGAAATTGATAAAGAGGAAACTCTTTATTTCTTGAGAAACTCCCTTCAAAAGCTAAAGAAAAGTACCATAGGTTAGGAGGAAATAAAAGGAAAGAAGAATAAGGAAAGGAAGAAAGTGCCCATTTACCTATGAATTTCATTCTTCTTCATCTTTGTCTGTTTCCATGTCAAAGCATTTTAGAGAAGGGCTGGAATATGCAGGTTATGGAGGAAGGAAAGAAGATGATGAGAAAAGAAGGAAAAGAGCATGATGGGACAGGGGAAGCAGGAGGGCAAGTGAGAAAGAGCATTTTAAACCTAGAAAGGACTGCAAAGTCCATTTGGCCTATCTCATGTCATTGATGAAATATGAACAGTTCATTTGACATTTAATACAAATCTGCTGGGAAAAAAAAATGAAGAAATTGAGGTTGAAAGACATAGGTTAAATGACTTGTCTAGAGTTACAAAGCTGAGTGTCACAGCCAGGACTAGAAACCAGTGATTTCCCACCATCCGCTTTACCCTGCATCCCACCAGGGTGGCCTAGGGAGTAGGGGCCAGGGAGGGGACTGTGGGGTGGGGAACAAACCAAGGAGAAAAAGTAAATTTGTATGTCAGCTGTCAGCCTCCCTTGTGACTTGCTTTTCTCTAAGCAGAAGAAAGTTTCACAGCAGCTTCACCTACTCAATTTGAATGTCACAGTTTCCCCATCCCAATAGAGATTTCTAATTGGCAGGAGACCTTGTCTAGCCTGCACTGTGCCACACCAGCTGCATGACCCTGTATGAGGTCCTGCTGGACTGTTTTCCCCTAATAGCTTGCATTTAGCTTAGTAGCACATGTCCCTCGTAAGCCTGGCCCAGCTCCAAACAGATTTCTGAAGTAGCGTGGAATTGCTAAAATTTCACCTACACTGAAATATCAAATCACATCGAAACAGTTTGACAGGGATTTTTTTTTTCCATTATTAAAGTTTGTATATTTTTCCTATTGTCCTTTTTTTTAATATTTTGTTTTATATAATTCTTACATCATTTTTCATTTTTGCACAATGTATGCATTTTCATTTTGGTTATATTCCCCATACAATTGCACCCCCCTTATTTTGACCCTAATCCTTCCTCTCCCTGCCCCCACCCCCATAGCCTGTAGTATGTCTCTGCTTGTTGATTATGATTTTTACTTTATTATAATTAGTCTTTTTCCTGGTCCCTTATTTAGGTGTTCTAAATTCCTGCTATGAATGAGACCATCCTGGGACTACATCAAATTGACAGGGATTTTAAACAGAACTCTCAAGTGACTTTATCACATTCCTTCCCATTGATCTTAGATAATCAGACACGGAGCAGGTTTAATTCTCATCTCTAGAAAACTCTCCAGGTCAAGAACTTTGGCATCAGAGTTTGGACTTGGAGGTCACACAGATCTGATTTCAAATGCGAACTGTCACAGCATTGTGTTGTGGGGTACTTACTCTCTCTGATACAATTTAGATGATAATAGCAACAAGTAAGGACTCGAAGACAGTCCTTGTTATTGTATGGGACTACAATGCCTGGACAACATCACAGGAGTGACACATTGATTACATGTGTGGCTTAGAGTGACAATTCTGCCACCCTCTGATTCCAACAATGTGACCTTGGGACAAGTCACTTCCTTTCTTTCTTTCTTTCTTTCTTTCTTTCTTTCTTTCTTTCTTTCTTTCTTTCTTTCTTTCTTTCTTTCTTTCTTTCTTTCTTTCTTTCTTTCTTTCTTTCTTTCTTTCTTTCTTTCTTTCTTTCTTTCTTTCTTTCTTTCTTTCTTTCTTTCTTTCTTTCTTTCTTTCTTTCAAAAGATTTATTTATGCATACAAAAATGGGGGTGCATGCCAGAGGTGTGGGGTGTGAGAGGATTCACCAGAGACAGAGGGGAACAGAACAGGCAGACTGACCGAAATATACTGCTGAGGGGCGCCGCAGGCGAGTCAGGAGAGGTCTGCTGCGCCATGTGGGTAGCTCCCTGGCTGGGGATCAAACTCATGCTGCAGTGGCTACGGTCAGCTTCATAGGTATTCATAGGTAGCATCTTAACCCTTGTGCCACAAAGGAGGCCCCATTTGATTTCTTTTTAGTGTTCTGATCTGCACCCTAGGGTTTGTAATGATAACTAAGGGCTACTAAGGGTTACTAATGTCCTCCCAGTTGAGAGGTCAAATTGAGATGATGCTTGTAGTGTGCTTAACTCAGAACCTGGCATATGATAAGCATTAGCTCTTAAGCATTATAAGAATAATGACATTATTTCTTAATGTCATGCGGTTTCTGTGTACACTCTGTTGTCCTTGGGGCACCAAGGAAGCTAGTTTAAAATCCTCGGTCAAAAACATCTGCCGAGTGGCAGCATTTGCACCGCACTTGTGATAAATGTCCTAACTCCGACAGTTTCCACCCGGCTCAGTGAGGCGAGCATCGGGTTTTATGGGTCTGACGAAGATGTTTGAAATATTGTAGGAGATTGTCAAAGAATACTTAGACCTATTCCAAAAAAGGGCCGTTCTTAATTTTCATCTTTCCTGCAAGTCAGAAAGATATATACTCTCCAAATAATGGCAGTTTCCTTGTCCTGAAGTTATGGCAGCTCGGTGATACAATAAACAGCACCCTGTCATAAGGACCGCATAAAACATGGTCTGAAATTTCTTTAAAAGTAAAAAGAAACATGACTACGGCAGATGACCTTTCCTCCGAGGGCACAGCTGTTTTGTGTGGTTAGAGGGACCCGTGGTTTCATACTTAGGGGCTACGATATATGACCGGCTTTTCTCAAAGTGTTTCCATGAGAAATGACAGTGCTTTCTAGAGGGGAGGCTATTCTGCTGCATTCACCTTGGGCAGGAGACATTCACTTTTTTCCCTTTCTGATGTTTTCCAAATGGTACTGTGCTGAGTACTTGTGACTGGAAACGCTTTTAGTATGTGAGGTGGAAGTGGTGTCAAGAATACAAAGGCGTCTTCTGTTTCCTGGGAGAGCCTGTTATCTGGTGGGTGGTCAGTCCCTGTAGGGACCTCTGGGTGCTGAGGACTCACTCAAACCCAGTGCTTCGGTGGGTGAGGACTGACTGTTTACACAGAACATTGGTAACAGTTGCTTTGTTAGAGATTATAGGTGATTTCCATTTTCTTGAAAAAATTTTATTTCTCCTGCAACATGTTATGTGTGCAATGCATTAAAATAGTAAAGAAGTCACAAGTCTAAAATTTTTAATGTGTCATGTTGGTGGGACTGGATGTTTTTTTCTTTTTCTTCTTTTGCAAATGCTCTTTAACATGTTTTGTTTACTTCACAGTAAAACTAAAAAGAAGGGTTACAGCTTCATTTCATTTTTTGGTTGGCTTTCCCCCCCGAGGCATCGATGGTTAGTAAAAACCTACCATTAAAGTCTTGGACCCCTGCCCCCTCCCAACCCTCAACTCTGTCCTCTAAATTAGAATAATCAGTCCTTTGAGACAGGGGTTTGGCAACCTCGCTGCAGGATGGGGTGGAGTATATGCCAATTACTGACTGCCACAGCGCCAATATAAAAATGTGCTCTCACTGCTCACATCCAACACCCTGCAGCTGACCTGTCAACAGCAGGGCGCGGAGTGCACGTCCCGATCTGGTGGGAGATTTGTTCTGATTTATCTCTGTTCTTTTACCTCGTCCCCTGTGTGACCATACTGGACATATGCAAAATGGCTGGCTTGATTTCGAAGTACGAGATGAGGCCCTGAATAGTTGACTTATTGGTAATTAGACCACACTGGTATTGAACTTATGACCTCAGCCTCATTAGAGCTGTATTTGGACCAACTGGGTTGACCAGAAACAGATTCAAAACAGTGAGTGAACGAGGTCTTTGGTGCAGGGTCAAAGGCCTATTTACACTACCCAAAAATTATAAGTGGATTCTTACTCTACCATGTTAAAGGAGCAGCAGCAGATGAAATGACCATAAGGACAGGTCACTGTTCTCTGCCTCCTAAGTGTGGCTTATATAACAGACCTCTTCTGGCTCTTCCCTTAACTGAATCTCCATGTAAGTCAAGGTTTACTAAAGGGAGAAACAAATGTTTTCACAGGAGTTTTTTCTTCTAGTTGCTAGTGCCCAGTAAGTAACAAAATCACTAGGAGTAAAATCCTTTACTTTAGGAATGATTTCCTTTGAAATGACTCTTCAATTTTAGAATATCCAGCATTATTTTCACTCTGCTTTTCAGGGAGATCTAAAAACAGTAAAGTAGTCAAAAGGAACTGGTTTCCCAGTGACAGGGTAGGATACATGGAAAAGGTAAGACAAAAGAATGGTAGGAGACAGTGTTAGAATAAAGAAATGGAATAGAAATAGACTCAAAAAGTAACAGGATTTTGCATATGATAATGCTACCATTTTAACTCAGTGGGAAGAGACTGGTTACCTAATAATGGTTAGCATTGGTAGGTAGTTTCCTGTTTCAGACCACACCTAAAGTAAATATTTAGATGTGAAAATAAAATCTTACCCTTCTAAAGGACAATGAAGTAATTCTTTAAAAATGTTGGAAGGCCGTCCTAAGTGTGCATGGAAGTACAGAAGAAAAGGATGGAATTATTTAACACCATAAAACCCTATTCTGAAAACTTATGTGTATCAAATACTAAGTAATATGAAAAGGCAAACAATATTTTTGGTGACTATACAAGAGTCAATCACAAGATGTTTATGATACATTGAGAGTTTTAATAGTAAGTTATTTAGAAGTCATAAGGAGAAAAAGATGAACAACTTACTAAAAAAGAGACAAATGAAATGAGCATCGCATTACATAAGAAGAAATGTAAAAGGCCAGTATACTCATGAAAAATGACTATGAAAATGTACTTAATCTCTCCGATCAATGTCAGAAATTGTACATTTTAAACAATGGGAAGTTAATTTTTCTTCCAAAAAACATTCAAAGATAAAAATAAAAATGCTGGCAGTGTTGCAGGGAAATTAGAACTTTCTTTGCCATACTTTTCTAGAGGGCTATTTGGCAGTATCAAAGAAATGACTTAAAATTTTGCATGTATTATAATCCCAAAATTCTACTTTCAGAAATCAATCTGAAAGGTATAATCATGGATATGTGCAAATATTGTTATTAGAATGTTGATCAAAGCATTTTTATAACGACTAAAAATTGGAAACAGCTTAAGATTCCTACAATAGTAAATTGGCTAAATATATCATAGTATTGGGTGTAGGAGGGAGATTCTTGCAACCTTAACATATTGTAGAAAAAAAATGTGTTTCATGTAGTTTGAAAATATTCACTGTTACCTTCCTCAGGAAAAAAAAAAGTGACTTTAAAATTGTATTATTATAAATTACATATTGTAGATGCGTAGAAAAAGATGGTAGACTAATACACATTAGCTATAGCAAAACTGTTAAAATACTTTTCTCAGGACATGGGACTTGGAAGTTGATTTAAAACTGATTCTTATCATTTTTTGTTTAGAGTGACTATGTGAGACTTGGAGAACCAAATGTAAAGCAATTTATTGTATTTTGAAGATTTTAGCTAGTAGTTAAGCACGGATAGTAGAAAGAATAGGATAAGGTATAAGAAAGTCCTTAACATGGGCTTAGAAAGATAAGGGGGCTTTGGCACAGAGATTTGAACTTGAATCTAAACTGTTGCCATGTAGCCCAAGAGCTTGGCACACTCTATTGGAGACCCAGTGCCCTAGTGGGTGAGTTGTATGAGTTCCAACCCACAGGTCTTTTGTTTTGTAGTTAGACTTCTTATTTCAATGGCTCCTGCAGGTCTCCATAAGATGGCAGGCAAGGAACAGAGAAAAAGCCCCGTCTGCCATTGTAAAATGACTTCTCTCACACTATTCCTTGCTATCCTGTGAAACCCACTCAAGTGTGGCCCCCTTCTTCAAGGCTAAATGGGGTGATGTTTTCCTTCTCAAGCACTGGTGGACTCAAGCGCAACTGCTGTCTTATCTGTTATTCTATAAAAAAAGGAATGATGCTCCGTGAAAAAAGTCAGAAGAAAAAGAAAAATACCGGATGGTTTCACTTATAGGAGGAATATCGGGGAACCAAATAAGACATCGGGGGGGGGGGAAATAATAACAGTACAAAACACAACAAAACAAAACAAAAACAAACAATTATAAACCAGAGACATCCTGCAGGGGAGGGAGGAGAGGGATCGGAGGGAGGGAGAGAAGAGCACAGGGGACTGTGGTGATGGTGCACGGGTGACCATTCTTTAAAAATGAACAATAATGTAAAATATATATAAATAAATAAACTTAAAAAGAAAAAAAATGGAACTTATATGCATGCAACCAAAGCATAAGTGAAGGACACGACTTGTGAGCCACAGACTGATTTGGCACCCTGGGGAAGTTTTAGATGTCAGGAAGGGGAGGCGGTAAAGTGAGTCTCTGGAACTGGCACTCCAGCAGGCACCTCGCTGGAGGTGGATTCACGTCCAGGATTCTGGTTCCCCAGCTGGATTCACATCCAGGATCACAGGAAATAAACAGAAAAGGGGGAGGTGGCGATGGAGTAGGACTTTGGGGGCCCTGGTGGCGGGTGCAGTGTGATAACATACATCAGAAGAGGTGTGAACCCATACTTCTGAATAGTTTACAGTGTTGTAAACTATTATCTCAATTAAAAACAGGATTTAAAAAACAACCAAAATAAATAAAGAGAAGAGTTACTTATGGGAATGGAAAAGAATGTTCTATACAAAAGCTCCTCTAAGACTGGGGGCATAAAACACCACTTCTTTGGTGTCATGGTGGCAGACCTTGTCACTAATGTGTGTGTGTGTGTGTGTGTGTACTCACTCCAGGTGGACATTGGGTGTTAGAGGAAGATTTTCCTTTATGTCTGTGATATGGAGCTGGTGCACTGCTGACCTCTGAAGGACACAATGGCAGTCCTTTTTTGGTGACATTGAAAAGACAGAGAAAGAGAGGATGGAAAAAAATAATATGGAGGTGGACTCCAGACCGTAACTGTCAGGGCATGTTTTGTGCACTGTAAAACCCCTTCGCAGATCCCCACATAATTTGGGGGGAACTTGTTAAGGGGTTAAATATTTCACGGTAGTAAGCAGGGTAGAAAACCTCAGCAAACTGCTACTATTAACATAACTTCCCTTTAAACCCAGAGCTTAAGTGCCCTGGGAAAATGTGTGTTACAGAGACAAGTTTCTATGATTAATTCAGCTGGCTAGAGCTTGGTACTAATGAGACCAAGGCCAAGGCTAGCAGCTCTATCCCCATCGGGGCTGTTAGCGTCTCATGGTTCTAAACTGAGGTGACTCCCTTCACCCTTGCACATAGTGGGGATTGGGTGAGAGAGGATCGTGTCTGACCCCAGTTTGAGTGCTTTTCCAGCACCCATGCTTTCCCCTCTAGCACAATGCCACTGCTCTGAGTACACTTGGAGTTGGAATTTTGCAACCTGACACTATAATCAATGACATTGTCCCCAGAGCCACAATGCACTTAAAGAACAGAGGTTGCCCACACTTAAAGACAGTCCAGGTCACTGTTATCCACCCTTCTTTTTTTTTTTTTTTTCTTCTCTTCCCTAAAGATTTATTTATTTATTTATTTATTGTACTTACACAATAGCTGGGGTACAGGCTAGAGGCATGGGAGGGTGAAAAGACTCAGCAGAGACAGAGCAGGGAGCAGAACAGGCAGACAGACCAAAAGCACTGCTGAGGGGAGCAGTGGGCATGACAGGAGAGGTCTGCCACACCATGTGGGTATCTCCCTGGCTGGCTGGGAATCGAACCCGTCCTGCAGAGGCTGCGGACAGCTTCACAGCACTGTGCTCAACCTGCTATGCCACTGGGAAGGCCCAGCCACTCCTTTCAATAGCATTTGCTTCACCAACTGGTTTTCACAAATAAATATATCTTGAAAGAAACCATGCGGAGGTTACCCTTGCCTGTGATTTTTGATAGGATCTTGCATAAAACAAGCTTCCATTCTTTTTCCATCTTGTAAGAATTACTTGGCAATCTGCAGCCATGTGCTTTTGGAAAGCAGTCACGTTGGATATTTACCTGGGTGCCTTGAAGTGTCCCATCCCTTTAGTCTGAAACCTCTCGTTTTGTGTTTCGTTGTATAGGACTTGTCCAATCACCCCTTTCATATCCACTCAGTCTAAGTATTTATCAGGATTATTTGAGTTGTATGTAACTGAAGCTCAACTGAAACCAGCTTTATTTACGGGCTCACATACCTTGGAAGGGTATTAAGTTTGTTCACAGAATCTAAAGAAGAAACTACAGGGATCAGAGTCTTAGCAACTGGAGCGGGACACAACCCTACCACGGACCTCTCCTCTTTGTCTTGGCTTCATTCTCCATATGGTAGCCAGCACTCCCAAATGCACATTCCCCTGACTTAACAAACATAGCTGCAAAACTACCTTTTCCAGAACCTTATAGTAATGCAAGAGAAGGGTTCTCCTCTGTTTATTCCTTGGACCAAATGCTGTTTTCCAAGGGGTTAAAGTATTAAGATCAGCAGGGTCAAGGTCATGTGCCCGCTCCGTGGCTTGAATGCATGTGCTGTGACAAGTGGGGAAATTGTGTCAGAAAAAAGAGACACAATCATGAGGACAAAGAAAAGCAGTTACTATAATTCTTCATCCCCCTCCCTAAGACTTAAGCGACTTCAGCTTCTCAAAATCACAACGGAATCTTCTGCAGTTTCCTGGAGTAGTATAAATGCAAATCAGAGGAGAGAAGAAGTCTGTGTGATAAATTTGGAATTTAATATTTATATTATTATAAGGGATAGCATGTAGGTCCTTCTTCAACAGACAAGGAAACACGTGATTCACAAAATTGAAGTGAATGGCCAAAGACGTATCGCCCAATTAGTCACTGGACCAAACCCCAGATCTCTTATATTCAAGTTTATTGCCTTTTCCTATGTTGGTCTGTCTTCAATGGATGTGTAATCAAACTCATTTATGAGTTTTGGGAATGGTGGAACTTCCAAGCTGTCTACAGGGTGTTTTGGGGCAGGTCAGCCTTGATGGCCTTCAAATGCCACCACTAGGGCAACCTCTAGCCTCTAGGTCAGTAGGCATGTCTGCTTTTAGGAGTTCATAGAATATATGAAGCCAGTTTGCTGTGGATCTTGGACAGAAAGAATAAACCACAGTTGCTTTGTGTTGGTTGTGTGCGATTTCTGGGGCCTATGTCACAGGTTCTGGGCAGAAAGAAAGGAAGGGAGAAATAAAAATTCAAAGCCAGCCTGGGGTTCCACTTCCAACTAAGATGTGGGAAACATAAGAGAACCTTGTTTCTACCCTAGCAATGAGAAAAAGCTGGATAATCTGAAAATCCTAACTTTTTGGAGCCCATTAAAGAGCTGAGGTCAAAAAGCAACCCAAACTGTGTTCCGGTAGAGGAGAGCGCTAGGCCCATTCCAGGAGACAAGTAACTGGTGAGCTACTGCACTTTTTTTCTCAGAGCAAGGGGAGCCATAGCTGCTGGAATTTCAGGAAATTCCTAAAGTCCAAGTGTAGCCTGATTTTACTTGTTATTTTTTAAAAGATTTATTTATTTATGCATACAAGAACTGGAGTATATATAGGTCAGAGGTGGGGGGGGTGAGAGGATTCACCAGAGACAGAGCAGGGAACAGAACAGGTGGATCTAATGAAATACACTGCTGAGGGGAGCAGCGGAAGAGACAGGAGAGGTCTGCTGTGCCATGTGGTAGCTCCCTGGTCAGCCAATAGCTTCACAGAGCTGTGTTTAATCCCTTGCTCCACCAGGGAGTCCCTGATTTTACTTGTTAATTCTTTGAGAGTATGTTGGGCACTAAGCAGAGGTGGGAACTTCCAAAATAATCAACCTGGTTTTGACACTTTTCCTTCTAGAGTATTGGAAGATGGATTGGTTGTCTATTGCTGTGTGACAAATTATCCCCAAACTCAACAGCTCAAAACAACAAATATTTCTTATCTCAGTACCTCTGTGGGTCAGGAATCCTGGGGTAGCCTAGTTTTCTGGTTTGGTGTCTCTCAAGTTGGCAGTGGAGGTGTTGGTCATGGCTGTGGTCCTTGGTTCCAGTCAAGGCTTGACTGGAGAAGGAACTGCCACAAGCTCATGCACATGGCTCATGCTGGAAAGGCTCAGGTTCCCGCTGGCTGCTGCTCATAGGCAGAAGTTCCTTGAAATGTGGTTGCCTCACAGGCCTCTTGTGGTATGGCGGCTGTCTTCCCTGAGGACAAGTGGCTACTTGAGAGAGCCAGAGAGGATGCCTGAAAGGAAAGCCACATATCACCTAATCTCAGAAGTGACATCCCATCGTTTCTGTTGTATTCTGTCCATTAGAAGTCAGTCACTAGGTAGACTGGGGAAGGGAATTCACAGAAGGACATGGCTGCTAGAACGCAGAGATTCTCGGCAGCCATCTTAGTGGCTGTATGCCACACAGGAAGACGGCATTGGGGGCCCAAAGCTCACTGTTAATCTTTGTGCCGGAGATAAGTAGGATTGAAGGGTGTTACTGTGTCAAGTTTTGTAAGAACTGGTTCCTTGACAGGAAAATCAGAGCCTGCAAATCAAGGATTTGAGGTTGGGTTAGAAAGGTACTGAGTAATAAGAATGATGGAAGAAGCAAGAGAGCAAACACAAACACAAGATAGATGTTATGTCACTACATTTCCAAAACAAACCCATGTGAAAGGTATTAGTTCAATTTTACAGATGAAGAAATGAAGCCTCAGAGTAAGTCCATTTCTCAAGGTCACACAGGTATTGTGGTGATGACTGCATGACTCTGTAAATATACTAAAAATCACTGGATTGTGCACTTAAAACAGATATTTCTATAAGTTCCATTTCAATTAGCTATTGTTTTTTTTTTTTTAAGAGACATGTATTTATTTATTTGTTTGTTTGTTTGTTTGTACATGCACTGGGTACAGTCAGAAGCGCGGGAGGGTGAGAGAATTCACCAGAGCCAGAGCAGGGAGCAGAGCAGGCAGAAGGACCGAAGTACACTGCTGAGGGGAGCAGCGGGCGGCAGGAGAGGTCTGCGCGCCATGTGGGACCCTCCTCCTGTGGCCGGGGAGCAGCCGGGGATCGAACTGGCGCCGCAGAGGCCACGGGCAGCTTCGCAACCCAGCGCTCAACCGCTGCGCCACTGGGGAGGCCCTCAATTAGCTATTGTTAAGGAGAAGACCACTCAGTGTGACAGTGTCGGTCTTGATTCTCACTGTGTCACTGTCCCAGGGCAGCCATCACACAACGCCACGGACTGGCCGACTCATGCAGCCAACATTTATTTTCTTGTAGTTCTGAGATCAAGATGTGGTGGGTTTCGGTTTCACCTCTGCCCTTGCCTTGCAGGTGACTCCTCCCAGTGTCCTCAGGTTTCTGTGTACACAGCCTGGTGTCTCAGCAAGTGTCCAGATCTCCTTTCTTACCAGTACACCAGTCAGATTGAATTAGGACCCACCCAAATGATCCCACTGTAAATAAATTACCTCTTTAAAGGTTTTTTCCTCCAATATGGTTACATCTGTACATATTTATATATACATATTTGTACATACTAGGTTTTAGGACTTCAGCATAAGAATTTTCAAGGGCCAGAACCTCTCTGGTAGCACAAGAGGTTAAGACGTAATCTATGAAGCTATCCACAGCCACTGCAGCACGAGTTCGATCCCAGGCCAAGGAGCTACTCACATGGTGCAGCAGACCTCTCCTGACTCACCCGCTGCTCCCCTCAGTAGTGTATTTCAGTCAATCTGCCTGTTCTGTTCCCCACTCTGTCCCTAGTGAATCCTCTCACCCCCCACACCTCTGACCTGTACCCCAGTTCTTGTATGCATAAATAAATAAATCTTTTTTAAAAAAAGAATTTTCAAGGACCCCTATTTAGTCCATAACAGACTCTAAAGCTTTTGCTCCTTGGTATGGCTTTTCCAGGTAAAAGAAGTCTATTGTTTTTGTGAGTGACATCTACTGATAAACATTATCCTGGTTTTATTAGTATAGCATTTGTTGTGTTTTGGTAGAACAATATTGTGAAAATTTTATCCATACAGATAAGTATTTGCAAATGGTAACGGTTTTAAATAAGCTCAATTGCAATCTCAAGATACTCTTCAAGTAAATTGATGCAAAGTCCCAAAGAGGAGCAATTGAATTAAAAAAAATTAAGTTAATTACTACTAATATTTAACATCCATTAATATTATTTATCACAGGGAGAAAAGTTAAATAAAAAAGCTTCATAAATAAAAAATGCGGAATAAATTCTAAAACGACTTGTATTGTGCAGCTATCTGGTCATCTCTTGACTGGTTTCTGTGCAGCTGACAATTTGGGAGGGAGTACATCCTTGGAGCACATATTCACACGCCTGGCTTGCACACATAGCTTGTGCACATTCACTGCTCACTAAAGAACTTGCATACAAAATATACACACAGCCATGCAGAGGCTGAGATTTTAAAAGGTCCAGACACACAAGTTAACTTAGTGGAGTCCTGTTGTGTTAAAATTCGACACTTGATGTATAAGACATTTGATAGTGCATTTGGCTTTCTTTTTAAAGGTAAAAGTAATTTGTACAGATATTTGAGTCAAATATTGGAGGGACCTCAGTGTAGCCTGGGGTCCAGAGGTGTGCGGTTTGGTTTGAAACTACCTGCAATAAATTCTGAGGCTCCTCCTGCCCCTCCCCACCCCATGCCACATGCAGCAACATGGGACTGTTGGGTGTGAAGACTGGGCAGTGTCTGCTGTTCAGACAGACAGGTCTCTGGCTTCTGGACTTATTCTAGTTGCATTGGATCATAAACCGGATAGGAGATCTGCGGAGGGAAAAGTCAGGTATATGCTTGAAAGAAAATTCTGGGACAATTTGAACTGAAGGCCTCCCCCTGGATTAACTAACCCAGGGATTTAAAGAGTGAAATGAGAATCTCTATTATCTGCATTCCAGATCAACACAAACTTTAGCATTCCTCAGGAAGAATCAAATGTCACTTAAAACTGCCTTTTTTGTCTGCTTCCTCCCTCAATTAGAGAGGCCTTTGGAGTGCTGAGGCCAAATGAGTCCATAAAAAGGGCTTATTTGCCATTTGGTACTCAAATGAAGCCAGCGGCTCTCACTTTCTCCCCGTTCTCATTGATGCTCTCTCCACACCCCTCTCCCCATCTTTTTAAACCAATTAAGGGAACTGCAAATTCAGTTCAAGTGCCACAAAAGCTGTTCCTTTTTTTTTTTCCGTATTGAGTTTTTCAGTCAACAGGAGAAGCTAGCCAAGATCCCTTTATCTCAAAGACAAACAAAGGCAGCTAATGAGGGAGGTGGGAGGACTAGGAGGAAAGAGGGGACATTCTGGAAGCCTTAGTAATTCTTTGGCCGATAAGTTGGTTTTATACAGCTTGAATTGTGTGCCCTGGAACCGTTCCCGCGCAGAGCTGGGCCACTAGGTGGCAAGAGAGGGCCGCCAAAGCCTTGTCCTTGCTGCCCGAGGAACTTCAGGCTGTGCTTTAAACCCCGAGTTTATTGAATGGAACAATATCAAGAATTTTAGTTGAGAGGTCTGATCCTTGGCTGTTGAGACCCTACCTTCCGACCCTTTGCCCTTATCCTGCCTCTTCATGTCCAGTTTCAGCCACATTTGTATTTTTCATTTTTAGGAAGATGTGGGTAAGATACTGTCACATTTTAGCCTCAGGGGAAACTGCCAAGCACCATTTGCCCCCTTCTCTCTCTCTCTCTCTTTTTTTAAAGATTTATTTTTTATTTATTTATATAAGAACCGGGGTACAGGCCAGATGCGCAGGAAGGTAAGAGGATTCACCAGAGACAGAGCCGAGAACAGAACAGGCAGACTGCTGAGAAATACACTGCTGTGCCCCCTTCTCTTTTATACTAGAGGATTTGCAGCTCTTTGAATACCTTTTTCCCCTGGTTTGTTTGAAATAGATAACAACTAAGTAGCCATTGTTTGCCACCTGCCCACAGACACAGTTAGACCAGGCCCCTGCCAGGCTCCGGGGTAGGGGCTCCTGCCTTGGGGAGCCATCCCCTTCTGGCTCGGTCTGACTATGGGATAATGGGAGGATTTATGGGCGTGTGAGTGAAGAGCGGGAAGCTCAAGTGGCTTCCTGCTTGAGGGAGAGAAAATCTTGGTCGTAAAAGGGAACACCAAGACTTGTGGGGGGCCATGTGCCCCTGGGACTAACGTGACAGTGTTGATCTAAAAACAAAAAGTTGCTGAGCACTAGCTGCAGCGAGCTGGGGAGGCAGTGCAAACACGGCCTTCTTTTTGTAGCCACACTGCAAGCATGAAAAAACCAAAAATCTCTCTGGCTCTGAGTGTGATCAGTAAGAGCCACTGACTCGCTTGTCACATAGGAATGGAGAAAAGGGGAAAGAGAGTTGAAGAAGAGTGAGTATAAGAATGCAGGAACATTTTCAGGATGACGATTGCCTGCCGGTGCCTTCCTCACCCAGAACCCCCCAGAGTCTGCCTGCAGTCAGCGTCCACGAACTTGGCTCTCAGTGGAGGTAGTGTGTGCAGCACATCCAGAGCCGGATTCTGACCACTGGGAAGTCCAGATGGCCCTGGGCTAGGTGGGAGAGCCCAAGGCCTGATGGATTTGCAGCTTGAGGTTTCTGTGGCCTGGGGCTCGCAGTGGGAGTCCAGAAAGCCCCCTAAGGCAATGTCTTTTCAGCTGAGAACTGGAGCAGGACTGTATAGGTTCCACTCACACAGCCTCCCTCTGGGCTGATCTTCTTGTCAGCCGGGATCTCTGAGGAAAGGGCAGGCAGGAGAGTCTGGATGAAGACTCGGGTTGAGGATTGAGGAACCTGAACGAGGCTCTGCACAGAGGTGCTTTGGAGGTCAGGAGACACTTAGGTGGAGAAGCCCAGATTTCAAGGCAGGGACTTCTCTGGACATCTGTTGAATCAAATTGAATATACTTTCTATTAAATAAAATAACACTAGTTTGTATTCATATGACCTTGTATGACATCGAAACAAAAAGGGAGCATTGTTGGAGAACATATTAGAGACAAGATGGGGAACTTCTCTTGAGAGAGAACGGAATTTCATCCTGCGTCTGGATCAAATAAGAAACTGTCGTTATATTGAAAAGCCAGTATGTGTCTACTTATGTGTTTGAAGCATCTTAGATTTCCTGGATGTTTTGGCGGCCAGTGTTTCTCCATTCATAACTAGCAGCACCGAGGAGGGTGGGACATAATCTCTGCTTTTTAGACCATTTGATATTTCTGAGTTGATCATTGAATTAATTTTGTTTGCCTCAGCCCTCAGGGAAAATAATACTCTATATTTGTACAAGAATGAACACATTAACAAGCTTTGTCATACCCTCTACCTGCTTTGCTGCACAGCAATTGTGAGGTGGGAGGATAGTTATCAGCAGCCCTAACTTGCCACTGCAAATATTTGGACTCAGAAACAGTTGAGTAACTTATCCATGGTCACCCATCAGGTGCTGAAAGAGTAGGGTTGTAGCCAGGTCCCCTGTCTCCCTATGCGGTGTTTATTTTACTTTTTAGCTTGATAGTTATTTTTGTATATTTTCTAAGATATCGTATTTATGTTCAGAAGATGCTTTATTGAGTCTTATTTTTATTTTCCTTTTTTGCTTCATTGTTTTTCTCAACTTTCTATCCTCTATAAAATCTCACCAGAAAATGTGACCTCAAAAAAAAAAAAAATCTCCAAATGTCTCATTACCATTATTGCTATGTGTATGGGAGAGGGTAGCAGGGCGGGGGGAGGGGCCAGGAAAGGGGTTGGCAATGGGAAAACGATAGACTAAATTCCATTTTCTCAAATCTGGAAGCAGCCCCTTAACATTCACAGTCCTGGTGGGCCTCCCTGGTGGCGCAAGGGGTTAAGCACAGACTGTGAAGCTATTCACAGCCTCTGTAGCATGAGTCCGATCCCTGGCCAGGGAGCTACCCACATGGCATAGCAGACCTCTCCTGTCTAGCCCACTGCTCCCCTCAGCAGTGTATTTCGGTCTGTCTGCCTGTTCTATTCCCCACTTTGTCTCTGGTGAATCCTCTCACCCCCTGCACCTCTGGACTGTACCCCTGTTCTTATATGCATAAATAAATAAATCTTTAAAAAAATATTTACAGGGTCTCCCCGGTGGTGCAGCGGTTGAGTGTTGGGTTGTGAAGTTGCCCGCAGCCTCTGCAGAGCCAGTTTGATCCCCGGCCGCCGGCAAGGGTCCCACATGGCACGCAGACCTCTCCTGCCGTGCCCGCTGCTCTCCTCAGCAGTGTATTTTGTCAGTCTGCCTGTTCTGCTCCCTGCTCTGGCTCTGGTGAATTCTCTCACCCTCCCATGCTTCTGACTGTACCCAGTGCTTGTATAAATAAATAATCTTTAAAAAAATAAAAAAAAAGTTTACAGTCTTGGGCAGTCCATATAACTTACTGTGCAAATGTTTCCTTTATCTTAGATACAGCTTTTATATATCTGAAAATGACTAGACCGAAAGAACTGCTTAAGCAAAGGAATCTGATTTCCAAAAGTCGGAGGTTTTTTCCTGATGATTAGAAGAGGGAATACTTTTTTAAGGTGAACACATATAAGGTATTTTTATCCTGAAGGATTTTTTTGGATACATCTTGATAATTTTCAATATAATGAGTTTGGGAAATCTCTGAAGCCATAGAACTACATTGGCAGGCAGCAAAATGGTTTTAAAATTCTTCTTTAAGTTTGCCACTTTTTGGTTGCTCTTCTCATTCTAAATCACCCAGCTATCCAGCGGGACTAGGACTGGCCCTCCTGGAACCTCTAGCAGCAAGACTTCATTAGACTATCTCTCATTTAATCTTCTGTAAGATATTCCTAACACTGGGTCCCTTGACAAACGTCCTAAAGAAGTTTCATTTCAATAATATTGCTTTGTATTTATATAACCTCTATATCTAAGGAGTTTAAAAACACTTATGGCCCTTGCTTCATTACTTAGTTTAACCAAAAAAAAAAAAAAAAAGTCAACCCATTTTGTATGAACAAATTTAAGCTCTCCCTTTGGAGACAGGTAATAATAATAGTACTTTGTCTGTATGAAACATTCTCTTCCAAGAAGCTCAAAGTAATTTGAACAACTGAACTCGTAGAGAAAATAAAGAATGGATAAAGTAAGTGTTTGGACTGAAATAACATAGTAAAATGGGGGCAGAGTAGAATTCAGAGGCAGAACTTTTCACTTGACGTTCACCCTCCCTTTAGCATGATTACAAGGATGGTGACAGTAAATTTTTTGAAACGTGACTTCCTTTTTTAGATCCCTGTTATAAATCTTGGGTAATTTTATTTTTTCTTGACTGAAAGGAAAAGTCTTCCACTCTGGCCGGTGCTTCTGGATATGAGGCTGTAGTCTTTATCTCGTTGTTGTGGCTGGTCTTCCTGAGACGTAGCTGAGATAGTGCAGAGTGTATGGTAAGGTCTGGACTAGCCCAGGACCCAGGGAGTGAGGGATTGAGCTGTTCCAGTCAAGTGGTAAATGTATGCTGTGTAGTGACCCTTCCTGTTTCAATGGTTGTTTTATGTCTTTCTTCAGTCCAGGGCTTCTGGTCTGGTCTCTCCTCGATGAATCAGACCCTCTGATCTGGCTGTGGCTTTCGTTGTCAGACCTGCTGATACATCAGACACAAGAAGTGGACATGACCATGTTGTGAGGTCCAGATGTACCTGGATTGTATTTTCCCTGAGTGCAGAACTGCTGCGTCCTTGACATGCCCTTGGCCTTGCCTCCTCTTTTCTCTTCATCTGAATCCAGTTGTTTCAGAGTGCGGCTGGGTGACCCCGCATTCAGCACAGGCCCCCCACAGTGAAAGCACACAGGGTGAGGGACCATATCTGTGCAGGCATGGGCACTGCCAGCTGCCATTCTGGCCTTCCTATCCTTCATACATCTCCCTTTCTTCTCTCAGAAAAACTCAGAATGTGATTTGGGGAAAGCAGAATGCTGGATTGCTATCTTTTCTCCAAATTATATATTTTTAAATCAGGTATATTTGACATAACATGTCACACGAGGGTGTACAACATGTGGATTTGATGCATTTATATATTGAAATATATTACCATTGTAACTTTAGCTAGCACCCCTATCACTTTCGTTAATTGTAATTTCTTTCTGGTGGTGGGAATAACCAAGATCTAGTCTCCCAGCTTCTTTGACGTTTATATCCATATATTATATTTAAAACTGCCCTGTTGTCTGATCTCATATTCTGTTTTGTAACTGTACAATTCCTGTATTTGTCATCGCAGTTGGGGGAAATAATACATTTTCAGTTTCCTGTAAAGAACACTTCAGCATCCCCCTAAGAAAACTCTATCTTGCCAGCTCCTTCAATAACAAGAGCTCATGCCTCAGATCCAGCCCAGCAAGGAACTCCTTTGGGGGAGACCATGTGGCTGGCTACTCCCGGGCTCGGAGGTGGGTTTTCTTGCCCCGAGAAGTCTGATTTAAGCTTAGGGGAAATGGAAGCAGAAGGATCAATTGTCTAGAGACACCAGGCTTCTTAGAACACACATTTCATAGCCGAGACCTCTGGGCTGCTTGGCACAGAGACGCCACCTGAACTTGGCCCCCTCTCAGAGGGCATACGGCGTTCCGTGGCAGGATCGCACACAGCAACGTACCATACTGTGTATGGGGGAAATATTTATGGGCTAATATATGTGAGCAAAGCTTGTTTGTGCTCTGTGCATAATTGGCAGTAGAATATGTAGATGAACTGATTTCTTATTTTCCCCTTTAGGGAGCTTGGCCAGATTCCTTGCAGGTAAGTCTGGGAGCTCAGTCTTCAACTCCAGGGCAAGGGTGGGTCTGGGGCAAAAGGAGGCTGTTAACTGGCTTAGAATTAGTGTTGGAAAAGGACACAGGGACTTCCATGTGTGGTCTGGCTACACAATGAACACAGAATTTTTTCCCTCTAAAAATGGTTCATATGTTTTTTATATACGGAGTGTGGGTCGACCCCGAGAGCAGGACTTATAAAGACTCTGCAAGTGCCAAGAAGAAAGTTAACATGGTGTGACCTCTGTCCTGGCATCTCTGGCAAAGTCCAGGGGAAGTTCCTAAGTCACATATACTTCCCTGTTTGAGTTGTGTATCTCATTGTTCAGAATCTTTAGACAAAGAATTCAGCAAATACATTTTCAGTCATACCACTGCACTCGATAGTACCTGGTTATTCCTCGATTACCGTGATGTCATTGAATAGTTATTGTGCCTTTAGTTTAAGGAACCCATAGACAGCATAAAAAAATCTCAACAAGTTTCAAAGGATAGACTTTTAAAATTCCACTTCTAACAACTGTTGTACAAGTTCATTAGCAATGGGGAAGATTTATTGAATGCAAGAAACAGTATAAGTGTAACTTGTGCAGTCACCAATGTAAATTCTATTTACTTATGTCATTTCAATAAAGATTAAAGCTGGGGTTCATGAAAGCAATCTCTTGTAGTTTTCCTGCCTACTTGCTATTGTTCATAGTGGACGGATTTCTCTTCACATTCTTTTTTGCATTATTATAACAGACAAGTCTAAGACACTGTCTAATGTTAATTCTACACACTGCTGCCAATTATAATCAGAGCTAGTCAAAATAAACAAATTAAACAAATAAACATGTCAAAACATCTCTGAGTTAGCGAAAATAAGCCAAGTCTGAACTCTCCCAATCTTTCGGCATAAATGATGTGCTGTGGGTTGTAAAATGCTCCATAACATTTTTTCACCTTTGCTAGGGGGGAAGGTGGGTCAGTTTAGAATTACAGTGCAGCTCGACTTTGAGTAAGGGGTCTGCAACTAAAGGCAAATCAAACCCAAATGTTGCTGGCTTCACCTAGGGCAGTAATGATCTGCTGCATGCTCTAAATGTTTTAAAGAGAAAGAAGGGAAGAAAGAAAAAGCAGTTGATTCTTTGCTGACGTGATGCCAGAAACCCCTAAATCATTGGAGAGGCTGAACACAATGCAGGAGAAAATCTACCAAAGGCGGATGTACATTTCAATATGAAACATACTGTCACGGTGACATTTCCCCATCAGTACATTTAAAATACTGGGCAATTAAGTTAGAAAGCTCGATTGGTTTCAAGAAGGAATATAAAATATGACTTTGCTACCCAAGTAGGATATTATGACTAGAGCTATGCTTAAATAATGAGTGGGGTATGAGGTAGAGATGTGTATGTGTGTGTGTGTGTGTGTGTGTGTGTGTATTGGTATGTTAGCCCATAAAAATATGGAAAGAGGTTAGGGGAGAAGGCTGTCACTCTGGCAGGTGGTTCTCGTAAAAAGGTGATCTCTTGAAGTTCAAGAAATTTAAAAATATCTACACCCACTCCTGGGCAGCAAGCCACAAAGCAGGTGACTCCTGCAGCCCCTCAAGTTTCTTCATTTGACAAATATCAACCCAGCGCCCACTCTATGTCAGGCACAGGGCAGCCAGAAGGGAGCAGGACAACCTTCATGCCTTCCAGGATTCTCACTGGTCCCCGCCCGGGGAAGCTGCAAGGTTGGTTTTGGAGGGAAGTGATGGGCAGCAAGGAAGAGCTAGGGAGACCAGGCTCTGACATGTCTTACACTTCCAATTTCTCTTTCCACTTGTCAGGGAAGAGGATTTGGGTACAGTTATGCTCCAAGGAGCGGGGCTTTGCTGAGGAGCGAGGGAAGTGACATTCTTTACCTCCAGAAGACAGAGGACTTGATTACTTCTCTCTCCCATGGCTTTTATTTTTAATGTGCGCTGCATTTAGAGGGAAAGGCTTTGGGGGTGGAAAGCATTGTGCCTTTGAAATGTTGTTTTCTGAGGACAGTATATAGAATCTTGGTTATTAACAACCTCTCACAAGACAGTTATTTTTGGAGTGGCCTCTTAGGAGGCAACCTCTTGGAAGTGAACTCATTTATTTTGCGTCTCACTGTCCTGCCATTTCCTGCAGAGAGAGGGGAAAAGTGAAACCACATGTTTTGAGGAGCGAATGGAGGAAATCCCTCTGAAGACAAATGACGACTCCTCTCCCCTGGCAATTAGTCAAACCTGGGCGTCAGGCCAGCCCAGGTGTTCCCGACTGTGTATAAATTTGCCAAAGAACAATGAAAATAGCAGCTGATTGTGCTGACAGATTCTTCTGGTAATTTCCTGTTGTTTGGCATCTTCAGGTTACTTTCCCACAATTATGGCTGTTGATGAAGTCTGGGACCCTTCGAAGTAATTTTTGAGCTCTCTCCTTGCCCCTTTCTGCCATCCCACCAGCAAGCAGCCTCATACCCCCAACCTAAAAGAAATGAAACAATCAAAATCTGAAACCAAGTTAAAAACTATTTTAGAGCGGTGGATGTTTTTTTTCCCTTTCCCAGATGTTTGAATTTAATCCCCTTGCAAAATACATATTTTAATGAGTCTGAATTTAAAAGAGGGAGGAAAAATGATTTGCACCTGCATCCTATAGAGTTTCTTGGCAACTGTGAACGAGGACTCAGGTTCCTTCTGATTTTCTAACATACACATTGGAAAGTTTCCGCCAGTTGTCCATGAATGTCTAATCTCAAGGAACCTGGGTCAGCCGCTGGTGCTGCTGCTGAAGGAGGTTGGACTCCTACCTACCAAAAGGGGGAAACTCCAAGCAAATTGGGTGTCATTTTGATGTCCCCTATCTGAGCAAGCCTCTGTGCAACTACTGCTCCCCGATCCCTCTCGTCTGTTTCAGAAAATGAAACTACTGTTACATGTGGGTGGAAGTTCTACTTACACCCAAAGTGTTTGGGGGTGAAATGAAAAAAAAGGGGAATTGCACAATTTTCTCAAATCTCCACATTATCCAATCTGTCAGGAAGCTATGCATATTTTCTTGGTTAGAACAACTATGTAAAAGTTTTTTCTTTCTTTTTTTTTTTTCTTGAGGGGATGGGGAGCTAGAGCTGTTGTTGAGAAGCTGCCAAGAAGCTGGTTTCTTTCTTTTCACTTCTCCCTTTCCTGGCCCCTCAAACCCCCAGAGGAGAGAGTAAATGTGAACGCTACAATGAGGGTTTGCAAAAAGAGTTGCTTAGGATATATTAGACTAGAGCATAATGTATTGAAGTTTTCTAAACAGGCCTCGGTGTCCCCCATTAATCAGGACTTTTAGTCAGGAGAATTGCACACCAAATAAAAAATTCCAGGATAATCCACAGCATTTGAGAAAGGGTAAATCTCAGAACCTATCACACCAGAAAAATGTTTTTGAGATTGGCTTTAACATAACCGTCTGTCAACTCCATTCTGGGTATATGTTTGGTAGAAAGATTAAATTTCCTTTTGTTTGAAGGCAAGAACTGTGGAAAAAACTCACTGAATATCTATAAAGTTTAAATACATATTGCTAGATTCTTGGACCTCTTAAAAAATAATAACAGGACATCCAAGTGGAGACAGGGCAGGAGGATATTGGAAATGAGATAGGACATGGAAAGTGCCTGGCCATTTGTGACTTCTCCATAATCTGTACCCCCATTCACAATTTCTGTGCCATATGATTGGAAGTATTAATAAGGGACACTAGTTACTTTTTTTAATTTTAATTTTTATTTATACAAGAACCGGGGTATAGGCCAGATGTGCGGGAGGGTGAGAGAATAGTTACTTTTTAAGGAAATATACCTTTAATTCAAGTTCTTTGTTGTTCCCTTCATCAAGCACACTACACATTTATTCATTTAAAAACGTGCACTTACCAGGGCCTCCTTGGTGGTGCAAGGGGTTAAGCACTGCACTGTGAAGTGATCTGCAGCCTCTGCAGCATGAGTTCAATTCCCAGCCAACCAGGGAGCAACGCACATGGCGCAGCAGACCTTTCCTGTTCCTCCCACTGCTCCCCTCAGCAGTGTATTTCAGTCAGTCTGCCTGTTCTTTTCCCTGTTCTGTCTCTGGTGAATCCCCTCACCCCCTACACCTCTGGCCTGTACCCCAGCTCTTTTATGCATAAATAAATAAATCTTTTTTAAAAAGCACATTTACCTACGAACATATTAATATGTAGAATCCTTTTAAAATGACGTTGGGAGCATAGAGTACTCATGAATATGTAAACTGAAAAACTCCTAGAAGAAATGATGCTGTTTTCCTCTCCTCTGGAAAGGAGGGGAAGGTCCTCCAAGGTTTGGGGGTGCTAGCTTGGCTTGGGGACGTGCATGTGGGTCTCTCCATGGATGCATTCTGCAATCTGCTCTCTCTCTTCTGTTGTTTTGTTTTGGAATACCTGCTTTTGCTTGAGGTCAGCAAACCTATTAATTTACTATTAGTTGAACATCCTCCATGTATACAGTAGAAAGTGTTTCACCTACAATATTGACCACTATCCAATCTCTTCTCTCCCTCTTTGAAATTCTACTTACCCATAAAGGTCCAAGGAAGTAACACATGCTCCGGTGCAATATTCCTTTCTCATTCTGGTTCTTATTAATCGTCATTTTCTCTATCGACAGCACACTTTCTTTCATTCCAGTACAATGAGTGAACACTTAAAAATGTGCATTGTCTAGAGGAAATACCATGCTGGTTAAGATCATTGTGGTTCCTTCCCTTGTGATTCTATGGGGGTGGGGGCAAGGATGGACCCCACCCCCACCCCAGACCAAAGAGATCCAACACACCAAGGTCTACAAATTCCGTCATGTCATCACCACCGAAGGGAGGATTGCTGGGAACTGCGGGTGGAGGTAAGCAGCCAGGGTTGGTGTATAACCAGACATGTGGGCCTCAGGGGGCCTTGGGTTTTTTGCCTGCTTTCAGCGTGCTGTTGGCGTTCCAGCTCAGCAGAACTGGTAGGACGCTTTCATCAATTTATCTCTCTCTCTTTCTCTCTGTGTTATTTCTTTCTTCACTTTCCCTTTTTGTAAAGAAACCCTTTATTACCCCTTTTTGTGTGTGCCTGCAGCTGAGTTTCATGATCAGCCCCTTTCAAGAGTGCAGGTAAGGACTCAAGTCAGGTAACCCATTTTACTTTGGGGTTGCCCTGTAAGAGTTGCTAAAGAAGAATGGTGGCAACAGCCAGTTAAATAATTGATAATATGGTATAAAAGTGAGTGTTGTGATGGGGTGGGGGCGAAGGGGACTGTTGGAGCAAGGGGAGGGGCCCCAACAAGTAATGATGTTTAAGCTACGACTTGAAGGATGAATATGTGGTCAGCAAAGTGGGGCGTGTGTGTAATGTGCCAGGCAGGGGAACAGCTTGAGCAGCACAGAAGAGTGGAGGGACTCTCACCAATGTTTTGGGAACAGTGCAAACTTCTGGGCACACACAGAGGACCTGGAAGGAAGAGGACTGGTCAAGAAGGAGACCCTAGTGGTAGCAGAGGCCAGCCCCAGGTAAACTTGAAAACCATGGTAAGTTATGAGGAGCTGTTGAAATATTTAAAGCAAGGAAGTGATACGGTTAGACTTGTATTGGAAGGATGTTTACCCAGGGTGTGGGGCATGGATTGTGGGTGGGGCAGTGACAGTGAAGCATGTCTTAAATGGAAATCCCCTAATTTGGTGCTCAGATCTCAATTGCATTGTCCTGTGTGTATTAACCTCTACTTTTAGTCTGATTATAAGCTTCTTGAGAGCTGAAGTCATATGTAATCCTTCTGTGGACAGCTGATAGTGTTACAGGGCAACCCCGATATTTACGTGGGTTGCCTGACTGTGGGCCCTCACCTGTGCGCTTTTAAGGGGCTTATAATAAGACTCAACTGCAGGCACACACAAGAAGGTTAATAAAAGGTTTATTTACAAAAGATGAGGAAATGAAGAAATGAATAACTGAGGGGGAGAGATAAATTGGTGAATGTGTCCTACCAGTTCTGCTCAGCTGGATCCCCAACAGCACACTGAAAGCCAGAGAAAAGCCAAGAGACACTCAAGGCTCACATGTCTGGTTATACACCAAACCTGGCTGCTTAACTCCACCTTCAGTTCCCAGCAATCCTCCCTTTGGTGGTGATGACATTATGGGATTTGTAGTCCTTGGTGCTTGGATCTCTTTCTCCTGGGGTGAGGGTGGGGTCCCTAAAAACTGTTTGTGGAGTTCATTCAGGGCATTCTTTCCCCAACAATAATAGATGCTCAGTAAATCCTTCCAGGACTTTTGTTTTTCTGCTTCCTTTTCCATTTGCCACTTCAACCCCATATGGCAGCAAAATAACCCTTCAATGGGCAATAAACAGAGTGAGAATGTTTCTGGGTGAGTCCCATAAAAGCAATATCTGAACCTCAACTTTACCAAGGCAAGAGCCCATGCTTTGCCTTCCTGTGTTCCTAATTCTCAGGAGAGAAGAGATGTGACTTTTCGCACCTTAATATTTTACTTGTGATTTTAAGTGCCAACATTAAAAGTCAAAATGTTTTTGCCAAAGGAATGAGCAAATTCTTCTTGAAGGGAAGCAGGACTTGTCGAGTGGGCCAGGAAGAGAGTGTTGGTGTTATTTGAAAGGCCGTGGAGGCATAGATTGGTGGTTAATTCCCCTCTACTTCCTTGGAAAAGTGGCTTCCCTCCACCACCCACCTGGCAAATTCCTCAGTGTCCACCAGGGAATCTGACCCCGTTAGCAATGAATATTTATGGCCAACATTTGCCAGTGATTATATTAACACTCAAATGATTATAACTCTAAATGCAGGGGTGTGTATGTGTACGTCAGGGGGAAGTTGGCTAGGGAAGAGTGTATTCTCGAAGCAAATATGTGGTCTTATGGTCTCATTTAAGTTGTATCCCAATATCAAGTTGGAAATTTTAGTAATATACTTACTAGAGGACACAAGTCCAAAGAATGGCATAGTGGAAGGAATTGCTCACAGGTGAGGCTTTTGAGATCCAGAGAGAGGGTTCACAGAGTCAGACACTACAAAGTAGGGTCTTTCCTGGCACCCTGCACACAGTACTTGTCTACATTGAGCCCCAGGTTTTATTACTTACCCAACATTTCCTCTTTCCCCTACTTCCTTGCCATGTCTTCCGACACCCGAGGTTGCTTGTCTTCCCAGAGGGTGGCAGGTAATGCCCACATTCTGTGCTTCTCCCTCTTGCAACCCCTTGACCAGGATATTCAGCTCTAGGAGCCAAATCTGAGTAGGATCTTGCTTCCTTCACTAATTCTGCAGCCGTGCATGCACACCAGCTCGCTGGCTACCTCTTCCTCTGCTCTCTGCAGCTCCTTGGAAGCTACAGACTGCATTGACTTTTATTTGCCTGCACAGGCTCTTAGCTGTGATTCCAAGTTTTCATTCATTAATTTGCCACTTTCACAATCTTTGCCAGGACCCTATATGGACTTTGTATCATTTTTTTTAAGATAGACAAATTTTTTAAAATACATTTATTGAGAAATTTTATAACAACTATATATGGAAAACCAACATCATTGGTCAATAAAGAAAGTATTGTTTTTAAAGGCTTTGGAAAAAAAGGAACAATGTTAATAAATTCTAGCTAAATTTACTTGCATGCTAAAGACTCTAAAGGTAAGCCCTGCTCTCTTTTGGTTTAACAAAGGCTATTAACAAGTGTAGAGAGGTTGTAAAAGTAGACTTTCCCTTTGATTTAACCAGTGGTATTAAAAGGCAGCTAACTAGATGAGGATTTTCCTACCATGGGAATCTAAGCTATTCAAGTGCTACCCCACAACCTTCTTACTGGCAGACCCACACTTGGGCTGACCCTGACTCCCAGGGTTAAGTTGATATTTGCGGGGATCCTGAGTTCTGGGGTGCTTTGGCTGACGTCAACATGATCTGCCCTCTTGATGTCTCCGCTTGCTGGTGGTACTGGTGAACCTCTCCCACCACTGTCGATTATGAAGTGTGATGCAGTTTAATGCTCTTAGCTATATTGGAACCAAGTATTAATATTGATTTAGCTAAGCTGGATATGAATAAAATAGTTCCCCCATGAAGTGTTCCTGATCAGTATTGAGTTTGTTTTTGGTCATAGGAGAACACATTCAAGCTTCTAAATGTTTCCCATCACAGTTTGAACTCTTTTCAATATAGAAAAGGCAAAATAGACAGAACTTTCCCTTTGATTTTATATTGTGCATATTCATTGTATGTCTTCCACATGCAGAGCATTGAGATATAAAAGATAAATACAGTTTTCCCGACAGCTCCTTGTTTGTGTGTGACAGAGGGGGAGTCTGGAGTGCACTGAAATGGTTCTGATTTGAAATCGCAGGTTAGTATAATCTGCTTAGTTCTAACAGATGCCTTCCAATTGTGTTCTTTGTGAAGGGCGCCCCCTGGAGTTGTGCAAGGCAGTAGTTCTGTAGGGTGAAGTATATGTGTCGGTGAAGGCCTGTGAAAACCTTAATTGAGGTCAATATACCAACCAACCTTTCAGTTCTCAGTGTGATTTTAAGAAGTGTGGGGAAGCAAATTTGGTGGGAGCTGTGTCCTTGGCCCTTGCGAAACTTGAACTCTGATCTTAAATACCATAGAATGATGAAAAGTAGGTGCTCTAGAATTGGCTTGCCTGGGTTGAAATCTTAGCTGTGTCACTGTTAATGGTTTGCTACTGGACAAGTTACTCTCTGGGCCTCAGTGTTTACCCTGGAAATGGGGATAATTATAGCACCAATTTAGATTACTGCTGTGGGAATTAAATGATAAAATAATAGCTGGCACAGAATAAGAGCTAAATAAGCAAATGACTCTTATTATTTTTATTAATAGAGAATGATTTCAAGGTGAAGAGAGAAACATTTCAAGGTGTTTGACCATCCATTCTGAGGGTCTTGCGCAGATTGTAAACTTAACGCTAAAGGAATTCAAATCAAGGGAAAGATCACAAAGGACAGGGATTAGGGAAACCATTGTCATAGTGTCCTTACATTTCTAGCATGCTCTATTTCTCCCTCAGTTTGTGAAATTATATTCCATTTATGGTTTTGGGAGAATGTGAGCAAGATTCATCACTAGAAGAAGAAAAATCAGAACACTAGTATCTCTATCTTGCTGAATTATTTATCGTTTCTTGCTGAGGAACAGACTGATTACTTCTTGCTCTGCTGTAGATGGATTGGATTTGAGTCTGTCCCCATGCAGTCTGGTGAGCTTATTTTAATAAGAACAACTTAATATTGCAACTACCCAGTGAAGCTTGCGGGTCCCTCTAGGACACGCCGCAGCTCACACTCTGAGCCTGCATGGCTCTTCTGATTATTTCAGATGAGGAAACTGAGTTAGCCTCCCTAGGAGGGTTTATGTGAATAATCTTAGGATTGACATTTAAATTCAATCAGCATTCTTTTTCCCTTTGTTAAGAACCAAACACTATACCAGACACTTTTCACGTCCATTATTACATTGACTCCTCAAAATAATCTTATGAGGTAGGCATTATTATTATAAACTTGTTTGAAAGATAAGAAAGCTGAAGAAAGGGTAAATAACTTGCTCAAGGTTACCAAAGTAGCACATATTAAAAAACAAGATGGGATCAGAGGGAGGGAGGGAGGAGCATAGGGGACTGAGGTGATGGTGCACAGGTGCATTGGGGAAGGAAACTCTATGGGGACTACACCTGAGGGGGTGGGGCGGTGAAGCAAATATTGTTCAAAAATGAAAAATGATGTAAAAAATAAAAAAAATTAAAAACAACAACAAGATGTGCAGCTCAGTTTTCTGACTCCATATCTTCTAGCGTGCTGCTCTGTGCAAGACTGCCCCAGTCAGCTGCCTGTGGCTGCTTCTTCCTCCCTGCCTTGTCGCCTTGTCTCCCTCCTCCTCTCTGTCTCTCTCCTGCCCTTGGTCCATCCCTCCCTTCTCTTCCTCTCCCTACTTTCCCTTTCCTTCCTTCCTTGTAATTTTATTTTTGTCAAATACTACTTCTCAGCTGTTAATAACAGGCCCAGAATAAAGTGGCAGGGACTGTGCGCAAGGCTAATCAAATAGTTGTGATGATTCAATGAAGCAAAGTGGAAAGGCGCCCCGAGTCCCTGTGCTCTGCCTGGGCCAGGAAGCCCCTAGACACACACTTTGCAGACCTTGTTCCATGCGGGGAGTCTCTGTGCCGGGCACCCTCCTCCTCCCACGACAGGCAGGGAAGTGAGTGCTACAGACTTGTGTTTCTCTTTTCTAGTTGCATTTCCCTCCCTACTCAGATATTAGCTTTGGCCAGGATTTGGGCAGTAAAGGATAGGTACTGAAGAAGCGATGCAGGGGAATGTGCCCGATGGCAAAAACAAGGGGCACCTAAAGCCCTGGGATCTGAGCGATTGCTCCATCGTTGGCCCCAGGAGGTGACACAGGTGAAGATCAGTCCGGCTGTCTCTGACAGAGGCCCAGAGTGAGTCCCGCAGTGTGTGATCACTGAGAGGAGCTGCATTCAGCGGCCTGGCTGGCAGGCTCCTGGCCCTGATTTCCCTCTCGGCTGACCTCCACCTCCCTTATGAGGACAAGATGCTGTTTACTTTTCATCCTAAATGATTGTGGTTCTGTGAGCTGTTAAGAAGCCAACATGTTCCAGACTGCCATGTTAATAGCACGGGGATTAAAACCCCACAAAGCAAGCAAGCATTTGACAATAAATGAGTCTATTGAAAGTGAGTCGTGCGGGCAGAAGAGGGTGTGGGTTTCTTGCTTGTTTATTGACTCTGGTATTTTGGGGAAAGTCTTTAAACCTGGGTTTTGCCTCTGTTGTGCCCGCTATAAAATGGGAGATAATGGCAGCACGTGTCTCTTAACACTCAGAGGTGGTGAGAGCTTAATTACTTAAGGCCTCAAAAGTTCTTTAGGCCAGGACCAGAAACTGGAAAGGTTTTCTTCTCAAACCTTATCAGAGTTCTCATGCTGTTATCTGAGGCTCAAATCTTAGAGGGGAGTTGGAAGAAGAGTAGTAGAAGAAAATGAAAAGAGTGAAAAAGAGGAAGAGGTGATAGTGAGGAGGATCACAGGAGGCGGACTTCAGGAATGTCGCCTACTCCCTTCGAGTCTGCAAGAAGATGGCGGCGATCTGGTCACTCTTATTTTATAAACGTCTAGGCTTGAATTATTGCTTTTTGGTGAGAAGGATGTAAGCTGTGTAAATGTTTTGAAGATTGTCCTTCCATGGTGTGGTGTAAACAGTGGGCTTGCTTTTGCCAATCACAGCGTTCCCTGCTGGCCCTTGTGATTTCTCCAGTTCCTCTCACAGAGCTCCCTCTTCCTTCATGTCTTTTTTGGCCAGAGCTAAGCTGTGGGCCACACCTGAGGGCCATACCTGAGGGTGCATCAATAGCCCCCTGGGCTGATGTCTAGGAACTATGGGGAGACTTTGACCTTGTTCTTTGAAGGCAAAGTCAAGTCTCCTGCTAAGGCCCTTGAGCCCTGAGACCCAGTGCAAAACACCTCTTTCCCCTACATTTGTCCTGAGGTTTCTGCCCTGCCTGATGACTGTAGGATGAGACAGAAAAGAACAGGATGATGGGGCCTCGCTGGTAGCACAGGTGGTTGAGGGCTGCACTGTGAGGCTGTCCTCAGCCTTTGCAGCACAAGTTCGATCCCCAGCTGGCCTGGGAACAACCCGCATGGTGCAGCAGACCTCTCCTATCTCTCCCGCTGCTCCCCTCAGCAGTGTGGTTCAGTCTGTCCACCTGTTCTGTTCCCCACTCTGTCTGGTGAATCCTCTCACCGTCCTGAAAATCTGGCCTGTACCCCGGTTCTTGTATAAATAAATACATCTTAAAAAAAAAAAAACAACAGGATGCTGTTCTAATGAGAGGTGAATACTTATTACTCTTAAGTTAAACAGTTTTTCAGACAGAATCCACAGCGCTGTTGTCACAGGACCCTAGGACATTCTGTGGTTAATTTTTTTTTTTTTCTGTTTTAATCTCTCACTCAAAGAGCTCCAACCAACCTTTGTTTATAGTAGCATACCAGACAGTCCCTCAAGGACTGGTAGGTACTTTTGTCCACCACAATGCTACCAATACTAAGTATCTTATGTATTAAGGAAGTTTCAGCAAAATAATTTTATGTCTCCATTATAGGTGTTGTATAAAACCTGGAGTTTTCATGTGGTCAGGTTTTCCCTTACGACCCAGGAAAGCCTTTCTTTTCTCTGTGCCTCCATGGGGAGTGCCTGAAAGGGGTGAATGGGTATGATATGTGGGGATCCTGGGGGGTGGGGGAGCTCTATAGGGCTGACCCAGTATAACACACCCAAGTCTCTAGTATACAATTGAAACGGGGCTTCTTCAGAGATCTATGGAGGGAGAGGTTCATTAAGAAGCGAAGGTTCATTAAGTTGCCTTTTTTTTTTTTTTTAAGTAACATAGAAACATCTTAAGCGCTCTCTCTGCTCTCCTTCCATTGGAATCAAAGGCCACTGCTCCCAGGATCCACCTCAGGAGAGGTCTCTGTCCTCCAAGCCTCTTGGGTAAATCCCAGCCAAGAGCATCTGTGAGCTAAGGCTGCCAGAGAAAGAAGCAATTGACCTCTGGTGTTTGTTTTGCAACAAACAAAGAACCAGAGGGAACTTTTCTGAAATATTTGCTTCAGGGTGCAATGATGAAACTACTGCTGGCTTCTCTTAGAAAATCTGTTAAATCGGAGAGCAGAAAAACATTGTTTTTTGATGATAAAAAAAAGTAAAGGAAGACTTTCATAATGTCAAATCTAGGCAAGGTAATGACTTTCTGCGTCCTCACTTGGAGGAGATGGCAGCGTCTGTTCTCACTCTCGGACACACCAGACTTTCCAACAGCAGAGAGGGGAACCGTTGTACATGGCCAAAGCAGAGAACTATCCACACAGGAGAGGTCATACACCAAACAGGGCTTCAGTTCGAGTGGAGGTGATCATTTCATTCCTAGAAATGATTTCTTTAGAAGAGAAAGTTGCATGGTGAGAGAACAGCGTTCTAATGAAAACTGAAGATAAATTAAGGTTGAATTAAATCACCAAGTATGGTTAAGGAATAGTGAAAAAATGAGCCAAATTATACCTAGGTGGTTATGACTTCATGCATTTAAATTCATTTAAATCATCTTATTTCTTAGTGTGGTGGCATTAAAGAGCTCCAGTAATAATGAAAAACAGGATCCTTGAATCACTGCGTATGTTAATATTTTCACGCCAATGTTTCCACATTTAAAGTACGTCTTCTGCCCAGATGATGGGGTTTCCATAGGAGTCTCCACTCACTTGGTGTCACATACCTAACTGCAGGCAACATGCTACGGAGGATATTGAATCGCTTTCATTCCAAACTCAGAGTAATAATTAGAGGGAAGTGTCAAAGACCCAGAACTTAGCTCTTTGCTCTGCTGAGGACCAAAAATAATGCCATCTAGAATTAGGGCACTAAAACACATGGGCATTTCTCAAGGCTGCTGCCGGGGCCATCTCTAACCTGCTCTGCCGAGCTGCGTGGCCTGGGTGGGTTTGGGATGAGGAGCGAGAAAGGTAGCCATGTCTCCCCAGGAAATGCTTCTTAAGTTGGTATTTGGTCTGAGCACTGAGTACCCCCACCATGGAAGGAAGGGTGAAATAATGAAAAATGGGGCATTTTCCCAAATGCTTGCAAAGGAGCTTTGCTGTTTTCACCTGGGGACATAGGTTAATGCAGTTTTCCAACCAGCTGCACAGCGCAACCCAAACCCGGCCTTTTAACTACTCAGTGCTCACATAGACAATAGATAAGGGCACCTCGGGAAATGCTTCGAGGTAATAGACCTCATTTAGGAAAAAATTGAGAGAACATCTAACTATCTCTGAAGTGTTGGTAGGGAAATCCCAGCATAACGTTATATTACTTTTTCTTCCTGATTCCTATTTGGATAGACTCCAAAGACAGCGGCAGGAGTACAGTCCTACTTTATATTCATGAGAGACTCAGCAGCCCACAAGACAAATCAGCCCTACTTAGGGACTGGGTCTTTTGGGTGACCCACTGGATTGAGGTCAGTTGTCATAAAGGAGACCAGAGAGAGCCAGAGTGGGCTGCTTTGCTTCTTGAAAATAAAGCTAATTACTGTGTTGCGTGGTAAAATGCGTGCTCATGTGTATTCCTGTTCTCTCTGTGTGTATTTGTGAGGTTATGCATATCGCTCTGACTCAGGAAAACAGTAAATACAACGTGAGATAGGAAGTCCCTATGTCTTGTTTCCTACTTCTAACTCTTGACTTTCTAGAACGACCTTGCCCTGAGCATTGACACACGCTGCTTGCCGACTGCTCCAGTATAAGTACAGCTAATAAACTATAATCACGGTGTCCTAAAAATGTCAAGTTGCTGCCCCCTGGGTCTCCCATAACTATTCTCATCTGCAAAATGGAGCTGGTAACTGCACCCAGCCTTCCCTGCACAGATGTTGGGAAGCTGGGCTAAAGAACATCTGTAAAGCAGTTTTAGATTTTGGAACATGGGAACAGTAAATGACCACAGCAGCTATTTATCATGAAGAGGAGATGACGATATATTCTATATTTCAAGCCCCACTTCTCTCATCTACTTGAGAATAGTTTGCCTTTGATTGAGGCTGTTGGTTAAGGTGGAACAGTGGATGCAAACAGACTAAGGAAGGGACTCTGACCTAAAATAATGCCATCTTGGGAGAGCAGTGACTGAAGGAAGTGTATTTTCATAAGTTGAAAACATCGACGCAACTTATAAACAAGACAAGAAGGCTGCCGAACCTGACACAGAATAGGAGGACTGACAGGTGACAAGAATCCAGGAACTTGACAGTGACCTGTGACAGCTTAACTGGGTTCTGCTTTAGTACCTTTAGTAGGTCAGGGATGACTTAGCAGGGAAGGTCTTAAGAAGATGAAAATTATGACCTGAGTAAATATCACAGGGTTCAACAAAAGTGAAATCCTAGAGAATCATGGAAAATATCCGTGGAGTTGAGTTAGCTAGTGTTTTAATTAAACACTTTTTTTGGTGTCCATCCAAGACGAAGCAAAACAATTGCTTTTGGTTCGGTGCACAACATTTGGGACGAGCCCGGCTGGAAATGGTTAAATGATTGTTTTGTCTCCCTGGGGCTCATGGTCTCATTTATTTAGTTCTCAAATACATGCAAAGGCAAGGTATTTATATTTAATGTACTCTATTCAGTGCCTTGTTGTAGTCAAGGCACTGAGACAAAAATGGTGCTTGTCCTCAAGCTTGTAGCTTAGCAAGGGATTCATCATAACCTGTTAATTTCTTCAATTAGATTAAAGTTGTCTCCTGCCCTGTGCTCTTAAGCCCCACCAACTTGGTCAGAAGTCTAAGTCCTCTAAGTCTCCCTCCCTCTATCTCCAGAGCCACCTAAAACCCTGGTGAGGTGAAGGAGGTTCTTCTGAGGCCTACGGAAAATAGCTGAGACCTCTGGGTCCTCCCTGGCGGCCAGGCCCTGCCCCTGCCCCTGCCTTAGCTCCTTGGTGCCACACGGGGCCGCTGTTGGATGCTGGCATAGGACAGATGCCTTTTTTTTTTTTTTTAACCCCTTGGAGGATAAATCCCAGTTGATTCTACTTAAGAGTTATGTTTTGTGGCCTGTTCTCCTCATTGGGTTTCTAGATGACAGGCTTTAGTCCTAGTCCTTTGGGATAGTCACACAGTCCTTCTACCTCCAAGGAGCTTTGGCAGGAGATTTCAGGCATCAGCCTACTGCTGGGCTCACAGATCTGTCTTTTTCCCAGTCCTGGGAGCCCACTCCAGAAGATGCCGCTTTTCCATTTAGGCCCAGAAACACCAAGGGTTCCAAACACTCTCTCCATCTACCCCACTCCCTTCACTAAACTCCTTGCCACTAAGATGTTCCTAGACCCCAGAACCCCAGAGCAACTGCTTTCCTTCACTTCGCTTTCCTTCACTTCAAGCCTTTTCTATCTCAGTTGCATCACCCTCTAAAAAATGAGCAGGGATCATCTCCAAGCCCCCTCTTTGCTGAAGCAGTGAAAAACAAAACATAGGTTCTATCTTCAACAGGACATTTCACTACACATTAAAAGAAATTTAAAGCTAGGCAGAACTACAAAGAATTTGGATAGAATTATAAAGAAGGAATGGTAGTGACAGAGATTAGGGAACATGGGCATCAACCTGGACTCATCTGGAAAGACCAGACTGGGGAGGCCCTGCTCGTGCTGGTCTTTGCCACGAAAGAGGATTCTGAAGGTGAATGGGGTTGTTTAGGCCTTGCAGGCGAGAGAGGGCAGAATGGGCCACGCACAATACTGAGAATATGCACACCATATGTGAGGACCAGTGGCGAGGGGGTGGTGGGCCATTAATGGTAGGGGGCAGTGGTCTGTGCATTGCAGTATTGGGGCCACAAAGGGGAGACCTGAGAGATTAGGGCTTGCCTGAATGGGAGCCTTAAAAAGGCCAATCACTCCTGTGTTTTCCTTTCATGTTGCCACATCTCCTCATCTGCCAGTTAAGGAATAAACTAAAATTACAACTGCCAACCATGAAAGTTGAAATGGATCATCTTCATGTAGCCAAATCCTACATTTTTATTAAAAACAACCACAAAATTCCCAAAGAAATAAATGGAACTCATAGATTTTGGTAAGGTGAAATAGAATGTTTGGGGAATTTCAATAAGCCACTGAATTAATAAGTCTGCTTTTCTCTATTTTCAAACCATTTTTGAGTTGTGTAAACAGTCAATACTTGACTGTTATGTCCTTGAACTGAATCCTTTTAGTTTTCAGAAAGAGACATTTAGAAGAAAATGACACAAAAATTTCTGCCTCAAACCACCTTGTTGAAGTTTCTCCAGGGACCAAAGTAGATGATTTGTAAATTCCTTTACTCTTAAAATAAAAGGCATTTTCATAAAAGAAGAGGTGATGAGCGTACCGACACCTACTCAGGAGGGAAAATAGTCACAGGTAAAATGTCATTTATTCTCTTCTCAATAGTGTGAAAGGGTCTAACATTCAAAAGCATCCTAAGAGGAAAATGGCATCCATAAGTGAAAATGAAAGCCAGTTGACAACATTTTAAAGAGCTGTAGGAGCCAGGAATTTCCCTGTGATAATGTGACCATTTTTATTCAGACTGTTCTGTAAACTGTTTTCCAGGAAACTCTCCCCGCAAAGTCTCCTTCTCTCCCCTTTAGCAGGCTCGTGAAGGGAGAGGGAGCTTGGTTTCCCCACTCTCCTCTGCAGTTGACAAGACCCAGGAGCAGTGACAGAACCGAACCAGAGCTCTTCAGTGAGGGGAGGTGAAGGCACACTGGGGAGCTACCTCTTGAGCTTGCACACACGTTCTTTCCTCCACTCCCTGACTGTGCTACCAGACTGCTGGACTAGAAGTTTCCTCCAGGGCGGGGGGCTGTGTCTCAACCATATTTTGATCCTTCCATGGAGCCCTGCACATAATAAATGTTCAATAAGTGTTAATTAAATAAGTGTTCTAAATCTTGAAGTCTAAATGGCTTTAAATTAAATTTTCAAAGCTTTCTGTGCCTTCACACATTTTCATAAAAAAAAAAAAAAAGAAAAACCTTCGATTTCTTAATCTGGCAATTAAGAAAAAGAATATTAGTTCATTTTATTCCCTGGGATATTCAGAAGCAAATATTGAGGGCTGCAAAAAGGCTGAGGGTTACTGTTAGGATAAACAGCAATAATGAATGGCTCTAGAATACAATTCAGTCTCTTGTTTACATACGACTGTTCCTTCTGGCTCATGGGCTTTAAAATGACCTTTCCTAGCAAGATCTGGAAATGAATAGTCTTTTCTTTTTTCCAAGCAGTTCCTGTATTTCCTGAAGTCAGTTACCATGTGTCCTTTGACAAATGAGTTGCAGGAGTGTTGACCTTACCTTGAAGAACACTTTCTCCTGTATTTTTCACTTCACTTACACCACCACTTTTTCATTTTCACAAAGTTGGGTGTAAATAAGACCCATCCCCTCAATAATTGTCAAAAAGGGTTTTTGCAAGATAGAGTTTTCTTTTCTTTGAGTGATTGGGGGAAGGAGAGAAGGGATTTGGTGAAGGAGTTTGTCCCAGTGGACCCGAGAAGCTGTGCCGGGGGGAGCAGGACACCAGGAGGCTGGGACCCAGTTAGCAACAGTGATGGTTTGAAACTCATAGGCTTTACCCTTCACAGCTACCATAAACATCCATCTACCAGAGCCTTAAATCACGCATCAACAAGGATTCAACAATTTCCATATTCCTACATTTACTTTCTAAAATAGAATTTATCATGTACAATATAAAAAATTTGGAAAAAGCAAAAAAAATTTATGCAGACCTCAGCACCCAAAGCAACCATCTGTAAAAGCTTTTTGCTCCCATTCATGTCCCCCTTCCAAGCCCTGTATAACTATGAAGGATTTCGTACAAGGTTGCTATTATACTATGTAAATAATTTAGTTAATTGTTATTAGCTGCCTGCATCTGGAGATGAGTACCACACAAAATAAGGTCCTTGCTTTCCCTGCTCCCAGTGCACAGATTTGGGAGCCTCTGTTGGACTAGATTCCTAAAGGAAGTTATGGGGAAAAAGGAGAGATAAATTTTAACTAGTGGGCCTCCCTGGCGGTGCAAGGGGTTAAGCAGAGCACTGTGAAGCTATCTGCAGACTCTGCAGCACAAGTTCCCCTGCCAGCCAGGGAGCTACCCACACGGTGCAGCAGACCTCTCCTTTCTCACCCGCTGCTCCCCTCAGCAATGTATTTCAGTCAGTCTGCCTGTTCTGTTCCCCACTCTGTCTCTGGTGAATCCTCTCATCCCAGCACCTCTGACCTGTACCCCAGTTCTTGTATGCATAAATAAATAAATCTTTAATAAATTTTTTTTTAACTAGGATGTGGATTTGATTCCCCTATTCTTATTTAGTTTATCAGTTAATTCTCTCATATGTGGTTTTGGACAACCACCTTGCAATGGAAAGCCGGGGATGTGTGACCTGGAGCAGGTGATGGGAGCGGGGTCAGTTTGGATCAGAGGAGCCAGGCCTGCAGAGCCTGCCTGGAATCTGTTCACTTCCAGAATGTCTGCTTTCCCTGTAGTGGTTGTGCAGATGACATGAGAGGGCACATGCAGCCTGGCTGTGACAGTTTCATTTGGACATTTTAGACACCTTGTTGAGAAGTTCTCCATAAAGATGCCCTGAGCACTCCTTTTTGTTCTATTGGTTTGGGCAGGCAGAGAGAATCTAATTCCTTCAACCACCTTACACCAGAATCAGCTGAAGACTGTTCTTTTTGTCTCTGTTCTCTTGAAGCTTACCGTCTGGTGGGAAAACTCTATTTGCAATAATCAGAAACAGCCAGCCATTAGAAAGGGATAGAACACGGTGACTTGAAAACATAGAATAAGAAAACTTCATTCAATCTGGGGTGAGAAGGATGGGAAGGCTACCCAAGGCATTTCTCTTTGGGCTGTATCCTGAAGAACAAGGAGAAATTAATTGGTAAAGATAGTGTGGGGAAGAGGGTGAGGATATATTCCTGGCAGATTGAACTGCAGCTGTGCAAGTCACCTTTCAATGGCGAGTGCATGCCTGGAAGGTAGGGTAACAGACTTGTCCTGGTTTTAGCATTGAAAATGCCCTGTGCCAGGAAACTCATCAGTTCCATCCTAGATTGGGTAATTGGTCACCCTGAAAGTACCTCTGCCTAAAATAAACTGGGCTTCTCAGTGTCAAATGTTGGCTCAGCATCATTCTCCTCTGTTTATGGATCTTTATTAGGATACAAATACTTTCAGAAGAAAACAATTCAATTAGTCACTCACATTTTAGTATAAATTGGCTTATTTTAAGTCTAAATTCTTTGTTAGTTAGTCTCTAGTCAGTGAAGTTACACTGAGAACTAAAAGGGAATGGGAAAATGGAAGATGTTTTAAACACCTAGAGAAAATGATAAGGAAGTGATTAAGACAAATTTGACCTGCATCATTATTTAGATCTATATTCTTATCTATGGAGTGGGAATGGCAAAAATTCTTATTCAGGTGTGAAATCACAGAGGTCATGGGCTCATAGTACTTTCTGCCAGTGCCATGTGGCAGCAAGGACCTGTGCTTTGTGTTCTCAGTTTTAGGGACAGCTTGTCCTCAGAGTTGTCTTTCTCCACCTATGAGAAGCAAGTCACAGGTAAAACAGTGATAACAAGGATCTTTCTGAATTTTCAAAAACCTGTGGGCCTATCAAGGAGCAGAGCACAATGGTATACATATGTACGAAGGGCTTGTATTTGCACAGAGTCCAAAAAGCACTTTTACCCATATTATCTTTTAGAGTTCTACAAAAAGTAAAGAAAAAATAAGAATGGCTAATGTTTATTTAGCATTTACTGTGTGAGAAGTTCTGTTTGAGGCTGTGATTGAATCACGTCATTCAATCCTCACAATAAACCAACAAGGCACTTATTATAACTCCGTTTGGTGTATGAGAAGGCTAACGCTGGAAAGGTCCAGTTCGTCCGAGGTGATACAGCCGCCACATGCTCAGCCAGGGTTGAATCCAGTCACAGCGGTGCTGGGGGAGGGTTTTGCTCCCACTGCATATTACAGCGTTGGGACCGAAGGCTCCGTGTGTCTGGCACCTACACGGAAACTCTTGGTGTTACAAAGGAGCCAGCCCTCAGATAAGTCAGAGCCACTTAGGTTGGAAGTGATTTCTCCACTGACCCTCTGTGCAGGACGACACACACCTTTAGTTTTATATACCGCCAGATGCCTTATTTGGGGGAAATGAAAGCTCAGGTTCTTTGGAAGTGAAAATAAGGAGGGAAAATCCTGAAAGAGGAGACAGAACACCTCCTGCATCTGCAGCTGGGACATTAGAATCCACGAGAAGGAGTGCACAGTAAGGCTGCCCCAGTGTCCTGAGGGGGGACCACGGATTTGAAGACAGTGCAGAGGGGGATATGTAACAGATGGCTTCAAGCTTTCAAGTTTAGTTTGTAAGGACATGGATCCTCTTCCTCCCCTTTGTTGGTCAGCGGAGGAGGGAAAGAGCTTTGTGTTAAAAAGGGGCTTGACAATGGAACTTTGGAATCACCGGCACAATGGAGTGACTGTTCCTGAGTTTGGTAGGAACTTAACCTGCAAATATAGGTAGGTCAGTTGCTTGCAATCCCCACCCAGTGAAACTTCTCTGGCGTGTCACTGTCCTGGCATGACTTCCTCTTTACAGTCAAGCTCTCTGTTGCCTTCTTAGCCTGAATATCGGTGGCACTGCTCAGATATTAACCTACCAAAATTTGAATAAGTCGACAAACTTCAAGAAAGAGAAATTCTTTTATGATGAATTCTGTTTAGTTTATGATGAATTCTGTAATGTACTGGGTATAGTTCTAAAACTAGCTCCTGGGTATAATCTGGAGACTCTGAATTATCTGGATCATTTCTATGAAAAATTGAGAGTCGGGTGTGTAGTCATTTAGAAATGCTTGATGGAGAAATATTCGCTTCATTTTCCATGGCTGTCTTCTGGTTTCTGACTTTCACCAATCAAAGGTATTTGAATGAACGAATGCCTAAAATCTGTTCAATTTATTTGTTTGTAGACTGGGCATTTTCACACTACATTTTCAGGTGAATTCAAACCCCCTCTTCCCATGGAGCTAACATATTTGTCCAAAGTAAATTCTCAGAAGCTTAATAAAAGGCTGTGTTCCAGGTTTACAGACTGTAGGGCCTAAGGACTTCAGGGACTGTGTGAGCACTGCCAGGAGATGCCTACTCAGAGTTTTCCAAGTATCTTCTAGCAAGAAATGCCTCATCACTTAAGGGGATGCCCCATTAGACCCTTTGCCCTTTGCTCCTTTCATTAGTTTTACTTTTCTTTCTTTTCTGAAAAGAGGCTAAGTGAAGTTTTTTCACATTCCTCGGCAGTGTTGCGTACCTGCATGCTGGGGGTGGGGGGAGGCGAAAGGCGGGGGCAACTTAAGTGGAACCAAATGTGAAGGTGACTATTTGCTGGCGCTGTGGAATGGAATTCCAGGAGGCAGACAGGCGGCCCGTCCGGGGACAGCGGAACCCATTGAGAACACGCATTAGCTCTGACATTTGGATAAAGAATTGTCAGCATTTGCTTTTCTATTTTTTACCCCTTTGCCAGAATTGTATGAGCTTTTATTCTTCATTAAGGCACCTACTTTGTGCAACATGGTGGCGTGTTCGAAGCCCTTCAAGGGACCTTGTCTCCAGCCAAGAGAAGCGTTAGTAGAGTTCAGGGTTTTATTTTTTCCTTTTAAAGAGTGTTGTGTGGTCTTGGGATAGAACAAATAGTTCAGCTAATAAATTCTGGAGACCCTTCAGCGCAGAGGTGAGGGCTCCATCACTCACATGTGTCTCCAACCCTTGACCTTTGCCACACTGTAGCAGAGTCTCTTCATATTAATACCAATTTATCATTATTCCATTTAAATGCTCTTTTTTTTTGGGTCCAAGAGAAAGAGACAGAAAACATCTGCATATCCAGTAATATTAGCTACAGTTGGTGTCTCAAGTGAGAATCAATCTGACAGCCCCATTTATTATATCTGGGTAGGCTTTATTATAGAGACTCTTGCATTTGAACTTTCCCTCTGCAAGATATGAAAGAGTCTCTGATGTATTCCTATCTTGCATTAAAAACAACATTTTGAAATACAGGGGAGATAGCAGCTATAGATAACATTTCAGTTGTAATAAGTGAGGCCAAATGTTAGCCAGATTTAAAACAATAACAACAATAAAGACACTTAGAAGTGTTATTAGTTATTAAGCCATATGGTTCATGTTACAGCTCTGCTCTTTTGTTCCCTGCCTACGTTGTCAGCGTTCATGTGATTGTTGTGATTTGTCTTGTCTAGTGCATCACCCTTTTCAATACATTAGGCTAATAACTCTGTCTTTTTAAGAACAATATCATGATCTGTTTCCCTTTGCTTGGGGCTGGCCATGGATGTCAAAATGTGTCATTGTTAAAATAATCCAACTATGGCCATCACCCCCTCCCCCACCAACGCTCACGCGCGCGCGCACACACACACACACACACACACACACACAGAGACATTTCCAGACTCCTTTCTACCTATTTAGAAATGAGCCATTTGGGGCTTAGTACCCAAATTAGCCAATTGGGTACACTGGGGTAGTGATGGGAAATAATGCTCAAAGACTTGACCTATTGACAAACTTTGTTCATTGTGTTAGTGAGGACTTGAATTGTTACAAATCAGATGTGCTCACTTGGTGTATATATTACATGTGTGCCTTGGACAGCAGTGATATGATGTTTAGTAGCTATTGTCTCTACACCTCTACTTCTTTGATAAATAAAAGGATGAATCTGTTTCCCTCTAATGTATGAATTCCCCAGCCCTCCTTGTTCTCTGGATTTTTTCATGGCACCCAAAATTGATGCTGTTCAAGCTAAAATGTAGAGTCAGGCAGGGGTCCTCTTACCAGGACAAAAGTCTTGGTATGAGGATATCTGCTGAAAATAGCAAGCAGACATTATGGCCATATCAGCATAACCAGCTAGACTACTTTGATAGGAAGTTAAGTGTAAACAGGGACCAGAGAGAGGATGTTTTGATCAGCAGCAACAATGGAGCCCACTAGGCAACAGCCCCTATTCACTCCCCACTAGCTTGTGCCAGACTATTATGCATCCCCATTCTGGACCCCCACCATGAACATTCCTCCACACATTCCTCCACATACCTGCCTATCTTCCCTGAATGTGATACCTAATAAATGTGAGACAGGCCGGGTGAGGGTGGGGGGAGAGGGCTGCATCTCTATAGGTGTAAGCCCCTCTAGGTCTCTCTCTCTTTCTCTCTACTTGGACTTTGAGTTGTCTTTCCTCCATCCTGCACTGCTTGCAACCCTGCAGCCCCATGCGGTGACATTAATGCTGCTGGATCAGATGCTGGATCATCTTGAATCCTGGCAAACAAACTCTCAACTGAGGCCTGACATTCAAGCAAGGGTCACACTGGGTGTCTTCTCACTGTCTTCCTCCTCACTTGGGCTGTTTCTTAGATGAGCACCCAGAAAACAGGACCAAAAACAGGGTTTGCATTCAATGGTCTGGTGGCCGTCATGCAATGGTTTATGTAAATCCTTGAAAGTCCAGTATGTTTACTTTTTTATATCAATGTGTCTGAACATTTCCTGAGTGAGACAATGTTTTTAAGCAAACCATTTGCATGCTGTAAAGTTGGTGTTTTAATGTATTTAAAGCTGAAGGCCCCATATTTCTACGTCATTTAATATAAAATTGTGTAAAAAACATTTATGTGCATTCCAATACCCACAGGCTTCTGTTAGTTGCAAACTATGATGGTGGATTTTTTTTCCTCTCTTTTATAGGTTTCTGCCAGATTTCCCCAAGTCTTTAATCACCGTCCCTTAGCTCCATTTGAGTTACCCATTCTCGATCCCTGGCTTCTTAGTCTTTATTATTTATTTTAAATTGAGGTTACCGTGGTTTACAATCCTGTCTGTGATTCAAAGGCATAGGGTCACACCTTTAAAGCTGTACCCACTACCAGCTCACGCTTGCCCCCTCCCTCCTTGTCTTCCCTCCTCCCCATGCCCATTTTGTAGCTTCAGTTCCATAGTCAGATTTTGAGGATTTGTTCCTGGTTTGGGGGGGACCATAAATTTGTCCACTCCAGTAGATTATGGCTTTGGATCCAAAATTAAGTTACATCTAGAATTTGGTTCTGATTTACTCTGGTATTGCTGTGAATCCATTTTGTTTCCACCCATGTGTTTCAGTATTCATGGTTTTAATCAATCAATAAATGGTAGATGATTTCAAAGTAGTATAATGGCAAGGGGGAGGAAAAGACCATGGCTGTCTTGCCCAGGGGCAGTATAATGTGACGGTTCAGCATATAGACTTTAGGACCAGGGTATCCGAGTTTAACTCTACTACTGTTCTTCGTGCACTATCTTGGGCAAGCCCTTTACCCTCACTGGGTCTCGGTTTTCTCATCCGCAGAAAGAAAATTACAAAGACAGTAACAAAGTTGTTATGGGGATCAAATGAGCTGATTAGTTCATATAATAAGCACTCAGTATTAGCTGCTTTTCAGGAAATATGCCTGGTAATTAGCAAAAAGAATTGGTGGTTAAAATTCAGGGGTTGACGTTTGTTTCAAATGAGAAGTCAAGTACGGTAAAGTGAAAATTGCAGAGTCTTCGGACATGCTAGGCAGAAAGAGACTCTTGGACTGAATTGCTTCCAACTGGTCACGGGAGAAGTTCTTCATGCTGAGGGCAGGCTCCTTGGTGGCATCCGTGACTTGCCTCCACCTGTCTTTCCATCTCCACCTTTTGCTTCTCATCTTGTGGAAAATCATTCCCTGGAAACTGTCCTGGGCTTTCCCAGCTCTGAGCCTTTTTTCAAGTCATTCTCTCCCATTAACTCCCTCTTCCCCTTTCTGCCTTTTGAAATATTTCAAAGAACATTTTTTCCATGTAGTCGTTATGATGTCTCCTGTCAGAAAGGACATTTTACTTTCTGAATTCCTCTAGCACTTCACCTACATACCTCTTCTGTGGTGGTTATTATGTGTGTGTCTTCTTCTCTGGAGGTCAGCTGCCCGATGTCCTGTCCACTTTTGTGTCCTTTAAGGCATGTGCTATGTGCTTAGTAAAGTTTTGGTGAGTAAATGGTTGGTGAGTGATTAGTATAATGTCCCAGAAAGAATGTCTAGTGTTTTTTTTTTTTTTTTTTTTAAAAGATCTTTTTTTTTTTTCTTTTTTCAGTTTTTTTTTTTTTTATAGAGGCATGTTTTATTTATTTATTTGTTTGTTTGTTTGTTTTTGTTTATACATGCACTGGGTACAGTCAGAAGCGCGGGAGGGTGAGAGAATTCACCAGAGCCAGAGTGGAGAGCAGAGCAGGCAGAAGGACCGAAGCACACTGCTGAGGGGAGCAGTGGGCGGCAGGAGAGGTCTGCGCGCCATGTGGGACCCTCCTCCGGTGGCCGGGGAGCAGCCGGGGATCGAACTGGCGCCGCAGAGGCCGCGGGCAGCGTCGCAACCCAGCGCTCAACCGCTGCGCCACCGGGGAGGCCCTGTTTTTTTTTTTTTTTTTTTTTTTTTTTTTATGGTGAGAAAATTAAGCAATGATTTTCATATCCTACCACATCTTAAGTTTCTTTTCTCTGATTAAATAATACTCCCTTTGTTCTGTTGCTTCCTTTGTTCTGTTCTTTGGTCTGTAATACTGAGTGTCGGTTAGAAATCTCTTCATTTTAAAACATTAAGAGTGACCTGAAATTATTCCTTATATACATAATATATAAATATACATAAAATACATACATATTATAGCTTCAAAGTTGCTTCTAAAGTGTGTCTAGGCAGGATAATTATTGACACTGTCATTGAAAAGAATTCAAGATATAGGTTAACGGATGCTTTATGAAAAATAAACAGAAAAAAGAAAATCTATTTATTCTCTCGTCTTGTGAAAACACACCACCATCATATTTTCAGGGGAATATTATATGTGTCAGTACATACATTAGCAATGAGGTTGACGTTTGTACAAAATGAGTCAGTCAGGATGAGAAATGAGTAGGTATGTGACAATAAAGTACCTGTGGGTGGGGGAAGGGTAAGAAGGTAATGGGGAGACACTTTGTTTTTGCCAACATAAAAATTGCACTGAGTCTTCTTTCTTTATGTTTTTTACCCTTGATATAGAAAGAACTAACAGCAGCATTAACAAGTCATGGGAAAGAACACATACACACACACACACATACTCACTCACTCACTCACACATACTCATTCACATTCTCCTAAGCTACAAAGCCCAGTGTGAAACACAGCTAAGTCCACATGGGCTCAATTGAGAAATTTGCTCCAGAAAAACAATTCAACAAGAGAGCAAATAAACCAGGCCTGACATAACATTTAAAAGGTGAGATTTTTCTAGAGGTTTTATTTTGAATTCATTTTGCCTAACTGAATGAAGCCCCAAAAGTTGTACTATGGGTGACAAACTTTATATGTTACACATTAGCTCAAAGGAACCCAAGTAGTCATGGAGCAAATGCCCTGTCAGTTGTGAATTTAGCTGGGCAGAAAGCACAGGTTAGATGACTAGGAGACCGAAGTTGGAATTAGTTTTATTCACAAAACAGTACTTTCAGGTTTGCTCTGTTTTCTTGAAAAAATGTTTGTTTATATTGTGGAAGGAATAGAACCATGGCTTTTAGTTCATTATTATCTCCTGTCATTTCCGTTATACCTAGCAACAGTTACAAATTTATTTCTCTTCTTTGTCATGTTGATGTTTTTCACTGGGTTGTTGAAAATGCCTCCCACTTTCCCTTTCCCACTGTTCCTCTCAATAGTTGCAAAGATTCTTTGCAAGTGAAACTTATGCCTCTTCCTTCTTCTTCTTCTTTTTTTAAGATTTATTTATTTATTTATACAAGCACTGGGTACAGTCAGAAGCGAGGGAGGGTGAGAGAATTCACCAGAGCCAGAGCGGGGAGCAGAGCAGGCAGAAGGACCGAAGTACACTGCTGAGGGGAGCAGCGGGCAGCAGGAGAGGTCTGCGCGCCATGTGGGACCCTCCTCCGGTGGCCTGGGAGCAGCCGGGGATTGAACTGGCGCTGCAGAGGCTGCGGGCAGCTTCGCAACCCAGCGCTCAACCGCTGTGCCACTGGGGAGGCCCTGCCTCTTCCTTCTTTCAAGCAAGTTTGCTGCCTTTCCCTGGTTTTCTCCTTAGGATTGCAGAAGGCGAGAACTAGAGGATCTGAGTGCCAACATTCTCAGTTTGCAAATGAGCAGTGAAGGTTGCACAGCATTATGAATGCACTGAATGCCACGGAAATGTCCATTTAAAGATGAATATGTGGGAGAAAGCAGTCACAAAGTACAAACTTCCAATTATAAAATGAACAAGTCCTCTCAATGGTGCTATAGTAAATAATAGTCTATTATACATTTGAAAACTGCCAAAAGAGTTGATCCTAACAGTTGTCATCCAAGAAAAAAATTATAACTATGTGAGATGATGGATGCTAACTACACCTACAAAGGTGATCATTTTGTAATACATACAATTATCAAATCATTATGTTTTCCCCTTGAAATGTATATAATGTTCTATGCCAATTACATATCAATAAAAACAGTGGAAATGGTAATTTTTATGTTATGAACTTTTTTTTTTATAAATTTTTTAAAAAGATTTATTTATTTATTTATTTATACAAGCACTGGGTACAGTCAGAAGCGCAGGAGGGTGAGAGAATTCACCAGAGCCAGAGCGGGGAGCAGAGCAGGCAGAAGGACCGAAGTACACTGCTGAGGGGAGCAGCGGGCGGCAGGAGAGGTCTGCGCGCCATGTGGGACCCTCCTCTGGTGGCCGGGGAGCAGCCGGGGATCGAACTGGCGCTGCAGAGGCTGCGGGCAGCTTCGCAACCCAGCGCTCAACCGTTGCGCCACCGGGGAGGCCTATGTTATGAACATTTTACCCCAATAAAAAAGTGAAAAATATTTTGTCTTCCTTCATTGTAACTAGCTAAGGCTTCAATAAGCAGAGGTTTGGAAAAGTAGGATTGGGAGTGAACCAGGCCTGAATGTCAGTCAAGTCACCACATTGTAAACAAATGGACTTGACCTTCTCTTTCTAAGGCCTAATGCTGTGTCAAGGAAGAACACCCCAAAGTGCATACAATCATGAATCAAAAATGGCAGAGATCCTGTGCAAATGTGCAAAGAATAAGAAACTTGCAAGTGGTACAAATCAGAATCTCCTTCAGAGAAAGGAGAAACCAATGTGTCATCAATTCAAGGAAGACTCCATGAAAGAATGACATTAAAATACTTTGAATAAAAGAATAAGAAGAACCTCTTGGGCTAGCATGTGGATTACAATGTGAATAAGATTTCTAGAGTTGTGCAGTGCACAACCTGTGCAGTCAAACAGGGCAGTCTTGCTTGTAAGGGAACCACATGAGAAGGAATGAGCAAAGTGTCTTTGTAGTTCAGGAGGCGACCACATTTAACTGAGGTAGAAGGAACATTTGGTGGAGTAAGACAGTTAAGATGGTAACCTAATTGTTTTAATGTTTATGTTGTTGTTGCTGGATGATGAGAATTCCTGTAGTGAAAGCAGCTCCAAATTTCACCTGTTGTTGCAGGATCCTCCCCACTCCCCTACTTGAAGAATGAGGGGCTTAAGTAGGTCTCTTTCCCAATTTTGTTTTACTGTAAGTGCAACAACTCAACAAAGGAAGGGAGCCCCATTATTTGAAGCATATTGGAGGAGTAAACTAAAATTAAGATCTTTTTGGTATTTTTATTTTTTAACAAACAAGATGAATAGACTTCTGCTTTTCTCAGTCATCAATTTCTCTCTTTCTCTAGCTGGGGGCATCAGACCCAAATACTTTGTATTTCTCTGATCCCATCTTTTCTTCAGAGCTTGGAATTTTCCTAGCCTCTTTCTAGAAACTAAAATGATAGGAGCTCTTACGTGCCTATGCTGCAGCCCCCACCTCATGCAACAGCCCACCGTAGGTACACGACAGAGTGCCTCTGAATTGTGTCAATCAGATATTTAAAAGGTGGAGACATTTGTCATCATTTTACAGTTGGAGAAGCCGAGGCAAAGACTACACTGGTGACTTAACTGATGTAAAATTGAAGCCTAGGTCTGCTGACAAAGGCAGTGTTTTCCATCTGCAGCCCTCTCTACCAGCCGTGTGATGGGGATGAGTCTCGTGTGTGGGGAGTGCAGCTCGACTTTGCCAGGGCCACCAGATGGGTTTGGAAGCCAAGGAGACGAGAGGCGCTTTACTCTCCACATGTAATCGGCATTTACCACCATTTGCTTACAACAAGAAACATTAAACAATTTTCCACATTTCCTCTAAATGAATGGGACTCTGCAGGAAAACCCTAAAGGGAAGTGTTTGAGAAATTGGTGGCAGAGGAATTTAACTATGAGGAGAATGAGCCAGTTCGTTCTGTTTGCTTATTAATAGGTTCTGTGTCGCCAGCTCCAGGGGGAATGGCCTCTTGAATAGCTGGCGGGGAAAGCATTCAAGAGCTCCACTTGATGGAAATAGGGAATAACGGGAAGGGAAACGAAGGGAAATAACTTCAGAAAAGATTGGAGAGCTTGTCTTCTGGAATGAAAGCAAGCTGCTGCTAATTTGACTGTCTAAGTTACTGCTGTGGCTGGTTTAGAGCTGAGCATTAGGCTGAGGGCACAGGAAGTTGGAGCTTTGCTTCCCATGTGCCTTGGTTGCAATTATATGCAGTGTATATTACATCTCATTCTCTGAGAAAATAGAGAAGGCTGCATTGAAAATCGAGCATATTTCAAAATCTGCTAAGGCTGGGGCTTATGTGACCTGGCCAGGGGTTGCTGACTCTGGATTAATAAATATGTGAGGAGTGTGTGTTCTCTTGGTGAGGTGTTGTCTAGATGTATCATGGAGTGGTATCATCTTCCAGGACTGCACATGTGGTCATCGGGTGGGCAAATCTTTATGCCTGAGTTAAGGCTCTGTGCTGTGTTGGGGTATGAAGCCAATTGTGTCTGCAGCCTGTTTCTCACAGTGCTGGTGGGGAAGAGAGAAAACAAATAGACAGTCACAATGCAAAGTGACCCATCATAAGGGGCACAGATTAAAGAAGGGGTGCCAATGGCCAGCTGGGTAGAATGGAGGGGACAGGGAATAGCAGCAGCTACTTAGACAAAGACGCTTCTGGAGGAGTGTGAGGAATTAGTTGGCAGATTTTTTTTCTTCCCTAATAAAAGGTATGAACTGTAATTACTCTCATAACCTACAGAAATTGTCTATATCTGTTTGAGTGTTGTGTGCACCTCCCTTTCTTTTAGGGGTATTTAATTTTTTTGGAGTCTTAGAGACCTAAGATCCTCTCTTTCCCTCATTAATTATTTAGATTAGATACATGGAACTTTTGAATGTTATACCAGAGTTCAACTAATAGTCTAGTCTATTTCTCCACATCTATATGTATTTATGTGTATATATCTATACATGTATACACGGAACAGTAGTGGATATCAGGGTAGAAATCTTTTTGCATACACATTGAATATATCCTTAAGGTCTTAGAATTTTTGCCTCATTAAAGAATGTGAACATTTTAAAAATGTGTACATATTGTCAAAATTCCTTCTTCAACTTTGTGCAGATTTGTTCATTTATAAACAGAGAAGGAATGCCATTTTTTAGAAACTTTTGCCTACAGTACTTGAATTATTTTTTGTGTATGGTATTAAGATAGTGGTTCAGTCTTATTCTTTTGCATGTTGCCATCCAGTTTTCCCAAAATCATTTGTTGAAGAGAACTTTCTTTCCCCATTGTGTGTTTTTTGCTCATTTATTATAAATGAATTGATAGGTGTACGGGTCTAATTCTGGTTCTCTATTGATATGTATGTCTGTCTTAATATCAATACCATACTGTTTTGGTTACTATCACTTTGTAAAATAGAAAACAGGGAGTGTAATTCTTCTATCTTTGTTTTTTTTCTTTCTTTTTAAAGATTTATTTATGTATGTATGTATGTATGTATGTATGTATGTATGTATGTATGTATTTATTTATTTATTTATTTATTTATACAAGCACTGGCACAGTCAGAAGTGTGGGAGGGTGAGAGAATTCACCAGAGCCAGAGCAGGGAGCAGAGCAGGCAGAAGGACCAAAGTACACTGCTGAGGGGAGCAGCGGGCGGCAGGAGAGGTCTGTCGCACCATGTGGGACCCTTGCTGGCAGCCGGGGATCGAACCGGCACTGCAGAGGCTTCGGGCAGCTTTGCAGCGCAGCGCTCAACCTCAGCGCCACCAGGGGAGGCCCATTATCTCATTCTTTTTGATGCAATTGTAAATGGAATTATTTTCTTAATTTTTCTGATAGTTCATTATTAGTATATAGAAACAATGGATTTTTGTATCTTAATTTTGCATCTTGCAAATTTACTGAAATCATTTGTTCATTCTAGCAGCTTTATTTGTTAGAGTCTTTAGGGGTTTTATATATATAATATCATGTCATCTGCAAATAGTGACAATTTTACTTCTCCCTTTCCAATTTAGATACCTTGAATTTTTTCTCCCTAATTATTCTGGCTAAGACTTCAATACCATGTTGAATAAAAGCAAAGAGTGTAGGCATCTTTGCTTATCCTGATCATAGCAAAAAAGTTTTCAGCATTTTGCTGCTGAGCATGATATTAGCTCTGGGTTTGTCATATGGCCTTGTTTATGTTAAGGTATGTTCCTTGTATATCTGCTTTGTTGAGTATATCTTTCACTTTCTCAATGGTTTCATTTGTAGCATAAAGTTTTAAAATTTTGAAGTCCAATTATCTATCATTTTCTTTTGTCACTGTGCTTTGGTATTATGTCTAAAAAGATGTAATCTAACGCAAGTTCAACAAGATTTATTTATGTGTTTTCTTTTAGGAGTTTTATTGTTTTGGCTCTTACATTTATGGCAATCCACCACTTTGAGTTTTTTTGTGTATTGTCTAAGCAAGGGATCTAAACTCATTATTTTTCATGTGGATATTCAGTTTTCCCAGCTCTGATTCTTAAATTTGTGACATATGTATTTCTCTCAGAAAATTGTAGTGAAACATGGAAATTGAAACAGCAATAACAAAAATCTCCCCCAAAACAAAAGCAAACGGTCAGATGATTTTACAAACAAATTCTATCAAACTTTTAAAGAAATTATGCACATTTTGCTCTAATTATTTCTAAAAATTCAAGAAGAGGTACCGTTCCCTAAAGCATGTTACAAGGCCAACATTACCTTAATACTAAAACCAGATAAAGACAGCACAAGAAATAAAATAGACTATGAATACTGAGGCAAAAATTGTCAAGAAAATCCTAGTAAGCCAAATTCAACACTATATCACAAGGGTGATAGATTATGATCAAATGGAATTTATTCCAAAGAAGTAAGGATGGTTTAATATTTGATTTAATATAAATCAATTAATGTAGTGCATTATATCACAAAAGTGAAGATAAAAAAACATAAGGAAATATTGATAAATGTGGAGATTTTATTTGATAAAATTCAATGCCCATTTACGATATTCTAAGCAAGTTGGGAAATAGTAACAATAATGCTTACTTAACATCTCTGGTCATCATTAGTTTAGTTCCCATGGCTTCCTTCTTGAGTTTTTTTTCCGTTTCACTGAATTATATCCTTTAGTGTCTAGCAGATCCTAGGTGAGAGTCTTTTGGAAAAAGACTCAATATGAACGTTTAGTTGGCTCTATCACTTTGAGGAAATCTCATTGTCATCTGCCTTCTAATGTTGTTAAAAGTTGAGCAACCAAAACCCCTGTCTTTTCTTTTAGATTGTTTTTAAAACTTTCTTTTCCTTATATTTGCTTTGACTATACAGTATATCAGAGTTGATTTCTTTTCATTTGTCCTGCTTTGGATTCATTGTTTTGTGAAAATAGGAGCAAATAGGAGAAATTTTCCCTAAGTTTTCAGCACACAAATGACTCACTGGCTTGCATGTTTGTTCTTACAACAACTTCCTCATCTGCTACTGTGGCGGTATGTTCTAGGATGTTGCTCTGGCTACTCCTCCTGCCCCTATATATATCCATTGTCATCTTTTCACTAGACTTTTTCCACTAGTGCACAAATATGCTTTTATTTTTCCCAACTGAAAAATCAGCTCTTTCTTGACTCCACTGGCATCTCATTCTCCTCTCTGCCTTTTCAACAAAACTCCTCGGAAGACGTATTGCCTCCATTTTTCCTGTAAATATGTTAAGCAGGCAGTCACTAGTGATGTCCCTGTTTTAATTTGAATGGTCAGTTCTCAGTCTCCTTCTTGCTTGACCCCTCAACAGAATTTGGCACAACTAATCCTGATTGGAAGCGCCCCTTCTCCAGTCCTTCAGGACAGCACAGCCTCCTGGCTTTCCTCCTACTTCATGATGGCGCATCTTAGTCTATTTATCGGTTCCGCATCATCTCCTTAGCGGTTTAACTTTGGCCTATCTCAGATTCAGTACATGGACATCTTCTGTTTTCTGTTTGCACTTACTCCCTTAGTAATCCTAACTCATGGTCTTAAAAATTCTCTTTATCAAGATCTGCAGACTTGCAGTCTGTGAGCCAAATCCAACTTGCTACAATGAGCTAAAGATGGTTTTTACATAAGAATATGTAAGAGAGATTACATGCGCCTGCAAAGCCAAAGATATTTATATCTGGCTCTTTATAGAAAAAGTTTGTCATCTCCTGATCTGTAGTAGGGTGATGACTTCCAAATTTATATCTGTGGTCTAAAACTCTCCCCTGAATTCCAGATGAGTTCATTCAGCTGCTCACTGCATATTTCCACATGAATGTCTTATATGTACCTAAAACTTAACTCAAGGAGAGCTTTTGTGTTCTGTCCCCCAAATTCATGCTATAGTTACCATAGTCAACAGAAACACAATGCTTCCAATTGTCCAAGCCAAAACCCCAAACATAATGACTGACTTTGCTTTGTCATTTGTACCTTACATCTAATTTGAGCAAATCAAGTTTAAAATATGTCCAGATTCCAACCACTTTTACTACCTTTACCCTGGTGAAGACTCCATCCTCTCTCCCTGGTTATGGCTACAGTCACCAGATGGTCTCCCTTGCTCCCCTTTAGGGCTTTCCTTGCTTTCTGGTTAAGGTAAAATAAAAGTCAGATCACGTTATCATTCCTTTGCTCAGCATCCTCCAATGACTTTGCATCTTGCTCCAAGTGAAAACCAAGCCCTCCAGTGACCTGTAATTCTTACACAATCTGGCCTCTGTTACCTTCTCATCTCTTCTACAACTCTCCCTTTCCTTCGCTTTATGACAGTCACAGCAGCCTTCTTGCTTCTCCTCAAACACATCAGGTCTGCATCTGACTCTGAGCCTTTGGATTTGCTGTTCCTCCACCAGAAACAATTTTTTTGAAGATACATGCATGGTCTACTCCCTGCTATCCTTCAGGTCTTCCTCACATGTTAATTTTTTGTTGCCTCTCTCACCTGCCTACTTAAAGTTGCAATTTCCATAATCATTCTTATCCCCATTTCCTCCATAGCAAATACCACCACTGAACAAATTATGGTAGATTTAATTTTTGATTTTTTCCCCCTTCCTTTTTGAAGATCAGTCATAGCCACCGTTGCCATGCTTGTCTCCTATACAGTAAACTTCTTCCTTTCGTTCTCCGATTTGCATGCATGACTTATTTTTGCTAATTAAATGTGAATAAACATGACACACACCACTTTTTTTTTTTTAAAAGATTTATTTATTTATACAAGCACTGGGTACAGTCAGAAGCATGGGAGGGTGAGAAAATTCACCAGAGCCAGAGTGGAGAACAGAAAAGGCAGACTGACGAAATACACTGCTGAGAAGAGTAGCGGGTGTGGCAGGAGAGGTCTGCGCACCATGTGGGACTCTAGCCGGTGGCCGGGGATGGAACCGGTGCTGCAGAGGCTGCGGGCAGCTTCGCAGCCCAGTGCTTAACCGCTGCGCCACGAGGGGAGGCCCCCCCCCACACCACTTTTAAACCTAAGATTTATAGAAAACAGCATGATTGGTTTGGTAGTTTGCATTTTTGCCCTCTGCCACTCTAAGAGCATGTCTAGATTGGGGGTCTTCAAGTCCTCGTCCTGGAATGCAAGGATTCCATGGATTAGATGGTAGGGAACCCACATCTGGGAGCAGAGCCAGGGAGCAACAGCCGTTTGCAACACTCACAGAACAATACCAGCAAATAAATGTCATTGTAAACCATTGAGTTTGGGAATTGTTTGTTACCATAGAAAAAGTTTAGTAATAAACATACTATCTATTTTACTTGAAAAGGTCTCTGGTTCTCCCCGGTGGCACAGTGGGTTGAGTGCTGCACTGTGAAGTTGTGCACAGCCTCTGCAGCACGGGTTTGATTCCTGGCCAGCCAGGAACATGCCCACATGTCTTGGCAGACCTCTCCCGTCGCGCCTGCTGCTCCCCTCAGCAGTGTATATCGGTCACTCTGCCTCTTCTGCTCCCCCCTCTGTCTTTGGTGAATCCTCTCACCCTCCTGCGCCTCTGGCCAGCTCTTGTATAAAAATAATAATAATAATAAAAAAGCATCTCTTTTCCTCTTGACTATGTCATGAAAGCAAAGATTTTTGTCTGTTTTGTTCACCACTATCTCCTCAGTACCTACAAGAGTAGCGTGGCACCTAGCAGAGCTTAATAAATATATGTGGTATGAATAAATACAAGCTGAAAGATTCAGAACTATTTTATTTAAAATATATCCTCTCCAAATGCTCTCTAGTCTCATTTCCTAGAACTCCCATTGAATGTATGTTGGGCTTTATCCTTCTGTCTTCCGTCTCTTAGCCAATGTTTCATATTTTCCATTTCTTTAAATCGAATGTTTCATTCTGGGTAATTACCTCAGAACATTCTACCAAACCTTTCTTATCTTTTTATCTGAGACTCATCTGCTGCTTTAATTTATTCTTCAAGGTTTTATTTTAAAGACAATATCTTTTATTTCTTTATGTTCCATTTTATTGTTTTTTTCAAATCTATCCATGCTATTTTCACAATGTCCTTTTCTTTCACTATGGTTTTTTTGTTGCCTTTAATCATGTGAACAAGTTAAGACACTTTTAGTTCATATTCTTCAGTTGGAAAAAAAACTTGCATGCAGTATTTGGGAGTTGGTAAATGTTCACCTTCTTTGAGCTTGTGACTCTTGCTCATGGAAGATTATTTCCTCTCAAGCTTTATAATATTTTTGGATGCTCCTATCCAGGGAGCAATTAAAGAACATTCTTGTGAGAGCCACATGTGCTTTAAAAATAACTGGTTTGGGCTTGCTTTTACCAGAAAGATTGTACTCCATGTCTGTATATGGTATACATTTGGATTTTCATCTTCTTCCAGGAACTTTGTTTTTTTCCCTCAAAAACTTCATCAGAGATAATGATGTTTTTCTTCCCTGAGCTCCTGGATGGGTTTTTAAAGTACCCTCTTTATGGGGTGGCAGCCTTTTCAACGCCCCTATTATGTACAGGAGTCCTCCTCACTGTAAAGGCCCCTTCTGAGCTCTTAAGTCAATAGACTTGTTTGATAAACTCCTCTTCACTCCCTCCCCCATCAGCTTTGCAGAATCAGCTTTCAGCTTCCTGATCATTCTTTAAGTTCCCTGTTTTTCAGAGAACACATAAAAAGTTCTTATCTTGACATCATTTAAAACATTCACCTGTATCTTTTCTATATTATTATTTAATTCATTTTTAAGTGGAAAATTTTTGTACACTTGAAATTTATTTTGATATATGGTGTAAGGTAGATATTCAGCTTTACTTCTCTCCCAAGTGATGAACCACTTGTCTAAACATAATTTATTAAATAATTCATTTTACACTGTTTTTACCTTTATCATAAACTCTTATGTATATGGGGTGAGTTTGGAGCTTTCTGCTTCATTTTATTCATCTGTCATTCCCTGTGCTAATTTATTCTTTCAAGTAGTTTAGCTTACTGATACATTTTAATATTGGGTGAAGCAAGCCATTTTATTGTCCTAGTTTTTCTTATTTAGTGACAGGTGTTTATTATTTTTTAATGAACTGGATAATTATTTTATTCAGTCACAAAAAATGTTTGAGGTTTGATTGGAATGAGTCATATTTAGAAATTAATTTAAAAATGATAGCATCTTTACAACACTGAGCCATCTCCAGAAGGAACATAGTTCATTGCTCCATTCAAGAATTTTTCCTGTTATGTATCTCAATAAAGATTTCAATTTGTTTCTCATATAACATTCCTTATATAATTTTTAATGTGTATCCTTTTCCTCTTTCTTTTAAATGGCTTAAATTTCTTAAAATGGTAGCAGACAAAATTTTGTCTAGTAGATTTTTTTTCTGGTAGTGAGTTTTCATCTTTTTAAAAAATCTATGAATGATTTACTAATTAATCTATTTAACATCACTTTATCTTCTTTCTGTGTTTTAACCAGGAGAATGGTATACAGATTTAGCCTAATGAGAGATGAAGTACGGCAATTAGTAAAGAAGTATATTAAACTATTTAAAGATAATTTAATGTGTTATAAAATAAGGTACCGATCTGAATGCAATTGGATATAATCTCAGGTGTTAAAATGATCATTTGATTTAATATCAGGAGATATGAGCTTTAATCTTACTTGTAACTGACCCTTATCAGTGCAAGTTTTAACAATTCTTATAACTTCTTCACAGCTCAGTTTTCTTAAGTGAGAAGATATAAGTAAATGATTGCTAATTTTTGACACTGTTTTAGCATTTTAGATTTTAACAATTCTGCCTGTAAATGAGCAGGCTAGACCCTGAGTGCAGTCAAAGATTATCTGGAAGAGGGTGGGACTTTTGATGGGCCAAGAAAAAGGTCTGGTTTAGATGGGGGAGGGGCAGTATAGTCTAGAAGGGCTTCCTTTTGGGTGTTGATGAGTGTCATTTGCTTCCAGAGGAAAGAGTAAGGGAGGCAACATCTTAGACTGTATTTTTGCTCTGGTCTGACATGGTATTATTTGTGTAGACAGTCTTTGTAGTAATTCATTGGAATTTTCCTACACCAAGCATAGTATTGACAGTGGGGGAGCCGGCACTTTACCTATTCACTCTTACAGTCTTCACAATGGCCTAAGGGGCGGATACCGTACTTTCTCAGTGGAGAGGTCACCTAACACGGGCCAGCCTGCATGGGTTATAAATGGACAGACTTCTGATTCTGTCCACATGTGTGTGATTCCAAAACCTGTGGTTTTTCCCACTAAGCTTGGCTGCTTTAACTCTCAGGTCCTGTAGGTGCGGTTGTGTTGTTGATAGTAGAAGCGAGGAAATGTGATCCGTTTTGTGGGTTGGTAAGAGACCGTGAGTTCCTTGAGGTCAGTGACTGTGTTTTATCAACTTCTAAGCTCAATGACGAGCACAATTACCAGACCATATTGTAGACACATAATAAATATTGTTAAGTGGAATTGAATTACACACAATACCAAATGGGGATCTGAACACGCTCACTCTGTCTTTCTGGACTCTCTGTCTGAATTTGTCCTGGAGTCTTGGCCTGAATTTCTCCCTCCAGGTGCTTGTCAGGGAAGGGAGGGCACAGACTTGAAGTATTTGCTTACAAGTTAATTTGGAGATCAGCAAGACTGAATCTCAGCACTGGGGGGAAGGAGAGTGATGCCTTCAGGCTGGCATTTTGAAACCAAACAATTAAGTTCATTAACAGTAATGGACCGAGGGAAGATGAGCAGCAGGAAAAAGCACCAATGTAAAATGAAAGATCGCTCTCTGCTCACCCTTTTCTGCCTCCCTCCTCTCTTTTTTACTCTTCTCCTTGCAAGTGAGCATTGCAGACCCTCTGGGCTTTGTTTATGCTTGTGAACTGTGAAACTCCTGTGTTCCTGAAAAACAGCAACTAATCATAGGAAAAGAACCTTTTTTAAAAAAACCTAATTTAAAGCAAGTTAGTACAAAAAAAGCAATTCTTGCATTTTGAGATTCCTATAACTGGATCAATGCAGACCCCAGGATCTCCCAGGACCAGGACAAATCCTATTCTGTGTGTGTTTATTTCGAATGCAGTGCAAAGCTTGACACAGAACAGGTGCTCAAATTTTGTTTGTTGGATTGCATTGCAGAAACAGGTCTTGAGCTGCAGCGTGCACTGACCCTTATAGGGAAGATCCCATTCTGCTTACTATTATCAGCTCAGGGTTGACTCGACAGACAAAAAGTGCCTCTCTCTAGTCTCTCAACCCAAACAGACCGGGGAAAGGCACAGCAGCAAAGAAAATGAAGAGCCTTGGACAGGAGCAGAAGGGTGTGAGGGAGGGGGCTCTGCGGTGGGGGAGGGATGTAAGACAGTCCTCATGTTTGGGGTGTGCTGTGACGTGCCTCTAATAGGCAAAATAAAATTGTAGTCACCCCTGTAAAAGACTTCTGCTGCAATTTATTAATCAGGGTCTGGGGAGATCGATGACACTGAATGATTATGTAGCATTAGGCTAACTCCCCTGTCCTTTGGCAAAGCGGCTCTCTGGATGGGGCACAGATGCTCACATCTGCTTTTGTTCGAGACCCAAACTCCTGCGTCCTGGTGTGAAGTTAATGAAGGCCCCTGCATTATTCCCACATTCCTTTAGCAAAGTAAACCATATCTGGCCAACCTGGAAATCCAATGAGTTAATTAAGGGAGAATTGTCTATGATTTTCTTTTACATTATAACTGCCCCCTCAACCCTTACCCACCCCCACGTGGACCTAGTCCCCCTCCTCCTTGCAAACCTAAGCAGTGAAACTGCCTCTTGCCCCATGTGCCAGAATGATTAATGGAGGGACTACAATGAGGTCAATTAGCCAGGGTCGGCTTGAAGCTGAAAGGTGGAGTGTGTTTCTTTATTGAACACTGCATTCACACTCCAAACAGTGACCTGCGCTGCAGTGATTTATTACGAGGGCAGTCCTCTGATCACTTACCTTCAGTGCTGGTACCTTGGCTTTGAAAACCGGGCTTTCACTGTCAATTAACACCAGACAAGGAGATCCATTCAAAATCTGAAATGCATACCTAATAATGAGTGGGGGAAGGGGTAAGGAGGGGAATCACTGAATGTAGAGGGAGCACCCACCCGAGACAGTGGGCTGGAGACCATGCAGTGGCTGGGCAAGTGTGCACTGGGTTTTCACATGGGGATGAAAATGCCTTGGGTTTGTAAGAGGTTACCATGCCTAGCAACAGAGTTTCAGAGGATTGGCTTTGTCAACACCAAAAGGCACACTCTTCCATTCAGTTTTGTAGATGTTAGAAACCTGCGGGAAAAGTTCGACATTTTTGTGTGTTCTTAAAACAATGTTGATACCTTGCATTGGCCTTTGAATGGGATTCCAGTGTGAGTCATTTGCATTGGGAGGATTTTTCTGATAAGGATGAATAACATTGGCCTTTCTGTGTAACAAGATGGGTGACATTTATATTAAAAAACTAGGGTAAGAAAAGATCCACTTTCCAGGCAGGCCCCTGGCTTGTTAGTGGCTAAACTGTATTTTCTCATTGTGACACTCAGCATCCTTAGACTACACTAGCAGTGTGGCCTGACCCTGCAGAATGTCCCAGAATGTCAAATGAGTTGGAACCTCATCCCTCTGCCTGAAGCAGTCCAAGACCTTCTCTGACCACTCGACCCACAACTCCACTCTCCGATTTCCTGATGTATTTTTTTCTCCTTGACTTTTGTACCATCTGACATATTCTGCTTTTCACTCTTTTTCATCTGATGTACTCTGTTTTTATATATTTGTTCATTGTTTGTGTCCACCCTAAGAACACACACTATATTAGGGTAAAGGGTTTGGAGCCTTTTTGTTCATTATTGCATCTCAGTGCCAAGATAAGGAATCGATACAGGAAATCTTCCCTACCTCTATAAATATTTCTCCCAAATCTGTTATTTTATTGGTTCCTCACCCTTTAATTTATGCTTCAAAATATGTTTCATTATGTATTTCATTCTTATTTTTTAGATCAACTCATATTTAGTGGTGTCAATAATAATAACAATATCTTATATTTGCTTATAGCATGCTTCAGTTTCCCTCTGTAAGCCTCAGTGTCTCTCTATGAAATGAGAATAATAATTTCTCTGGTAGCACCTTTGTGTGGATTAACTGAGATGAGATATGTTTTGCATCTAACACGTAGTAGGTGCTTAATAACACTGGTTCTTACTCTTTTGCATCTGAGAGTCAAAGCAATCCTCCCCATGACTTATACAGGGAGGAAAAACAGATGATCCAGTCTTGCATGTGAAACCCCCATGGTCCAAGGCATTAACCGACTTGCCCCAAATCACCTCGAGAGTCCCTGTAGGAAGTGGGTCTAAACTGTGGCCTTTTTTTTTTTTTTGAGGTTACAATTTTTGAGTTTATTTTATAAAAGAGGTACGTTTAGTTCATAATAATGTACTAGGTATCGGCACAATTTACATTAAGAAAGACCTGCGGGACTTCACAATGAGAGAGAAATGCCCTTTGTGTTCTTGGTTCCTGCTCCGTTCTTTCAAATACCACCAATGTTCTTAGGTCTAATTCATTCTCATAACATGCCAAGTTTGACTTCCTTTTCTTTCTCCATATTGCATCGTGCTTGATTAACACATAGGCTAAATCAGAATTGTTTTGAAAAGAAAGACAGAATTAAAAACATAAATTCAACTGTTGCCTTTTTGTTTCTTGGTCATTGAAGGATATTTCTATGCTTTTTTAAATGTATTTAGAAATAAAAAAGTTACACTAAAAATTAAATTATATTCGGCCTCGGAGAACTAGAGAAGTCGCTAATGGCATTGAGGAGAAGGAAGCGATAAGCTTCTGCAGGCTCAAGTGTTTTGTACCTGGATGGCTGTGCAGAGGCACGTCCCCAGCTCGTGGTCAAAGGCAAGAGCTCTAGGTGACTCCCGTGCCATTGGCTTTCATTGCTCTCCTTTCTCATCTCCGCTCAAAAGCCTATCAGAGCAAGAATAAGGGGGAAATTTAGAATTTTCTTTAACTTACAAGAAAAATTATTTGCAAATCTTAGTTTACATTAAACAGAAAGAAATTACTATTGCCCTACACCGTGGGGGACTAACTCTCCCTTCCGTGGACAAAGTCATCCTCACCTTGAATTTCCTCACAGAAATTGACATGTGGAAGGGGCAGCGCGGCGGTGAGCAAGTTCCTCTACTGGCAATTAACAGTGGTATCTCTCCACTGACTTAGAACTAGACAACCGCTATAATGAGGAAATAAAAAGAATTAGACCAACCTTTCCCCAAATCTGTCCTGGTTTCTCTGCCCCTTTCCCCCAGGAGAAACTTAATGACAGACATGTGAGTTTGGAAAGACTGTTTTGGTTATTTCCTTCTTTCCAATTACAGATTTGTTCCTGTGGAATGTTCCTGGAAGCTTTATCTAGGACCACTTTAAATGCACAAGTCAGTGGGACTTCCCTGGGGTTTCTCTTGGGAGGTCATTCTGCCAGCTTGAAAGTCTCTCATGATCAGCAGACAGTGGCTTAGAATTAGCTTAGAAATAGGGGATGTGGGGCTGGCATTCTGATCTGTGATGCATTTGGCACATGGGAACCCCAGCGACACGGCCCTGCCACAGGCAGTTGTCTCGCTCCCTGCGGCTTAGTGTCACGGAGCGAGAGCTACGTTGTAGTCCGCCTCTGCAGGCGTGATGGTGATCCTTGCGCAGCACCTGTGAGTCTAGGAATATGTCATGTTTTCACTTTTCGTGTCTAAATAAATTAATGATATGCCCTTTGTGGGAGGGTTTTGAGGCATAAGTGAGGCAAATATGCAAAGATATCTTGACTCACTGTGAGATGTCTGGAAAGGCATTGGAGGAGAGGATTTTTCACTTCTACCAAGTATGAACCCCAAAGGCCACTGCTGCTCTGTGAACTTCCAGATCAAAGTGAATCTGGGAGAGGGACAGGAAGGTCCAACAAAGGAATGGGGCCTGCAGAGTCCAGCTGAGGCCAACATCTGCTGGGTTCTGGGTTCTGGGTTCTGGATTCACATGGCAGCTCTCCAGCTACAGTTATGTCGCCAGTGACTGGAAATGTTGCTAAGGCCAGGAAAAGTGGTTTTGGGCACATCTGTCACAAGTTGTTGCACCACCAGCAGCCACTGCTGGTGCCGGAATGCGGGCCTCAGTAAGCCAGGGATGCGAGGCTCAGGCTTATGTTGGAGACCTTTCCTCAGATGGCCAGGTAGGAACCAAGGTGACAATTTGAGTTTGAATTTGTTGCTATATAAAAACTGGCACAGAGATAGGGCTAGAAAACACGATGCCCTGATAGGCTCAGGCCACTAGGTGAGGAGGTGGGGGCCTTTGCCTTTGCAGGAGCAAATGCAAGAATCTGCTTCCTGGGCAGGGTCCTCAGAGAGGGACAGAGCATCAAATTCCAGTGAGAAGGCTGAGAGCTAGAAGTGAAGTCAAGACAAGAAAGAACAGAGCTCTGAGGCAGACAGGGAGGAGTTTCTACTAGTAAGAAATGGAGTTCCAGAGAGGAACCCAAGGCCATATCCCCTAGGAGAGCAGGGCCAGGAAGGCCTCTGGGGGCCCACACAGGACTCACCAGATTAGAGTTGGGCGGAGACGTTTCTCTTTCTTTGATCACGTACCCCAACTCCCTCTTCCTCTTTCCTTTGCCATCCCCGGAGTTGCAGTTATTTAGGTCTTGGGGAAATTTGCTTTGCAAAATGCCCCTGTTCTCAGAAAACCAAGTAACAACAAAAATGGGGTCTTGGGAAGCCTTTTTTCCATTCATGTTCATAGAATGTCAAGTAGGAATGATTCTGTGTCCAATAAATTTGGAGAAGTGCTAGGTTACATCAAGTTTTGCACAATTCTTGGGTTGGATTTCTCAGATCCTTGGAGATGCTGAATCCAAGGCTAATCATGTGAGCTCTCTTCAGACAGAGCACCCACACAGGTCTGACATAAAGTAAGACTAGTAGACCTTTTTATTGAATAAATGAAAAATTAATGGGAAAAAATTTCCCCAATCATATTTGATCACAAATGCATTTTTTCTAGTACAATTTTTCAGATATGCTGGCTTGATGAAGTGGGACATGGAATAGTTCATTAATGCCCATCTCTAATCAGACTCCTATGGACCCTTTTATGCTCAAATTTGGTTCATTTCACCAGAATAAGGAATTTGGGGCTGACGCCCTAGTTATTAATTGTGGAATATGTTGAAAGTAAATTTTGTATATTCCCGGAGAAGCAGATAGGGAGGCAGCACCATGAAAGTTATCAATATAGCTGAGGATCTGCAGATACCGGGCCTTTGGGCACCAACAACTGTTGGTACAGGGCAACCCCCAAATGAGTTGCCCTGAAACACTGTGACATTTCAACATAAAAACAATCCATGAGCTAGGTAGACAGGGACCCATCATCATTTAGCAGAGAGGGAAACTGAGGCCCTGAGGGGCTAAGTTAGATATTTACAATCACTTAGCTGGGATTCAAAGACAGATCCAGTGGCTGTGGATCAATGACATTCTCCAGGAAACTGTCTGCAGGGAACCTCGCCTGTGCCCAGGTACAGCAAAGGTGCAGGAACATGCAGAGTATCTTCCTGAAGTCATGGAAATTTGGAAACTTCAACACATGTGGTTGTAGAGATAGAAACAATCTGTACTGATGTTTAAAAGCCATCCTATTAATACCTGGGACAAGTTTTCAGCCCAATTTTATAAAATAAAATATAATAATGATCCCAGACAAAATGTGAACTAGTCTCAGAGTAAAAGTTCATGTCGGCTGAGAGGAGAAAATGCACCGCTCATCACGGGACTGGCCATAGATTGCTTCTTTTCTAATTTAAACCTAACTCTTAAAAGTTAAAAATGAGAAGTACGTGGAGGGAAGAGAAGTGGATTAAGAGTCAAGAGACTTGGGTTTCCATCCTTAGCTCTGTGGCTAATTAGCTGTGTGACCTTGTCAAGTGATTTAATGTCTCTGGATCTCCGTTTTCTCATTTGTAAAAAGAGAGGGTACCACAGATAATCTCTAAGGTCCTTTTCAGTTCTAAAAGGCTGCAAGTTTAATAACTCTGTGAGCTCTCTAAGAGAACTTGATGGGTATCTGGAAACCTATAGTTTTATCTTTACTGTCATCACAATCACCTATCAAAGGCCTATTTGCATAAGCCATTATATACATTAACATGTGCACCTCCAGGGTGGGGGCTGCCCCTAGGCAGGCCTTGGCCTCCTTCCCAGCTGAGCTCCTCCTGGCTTTTGTAATTCCTTTCTCTGGGGAACTGGAGTGCTGCCCAGAACCTCAGGCCTACAAGAGGGGATCCACTCCTTCCTCCCCACCCCTGGTATGCCTGGAACTCCAGATTCTGCAGCCCCCAGATTTCCCTTGGCCATGCTTTTCCCAGCTGAGAGAATATGTATTGATTACATATTCTCTGCTCGAGGAGAATATTCTTGTCCCTTCATGGATATTAGACCCTTGCTCTTCTTGCCTTAACCATCTCACCAGCTTCCCTGTTTATAGTTTGAGTTACTATTTTGAAAGTTGAAGCTGCCTTGGGGGTGGCATATGAAAGTTAGGATGGCAAAGAAAATTATGCAGGAGCAGGAAACTGAGACCAACAGGATCCCTTGTCTCTCTGAGGTTAGTATCGGACTGTCCGGTGCGCAAAGGACACAGTACTAGCAAACCATCAGCAGCACTTATGCTTCCCTGGCCCTGGACCCCACTGGCACAAAACTTCCATAGGAGATGACTTTCATACTCATCCTCTTTCTACATCCACCATCCTCCAAGATCCACCTCGAATCTCTCATCTCTTCAGATTTCCAAGACCACAAGACCAATCTCCCCTCCTCTGACACTGTTTCCCACTGATTGTATCCATCCACTCTTCACAGAGCTGAATCAAACTCTAGTTCTTCAGCTTTCAGTTGAAAGGGCACTCTTCCTCCAGGAAGCCCTCCCTGACCACCCGTCATATCAGATCCCTGTGTTAAGTATACTTAGGGCTCCCTGTACTTTTCTTTCATCCCACTTAGCAAGTTGATAATGATGTATTTATTTGAGTGAAGACTTGACTCCCAGATGCTTTCTCCCACGAGGGTAGCCCCAGAATCCTCCCCAGACCTGTATTGTGCTTCCTATATACTCATTTCTTGAGTTTTCTGGTGAGTCCTAATTTCCTAAGGTCTTTTCTTTCCAGCCAGTTTGCAACCTCCTTGAAGATTGGAACCTGTCTTTCTGCTGCAAAACTTCCAAGTCTCTGGCAAGTTTCTTGGTAAATGTACCCTGATTTGACATTTCAGCTTTAAGAGACAGGATTTGGTCATTAGCCTGAGCTTTGTCTTCCTGAATGCCATGTGCAGAGAGTTAGAGATAAACGTGGCAGGAGAAATCAAAGGAAACAAAAGCATCCTGGCAAAGGCTATAAGACACTTTGATTGGATGCCCACTGGGGGCAGCAGGAAGTAGAAGGAGGTGCTGGAATTGGGGGGCCCATTCCACACTGCATTCCTTAGACTTCAATCTTATTCTACTTGTTTATTTTACACTTTATTTAATATTTCAAAATTTATTTTTATTGTTTTTAATGATAGTAAAATAACATAGAACAATACTTACTGTCTTCACCATTTGTTAACTGTTGTACAGTCCAGTGGCCTGAAGTCCCTTCACAACACCACACCATCATCTCCACCATGCAAGAAGGCTTTTCATCTTCCCAAACTGAAACTCCATGCCCATTAGACACTGACTCTCCACTCCCCCCTAACCCAGCCTTGGCGATCATCCTCTTTATGAACTTGACTATTCTAGCTATGTCCTGTGAGTGGAGTCCTGCAGTGTTTGTCCTTCGTGACTGGCTTATTTCACGTAGCATAACGCCTTTGAGCTTTCTGCATGTTGTAACACGTGACAAGGCTTTTTTCCTTTTTAAGCAGAATAATATTCCATGGCATGTACAGACTATCTTGTTCATCCATTCACCTGTTCATGGACATTTAGCTGCTTAATTTTTTTGGCTTTGGCGATGGTGGATGGTGCTGCTATAGACACGAGAGTGCACATTTCTCCCAGAGACTCTGCTTTCAATTTCTGCGTGTGAACCCAGAAGCAGAATTGTTGGATTATGTAGAAGTGTTATTTTTAAATCTTTGAGCAACAACATAGTGTTTTCCATGGCAGCTGTGCCATTTTACATTCCTCTCAGCCAACAGTGCAAAGGGTTCTGATTTTCTGCCATCACACCACCACTTAATTTCCATTTGTTTAACAGTAGCCATCATGGTGAGGTGCTAGTCCTTTCCCTGTGACGCCATGCAGTGAATGCTGTCCTGCTGGGGAACTAAAGAATGGTAGTCACAGATAGAGGGTGGCCGTTCCTGAGGGGTCACAGGATACTCAGCACTTGCCGGGGTGCTGCACCCAGGTTTCCTTTACTTTTTGGCTTTTGACCAAGTAATGCAATCTCTCTTTGTCTCCATTTTCCCTGCAAAGATGGTGATGGGGCGGGAGTGGAGGGGAATAAAAATAGCTGCCTTCTCTCCACAGGTTTGATGAAGCATCAACTTGGATAATATATGTGAAAACACTATGAAATGAAAACATCTATTTAAATCCAAGAGGTTGTTATTTACAGTCTTAAAATGATATTTATTCCCCCTCCCTTGCCTACCTTTACCACATTCCACTGGAACTGCAGGGCCGAGAAGAACCACGGAATGTGGTGATTAAATTCAGAAACTTAATCTGGCCAGATCTGTTTTGGTTGGCAATCTCCCGGCGCAGTTGTCTCGTTGCAGATTGAAGAAGCTTTATAGATGGACTGTGAGGAGGATGTCTGTTAGGGGCTGTGGCAGCCTGTGCCTTCAGAGAGGGAGAGCTAGCTTTCCTTAAGCCCGCTGACTGATTCCTTGTCAGTTTGAGATGATTTAAGGCCATGCACTTGAACTGCTGCAACTAACAATCAATTTGCGACTGCGTAGGAGAGAAATGGGGAGCTACGTTTTGTGGGATGAAGGGGACAGGAAAGACAGGAAAGAAATATCCACCAAAGGATATGGGCTCATTCTTAAGTGTCAACTCAGCTCACTTACAAGTGTGTTCTGTGGGAAACCCTGGCGTAGGAGCAAAATATGTGGACTGTGGCGTGAGGCAGAATCGAGTTCAAATCCTGGCTCAGCCTAGGAGCCAGGGTAAGTTCATTTTCCTTTTTGTGGCTCAGTTTCCTCATCTTTATGGGGTTAGTAAGTACCTACCTCCAGTGACTACAGTGAGAAGCAAGTGAAACCTGCTTAAGTTCCATAAATGTTCCGAATTATTACTCTAATTATCACATACAAAAGATCTCCTATATCAATTCAACTCTTCTAATTGTTTAAAATTATTGGCATTTGGGCCTCCCCTGATGGCGCAGTGGTTGAGCACTGGGCTGCGAAGCTGCCCGCAGCCTCTGCAGCACCGGTTCGATCCCCAGCTGCCAGCAAGGGTCCCACATGGTGTCCAGACCTCTCCTGCCGCCCGCTGCTCCCCTCAGCAGTGTATTTTGTCCGTCTGCCTGTTCTGTTCCCTGCTCTGGCTCTGGTGAATTCTCTCACCCTCCCATACTTCTGACTGTACCCAGTGCTTATATAAATAAATAAATAAATAAATCTTTAAAAAAAATTATTGGCATTTTCTTTTTTATTGTGGTTACATTGGTTTACAACACAGTATATGATTCAGAGGTCTAGGGTCACTCAAGCAATGCAAGATCACTAATTTAAAAGGCTCTATGCACTCCTGTGCTCCTTGCAGCATTGCTTATAACAGCAAGTTATGGAAACAACTTAAGTGCCCAGTGACAAATAAGTGAATTAGGAACATGTGGTGTAGATACACATTGGGGGACTGCTCAGCTATAAAAAAAGATGAAATGGTTGGAACAGAGGTGATTATGCTGAGTGAAATAAATCAGAAGGAGAAAGATAAATCTTGGCTCTTTCTAATCTCTGCCTTTTCAGAAGCAACATGGTGAAATGAGACCAGTACATGAAGGTAGGTAGAGGAACTGGATTCCAGTGGATCTGCCACTAAATAGCTCTGTGACCTTGGGCAAGTCATTTATGTTTTTGGCTTTGTAAAATGCGTGTTGCATTTCTTTCTTTTTTTTTTTTTAAAGATTTATTTATTTATATAAGCACTGGGTACAGTCAGAAGTGCGGGAGGGTGAGAGAATTCACCAGAGCCAGAGCAGGGAGCAGAACAGGCAGACGGACGAAGTACACTGCTAAGGGGAGCAGCGGGCACGGCAGGAGAGGTCTGTGCACCATGTGGGACTCTTGCCTGGCGGCTGGGGATCGAACCGGTACTGCTGAGGCTGCGGGCAGCTTCGCAACCCAGCGCTCAACTGCTGCGCCACTGGGGAGGCCCCCGTGTTGCATTTCTTAACCAACTATTTATTGAACACCCGGGATGTTCAAGACATGTAGCTATTGCAAAGATATGGTGGCTGCAGAACTAATGACCAGTGCGGGGGAGGAGGATTGGGGGGGTGATTAGCAGAGGAAGGAAACTCCCTATTAAAAGGTCAGTTGAATAAATGCCCACTTGAATGACTGATTATAAAACAGATGTCTGCAAGCCCGGATCTAGAACAAGTATATTCTTGTGGATAGTCCTAGGCTTGAGGGGGACCTAAGGTTTCTTCCCTTAACCTCTTGGGCTCCCAGAACCTGCATCTTGAGGAATCAGAGAGGCAGACGGAGAAGATTGGGCTGCAGGTCCACACGAAGTAGTTGGGAGCATAGGAGGGCTGCCTGCCTTCCCCCACCGTGGACATGTTCAGGTCCAGATTGGAAGAGTCCCTGGAATTTGCTGGTTGGCCAGTGCGCTGTGCATGTGCAGGATGGTAACACTGCACCCCTCCAGGCTGTCCTTGTGCCCTGCGTGCTGGCCAGGTTAGTAGCGGAGAACCCATACGAATCAGGCCCCAAACTTTACACTTAGGCTGACTCCAAGTACTTGAATTTCTGGCTGGGCATCAGCTATTAATAAGGCTCCCGAAGGCTTGTTTTCTGGAGGAGATGGTGCTGGGGATTCTGTCACCCCTCTCCCTTCACCCCCTCCCCAGTTCCCATCCCAACACACACCTCTCTTTCCTTATTCCCTCCCTCTCCTTTCACCCCATTCTCTCCCCTCCAAGTACATCCTGATCTTTAAAGAGGCTCCTCTTAAGTTGAAATCTGCCGTGGAGAGGAAGCGGTTGACCTTCGCCGATCACCACGTTGTCGATTCTGTTGGTGTGGGGAGAAGGCTCATTCCCTCTCTCCTCCTTCTGTCTCTTAAAAAAAAAAAAAAAGAGTTATCTACCTCCCCTTTCAAATAAAAAAAAGAGAAAGGGAGAGAGAGAGAGCCAGAGACAGAGAGCGAGAGAGAATTTGACATTATTGTATAATTTAAAATTGCACAGCCTAGAGCCCACAAAACCGAGCATGTAATTACACACTTACTAGAGGTAACAGCAGTGCTGATAATTATTCTTTACACAGGAGAGACCCTGCTGATATCCCACAGTCAGAAAGTGGGAACTACAATATCTTTAATACCATCCTCAGAGACCCTCATAAGCAGAAGAGAAGTATGAGAAGGCTCACAGGGTCCAGAGCAATATCTTCATCGCGCCAGAATGTCAGGGGCTTTAGCACAACAGAAATCAATAGTTTCTAGTACATTTTTTGGTACAATTTTTTTTTTTTATGACCCAACCTGAGAAAGTACAGGGAAGGCAGAGGTAGCGAACAGTATGAAACAAAACCTTCTTAGCAGAAGGCCTGTCTGTTTAGACATGTCAGGCTACGTCAGTTTATAAGACACATTCTTTATTGGAGCAACAAACTGAGCAACAGGGCAGGATTACACCTGGAAAGCTCTAGTTGTTGGTGATTCCTTTTCTTTTAAATGGTCAATGGTTTCCTCTCCCTGTTTCCTCTGTGACGCCTGTCTACCTTTGCTTATTATTGGAGGTAAACTTAGGTCAGACTGAGTCTCAAAAGAGCGGAGGCAAACACATGGGCATTTATTTCTGGGCACTCGGTCCTTTTGTTCTCCTGTCTCTCTAGAGGAAATGAGTGACTACATCTTAAAAATAAGAAAAGAACAAGCGTTTATTGAAGGAGAAGATTTAAAACAATAGTGAACTCAAAGAAATGAGAAAGGTCTTCATGTAGAGAAATCAATGCACAAGTGGTTGTTCTCAAAAGAAGGCCGCTTTGATTTTAGCATTTCTGTACGAGCTGCAGACACTGTGACCAGTGGTTGCCTGTTTCTATTCCAGCCATAGCAGGTTCTTCACCAGGTGGTGCAACCTGAAAGCCTTGCTGCTGGTTGTTTGCAGGTTGAACCGATGTTCTGACGTGACAAGGTGCGTGCTTTCATTTGGGGTAATAACCCATTTTAATCTGGTGCAGAGTTCAGCAGTCAAGAGCCTTTGCTTGAGGTTGAAGGGAAGGGCCCTCCGGCTGCCCGATGCCCGGCTGTGTGGGGCATGAGCTGTGCCAGTTACACGCGTTTATCATTCAAGACTCAGACTCACTCTGTGGGCCATGGAGTATCTTCCCATTTCAGAAGTGGGAAAACAGACTCAAACAAGTGAACATGCCCAAGGTCACACAAGTACTCAAGACACAGTGGCTTAGATGTACCAGCAACTTGGCCAGGAGTTTGTGCTGTGCCATAGTGTTCTCCTGGGGACAGTGGCCCACAAGTGTGAAGGACGTGCTCGCCGTGGGTGAGGAAAGAGAGATGGCGAGAGAAGCAGAAAGCTGAACTTCCGCGACCTGTGGTAATGAGCTAACTCAGGCGCTGATGTCTTCTTCAGGTTTCAGACAGGTAGAGCTGTTCTGGATATTTCTGGTGAATGCGGGCGAACCAGATAGCAGGTTTGCCATCGTCTACTGGCTTTTTGGTAAGCTTGGAATGGGGCGTGAGGGCTGTCTCTGCTTATTTAAAGGGGCTATGGCAGACCGGAGCAGCGAGCACCTGCAGATGTGTGGAGGCCTGACCAGTGGCAACCAAGGACCATTTCCTCTGTGCCTCCCACAGCAGCTGGCTTAGAATATTCTGAAACTTCTACTAGGAGAAGGACATGGGGGGTGCTGAGTAGGACACACGTGGAAAGTGAAAGCATAATCAGCAGCACCACCTTCCCTGAGCATGCATGTGAGGAAATCTGAGGTTATATTTTGGTCGCTTCTCTCCTTGCAGACACTTCAGGAACCTCAGGTTCATTCTGGTGATGAAGGGCCCGATGAAAACCCAAGGTGAGAGCTGTCTCACAACTGTATTTTTACCGGGTTAATGGGACCCTGGGTCCTAACAAAGGCTTTTAGTCCTAGACCTGTGGGAAGACTCTGGGACATGACAATCATGGTAGTGTGGTCAGTGTCTGGGAACAGCATCCTTGCCTGGCACCCTCCTCCTCTCAAAGGCTGGTGGATTACCAGCTTGGCCCTTTGTAAATTCCTCTTTCTCTGCACTTTGAGGGCACAGGTTTCTAGAGGAAACATACGAGGGTTTCATGACTGGTGAGGGAGGCATGGAGCTGGCTAAAAGCCTGGGGCCCAGAAGGGCAGCAGAACAGAAAGCTTGACCTTGGCGAGCAGGAAGGTTCTGGACGTGGCTGCTCTTGAAGACTTGGCTGCTTGGGTTTGACTCTTTAAATATTCTGCGCATAGAGGCAGGGATCTCACGAGCTGGATGGCAGGAGTGAGAGAAAGGAACAAGCTAGTTCCTGTTGAAGAGGCAGGCAGGGAGCCGTCGGGTCTCCATGGAGAGAGCTAATTGGAGACAAGGCCTTTTAGGATCCCCAGTTTTGGCTGCTGACTCATGTACACAGATCCTTTCTTTTAACACATCCATGAATAACTACGAAAACAATCAAACGAAAAGTGCAGCTTTGGAGTTAGACATCTGGCTTTGAGCTCCAGCTGAGCGATGGATCAATTTTGCGATTTGGGCAAAAAGTAATTGTCTCTGAGTCTCAGTCGCTTTGCCTGTAAAATGGGAATAAAACTCTCCCTGGAGTCTCTGCAGGGAAGAAATAATTTGGCATTTATGCCTCACCCTGTGACTGGCACACAGCAGAGGCTCAATGCAGTGTCTTTCCCGCCTCTTCCATCCATTTGCATTTCACCTCTCTTCTCCCCAAATACAGAAACATCAGACATTCGCGGAGCCAGGGGGGCGGCGGGTGGGGGCATACATCGAAGTGAAACACACACACTGAGAAGCAGCCCTTGAAGAGGAGACTCCACTGCAGAGAGCTGCTGTCAGGACCAGCGCTTACCTCGAGGAGGGATAATTCAGTCCCACAGGATCCCTGTTGGCTGCCTGCTTCCTTCCCAAACCCTCAGGCAAACGCATGTAAGAAAACAATGTGGGAACCGAGATATACAGTCAAAGAAATAAAACTGCTGATACCTCATACCTAGCTGCCACTTCTGAGATAGAGGGGCACAGGGAAGGGGCAGGGAGAGGGGTGGATTTCCACTCCTACACTGTTTTGTTTGGTTGTTTTGGGTCTTAGTGCCCAAGTCTTTAGATCATCTGAGGCCACAAGATACTCATTCACCATAAAGTGTTGGAGGTGAAGGTTATTAATAACCAGGATCACTGCAGAGTGAACGACTCCCTCTTCACATTCATGCCTCAGAAAGGGCCTCCTCATGGCAGTGGGCAAGTTGGAGAACAAAATGAAACACTTGACTTTGCCATGTCTCAGGTCTTTTCATCCGCTGTCCACCTCCCACCCCCACGTACCCCCAAACCTTCCCTCCTTTGTGCAAATCTGTTTTCACCACAGGAGCACATGCTGTCTCCTCCAGCTACAAGACTACTTGCTAATTCAACGATTCATCTTTAATGAGGCCCCCTGCCAATGTTTAAATAGCATTCAGAACAAAGAAAAGGCAATATTTCCAAAACAGCTGCTTCTGCTGCCTCTTCATAGCCCATCTCCTCAGAAAATCAAGGAAAATTCATCTATAGAGACAAGCGATATGAAAATACATCTATTTGTAGCGATGTGATGTACCTATATATGTATTAGCATCTATATAAATTCATATTTTGATAGCTATCGACATGTTTATGAATGATAGAGCTACAGATAAAACACTTAACCTCTGTGATGCCAGAGAGTTTAAATATAAGCACCTTAAAAAGTTTTGTTGGCTTCAAATAGTTCTGCTCTAGGCAGGTTTTTCTCTTATGACTTTATTGGTTTCTTTTCAGAATTTTGGGGGGAACACAAGCAGTAGTGGGATGAGCTTGGATAAACAGACCCTCCCTTTAGCTCTGTCACTTACGAGCTGGGTAAGTGGGTAGATCACTTTAGTTTCAGCTTATGCATTGTTATATTGGTAAAATGGAGATTATATTTTCTTCCTTTCTGGATGTGTATGTGTGTGTGTATGTATGTATGTGTATATATATATGTATATATATACACACACACATATATATATATACATACATACATACATACATGATATATATATATATATCAAGGCAACTAGTGCAATGTCTGGCAAATAGCAAATACTAATGTGAATTCTCATTTCAGTTCAGGCCCTTCTAGAATCAGGAGTGACGAGTCTGAGGACTCTGCCTATGTTTCCAGAAGTGCTGCTTCTGGCTCTAACCTGCCTCTTCAATCCCACTCACACTCTCCCCTTGGAGTAAGAAGGTGTAGGAGGGAACATTGTTAAGGAAAGTGCTTGATAAAGGTTCACATGTCTCCTTTATTATTTTAAAGAAGATTGAAGTTAGAAAAAAAAATAACAAAATGGATCCAAGGAAGCTAGAAGGAAGGAAGGAATACATTTTAGTCAGATAATGGACTCTGAAATAAAAATAGTGCAATTTATTTAAATCCATCCAAGAAACACTTTTTTGAATGAAGGGAAAGGCACAGGTTGAAAAAAATGGAGTTAAGAAAACAGAGAAATATTCAACATTAGGCCTCAGATGGACAATATAAGCACAAAGTGACTTTTAATTATTAGTGAAGGGTGATGATCAGGGAGATGGGCATGTTGAGATAAGAAGGCAAAGCAGGGAGGGGAATGTGGAAGAATCCACGCGCCTGACTTCCATGTTGGCTGCTCGGCTGTGAAAGTCTTCCTGGAATTCCATCTGATGCTTCCTCTTCCCTTTTTGTTTTAGCCATTTTGAAGTTGATTTCAACTCTTTGCAGTTAAGAGCACATGACTCACCTAACTGGAAGTATGTTGAAAAAATGATAACAATGATATAATTGGGGAATGGATTAAATGTGTGTTTTATTTTCTGCTTTTTGCTTATTTAATTAATGGTGTGTTTTCAGGGAAAAAAAGAACTGCCTTTAGTAGCAGATTTGAGTGGTTACCCAGTCACATGAGCTGGGTAGCTCAGTTATCTACACAGGACTTGGGGAGGGGACACAGGCATTGATGTCTCAATAGCAGGTGGGTAGTGTGGCTGCAAAAGGACCAGAGTGATGTTGGACAGAGACGAGGAGGTGGTGTCAGTGGGATGAGAAGGTAGGGGCAAGAAGAAGGAAGAGCCAGGCAGGTGAATCCAGTGCTCACTAAGAAATCCTGCTAAATTATGGGGCTTTTTTTTTTTTAAAGATTTATTTATTCATGCATACAAGAGCTGAGGTGCAGGCCAGAGGCGCAAGGGGTGAGAAGATTCACCAGAGACAGAGTGGGGAGCGGAACAGATAGATCTACTGAAGTACACTGCTGAGGGTAGCAGCAGGCGAGACAGGAGAGGTCTGCTGCACCATATGGGTCACCTCCCTGGCTGGGGATCAAACTCGTGCTGCAGTGGCTGTGGATAGCCTCATAGTGCTGCGAATTAACCCCTTGCACCACCAGGGAGGCCCCTAAATTATGGGGCTTTTATGTCTGATTGTCAAGAAACAAAAAACACTGAGATAGCTGTTGTAATCAAGAAACATTTTTTGCAAGGAATAAAATTCCATCATGGTTAAAGTTTAAGAAGGTGGTGTCAGGCCTCCCTCATGGCGCAAGGGGTTAAGATACAACCTATGAAGTTATGAAGCTATCTTCAGCTACTGCAGCACGAGTTCGATTTCCAGCCAGGGAGCGACCCATACGCTGCAGCAGACCTCTCCTGTCTCGTCTGCTGTTCCCCTCAGCAGTGCATTTCAGTAGATCTGCCTGTTCTGTTCCCCGCTCTGTCTCTGGTGAATCCTCTCACCTTCCACACCTCTGGCCTGTAACCCCACTCTTGTATGCATAAATAAGTATTTTTTTTTAAAAAAAGAAGAAGGCGGTGTCATGAAAGGGCGAAAGGGCACCTTGCTGACGCCCAACTGCAGAACAACATCCTGCTATTCTCTCCTCTTTCTGTTTCTCCACATCCCTCGACCTCTCTGTCCACAGCCCACGTGACTCTTTGAAAGCTTTGAAGCCACCTTTTGGTGAAACCAGAGCGATCCAGCTTCTCCCATTCTGAGCTTCTAGAGAGCATCCCATTGTGTTCAGTTTTCTGTATTCGTTTTCCCCTTGACAGTAGGCAATCCCGCCCCTTGTTGTCAATCACCAGAAAGCTGCTCAATAAATGAACATTTGTTTTGAGTAACAAATGTGACAGTGTGAGTGAAAGCACTTTACATATTTTGGGTGAAGCATATTTTGGATGCGTTCATTCAAGGAAGCGTCTATTGTCTCACTCCTGGCTTATTTCTAGTATGAAGTTCAAACAGACCAGTAATCAAACTAAAGTTTTGGTTTTTTTTTTTTCTACATTTAAAAGGACAGGTTTATTAGGAAAAGGAGAGAGGAAGCGAGGCACCTGCATAGTCACAGGTGGACAGGGGAGTTCAAACAAAAATTAATTTTACTAGTTGATCCCCTGGTTCAGAAACCAAGCAACTGAGACATCTCTAAGTGCTCATTACCATACTTGACTCATCGTAAACTATTTTATTTTGTTAAATCCTAAAAATGGGTTCTGTTCTCTAAAAGGGGTTGGGTGAGGATGCACAAAAGAAAACCAAGTGTTCACAGTGTCTTTCCGGAACCCTGGCAGTCATCAATGGAGAGATTCTTCTAGCAGGTTGGACCAGAGCCTGTTAAGGAGCTTAATGACCACATCAGACTCCATCAGATGACTTCCTTGTATTTATTTGGCCTTTCTCATCTTTCCTATGATCATATCTCTTCATGCCTAGAAACTACAACTCCAAGGTCTTTGATGCTTGGCCTTCCACTTGGCATGACTCATTCTCAATGTGTTTCTGTTCTTACTTGCAATGCTTCCTAGTTGTTGCTAGATGGTTCTGCTTTGCTTCGATCCAGAAATTCTTTATTTTGGATTACCTTAATTGTGTGCTATGATCTCAATGACTCTTTTTGTAGTAATGTTAGGTAAAGATACATTTCCGTTTTCAATAGCTATTCCATATACAGCTTTGCCCAGTGGTCTTTAAGAACATTCCTCTTGGAGCAGAACTTATCCTGGCCACCAGCTTTCACCTTTCGTGTTTTATTTCTCATTATTTCCTGCAACAAGATATTAATTCAACAATATTTGTTCAATATTAACATATGCCCACTCTCTGGTGTTGCTTAGTTATTTGTTCTGAGATTACTAAACCAGTGTTCCTGTTTTCAGGGAGCTTGAAACATAAAGAAAATGCAAAAACAAAAAATCTGAAATTTGTTTCAGTTCAGCTATGGCAGATGTGGCAGGATGCCTCACATACTTTCCTTTGCCTTTCTCTCATACGGAGTTTGGAAGGCTGTGGACAAGCAGCCCAAATTCCCTCGCAGTCAGGAGTGACCACATCCTGCCCTGTTGTGACCAATGAAATGCTAGCAGAAGAGGGGGCTCTTGTTTCCTTTATGAAGCAAATATGGGGCCTGAGACTTGGCAGCCTCTCTAAGACTAGAAGGAAGGGAGAGGAGACTTGGTTCCTCGTAGCACACACCAATCCTGGCCTGCCTAAGCCCACTGTTGTTACCTTACTGGCTCCATGCCATTGAAGCCATTGTTGGTTTCCAGAACTTGTGCAAGTGATCCAGGCCTGGCCACCTGCTCTCCCTTGAGAGGTTGGTTTGAAGTTTCTTACTTAACCCATTGAATCCATCTAGCATGATCTATATGATGTATTTGAACATGGACACTCCAAATTCCCCCTGTGCATGTACTACTAAGCTCCATTTATAGGAAGAACCTTCCCAGAACTTGACTTATGGGAAGAACAAAAAAAGTGCTACATATTGCATTTGAGCAGCACACTAGAAACCAGGGATGAGCACTGTTTCATTTCTACTCAAAGGCACCTTACAGCTCTCTTTCTTAGAAATCCACTTGCACTTCCCATTTTATTCACTGAGTTGCCCTGGACTTCCAGCAGGCAGGGCTCCATTTAACCCCAGAATCATGCTTCCTCCTACTAAATAAGAAGGTAACTCTGCCTTCTTCTCGGGTCTTGTCCTGCTCTTCCTCTTCCATGCCTTCTTACCTCCTTCTAGAAGAAGAAGCCCTTTACTAGTTCTTAAGCACACATTTTAGTGACTTGTCTTCCTGGGGGTGGTCTGATGGTTTTACTCTTGCTATCTAGGAAAGGACAGAATGGCTACATTTCCATAGAAATGTGGATCAAGTGTGGGAAAAGAGAATTAGGACATAGTGATTTGTTCCTAAGGGTGAGGGCTTTATGTTGGAGAAATGTAACGTTACAAAGAATTTAATGTTTATATTGAGATGTGTAGGGTAGGGAAAGAATTGTTTTCTCAGACGAAGAAGGGAAGAAGTACATTCCAAATGGAGAAGATAATGCATCTAAATACATGTGGTAGTGTATTTTGGGGACACTGAATATTCAGTTACAGATAGTAACAGGAAGTGGTGAGAGGGCTTGAGTATAAGCATGGAAAGAGATATTTGGACCAGAGTTTGAAGAAATGCTGAAATTTAGAAGACTTTTGTAGGTGAATGGTAACCAATCATAGCCTGATAAAAATAGACAGCATATGAAACTGGGGAGGAGAAAAGGATCTATATTTAGTAAGTACCAGCACTTGGCTGTACTGCCTTCTTTAAGCTCATAAATTAATTTTATTCTATAATAAGCATAGGCAGTAGATCTTATACTCCCCATTTTATAGCTAAAAGATAAGCCAGGTAGCCAAGGGAATAATCCATGCCAGAGTTAATTGGGGGCTTGGACCAGGGTAGGAACAAGGAGAATGGAAATGAAGTGATGGGTATAAGAGCAGTTTCAGGAATAGAGCCAATAACTGAGAATCAATAGGACATATAACTGGAGTAGGGAGGAAAGCAAATGATGGCTATTAGAGATGTGGCAGTGATAGAATCAAAGGGCAACAATATTATATATATATATATATATATATATATATATATATATAAGATATAACCAGTAGGACCCAGATGGAATCAACAGAACATGGAACTAGTCAGATTGGATGGGGTTGTCCTTACTGTCGATGTGATAGGTCAAGGAAAGGCAAGATGGACAGAAATAGACTGATGAGGTCAAGTGAACTTTGAGACACTTTTCTCTAACAGTGGAGGCAGAAGGTAAAGAAAAATGTTATGATAAGTGAATGGAAGGCAAGGAAGGAGTCCAGGCACATGCGTAGTCTTGTTTTCAAGAAGTTTGGTGGTCAACAGAAATAACTTTGTGTAGAAAATTATACAGGGGAATTAGGAATTGGGATTTAAGGTTGAAAAATTTGGACTTGTGGGCCTCCCCGGTGGCGCAGTGGTTGAGCGCTGGGTTGCGAAGCTGTCCGCATTCTCTGCAGCGCCAGTTCCATCCCCGACCGCCAGCAAGGGTCCCATATGGTGTCCAGACCTCTCCTGCCGCCCACTGCTCCCCTCAACAGTGTACTTCGTAAGTCGGCCTGCTCTGCTCTCCCCTCTGGCTCTAGTGAATTCTCTCACCTTCCTGCGCTTCTGACTGTACCCAGTGCTTGTGTAAATAAATAAATAAATAAATAAATAAATAAATAAATAAATAAATTTTTAGAAAAAAAATTTGGACTTGTTCAAATGCTGAAGGGAAGGTGAGGGAGGAGAAGAAACCTTGGGGACAAGAGGCAAGGGAGGATAATATTTCCTCACCTTTGTAGAGAGTCTTGCAATTTATACAGCGCTTTGTATTCATTATCTCAAGTGGGGTAGATAAAACCAACACCACCATCTATTTGACAAATGGGTAAATTGAGTTTCTTAGATTAAATGACTTTAATAAAGGGGCTGTGAACTCAGGACACAGGAAACTGGCTCACATTTTGTCATTTGATTTTGTTTTTATTCCTTGCCTCCCACATGATGGAAAAAAATAATGTTAAAAGTACTAGCGCATGACAAACACTTTTTTTTTTTTTGATGTGGAAAAACACAATCATTGCCTAATTTGAAGTAACCACCAAAATTACTCTGTGAGGTTGACTGAGCCATTACGCTGATGAGAAACTTGAGCAAACATGAGGCCAAGTGACTTCCATAATGTCAGGTAGCTGAGAAATGGTTGAGAAGAATCTCAAACTCTTTTCTCCTGACTCTTACTCATATGCTTTCTTCACTGAGCCATTTTTGATGATAAAGCTACTTCTTCTTGCACTTGTGGGTTAAAAAATCTTTGAATCAATCAAAAAAGATAAACTTGGGCTTCCCCTGGTGGCGCAGCGGTTGAGAGCTGGGTTGAGAGGCTGCCCGCGGCCTCTGCAGCGTCAGTTCGATCCCTGGCCACCAGCGAGGGTCCCACAAAAACAAAACAAAACAAAACAAAAAAAACGATAAACTCATGTAATTTGCAGCAACATAGGTGGAGCTGGAAGGGATCATGCTCAGCAAAATAAGCCAGAAAGAAAAAGAAAAATACCGGATGGTCTCACTCATAGCAGGAGTTTCGAAAACCTAAATAAGGGACCAGGAAAAAGACTAATTATAATAAAGTAAATTATAATAAAGTAATTATAATAAAGTAAAAATCAAAATCAACAAGCAACTATAAACCACAGACACACTACGGGGGGTGGAGGGGCAAAGGGAGTAGGATCAAAACAAGGGGGGGCGGGAATTGTATGGGGAATATAACCAAGATGAAAATGCATATATTGTGCAAAAATCATGATGTAAAAAATATATAAAATTAAATTAAATTTTAAAAAATTAGAAACAACAACAACAAAATCTTTCAGTGCTATAGAAGATAAACAGTGCATCCGCCATAGTTCTGTTTCTCCTCTTCTTGGAACATGGTAAGATTGTGTATTCTCAGCTTTCTGAATTAGCTCTGACCTTATGACTTGCTTAGATACCCTAATATTAGCGCATGCGTAGTTTGCCATGTTCACTATGCTGCTGCCTTGGCAACCTTGGAGGAGGGAGGGCTGTAAGAGGAAGCCACCTGAACGCTGAGTCAACACCTGGAGGCTCGCTATCTGGAGAATCATCTGAAGCTTGGGCTGACTAGCGTAAGTGAGAAATAAACCTAAGAGGTCAATATTTGGGGATCGTTACAGCAGCACAATCTATACAACTGAAGACCAACAAAATCTTCCCAATGGAAAAAAGTAACTTGGTGACCCATAAACAGCCCTATCCCAAAGAGGCAAGAGGCAAGCAGCAAGCATCTTCCCAGAATAACTAAGAAGTAAACATCGCTAAGTCCCTCCAGTAGTTAAAATGCCATCGTAACTTTTTTTAAGGCTATATTGGATGGCGAGTTTTTATTATGAGGTTCAGTTGTGGGCTTGAGGAGAAATTGTTTTTACAGATGTTCAGGGTGTGTTATGAGGAAATGGCCTTTTACAGGGGTTCAGATTGATGGGCTCTCCAGGGACCTCCTCTGACTACATGCACAGAGGAAGTAGGGAGGGTTGGGACAGGCACAAAAGGACACAATGGAGTTTTGAGGAAGACCATGAAAGGAAAGCAGCTGAGTCCATGAAATACAAGATTTGGAGTTCCATGGACATGGGTTGAAGTCTTGGCCCTGCCACCCATTGGCTAAATTCGACATTTCAGGTTTGGAGGTGCTGTCTTTTAAGAAGACACTTTGGAGTCTGAAAAGCTAACACGAGGGTGAGGCTGAGGGCAAAGGAGTGGACTGCTGGCTGTTTAGAGCTGCCTCCAGGAAAATGGTTCTATGTAGGAAGACAAAGAGGTCTTTCAACAGACGAACTTTCTACATTATGAGCTTAGCTGGTCAGGAGAACTGATCCAGTTTAGGAATCTGGTCGTATAAAACAATTCCTCTCATGACTCTTGGGAACACTGGCAATATGCTGGGTAGTGACATTGGGTGCCATGTAAGAGAGATGAAGGGAACCCCGACACATTGGTCTCAATGGAAAATTTACATGGTTGGGTCCCCACTTTGTATCATGTCAATAATTTTTTCTTCTGGCTTAGAAAGTTACCTAGTCCTGAAAAAGGACAATGGAATCTTTCACTCATATTTCCCTGATGTTATCTATTGACACATAATTTTCACCGGGTTTTTTTTGGGGGGTCATATCATGAAATACATTATTGACTTAATAATTCCTTAGACTGACTCCCATTTTATTCAAACACCATGTTTAGTTGTGTACTAAACAACAACATCCATGAAATCATAGTCGATATATTTTCTTTCCTAATACACATTGCTACAAATATGTAACCCTTAACATTTTTTTAAAAAATTATTTATTTATGCATACAACAGCTGGGGTACAGGTCAGAGGCGTGAGGGTGAGAGGATTCACCAGAGACAGAGTGGGGAACAGAACAGGCAGATGTACTGAAATACACTGCTGAGGGGAGCAGCGGGTGAGTCAGGAGAGGTCTGCTGCGCCATGTGGGTAGCTCCCTGGCGTGCCGGGGATCAAACTCATGCTGCAGTGGCTGTGGATAGCTTCATAGGTTGTGTATCAACCCCTTGTGACACCAGGGAGGCCTGTAACTCTTAGCATTTTAAAAGCATATTTATCCATGCTCTCAAATCATCTTGTGTGCCACTAGTGGTGCATGTGTCACATTCTGGGAGACTGACTTTAGGAGCTGAGGGAAGCAAGGAGCGTCTACCCACGGGGGTGCTGAGAATGGGACATTTGCATAGAGCAACGGATGTTCCTTCAGCGCCAGCCCCCGGGCGGCCTCCATCTTGGTTAAGGCACCGCCATCTGCTCTGAGTGAGCAGCCTTTTGTGAAAAGCTGTGGGAGGATCAGCCTGGCTGATTGGCTGGAGCTGTGCCCAGAGTGCCCAGATGTACATGTGCCCCAAAAGAGGGGGCACAGCTGGGGCTCACTGTCTCCCTTGAGGTTTGGTTTTTCTGGTGAAGCTCAACTCTGCCTCCCACTTTCCTGCAGTGCATTCTGCTCAACTTGGCGATGAGGGAGAAGGCCCACTGCGGCGCTGTGAGCTCCCTCACTGCCGTCTGCCTGCCATTTGCTGCCACTGGGGACATACATTGCTTCCATGGAAACAGAACCATGGATTGTTTTTCCAGAAAACGTCTCAATCTAATTTGTGTGGTGCTTGTGTGTATATGTGTGTGCGTGTGTGCGCTGTGTTTTAGTCACAGAAAAGGGTGAGAAGAGGAAAGAAAAAATTTGCATAGAACCCCCCCCTCCAGCAACTCTTTCTCCCCTGTAATTTCCATGAATCCTAGGGAGTTAATTATTTCAGGTGAGTTTTGGAAGTTATGGAGACTGGGTTTAATTAAGGGGGTGGTGTTAGGAGGCTATCACCATTATATTTGACTAGAGTGTTCAGAAATACTTGACTTCTGCCTTGGTCTAGACAGTTCTCCTCATGAGGTCTGCCTCAAAATAGGGAGATGCACATGGGAGGCAAAATGAAGAAATGGAAGACTATTTCTGCTTAGTATTTGCCTCCAAGCCTCAGTGTAAGACTCTGGTAATTGGACTGAACCTCCTTCACATCTTTTCTAAGTCAGACATGGTAAAATAGCCTTAAAAAGAAAGGTTTTGTGAATGCCTCTATTTTCCTTTCAACATCCAAATATAAATTTTGGATTTTATGGAACAACAGGTCAGGCTCCTTGTAGCCAACAGGAGCCAAAATGACAGAGTAGGTGCCTCAGTGGTGAGAGCAGAGATGGTCTGTGCTGCCCTCAAAGGCCTTGCCAAGGAAAGAGAGAGAGAGTGATAGAGATAGAGGGGGAGAGAGTAAGAGAGGGAGAGAGAGAGCCCAATGGAAAGAGAAAAAAGAAAGTTAAAGTTGCTCAGAGCAGCTCAAGGATTCTTGACACTCTAGCTTAGAGGAAAGCAAAGAAGATAAGAGGAAGACAAGGGTCTTATATCCAGGACATGATACTCATTCCTGCATTGGTGCAAAAGACACAACATTAATATGAATGTGACCTTTAGATCAATTAGATGCTCCACAAAGTAAAATGGTGGCTAGGTAGAATGTTTTGGAATTCAAACACTTCAGATCAGGATTTCTCCTCCTCCTGAAAGAAGAAAGAGGATCTAATTAATTCCCCACTTTACCCCTTAGAGAGGTGAAACTCCTACTGTAGAATGGTTTGGCTCTTGCTTAGCACCTCTTACTTCTTTGCCCTTATAACGATTTCAGATAGGCCAGATTTTAGTCATGGTGTAAGTGTGTCTCCATGGGTACTAATAAAAATAAATCCAGTTGACTATTATAAGATGCCTGCAATCTTCCCCATGACCCTTGTTTGACATTTTGGACACAACACCAGCACACATGTGCGCTCTAAAGTGGTGATAGTTGGGTGGGTGTCTGTAGTTCCATGTCATCTGTTAAAGGACTACAATCGGGCACAATGTTATTTTGCACAAGATTCAGGTTCTAGCAATGTACCTTTGGTCCAAAACAAACAAGCAAATAATTCTTGAATAACCAAATAATTACATTTCCTTTTCATAATCTAAGATTAGAACTCCCTTAACAATAAAAAAAAATTGAACAGTAACTTTACAATCCTCAACTTTTAAATTCTGGATTATCACAGTATCTTCAAAGAAAGGTAAATCACGAATGGTCTTCAAACCATCTAACAGGTCCAGCTTGCCCTTTCTCTGTGCCTTTGTTCCTGGAGCCTCTTCACTTGGCTTCTCCTTTCAACTCAAGTTTTCTTTCAAGGCCCCTCAACACTAGCCTGGGCTGTCCCTTGCTGACCCCTGACATCGAGATTGACCTCTCTCTATTCATATTTTTTATAGTTCTTCCTTTTGCACTAATGCTTTGAACACTTGACACTTGCTGGATTATGTCATTTTTTGCTTTGTGAATTTTGCTTTCCTGACTAGATTATAACTTGGGACTCTGCCTTATAATTCTTTATATCTTCATGTTTTAAATGAGTGCTTTCCTTAGATCTGGGCTCAATTCATACTTTGGAATTAACTATCAGTCTTGGGAAGCTTCCTCCAAAGTAAAATGAGGATGATACTAAAATCTATTCCAAATGGTCATACAAGAACAGATGAGATGCTGTTGCAAAGCACCTGAGCCTTGGGACACAGTAGTTCTTGAAAAATATTATTCATTTTCTGTACTTCCTGACACTGAGTGTAACTCGTGTAATTTTTTTTTTTTTGTGGGACCCTCGCCGGCGGCCAGGGTATGAACCGACACTGCAGAGGCTGCGGGCAGCCTTGTAGCCCAGCGCTCAACCGCTGCACCACCAGGGGAGGCCCAACTTATGTAATTTTTTAATGACTTGTAAGAAAGTCCTTTGTTAATCCTTGTTAAGGAAAAAATGATATTCTCTTCCTCGTTTTACTGTGGTTTGGGGAAACTCAAAAGGCCTATGTTTGCTTTTATAATCTTTATACATTGTATATATATATATATATATACACACACACACACAACACACACACTATATATATATTTCCTGTTTTGTTAGGGAAAACTCTGGTTTTCCCTTCCCTTCCCCCCAGTGCTGCACGGCAAGCATGTATTTCTAAAATTAAGCACATTTCCATTTTGTTTCAAGAATTTCAGCATATCCTCACACATCTCTGGAGACCTCTGGGATGGTTCCTAGGCCCAGATTGCAACTATCACAGTGTAACATCAACCATCATTCAATCCTGGCTCCACGGAGCTGCCTGCTTATATCATGTCTGCACTCCCCATTGGCACTGCCCGCCTGGCACTCACCCAGGCCAGTCTGACACTTGCTGCTGAGGATGGGGAAGGAACCCAGGCAGCCTTCCAGTTCTTTCATGAGCTGGGTGCTGCCTGCAGTCAGCAAACTGTGAAGCCCTGTTCTAAAGGCTTCAGAGGTCTCCAGCATGGTGGAGAGGGACGCTGAGCCACGGGAAGTGTATAAGCAGAGAGAGCTGCAGAAAGTAAATTAGCTCCTGGCATTGAGTCCTGCTGATATAAGCTCTTGATTTTTTTTTTCACCCCTCAAGTACCACTTAAGTCCCTGGGCTTGCTTCCTCACAAACAATGGAGCCGACTGTTCATTTGTTTGCTTGGAAAGCCTGGGCTCCCCCCCTTCCCCTTAGTTCCAAAGGCTTGAAGTGCTCAGCTGTCCTCTTTCCAGAAGCCTGCCCCCCTTGGCTTTAGTGTCTTCTGTGTTTAATTGCAAATTATTGATTTGAGGGGAATTAATTTTTAGCTCTTGCCAGATTCAGTCACTCTTAGGCTGGACTCCCCAGCAGGCCACCCTGGGGATCCCCGCTGGGAACTGGGGGAGGACCATGGGTTGTCAGGAGCTGTGCTGGAGACCACACGTCTCTGCTCACAGACGGAGCAGATACCAGGGCTAACATTGCCTAGCCCAGCTTTACCAGAGAGGAAACTGAGGCCCAGGAATTACCAGAGCTAGTGGAGCTCTGCTTCCGAGGTTGGCACTTCTACAGCAGTCCTTGAGATGCAGGGGACTCCTTTAATCTTCACAAAAAAGCTTGACAGCAGGGATCTTATTCAAAAGCAGGTTCTGATGCAGTAGGTCTGGGGTTACCCCACAATTTTGCCTTTTTAACAAGCAGCTCCTAGGAGAATCTGAATGACAAGTCCTAACTTGGTCAGCACACTAGAATCACCTGGGGGTTAAAAGAATTATTGGTATTTGGGGATCCTATTCAGAAATTCTAATTTAATTGTGGAGTTACCTGGACAATGGGATTTTAAAACCTTCTCAGGTGATTCTTGTGTTCCACACGTCAGTTTTACTAGAGAATACCTTCCAGCTGAGCATTCTTAAGTTGTGCACCAATGTGTATCATTTGCATAGTGATGCCCTCATGCATTTCACGACACCAGAGCTCTAGAACCAAAATAATAAAATATTAATTATGAGAATATTATAACTCAGTTCCTGAGCACCTACTCTGCTCTGGGCACGTTCTATGCACTACCTCATGTTGGTATCACAATACTCTACAATATGAGGCTTGGGTCCTTAGCAGAGGTCAGCCCGATCCTGTCCCCTTCCTTCCATCAGCTTTGGCACATTCTTGCCCCCTATTCATGGGGCATTTGAGACGTAAAGATCATCATTGCCATATGTCCTATGGGGCGATTGTCAACCAGGCTGCATGAGGAGGTTCTGATATCCTTTCGGGATTTAAAAGGTTTGGCTTCTAGGGGGGGAGCACAGACACAGGAGTTGAAACACAATGACCAGAAGACACAGTTGCAGAGACAGAGGCAGGAAAGCAGTGAGCAAGTCTTGGGAGACTTTGTTGATCTGATTCACGGGTATGAATTTCACGGTCACAAACTCAGTTTTGCAAAAGAGAACCTTTTTTTTCTCTGTAATTGAGTTGAACTTAGCTCTTAAGCTCTCTCTTGTGTCCTCAGCAAAAACTTACCTAATTACTTTCAGATAAACGCAACCCCCTTCCAGGTTTTTCCCTCAGTGTCTTTGGTGTAAATACACAATTGATCCATGCTCCCCTTCACCCCTCCTCCTTCCTTCTACAAAACTCGGCTGGCACATGTGTGTATGACCACGTGCGTGCGTGTGCTGGGTGTGTGCCTTGGTCCTACATGGCATCCCTTGCAGTGCCTCCCGCCCTTCTGGAGTCCCTGCAAATGTCCGCATCAACCTTCTATCAGCCACCCAGAAACACATATGCATGGAGAAAGCCTTTCCCCCGTGTCCATCCAGAGTGCTCGCCATATATTGACACATGAACTTACTTAGTTCTCATGAGAAACTTGAGGTGAGTGTTATTACCCTCCTCATTTTACTGCTGAGACAGAGAGGTTAACTTTCCCCAAATCATGGGGTGGAGCTATGATTCAAAGGGTCACTCTCGTTCCAGAGCCCACACGCTTACTAATCGTCCTTGTGCTTATCAATATTACTAATTCTTAGTGCTCAGGAGGACTGCTGTGTTGGTGACGGGATTTGATTAGGTGATTTCTAACGCTTTTCAATTCTGATTTTGTCTCATAACCCTGTGTGGACCAAAAATCCATGGACACATCTTCCCCCATCGTATCTGCCACAGACTGTACTTCCTAATCCCATGCCCTTTGGAGCCAGGGATCTGCCCATGCCCGTGACACATGCCTGTCTTCCCCTTGTTACACTCATGAGGACAGAATGCCATCTCTCCCTTTGGAGATTGCCGATGCCTAACATTGTCGCTGCTCAGCAAGTCTGAAGGGACTTAAAAGTATTGAAGTGAATAATAGCCCAGAGACTGTTTCTTGATGGAAGGAAAGGAAGAAGGTGGAGAAAGAGAAAGAGGTGACAGATTACACAGAAGCCAATTCAGCATCAAATCCAGCGTTTTCCTTACGTTTGATTCACATTAACCTTCTGGTGTGTCGTACTTGGGAAGCAAATCAATTTCTCTCTGACGGAGATGACTAGTGCTCCTACAGCCAAATTGCCACCTCATGCCCTGCTCCTTCCCTTCCAGTTTCCCAGAGTGAGGACAGGGGGCTCTGGATCCAGCAAATCCTGAGCACCGGAAGATTCATTTTGCATAGGGCTCTTCATCTCCACAGTTGCTCTCTGCCACAATTAACACCTCAGGGAGGGAATTTAAAATCAAGTGCTTCTTTTTCAATTACCACTTAGAAAACTGTGTAATAAAACACCACGGCAAGCCTGCTTGCTCTTTTTGAAAGTCTAATTAATTCATTTGCGGAGGTTGCGTCTTGCCTGGCACTATGTCACTTGCTCATTTAAAAAGGTGCTAAGGCTTGGAATCTGTGGGTTATACTTGAACAAATCCATTTTCATGTCCCGTTTTGGGAAACTAACAGAAGAGCAGTACAGGCTGAGCCGGCCAAGGAACAACGCAAACATTCTAGGGCCCGACTGGAGAGCCTGCTTGGGGCTTCTCAAGAATCAACCACCAACTTCGCCTCATAGGCCCGGGAGGCTTGGACCTAGACATGGCTTGGCCACTAACTGTTGCGTGACCTTCAGTAGCTACTGCTCTTCGATATTTTGAGGCTCAGTTTCTTCACCTGTAAAATCTTTCCTCTTAACTTTAATATTCTAAGTCAGATCCAGCTCAGCTATAACTTTATTCCGTAAATATACCATCATCCTTCGCACATTCACCTGAAATCAGAGTTTCCATAGGTCAGACTGAGCCAGGGCAGTCTTTTATTGATTTCGCTGATAATGAGTCGGTTTGACAAGTTTTTGGTAAAAGAGTATGAAGGGGCAAAGATGAAAAGAAGTTAATTGGGTCACAAGATCCAGTCTCTCTCCACCCCCACAAATAGTTTGTGAGTGTTGTCAGAACTGTGGTCCACAATATATTGTCTAGGTCAGTTTTCTCTGGGGTTTCACTTCTTTAGCTAGGGCTCTCATTTTATAATAAGAAACTATACAGAAATCAGAGAAGAGTTTACTTCCCTATAGTAACACTTCATTAAAATCTTCCGACGTTACAAACCAAGTGCTCCTAGGTTCGAACTCAAGGGCAAGGGAGGTCCTGGTCACGTGCTGAGACTCGCCGAGCTGGCCAGCTGAGCATCTGGAGGGGGGACCTGGTTGGCCCAGGTCTGACCCTGAGGAACAGAACCCAAAAGTCGAGGTGAGCCCATGTGAGCTGGAGAGAACACAGGTGCAAGATAAGTCTGGAGACTGCAGGGGTCAGGAAAGGTGACACAAACTGCTGTGAACAAAGATAGACCTGGAGAGCAGGTGGACACAGGGAGCCAGGTCAGCAATGCATGGGCCTGAGCAGCACAAATAAGGGGCATGCAAATATCGACACTTTCCAGGGGCCCAGCAGCTGCCCAGCAGGTGAGCCCTGTCTCAGGATGTTAGTTGTCCTTTGATGTCCTGTTGCTCCAGGTATGACTTTGAATACCTTTCCAGGAACATCTTTTTCTTGCTACCCCTTGAGAAGCACCATAGATCTGAAGCTTTTAGTGCCTAAATTACCTTGTAAAAAAAGTGGTGGCAAACCTCACATGCTGATGCCCTACTGGAGAAGGGACAGCGGAGCGTGCAACACAGGGTTGTGAGAGTGAGAGAAATGGAGGGGTGAGGCAGAGAGAGAAGGAAAGAAAACACACCAGTATGTAGTTGTGTGGCCATCTTTGCACAGGCTCGCTCAAATATTGTGCTTGGAACCGTTTGTGAGAGGAAAGACGGGAGTGCAATTTACCTTCCAGAGATGGTCTGTCTCTTAAGGAATTTGTTACTTGGCTCCATTAAAAGACTGTTAAGGAAGAAGAAGAGGGTCCTACGCCCTGTGGTGTAGCACTTCAGCTGGACCTGGAGTGAGGGAGGAACCAGAGTCCCAAAAGGTCAGACTGAGCCTGGGCACCTGTGGACCCTCCACAGCAGAACCACGCTGGTGCCTGAAGCTCCCCAAGGGGCGGCAGCCGGCTGTGCTATGTGAAGAGGCGACAGGGGTGCAGCTGGATCTCTCCGTTGAGCAAACGTCAAGGACTGGAGGGCAGAAGAGGCTGAATGAATAGGAAGAGGTACTAAATCAGGTCTGTGCTTTTATACAGAAATGAATTTTGGGGGCACAATGGTGGGTTGGCAAGGGGAGGGAAAAATGTGGTTTCAGATAAGAGAAAGGACTGGGTTTTAGAGGTGACCCAAAAGATAGTTTTCCAAATGATAATTTTCAAGTGGTAGTTCGATTCTAGGTACTGACTAGTCTGAGTTCATCATCCTTGTAGTCTTTTAGACCCTCTTCTGGCGCTGGTGTGATTCCCTACCAGGAGGCGGGGATGGATGATGAGTGAAGCCCATTTCAGCTGGACCACTGTCCAGAAGGGTAGCCCTCTCCTGAAGAACATTGCAAATAGGTTTGCAATCTGGTTCCTTTGCAACTAGGGATGCTGGGATCCAGCAGGCTTGATACTTAGAGTCTTGGGGACCAAGTGGTCTGAGCTAATTCTTATCAGCCCCATCAGTCCCCAAGACTTTCTTCTAGTTTAAGTATCTCCAGGATTTCTAGTTAGAGGATATGGGAAATACATCACTCATTAATATCCAATGAATCCATTTACCTCGGTACATTACTGAAGAATTGCACGAAGGGAGATATTACACAAACAAGTACAATAAATTGGACATTTGAAGTCTGCTTCATGAAATCATCTTATCTATTAGTGTCTTCAGGCAGACAAACAAAATTTTAATTCTGCCACAATGCCAATAAATTATTTCTCCTTCAAACATTAATCAGAACCTATTAAAGAAAAAAGTTCTGGCATTGGTGACTGCTTTTCTTTGTAGAGGTTGAAACATTTTCCATTTATTTGGAAACTGGCACTTTAAACCTAAGAAGTTCTAGAATCATAGACAATCTGAATGTTCTACCCACTCTTAAATACTGAAAATAGTAAAACTCAATTTGACCAACTTCCCCAGAATTTATAATTGTCAGCATTAGTCTTATGGGATATATATGAACTCATGTGTATTTATTTAAAGTGTTTTAAGATTATATATAGAATCTTAACATTGTAATTCTTGTCATTATGAAACAATTAGAAATTTTCATAATGAGTACGAAAATAACTCTTAATTCCTAAACCTTTGTACCACAGGTCACACTTTTAAATTATTATCTCATTTTCTCTGAAACTCCCTCTGCATGAGTATACTTCTTTTAGGGCATGCAATTGTCTTCAATTCTTTCTCAGTATTTAGGTAGATACTAAGAAATTAGTGTATTCCTGAAAGCTTTACTCCTGTACTGGATATCGTATTCCATTTACTTTGGGAGCAAATTCAAATTATTGAGTACTTTACAAATACTTACTATGTATATCATTTTGTGCTTGGTGCTATGAAGAAACAATAGAAGTAGAAGATGTATTACCTACCTTGAAGGAGCCGAGAGAATTGCTAAAGACACAGGCACAATGACTAATAATACAGTGACTAAATAAATAAGTGACTAAATGACCAATAATACAGTGAAGGAATTAAGGGACTGAGTGAATAGTAAGGATTGGGAGACAGAATGGCGCAGAAAATGAGCACTGGCTGGGAAACTAGAGATTTATGTTTTAGTCCTAACTATCCATAGGTAGTAACAGTACATTTATATGTGATAATACATTTCATAAAGTACCTCCACATATTATCTCATTTAATCCTGAGAAACAGATACTATGATCTTTAGCACATGAGGGGACATTGATGTCCCAAATGTTTTGTCATTACTTATATTAAAACATCTAGTTAAATGGCAGAAATAGTTCTCAAACAGTTTCACTTCCAAGTCTGGATCTCCTTCTATTTTACCACATTTGTGTGACCTTAGACAAGTCACTGGCCTTATCTAATCTTCGTAATGTGATTTAAAAATGTGATTTAAAAGAAAAAAGTTCTGGCATTGGTGAGTGCTTTTCTTTGTAGAGGTTGAAACATTTTCCATTTATTTGGAAACTGGCACTTTAAACCTAAGAAGTTCTAGAATCATAGACAATCTGAATGTTCTACCCACTCTTAAATAATGAAAATAGTAAAACTCAGTTTTACCAACAAAACCGAGTTTTACTGAGGCGTTTGACCTACATTTTCTCTTTTTTTAAAAAAAATATTTATTTTTAACTAGGTACTATTGGGGTACCCCATCAAGTATTCCCACTGTAGTGCACCTGCAACTCACCCATTGTCCACCACCTGAGACCATTGTGCTTCCTCCCCTCTGTGTTCTTACCCCTCCTCCATCCGCTCCCTCCCTGGTGCTTCAGTTCTGTAGTCAGCTGTAAGGGTTAGTTTTTCAGCTTCTCTTTAAGTGACTACTAATCTAGTTACTTTATATTCCATATATTAGTGACACCATCAAGTATTTATCTTTCTCCTTCTGACTTATTTTACTTAGGATTATCCCTTCAAGCTCCATTCATGTTGCTGCAAATGGCATGAGTTTGTCTTTTTAGATTGCTGAGTAATATTCCGTGGTATATATATACCACACCTTCTTGATCCACTCCACTGTTCTGGGGCACTTATGTGGTTTCCATAATTTAGCTACAGTACATCAGTATTTTCAAATGTGGACTGCAGGGAATGTTTATTCGTTATGTGGGACAGTAATCAGCAACAACTCTGTTTGGGAAATGTCAATTTAAACAAAATTTAACAATTTCTTAGTAATTAAGAAAGTATTTGTTAATCACAATTTTATTATATACTAGAGCATTTATTTATACATATGTATTTTAAGATATTATTAAAATTATTGATTTCTTAATTAAAATAATTTTACAAAAGCCTCTTGGAGATTTTAGTATGCTAATGAATATCACAAATAACCAAGAGAAGTTATAAGATAGATTCAGATTCTGACCAATTTTTTAAAAAAGATTTATTTATTTATGCCTACAGAAACTGGGGTGTTGACCAGAAGTGTCGGGGTGGGGGGGTTGAGAGGATTCACCAGAGAGAGTGGGGAGCAGAATGGGCAGATCTACTGAAATACACTGCTAAGGGGAGCAGCAGGCAAGACAGGAGAGGTCTGCTGTGCTATGTGGGTAGCTCCCTGGCTGGCTGGGAATCGAACTTCTACTGCAGTGTCTAGCAATAGCTTGATAGAGCTGAGACTTTAACCCCTGCACCATCAGGGAGGCCCCAAAATAAAGTTTTTTAAGGCCCTTGAATATCTCACATTTTATAACTCGATTTAGTAAATGGTGTTTAATCTTAGAGAAGAAATGATGTCAGAGGACAGAAGTGAAAGGGAAGAGGTTCCTGGAAGAAAGGTAGGGTATGGCCAGGATGGGCTGCCAGAAGGTTTCCCAGGTGAGAGCATCAGCAAGACCAAGGCGGAGATGTCTGTCTGCCAGAAATGGTTCTTAGTGGTGATTGGGAGATCAATAGGAACCTGGATCATTACGTTGGGGAAAAAAAAAAACACAAGAGACCTTGAATGCCAGCATATTGGATATTGATGTTAAGCTCCCAATTTCCTTTCCCCAGTGAGTAGCAACAAATCTTTTTGGGAGCTAATTCTCAGCTTATGGGGTGTGCCTTGGCATTAGGATTATCTCCACCCACTTGGTGGTGATGGGTTCAAGAATTAGTATGTGAGCTGGAGAAATTGAGATAGTGCTTTTATTATTCACAATATGTATAGCTCCTCCTGGGGGGCCCCACTGTTTTTAGGTGTGATCACGAGGCTCAATTTTACCAATGGAAGTGAACCCAGGTGTGCTTCTGGCAATGTCACGACAAGGGCTGTTCCTTCAGTTTTGATGCTGGAATGAAGATGATTTGCAGGCAAAACTGCAGCCAATCCATAATGGATCCAATGTAATGAGCAAGAAACAAACCTTTGTAAATCACACCAAATTTAGACTAATAAAGAGATAAAAGAAAAGATCTGCTAGATGCCTTTTGGAAAGTTTCTCTTGACCCTTAAAAAAAAAGCCACAAAGAGTAAATCTCCCATTCGGGGAAGGTCTGTTGGGGATGCTTAACCCCTGATTCTACCACTCAGCAACCTAATTCCCAAGGCAGACTAGGCTCTGCATGAAGCTAAAGTTGGAGAGACAGAAGGAGCCCTCTAGATCTTAATGTCCTGAGCCATCCTGAACTCTAGATTTTCTTTTTCAAACTATTACAAATTGGGTTTTGCTTGTAGTTGAACATATCCTAACTGATTCACAAAACTAAAGAGTGAGAGTGGATCTTGGGGTTTGGGACTATTGGAAGATTTTGACTAGGCAGTGATGAGATAAAGCCAATGTATTAAAATGAATCATGTAGCATCTGTGAACAAATGTTCAAAATAGATTGAAAGAGAGAAGAAGGAAGCAAGAGAACCAGGTCCAGGAAAATGACAATAATCCACAGATAGTAAATAGGAAATTAGTAAGCAAGTGAGGGAGGAGTGAGAAGCATTTTGAAGAAATGACAAGAATCAGGATCTGATGAAGAAGCAGGCATCAAATTCAACATTTGCAGAACTGTGAGAATGCTGGGGTCTTTGTTGAATAGGGAAGAAGAGAGGAGAAATCAGCTAGGGATATAGATGATGATGGTTTGGTTTGGACATAATAACTTTGGGATGGAAGCAAGAAAATAATGCAATTAAAAACACTTGTGGGGAGTCAACTTTGTGCCAGGTGCTAAACATATTAAGCAAAAGAAAACCTAGTTCATTTTCTGACCACCTCCTCCCCCAACCCCCAAAAGAGAGGCAGTGGCAAACAAATGAATTGCAGTACAATGATAAAAAGTGCACGGTTTAGAGGTAGCAGAGAGATGGGAGATGTAAGATGTAGGTGAGGTGAGAATTTATGATATCAGAACTGTCAAAACAGAACATTTGTAAGGAGGTGATAGACAAAGACATACAGGGGTTGAAACTTCAAGAGTGCCAAGATACAGAGGGAACTGGACACAGCAAAAGTGAAGGCAGATTTGGGTTAGTCACCACTTTCACCCACTTACTGGTTTCATGTCTTTGGGGTAGTTATTTTGTGGGTCTCCTACTCCTAAGCGGCCTGTTTGGCCACCATTTTGTTAAATCCTAAACAAGATCAAATAACCCTCTCAGTTAGGTACAGAGACCAAACCTGCAAGGTGCCCTTCAAATCAAACAAAAGCACAAAGCTAGATCATGCTGGGAAGGCTATGCATCATGAGGTATGACCAGGAACACCTGGGGGGCCGAGGACTGATGTATAACAAAGGACCCCAGAAGCTGATCAGTAGAAGCCTTGTTGATAGGATTAAAACCATGGCTGGGGAACTAGGGCATGATCTCAATGACAATACCAAGTCATTAAATAGATAAGAAGTGCCTATAGGGCAGACTCACAATCCCTGATCTTCTACATTCTTCCCCTTTCTTTAATCTCCTTCCCATTCCTTTTTCTCTATCCCCTTATGCTGTATATCAATAAAAAGGCCAGAATCTTGCTCTTCAGCAGCATCCTGCATTATGTAGCCTGCTTTAGGATTTCCATTTCTTTATCAGTGTGATGTTGCCTGGTGCAACTTATTTGACCATGGGAAGCTTTAATTTCCTTCTCCATAAAGGGAGTTACAAGAGAAGTTACTGCCTTACTTTGTCAGGAAAATTAAAGATATGTCTCATGTGAAATACTTCATACTCTAGCAAATAGACATTGATATTTATGTTCAGGAAATATTACCCTTATTTTCTTCACCATCAGTATTACTATTAGTAATTATTATTCCATCCTCAACACAACCATTCATTTACTCATGAGTCTGCAGTTTGTTTAGGGATGGTAGACATTTCTGCTTGATGAGCTGGCAGCTGCAGTGACTGAAGGGGTTGGGGGGTCTACACCCAAGGTAACTCACTTCCAAATTGGCCAATGGTGCTTTATTTGGCAGCGTGCTCAGCTGGGGCCTCAGTGCCTCTCTCCATGGAACCCTCCAGGAAGGAGCTACTTTTTCTTCCTCACAGGATGATGGTTGAGTACTCTGGAGACAGGAGGTGGAAACTGCCAAATTCTTAAGCTCATGACCCAGAAACTAGCCCAGCATTGCTTCTGCTTTATTCTATTGGTCAAGGAATCAAGAGCCTATTCATATGGCCAGCTTTCAATTACCATATAATGCGATAAAAAGAACAACTTAGAGAATCCTGTTATCAGAAAGCAGAGTCTTGAAGACACAGACCTCTGGAAAAATGTTTGTGGATTAAAAGCAAAGTTGGGCCTCCCTGATGGCGCAGGCGGTTGAGCACTGCACTATGAAGCTGTCCGCAGCCTCTGCAGTGCGGGTTTGATCCTGGCCTGCCAGCAAGAATCCCACGTGGTGCAGCAGACCTCTCCTGTCTCAACCACTGCTCCTGTCAGCAGTGTATTTCAGTCGATCTGCCTGTTCTGTTCCCTGCTCTGCCTCTGGTGAATCCTCTCACCCTCCTGCGCATCTGGCCTATACCCCGGTTCTTGTATAAATAAATAAAAATCTTTTTTAAAAAAGCAAAGCTTTTGTGATACACATTTGAAAGGACCTCTACTAAAATATTCTATTAATAAAACTCAAATTCAATTACAAATTGAAATAGATTACGGTCTTTTAAATTTGGAATAAAAGCTAAGAGTTCTGATGGAAAACTCCAAATTATAGAAGTGAATGTTAGATCTGAAAGGACCTTCCAGACCCTCGACAACCGCCCTTTGTGTATGTGTGGTTGTGGAACACGCTTGGGAAAAACATGAGTCTGAGACCCTGCAGCCAAGTATGAACAGCATTCAGTTGGGCATTGGGGGAGACTCAGACACGTAGCTGGGTCAACAGTATAACGTCACTCTCAGGTTATCCTCTCACGCTTGTTTGGGAGTGAGGGGGAATAGGTGAAAAGTGTAACCTCAAATGAAGACATCAACTGCAGTTTAATTCATCCACACATATTAGCCTGAAATGTCACCTCCTTTATTCCTCAGCAAATACTCCTCTGTGTGAAACACAATATTTCCAAATGCCTTTTTGATCTGATGTAAAGCAGCACTTTTTAAGTTGGTTTGTCACATTCCCAGGATTTTACATCCAGATGATAAATAATTCTGTCCTGTAGCACAGATCTGACTTTCCAGCCTAGAGAGAAAGTTGGGACTATCAATCTAGAGAGTACTGACAAGGCGTGGGGAGATCAAGATTCTGATCCCACGGCAGCCCAACTTAATAGGGCTTTATGATGTACTTGCTTTAACTCTGAGCCTTTGTGCTTACATCAGCAAGTCGAATAGTTTTCTGTAAATGTGCTCTAAGTTTCTTCCCAACTTTCTGTGTCAAGGATTTCATGATGGAGGTTGCTGGGAGAATGTGAAGAATCCCGAGAGACCCATAGTCACAAGGTGAGAAGGCGCTCATCTTTATGGGAACACAATCAGCCACAGGTCCCTGAATTTCATAAAGGCTTACTGAGGACCGTGTGTGAGAAATAAATCCCTTGATTGTAACGGCGCTGTGACAAATTCTAATATATCAAGATTCACATAATGAAAGGCATCTGAGCGTCTCCTTAGGCAGTTCAGGGACTTTGTTGCTTATTTTTCAAATAATGTTGTGCTGCTGACTCATGTTTGCCTTGTGCCCTTTTGTGACCCCTCAATATTCAGGGCCCTCATCTCGCTCCTCATTATTATTAATAATCAGTGCCTATGAAATTATACTACACCCTGGCTTGTTATCAAGTCCTGGAAGTATGCAAATAGATTAATCAACCTGCTCCCATGCTTAAAACCTTGAATGGAACTTTATTTAAGTATGGTGGAAGTATTTGCCCTGGCTCGCAGTTGTCTCCTCCAATCAAGCCTGAGGTGTGTTTTCCTCCTAACTTTTAATTGCATGACCTCTGAGAACCTAATTTCCAGAAAACCCATTTATTATTTTAATGCTCATTTGGCATTATTATTTTCCCAAAGCAATCTTTTTGTCTCTGAATCTCTTAGGAGAGTTAGAAGCAAGCCAAGAAAAGCTTCATTTTCTCCTCCTGGCCCTCAAAGGAAGCAGAAATGAACATTAAAAATCTTAGTTTCTAGCTGGGGATGGGAGGAGGGAGCAAGCAAGGAAGGTGGGGGTGTGGGGGGGGGGAGGCTGGAAGCACTTGCGTTGGTCCCAGATGGAAAGCAATCCAGCAAATTGCCTTTAAACAGCAGTGTCCCTGCAAATAGGGCACTCTAGCTGTTTCGTGTCACTTGAAAGCATCTTGTTGATATTTTTATAGATTTTATGATACATTCTACAGCATGCCTCAGGAACAGCTACTTGGTTTCTGGCAGTAATGAACATTGTTATACTCGCAGCCTGAGTAGTCTTTACTTCAAAGGGAGGCGTTGATCTGATCTTTCATCTACTCAGCTGTTGCTTACCAGTTTCCTTCAGATACTGTTTGAACTAAAAACCCCACATTTCCTGGTTTGAGTGAACAATTCCCCCGACACTTCTAATCCTCTCACTTGGAAGCTACTAAACTGTGATTGAATGATGCCATTAACAAGAAGGAGGTAAATACATTTAAACATGCAGTCTTAGACTTTGCTCAAATAATAAATGGCTTGTATGCTCAGAACTCTTCTCTGTTTACCAAAACAAAGGGTTTGGGGAAGGGTGAATGAAGAAAATATGTAAATGGATAAATGAAAAACTGAATTTCACATATTCAAAACATTATATATATATATGTCTCATGCTATGTATGCTTTTGTTTTATAAATTTATAAAATAGCTTAAATAATTTTGGAGGACTTAAAATTTAGCATCATATTGTTGCATAGTGCAGTATTTTTTTCTGGTATGTAATGTTAATTTAATAATTATGTGAATATACTGAGTTTATGCATCTATTCTTCTGTTGATGGGTTTTTTGGATTACTTAGGCTTTTGCTATTGTGAACAGTGCTCCTGTGAATATTCTTATACATATTTCTTATTGCAAATGTGCAACATTTGTTGAGTATATACAAGAGAATAGAACTATTGGTCCTGTGATATCAAGAGATAATGACAAACTATTTTTCAAAGTGTTTTTATCAGTTTATTTCCACAAACAGTGTAAAGGAGAGCCTATGAATTTACAGCCTTTCCAGCACTTGGTTTTATCATTTTTTTTAACCACTTACATTGGTGTAAAATGGTATCACCTGTGGCCTTGATTCATATTTCCAAGATTGTTATTTGTGTTGAACAATTAACTTCAGATGCTTATTTGTTAGGTTCGCTTTTATCAAATGTCTGTTCATATCTTTGGCCCATTTTTTTACTGGATTATTTCTGCTTTTCTTACTGATTTACAGGAATGCTTCATATGGTCTTGACATGAATTCTTTGTTGTGAACATCATATCACCTTTTGCCAGTTTCCAACCTGTCATTTCACTTTCCTTATGCATTTTCAGATAAAAGTTATTAATTTAATATGGTTATACTGATCAGTCTTTTCCATCATAGTTCTTTTTGATGCATTATCTAAAAATATATTTTTACTTCAACATTTTAAAGGTTCTCTCCTTTATCGTTCCACTAAGAATTTTATAGTTTTGTTTTGCATTTAAGCCTTTGAGTCATCTGGAGTTGATATTTGTTCAAGAAGTGAGGTAGGGTTTCTTTTAGATCTTTTTCCATGTAGATAACCTTTATTTCTAGCTACATTTATTGAATGATCCTTAGTCTTCATTGATCAGATATTATACCTTTGTCCTAAAATTCCATATATTCATGGATCTATTTCTAGTCATTCTAGTTTATGCCATTAATCAATTTCTCTATCTCTGCACCAATACACACTGTTTTAATTGCTTTGGTTTCTTCATAAGTCCTGATATCTAAGTAGGACAGGACCTACTCCTTACAATATCTTATTTTAAAATGTCCTGGCTATTTGTGGCCTTCTGTGTTTTATTATATATTTACTGATATTATTAGAGTCTACTGATATTATGCATTTTCAGATTAATATCTACTGATATTAATAGACTCTAGTAATAGAATCTATTATTAGATTCCAAATCCTGCTGGCATTTTATAAGAAGTTGCATTGAACTTATAGTTCAACTTTGAATCAATCATTTTTACACAATTTTCCTATCTAAGAACAAGCACTGTTTCCCCATTTAAGTTTTTTATAATGTTCCTCATCTTGCATTTTTGTTATTATTATATCTTGATTCTTAATATTCTCCACACTACTGTAAATGCTGCTTTCTCCTTATTTATATTTTCTAGTTGTATGCTACTATTGTCAAGAAATGCATCTAAAGTCAGAACAGGGGGGAAGCAGATATTGTTTAAAAATGATCAATGATGTAAAAAGAAATAGCATTAAAAATAAATTAAAAAAAACAAAGTCAGAACATATGTATATAAACACAACCAAAAATGTTTCCCAACCAATTTTAAGGTCTTTTGTTATTTTAAATGTTATGTAAATTGTGTTGAATTTTCTTTGTAAATGGGCATATAATCTGTAAATGATGACAATTTTATTTCTTTTTTTCTAATCTTATCACTCTAATTTCTTTTTCCTGTCTTAGTACACTGGATAAGATCACCTATTTAATATTGCATTGAAGAGATATAAAATTGCTCCTGATTTTAAAGAAAATGATTCTTGTGTTTCCAAGTTAAGAATGATGTTTGCTCAGGGAAATACAAAAAATATTTTTCTGTATCAGTTGACTGTATTTCTAATTTGTTATGAGTTTTTGTGATGTGTTGGTATTGAATTTGATCAAATGTTTTTCAGCATTTATCATATAGTTTTGTTTTTTAATTTGTTAATGTGGTGAATTCAAGTTAAGGATTTTCTATTATTAAAATCATCCTTTGGTGGGATAAATCCTAATTGTTTATGCTGTATAATCCTCTATGTATACTGTTAATTCAGTTTGCAAATATCTTGCTTAGGGTTTTTACACCTGTATTATTGAGTGAAATAGACTAGTAATATTCCTTTTACAGAACGTCTTTATCTGATTTTGATTTTGATTTTGTTTTTATAGAAGAGTATAAGAATGTTTCTCTGATTGTCCTTTCACTGTTAGATTGAATTTGTGTACAGTTGGGATGATCATGTCCTTGAAAGTTTTGTAGAAATTTCCTGTGAAATCACATGCTCCTACTGCTTTTCTTGTGAGATATATTTTTTACTATTATGTAAATTTCTTCAATAAATGTACAATTTTTACGATTTTTACTTTTTTCTTGAGTTAACTCTAGTAAATTAGATTTTTTTTAATGTATTTGATCATCTTATGTAAATTTCAAAATGCTGGCACATAGTCACATAGCTTGTTTGATATAAATGTGGTTATATACTCTTTTGCAAATGATAACTTTATTTTTAGTCTCTTATAGTATCCTTAAAAGTTTTTCTGAAGAGTTGTCTAGTTTTTGGTCTTTTTTCAGTTTTAAAGGATTTTGGCTTTGTTGACTCTGATATTTTTGTGATTGTCTATTTTGTTCATTTGGACTCTGACTTGATCACTTTCTAATTTCTTTGGGTTTATTATTTTGTTCATCTATATAAATTTTAAGATGAATAGTTAGGTTGCTACATTTAAAACTTTCTTCATTTCCATGGAAACTATTTAAGGTTATACAATTCTCTTGAAGCTGTATAACACCTCTTCAAGGTCAGGTAAAATTTTTCTTCCTTTTTGAAACTTTACTTCCCTCCCCATCCTAGTCCATAGACACAGGTTCAGTTTTGCAGCTCAGTTTTTCAGTTTTGCAGCTTATTAGGTAGAATAAGCATGGGCTTTTAAGTCAGAAATATCCAGGTAAAATCCCAAACCTGCCTATTAATAGTTCTTTTTACTGTAAACATATAATGTGTCATTTTTCATCTTAAAAATGAAAGAGACAAAGCTAATTCTTCATGCTTTTGTGAAATGTAAATGTGAATTAAACTATGGGAAGCTATCTGGTATCATCAACTCCTGGCATATAATAAATCAGTCAGGCCTTCCCTGCACCCCCTCCTTTACCTTCCTTGTGAGGTTAATAAGATTCCAAAGTTAGTTTTTTCTCTGGGAGACTTTGAAAATCACTTCTATAGAAAAGCTGTAAACTGTTGAGATAGACGAGGCTAGTTTTCTTCTCTATTTTTCTCTTGTGGATATTTCCCCCTCCATTTTTTTGGAGAAAATGAGAACACAGTAACAGTTGAGTAGTTCTATAGCACCACTGCCCCCCACAACATACGCCCCCTCAGTTCCCTGTGGTTAGTGTTATGGATTCTTTGGTTCTAGCCATGGAGACTTTATTTGACTACATATTAACCTGCTAGATCAACACATAAAGTTTCTGGACTTGGATTCCATCCAGTTCAGTTCATTTGCATAAGAAAAACTTTCCTGTTGAAGGATTATATTTACCAATCTAAATTTATTTTAAAATCAAAATTGTTGATTTCCTCCATTTGAACTACCTCTCTCTATATTGTTTTATCTAATTCAATGAGGGCAAGTTGTCCTGGTTTTAATGCATTAACTCCTGAATATTTGCACATTTCTCTGAGGAGCTGCCATTGATTAGTGACAATCCTTAACCTCCCACAGTGGTGCAATAATTAATTATCTCATGAATTTCAGGGTGTCACAAACATGGGCTATATACTTCATAGCTCCAAATGGAGAAATTCTTTGATTCTACTTTTTTGTTAACCACAATTGCTCCACCAGATTCTAACACCTAACCCTAACTCTAGGCACAAAAAGTGTTAGGTTAGAGAAATAGAATTAAATATGAATTCATTCACCAGTGGAAAGTAACTCAGTAATTTATCAAGACCAGGCAAGATATGTCTATCACTATCCACAGATACTCCTGCACCCTATTGTTCTACTGTGAGGTGTATGAGGCAATATGAATTGCCAGTGAAAAACCCTTAGCACAGCATGAACTGAAATGACACATGTTCTTCTAAAGCAGTGAGTGTTTATACTATGTCAGAATATCTCCCCAAAACTCTGGTGGTATTTCTTTACAAGGAAAATCTAAATATTCCACTTATTCCTTAAAATCATTACATTTTATATCTGAAGTATTAAGATGTGCTAAAAACAATTCGCTTTTGTTCAAAGATGCATTAGCAAATGAATGTGAAATTAGATTTGTCAATTTATCAGTTCCTAAGTGAGCCCAGGTTTGCTCAGAGTTCAGTCAAAGAGTCATTTCACACCATCCATGATCTTACCTTTGATATTTGTCTCACTACAAGTTACAAAGCCATTTCTGTAAGGGTGAAGATGGAGTGGGATTTATAAATAAGGCAACAAAGAAATATGCAGATGTAATAACTATAGGAATCAAAGCATAAGCTCCTGAACAAATAATAAGTCACACAACTAACATCAGCAATAAACTAGTGGATTCACACAGGTAAATTTACAATAACTATTCCTGGCAGAGCAGGATAGCATGCCCCTGCCAATTTCAGGCTGAACATACTCACCATCAGGTCCAGAACCTTTAGAAGGAATCTTTGCCTTCCCTTTGACCCACTAGTTCCAAATGATTCCAGTTTGGATTCTGAATTTTCCAAGTTTGCTCTGTGACACCTTATATCAAGGATTCCTGCCCAGGAGAGATTACTAGGCTGTATTAAATCTCCTCCATATTTAATACCATTTTAACCTAATACCACATTTTCTCTTTTATTCCCTGAGTTTTGGGCATGCTGGCTGCTCCCTGTCAGTTTAAAGGAAAACTTGTCAGGAAAAACTGAGGTCTGGGTAATCTCAGCCTCCCCTTTTACTGTTTCAATTTTCCAATAACTCAGTAACCAATTTCCTATAATAAAGCATGTCTGCTTGAAATACCTTGCTTGGCTTCTGTTTTCCTGACTGCATCCTAACCAATTTACATAGCTTCTATAAAATCTCTTCAAATTTCAGATGATATTACATTGATTAGACAGAACATAATTTGTGTAAGCAAAGGATTTAATAAATCCACCATAGATTATTTCATTCATTTATTATAAAATTACTGATTTAATAACTAAGTATTTGTGTATATCTTCAATTATATCCTTAAGGTAAATTCTTAGTAGAGGAATTATTGATTCAGGGGTTAAGGTTTTTATTAAGTATTGTGAAATTGTCCTTCAAGTGTACACGCTTTCCGCTTAAATTTATTCCTAAATATTTTATATTTGTTACTACTCTTAAGTTTTTTTTGAAAATAAAAAATTCCTTACAATTTTTACTAATTAAAACAGTAATTCATATGCATCATAGACAATCCTCAGAGGTAAAACAGACAAAAATAATCCATACCCTCAGTACTCAGAGATTGTCCCTAAGAATTCCTGCCTGTGTTTCTTTTCAGGCTATTTCCTCCATATGCACATACACATACACTTTCATGCTCACACAATGTTTTTATGCTTTATCTAAGATTTTGTAATTCTATTGGTTTCACTAGTGATCCATAACCAGTATTTTTTTGTGGAATAGACGTTAAACCATGACATTATTTTTTAAAGACTGTATTTTGTTTTCCAATTTGCAATTGTTTATACTTTTCCATTTTTATTATTAGAAACAATATTGTGAGTAATATTCTTTTAACAAAACACTTTTACACACAGTCTGAACAATTTCCTTCAGAAAAAATTCCTGGAAATTGAATTGCTAGTTATATAGGGTATATTATCTATTTAAGGTTTAATATACAATCTTGCTAAATTATTATGTATATACAGATTGCTAAATTGTCCTATAGAAAGTTAAAACAAATTTACATTTGTATGTGAATTCAATTGTCTACACCATTGTCAGACAAGAAATTACCCAATTTGAAGGACAAACACAAAAGTTTTGCTTTTGTTTGAATTAGAATGTTTTGTTTTAATTAGAGTGTATTAGTTACATAAAAGTTTGTATATTTGTAATAATTTTATTTATCATTTATATTTCCTATTTGTGAACCACTCTTTCATGACATTTGGCTATTTTAAAATTAAACTCTTATCTTTTTCTTTCTTATTCATAGAACTATTTTATGTATTAAGTACATTAATCCCCTATTTATTACAAATGCATTTCTAGTATTTTGTTATTTTTGGGGGGTCATTCATAAATGTCACTTTCCTTCCCAGTTTTACTGAGATATAATTGACAAAAAAATTGTGTAGAAAGCTTATAACCAGATCTTGCTACTTTTCTTTCTTTTTTATTCATGCATACAAGAACTGGAGTACAGGCCAGATGTGCAGGAGGGTGAGAGGATTCACCAAAGACAGAGAGGGGAGCAGAACAGGCAGATTGACTGAAATACACTGCGGAGGGGAGCAGCAGGTGAGACAGGAGAGGTCTGCCGCGCCATGTGGGTATCTCCCTGGCTGGCTGGGATTGAACCCACGCTGCAGAGGCTGTGGACATCTTCACAGCACTGCACTCAACCGCCCTGCCATCAGGGAGGCCCTCTACTTTTCTTAAATCCAATTTAACAATTTCTGTGTTTGATGTGTTTAGACCATTCAAATGAAGTGTAACTATTTATATGTTTGGATTAAAAACTAACATCTTGTTAATTTTTTGCTATAGTTAATCTCGTTTAGAGCAATAAAAATATGAAAATGTCCCTTGTGCTTAATTTTTATTTTATGTATTACTATAGCTTGCCCTTGACCTTTTTTTCTTCAGAAGCAAGTTTCTTTCTTGTATTTTCTTTTTTCTTTGTTCAAATGCAAGTTCTCTCTGAACTTATTTATGTCATTTATGCTTAAGAGCAAAACTATGGCTCTAACAAAATTTGCACACATCTTGTTCTTATTTGTAGGCATCATGAATCTATCGATCATCTCACTCTATCTTTACATACATATACAGTTCTCTTTCTTCCCTCTCTTATTCTTGCTCTTGCTCTAATTCTATTTTATGCACCACTGTGTAGGAGATCTCATTGCTTTACATTTTCTTTATATCTATGTGTACACAGAAACAATCTGATTTTTGCCATTTTACTTTTTATCTGTCAACTTCATAGACTTGCAGATTTAATATTTAAATTTCACCATTGTGCTTTCTCTTATGTAATCATAATAAGCATAAGTTATATCTTCTTTCATTTTCCAACACGTGAGATTAATTACTTTTCTTGTTTTCCTTTTGTGAAATATACTTACGTTATACAGAAGTTGAATTGTAGTCTTAGTTGATTTTTACTTTGATCTTGTTTTGTGTTTCCCGTCTTTTGGTTTAATAGTATGTTTCCTTTATTTTTATTCTTCGGGTATTTTAGTTATATCTATGTCTCATTTTTATTCAGATAGTAATACTAATAGTAATTATAATTCCATTTCATAATAGTCATTTATTAAAATCTTGCATGCGGCAATATTTGACCCTTTACATATTTTTCAATGATGCAATATTCTTACTACCAACACCAATAGCAATGATAACAGTTGCTGACAATATCGAACATTTCTAGCACAAAGATGTGCTAAATATCTTTTAATCACTTTATTTCTGTCAAGCCTTTATGAAATAATTGATATCTTGGCACAATCTTAAAAGGCATATGCAATTATCTCCATTTTACAAGTGAGAAAGGGTGATTCTCACATATGACACCAACACCCAACTGTAATCCATGGTCTCCGTACCTAACCTTTAAGGTTTTTAAAAACATTGTTCTGTTTTTTTACCTTTTTTTCTAAATTCTATTGCTCCTTCTTCTCCCCTCCCCCTGCTCCATAATTGTGATCTGTGGTCTCTCTCAATTTCTTGTCCCCCCACCAGAGGCAGTTCCACTCTGCATTTCTCTCTTTTCCTTCTTCAAAAACCAGTAGTACAACATCTGTTACTTTCACACAGTTAAAAAAAAAAGTGAAGACTTGTCATCAGGGAAATGCAAATCAAAACTACCATGAGATACCATCTTACACCAGTGAGAATGGCACATATTAAAAAAACTAGCAACAACAAATGTTGGCGAGGGTGTGGAGAAAAAGGAACTCTTCTGCACTGTTGGTGGGAGTGCAAACTGGTCCAACTACTGTGGAAAGCTGTGTGGAGATTTCTGGACCTACTAAACATAGAGCTTCCATATGATCCAGCAATTCCACTCCTAGGTATTTACCCAAAGGACACAGAAACATCAATTCCAAAGAACACCTGCACCCCTATGTTTATAGCAGCACTGTTTACAATAGCTAAGCTTTGGAAACAACCCAAATGCCCAAAAATAGATGACTGGATCAAGAAGATGTGGTACATATATACCATGGAATATTACTCAGCATTCAAAAAAGATAAACACATGCAATTTGCTGCAACATGGATGGCGCTGGAAGGGATCATGCTCAGCGAAATAAGCCAAAAAGAAAAAGAAAAATACCGGATGGTCTCACTCATAGCAGGAATCTAGAAAACTTAAATAAGGGACCAGGAAAATGAATAACTATAAGAAAGTGAAAATCAAAATCAACAAAAAACTATGAACCAGAGACACTTTTAGGGGGGCGGGGGCGGGAGGGGAGGGATTGGGGTCAGAATGGGGGGCTGCAATTGTATGGGGAATATAACAATAAAATTTATAAAAAAAAAAAAAAAAAGAAAAAAAAAAAAAAAAAAGAAAGAAAATTGGCGGGCCTCCCCGGTAGCGCAGCGGTTGAGCGCTGGGTTGCGAAGCTGCCCGCAGCCTCTGAGGCACCTGTTCGATCCCCGGCTGCTCCCCGGCCACCGGAGGAGGATCCCACATGGCACGCAGACCTCTCCTGCCGCCCGCTGCTCCCCTCAGCAGTGTACTTCGGTCCTTCTGCCTGCTCTGCTCCCTGCTCCGGCTCCGGTGAATTCTCTCACCCTCCAGCACTTCTGACTGTACCCAGTGCTTGTATAAATAAATAAAGTAAATAAATAAATCTAAAAAAAAGAAAGAAAAAAATTGGCATCTCATCATGCCTTTTAATTTGCATTTTCCTGTAAATAATGTTACTGTGAATGTTTATTTCTTGTGCTTATTTCACATTTGTTTATCTTTGTTCTCCAAAGAAAAACAAAAATCTCCAATGTCTTTTCAAAAAAAAAAAAAAAACAAAAAAAAAAAAAGTGAAGAAAGAAAAGAAGAAAAAAGAAAAGGAGGGCCTCCCTGTGGAGCTGTCAGCAGCCTCTGCAGTGCCTGTTCGATTCCCGGGCTGCCAGGGAGATACCCACATGGTGCGGCAGACCTCTCCTGCCTAACCCGCTGCTCTCCTCAGCAGTGTGTTTTGGTCCTTCTGCCTTTTCTGTTCCCTGCTCTGTCTCAGGTGAATTCTCTCGCCCTTCCGCACCTCTGGCCTGTATCACAGTGCTTGTATAAATAAATAAATCTTTAGAAAAAAAAAAAGAAAAAGGAAAGAAAACGTGAGGGAAGAAAATCTTTTAAAGACGGTGATTTCATATTACTTCCACTAACCATCTTCTTTATTCCAAAGTCCTTACTCCTGCGCAAGGGCCCTGGGGATGGACAGTGGAGACAGCCGCGCTCACCCAGAGTCCAGGGTGTGATGGATCCTGTAGGGGATGCTTCCTCCTTGGGTTCGGGTGCCTGAGAGCAGCCACAGATGGTGGAGCCGTTACTCAGTACCCTCAGGCAGCACAGCCCGTCCCCATTGTTCACGGGTGTAACAAAGTACTTAGCTGCAGCCGGTGACAAAGGCATTTTCTCTTAGCACTAATTAGCCTCTGAGTAATTTCTAATCTAACTCCAATTTCAACCATATGTATATACAGATGCGGTGTTGTCTTCTTTCCCCTCATCATTCGACTGTCCTCTTGTCCTTCTCCATTCCTGCAGCCTTTTTATTCTATGCCTCAATATCTTTCCACAAACTTTTTAACTTTTAACTTGGGATTTGAAACGGACAGCTTTTGGAATCCTACACATTTCTCCACAAACTATGTGGAACAAATCACTAAAGTGAGAATAAGTTAAACTCAGAATCTTTACTGAGGTTTTTTTTTTTTCTTTCCTTTTCAGAATGACAACATACAGGTACGATGCCACTGCGGCAGGTGCTGGGGGAGCTTGCTGACTCTGGTACTTTATTATTATTTATATTTTTCTTGACTTTCTAAAAAACAGTTTTCCAAAGTTGTCCATTAAAAAGATCGTTTTGTTATTTTGAACAGATATTTTGTACTTTTTGACAAATCACAGCCTGCCGGCGGTTGTCAGAAGGGCCTTTTCCCACATTTGTTCTGATTCTTTTCCTATCAGAGGAAGTTGGCTCATGGGTTTCTGTGGATGACTGCACTTACCTCATATTTGACTTAATGATAAGTGTTTTAGCATAACCTTGCTTTGGGAACTTGTAATTCTTTGTCTCTGCCCCTGCTTAACTCCTTTCCTCCTTTTATTTTGGTTTCATTTTCACAAATCTGTTTCTCAAGTTTCATGGCACAGCTTAACCACACCCTCCATTTTCTTCCTAATTGACATGAATTCTAAGGGACAGTGGCATTCTCCTGTAGGTTCTCTGCTTCCACGTCTGCTACCAATTTGTCTTAATTAAGGCCAGTAGGGATGTAAACTCTGCCAGGCGGCTGTACAGGGTCATGGAAAGTGATGACCTTAGGGCCAGGTAGGTCAAGGTTAATATTTTGGCTCTACGTCTTGCTAGCTGCCTGAGAAATTTCCCTAGGCTACCTAAGCCTCAGTCTACTGATGTTCAAAAATGGAGAGAATATCTCCCATCTAAAATATTGTGAGGATTACAGGTCATTATGTAAATTACCTGGCACATGATAGTTATAAGATAAATGAAAATTACTTTTGAGTCAGCCAAACATAGAATTCATGATTCCAGTTCTTCCTCTTTCTAGGACATATTTGAAATTTGTTTCACAATGTTTGAGCCTCAGTTTCCAAAATTGTCCTAAAGTGGGGAAAAAGGCCCCTGATAAGATTCCTATGAAGATTACAGCATCTGGCAGGATATACAGCAATTGTACGTGCTCTCAGCAAATATTCTTTCTTTTCTACTTTCTCGACAAAGACAAATCCTACTGGACACGTCTGAACTTTACCTACCTATGTGTTGTTTTTTACAGAATGAAATTTCCAGCAGGCATTACAATAGTTTGAAGGTTTTATGGTAGCTCAAGAGAGTACTTATTTTGATATCTTGGGAAAGCAGCATCCATTTTCTCTTTCTGATCGACAGAAATATGTTTTCATCAAAATATTACTTTTCATTTTCTCTTTTTACAAGGGTTGTATACCTTTAACTCCAGGGTATCATTTGCATAAAAAGAAAGAAAGTTCACAAGAGGAGAACCACAACTTACTGAAGGTGATATTTTCAGATAGCATGTACAACAAAGGAGTTACAGAATATCCCGCTGTCATCAAGAAGCATTTTTGCATTTTGATGAACTCATTTTTCATAGTCAACTAGAAGAAAAAAATTCTTGTCCTTATTCATATTTTCAAGGATTTGGAAAACGTTAAATAAAAGGGAACCAATAAATTATGAAGAATATTACTCTCACTGAAATATAAGAGAAATTTTGCTTCTCACAGGACTCTGCAAAAAAAAAAAAAAAAAGAGAGTACTCTTAAAATGCAGCCTGTCTCCCACCCTGAAAACATCCTTCAGGAATCCCTCCATCTCTGAGGAACAGGGGGATTCTGGGAGCAGGGAGGGAAGCGGGGGCTTGAATTCTAACTTGCTCTGATTTTATTTCAAGTCACTTTCCATTGACAATTCATTTAGCCTTTGTAAATCTCAGTTTTCTTAGGTGTTAAAAAATGGGTAGCCCTGTTCTTCCTAGTGTTTTAGTAGAACAAATAACATAATTGATGTTTGCTAAAGCAATTAGCACTGTGCTTTATAGAGAATAGGTAATAAATGTCAGTGTCCCTTTTCTTTTTCCTGTAGGTCTATACATAGTGTGAACTTGATAATCATAGGTGATCAATACAAGTAAATAATGGGACCTGTTGGAAGAATGTTATCAGTGGAATTAATCTAATTTTCACTAGTATAAATCAATTTGAAGAAGCATCTGCTCTTGAGAGGAGCAGAAACGATTGAATCATTTTAATTCATGGCACAACTTGATTTTAATTTTGATGAGCAAATAAGGATCCCACCTGTGTTATGATAATTAATTATATTATTGTTGATGGAAATAAATGCTACCATTTGTTGACTTACTATAAGCCAGGTGCTTGCCCCTTAAGCAGGTACTATATGTCTCACAGGTAACAAAACTAAGGCTCAGAGCCAAGAAAAGTTTTTCTCAAGGTTACACAAATAATGGGATTTGAACCTAGGTCCTTCCTTTCCAAGTTCAATGTTTTTGTGGTGACAGAGATCATTGTTACAAACATGTACATAATTTGACTTACAATATAACTGAATCTAATTTTCATATATTCTCTGGAAAAAATCAATATCTGGATGTATGTGATTTCCTTTTTATCTACTTTTGGTGTCTAACTCTATTTTATTGATGTTTCTAGAGAAGTGACTGGAATGTTCTACCACTGGATATCAGCTTGCCAGCAAATGAGGCCAGCCAGTGGCTGTGTCAAGCTACAGATTTACTGACAAATCAGGTAGTAAGAGATACAGTTGTTGGTTTGTTTTCTTTTAGGGTTTTGACACTTTCAGGGAGAAGGGGACTAACATTCAAAATGTAGTTAAGAGACTTACAGTTAGGGGCATAAAATGAGACTTAGAGTTAGGGGCATAAAATGCCGTCTCATTCAATACGCACAACAATGGGTGAGACAGATATCATCTCCTTTGTATTTGAGACACAGAGGCTTTGAGAGGTTAGTAACTTAAAGAAATATAACTAGGTTTTGAACCCTGGAAAATGCACTTTGCATTGTGTTCGTTCTATGCTGATTCCAATAGATGAATCATTAGAGCATTTAGAGTTCTTTGCTCTAATTTTCTACTTACCTTGGTCAGGAAAGCATTCATCAATTCTCCCCACCCTGCATCCAGCCACCTTCCAAGTGAATAATGTACCATTTGAGAATCACACACAACTGGATCATCTTCAGCAGAGACCCTTGGATCCCAAATTCTGAAGAGTGAAGGGTAGAAATTTAGATTTGGAAATGGTTTTTAATCAAGTTCAGCCAGGAGAGCCTCTTTCTAGGTGTAACTGAGGTGTAATCAATAACTGACCCTCTTGTCTCCCGTGTGATTTTATTGAACACAGGTTTAATTGACCCGAAAAAAGAAACTTACTTGTTTGGAAAATTGTGTGCACTGGTAGCAAAATAAACTTTCCTGAGTTCTTGCCATGGGGTTTTGCTGGACTGTTTCCAATGATCATTTCTGAGGAGAAAGCTGTTAGGTCACCGGACTATAAATGTTTGGGGAACAACTGTCCACGAGGCCCTTTGATAATGAAAGAAATGATAAAATGTAGTAAGATTTCCTTTCACTGGGCACGCTTATTTCAGGGAGTGAACTGGATTAGTTATCATGCTTGAGAGGGACAGAGTTGTGCACAGATATCAGACTTAGATAATAAAAGTTTACCTTCCTTGACGTTACATAATCGATGCGGACCACACCTCAAGGTGGACTAGAAGTGATTAAGGAAAAATCCCATTTCTTTGTAGAAGCAGGTTATATACTATGTCTCTTTGTGTCTCTTCTTCCTCATATGTAATGTAAAAATAAATCCTATTTTATCCTATTTTAGCTTCTGGGGCTATGTAATTCAAGGAAATTTGAGTTATGCTTTCCAATTGATCGAATTCTCTGAGCACTATCGTGGTGGCTTGAAAAATCTTTCACGAGCCTCATATTTCTTATATATGCATGAGAGGTCCGGGCCAGATTGTCTCTAGTGTCCTTTCCAATTGTAATGACAAACAACTGCACTTTTACCAGTATCCCAGGAATAAGACAGCCTTGCGCTTACAAAGCATCCAGGCACTGAGAAAGAGCTGCATTGGAAGGTAGCCATTGCGCAGAAGGTGCTTGAGTTAGGAGACCTGCTTGGAGCCTCGCTTCAGCCACAGGCTTGCCGTGTGGAATTTGGCCAGGCGTTCACACCCATCAACCTGCATTTCTTCATCTATAAAGTGAGGATATTCATCATCTACTGCACAGCAAAGTTAGTAGAATTTTATTAGATTGTGCATGTGGAAGTACTTTTTACACAATAAAATCCTAATGACTTTTAAGTACTGTGAGTATCATCTAGTGCAATCCACTCATCAATTATTTTGCCAATAAAAAATGCTGAAAATCTAGTTTAAAAAATACACGTTACTTTGTTTTTATCGATATTACGTATATGCATAGTTTAAAGGATCAGCTGCATCAGCAGAACTTATTATATAACATGCAGCTCCACCCCCTCACTACTATTACAGATGTCCTGCTTCCTAGAATCAACTTTCAGTGCTAAGTTTTTGGTTTTGAAGCTTTTTATCTCTCTGCATAGTGCTACTTCTTAAATTTTCAGTTTCATACATTTCATTGACATTCCAATTATGGAAAATAAGGATTTAGTAAATTTTCATTCCCACCACTCACCACTAGCAAATAGATAGTATTCCTATTTCTATCTCCCAGTGTGAACATATCATAATATAGTTGGTTGGACCTGTCATCAGTCCTTAAATTTATGTGCGTACATAAGCACCATTCACAGCTCAGCCACATAGAGTACTATATACTTTTTTCTTTCTTACACAAGTATTTGTATTTTGTAGATTTAATAATTATACTTTGTTATATTTATTATGACTGTATTATTAATTCAGCCCCCTACCCCCAATTCTCTCAATATGTCTCAATACATTAGTATTTTTATCAATTTTATCTTCTTGGAGACATCATGGAGGGAGTCTTCTGACCTTTTCAATCTGGAATTACTGGTTGCTAAGTCACTCTTGATGCCATCCTGGAGTTACTCTATGCCATCATTCTGGGGATTTCTTTTACCTTTTTTATGTCTCTTCTATTGAAATCCCTGGTTCTTGGGCCCTACCTATGTACTGGCTTATTCCCTTATTTTTTAAAATGAGCACTTTTCCTAGTATCTTCTTGCCAATGTGCCTATTGGCAGGAAAATGTATTTAGTCTGCCCTTCGTAGTTTGACAAATTTTGGATTGTAATTTGCAAATAATTTTTCCTTATAATTTTGATATTACTCTAGTATTACTGTTAAAATGTCTGGGGTTGTTCTGCTCTTTTGTATATTCCTGATGATTCTTTTCAGGAGATTTTAAGATCTTCTCTTATAAGAGCTTAAGTGTTCTGAAATTTCATGGTGATGTACCTGGCTCTATTTTCACTTTTGTGCTAGTGTGGGGCATTAGACAAGACAGCCCTTGTGTTCCCTACCAGTCCTGAGATTTAGTGAGCCTCTTTGTTGGTAGTTTAATGTTCCTCTTTCACAGTACTAAATACACATGTCTGTAATAGCTCTTATCACATTATGTTATAGTTGTGAATATTTATATCATATAGCATTACATGCCTTATTTTAGAAACTCCGCTGAGTTCTGTTGCATAAATGAGAACAAAAATTACTTGTGATATTTTGGTAACATAAGCATAGAAATAAACTATGCGATATAGACATGAAAAATTAATAACAATTGTATTGGTTTTCTGAAAATATACCTTTACTTTAGAGGTATATATATAAATTTTGTAACTTTGTGTAATGAATGATTTTAGTCATCAACTTGAACAAATTCTAGGCTATCTGCAAGCAATTGAAACTTCAAAGGAGGGAATAAAAATAGTTGGAGGCTCTTGCGGTTTCTAAAGACCTTTAAAAACCCATTGTTGGTTACAGTCAGCATATTTATAATCAAGGAAAAGGAAATGTTCTGGAGACAGGTCCTCTTTTAACATTTGTGAGGCCCAAGACAAGAATATAAGTGGCAGCCCACATATATATATGTCGATTTTAAATTATAAATCAAACTTTAAATATATTAAATAAAATAGATTCTAGGCTCATACCTTAACAAATATGCTTTTATCAAGACCTGGAAGCCTAAATTGTATTTAAAATTTGGGGATTTCTTGGCAGCTCAGAACAAACCACCCTTCAGTCCCAATTTATCTCTCTTATCTTCTCACCTTCCTTCAGATCTATTATGATCTTTGAGACTCCTAACTGGCACATATGCAGATACATAGCTACCATAGTCACATGGCAAATCTGCATTCACGGCTTTGTTAACAGTCACCCTTTAGTCAATGTTTGGCCAAACAGAAAGATTGATGGCCAAGTCAACACTGAGAGAACAGTCTTGGAACAGACATCGATGCAGGCCCTGAAAGTAGTGTTGGGGCCATTTGGGCAAGGACTTCTAGGGTCCCATGGAGAGATGTCTAGAGGGAAGAGATGGCTAGGTGGGCATGTCCTGCTGGCCTTCTGGACTCCTCCACAGGAAGGGACCAGAACAAGGCCTTTTAAGTACAGAGTCCAGAATAGAGTGTCCTCCTGATTGGGGAGGACTCCCAGAAAGTAAGAGGAAATTGGCTGTGATCATTTGGTTAACTGAGAGCAAATCTGAGATGCAAACACAGGTTGTTCTGGTCTATTCCTTTGACCTGTAACTACCTCTGCCAACTCCATAATCAATTCCATTAACTGAGCAGGAAGGAACTGAGCAAGTTTAATAATTTTACTTTTGCTTACATAAAAAAAAAAAAAAACAAGTGATGGAATATGAGACTTCTTGATAGCTTATGCTGATCTAACCTAGATCATAAATCAGAATTTAAATGTCTCGTGGCTTGAGGTAAGGCCTAAGCTGACGTTATCCTCCCTTTTATGAAGCCTTGGAGGCTCACAAACCCAGATTTGGACTTGGTGGTTTGGATATTAAAAACTGATTCCTTTCCCTGAGTTTTATGTTACCATTTCAGATTCCACTAGACAAGAAATAATGGATATGGTAGGAAAGTTCAGAGTACAAAGCAGGCCCACCGAAGGTCTCTGTGAGGAATCCCAATGGAACCTGGAAGCTCCTGAGGAATTAACTGATGAACCTAGAAGAAGATAAATTTTGAACTTCAAAACCTTTATAAACAACTGATATCTAAAAAAAATTTATAAACCTTCCCCAACATACCAACTCATTCCTTCCTATCTTGGTTCTACTCCAGTATTTACAGAACACCTATAAATTGCTTTTATTTCTTCTATTCTTTTGCCTAGCTACAGAAATGCAAAGGAAAGACACGTCAAAATAGGGGTAATTTAAAATAGGACTTGCCATTTCAGTGCATAGTGTTTTTGTTACTCAGTAAATACTAGCCTCCAATTCTCAACCTCCATTCTAATTTCATATCCACATGCTGTGCATCAAAGCTGCTGATAAATCAGTTGCTAGTAGTTTAGTTCACCAGGTGAGATGTTGGGTCCAGGATGATTCTATATATAGGGCTATGAGAAGCAAAGGAACAGTCGGACAGTAGCTTGAGTATAAGTTTTGCTTTCTTATTTTTTTCTATAGTTCACATCTCGGATTAGAAATTAGAATCTGGGCCTCCCTGGTGGCGCAGGCATTTGAGCGCAGTGCTGTGAGGGTGTCCACAGCCTCTGCAGCGCTGGTTCGATCCTGGCCGGCCGGCAAGGGTCCTGCATGGCGCAGCAGACCTCTCCTGTCTCGTCTGCTGCTCCCCTCAGCAGTGTATTTCGTCAGTCTGCCTGTTCTGTTCCCTGCTCTGTCTCTGGTGAATCCTCTCACCCTCCCGTGCATCTGGCCTGTACCCCGGATCTTATATAAATAAATATTAAAAAAAAAAGAAATTAGAATCTGGTTCTCCTAGTTACTCTAGTTTGAACTTGGCATCCTATGCTTATTAATTCTTGCTAATCTTGACCCTTGCTTCCATTAGCTACTCATCTTTGCTTTCCTACCTATGTAGGACTTATTGCTGTAGGTCAACCCAGAGGAATACTGCCTAGATCTGTGCCTGAGATAGAACATTACCCACCTCTAAGTTAGAATAAGGAAATGCTATCATCTGTCAATTTACTAACCTCAGGGTCATTTTGTACCTATAAACTCTTATTACCTCCTTCAAAGTTGTTTTCTTATTGAATATTAGACTGCGCCATTCTAAGGACTACTTTTAATGGCCTAAGTCTTCTTTAAAAAGCAAATACAATTGTACATATCCATTGCTATTGCCTTGGTTCTTTGCTGTACATCCCTTAAGAGAGCAAGTGATGACTTCAGTAGTGGTGCTTTGCTCATTACCTTTTAGGAACCATTTCTTCTTGGGAGCTAGTGTCTCAAAGCTCATTCTTTAGTGCTATTTCTAAGTAACTAAAATTCTTGAAAGAAGAAAGCCAAACATCATTTAGGTTGCTTCTTTTACACATCCTTAACATTTGCATATATATGCCAAATATGATATTACCTACCTTGATATTTTACCCTTTTCATAATATTTGAATCTGCAAGACTTTTCCAGTGGGGGAAAAAAATCCATCCACAAAGGCATAAACTGTGTAACCACAAATAAAAATATTAAAAGACTGTTCAGAGTTCTGCTTCTGGTTAGCATGTAAAAACATGTAAAAGCTTCACTTCAGCCAAAACAAAACAAAAACCAGAGCTTTCCTTAGTATCATTAAAAAGCTGTGGACACAAGAAATCTAAACTAACTAACCCTAGAAGGATGAGCTTTTCCACGGTCAGCATAGGAGGGTAGATATTCCATACTTGGGTTCAGTTCCTGAGGTTGGGGGTAGGGTGGACTGGGAAGCAAGTTTGTCAGAGAACATACTGCTTGGGCAAGGAGAAACAAACCTGCTAGGCTTTGACAAACTTGGAGTTGACGTCAGATTTGAATCTGGAAGAGCCCCTAATGCAGAAAACAACAACAACTATCTTCCAAGCACACACTAATTTTTGCTGAGCAAATGGAGGCTGGAAAAAAGCAATCCCCAAGATGACCTAGCAATGTAGTAGAAAGCATTGCCAAGATCTAGCACACTCATGGATCAAAAACCTTATGATTCAAAAACCTGATGGTTTCAGACTCACTGTTTTCAAGTCTCTTCACATCAGAGTCTTGCTACTTTGCGCTTGATGGTTTCAAAGTCTTATGGCCTTTCAGTTTCACCATCTCTTAATTTTGATGACGAGTATCTTCTAGATTTTGTTCCCTGTGATTTCCTAGAGAAAGAAGCCTGAATCAACCTTCAAAGTATTTGAAGGCAGAGATGAACTGAGTGTAACCAAAGTTGCAAACAAATATTCACCCAATTCAATCTCCACTGCATTTACAGACTTCACAATATGTGAATTGGAGACTGGGATGAAACTTAAAAAAAGTAATACATTTTTCTTCCCCAGATTTTATAAACCCAATAATATATCATTAATAATTTTTCTGTTAAACAGCAAGTTGTATTTTAAAGAATTCAAAATGGGAAAAAGTCTTAAATTAAAGGTGTTTTAACAATCCATAGAAAAAGATAGATTGAATGGATGAGGAGACAGAAGAATATGTGAAAAGAGTCTGAAACAGTGGGAAAAAAAGTGTTAAATGGAAATTCTGAAAATAAGAAATGAAGAATCTGAAACGAAAATTTTACTGAATGAATTTAGTAGCAGATTGGGTAAACAGAAAAAAAGGACAATGCACTGGAAGAAAAGTGAATGAAAATCACCCAAACTAAAGTACAGATAGAAAAAAAATGACAAAATGAATGGCACCTCAGTGACCATGGGAGAATGGGGGTAACCAAACATCAGTGCATTTGGAGTCCCAGGAGAAGAAAAATGAGGACTTAATGGGATTGAAATTTTGACTTATGTGCCAGAATTTTTCCAAATTTGAATTGAATAATGATGATCCACAAATCCAAGAAGTGCAGTGAATCTCCGGCAGAATAAATGCAAAGGAAAACCACAGGTGGGCACATCCTAGTTAAACAACTGAAAGCGAAAGTTGAAGAGGAAACTCCTAAAGCAGTCAGAGGGAAAAAAGACACATCATGGGAGGGGTAATCTGAATCTAAAATTCATTTATATGAAAGTATAAAAGATCTAAACAAACCAAAATAGCTTTGAACAAGAGCAAAGTTGGAAAATTTACACTACCTTATTTTAAGACCTACTACAAAGCTTCAGTAAAGATCAATGAAATGGAATAGAGTCCACATATAGGTCCACAGGTGTACGAGCAATTCATTGCTGAGTTGGCAGGTTAATTCAATAAGGAAAGGAGAGTTTTATCAATAAATTCTATTGTGTTAATTAGATATCCACATGAAAAATAATTGAACTTTAATCTCTATTTCAAACAATACACAAAAATTCATTCACGGTAGCTGATAGACTTAAATATAAAAGTGAAACCAATGAAACTTCTAGGGAAAAAAAATATCTTTTTTTTTACCATGAAATAGGGAAAATTCTAGACATAAGCAAAAAACATTAACCATGAAAGAAAAATTGATAAATTGGCTTCATCAATATCCAAAACTTTTCCAAAATTATGGGGGACTATTTAATGCCTACAATGTCCTCTCCTTATTAATATGCTCGCTTTTTGCCATTGCACACATCCAGAGATTGAGTCTTTTTCTCAGTCCCTTCACTACAGATTACTTTTGTGACTTGCTTTGTCCAAGAAATGTGTCAGAAGTGATGTTTTTCACACCTCAGAGTCTAGGTCTCAAGTCCTGCAAATTCTTTTTTTGCTCTCTTCAACCCTGCATTGAGGCTGCCATCTAAGGAAACCAGGTTAGCCTATGGAGGATGAGAAGCCATTTGGAGGAGAAACCCAGTTCCCCAGTGAATGGCCACTGTCAACTTCTACACATGTCCTTGAGGACATCTTCAGCCTTCTAGCCCCATAATAGACCCTCCAGCTGAACCAAATTTCAAGAATGATCCCAGAATAAAGCAGCAGAGGAGATGTTCAGACATAGCACAGGATTATTGTGAGAAAAATAAACTATTATTGTTTGGGGAGCATCTTTTGATATACAGTAAAGGCTAAATGAAAGAGAAATCACTACCTGGATGTGAGGGTGCTGTGACAAAAACCTAAAACATGCTGTTGACTTGGGTGGGGAGCAGGTGAAAGGTGGAGGTAGGAGGGACTTAATTTATGCTAATTGTGGATGTATCAGTAGATTGTTTTCTGTAGCAATTCAGAAGCTAGATGTATATTTAATTAACTTGTGGCTATGGATAAAGAGATTTTCCTGGCAGAATGTTGAAAGTATCAATGTCATTTTTTAGTTATATATAATAATATATATAAAGAGATAAATGAGCCAAAGAAGAAATCATTTGACTTTGAAGGATAAACTTAGAAAATAAAATTATTCCTTGTAAAAATAAAAATATTCCTTATAAAAATAAAAATAGTTCTAATCTCTCCAAGCAAAAAATCTTAAAGTAAGAAATTGCTTCAGGGTAAAGATCAAATTAAGGATGTGACTATAAGATAGTTTTTAAGAATTTAGAACAATTTAAAGTAATGGTCGAAGACCCTTTCATCTTGGCGAAAGACTTCTGAGAATCATGGGATCCTTGTCCCCAAAGCTGTCCCACCAGTGCTCAAAACAGAGACCACTCTCAAAATCACAGAATTATATTGTATTGGGAGTATTTAATGAATCCCAATCAAATTAATAGTAAAGCTACACTTTATAAGGGCTGTATTGGAAGAAATGCCACTAGCATTAGACATATGACTCCTTCACTTCCTTGCATTCATCATTTCTTTTCTTCCAAAGTTGTTTCTGAAACTTCTCCACATAGAAACTGCACTGTCAGTACATAACAATCAATGCTCTGCTAATTGCATAACCAATGGACTTCTTATTCTTTCCTTATTCCCTTTGGGCTTGTTGAAATACTTCATACTGTTCCTTCTGTTTTCTGACAGAATTTTTTTCTGTCAGATACTGAACAAGCCTGGTTCTTTTTGATGTTTCTTGAATTAATTCTTCTCTAATCCCTTTATGACTTTCTTTCAATTGCTCACTAAGTAAATATTTTTTATCAATATTTTCTTACACCATTGTAGTTTCCACCAACTTATCACCCGTGAAACATCACCTTATTCCCTTGTGTTCTTCCCACCCTTGTTTTGACCCCTCATCTCTTCTTGCTGTATATTCTTGCTCTAACTTCCATGGTGATGACTTAAACTATCATTTCTATGTGAAAATTTAAACCTGCCTTTGTTTGAGAGCTCTAGTCTTACCATTTTAACTGCTTTTAGATCCATCAATCTGTCCTTTGAAGCCCAGCCCATTTAATTGTGTCTTCAGAGCCTCACACAATACCAGTCATGGTATCTGACATATAGGGGGTGTGGAATTTGGTGCTCTATCGGATGTGGTGGATGATTAAGTGATAGTAAGTACCAGGATGTTCCCTAAGTTTTTATTTGGATTACTGCAGAGATAAGGGCTGAGAAAGGGAATGAAGGAAAAAAGGATGAGAAAGAAAAGAAATAAAACAAGAATTATATGCAGTTTCGGGCATATTTAGTTTGAGATCCCAACTGTAGACTGATGCCAACTTCCTCAGCATGGTTTGGTCACAACATGACTTCTTTAGCCAAAAACTTCTAGTAGCTCCTCAATGCTGACCAAATCTATATCACTCTATCCTGGAATTTAAGGTCTTTCACAATCTGTCCATTATTTAGTTTTCCAAAATGATCTCAGATCCTCTCCTTTCCCAAACATCTGCTTTTCATCTCCTGGGCATGCGTCAGACATTCCCACCTACTGAGCCTCTCCTTCCATCTGGAATGCTCTCCTCCAACCTACCAATCAAACCCCCAGCCATGCTTTAAGACTTAGCTCAAATAGTATTTTATACAGTTTGAATCATTCCTCCAATTACCCCAGACAAAAACATTTGTCCCTCTAAGGAGGTATCAGTCTTGTTGTATATACTGATCATATAACATTCCTTCTTACTGGTGTTGTAGCTATTCACATATATATTTTATGACACCAATGAGACTTAAAGTTTTAAGAGCATAGAGATTGTGTTTCATTTATATTTTCTACCCTCCAAGTACTAGCCCATCATGTGACATATAATAATTGCTTAATAAATAATCATAAAATGAAAGAAGGAATGGAGATGAATGAATAATTGAAGGCGAGATGGTATGAATGGATGAAATAGTTGGGAATAACTGTCCTCCAGTTGCTGTTACATACATACCCTCCAGCAAGTCCTAAATAACTATACTGAATGTGCCAACGTTGAATGAACACTCTCGTATTCGAGAGAAAATATGAGGCCAAAAAATCAGCTTGACTGAATGACTATCAAAGTTTGGGTTAATTGATCCATGGCTTGGAGTTTGTGACTGCTGGTCCCAGGTAGAACTCCTGTGCCAATTAATAGAATAGGCAGTAAAAATAGAAGCCAAGTGAAATGTTTATACTTCTCCAGGCACACTGTATATAAATTATTAATGCTTCCTGATTCCCTGAATTAATGCTTCCTGATTCCCTGAATATATTTAAATGTGAATACATTGGTGGAAGCAGAAAATACATTCATATTTCCATTGTTTCACTGTAATTCATAAAGCTAGCACTTGCTATGTATTTCTTATTACAAAATAAATGTGTAATAAGTTTCACACCAACAAATTTGTGGAAAATTTGTGAAGTGCAGAGAAGCACAAAGATGAAATTAAAATACCTCTAAGCTCCACTCCATAGTATAAATCTGTTTATGTATTTTTATTTATTCTTTTAGGGTTTTCTTTTCAGTATGGGATAATGCCAGGTGCTAATTTGCTTTCTGTCTCTTATTCTGCTTAGACTATTTTCTGAGTAATTGAGAATTCTTAATAAAATGTAACTTTTGGTGGTTGCTACATGTTTCATCATAGCTACATATCATGTAGTTGATTTGTTATTGTCGAACTTTTTACTTTTTTGAATACTTCATTATTATATATAATTGTGTGATAAACATCTCTGTACCCAAAGTTTTAACACTTCTCTCATTATATTGCGGTAAATTCTATACATGGAATTTTAGGGTCAAAGAGCATGCACAGTTTTTTGTTTTTCACACATATTGCTAGAAGGGTTTTTGTTTTCTTTGTTTTGTTTTTAAGAAATTTACGTGCTCATTAACACTGTGTGAAATTTTCTATTTCCCCATACCACTTGTGCCAGTTTTATAGGTAGAAAGTCATACCTCATTATTTAATTTACATTTATCTGAGTGGTTGTTAAAATTCCTCCTAATCTTATAAAGCCCTTTTTATTTCTTCTTTTGCCACTTGACAGTTTATGCCCTTTGTCCTTTTATTGTATTGATGCTTATAAGAGTTATTTGTATATTAAGGATATTAATCTTTTATCACATATTACAATCAGTTTTTGTGTGCCCATGAACTTCATGGATTTATCTTTTATCACATAGAATATTTTCATTTCAGGTTGTCAGATATACTATTCTTTTGTTTTATGAGTCCTTCCTTTACATGTGTACAGCTTAATGTGTTCTTTTATTTCATTTTAAATATTTTTTTTTATAGAGGCATGTTTTTATTTATTTATTATATTTGTTTGTTTGTTTTGTTTATACATGCACTGGGTACAGTCAGAAGCGCGGGAGGGTGAGAGAATTCACCAGAGCCAGAGTGGGGAGCAGAGCAGGCAGAGGGACTGAAGTACACTGCTGAGGGGAGCAGTGGGTGGCAGGAGAGGTCTGCGCACCATGTGGGATCCTCCTCCGGTGGCCGGGGAGCAGCCGGGGATCGAACCGGCGCCGCAGAGGCCGCAGGCAGCTTTGCAACCCAGCGCTCAACCGCTGCGCCACCGGGGAGGCCCTATTTCATTTTAAATATTTTAACCTTTCAATCAACGCAGTTTATACTGAAGATGTTGTGAGATGGGATTGTGAGTTTATTTTTCCTCATATAATTATATATATTCCTCCTAGAGTAATATTGAATAATTCCTTTCTTTGGACAATTTGAGACACCACTTTTTATCACACATTGAATTCTTAAAGATACCATTGTCCACTCTAGACTTTCCATTTTAATTTATCTGTTTACTGATTCTGAGAGGACAATTTTTATTATTGTGGAGTTGTGGTGTATATGCATATTGATAAATATAATTCCAATCTTATTGCTTTTCTTTTTTGAAGATTTATTGGCTCTTCTCATCTATTTGTTTTTCCAGGTTAACTTTTAAAATGATTTACTTAAGTTCCCAAAAAAAGTCCTTTTAGGATTTGACTGGAATCTCATTAAGATTCTTAAGTTAAATAACAGTGAACTGACAACTTACAACATCAAAAAAATGACTTTATTCTAGTTTGTTCTTTAGTTTTCTTATACATCAGCAAATTTCTTTTTTTTTTAAAGAGTAGAAACCTACTTTATTTTTTATTTTTTTATTTTTTAAGATTTTTTATTTATTTATACAAGCACTGGGTACAGTCAGAAGCACAGGAGGGTGAGAGAATTCACCAGAGTCAAAGCCGGGAGCAGAACAGGCAGAAGGACCAAAGTACACTGCTGAGGGGAGCAGCGGGCGGCAGGAGAGGTCTGCGCGCCATGTGGGACCCTCCCTGGTGGCTGGGGATCGAACCGGCACTGCAGAGGCTGTGGGCAGCTTCGCAACCCAACGCTCATCCGCTGCGCCACCAGGGAGGCCCTCAAGCAAATTTCTTATTACACTTATATCTCAGAATCTCATTTTGTTGTTGTTGCTATCATGGATGGAATCTTAATTCATTTTATTTTCCAACAGAATATTACTGACATGCTGTTTATTTATTTTGTAACTGACCAATTTAGTGAGCTCTTCTGTGGAACCTATGAAACTCTCAATTTTTGCACAATCTTAAGTATATTGCCTACAAAATTTGTCAAAATATGTAGGAGTCCTTTCCCTCCCTAGATATATTTTGTTGGATTTTAACCATACACACACACGTGCCTGATTATGGATTACCTTATTATATATATATATATATATATGTGTGTGTGTGTGTGTGTGTGTGTGTGTGTGTATGTACATATACATCTTCTCGAAGTTGTCAGTCATCAATTAACTACATGCATGGTATACTTTGTTGAACACAATACTTTCATTTTGATAAAATTCATCAAAATTCCTCCATCTTAAAATCTGTGATGTTTGGATCTCATTTAAGTTGCCCTTCCCACCATCAGATAAGATTTACTCCAACATATTTTTTATTAACTTTATAGTTTCATATTTTAAAAATCCATTTTGGAATGTTTTTGCAAATAATCTAAGGTAGAAATTTTCCCTATTCTGAGCCATTTTCCCCTACAATTGAACAATTCATCCTTTTGCTATCTATCTGTAATAACACCCTGTTGATAAACCAAAACACATATACAAAAGTATAATTTTGAGTTCTTTATTTTCAATGTCTACCTACTCGGATGAATTCCCTCATTACCCATTGTTATTTTTTTTAATTTATTTAGCTCCTCAAGAACTTTCATTCATTCTTCCATGTAATTTTTGAAATAAGAGTTTTGAGTTTCTAAAAAGTAAGTCCTACTAGAATTTTAGTTGCTTTTGCATTGAACATATAGACTGATTTGTTCAGATTAAAATAATTGTATAACAACTATTTATCCACGAGCCTGTAATTCTCTCTATGTCATTCAAATCTTCATTATATCCTAAGGTTTGTAAAATTTTCTCTGGAAATCTTGAGTACATTCTAGGTACTTTATAAATTTTGTTGTTATTGTGAATGACATTTTAATTTCTCATTTATTTTCAAATACTGTCATAGAGGAGTAGGCACAAAAGTGGGGCTGAATTCTCTTATTAGTTCTCTTAGGTTTTAAATATAGATGATCATATCATTGGCAAATTATGGTAGTATTGATTTTTTCCTTATTACTCTTCTGTCTTTTTATACCCAATACTATGTTAAAACTAATAGTAATGGAGAAAATGTTTGTTGTATGCTTGTTTTATTTTTGATATTAAAGGGAATATGTTCCTAAGATTCTTCATTGAGTATGATTTTTGCTTTAGGGTTTTGACATAGAATCTTTATTAGATTAAAGAAGTTCCTTTTTTACTATCAGTTTTCTAAGCTTTCTAAAAAATCAGAAATAAGTATTATAAATTAACTTTATAAGGTATGTTTTTTGCATCTACTCTTAATGTGGTAAATTACCTGAAAAATTTTCTGATAGTGAAATCCCCATTGCTTCCTAGGATAAACTCAATATTGATCAAGTATATACTCTTGGGTTTAGTTAGCTAATGTTTTCTGTAGAATTTTTGCATCTATGCTCATATGTAAAATTATAATTTCTTTTCTCTTTTTACTTATAACACCCCCCCACTTCATTTTGTTGGTATTATCTAGAATTCTAAATCCAAATTATAAAGAATTTATGGTAAATCTATTTCAGTAAATCTTTCATTTATTTTCTACCATCTTCCTGAATTAATTTTTTTCTTGTTGGAATCCTTTCTCTAAGAGTGTTTCCACACAGGTATTTTCAGTAAACTCTTTTATAAATATTTTTATTACATGTTTATATTTAAATTTTCTGTGAATATAAAATTCTAGGCTTTAAGATAATTTCTTTCAATGTTTGGAAAACTTTGCTCCTTTCCATCTGCCTCTGGTCTAGCAATTAATGTCTCATATCAAACTGATTTCATCCTCTGCAAGTGATCTGCTTCTTTGTTTTCAAAGTTTCTGGAAATTTGTTTGGTTTTGATGTTGTCATTTTTTTAAAAGATTTATTTATTTATGGATACAAGAGCTGGGGTACAGGCCAGAGATGTGTGGGGGTGAGAGGATTCACCAGAGGCAGAGTGGGGAACAGAACAGGCAGACTGACCGAAGTACACTGCTGAGGGGAGCAGCGGGCATGACAGGAGAGGTCTGCTGCACCATGTGGGTTGCTCTTGGCCAGTGGGGGATTGAACTCATGCAGCAGAGGCTGCGGATTTCTCCATAGTGCGGTCCTTAACCCCTTGAGCCACCAGGGAGGCCCCTGTTTTGATATTCTTAAATTTTATAATTTAAGATATTGGTGCCTAGTGTGAGGTGTTTTCATATTTACTGTCCACTCTTTTTTTATTCTCAAATTTTATAGATTTCCCAATCATTTACATAACTGTATAATTCGGGAGGCACAACTCTGCACCTCAGCTTGGGCGCATGCTTCACTCCCCTCTACACAGCCCCAGTGCCGGTACCATCTCCAGTCCCTTTAATCTGAAAGTGATAGCCTTTGAAATCTGGAAAATACATTGCTGTTTTATTATTTCCTCTTAACATTTTCTCTCTCCTTTAGTATTCCTAAATATATTTTATATATTTTTAATTTTCTTAATACCGTTTTGATGTCTTCTGGGAGAATTCTTTAATGTGATCTTCTTAAAATGATTACATGCTGCCACTCAAATTTTTAACTAAGCTCTTTCAATTTTCTTTTTCTTTTTTTAAGATTTATTATTTATGCATACAAGAGCTGGGATACAGGACAGAGATGCGGGGAGTGAGAGGATTCACCAGAGACAGAGTGGGGAACAGAACAGGCAGACTGACTGAAATACACTGCTGACGGGAGCAGCGGGTGAGACAGGAGAGGTCTGCTTCGCCATGTGGGCTGCTCCCTGCCTGGCCAGGGATCAACTCATGCTGCAGAGGCTGTGGATTGCTTCATAGTGTGTTGCTTAACTCCTTGCACCACCAGGGAGGCCCCCTAAATTTTATTTTTCTACTGAGTGTGTCCAGATAATTTTTCTTTGTGATTTCTTCCCCCTTCATTGATGAACATATCCTCTTTATGTTTTAAACAACCACCTTCACCTCCCTGATGCTGATGTCAGGAATAAAAGAAGCTCAAACTTAACATGTCTGTGACAAACCATGAATTGTCATTCACCAAACTGTCCCTTTCTAATTCTTACCTAGTCTCAGTAAATGATTCTACCAGCTAACTGCTAAGATAAAAGTTTAGGATTTTTTTCACTTTTCTATACACCAATATCCAATCCACCTGGCTACCTAAAAAATGTATTTTGAATCCATCTACTTTCCTCCATTCCCACTACCACCATTGAAGCCTAAGCTGCCATCCTTTCTTGCCCAGCACACAGTCATAGCTTCCCATTGGCCTCCATGCTCTACTGCCCACTTTATTCCAGTCTCTTCACCTGGCAGACAAAGTGATCTTTTGAGAAAATGAATCATCTCATGTTATTCCCCACCTTCAGATCCCTTGTGACTTCTCAGTGCATCTTGAAAAAGTCCAAATCCTCTTAACATGGCTTATTTCACCAGTCTCTTCTCATTCTATTCTTTCCTAGTTCCTTTCTATTCCTCAAATGTGACAGATTCTTACTGCCTTACAGCCTTTGTATTTGCTGTTTCCTCTGCCTGGGAGAGTCTTTCCATGGCTCTTTTGAAAGGTCTTGACTCAACTATAACATTATCAACAATACATTCTCTGATTTCACTAATTTATCATTCAGATTATTTAGTTCTGTTAAATATTTTCTCTTTTCATTGTATTGTATGAAAATAAATCTGTATTGAGGTAATGTTGGTTTATAATGTTATATGAATTTCAGGTATACATTTTCATAATTTGACATCTGTATATACTATATCATGATCAACACCAAAAATCTACTTTCCATCTATCTTCATACAATTTGCCTTTCAGACACACACACACACACACACACACACACACTCTCTCTCTCTCTCACACACACACACACACATACCCCACTCCTCTCGTAACTATCACTGTTATCTAAGAATCTGTCTTGGCTTTGTTGTGTTTGTTCTTTTTGTTTGTTTGTTTGTTTTATATTCCACATATGAGTAAAATTATACAGTATTTGTTTTTATGCATCTAATTTATGTCACTTTGTAAAATACCTTCTGGTTTTATCCATTTTACAAATAGCAAGTTTTCATTTTTTTAATAGATGAGTAGTATCCGACTGTATATATATTGTACCTCTTTTTTAAAAATCTATTCATCCATCAAAGGACATGTAGTAAATAATGCTACAATAAACAAACTTGGGGGTGCATATATCTTTGTATAAATACCTACAGAGGAATAGCTGGATCGGATAGACTTTCTTAATTTTCTTGAGGAATCACCAAACTATTTTCATAGTGACACCAATTTATATCCCATTTTCTTTACATCCTTGACATTACTTGTTTTTTTTTTTTGTCTTTTTGTTAATAGCCATAAGAGGTGTGAGGTGATAACTTGTGGTTTTGATTTGTATTTCCCCAATAATAAATAATAGTGAACATTTTTTTTCTTCTACCTTTTGGCCATCTGTATGTCTTCTTTGCAGAAATATCTATTTACTTCCTTTGCCCATTTTTAAGTCAAATTTATTATTGTTGAGTTGTATGAGTTCTTTACTTTTTGAATATTAATCAATTGTTGGAGATAGTATTTGCAAATACATTCTCCCATTCGGTAGGTTGCTATTTATTTTATCAATGGTTCCTTTAATCATGCAGAAGATTTTTAGTTTGCTGCAGTCCCATTTGCCTGTTTTTGCTTTTGACATCCTTGTCAGAGGACTCAAATACCTAAAGACCTCTTTAAGGCTAATGTCAAAGAGGTGAAGAGCTGCCTGTGTTTTCTTCTATTTATTTCATTGATTCAAATCTTACATTCAAGTCTTTACTCCATTTTAAATTGACTGGGGGGCCTCTCTGGTGGTGCAGGGGTTAAGACGAAACCTATGAAATGATCCACAGCCACTGCAGCACAAGTTTGATTCCCGGCCCGCCAGGGAGAAACCCACATGGCGGGACAGAACTCTCCTGTCTCGCCTACTGTTCCCCTCAGCAGTGTACTTCATTCCGTGTGCCTGTTCTGTTCCCTGCTCTGTCTCTGGTGAATCCTCTCACGCCCCCGCATCTCTGGCCTGTACCCCAGTTCTTGTATAAAAATAAATAAATCTTTAAATAAATAAATTGACTTGGGCTAGTTTTATTTTTTTGCATATGACTGTCCAGTTCATATGAAATTATCTTAGTTGTTTGTTTACTAGCTACCTCCACTTACTAGAATATAAATTCCATAAGGGCAGAGATTTTTTCTTGTTCATTGACTTATTCTCCTTACCTAGAACGAGAGCAACAGCATAATTTATTGTCCAAACTGGGACACGTGTTTGTGATAAAATACTAAGATGGATGGGATGCAAGAACAAAAGGTGGAAACAGGGATGACCCCAGGCAAACTGGGGTGTATGGTCAATCTGCCAAGAGCATTAGCTGACACCTCATTGGCCCTTGATAATACGATGTTAAAATCACTTACATAATCACATATGGCTAAGCAAAAGAAGTATGGAGAGGATAAATACTGTATATTCTATTTATATGAAGTTCTAAAAAAGATAAAACTGTACAGATGGTAAACACATCAGTGGTTGCCAGGGACTTGTGGAAGGGGAGAGATGAATAGGTGAAGCACAGGGAATTCTTTAGTACAGTGAAACCAACGTATGTGACACTGTAACGGTGAATAAATGACACTTTGCATTTGCTAAAACCCATAGAACTTTATAGTACAATAAGCCTTAATGTATGCAAATTTAAAAAATTACTTAGGAGGAGGTCAGAGGATCCCAGGATGGAATGCAGCCTATGACAAAAGGAATCTAGCTGCATTACACGTGTATAAAACAACCTGACAGAAGGAAGTGCAAAGAGGAGAGAAGGACCTGACCTAAGAAACTTTAAAAGTGAGTAGAGACTTGAAGACTAAAGCTACAAAGAATTGTCCATACACACTGTGTTCTGTTTGGTACAGTTGTTTCCCACAGGATATGTGTTAACAATTTTGAAACCACTATACAGGTATACTGGAATTGAACAATTAATTAAATGGATGGCATATGGTTTAAACTGCACTCTCAATGTTGGCATGGAAGTTTCCAGATAAGCAAAGGAGGGGGACTAGGATTATACTACAGGGGATACTAGAGTTAGAGTTGGAGACATCACTACAAACTCTTGGTCAGCTTAACATAGACACAGACAAATACAGACAGAAGTATTTAGAGACAGATGTGTGTACATGGGTCAGGATACTCGCCTCTATGTCCTTGTTGACAATGAGAACATGCAGCACAGTCCATGGTTTCTAATTCCTTTTCCAATATCAGGAATCAGCACTTTTTGGAAAAATGACCAATTCTAAGGCAAGGAATATGCACAATGAGTTGGGAGTATTTATTAATGTTAGAAAGTAACAGCACACACACAGGATAGGACATGACAAAGGAACACAGCAACGATTCTGAAAGAGCTCTCTTGGGCCAAAACTGGAACCATTTGAGCAACAAAATAACATAGTATTATATTATAACCTAATGTATAGGATAAATATTTGCCAATTAATACTTATATAAATAAGTGAGTGAATAAATTATTACAAGGGGGAAAAGAGACAATTCTTCTGTGCAAAGATTTCCAAATAATTTTTGTCAAAACCGCTCTGGAAAAGACAGAATGTAACTCTCCATTCCTTAAGTGAAGACTGCACATGTTAACTTCCTCCTGAAGAGAAGAGTACTAAAAGGGGGTAAATAACTTTATAATGGAAAAATCTTCCAGTATGTATCCTTAAGAAAATGTCATGAGAATCTCTCCTCCAATTCCCTAGTCCTAGTCTGGGCGGGATGAAGTCAGGCATACCCATACAGAACACCTGAGCGGTACTCCTCAAAACTGTCCAGCTCATGAAAACAAGGAAAGCATAGAAGCTGTCATGGTTCAGAGGCTCCTAAGGAAACACACTGACCAAGCATCATGCGGTGTCTTAGATGGGACAGAAAAAGGATGTTAGATGAGAGCAACATGGCGGCAAGGAGACGCTGCGAGTAAAATCTCCCATTAAAAAAAAGTTAATAGGGAGGAAAAGCGGCAGGTCCCAGTGAGAACTGGGACACGGAAGATAAACGGACGACTCCAGCAAACTGCCCGAAGAAGAAAGTTGCCATAAAAGAGGACCAGAAGGGAGGGAAGCGCAGAACCCTGCTCCCCTCCCCCGCCCACAAAGCCGGCACTCTCCGACCGGCAGAGAGGAGGGAAACAACAAACCAAAACGGCCAACAAGAAAAACGGACGCAGCAAGTGGGACTGTGAGTGGAAAGGAACTATTGCAGCCACCACACCCCGTGAACGGGAGCTGTGGAGAACCCTGCAGGATCCGCCGCGGAGGTGAGCTCCAGGCGCCATTAAAGAGAGCCCCGCCCCCCAGGAGGAGACCAGCCCCGGCCGCCCGGTAAGCTTGCGCGGAAAGCGGCGCGCTGATCCGGATCGGATCGCAGCTGCCCAGGTCCCCGCGCCTGCGACCTAGGCTTGCGGGGAGACCGCGGAGGCCCTCCCTGAGTGAGCAGGAACAAGGCGCCCAGGCAGGGAGGCGGGATTCAAAAGGCGCCATTCCCGCGCCACTGATCTGGGCTACAGCCCGCGTCCTGGAACTGAGGGCTTTGGAACTGAGACCCGGGGCACGAAATTAGGGGCGTGGGTTCCCTACGACGGTGGGGCACAAGGCAGACACAGCACCCCAAAGCCGTTGAGGTGTACCCTACCATCCCCGCTCTGCTCCCTGTCCCACGGGGTGGAAAATCAGCTCCCCAAGGGCTCTAGGAGAGATCTCTGGCGCCACCTAGCGACTTGAAGCCAGCAGAGGCTCCTGAAGGAGCTAGTGGCCAGCTGGGGAGTTAGCCCACACCCGGCCCCTTCCGAACAAGTAGTCTGAGCCCACAGGGAGAGCGAGCACCCACAGCCGGGGCAGACCAGGCGCGCAGAAGAGTGTGCCTGAGACCAGACGCGCAGGGAGTGTGTCCCACATCACCATTTTAGAACAGGGACATTTCTTCAGTAAAGACTACCTGCAGAAGGCTTCCTCAGGAGCCAGAGGTGAGCGGGGGAAGTTCTCCCACGCCAGACCCCCTCTGGCCTGCAGTCCAAGCCCAGAGAGGGAGCAGGAACCCACCGCCGGGGCAGACCAGGCACACAGGGGAGTGTGTCCCCACATCGGCATTTTAGAACAGGGACCTTTCTCCAGTAAAGACTGCTTGAAACTGACAGATGACTTCTGGAGGAACCAGAGGGGAACAGAGAAGCCCACCCAAGATGCCGGCCAGTCCCAACAACACAGTGTCCCAACGCATACGGCAAATTAGAAAACAGACAGTAGGGAGGAGAAGAACCACACGCAACCTAGCAACTCTCCAGAGAAAAAGCACACCACAAAAAGAAAAACAGCCCCCAGATTGCAACGACAATAACTTGGAAGAATTTCTGAGCCTTCCAGAAAGAGAATTTAAAATTGCCATGATTAAAAAACTGACAGAAGTCATAAAGGAAAACAATGATAAGGGAAAAATAATCAATGATCAGAAGAATGCAATTGAGTCCCTAGAGAGGGAAAACAATGGTCAGAAGAAAGAAATTGAGTCCCTAAAGAGGGAAGTAAAAGAAATGCAGGAGATCAAAGAATTAATGGAAGAACTAAAGAATTCTGGGAAAAGCAATGAAAGCAGAATAGATGAAATGGAAGAACTAATAAGTAATCTTGAAGACACAGAAATAAAAAGAACCAAAACAGAAAAGGAAAGAGAAGTACGAAGGAAAAAGAACGAGGAAAGACTTCGGGAACTATCTGACTCCATGAGGAAAGGAAATATAAGAGTTATAGGAATACCAGAAGGAGAGGAGAGAGATGTAGGAACAGAGAAAATATTCAAAGAGATAATTGAAGAGAACTTCCCAAATGTGAAGAAGGAGCTGAAAATTGATATACAAGAAGCAAGAAGAACACCAAACTTCCACGACGAAAGGAAAAATACAGCAAGACACATAATAGTAAAGCTCCCAAGAATCCAAGACAAGGAAAAAATAATGAAGCTGGCAAGAGGGAAGAAACAGATAACATTCAAAGGAAAACCAATCAGGCTGACATCAGACTTCTCCGAAGAAACACTACGGGCAAGGAGAGAGTGGAGGGACATAGTCAACAGACTCCAAGAAAACAGATGCCAACCAAGAATACTCTATCCCGCAAAGCTCTCCTTCCTCTTTGAAGAAAGAATATGGACCTTCCCAGACAAACAGAAACTCCGGAATTTCATTGCAACTAAACCCCCACTCCAAAAAATACTACAAGGAGTCCTAAAGCCAGAACCTCAGAGGGACGAATAACAATGAAAGAAGGCCAAAAAAAAAAAGTTATTAAAAGAATAAATAAATAAAATCAAAGGAAAGACAAACACAATGGCAAATACAGATGTTAACATATCAATATTAACTCTAAATGTAAATGGACTAAACTCTTCAATAAAAAGACACAGAGTTGCAGCCTGGATTAAGAAACAAAACCCAACCTTTTGCTGTCTCCAGGAAACACATTTAGCTACAAAAGATAAAAATAGGCTCAAAGTTAAAGGATGGAAAACAATCCTACAAGCAAATGGACCAAAAAAGAAAGCAGGAACAGCTATACTTATATCAGATAAAACAGATTTCAAACTCAAAAAGATAAAAAGAGACCCCAATGGTCACTACATTATGATCAAGGGGACAATACTTCAAGAAGAAATAACACTCATTAACATATACTCACCAAACGAAGGAGCACCAAAATATATCAGACAACTGTTGTCCTCTCTGAAAACAGACATCAGAGAAAACACATACGTAGTGGGAGACTTCAACACACCACTATCAACAATGGATAGATCAACAAGACAAAAAATAAGTAAAGAAACCAAAGCTCTAAATAAAGACCTAGAGCAATTGGGCTTAACAGACATCTATAGAACACTAAACCCCAAAAAATCGGAGTACACATTTTTCTCAAGCGCACACGGATCATTCTCCAGGATCGATCACATACTGGGGCACAAAACAAACATCAACAGATACACCAAGATTGAAATCATATCAACCATCTTTTCTGACCATGAAGGCATCAAACTAGAAATAAACCATAAAAAGAAGGCAAGGAACTTTCCTACCTCATGGAGATTAAAAACCACACTACTGGAAGACCATTGGACTAATGAGGAGATCAAAGAAGAAATTAAAAAATTTTTTGAATTGAACGACAAGGAGGACACCAATATCCTAAATGTATGGGATGCAGCAAAAGCAGTAATAAGAGGAAAATATATAGCAATAGAAGCTCACATCAAGAAACAAGAAAGAACGCAAAGAAACAACCTAATCTCGAAGCTCAAAGATCTAGAAAAAGAACAACAAAAAAACCCCAAAACCAGTAGAAGAAAAGAAATAATAAAAACCAAAGCAGAAATAAATGAAATTGAAACTAAAAAAACAATCCAAAAGATCAATGAAACCAAGAGCTGGTTCTTTGAAAAAATCAATAAAATAGACAAACCCCTAGCCAGGCTCACAAAGGAAAAAAGGGAGAAAGCACAAATAAACAGGATCATCAATGAAAGAGGAGAAATCACAACGGACCCAGCAGAAATCAAAAGAATAATCAGTAACTACTATGAACAGTTATATGGAAACAAGTTTAACAATCTAGAGGAGATGGACAAATTCCTACAACTCTACAATCACCCAAAGCTAGATAAAGAAGAAATAGAACACCTAAACAGACCAATTACAATTAGCGAAATTGAAATGGTAATAAAAAACCTCCCCAAAAACAAAAGCCCAGGACCTGATGGATTTACAAATGAATTCTACCAAACATTCAGAGACGAATTAGTGCCTATCCTTCACAAACTCTTCCAAAAAATTGAGAAGGAAGGGACAATACCAAACACGTTTTATGAAGCCAACATTACACTAATACCAAAACCGAACAAGGACAACACTAAAAAGGAAAACTACAGGCCAATCTCCTTAATGAACACTGATGCAAAAATCCTCAATAAAATTTTAGCCATCAGAATCCAGAAATGTATCCATAAGATAATTCACCACGACCAAGTAGGATTCATTCCAGGGACACAAGGATGGTTTAACATCCGAAAATCAATCAACGTTATCCAACACATCAACAAAAAGAAATATAAAAACCATATGATAATATCAATAGATGCTGAGAAATCTTTTGACAAAGTGCAACACCCATTCATGATAAAAGCCCTTGAAATTCTTGGGATACAAGGAACATACCTCAACATCATAAAGGCCATCTATGACAAGCCAACAGCCAGTATCATTCTCAATGGTGAAAAGCTGAAAGCAATTCCATTAAGATCTGGAACAAGACAAGGATGTCCACTCTCACCACTGCTTTTCAATATAATACTGGAAGTCCTAGCCAGGGCAATAAGACAAGAGAAAGACATCCAAGGAATCCAAATAGGAAAAGAAGAAGTCAAACTATCACTATTTGCAGACGATATGATATTATACATAGAGAACCCCAAAAACTCCACAGAAAAGCTAATTCAACTCATCAATCAGTTCAGTAAAGTGGCAGGATACAAAATCAACACGCAAAAGTCAGTAGCCTTCCTATACACAAACAATAAATCTGAAGAAGAAGAAATCAAAAAAACCATCCCTTTTGTTATTGAAACAAAAAAAATCAAATATTTGGGAATAAATCTAACAAAAGAGGTAAAGGACCTATACAAAGAAAACTATAAAACACTGTTAAAAGAAATAGAAGAAGACACAAAGAAATGGAGAGACATCCCCTGCTCATGGATTGGAAGAATAAACATTATTAAAATGGCCATCCTTCCAAAAGCAATATACAGATTCAATGCTATTCCAATCAAAATTTCAATGTCATTCTTCAAAGAAATAGAACAATTATTGATGAAATTCATATGGAATCACAAAAAACCCCGAATAGCCAAAGCTCTCCTGAAAAAAAAAGAAGGGAATGGAGGCATCACACTCCCAGACTTCAAACTATACTACAAAGCCATAATCATCAAAACTGCATGGTATTGGAACAAGAACAGACATACAGACCAATGGAATCGAATAGAAAATCCAGAAATAAACCCACAGATTTCTGGTCAACTAATCTTTGACAAAGGAGCAAAGAATATGCATTGGAGCAAAGAAAGTTTGTTCAAAAAATGGTGCTGGGAAAACTGGGTCGCTACATGCAAAAGAATGAAGCTTGACCACGACCTCACACCATACACAAAAATCAACTCAAAATGGATTAAAGAACTAGACATAAGACCTGAAACCATAAAATATATAGAAGGAAATATAGGCAAAACACTACGTGATTTGCACATCAAAGACATCTTTACAGACACATCACCCAAAGCAGTGATAGTGAAGGCAAAGATAAACAGCTGGGACTACATCAAATTAAAGAGCTTTTGCACAGCAAAAGAGACAATAACAAAAACAAAGAGAAACCCCACCAACTGGGAGAACATTTTTGCACCCAACACTAATGATAAAGGACTGATCACAAAAATCTGCAAAGAGCTGATGAGACTCAACAACAACAAAGAAAATAATCCAGTCAAAAAATGGGCAGAAGAGCTAAAAAGAAACTTCTCTGAAGAGGAAATGCAAATGCAACAGGCATATGAAAAAATGTTCAACATCACTTGTCATCAGGGAAATGCAAATCAAAACTACCATGAGATACCATCTTACACCAGTGAGAATGGCACATATTAAAAAAACTAGCAACAACAAATGTTGGCGAGGGTGTGGAGAAAAAGGAACTCTTCTGCACTGTTGGTGGGAGTGCAAACTGGTCCAACCACTGTGGAAAGCTGTGTGGAGATTTCTGGACCTACTAAACATAGAGCTTCCATATGATCCAGCAATTCCACTCCTAGGTATTTACCCAAAGGACACAGAAACATCAATTCCAAAGAACACCTGCACCCCTATGTTAATAGCAGCACTGTTTACAATAGCTGAGCTTTGGAAACAACCCAATGCCCAAAAATAGATGACTGGATCAAGAAGATGTGGTCCATATATACCATGGAATATTACTCAGCATTCAAAAAAGATAAACACATGCAATTTGCAGCAACATGGATGGCGCCGGAAGGGATCATGCTCAGCGAAATAAGCCAAAAAGAAAAAGAAAAATACCGGATGGTCTCACTCATAGCAGGAATCTAGAAAACTTAAATAAGGGACCAGGAAAATGAATATAAGAAAGTGAAAATCAAAATCAACAAAAAACTATGAACCAGAGACACTTTTAGGGGGGCGGAGGCGGGAGGGGAGGGATTGGGGTCAGAATGGGGGGGCTGCAATTGTATGGGGAATATAACAATAAAATTTAAAAAAATAAAAAAAAATTTAAAAAAAAAGCAATAATCATGTGCACTCACAAAAAAAAAAAAAGGATGTTAGATGAGAATTAAGACTGTCAGAATAAAATATGGAAATATAATGAATAGAAATACAAAAAAGGACATTTACTTAGTCTGGGGATGGGGGAAGGAAAGACTCTCTTGAAGAAATATATAAAATAAGCCTGAAAGATAAAGGGTAGGTTCTAAGCAAAGAGTAAACTGAAGAACGTTCTAGACAATGGGATAGGAAGTGTGATTTAAAAAACAGGCATCAGATTTCTAGTCCTTTTCTCCTTAATAAAATATTTCCTTCTCTAAAAAACAAACAAAAAACCAAAAAAAAAAAAAAAAAAGCTAGGCATTAAAAAACATGTAGTGTTGAAGAAAAGTTAGCAAGCCCAAAATCTTATACCCCTCCTCCCTGCCACACCTCGCAGCTCTTGAAGAGGCTATGGTTGGGCCTCCCCTGTGGTGCAATGGTTGAGCGCTGGGTTGCGAAGCTGCCCGCAGCCTCTGCAGCGCCGGTTCGATCCCCGACTGCTCCCCGGCTGCTCCCCGGCTGCTCCCAGGCCACTGGAGGAGGGTCCCACATGGCGCGCAGACCTCTCCTGCCGCCCGCTGCTCCCCTCAGCAGTGTACTTTGGTCCTTCTGCCTGCTCTGCTCCCCGCTCTGGCTCTGGTGAATTCTCTTACCCTCCCGCACTTCTGACTGTACCCAGTGCGTGTATAAATAAATAAATAAATAAATCTTAAAAAAAAAAAAAAAAAAAAAAAACCTAGGAAATTTCTTAAAAAAAAAAAAAAGAGGCTATGGTTAGTCCCACTTTACAAAGGAGAAGATGAAGACCACGTTGCCAATGGCACATGGTCAGTTGGAGGTTAAAACAGATTTGGGAGCTTGACACATCATACTCTAAAATCTGTGTCCTACTTGCAAGCTGACAATAGGTCTGAAGCATACAGCAGGGGAGGGGAGGAGAAGGGCCAAAATAGGGGAGAGAAAAGCACAAGGCACTGTGATGGTGGAGCACGGGGCCTATGGTGGTGGGAGCACTACAGGGACTAAAACTGAGGAGAGGAACGAAAGACTGTCCAAAGATTAGCAATTGGAAGAAAACAAATAAATAAATACATAAAAATAATAATAAATAGAAAGTTTTACTAATGTTTAGCAATCAGTTAAACATGGTATCTAATTAGCAGTGAACTTGAAAATACAAAACTGGCATAGTAAAGACATGCAATTTGTCATCAAAAACAAATGGCCGGCAGTTCTTCACCCCTGAAAATGAGTAAAACTGAGTCCACGAGGAGTGGACTTGCAGATAGCAGAGGTCCCGGGAGTGGTCAGCCACAGCACTGCCAGCTCTAAGTTTCTCTCACAAGACACTCTCTCTCACTTGCCAAGAACCAGAGCCTTCTGAAACTAGAGGTCAAATTCCAATCTATGAACCCAAAAGGAATTATGTATCATAAAAATATGGCCTTGGGGCTGGAACCAAAAATAGGTATTATGGAAATGAGAATTAGAAGACCAGACAGGAAAAAAGGTTGGGGACAAATTGCACCTGGCTGGTGGATAGGTGGACATGGTGAGGAATCCAGTCTCAGCTTGGAGGGAGCCACCAGGAAGCACAAAAATCAGCCCAATGATGTAACTTAAAAGGCTCTACTGCTACTTCCCACCCACTTCCTCCTCCATCACTACCACTTTGACAAGCTGTTAAAAAAAACAAAAACAAAACAAACAAACAAAAAAAAAACAAGAAGAACTGTCCAAACCCACCTGGAATTCTAGTGGGTGTCTTCCCTGCCAAGCTCGGGAACAGAGCAATGCTTGCTTGAGTGGAGCAGGAAAAAGATTTTCTGAGATAGAAAGAAACAAATGCTGGACTGAAGTATTACAGCCCTGGTAACAAACACATGGAGTAATAAAAACAAGTCCTTAAATTGCCAAAAAAAAGATGGCCAAACCCATTTAGATGCCCATAGAGTTACCAAAAACAAAAAACAGAACAAAACAAAACAAAAAACACAAACCACTCTGAGGAAGTTGAATATAAGCTAAAGAGCAGAGGATAAGTTCCCTACTGCCCTCTGTGACAGCACCAGGTAAAACCCCTACATTCAATGGTGTGGCATCATTTGTGGGCCTTTGAGAACTAGCCTAATCAGCCCTGGGTCCCGCCCACCTGGAGCACGTCCTTTCAGAGGCTAATTGGTTGTTTGTGTGGTCGTTTGATAGATGGCCAGAATTTTCTCTAGGGTGCACTATGTTGTAGGGATCCAGGATTGGGGCACACCTAGTATCTCCTTAATACTTAGCTATTGTAGAAAGACTCAGTTTTACCACACAGATGGATCCAGGCATGCTGCTCTCTGTCCAAGCAAGCTTGTATCAAAGGGAGGTGTGGTAGAGACTCAGAACTTTGAAGCTGGAAGCAATTGACATTTGGATCCTGGAGGAGGAAGGGGAAGTATTTGTGGTTCTGTGTTTACTTTGGCTCAGATAACAGGGCTCAAACAGTTGCAGACTTACTTTCTCATCATCACGCCCTTCTGCATCAGCTGCACTAAGCTGGCTAAGTGGGGTCCTAGGGACATTCCTTACCAGCTGACCTTTGTCCTGGCAGTTTCTACACCATTAACTATCCTGTAGCCCAGGATATTAAATGTCAAAGAGTGGGGGTAGAGTGGGGGTTCACCAGACCAGCCTGCTGCTCTGACGCTAGGATAGCATACTGCTGATGGCCCTGCATGAGAGGTGCCATGACTGAATTATTGACATAGAATGGGGCTTTGGGGGACAGTTATATGAGGTATGTATGTTAAGTGCCTCAAATCCTTTTACCAAAAAAGCACACAGGGAGACTACACTTTTGAATAAAATTGCCGACATCAATGAACTTACTGAGGCCAGCTGTACACTGACGCCATCTTGGTCCTAATACTGGAGACACTGTTGGACTCATCTTTGGAAATGATCTTGAGGGACTTGTCACATTCCTTTGCATATTATCAATGGCGGATCTTCATTCTTAGAGGATGTATTCGATTTGAGCGAAGAGCCAAAAGTCAACATGACTTCAATTTAGAGCTGTAGGTGATTTAGCGGAAAATGATTGCTTTGGTGAAAATAATTATACACATTCTCCCCTCTCCCCAGCGTCATCTCTCTGACTGAGGTCATCAAGTCTAAAAAATTTAGTTTTGGAAAGGTTAGGAGAAATAATGTCAGACATTCCGAAAGAACTTCATGCTGAGTGATGTTTGGAAATCTAAACTCAGTTCTGAATTTGGAGTATCAATATCATTTACTCAGGGACTATTAAAAAGAATGGTATTTCGAGCCAATAAAATTAGTAATGCTAACATTTGTGCAATACTTTTAACTTTTCAGAGGGCCTTTGGAACCAATATTAAGTGGTTACCAAGTTCCAATGAAGCAATATTGGATCATAGTGATTTTTTTAATCTTTTAGGTATAGAGAGAGGGTTAATCTAATATTTGATTACTTTCTTGGTGCCCTGATTGGGTGAGAACTGGGCAATACATCCTTGATTGTTTAAAATATATCATAGTTGATGGTAAAACACTTAAGAATCTGGGCTAGGAACAAGTCTGCCTGGGTACAAATCTTGTCTCATTGCTTGGTTCAAGCTAGTTAGCCTCTTGGAACTTCAATTTTCTTATTTGTAAAATGGGACCAAGAATAATACCTACCTCATGGAATAATTGAATATAAAATGTATTTAAGATACATACAGTGAACAAAGTAACCACTCACTGAGTATCATTTGTGATTATTGTTTATGTTATTTCCCAAACTATATAAAACACTGTTAAACAGGTAGGATAGGTATTCTGAATTCCAATTTTATTTAATTGGTACAATGATCGTGACTTTGAGATACGAAAATGCCCAAAGAATAAAATGTAAAACTTTTTAAAGCTCCCTGTTCATAAGCCTATATTACATTTTTCTTTTCAGTTATTCTAGTGAACAATGTATTCTCAGTTATAGACCACCATGATTAAACTGGAATTTGTAAATTCCCTTTTTATCTGTTAATTTTTTTCTAATCAGAACATTTCTGCAAGTTATCAATGCTTTAAAAATATCATGAGTAACACAGATTAATATTTACATGTACTTTCTCATGTATGTTCATTCAAAACTGAAGTAAATGATTGCAAATCCCATTTCCAGAGAACATTCTAGAAAACTTTGCAGATTTTGGTTAGGCAGCTAATGAAAATATCTTCTTCAACTAATGTTGTTAGTGAGGTCTATGTGTTAAAAGTCAAATATTTGGATATAAATGACTTCTTTTTCAAAATGCTGTATCATACATTAACGCCTTGTCACCATGGATGAGACATTCCATTTAGCTGGGTAATCTTTGATCAAGTTATTCAATTACTCCATATCTAAATTTCCTCATCAATAAAAAGAGATTAATAAAATATTTAATATTAAACTGGAAAGAAGATATGTGAGTGTTATATGTAACTAATTTGCTTCATTTGCGTAGCCATCTCTATTAGGAAGTTATCAGTCCTGAGAAATAAATAATACATTGACAACACTTAGCACCATGCCTGGCACCTTTAAGATCTCAATAAAGGTGAGCTACTAACATTAACATATTATTACTACGGGCCTCCCTGGTGGCGCAGCCGTTGAGCACTGGGTTGCGAAGCTGCCTGCAGCCTCCACAGCACTTGTTCGATCCCCGGCCACCGGGCTAGGGTCCCACATGGCGTGCAGACCTCTCCTGCCACCCGCTGCTCTCCTCAGCAGTGTACTTCGTCTGTCTGCCTGTTCTGCTCCCCACTCTGGCTCTAGTGAATTCTCTCACCCTCCCATGCTTCTGACTGTACCCAGTGCTTGTATAAATAAATAAAAAATCTTAAAAAATAGAAAAAAACATTATTACTACTACTGTGAGAAAGAGTACTGTCTTTCAAGATGTCACTGGAATATGAGCTCATTCTTCCTTCCCAGCACCAACAAGTGATTTACTCACTTTTAACATGCTGTATTTTATTATATGTCTTCATAACCACATTAAGGAGATTCCTTCTATTGCTCCAAGTGTTAGGAGTTGTGCATACTTGTGGATATAATTAACAAGTTGCTTGAACTAGAAAAAAGGGTCTGGAGGATTACAATCCCTGCCTGTATGACTGGTTTCTGAAACATCATAGGAGCCAGCGGAATTTTAGAGGGGCTAATAATGCTGGCAGAGGGTTTGCATTAAGAAGCCATGTGAGTACTGTGGTTGGAGGCAGGGGACAGCCTTATCCCTCTGCACTAGGCATAGTAAAAGAATACCTACAGAGAGCAGGGTGTACCCCGATTACAAGGCTTGGAGCTTGGGGACTGACCATGGGAACAAGGTGCTGCCTTTAGCCCCCCTCCCTTATCAAGGTGCATTTCCACTGAAGCTGGTGATAAGGTAGGGGTACAGGGATGCACAATACTGTAAAGCGCCTGGTCTCCTCTGCTATGTGCCTGGCATTTCTCTGCTTCCATTGGCTTCTGTCTCCTGCTATGGCCCTCGGCTGAAATTGTGAGCTCTGTGTAGGTGACTAGCAGTGTTTTTTTCTGGGTGTTCTGGGCATCCTAGCCCCTTTGATTGCCAAAGACTTCTGGGTGGGCACATGCATTGACTTCTGGCTCTGCCAGCATTGCACACACACCCTGTCTCCAGTTTGGTCGAGGAGAGTCCAGGCTGCCTGTCCACTTCTACCTCCCTGCTATGCTCTATGCATCTTCATCTGGAGCCACAGGGGTCACTGGGCTCTTTTCCTCTAAGGCATTATCTGGGGGAGCCAAATCGTGGGGGTAGGAGCAGGAGTGCAGGTCAGAATGCCTGCCCTGCTATCATCCTCACGGGAGACCCAGCCTTCGTGGAGCATCTCGGCTCCTCCACAAGGTTTTCTCCTCTTTCAAGGGAGTGTGCCTCCACACATCCTCCACTCCCCCAACCCTTGGGCCCTGATTGAGCTGACCACCCTGCCATCAGTGTCCCTACTTTTAGACCACAACCCTTAAATTCCTCTCCATCCACCTCCTGTCAACATAGTCTGTATGTCCTCGGCGTCCACATGTTCATGTCTGCACCGGCCTCCAAGGCATAAGCAACCCCACTCCTATCCACGGGACCACTCTCCAGTGTCCCTCTGGTTTGTGGCTCTAAGAAGTGCAGCCAGTGAGCCAGGCCCTGCCACTGTCTCTGCCAGGGCCTGGCATATCTGAGCTCCTTGGCAGGGTCTGCTCCAATGTTTGCCAGGGTCTACAGGGTCTAGGCTGCTTCTAAGTCCTGCTCTGGGACTCTCTGGGGCCCATGGGGGCCCACCATGGCCAGGCTGCTTTCAGTTTCCATCTCAAGGTTCACTGGGGTCTGTCTTGGGCCTGGTGTGTTTGGGCCACTTGCCAGTTCCACTCTGCTGCTTTTTGGTCCCATCAAGCTCCCGGGGCTCACTTTACTCTCCCGGGCTACCTGCATCACTGGTTCCATTGCTCGCTGAGGCCCTCATTCTCAGGATGTGGCTCCGGCTGTGGGCTGTAATCTGTTTTCCTTTAGGAGTGATTGGCTTCGTTTTGCTGCAATTTAGCTGTGAGCGTGTGGAGGAGCCAAGCCCAGTGTCTTCACTCGGCCACTATCTTGGCATTCTCCCCATGAATTCTTCTCTAAATGCTTCGTAGAATTCATCCCTGGAGCAACCTGGTCTTGGGCTTTCTTTGTTAGATTTTTGATTATTGATTTAATGTTCTCATTTGTTATGAGTCTGTTTCGAAGTGCTATTTCTTCATGATTCAGTCTTGGTAGGTTGTTTCTACAGATTTATTTTTTTCACGTAGGTGACCTACATACAGATCTGCAAATGAGAATTGGTACACAATTGGTATGTTCTGGACATTCTTTTTATTTTTGTAAAATTGTTTGCAATGTCTTTTATGCATCATACTTTTATATTGAACCTATCCAGAGCTTGCTATTGTTGAGATTCTCAGAAACCACTTAGTCAATTGAATGTCAAAGAGAAAAGCACTGAACTTTCCCAGCAATGTGGACAACCCATCGTGGGTAAGTTTCTGAAGGGGTTTAATCTGGAGAGTGAGGCATTGCCATAAGACCTTGGGGTCAGAACTTCGGTCATCATGGCAAGGAGAGCCTGGTTGCTGGGTGGTAATGCCCTGTAAGAGGCCGTGGGGTTTTCAGGAATGGGACAGGTCAGGTGGACAGCAATCTTGCCCATAAAGGCAGCCTAGAAACTTCAGAGTAAGCTTAACTGGCCAGAGGAGTCAGAGGGTGCAGCATGCTTCTAGCGCCCACCTGGGGCGGCTCCTCCCCGTGCTATGGACTGCAGTGGAGACATCATGGATTAATCCACATGGGAAGATGACTGCCAGGAGTGAAGTCTGCTTATCACTGTGCTCTTTAAGAAGCAGAGCCCAGGCGAGGAGTCACTCAGTGAGCTTGTTCAGGTCATTCCCTTCCCGTTCATATTCGTGAGCAGGAAGAACCTGGAGAAGCACAGGCAGGACATATAAGGGGGACAGTGACAGCAGCTTTTGTCTCATGGTGACCTATCCCCACCAGCTTTGACCTTGCTCTCATGGTCTCCCATTTTCTGAAGGACAATGCCTTTTTCTTGGCCATAGAAAAATTAGCAGAGACTGTTGTTTTCACATGAAGAACGGTTCTATTTGCCCAGGGGGTGATTCCAAACGTATTTTCAGTTCTTTCATCCTCTCCTACCATCCCACCAAAAATCTCCTAACCATCTGCATTAGCCAACTTGTGCACAGTCCCTACAATTAGTGCAATGCACAGCACTTAGCAGGTGTTTGATAGGTGCTGGGTCGCTTCTATTACTGTGATCGTTTCAGAGTATCCTAGTTGAGAATAGATGGGGAGAAACATATTCTTCGCTACCATCTCATAGAGACCAAAGGGAAATGCGTGTGTCAATAAGTCTTTCCTCTGTTTCATTCTTTTCATTTTTATTCAACTACCCAGAGACCAGTATTCTCATTTGAGGCCTTTCGAGAAGGAAGCAAACACAGCAGATGACAGACAATGCTAGCTAGCAATTTTTTTTTTCCATCAAAGCAGGTTAGCAAGTTCAAATAAAACACATTGAAGAGGAATTACATGAAACCCAAACGGAAACTGTGAAGTGCAAGCTGATATTTATAGAAGTTTGTATAATGACAGGTCAGATTCCTGAGGATTAGCCAAAGTGGCAAATCTAACACCACTTATTCAAAAAGGGGGCAAAAGATATAGCAAGCAATTACAGTTTAGCAGCAGTCGTGGTGGAAATCGACTCTTCTTGAACTTACTGAGGGGACAGCTTGAACAGTGTAATTTGAATATAGATAGCCAACCAGAGGGGTTTCTAGAAGGAGGGGGGTGGCAAGCTGGTAGAAAGGGAAGAGGATAGAAAAGAGAGTTGCCAGGAGTTCATTATTTTCATATTTTAAAGCCCTGAATAGTTTGAAAGGATGATTGCCAGAGGGGACCAGGAAAATTAGTGGTTGTTTGATTCAGGATCAATTTTCAAATCTGCCCAGTTTATAATTGTGCGACTCTCGCTGTCATCACTCATGTGATTCAGGCTCCATATGTTCAGGGTCAAAATGTCCCCAGGGCTCACTACCTCCTTGGTATGCCTCTGAGTCTCTCCTTTTTCTTCTGAACTTATTTGGTGATATCTGAAATACCGATAGGGGCTACAAAATAAAAGGGGTAAGAAAGAAATACTTAAAACTCAGAGCTCAAACTTGATGAGTGTCACCTTTAGAAAAAGTGGTGTGGATTAAATCCACACTCAGACAAGAAGGGCCAAGATCTCATTTTTTTTTTTTTCAAAAGCAGATTTTGTCAGGACAGAATTCTGAGATTCCTGTGAATGAGAAAGATATGTATAAATATATATATATATATATACACACACACACAAGGACAGAAGAGGAACACAGAAGAAATTTGGATAAACTTATGGTTTTGGTGAGAGCTCACCTTAATTGTCTGGGTTTGGTGTTTGTTATTTGTGACTTTTAGAATTATGGGAGACTCCAGAGTTGGAAAGGATCCTTAAGATCATCTGCCCAGCTTTACTCACACCTGATCCAGCAGACTTCTGGGGTCCACAAATATATTCTTAGTCTGCAAATTCTGTATGAGATTTAAAGTTTGTCTTCTTATTTTGATAATCATATAAATATATTGGCAGAATATTCAGGGCATCTGAATGCAGACCTGGGGCCACATGATCCTTGGACTGTTTATGTTTGTGCTGGAGACCACCTGAAGGGAGCTTGTGCTTGGGCTTGTCTGCCTGGGAATAGGTTGACAGATTCTAATGTCCCAGTGACATCGACCAGCCTGATACCTCTTTGTGTTCACACTAGATTCTTTGCTAGTAAAAGACACAAAACTTATTTTCCAAAGAAAATTTAAAGATACATTCATAGACTATCGTTTTTGTTCCTAATATTTTTGAGTATAATAAGACTTTCATTTGACATCGTGAAAATGACATATTATAAAAGATGGCTAATGAAAAAGAGCAGGCCAGATTTAATAAATGAATTATACATTTCATAAAGTTAGGATTAATACTATCATGTTGCACTATGTGGATGAAAGTTCCAGTAATTTTGAAGAAAAATGATATGAGAATTTTATCATCACATAAAACACAGAAGTATATCAAACTCCAAAAGAACTGGCTTGTAGTCTTCAGCATCTTGCTCATATTAGGGGAAGCAATTTGGTTTCTACAAAACAGCAATGCTTATTATTTTAAATTAGTGAATTTTGTTGCCTCTTGGGTTTTGTTTCTAAGTGACTATGACTACAGTGTTGTTTAGTATTTATAAGAAATTATACCTAGTTTTATTTTCACACAAAACATAATAAAAATATGTTGTCAGCACAGTGCGTATGCAAGATTTTTTCCCATTATAAGGAGTCCGTATGTAACTTACACTTGAGTAACATTATTCTAGTCTATTGTTCCCATTTAATAAAATGACCATTCAGTGTTTATGGGTATGTCTCTGTACTAGAAACTCCAGTCTTGCCAAAGAAAATTTGACCAACTTGTCTACCTAAATATAGGTTATTGTATATTCTGCAGAGTGTGATGACACTTTCTCTGCTCTTGTATTTGCTCCCTTCACTCTCCAGTTTTCTTCAACATCCCCCCAGGCTCTATAGCAAGCTTCTGCTCATGTGTTAAGACCAGTTCATCAAAGTCTGCTTCTTCTATGAAACTCCAGCTTCTTGTATCCAATACCACCAAGCAATTCTCCAATTCTCAGCGGACGCTGACTGACTGAGTGTACTATAAATTTAACTCAATTCTGACATAATTTACCTGGAAACTGCCCCCTCTTTAGATGCCAATCACAAGTCCAGGTTATCAGCTGTAGTTCGACCATTATTATAAATCTGATGTTCCCACAACCCCTTCTCAGGTTTGATTAATTTGTTACAGTGACTCACAGAACTCAGGAAACTAGTTTACTTACTAAATCACTGATTTATTACAAAATATATTAAAGGATAAAAATTAACAGTTAGATAAAGATATATATATATATTCACACATTTCTTATTTGAGCTTTTCAAAAACATGAATCTAGCTTATTTATTCTCTATGCTCATCTGTGGCTCATTGTCTATCCTTTAAAAGTCTATTATGTAGGGCCTCCCCTGGTGGCGCAGCGGTTGAGGCTGCCCACGGCCTCTGCAGTGGCGGTTCGATCCCTTGCCGTCAGGCGAAGGTCCCACATGGCGCGCAGACCTCTCCTGCCGCCCACTGCTCCCTTCAGCAGTGTACTTCGGTCCTTCTGCCTGTTCTGTTCCCCGCTCTGGCTCTGGTGAATTCTCTCACCCTCCTGTGCTTCTGACTGTACCCAGTGCTTGTATGAATAAATAAATAAAATAAATTAAAAAAAGTCTATTATCTAAGTTAGATCTCTCTATATCAAAACAATATAGCCTAATACACACACACACACACAGAGGATAAGGTCCAGAAGATCTCCAGACAAAGGCCTTTCTCTCCCTGTGGTGCTTGGGGCATACCTCCCTCCTGGTACATGAATGCTTTCTTTTTTTTTTTTTTAATTTTAAAAAAAGATTTATTTATTTATTTATACAAGAACCAGGGTACAGATCAGATGCGCGGGAGGGTGAGAGGATTTATTAGAGACAGAGTGGGGAACAGAACAGGCAGACTGACTGAAATACACTGCTGAGGGGAGCAGCGAGTGAGACAGAAGAGGTCTGGCGCGCCATGTGGGATTCTCGCCAGTGGGCCAGGATTGAACCTGCGCTGCAGAGGCTGTGGACAGCTTCACAGTGGGGTGCTCAACCTCCTGTGCCACCAGGGGAGGCCCACATGAATGCTTTCTGATTCATCAAACCAGAAGCTCTCTCAGTCCTTCCTCTTGGGTTTAATGGGGGATTCATTTACATAGACATAATTGATTAAACCTGTGGTCCCTCTCCATGCCTGGAGGTTGGGGGTGGGATAGAAAGTTTTAATTCGTTAATCCTGGCAGGTTCCCTGACAACAAGCCCCATTCTCATCAGCTTTCCCAAAAGTCCCTTCACTCACACTAAAGTGTGGTTGAAAGGGGCCTGTTATAGGGGCCTCCCTGGTGGCCCAGGCGGTTGAGCGCTGCACTGTGAAGCCGTCCACAGCCTCTGCCTCGCGGGCTTGATCCCGGCCTCCCTCAGCAGTGTATCCCGTCAGTCTGCCTGCTCTGCTCCCCGCTCTGTCCCTGGTGGACCCTCTCACCCTCCTGCACATCTGGCCTGTACCCCGGTTCCTGTATAAAAATAAATAAATAAATAAGAAAGTGTAAATTGCAGGGATATTGAAAATATTTTTTTTTAAAGTTTTTTTTTTTAAATTTATTTTTATTTATTTATACAAGCATTGGGTACAGTCAGAAGCGTGGGAGGGTGAGAGAATTCACCAGAGCCAGAGCGGGGAGCAGAGCAGGCAGAAGAACCAAAGTACACTGCTGAGGGGAGCAGCGGGCAGCAGGAGAGGTCTGCGCACCATGTGGGACCCTCCTCCGGTGGCCGGGGAGCAGCCGGGGATCGAACCGGTGCTGCAGAGGCTGCGGGCAGCTTCACAACCCAGCGCTCAACCGCTGCGCCACCAGGGAGGCCCTGAAAATATTTTTAATAGGGGGCTTGTTATAAATAACAAGACTTTAATTCATCTTTGTGATTCTGCAATTATTTTAAGAACCACTGCAGAAGACCAAATACTATAACAAAACTCTTCTTGCTTAGAAAAATCCAAAAATTTTAGGAGCTCTGTGCAAGAAACAGGATGAGACGAAATATATATTTTTATTATATATCACAATACATAATATTCTCCTTTTCTTAATATGATGAGTAGTTTCTGCTTTTGTTCCTACAGCTTGCCATTTCTGTGTCTCAAGCAGCATTCTCCATGAAACATTTAAAATTATCTACTTACTCTCCCAATTTCTTATTTGAGCTTTTCAAAAACATGAATCTAGCTTATTTATTCTCTATGCTCATCTGTGGCTCATTGTCTATTCTTTAAAAGTCTATTATGTAAGTTAGATCTCTCTATATCAAAACAATATAGCTTAATAAAAATCAGTCAGTGGGCCTTCCTGGTGGTACAATGGTTTAAAGTCTCAGCTCTATCAAGCTATTGCCAGCCACTGCAGGCCTGAGCTTGATCCCTGGCCGGGGAGCTGATCCCCAGGGCACAGCAGACCTCTTCTGACTAGCCCGCTGCTCCCCTTAGCAGTGTATTTCAGTAGATTCGCCTGTTCTGCTCCCCACTCTGTCTCTGGTGAATCCTCTTACCCTCTAGCCCCTGCACCTCTGGCTTAAACTCCAAGTTCTTGTATGCATAAATAAATAAAAATAAATCTATTTAAAAAACCAGTCATCACATGATGCTATCTCAGGCACAGCCTTTAAAGTTATCATGGCAAGATTTTTAAGAGACACTAAAGTAGCTAGAATTATTTTTAAAACCAAATTAGAGCATGAAAGAAAAATTCCCCAACAAGATACTATAAAATTCCTGGAATGCATATGCAGAAGTGGGCAGCAGTAGAGTTGCCCTTTGACCTTCCCATTTGTGTTTGAGGAAAAGGGGTTGGAAGATCATTCTTGTCTGAGTCTGGACTTGGGATTGGTTACAAGTGGAAAGACCTTCACTCTGCAAGAAATGATACTATCGAACTGAGAAGTTGCTTTTTTGGCCTGGCGAATGGAAAGAGCTCTTAATGAAAACACAGAATAATCAGTCGGAGTGTTGGGAAGAAGCACTGGGAGGAAAAAGGAGAAAGAATACATATTAAATAGATACTCCTACCAGCATACTGATGAGGACAGGGATTTAGAGGTTATTGTAGGAAAAGAAACTCTTCAAGTTATTATCCTAATGCTGTTCTGTAGCTTAAAATGTGGATATACAGACTATGTCACAAGTGGAAGGAAAATGTCAATCAATGGATTCTATATTAGAGGTATGGGCAGCACTTTCTGGAGCCACAATAGAGTCAAATATGATGGCTTGTCACCCACTTCAACCTCCGAAATCACATTTACTTTTCAAAGTGCTTGCTCAAAGCTGTGGTTAGAAAATGTGGTCACCAAGGTACCAAGCTTATGTCATAGTAACCAGATAATCATCAGTGAGCCCTGAAAGGGTGTTCTAAGTCCTGGATGTATAACTCATTGAATTCTCCTTACAGTACTTTGAGGTAAGCACTCAAAAAATGGAATCACTAAAAAGAAAGAAATATGGACAAGGTTGCCTAGTTAGTGGGTTTTACAGTCTAAGAAGTCCAGAGCCCTGGCTCCCTGGCATCACCTGGATGGTGGGAAACTTGGGCTTTGGAATTAGACCAGAGCTTTCAATGCAAATGTTAATCATAGACCCTTGACACAGAACAAATTTATAGTGTTTCTCAGCCTTTATTTTATCATCTGCAAAGAGGGAATAATAACATTTAACCCACTGGGTTTTGTGTGAAATAAATGAAGTTCTTGGTATAGTACACACAGTAGGTAAATAATGTCTTCACACCTACATCTTCCTTGATTAAAAATCGTCAGAAGCCAGAGTTTAAAGAGTTTTAGAATTAGACATGATACATAAGGCTGGCTTCTTTCTGGGCTGTCAGGGAGAATGTGTATCCCACTAGGTTGAGTGCTTGGCAAGATTGTAGCTGAATCTGGAGAATGATGAGATTATCCTGTACTTGTATGTATCTTTAAGAAGGAGATGGCCTAGGAAAATGAAGCTTAAGGTTAAGTTGCTTCCATGAGTCCTTTATGCTTTCTGCAAACATGTAAAACACCTCCATAGCATACACAAATTCAGCTATCATGGGATTGGTAATTAGTTCATATTCGCCATCCAACCCATAGCCTTAACTGGAGATAAATTTGTGATCTTCTTAGTGAAGAGTCTAGATAGACAGTATTGAAGGTGGATGTGTCAATACTAGGGGTGGAAAGCACCCACATTGTGAGTGTATATGTGTGTGTGGAGGGAGAGCATGTGTTCATATCCTCAGCGTTTACCCAGCCCAAGCTACCCATATTGGACGATGAAACAAACTGTAACTAACTGAAAGATTCTTGGAATTCATTTCACACACCTAGAAATTCCAGTCTAGAGACCCAGAGTCATCTCCACGAATAATTTAAACCAGAGTGAAGATCTATCATCAGTTGGCACCAAACCATGGTCCAGAGGAGGATGGACTTGGATTCATATCCAGACCCCCAGAATATTTCCAGACCATCAAGCTGATTGAGTGTGCAATGCCCACCTCAACATTGCATTAACTATGGGCTAAACAGAAAGTATATGCAATTGATTTTCCCGGACATCACTTACTGTGTCCTCGGGGGGTTATCATATACGCACAGTCACACATGTATGCTTTTACATCTTACATTTGGCTCCAGCTTTATTATGGCACCGATTATATAGAGACTCCTAGTGAAACGCTCCTAACTAGGAGTAGTAGAGGTAACTGAAAGATTTTAGGTGGTGCAATTTGTGTCCATCAAATAGCTTGCCACACAGCCCATCCTTTCCAAAGAAGGTGCCAATGGCCTTGAACCCTACTGTAGAGAAGGCAAAGGGGGTATGAGAAGCTGACATCAACAGGGGGTCTCCCCTGCTCCGTGGGCGTGGCTCATCTAGGGCCACACTCTGGGCACTGACTCTAAGATGTGTTTCCGGACTGCCACCAGCATCCTAAGACCACTGTGGCATCTCCCCAGGGAAAGAGGAAGTCTCCAGGTGGTGGAACCCCCAGGTTCTTCTGTGTATTGGGGGAGAGACCGGGATGTGGAGAGGGAAGAGAACATTCGTCAGCAGTGTGATAGGGACTTAGGGAGCTTAATCCTGACTCTTCCTGTGAGAGCCTGAGAAAGTGTCTCTGCCCTCCCCTTCCTTCATCTTATAAATGGGAATAATAATAAAAATGCTAACGTGCTCTGGGAGGAGTCAGAGAAGGAGATTATAAAGCACTTTATAAATACTCTCTGAAGGTGAGGCAGCTATGATGGATGGCCGTGCTCATGGAAAGAAGCAGCGGAATTATAGCCATCCTTGACTTTCTGGCAGACTTTTGATTTCTCCCATCCGAAAAGGCCCTCCCCAAAGCTTGGCACCCCCTTCTTGTTGCCTTCTGCTCCTCTGCACCCTGTGACAACACTAGTGGGGAATCACAGAAGGGGAAGTGTGAAGAGGCAGTGGGAAGGGTGGAGGGTTGAGCCGGCCTCACCACCTCTCACAATAGCTGTCTGGGGAAGGCAGGACTGGCTTCATCGTAGATTGTTTTTAAGTTTGGGTTTAATAGGATTTCATCAAAGCCAGGAGGACCCATAGCACATACAGCTCAGAATGACTTGGGTTCCCCCAGGCCACGTTACGGTGGGCCAGTGAGCGTATCCATCCAATTCTGGGCTCACTTCCCCTGTAGGACCACTCTTCCACCTGAAGCGGGTAGAAGGGATGAGCTCTGCTAGAAGGTAAACCAACCTGACATTCTCTTCATACTCCAAATGCTTGCTCTGTGGTGTGATGTCTCACTAGGCTTGAGTTTTATTCAATAGATGGGTTTTGGCATCATCTCCATTGGTTGTACTGGAATCTAAGAGGAGGTAGCTACAGGTAACAGATTATTTTTAATTCTGCCTTGTTATTTGGAACTGATTTCCCATATGTTGTTGTTGTTCAATTCCTTGCATGAATTTTCTCAAATATTTGTAACATATGTCATATCTATATGTAGATTTTAAATTATGGATGCCTTCATCCAATCATTTTTGAAGGGAGAGAAATCCAAGTCTAATACTCTCAAGCAGGACCACAGTCTCCTGGGTATTGGATATCGTTCAGGTAGACACATCTGGTGAAATGCATCACATCAAATTAGTATCAAGGGTATTGAGACTCTGAGACTACAGGCAAACACCCCCTTCTAATGTACTGCTTTTCAGATTGTTGGGGAAACTTGAATCCCAATTCTCCTGTGAAATGAGTGATACTAACATGCCTGTTCAAATGCTCAAAGTGAAGATCAAAGCAGCAGTGTCCAAATTGCCTTTGCAAACAAAGCAGCCCCTTGCACCCCACTGGGGATACGGTGCTAATTTTATCAACTCTCCCTGGCTCTTCTGCTATTAAATAGCAATAAATAAATGTTTTTTTTTCCCCTGGATTTGCCAGTGGCTTTTTTGTCTGACAAACAAGCTCATTTCCTTTTAAGTGTGAGGTTTTAGTCCAACTAATAGAATTAATCTATTTTTAATGAAAATGTGAATGGCTTTTACTTAGAAATCTACCTACCCATCTTCCTCTCTCTGCACCGGGCCCCACCCCCAGCGTCTTCTCTGAACACATACATCCAGCCATGAATATTTCAATACATCTTGAGCTTTCAGATCAATATAGGCAACTCTCAAGTCCTATTGATTTTCAGAGGTTTGACTCACAAGGGTGATAAAATATTTCTCGACTTATGAAACCTGAGCTAAAGAGGCTTTGCTGGCCCTTCAACTTTTACCAGACATCTTTGTCTCCTTTTCTTGCTTCCTCACACATTCCTTCTGTTCCTTCTCTCTCCCTCCCTCACCCTGCACACCCCCACCACGCCGGCCACACATATGAGCCCGCACACACACATGCGCACGCACACACACGGCCCTGAGGTGGAGATTTATGACAAAGCAATAAGTCCTGGAGAAGCAGGCACTATTTCCCCGCTGGGTCCACTTCAGGTCAGAGGGAGGGGAAGCCGAGGCAAGAGAGCAGCCTGGAGCACGATTCAGCCCCCATCCATCTCGCCTGCAGGGATTCTGCCAGCTTCCCTCCTGTCTCTCTGATTCATTTATCAGCACAGCCTCCTCCTCCTCCTCCCGCACACCTCTGAAGATGTAATCCCAGAAGGGGACCCTAGCAACATACGAGGAATTCCCCACTGAGGCACAGGAGCTGAGATGCTCCATATGGGTAGGAAATAAGCTAATTATACAGTCAGCCATGTCCAATGCCAGGATGTATGTTGTTATAAGTTTATCCAGCCTAGAATGAAGCAGTAAGCCCCAGATTCTTGGAAAATTGTACCGAAGCTTTGGTAGTTGATCCACTGTGATGCACATTGGATTAGGAGTCTGGAGACCTGGGTTCAGATTTCTTGGCTAATGCTGGGTGTTGGTCAAATCAAGTCACTCCCTTTCTTGGGTCTCTAGTTCCTCGTTTGTAAAATATATTCATTTGTTCATCTAACACATCTTTACTAAGTCCCTTCTATGTATAAAGAACAAGGATAATGGCAAATAAAGTCCCTGCTCTCCAGAAAATTGCCCTCTATACTGGACTAACCAGGAATATCTTAAGTTTTTCTCTTCTGGACTCCCACACCACCTGCCTCCAGATAGTGCTCTGCTTATTATATATAAATATCTTATCAAAATGTTTCTAAACTGATCCCTTGGTAAGCTGTGCATAACTTGTTGATCTGGGTTGTGCCTAGAACTTTGAAGATGCTTGTTCTCTGGATATCAGTGGAATCAACTGGCTCTCAGTGTGTTGTGCCCTGTCCAGCAACAAATAGAATTAAATAAGCAATTATATGTGTGGAACCCCAAGAGAAACACACTGAGGAGTCATGAAATTTGTCCTGATGGTTGTTCCTCCCAAACCTATGGTGAGAAAAATCCTGTAAGAGGACTTAGAGATGATAAGTTATAAAATGTTGGTTGCCCTCATGATAGAAAATAAGAGACAGCCAAAATAAGCTGATGAAGAAAGAAAACGGAAATATTGACAAAAACACAATCACATTGTGAATTAAAGTACATTGTGTGGGTGTGGAGTTAGCTGCTTAGAATGGCAGTGTGATGTGTTTTTGCATTTGAACTTCTAAAATTAAAAATATTTACTTGTTTGTTTTTATTAAGATGTAATTAGTACAGAATGCATAACATTGTGTAAGCCTAAGGGCTATAATGTGATGATTTGCTATGTATACACATTACACAATATGTATTCTGTTGATGGGTGAATGGATAAAGAAAGTGTGATCTACACACAAAATGGAATATTATTCCTCCTTGAAAAGGAAATCCTGCCATTTACAAAAACATAGACACACCTTGAGGGTATAGTGCAAAGTGAAACAAGTCAGACAGGATGAGCTCATTTGTATGTGAACCTGAAAATGCTGAATTCATGAAAACAGACAGTAGATGGGTGGCAGGGGCAGTAAAGAGTGAGGGAAGTGGAGGATCTGGTTGAAGGGTACAAACTTCCACTTGAACCTTTTGATTGAAATCAAGTTTGCTGCTACGTGGACTTCAGCAGCTCTCGGCGGCTTGGGGTAGGAAAGATGCCACAAGACAGCACAGAGCTCCCAAACTCCTTGGAATTTCCTGAATGATAGGGGAGATTGGAGTCTCTTTTGTTCTAATAGGCAACTCTTGGTGGGCCCTGGGCTAATTCTAGGATGGGTCTACTCACAACTTCAGGATGGGGGCCGATCATAACTTTGGGATGGAGACTGGTTGTAGAAAGACCAAGGTTTGATTAGAGGCTTGAACTTTCAACCCTACTCTGAATCTCCGGGGAAGGGAAAGTGCTGGAGATTGAGTTAATAAATAATGGCCAATAATTTCACCAATCGTGCCCACATAATGAAACCTCCATTAACCCCCCTAAATTACAGGGCTTGGAGGGCTCCCAGGCTGGCAAACACATTGAAGTGCTGGAGGGTGGCCTACCCAGAACGAGAGTGGAAGTGCCATGTACCCAATACATAATACTTTGCCCTGTGCTCCTCTTCATTTTGGCTAAAATTTGAGGGCTTACATGGGACTATCTGGCTTAAAATCTAGGGTACATCAAGGTTGTGAAATTTACTTTGGAGGTCCTCAGGAGGTACCTCAAAAGAAGGGACACCTATCCTCCAGAGCATTAAAACTGAGTTCACTCAAGAACACAGAGAGGCTGCTGATACAATACATGTGGCGCTATCCATGGAAAGAGAAGAGAAAGCTTCAAATATGAGTCTGAATTAAAAACCTCAAAGGCTGGTGCTCTAAAGTGACAGCTTAGCAAGGGATCAGCTGCTTCTTGCATAAGCAACTCTGTCTGCTGAGGCCAGAGCTTTATTTAGATGACAGTTAATAAGTCTCAGTGATTCTCCAAGCTGTGCCAAGGGTGGGGAGGACCCAGCTAGTAGTGAGGATATTTCTCCAACAGAGCAGGCTCCCTATTACTTCTGCCTCTTTTGCATTGGGCTGGTCGCCAATAAAGAAGTTGTCTCTAATTCCGAACACCAAGCAGTGCTAAACACCTCTCTAAAAGGTAACCCAACACAGATTAGAATTTTAAGTCTAGAAGGCACTTTGCATATCATCTTATTGAAACCTCTTAAGTAGTGAAGAAGCTGAGGCTCAGAGATGTGACGTGACTTGCTCGCAGCCATATAATTAGCTAATAGAAAACTGAAATAGAGGCCTCCCTGGTGGCGCAGGCGGTTGAGTGCAGTACTGTGAAGATGTCTGCAGCCTCTGCAGTGCTGGTTCGATCCCCGCCGGCCACGGAGATAGGCACATGGTGGGACAGACCTCTCCTGTCTCGCCTACTGCTCGCCTCAGCAGTGTATTTCAGTCAGTCCGCCTGACTGTTCTGCTCCCTGCTCTGTCTCTGGTGAATCCTCTCACCCTCCCACACATCTGGCCTGTACCCTGGTTCTTGTATGAATAAATAAATCTTAAAAAAAAAAAAAGAAAACTGAATTAGGACAGAGGGCTGCTGAATCCCAACTCAGTGTTCCGTCTGTTGTTCCGGGTATCATGCCGTGTTTTCCAAACAACTCTGGTAGAATTAAAAAGTATGATTTAAAAAAATTTAGCCCATCATTTGAAAACAGGGAGCTCATGACTTACGATGCAAACAGAAGTTGAAAGTGGTTTCTCACTGGGGCATGACTTGCCCCAAATCTTGCCCCTCCCCAAGAAAGTTGAGCAAATCTTGCCCCTCCCCAAGAAAGGAGTAGGTGTTCCCACACCCCCCTCGATGGGCTTGCAAGGCATTGGCGTGTGTTGCCATGTGACCTGTTTAGCCAGAGAACTGTGTGTTTGTGCTGTTGTGGTGTGGGTTCTTGTTCTCCTCCCCGTTACCATGACAAGAACAAGCTCGAGCTAGTTCCTTCATAGTGGGTCCCCAAACAAACAGACGTGAGACAGCCCTGACCTGAGCTTGCCATAACCAAAGAGCCTAGCTACACACCCAGGGCCGATGAGATCTGTTTGCTGAGGGAAAGCAGAGAGGTCTGGATGGCTCATTCACCCAGCATCTTACAGCATAAGCTGCTGCGCTCAAGTACACCTTTCCTGGTCCTTATTGGTACCTTGCTCTAATTTTCCACATTACATGTTTGCATTCTGATTGTCACTCATTTTTAAGATGAGAAAATTGCATCCCATTCAGATTAGAAGCTTTTTATAAGGATGACAGGAAAAACACATAGGCAGAGCCAAAGTTATAATTCATATATCCTTCCTGACATTCAGGATTCCATTTCCTGTGGTATTTAAGCTCTCATTGCTTTGAGGTAGGGGGAAAAAAAAGACGAGGCAATTTTGTTTTGTCTGTTTGGTCTATCTATCTATCTGTCTGTCTGTCTGTCTGTCTGTCTATCTATCTATCTATCCATCTATCTATCCATCAATCTATCTGTCATCTATCAACTCTCTTCATCCATCCAACTATGTTTTTGTTTGAACTAGAGACAGATAGCCTTGAAGTTCATTTGTGTTTCCTGTTGTGGGGTTGACATTTTAGTGACTGAAAAAAATCAGCTGAGTTGATAACGTTTAGGTTGATCTGTCTGCATCTGATTATGCTTGTTTCCAGATCCAAGCAGTTGTTAATGAAACAGTTGCTGTTTTGTTGACAGAACATTAATTACTTGATCTTAGGACTCAGTAATTGCACAAGCCCCCTCTGTATACATTACTAATTACATTAGCAATTATATGGCATTTTAAAGACAAAGAAATGACTGAAGCAATTGCAGTGTCACAGGTAACCTGCTGTTAGATTTCAATCACATTCCTAATGTGTCTATGATGTGCTGAACCAAGTTCTAGTGCATCTGTGACTTTGACTTGAAGAAATGGCCTAAGACTTTTTATCTATCAACCCACTGCCCAGTGGTCAACCCTTGTGTAGGCAGAGATCATGTGTGCAATGTCTCTTCATCTCTCTGAGCTTCATTTCCTTTCTCTATTACAAATAAATAGAGAAAAAATTAGATTAAAAAAATTAAGTCATTTATTCAACAAATATTTACTGAATATCACTATGTTAGGAGCTAAATTACAGACCTTGACCGTGACCTCATGTTTATACTTTTGTGGAGGGGATAGAGGGTAAGCAATAAACACCAAAATAAATTTCTATTAGTCAGGATCGTGCTTATTAGTTGCTATAACAACCATCTCCCTCTGTATTAAGAGACTTAACACAATGAAATTGTATTTCTTGCTCACATTCTGGATAGTTCTTTCTAACTGGTGACTCCAGGATGCAGACTTTTCCATAGTGTGGCCCTATCTTCTGGACTTCTCAGTGCCCAACTGTGTGGACAGAACAGAGTTGAATGTCTTACGGGAGATTCTAGAGACCAGGGCTAGAAGGGGCATACATCATTTCTTACATTCTGCTGGTCAAAGCTGGTTACAGGACTCCTTCCTCACTACATTAAAAGATTGGAGAACATAAAAAAAAAGGCAAGATGAACACTTACCTAGTGTTTGCCATACTACACTAGCACAAATGGTGATTGGTTCTACAAAGGAATGTACATAATGCAGTGAGAGCACACAATGAGAACATTCACTGATTTTGCTTCCATTTCTGCTTCATCTGCCATAAGTGCTCTTATTGGCTAATAAGGGAATTATTCTCCTTCATTATGTGTATTTTTGTGGAGTAACTATTCAGATTTCCTTGATGCCCCACCTCATTCCTACTAGGCATGTGCACATAATTTGAGCTAAGCCACCAGATTTTCTCACTGGACTGTAATATCCAATAGAGGGAAATAAAAGACTTGGGAAGGCACCATCCGATTCCCTGCTGTGAAAGCACCATAAATACACAAATGATCACTTTTTGTTCCTTGGATCTCTGGATCCCTGGCCCTAGCTCTTCCAGAGTCTATTATTTCACTTTCCCTTTGAATCACCGCAGAACATCATATTGTTCCAATTAATTCGTTCTCTTCCTAGATAATCCAGTTGATTTCTGTGCTTGCGCCAAAGAACCCTAGTTGATACAAAGGTATGGTTTAGATTGTGAGGTCTATTGAAAAGTATCTCTGAGGAAGTGGCCTTTTTTTGTTGAGAGAAGAAGCATAGCTTGGCAAGAATTTTTTTTTAAAGATTTATTTATTTATTTACACAAGCACTGGGGTACAGTCAGAAGTGCGGGAGGGTGAGAGAATTCACCAGAGCCAGAGCGGGGAGCAGAACAGGCAGACGGACGAAGTACATTGCTGAGGGGAGCAGCGGGCGGCAGGAGAGGTTTGCGCACCATGTGGGACCCTCGCCGGTGGCCGGGGAGCAGCTGGGAATTGAACCAGCACAGCAGAGGCTGCGGGCAGCTTCACAACGCAGCACTCAACAGCTGAGCCACCAGGGAGGCCCTTGGTGAGAATGTTTTTCAGGTAGAGGAAATCATGTGTGCAAAGGACCTGAGGTAGAAAAATTTACAGTGTTCGAGAATCAGAAAGTGAGTCTGTCTATCTGAAGGTTGTGGAGTGAAGGAGAAAATGGGCTTAAGATCAAAATGAAGAGATGGAAAAGCAACAGATTTTCAGTGACTTCTAAGCCATGTTAAACATTTGAAATTTTATCCTGGGCACAATGGGAAGCTACTAAAGGTTTTTTGTAAGAGGGAAAGGGATATGATACAATTTACACTTTAAAAAAATTGCTCAAGCTGATCTGTAGATCAAGCTGCCTTCTTCTGTGTAGAGAAGAAGGCTTCAGAGTAGAAGCAGGAAGATTATTCAAGAATTCAGAGGCAAAGACAGACGGGAAGGATGACAGCGGCTTATCTTGGTGACTGGCACAGAAACTGGAGGGAAGGGGACAACTCTGGGTAGGTATTAAGATAAAATTGATGTGACTTGATTATGAGTGATTTTCTTCAGGCAGGGAAAGGGAGGCATGAGGGATGACTTCCAGTTTCTTGAATTTACAGTGACTGAAATTAAATGAAAAGAGGACTAGGTGAGAGAGAAGGAACTAAGAATTCTTTTTGTGCATGTTAAATTTGAATTGCCTTGGAGAGTTCAACGAATCATGTCAAATGAAGACCTATAATTCTGGTGTTCAGAAAAGAAGTCTTGGCTAGAGATGTAAATTTAGACAATAGTGTGGGCATCGACACTGCTTTTGAAGCGTGGGGATGAGATCAGCTATCTCTAATGTCCTTCTAGCTCTGATAAATCTTACATCTACTAGCCTGGGGAATAGACACCAAAAGCCCACCATATTCTATGTGTGTTTAACCAGGTTTGACCAATTTGTGTTCCTCCATGCCCTGTGTTTTGAAGCATGCCAGTCCATCCTGCCCTCCTCAGCTGGGACACCACTAGAAAGTCTCCCTCAATTCCTTAGACTTGGGCTGAGCTTCCTCCCAAATCACTTCTCTTGCTTATTGAATCTATTTCCTACTTTATGTAAGAAAGCTGCCCTGCTTTGCCTTCCTGAAGCTGATTCTTCCTCTAGTGAGCTCCCGGCGTCTCCCTGAAGAGGTCTCAAGGAAGTCCAAACAGAGGGTTATCTCTGCTTCCCCACCTGATCCAGCCTGGTCTTTGAGATACTCCACTCCCTTGGTTTATTTCCAACCTTGTAGAAATAGTACCAGGCTCCTGTATCACTTCATAGAGCCCTGGACACTGGCCTGACAGAGGCTTTGGAAAGTGGAGGGAGTGAGCGAAGCAGGGAGAGCAGCAGATGCTGGCTCCTGGCAACCTGAAATTGGAGAAGGTCCCCAGACCATGCGAGGGGGATTGTCTTCCCGACCTCTCACCTCCTGAAACCCCAGGTCATCTTCCTCTGTTTACTGAGAACACGTATGTGAGAAAAACAAGGCCTGACTGGGCCAGGGAGTTGTGAAGGAGAGAATTTGAATTTTATCGGTTTTGACATTTCTGCCCTGGTATGTGTGACTGTTCTTACACATATGGATTGGATCAAATGAGATAATTTATGCAAAAGCACTTTGAAATTTTTAGAGGGCTATCCAAGCCATTGCTTGCTGTTATTATTACCATTACACAGGACAGTTTTCCTCCTTAACATCACCCAAGTATTTGATTAAAATTAGGTGACAAATTGACAGAACCTATAAAGTGCTTTCTTGTGTAACTTGTCATCTCTACCTGTGGTGACCATATGGTCTGTTTTCCAGGAGAGCCCAGATTTCTTGTAATTTTATTTTTTACAACAAAGATGATTTGTTGAATTCCTAACTGTCATTTCATTATTAGGCCTCTATACAACTTCTTTCAAAAATAAATTCATGTCTGAATAAGAACCATTACTTTGGACTGTGCATACATTTTCTATGTTGAAAAACTTACCTCTAGGTTTAATACAGTCATCCATGCAGAGTGGGAAGGACTCAGACAACAAAGAGCACCCCATTTCCTTTGGGTACCCCACCTGGCAGGAGAGGGAAACCAGAGGACAAAGAATTTCCCCCCTTCTAAAATGAATGGCCTCCAGTCAGAAGTCCTGTGCAGCGCGCTGTTATCCTGGGACAGCCACCCTGGATTTAGCTGGATGACAGTAGAAGGTAAAGAGAAAAGTGAGGACTGGCTAACGTATATGGACCCTTGTTAGTTCCCCTTCCTTTATTTTCTTTCTTTGATTATTCAACCCTTTCCAATAGGGCTCTGTCCTGAAGGGCTGGCTGGCTGAGGGTGCCTAACAACACCCTAAGGTGCCATCTCACACTGCTGGTTCAGGCTGTCTCACCCCCTGGTGGAGGAGAGGAGAAGGTGACAGGGTAGCCCTGGTCAGGGGAAAGGGCTTAGAGAGAAATACCCAGCCACAGTGGCATCTCTCTGGTTCTCACTAGCAATACCGTCTTTGTTGTCAGGAATAAGCCAAGACTGAAACTAAGTGGGAGGGACGGTAAGTGGCCTGAATGTTGCCTTAGGTCTGTTCTTTAGGGAGGAGGTTTGTGGATTTCCTCTCTGAAGCACCCCCTCCTAACGTACTCTGAGTAACTGGCCTGCCAGGCATCTTAGAGGTGTTTTACAAATGGTGCCTCCTCCACACCTTTTCCTCTCCCGTTCAGAACACGTTCTCTTTTTGGCAGCTTTCATGTAAAAAAATCTTACTATGTGGGCCTAGTTGGTATTGCCCCATGAAAGTCTCAAAGAGAAGCTCACTTTTGTCTCGAAGTCAAGAAAATGCCAATGAGTAAGAGAAGGATTTGTATTTAAGCTTCAATTAAATCCAGTCCTGACTCCACCACCATCCAGCACTGTGAGTTAAAGGGCCAGCGAACTCCCCAGACCTTACTTTTCTCAACTGTGCTGTGGAGGAAGGGTTCTTCCACAGTCTTCACTGAGTTTCACAATTTAAGTCTCCACACCCAGTTCTCCCATCAGAGTGCACAGCTCCAAGTTTTCTGCCTGTATGAATCAGAGGTTTGATGAATGTTGGGACAAACACCTGCTAGGTGCTTGGCACTTTCACACACTCTTTTCTCATGAAAACTTATCTTCCAAACAACACTATTGGGATGAGATGAGATGAGATGATGTGTACAAAAGCCTCCAAAGGAGAGAATGATGGCTCTGTGTCTCAGAGAGTTCACACACTTTCCTTAAAATCACCTTGATGAGAAACAGCAAAACAGGATTTTAACCCTGATGTTATGATTTTGCATTAGTGTTCTTCCGAACATATCACAGCAATCATGTTCAAGCATTCTTTAAAACAACAAAACCTAGAACATCCTACAATCCCATAAACGCCAAGTCTCCTGAAATTAAAGAAAGATAAGAAAAGCGTTTTCCCAAAGAGCATGAGCTTGATAATATTCAGATTCATCATTCTCTCCGTTGGATGAGAGTCCTATTTAGAATACATAAAGAACTCTCAAAACATAAAAGTAAAAAAAAATTAATTAAAACATGAACAAATCATGAAGTGACATTTTACTTAAGATGATATTTAGATAGCATAAAAGCAGGTTACCTCATTAGCAATTATTCAGCCCCATTAGCAATTAGGGAAATGCAAATTAGATCCACAATGAAAATCACTACACATCTATAAGAATGGCTAAAATAAAAAATAATAGTGACTAGACCAATGCTGGCAGGGATTTGGAGAAACTGGATCACTTATACATTGTAAATGGGATTGTAAAATGGTATAGCCACTTTGGAAAGTAGTTTGGCAATTTCTTGTAGTACTAAACATACAATTGCCACATGACCCAGCAATTGCACCCCTGGGCATTTATCTCAGAGAAATGAAAACTTATGTTCACACAAAAATCCATACATGAATGTTCATAGCAACTTTATTCATATGGGTCCCAAACTGGAAACAACCCAGATGTCTTTCAATGAATGAATGCCTAAACCAAGTGGTATATGAATACTACTCAGTATTAAAAAAGTAACAAACTACTGATACACACTACAATCTGAAAGCATCCTGAGGGAGTCATGCTCAGTGGAGAAAAAAAATCCCTAAAAAACTGCATACTGTATGATTCCACATATAGAACATTCTTGAAATGGAAAACCTATAGAGATGGATAACAGGTGGGTGGGTTGCCAGGGTAAGTGGACAGAGTGTGGGGGCAGAAAGGAAGATTTGTGGGTGTGGCACAAAAAGGCAACACAAAAGAGGAGGGAGGCTGTGTTTGCAAACTCTTGCCTATTTTGAGTGTGTTGATGGATCCAATAACCTACACATATGATAAATTTGCATAGAACTCTATGTACACACTCACACACAAAGGAGTACATAAAGTTGGGAAAATTTGCATATGATTGCTGAATTGAATCTATATCAATTTCCTGGTTGTTCTAGTTTTATTGACATATTTCCAGTAAATAAAAATGTAAATAAGCTTCACTTAAGTTGAAGAAACATCCCCGCCACATTACCCCTCATGAGGAAGGAATAGTTGGTGCATCCAGTTCATAAGAAAAAGAAAATTAAGTTTAAAAAAAGTGTCCTCACCACATCTTGCAAACTGGACACTGGTTGAAGAATACATGGAATTTCTCTGCATTATTTCTTACATTAGCATGTGACTCTAAAATTGCCTCAAAATAAAAGTTAAATTTAAAATAAAAGACAGTTCACTCAGGAAATGAAAAGCCAAGTCATACACTGGGAGAAGATATTTGTAATGGATATAGTTGGCAATAGACTTGTGTCTGAATATACAAAAAACCTTTAAAACTCAATAATAAAAGACAAATTACCCAGTAAGACATGGATAAATGACTTGAACAGATACTGACAAAATGATAAACTAACAAATGCATTTTTAAAAGATGCTCAACATCATTAGTTATGAAGAATATGCATATTAAAATTATAATGAGATAAGCTAGATATCCAATAAAAGAGGTTAAATCTGAAAGTCCAACAAAACCAATTCTTGGTGAAGATGTAAAAAACTAGAAATTTCATACTGTGCTGGTTAGGTGTGAGTGAAAATGGGAAAATTTGGAAAGTAATAGCTTTTTTTTTTATCCTTACTATATTATTCATCAATTTCATTTTTCAATGTTACCAAAGAAAAATGAAAATATAAGGACATAAAAAGACATTTGTGTTAATTTCATAGCAGCTTCATTGATGGTAAAATTTTGAAAAAAATACAAATGTTCATCAACAAGTAAATGGGTAAATAAACTGTAGTATATTATTCTATGGAATACTACTGTTCAATAAAAAAAAAATGAAGTACTGCTGACACATGTGACAACGTGGATGAATCTCAAAATCATCATGCTTAATGAAAACAGACATAAAAGATCACATACTGTATAATTCTATTATATGAATTTCTAGGAGGGGCAAACTAATTTATAGAGGCAGAAAGCCAGCAGCAGTTGCTTGCAGGAGTGGGGCGTGCACATGGTCTGCAGGAGCATGTGGATACGTTTAGAGATGATGGAAACATTTTATATCTCAGCAGAGATGGTATCAATTCACTAAAACTCATCACATTATATACTTTAAATGGATGTCTTTTTATATAAGTCATAATTAATTACAATTGATTGTAAAAATAAAAAAATGTTTTAAACTATACAAATTTTGTAAAATATTGAAACTCTAAACTAGAGAACAAATTTCTGAAATTTTCATGAGACTGTAAAGTGAAAGGGTAAAGAAAGGTAATGAGAAAAAAATATATAGGTTTGAAGGCCAGGTTATGGAAACTCAACATATGATAATCCCTGTCCTCAGTAACAAATGGAAATGAAGCAACAATTTAAAACAGAAAAGTAGTAAAAAATACAGGTGATGGATTATTTAGAGATAAAGATGGATCTACACATTATATAGTTAATAATAAAGTATAAGTAATTTCTCAATCTGTGTGAAAAATAAAATATGTATAAGGTTAAACATAGAAAACAAAGAAAATAACAAAAAAGGCACAAAGTGTAAAATATGGTATATCAGACATGAGACTAAGTATAATATATAACATTAAAAATAAATGAATTAGTCTTCATTATATAAAATATTCTGAACTTCTAAAATGATGACAATTTATACACAGATGTTTGATCTTTCTTCCAGTTTTGACTGAAGTGGCCTAAGAACATAGACCACAGAAAAGTAGAAGGAAACTTGCAGAATTTCTAGATGTTAGGAAAAAATAATTCAATTCTCTTCAACTTTGAAAAATTGGTACATATAACATAAGACTGTCCTTAGTTCTTAGGAATGATGACTGGCTAGAAGGGGTAACTACAGCATAACATTCCCACAAGAGTCTCTTCAATCACTGCATCTCAGTGATAATCAATGACAATATATTTTGGAATCCAGAAGTAGACAGGTACATCCAGTTCAAAGTCAGCACAATAGTAAAAATGGGTTTATTTGGGCCTCCCTGATGGCCTAGGGGTTAAGTCTCAGTGCTATCACTGCAAGGGCCTGAATTCAATCCCTGGCCAGGGAGCTGACCCACATACAGTGCAGCAGAACCTCCTGCCTCCACCCACTGCTCTCCTCAGCAGTGTATTTCAGTAAATCTGCCTGTTCTGCTCCCCACTGTCTCTGATGAATCCTCTCACCCCCCTGCACCTATGGCCTACACCCAGGTTCTTCTATGCAAAAATAAATAAAGGAAACTTAAAAAAAAAAAAAAAAAGATTTATTCCTATCAAACAACAGGGATTCCTGTTGTGGAAAATGGCAGCCTCAGAGTATGAGTGAATATTGAACAAGAATACTTACTGGAGGGCCTCCCCGGTGGCGCAGCGGTTGAGCGCTGGGTTGCGAAGCTGCCCGCAGCCTCCGCAGCTCCGGTTCGATTCCCGGCTGCTCCCCGGCCACTGGAGGAGGGTCCCACATGGCGCGCAGACCTCTCCTGCCGCCCGCTGCTCCCCTCAGCAGTGTACTTCAGTCCTTCTGCCTGCTCTGCTCCCCTCTCTGGCTCTGGTGAATTCTCTCACCCTCCCGCGCTTCTGACTGTACCCAGTGCTTGTATAAATAAATAAATAAATCTTAAAAAAAAAAAAGTACTTAAAAAAAAAAAAAAGAATACTTACTGGAGAAAGGGCAGTCTATTAGGTCATGGTGTTGGGAAAGTTGGATAGTCACATGTAAAAGAACAAAACTAGATACCTAGCTTACACCACTCACAAAAATTAACTCAAATGGAATAAAGACATCAGTATAAACCCCAAAGCCATAGAACTCCTAGAAGGAAATATAAGGAGAAAGCTCCTTGCCTTGAGCCTTGACAGTGAATTTTTTGGATTTGACACAAGCAACAGAATAAAAAGTAAATAAGTGGGACTACATCAAATAAAAATAGCTTCTGCATTGCAAAAGAAACAATCAACAAAAAGAAAGGAAGAACAGGGATAATATTTGTAAGCTATATCACTAACAAAGGGTTAATATTCAAAATATAGAAATAACTCATACAATTCAATAGCAAAATAACAATAACAACAACAAAACAAAAAACACACAAATGATCTGATTAAAAAATATAGGCGAAGGACCCAAAAAGACCTTTTTCTAAAGATACATGAATGACCAATAGAGACATGAAAAAAATGTTCAACATTACTAGTCATCAAGGAAATGCAAATCAAAGCCACATGGAGAAAATCACCCCGTCCTTTTGAGAATTGCTATCATCCAAAAATCAAGCGACAGTGTTGGTGAGGATTTGGAGAAAGGGACCCCTTATATATACCATTGGTGGATTTTATAAATTGGTGCAGCCATTATAGAAAACAGTATGGAGATTCCTCAAAAAATCAAAACTAGAACTATCATATGCTCCTGCAACATTATGTTGAAGAGCTATCTGTATTCCATGTTCGTTCCTGCATTATTTATAATAGACAGCATATGAAGGTAACTTAAGTGGCCATCAAATTATATATATATAACATATATATTATGTAAAAGATATATTTCATTATATAAATATATGTCTAGTAAAAACATAAATAAGCTTAACTTAAGTTGAAGAAACATCCCACCACATTATCACTCGTGAGGTAGGAATAGCCAGGTGCATCCAGTTCATAAGAAAAAATTTAAGTTAAAAAAAGAAATATCCTCAGAACACTATACCTCTAAAAGAAGAACATAAGAAAAAAATTAAAAAATTTAATAGAGATAATAAAGCTAAGAATTGATCCTTTGAAAAAAATTAAGTATCAAATTACTAAAATTCTAACAAAAATACAGCAAATTAGACCACAAGAAAAACAATTTAGGAGTTGTGTGTGATTTTCTGTTGATCAGTTTGAAATTCTCAATGCAATGGTCATTTATAGAGAAAAATTTAAAGAAATAAAATCGACATAAGATGAAGTAAAAATCCCTTATTAAGCAATAATTATGGGTAATAGAAAAAGCTGTCAGAAAATTATCTCTGCCAAAAGCTCCAAACCCCAAAGTTTTTTAAAGCAAATTTAACTTTTTTCATGAAAAATAATTCTTTCCTGTTATGTAAGTTACAAAATAATGAAAGTATTCCAATTTATTTTATGACTCTACATATCTCTCAAGCTTGGTACTTCTAAAAATGAAAAATATCAGCCAATCTTACTTTCGACTGGACTACAAATCAAATCCAGCAACTGATTTAAATGAAGAACACAGTAGAATCAAAAATGGCTTGTTGATAGAAAGTCTATTGATATAATTCATCATCTTTATAAATCAAAGGAGAGTGAGTCAGAAGATTATCCTACTAGATGCCAAAATATGTTGGATAATTTTTGATATCATTCTTGATTTTAAACAAAAATATTTTCAAAGAAACATTTTAGCAACAAAGAATAGAAGACATCTTTAAGCAGATGAAGAATATCATATGGCCAGTATCATATTTAATGGGGAAACCTGGATATTAAAGTCAGACCTAGATATGTGAGCTTGCTATCATCATGACTTTTTAATATTTTCCTGGACTGCTTAGTCAACAGTATGTCAACAGAAAGAAATATGGAGTATAATGATTGGAAAGAAGAGAAAAATTTTTATTTGCCTAAGAGGTGACTACAATAATATCCTTGATGGACTTGGGCTTTTGCAAACCAAACCCTCCTTATTTTCTGCTTTTTGTACTGTCTCATGTCTCCCCTGGGGCAATGAGTACACTGCCTTCTATCTGCTTGAAGTAAGGAGAGAAGTTAAAGGCAGACGTAATGGGAAGAAAGAAAAGAAAAACTGAGAATAGTTTAATATGACTACACACACACACACACACACACACACACACACACACACACCGAAAAGAATCTGGAGGGCTATGACAACAGGGTTCAATTCTCAATGGTAAAATAACAAATAGTTTTCCTTTGTTCTTTTCAACAATTTCCAAATTTTCTACAGTGAACATTTATCACTCATTACCGAGAGAGAGCACCAGGGAGGGATTAAAAATCTAGTTAGAGCCACACGGCTTGTTCTCATATTGTATAATTCATCCCAGTTTGGCTCTGGATTTGTTAAATGCAAGATTTTAGATTCCAGGACCCAAGTTGTGGCTTAATCCACAGATTTTTCTCCTTTTTTTTTTTCCCAAATATGGATTACTCTCTGGCAACACTAAATACTGGACTCTGAAATGAATAATTGTGCTCGGATAACTTCTCTGGTGACTGGAGATTTCTTTGAGTGCCAAATTTTGCGGACTATAGGGCTGATACAATAATAATCTTATGTATTCTATTAATTCTTTGAAATCATAAAAAATTGGGGCTCCTGAGAGGCCATGAAGGAAACACACCCATTCCCAGGGAAGAGAAGTAAATCTGCAGCTGCTAAAGGCTAAGACCCTTGGTTGAGCTTGAGCACAACTGGAAATAGGGAAATGAAATTGGGACACTAATTTCTTTGCATATCAAGTCACAGGAAAAACTAAACATTTGAATTCAACTTTAATTTCTCTGGGCTCTTAATGTCATAAGGAGATTTAACGTTGGACTTTCATTCCTTTGGACTGAAACACTTCTTTGGACTGTCCTTAGAAGAGGATTGTTGGAGTTTTGGATCTTAGTTTCTTCCTTGGAATTTCCTAACGGGAGGGAGTTTATATGTATATTCAAATGTGGTCCCTTCCGCATTACTGATATTCTGTAATTGGGTATTTTTATACTCTTATTTAGCCACATTGTATAATCTCTGAGAAGGGTTGTATTTAAGAACATGATAGGGGGTGGGTGTTGGGCAGAGAAAGCCAAATAGGGCTTTTATTTGCTCTTAACTAAATGAATATACTTTTTGGACCCCTTCACAATCCTCTGAGAGCAAATTGTAAACTGCCAATCTGCAGAAGCCTCCTCTGAAGGAACCATGGCTAGCACTGTGGGGCTGACCTTATGAAGATGGGAGCAGCTCTGTTATATGGAAAATCTCTCTCAGGAAAATGGCCACACCTTGGATGACCATAGCTGAACGGTTAAACTGGGTGGGTTAGGAGAACAAAGAGTTGGAACGTGCTAGGAGAAATCACTTCCCTCCTCTTCTTATGTTTCCACGACTAATACTGCTGGCCCTCCTGCCCCTCAGCCCTCATTCCCAGGAGCAGGAGGGAGTTGCTTGCCCAGGAAATGGCCTACTTCAGAGATGCTTCTCAGTTGGGTGGAGCTCTGTGATCAAAGCCTGTAATAGAAGATTCCTCCTGCCTCTCAGCCTCGATTCTTGCTGAGTGCTCTGCTGTGAAAACTCACACTGGTACTTGGATGGGCTGCCCCAGGGTCTTCACTGACATGCGTTTTGTTCCCTTGAGGTGTAAGGTGGGAATGTTAATAGCTCATTGCAGTTATCAGCCATGATCCCCAATAACCTTTAACAGCAATAAAACCAACACCTTCCTCTTCATTTTCGTGGCTCTGGCAGGTTCTTCTCGGGGAAGAACAAGGAAGTTGTTTGTTTACTCAATAGAGCCTCAGATTTAAAGGATGGATAATAAGTACCCTTACCACACAAAGTTGTGTGGAAAAGTTAATGGATATCAGACGTGAGAATATTGTGTAAATGGATATCCATTACACTCTTTGGCCAGTGATCATTGCTACTTTTGCATGTGCTAAGTTACAAAGAAGTCAGAGGAGCAGCTAGCAGCCCTAGCCTATCAGCAGAGCTACCACTTTGAATGGCCCCCACTCCTTGACACACTGTTCTGTGCTAGGCCACTCAAGGTAATATCCCACTTTGAGCACCTCTTGCTTTATTCATCCCGCAACTTTACTCAGGGCATTGGGAAGAATGTGAAGTTCCTGGGATGAGGCTGCGATGTGGGATGCCTGGAGGTCATTGTCATAGAGCCATTACAGAGAAAGAGAGAGAGAGAGAGAGAGAAAAACAGAGAGAGAGAGAGAAAGAGAGAGAGAGAGAGAGAGAGAGAGAGAGAGAGAGAGAGAGAGAGAAAGAGAGAGAGAGAGAGAGAGAGGAGTAGCATTTGTTACTGATAATGACTTACTGAAGAGAGTTGAACTGGCTGCCCACACTCTGTATTCTTCTTTCAAGGTTGGAAGGGGCCACAGGTTACCCACTTCCTCTCTTCTAAGTTGATATCTTTGTGTGTCAACTTCCCATTAGCTATTCTGTCGACACCCCGTGCAGCCCAGCTGCCCCGCAAACCTTATCCCCCAAGCAGAGATAATGAGACAGTGCTACTTATATAACCTGGTCTGATTAGAGTCTCAGATCTTTGCACCTCAACAGCTGTGTGTTGTCACCAATGGAAATTTTTAACTCGTCTGCCAATTCCCTGGTCGCCCAAATAAGTGGCTGAAAGAGTGGCTGCTGTTTCATCATTTATTAGAACAGAATTTAGGTTCTGATAAACCCTAATGCTGAAAATTAGCTCCGAGGAAACTGCTGCTGCAGTTCTTGGTCTCTGGCTGATAGGAACAAGTGGAATTTATTCAGGTGGGTTTTTTTTTATCCTGTAGCCAGTTCAGCACACAAATTACTTTAGAGCTATTTTTAAAAACGTAATAGGACCAATACTTTGGAGAGCCAGATGCAGTGTGAGGAGGATCAGAAAGCATCTATTATGGGCTCGACATTCGTTTTCCCACAAAGTCTCCAATGATATTGAAAATTCTTTTCCTGGTCTTCCTGGTGACTTAGCCACGAGGCTGGAATCCTCTGGGTGCTGGCAAGGCTTGCCATAGCTGAAGTCGTTCTTGGATATTACCAAAGTGGGATATTACCTTTGCCTGCAAAGCCTTGTTGGAATTAGCCTTTTGAGATGGGCAAAGTCAGGGACATCTCTGACTTTTGAGGCTGTGAGTTACATTGCGAGGTGACCCACCTCTGCCCCTGGCCCCCCTCACAGGCCTGCAATCTACTCATTCAAAACTTTGATCCTTGAACATTCTTTCGAAGTCTGCAAAGAAATAAGCTTTGCATCCTAGATGGTGTGTGTTCAAGTGTCTCATATCCATTTTAGCTGGAACAAGACAGAAATTTTTTTCAAACACACTCTAGAACTTTCCTTCTTGTTTTAACATCATGGAGCATAAACCCTCTTCTTTTCCCTTTTTTTTTTTTTTAAAAGATTTATTTATTTATGCATACAAGAGCTGAGGTACAGGACAGAGGTGCGGGGGTGAGAGGATTCACCAGAGACAGAGTAGGGAACAGAACAGGCAGACTGACTGAAGTACACTGCCAAAGAGAGCAGCGGGCGAGTCAGGAGAGGTCTGCTGTGCCATGTGGGTATCTCCCTGGCCGGGGATCGAACTTGTGCTGCAGAGGCTGAGAACAGCTTCATGAGTTGCACCACCAGGGAGGCCCTAAACCCTCTTCTGATCTCTACTGACTTCTGACTCCTTTATGAACAATTCTTGGAGGTTGTGATAAATTCTACCCCTTGGCCTTTCACTTTTCTGAACAGAATGATCAATAGATGAACAGAAAACACAACATTCCCAGCCTCACAGGGAAAGGAGGAGGAGGCAACTGGGCCAATTTGTAAGACACAGTTCCCGGCCTCACTGGAACTTACCATCTAGTTGAACAGATTCCTTTATTTTCCCCATCAGGAAAAGTTTTCTTGTTTCTCGCCCAAGCTATTGTTCATTTTGGCCACATTCCTTCCAAACCTTTCCAAGTTCTCCCAAATCTTTCTTTGTTTCCAAGGCCCTGCTTGAATCTCATACAGGAAAACAATAATCTCATTTTAAAGATTTTTAAATTAAAAAGAAATAACATCTTGCTTATATTATTTTAAAATTCAAATGGGAAATCAAGGGAATTCAAGGCAGGGTGAGACTCTGGCTCTGCCACGGCCAAGCTGTTAGACTGCTGGCCAGGCCCTAACTCATTTCAATCTCGGTGAAGGCACTTCTCAAATGTGGACAGCTGCAGGCGAGTAGGCCTATCAGAGACCCAGTATAGAAAACACTTTGTACTGATTTTCTTAAAGTGAAAAGTTAAAAACATCTGAACCCTGTTGTCTTTTTATGGATGATAACAAAAAGGCCTATCGTTCTCAGACATAGTAGCAGAGCTCACCTTCACCTGAGGCCTCTCCTTAGAACCTGGCCTGCCGGCAACCCAGGTCCACGTCCACCCCTTTCCTACCTGAAGATGACCTGTGGGCCTATAAACTCTCCTTTTCTGTGAGTTCCCCGCCTCTGTGAGGAGTAAACAGCTCTTTCTGTTTCCAGACCCTGGAATTTCAGATCTCAGCTGATCCTGGAAGCTCTGTGTCCTCTGCCCAGCTGTGCTTGTGTTACACAGAGAGAACAGGTGCCCTGCATTGCACCTATTTTGGACAAGGCATGGCTTCCAAGATAAAAATGGAGTCTCCGGTGGACACAAACCAGGACACTCTATCAACATTCTTTCTGATAACGGCAGACTGGACTTTCTCCTTCAATTTATCTTTCTATATCTTTTTTTTGTCATCAAAATCACCAGAGGAGAAGGGGCCAACGCTAAATCTAGTTTAATTCTTCAGATCTTCTAATCTAAGAAACTTTAGCAAGCCTTTTCAATCATTCCCTGCTGACGATCACCTATTAACATTTTGTAACTGGAAAGCATTCCCTTTCTCTCAGGGCTGACCCCCTAATGCCTGATCAAGAGCACTAAATTCTAAGTAGCAAGCTCTGCTCTGTTCAGTGCATTCACAGGTGTCATCTCACAAGCTTCTCTCACACCCCCTCATGGTGAGCAGGAGTCAGCCCATTTTGCAGATTAGAGAATGGAGACTCGGAGCAGCCAAGCACTGATGCCATCAAACTGAGATAGAAGAGTCCTTCAAAGTCCTTCCATTGCAGCCCAGCTGCCTGCTGTAGACATCACCAACCCTGCATTCTTTGGAGGCTGACACAGCACCCAGTGCATGTGACCCACTGTGCTGGCACTTGCCAGGATGAAGAAGTACCTTGTGCAGGTCCTAAATGCAAGAAGTTGATTCTGGGACTTAGGCATCAGCAGGCAGTTTCACTTGGCATTTCTATCCTTACTTGAGAAAGGACAGCACGAAGGGACAGTAGCATGTTGATGGGGTTTTCTCAGTTACAATGGAAGACTTTGCTTTTTAGAAAACTAGGTTAGGACATGTTGGGGAAAGCATGCTTCCCAGACTTGCTCCTTTTCTCGTTTCTAGTGCAAACACAGCCCTCTGTTGGGCTGAAAGAATCCAGTGCTTATTAGAGGAACCTGGAGCACTTTGCCTAAGGCTTTGTGTCTCCTTTGCTCCTTTCACGCCTCCTCCACCTGCTGCCTCTGCCATGGGCTCCTTCTCCTCTGCCACCCTGATGAATGTCAAGGTGAGGCTCCGCATTCTGCTGTCATTTCCCAGGAATGGATGCCATCAATCATCTGTCCTGTGTTCCCACAAAGGAACAGCCTCCTCTTCGCTCACCACATCAAAATACGTCCTGCAGGACAGAATGTTGGTGTTACTTCCTATTTCTCTTTGACTTCTCCTCCTTATGCCTAAGGCCATTGAGAATTCACTTAACTGAACTTTTCTTTGGCATGTTCCATGACAGTATACACTGCCACACTAGAAACTTCTTCTGTTCTCTGTTTCAGGATCACATACATACTGTGTTCTTTCTTTGCTTCATCTCTTCTCCCTTTGACTTTCCTACTGAACAGAGAAGGGTCAAACAATTAAGAAGGAGAGTGGTTATTAGCATGGAAACTATTCTTGTAAATTACTGTAGGCCCATGGCCAGTATAATCAGAGTCAAAATAGAGGAAATATTTAGCTTAATGAATGAGCATTTCCCCAGGCCACTGGACATACCAACTCCACTAAACCAGAAGGAAGGACCAGTTTCTGTTGTAGAAGGCTTATTTTATACAGAGATTTCTTTTGGGTTTCCCTGCAAAGCCAGAGTAAGTTTCCCAGAACTGGTTCGATGTCTGTTCTCACCTCTTGAGTGAAAGCTAAGTATTTCTCTCTTGCTCTCACTGAGTAAACTCAGCAAACTTAGGGAGGTGATAGGTTCTTGAGTCTCAGCCCACACATACAAAGAATGGTGGAGACAAGAACCAGTTGCTCTATATTCTCAAAATAAAAAAGGGAAGGTATCAGAGCATCACGTAGTAGCTGATTTGGGGGCTGATGTCATGGAAATCTCGATGTCCTGGATTTTTCAGGACAACCTCAATTTCAGATATACTTATACTTGACAAGTTATGCATTCTGATTTTTGGCTTACAAAATATGATCACCTTGGTTATAGGTTAGCTGTGCTATGTGAGGTCATTTTGGTAATTTGATTTTTCTTGGACAGTGTCAAATATGACTCTGAATCCTTCAAAACTGCATGTTAAATGAATCATATTATTGAGAAGATACAGTACAGTTACCAGGTGGTTCCACTAATAATTAGAAACACATTTCTATATTTCATAGAACCAAGGAGAGGAAAACATCACCAGGAAAATGTTACATGTGGGGACAATTATTCAATAGGTCCTTGGCTGGGATTTGTGGCTATGAACATAATTCAGAGGCAAAATGAAACACTGGAATAATAATACATGAAGATTTCTTTCATTGATGCTGAATTATAGAACATAGGAATTAACGTTTAGCAAAGCCTTGATTATTTAAGGAATGATGACCCAATTTGTAGAGTACCAAGACTTTTCCTCCCTTTTCTCATTTCCATAGTCCAGTGTTGCTCGAATTTAGAAAGTAGGAATATAAAGGGGAAAAAAAAATGAAGAAAAAATCCTTAAAAATCCACAGACTTTCTTAAATCTTTGCACTAAGATTTGCATCGAACTAAAATATTAGATTAAACTTTTTTTTAATATCCAAAAGGGCATGTTTATTATATAAAAAAAGGAATGGAGAAGATGCTTGCACAGACACAAGTGGGCAGGAAGAGCTGAAAGGGACAGGCTTGTTAAGAGACGACTACGTAGTCACACAGGTGGGCAGGAGAGTTGCCTAGATTAAATTCTTATGTTTTCATACATGCCTATTTAAAATGAAAACAGTAAAATAAAAGCAATCAAAAATCATAGCATCAACAGATTGAATATTAACCACATTCCTTTGCAGTGAGGGATGTTGTCATTTTGTTGAAACAACTTGGCGCTGTGCAGTTAAGCGGCGGCGAACCAAATATTAGCGATCGCAGTGAGAAACCCACACCTCACCACTCCTCCCACAGGACCTCGTGCTCCTCCCCCCGAGCTCTATGAACCCTCACCTGAGGAAAATTGCCTTTCTCCATGTAAATTGATTTTTTTTTTCTGCTCCATGTTCTGCAAGTGCAAGAAGACATGTGAAACCACAGTGGGTCAGATACGTTTCTTGCTGGAAAGAGTTGTCGCTAAAAGAACTTAGGGTATTCATTCAGTTAGATCAACTTTTGACCTCCTTTCACTGGTTTCTCATCAGCTATTAGAGGGTTCTTTAAAATATTGCATTTCTAGAAGTGTCTGTATACTGCACAAGTGACACAACCTTTCCCAAAGACCCCCACTTTGGTCTCTGAATGCCTGGAGCACGTCTATTAGGAATCCCTGCCATTGTAAGTGGATCCACTCGAAGGAGCAGCCAACTCACGTATTGTGATGTAAATGGTGCTGTTCCACACCCAGCACTTTCCTCCTCTAAGTGTTTCACAAACACTGACTAATTAATAAAATCCTCTATTCAGTGCTGCTGGGGGGAAGTTGTAAGGGAGGAGCGATGGGTGGTTTTTCACATAAACACATGTTAATTTTTATCCAAAGCTAAGAAGAAAGAAACAAAAATGTCAAGAGTTGAATACTTACTGTGTTTGCCACTTTCACATTATTTTATTTAAACTTCACAAAAATTTTGGCAGGAGAAGAACCTTGGCTAAAAGATCTTCTTATCATTTTTACAGATGGTGAAATTTCAGCTCCTGAAGATAGTTTTCTAATAGTTATAAGGAGTGGGGAGAGGATTAGAACTCAGGCCTGCTGATTCCCAGGGCTCACCCTTTTCCTGCTACTCTGCAGTGCATAGAGTAGAAATTTAGTCTTTTTACTGTATTACTCGTTATCATTTTTATTGGTAACAGCAAGTATTAATTTTTATGACCATAATATTTCAAACATACAAATGTCTCAATCTTTGAGGCAATTCGAGTTCTATGCAGCCATTCTACTCTTCCTTGGTTCAGAAATGGTAAATATTTGGATTTGCTAGTAGAAGTCATTCTGGTCTCATTTTGGTCTTAAAAGCAATTTTTCATGGGTTCACACTCTTGGTCTGGTGAAAATATGGAACTGAAAACAATGCTTTCTTTATCCTCCAAAGTCTTATTCATGACACATGACATGCCAGATGTTCTGGTCCATGATAAAAAACATTCTTAATTTTGAATGGAAGAAAGCCGGTCTGGTGATTGGGACACATCCTTTACTCGTTCTTTTCTTCTATTAATGTCATTTTCACTTACAAAGAAATGGGACTGTGGCTTCTCATCCGTATACCATTCCCCAAAAGGAAGAGCACTGAAGAGATATTTCCTGGGCACAAGACCTATGGCTCTATCTTAATTTTCACTGTTCATTCAAAGCATTTCCCTGGGAAAATATGGTTCCCATTGCTGTTCAATATTTTATACACAAAACAGACTGGGGTGGGTCTCATTCACTCACTGCTTCCCTTCTGAGCCGCTGGCTGGGAAGCAGCTGGGACAATGAAAGGAAGGTGTTAACTGACCCCCAGGTAAGACCAGGTACTATAGTTCTGCCTTTTTAATTGTAACATGCTAAACTTGAGGTTTAAATAGACGTTGAAATAACCAAAACAAAGCAGCAACAGTGATGATCCAGAGGATACTGAGGTTCAGGGCCTGTCCCCACCGTGCCCTGGCAGGGGCAAGGGTGGGGTGCACACCCACTCTGTGGGGCTTGGAAGCACAAGCCATTGTTGAATCCAGTGAGCCTCTGTCACATGTAGGCAAAATACAGACTCGTTCAATTGTTAATTTTTTATAGAGTAACTGACTGATCTGTACCAAGTACTGGTCTAGCTTAAGACTGGAGTAGTGAGGTGAATAGAACAGAAACAAAAGTTCAGCATTTTTGGAGCTTCATACTCTAATGTTCATATGCTTTTTTCCCTTTAATCATATTAACAACAGTATATAACTATATAATAAAGATATATACAAAACACATACACTCTCTGAAATAAGCATTTCTGCTAGCATGGTACATGGTTCTAGACACTCTTCTCAAACTTTTGACAGTTCCAGACGCTGGCCCAGTACCCTGGTACTTATCAGCTATCTTTTCATTCTTGCCTAATTGGTCTCCTTGCCGCCAATATCCTCTTGCTCCTACCCATAATCCACCCTGTAGTTAGCATGTCTCTCTTTGAATTAAGGCCCTCTGAACAAAGGGTCAAGAAAAAGACAAAACTTACAAGCTAACCATAGATCAAAGGCATGCAAGCAGGGAAGGGGGGGAGAGCACAAGGGACTATGGTGATGGGTGGCGGGTGCCATGGTGGTGGGGGAACTATGGGGACTACACCTGAGGGGAGAAATCAAATACTGTCCAAAATTAACAGCGTAAGAAAATAAATATAAAGAAATTAATTTTAAAATATCTTGTTACCTGAGGCCTCCCTGGTGGCATAAGGGGTTAAACACAGCACTGTGAAGCTGTCCGCAGCCTCTGTAGCATGAGTTCAGTCCCCAGCCAGCTGGGAGCTACCCACATGGCGCAGCAGACCTCTCCTGCCTCGCCCACTGCTTTCATCAGCAGTGTATTTCAGTCAGTCTGCCTGTTCTGTTCCCCACTCTGTCTCTGGTGAATGCTCTCACCCCCCATACCTCTGGCCTGTACCCCAGCTCTTGTATGCATAAATAAATAAATCTTCAAAAAAAAATCTTCTTAACCAATAGTCTTACAAGGTAAAGACTAAACTGTCTGGCATGGTGAGCACAATCCCTTAGGAACTACTTCCATCTAACTCTTAAAGTCTTAAATCTCATCACTCTCTCACATTCAGTGCCTTACAGCCACTCTGAACTTCTTGCAGTTTGGTAAATGCCTAAAGTCTTTGAGATGCACGTTTGTGATCAAGAAGTTCAGTGTTGTATCCAGAATAGGAATGGAATGTGTATTCCTGTAAAATCCCCCAATTCCACTTCTGGAATTCCATCTGAATATCATGAAAATCCACAAGGGATAAGGTCCAGAACCAATGAGCAAAACACCAAGAGATTACACCAGTCAGAGATCTCTTCTTCCTTCATTTCCTCCTATCTTGAGTCTCTTATGTTTATTATATGAGCCATATTATATTATCGACACATTTCATCTTTTTTTTTTTGATTAGTTGACTGACAACATAATCCCTAAGGAGTGGATTCTCAAAGTGATGCTATTTTCTATCATTTGTGACAGATCAGCTACCTCTCCCACATGACAAGGCAGAGCTGCCTCTGGGGATTAGAATTCAGTCTGCTTGTTCACTCCTTCCAGAAGCGTTCGGTGGGCACCTCAGGCAATGAACTCGGAGCTCTACAGAGTGTATTGAGTTAGATATGGTCCCTGTCCTTAGGAGTTTCATTCTAAAGTGGACAACAAATGCATGCAAATTATGCAAGGACACAAAGGGAGATCAGTTAAAAAAGTAAGTGGGATTGCTTTGAGTTTGATGGCCTGAGTTTGATCCCCAGCCAGGGAGATGACCCACATGGCACAGCAGACCTCTCCTGTCTCGCCGCTGCTCCCCTCAGCAGTGTATTTCAGTAGATCCACGTGTTCGGCTCCCCACTCAGTGTCTGTTGAATCCTCTTAACCCCCACACTTCTGGCCTATACCCCAGTTCTTCTACACAAAATTAACAAAGTTTTAAAAAATGTTAAAAGAGTAAGTGGGAAACTTCCATGGTCAGACATCAGCAAAGGCCTACTTGGGTATATGACAGTTAGCCAGAGGCCTAAAGGTGAGAGAGCACCAGGGTGCAAAGATCAAGGAGAACAGCAGTGTTGGGGGGAGCTGGTCATCACACAGAAAAGCATAACCGGGCCTCCCTAGTGGCACAAGGGGTTAAGATGCAAACAATGAAGCTGTCCGCAGCCACTGCAGCATGAGTTCAATCCCGGCCAAGTCACCATTCTCCTGACTTGTCTGTGCTCCCCTCAGCAGTGTTTTTCAGTCACTCCACCTGTTCTGTTCCCCACACTGTCTCTGGTGAATCCGCTCACCCCCACACCTCTGGCCTGTACCCCAGCTCTTGTATGCATAAATAAATAAATCTTTAAAAAAAGAAAAAAAGTAAAGCATGACCACAGTGGCTTTGTGGCTCAGGGATTAGAAAGAGCATCTCACCCACTTGCATAAGGAACACAATTCATGTAGTTTGAAGGCAGAAATGAGATAATCCAATGATAAGTATGCTTATGAGTGTTCTGGTTGAAAATCCCATTTAGGGTCACATTCCTCTAAATATACTTTGTGAATTTCCCTTTATATGTCTTTGTTCACAATGGCCTTCTTATCACCAGTGCTCACCATCAACCTCAATTCCAAAATTCCTTCCATTCTTCAATCTAACCATTCTTGAAAGGCCCAATCCAACACTGCCTCTCCCATGGAACTTTCCCTGACCATCCCAACCCTCCATGTTTCATCTCCTCCAAGCTCCTGGATGAGCTATCTTCTGCGGATTATTTCTTTTAAGGGCATGTGTCTTGCTCTCTTTCTGCGACTTCAGAATAGGCATCAAGTCTTTGTGTTCAGCCTCTAATTCTTTGCCCAGTGTCTGATGGATCAGTTATAACATTTGTTCAACAATTTCCAATCTAAGTAGACCACGCACCTACATCAGAATTCCTTGTAGGCAGCAGCTCTCCTGCCTGCCTGTGACTATGCAGGCATCTCTTAGCAAATCTGTCCCTTTCAAGGGCAGCTCTTGCTGCCCGTTTGTGTCTGTGCAAGTGCCCTTGACCTCCCTCCCTTTTTATAATAAGCCTGCACTTTTGAAAAAAAAAAATATATATATATATTTAAAAAGAATTCCTGATGGGTAAAATCCAACACAGAACTAGGCTTCTTTGAGTTTTTATGAAGGAATTTGATCAGATAGCATAGATGTATAGATAAGGATGGAAAGATGCCTAAAGCCAGGCAATCAGACCTTCTCTTCATGAGCATTTTTGAACATTTTTCATGTAAATGAGAAAATCACCAGACTTAAGAATAAATCCCAAATTGAATATTTTCCCCTTCAAAAAAAACCCCATAGTTCCAATCATTTTTACAGTACAAAAATTTTATTTTTTGTTAGGATAATTTAAAGTTTAAAACTGAAGTAGACATATTCATTTTACAAACAAGATATTCTTTCATAAGTAAGACCATTAAAAACAGTAAACAAAAAAAGCTGTCTTTACAAAAAGCTCTGTGCATAGCAACTTTATACTGTATATAACTGACAAAGCAAAACAATAAAATGAAACTATACAGTTTGAAAATGAAACCTTACTGTACAAAAGGTAGAGAAGATAATGGTTTTTAAACCATGCATATTGAAATGTGCAAAGAAAACTGGGAAAAATTACGATGCTATAACCAAAAAATGAGATAAATAATGAAGCAAATTGTTCCTTTAAATGAAAAATCTTACACAGCTCCTCTTACAAAGATAGGATAGAATTTGTTGTTACCTATAGAAATACTTGTATTCCAAGTGGCACAAAATAACCTGGGACAGGGAGGATTCAACAGCAATGACTAAAGAGGAAGAGGACAGAGTTGCTTTGTTTTCAATTTATTAGTACACTAAAAATAATCCTTACACACATTTGTACAATTATATAGATCTGTTGCTGCCAAGGTTCTAGCTGAATGGTCAAGGATGTCTGGTATTTAGTTACACACATTTTTCGGTGTAAAGCTACCAACAAATTCTACAATCATTTTGAAGACAGTACTGCACTCATCTTCATGCAAGAGCAAAATTCACAGGTTCTAAAAGCAATGCTACTTTAAAAAAAACATTTCCTTATGTTGGATTGGCTCAAATCCAGATCTAAACATGCTTAATTTTGTTCTGCCTTCACTTTAGGATGGGAATGTCTATATTCCTCAGATTTCTCCCCACCCCTCAGGTTTTTCACCAGGAACTCCTTCTCGTGTGCGTCCCTCTGTTTTGGTGCTTTAAGTCCTGACTCTGAGGATCTGTCACCAATAATTATAAGCAAGTCAGGTTTCCAAAACCTTGGATTCTCGTGTGCATAGAAACAATATTTGGGTCATGTTAGTTGGTTCCATAACAGATTAAAGGCAAAATAAGACCAGTGAAGGTTGGATAGGTATGAGCATGTACCCAGGGGCAAACATAAGAGAGGCAGAATTTATGGAGTTGTCCAAAATTGGCCCAGACGCAGCACCAATGTTTTTCCATGACAGCTGCATCAAGAACGCCAAACCCAAGTCTGTGTATAGACTCTACAGTGATGCCAAGGACTCAACAAGGAGAACCCTGGCCTGGAATAAAATGGCATCCTTATTGGCAATCCAAATGAGTCTAGATACATCTTCAGGATCACACAGGCTTTCCAAATTCAGCCACTGCTAGCAGATCCTGCAAGGACTTTCCTCCTAAGAGCTAGTCCCAGGACAGAGCCCATCACAGCGCCGGGTGACTGTGCTGCATAAAACACAGATGCCCCTCATCTCTGACCCTGGCAGGATTCTGGAATGCTCTTTCTTCAAACATCAGAAGAGGATGTAGGGCTTTTAACATCCTCTTCCACTTCCTACCCTACTCTTAACCTAGAAAATGTGTCAAGTTGGATACATACTTTTCCCAAGAGGTTTCAAATGCAATGAAAGAGAAAATCTACAAAGAAGAATGTGGGCATTTTAATATCAATGTTTAAGGGTCCAAGAAACAGAGTTGTCTTCTTCAAACCCTACTTCTGAAGCTCTGCGGTGGGGCAGGTAACCAAAGAAGAGGAGTGTGTGGCTCTGTCAAGGGGGGACTCCAAAGGGGCTGCCTGGATGGGAAAGTCACGTGGCTTTGAATCATCTTTAAGGTGAAATATTTCTCTGGAATGAAATTTAGAGAGAAATTGTCTGCACTGCTCATGGGGGGGGATTCTGAGAGCTAATATAACTTAAAAAATAAAATGGTGACTACCAAAGGGGCATAGAGACTATTTCGAAAGCAGACGGAGCTGGGGATGAATTGGTGGACTTGAGTACTCGTGTATGTGCATGAACTTGAATCTTTGTTTCTGCATCAGCTTGTCTGTAGCAATTACATGAAGTACATGTTCCATGGATCAATCAAATGATGGAAAAAGAGGGGGATGTAGGGAGGGGGATAAGAGTCTAGTAAGTAACTGTAGTAATAATCACACACTGTTTAAACTTGTTACTACATTTTGCATCATTTTCATTTTACATCAGGAAGAGAAATTTCTTTCTTCTCCAAAAAGGTCTTAATCTCTACTTCTACTTACAATAAGTTACACGTTTATTTATTTAAATAATTGTAAAACATTTTAAAATTTTTCCCTTTTTTGTTTTTTTTAAGAGATTAAACTATGAGCAAACACACATACAACAACATTTTATCATTCAATTCAGGTTTCGTTTTAAGAAAGTCTTCCATGCTGGTACCCTGTTTTGTTCATTTTTTTTTCTGCATAAACTAAATTGGTATCTGAAAGGCTTCATAGAAAATAGAAACTTTCAACTTTTTTTTCCTACAAAGAAAAACAAATAGTATCCAAAATATTAAGCATGAATTGTTTGCCAATTTTTTTCTTAAATATTTTACAAACATAGGAAGGTGGTTCTCATAATGTTCATAACAAAGAATTGCATTTCTGCTCTTAGCACTGACTACGTCAATGACATCTTTTGTCCTTCCCCACAAAAGGGTGAGTTTGTGTAGCCACCATCAGGGCCACATGAGGAACATGAGACCAGGTGAGATGCAAGCTCCTGGATACCCAAGTCTGCCCATCATGTTCATTTGGGGGCTCAGCTCTCCCTAAGGAGCTCAGAGTGTTTTCCTCATTATTGGTCCATCAAAGTAAGTAGTTTTGTGCTATAAGAAAGCAGTTCTTCCTCTTCTTTACATCGGGGGCACGACTAGTCCAGTCATGGCTGCAAGGAAAAAGGCAGAGAAATGAAATTGGGAGAGTCTGCACTCAAGCTTATAACCCAGAGAGAGGGACAGGGGGTGGGATTGACAATCTTTACAATCCGAGGAGGTGCTGACCTCAGTGGAGGTGAGAGCCCATTTTCTCCAGATTTGACCTAGCAGACAGGTTATTAGAAGCATCAAAGACCCACCAAGCTCCTGAAATGCAGACAAAGCTCGGTGGATTTTGCTTGAGAGGTCAAGAGTTATGTTTTCTTTTGTTTTATATTAACGGGTTGTATATGTGACATGATAGATATAAACATTCAAACTATATTCAATATATGTAGAAATATATTTTTCATCATTATTCAAACAGTGCATAAATGACAGGGTGCCAAATCCCTCAGCTGGAATAGGAAAGAAAACTCCAGAAGCTGATTCCATTGGGCTGCTTACTGGGCATGTATAACAAATCTTACTTTCTTTCCATCCTAAGTTTCAACCCATTCCAGTTGAAATTGGTTTAGCTTACATATTTTTCTGACTAGCTCATCTTCCCTTGGGGCTCGCTGCTAACACGGGGTGTTCATTCACTAGTAGTGAATGCTGAGGCATGGGAATAGAGGCTTTTAGTTCTTAATTTGGGAGTCACCCCCACCTCCATACTTCACCCCTATGCACATACAGTGTCCAATGTCTCCCCATTTGGTCGAAAGAATACAGATAAGGCTATCGGGGGTCATCATGTTCCAGCATTCTCCTTGACAAGGAAAATAAAGCAGGCTCGGCACAATGTGGAAAAATCATGCAGCAAAAGGCACTCCCCTGGCCTTGGCATTTAGGTAAAGAACCCTTAACAATTTTGTCATTTTTGGAAACAGGCAGCATCAAAACTTCAAATCATATCCAGAATTTGATTCCTTGAGTGTTATTATTCGTATGTCACCTAGGGCTTCTCAAACATCATGGGGCATTTACTGAGCTGTGATGATTAAACTAATAACCAAATGACCAAAATTCTTCCTGCTGCTCCCCATCTCCACCCTCCCTCGCCCTGCTTCCCTTCCTTCTCTCCGTGCCGCCTACTCTTCCTGGGCAAAATTGTCAGCCATCTATTTCCCTGCCCATACAGCCTTTATTGAATGTTTGTGCGATCTGGATTAAGGTCTTACACAGCAAGCAAAGCCTTAATTATTTTTGCCTGTATTACTATATATTGAATCGATGTAACTTTTCAATAAAGGCAGTTCAATTCTGGACACTCCCTGATGATTTGGAGATATAGCAACCCTGGTAATTATCCCAGAGTGTAGGAGGTTATTTTATTTTACTTTTTTCCTGGAGGGAGCTGAAAAATGAATCAGGCATATAGTATATAATATTATCTTGACAGTGTATACTCATCAACTGTTAATGCCTGATGAGTGAGGTAGAGGGTGGGACAGGGAACACAGCAGACAGCTCCCTGGCAGTGGGGTTCTGAAATTTTCAACTTTATCTCATCTATTACACTTAAAACTCATCAGCCTCCTATCTAGGGTCCTTAGAGAGATGCCTAAGGAGTTTATTAAAAGGGCAGTGCTGCTCAAAGAACAAGATCTATTGCATGCTAGAAGAACAACATATTTCACAGACTTTCCTTCCTAGTCTCACATCGGGCACAGCGTGGGCTGGATCTAATCACGCTGACCCCAACGTTCTGCCTGTAGAACCTACAGCCAACACACAGAAAGCAGAAGTTGGGCGGGGAAATGGAAGCATTTTCATGGGGTGAGGGGATGCATCGCTGTACTTTGTCCAATTTCTTTTTACATTTGACATTTCATGGGAAAGCAAGACTCCACTCTGGTGAGCCAGAAAGTAGGTATGGGTAAAGGGTGAAGACTCACACTACTCTTGTCCTAAGAGAAATAGCGGCTGTCAGCACACAGGCCCTGGGGTCAAAATGTCTGAGTTCATGTCATGAGTCACTTGCTATGTGGCCTTGGGCAAGACACTTAACGAAGAAATGGCGATCATGGTATGGTCTTCCCCTTCAGAGCACACATGAGGCTGGGACAAGGGCATGTGCAAAACGCTCATGTCCTGCGCGTGGTGCTCGCTAATGGTCAGCAAGTATTAGAGATGCTTAGAGTCTTAGAGATGCACCTGGCCTCCCTACCACCTTGGCCCACGTGCTCACCCTCCCATTGTTTCTAAAGAGAAGGAGCTGCCTGCTTATGCAACCCTGCTATCCAGCATCCTTCCCTCAGTGAGTGGGTACAGAGTTCTGTGTCAGCTGGGATCCCTCCCTCTCAGCATCAACAGACACCTTGGAATGTTGGGCTCTCGGCTCCTGTTCACCTGTTCTGAAATGAGCAGCAACAGGAGACAAGCCCTCTGAAAGGCTCTTTCTGTCAACATCCGCTTCCCTCCTCAGGTTTCCCTCCCAGCAATGGGATGGAAAGCAATGTCTCTGATGAGAGATGGGGCAGGTGGAGGCCAATTCCTACAGTCAGAGCTACAGTCTGAGCCTGCTTCTCTGTGGACCAGACATCTGGATGAAAACAGAAAATACCCTCAAATGTACGGATGCTTCCAACTAGCCACATGTTGTGGTGGTGTGGAGACCCAGCTGCTTTGTTTAGTGGGAAGTAAAAGAATTCCCAGGGAGAGGTCTTCAGTTCTCCCTTGAATGAAGCTCTGCCAACTTGCTTGACTTTGAGGAGTCCCATTGTCTCCAAGGACAAGATGGTCACATCGGGGTGCCTACAGGAGCTCGACATGGCCGGAATTGGCAACGGAGCCCTTCCAGGCTTCCCCAGAGGCCAGAGAGCCAAGCACTGTCTCTAGAAGGGATAGGGCCAGCACAGCTCATGCGCTGTGGACCTAGGAGGCTTTTGTTTCACGAGGGGTTAACCAAACCTCTGCCCTTTTTGGTTCTATCCAACTCTATTTGTGGTGGATATTTTCATGTCAAGACTCAGAGGAGCAGCCTAAAAATAATGTGTGTCGTCAGGCGCCATAGTGCTCAGCAGTTTCCAATTTGCTCTTTTGCCACCAGCTGCCTCCCATTCACAGCGAGATGATTAGATTCTCATGTACTCATCACATTTGTGTTATGTCATGTCATATTAAATTTTAGGACATTGCTCAAAAATGGGTTTGACAGGTGATATTAATTTTTGTTCTTAGAAACAGTATGTCTTTTTTCCTTTCTTTCTTCCCTACCTCACCTCCCATCAGGCACCTGCTATCAATTTGACTAGCAATGTAGCCAGAATTCTCAGAACTTGCTGGTTGCTCCTGGTGGTTCATGCCCATTTGTGCCACAGGATGTGTGTGCACTGCAGATGGTAAGCTGATGAGGTGCAGGATTCACCAAGTGGCATATGATGTGCCCAGGCACCTTCAGGAAATAGTGGCATGACCTTGTGGGAAGCAGGGGCATCCAGACCCTCCTGGAGGGTATGTCTGGCTCCACAACAGTTAATTCTGGGACCTAGCAGACACACTGGCCAATTTCTCTGTTTCCCCCCATCTTGCTCTTGGATGAAATACTAGCCCAGTTGTACAAGCTGTTCTTGTCCTACGAGAGAGCACAGCAGAGCATCTCTTTGTAGGCCAGAGACACAAGGGCATGCTGTGCTGTTGCTCCTCCTCTGCCTGCCCATGGCACAGGTGGTGTGCTTACTCCCAGAATGGCACCTTTGCTTACCTCTGAATCCATTTCCATTGCCACTGGAGCAGGCGGGCGAAGGGGAGCCTTGGGGCCTGATGACAGGGGCAAAGGCACTCTTCTGTTTGACAGCAGGAAAAACCGAAGAGGAAAATGGGAGGATGGAGGATGTGCTAGAAGATCCAACAGTGGGGCTTGATGACATGACTGGAAAGCAAATGCACAATCCTTTTAGAAAGGGCTCAGCTAGGAGTTAAGTTCTTCTCTAGTACACACGCTGCACACATTAGCTGAGAAATTACTAACTTGTTCCAGACATTGTTCCAGATTCCAGAAATGAAAAAATGTTGATTGAGCAACAGCCCTGCCCTGTCCAGTAGGGGGAGTAGACAAAACAGATAATAGAGTGAAAATCCTCCAGGAACCCACACAGGGTGCGGGGGACCCAGCGGTGGAGTGCTCTTCTACCAGGGGAAGCTGGGGGGGCATCGCAGGAGGTGATATTAAAGAGGTCTCAATTCATGAGTAGAAGCCATTGTCTGAACACTCAACACATCTACTCAAACACATCTACTTTTTTTTCACCCTAAAAAGAAGTCCTATCGGGGACTTCCTTGCTTCCTTGGCCACTTTCAGGGCCCTGGAGGTTTGATGTACAGGATTAGTATCTTCTCTGAGAGGCCATCTCTATGGGCCACTTCAAGAAAGAGAAAAGTTTATTACACTAAGGAGATTACCCCTCTGCCTCTGCTTTCAGAGCTCCTGGGAAATGAAGCTGCAATTCAAGCTGCTCTGATGTAATGTGCAGAAAATATCACCAATATTAACAATATTAACACTAAAATTATTTAAAGGAAGCCAAAAACTAAGTGTTTCAATTTCCAAGAAAAATAAAGGCAATTTACACAAAAGTGCTCCACCTTTTAATGTCAGATATGCCACCAAGTTACATCACACAAGAAGATAAATTTATTTTCAATGTTCCACTTGTTCACGAAAGGGGTAAATTAGAGTTCACAGGGTAAAATTATTAGATTAGCACTGTGTAATATAAGGTCAAGTTTCAGGGACTCACTTTTGAATAATCTAGAACTCTAAATTAATTCAGTGACTTGGACAAAGAATTCCTGGAACCGTGATCAAGGCCGGAATGCTTTGTATCCTCAGTGGCCCAGTTACTCCACATAGTAAATTTTGAAAGTGAGGACAGTGAGTGTGACTTATGGTTCAAAGAGCAAGTACAAGGTGAATTGAAGGTCAAATGTTCTGACATCCGGTGTAAAACTCCATCCCGTTCCCCCCTCCATAAAAACATACTTTGGGTTATATATGTTCTATAGAGAGAGCAGTCATACAGCACACCTTCAACAGGATATCTTTCACAGCTGAATTACACACAAAAGACTTCAAGAAAAGAACTTAATCTAAAAACTGCTTATCCACGCTTAGTCCTGCTTTAAAGAGCTACGCCTATCTGAGTGAACCTCTGTCTGTCTTCAAGTAATATGAATGAAAAGAAAAAAACTGGAAAGAAGGGTAAAGTCCTGGAAGAATCTCACTACCTGAAAATGCAAATAAAGGAGAAACTGGGCTAATTCTAAAAGAAGACAGGTTATAGAGTTACACACTGGGAGTGATTCGTTGTCATAGTTACAAGCAGAACCTGGTCTAGCCTTGACGTCAGCATCAGTGAAATGGAGAGGTGGAGAGGCGCACCCTCACCCTTTCTGTAAGGCACAGAATTAGAGACCAAAGAAAAGCCTAAATATTGCAACCAATTTAAGAAATTAAATGAGATTCCAAAAATTTTTTGTAAAAAAACAGAGACTCAGAAGACAACAGTTCACATCACAGTCTCATCTTTGCCACGCCCCATGAGCCACACAAACACCAAAATGAGCCTTGCTTTCTGAGTCTGCAACAGCAGAAGTTATGGGGAGGTTTTTATAATGTAAATTAGGAGATACACAAACACTTGATTTCCTGCCTCTTTAGTATATGAGTCACTTTTACAAATACTTTTACAAATACTTTTCTAGCAACAGATTCCAACCTAAACAGGCTCATTAGTTCAAATAGTTTACCTCCCAGTGGAAGCGATGTCACCTCAAGCTTCACTTGTTGCTTTGGGCAACACCACACTGATAAAGACACGGGAGTCGTGGAACAGGCTGCACAGGGCAGGATGCTGCTGAGAGCAAGATCCTGGCCATTTTTATTGATAGCATAATCATAGAGCATCAGCTACATGTGTTAGGAGGACAAAGAGAAAGGGATGGGTGAAACTCCGGAATGTTATCTCGGGCTTGGGGGACCTGAGTCTGCTGACCATGTTATCAGCTTGATGACCAACTGTTGTAATCGAAACTAGACCCCAGACCCTCGACCACGGTGCTAATCTTATCAACAAGGCATTCCACTGATCAGCTTCTGGGGACCCTTGTCATACTTTGGTCCTTGGCCCCCGCCCCAGGGTGTTCCTGGTCATACTTCATGATGTATGAGTCGGGAGTAAGTTTATGCAACTGTCCTCAGCCCCCCGGCCGTTCCCAGTCATACCTCTTGATGCATACCCTTCCCAGAGTGATCAAGTTTTCTACTCTTGATTGATATGAAAGGTACCTTGTAAGGTTTGGCTCATATGACTATGACTGGACAGTTCTGACTTTTGTATAGGAATGCAGAACTGCAGGAAACTGTAATGGTGGCTGAACAGGCTGCTTAAGTCTAGCAGACCCACAACTAAGTGACATAAAAGGATTGTTGTAGAGTTAAACAAGCACAAAATCATAGTATGTTTCTTTAAAATATTTTTTACAAAATTAAAAAAATAATATATTAGTTTAAGATTTAATGCAACTATAGTAAAAGTCCTATAAGGTATCTTATGTGTAGAAAAAAGATCCAAGGGCATTTTCATAATCATGAAAAATTAAGAAATAACTTAAATAATCAGAAATAAAATTTCTATGTTTATCCATTTATAGTAACCACACTATCAAAACCAGAAAAATTTGTTAAAAAATTTAAGTTTAAAAAAATTTCTAAGAAGGCACTTAATTTACAGCAAATCTACATAAATCAGTTCCTACCAGCATAGAAAGAGGCAGGCAAGTCTTTGGAGAAAAACAGAATTCAAAACAGCCCTGGGTATAGATGAGAATTAATACTTAATAAAGGTGACATTTCAAATTAGTGGACAAGTAAATGCATGAAAACAAGATACTAGCCATTTAGCCACTAAATTTATAATGTTTCCTGATGTTAAACACCAAGGTAAATCTAACTGGATTAGAAGAAATTTGTAAAAGTAAAATGATAAAGGTGCTTGTAGAAAAAAATAGGATGGTTATGTAATTTACACAATCTGTGCAACCAAAAAACCTAAACAGAATGTCACAAGATAGACTTGTCACATAGCAAAAACTTTTTGCAGCAGATGCATGTGCACACACACACACATACACACACACACATGGCAAATGGCAGGTTAGAAAAATATTTGCTATCCCAATTTAGATATGTCCATATCCTCGATAGCTAGTATATTTTTGTAAATTGATTAGAAAATGAAAAACATTCCAGCAGAAAACTGAGCGAAGGACATGAAAAGGAAAGTCAGAGAAGGAGAAATGGAAATAACCAAAGGACCTTTCTAGACCTATAAACGTTCAAACTGATTAGTAATAAATGCAAATTAAAACAGTAATGAGATGTTATTTTCCACTTACCAAATTGATAAAGATTAAGAAAAAATTACCAGGGCAGGGAAACAGATACTCTTCCTTTTCTAAGGGGAGTAGTAACCTCTCTGGAGGGACTTTGGCAATACATACCAAAGTGTTATAGAATGTGCATATTTTTGACCTAGTAATTTAATTTGTAGAAATTAATCCCAAAGAGGTAATCATGAATGTGTAGAAAAAAGATCCAAGGGCATTTTCATAATCATGAAAAATTAAGAAATAACTTAAATAACGAGCAACAGGGTAAACTTACATTAAGTCCATACAATGGAACACCAGCAACCATTAAAACTAATGGTAGAGAAGAATATTTAATAACATGGAAGGATATGCCCTTTCAGAGGAATAAATCAGATGACATATTAACAGTTTTATTTTTTAAGAAAACATACAAAGCAGAAATTTAGAAGGATGTACTATACAGCCAAAGCTTTCACAAGGTTATCATTGACTGATGAATTATGAATATTCTTAAATTTATTTCTTTTACTTGTCCATGTTCTCAAAAATTCCTAAAATAAACATGTATTACTTTTGATGTAAAAGAAACCAGTAAAAGCTATTAAAATTTAAAAATGGAAAATAAATTTCTTTGGTAAAAAATAACACAATTCTCATCAAAAGGCATAATAGCTTTCGAGAATGTTAATGTCCCTCTTCTATTTTTTAAGACCTTGCTACCTTTAAACAAGGTAGCTACAAAAAAAGCAAAGAAACTAGAAATTCTCAAATTCATGGGAAAAACTTGTTGATTATAGTTAACTTTTAGCAAACACCACAGCTGATAGCTGTTTTCTTAGGATACAAGTCTGCATTGTCGGCAGATTTTTATGGAGCCTAGCTTCCTGCCTATGACTTGATAATTTTGTCACTTCTCTCTTTCATTGATATTATGGCAGAGTCCCATTAGCTGTGCATCAGAGCAGACACTGCAATTTTCAAATGTATCTATCCATGACTGTAAGCCCATACTTTAAAAGTTAACAATGGTTATCTCTGCATAGTAACACAGCCTGTCATCATGTCTTTATATATAAATACACGCCTTTTAAATTGTCTATAATCAGAATGTTACTATTGTGATAGCATATTTGCTTCTTTTCTGAAGAAAATGACAATAGAAATATATTAAAATATTAAAGAGGTTGCTTTTTATTGTGGGAGTAAGCTTTCCTTGAAAAAAAATAATTTTCTTTGTTTTTTTGGTAATTGTCAACGCAGGCTTTTATTATACTATTATATACTTAGATATTCAAATAAGTACATAGATAATGTAGGTATTTCCAAATTACATGTATTATCCTCTCTCTGTGCATATAACATAGATTTTTTTTTTAAGATTTATGTATTTATTTATTTATTTATTTATACAAGCACTGGGTACAGTTAAAAGCACGGGAGGGTGAGAGAATTCACCAGAGCCAGAGCGGGGAACAAAACAGACAGACTGATGAAATACACTGCTGAGGGGAGCAGCGGGCGGCAGGTGAGGTCTGCGCACCATGTGGGACCCTCACCGGCTGCTGGGGATAGAACTGGCGCTGCAGAGACTGTGGGCAGCTTTGCAGCTCAGCGCTCAACCACTGCGCCACCAGGGGAGGCCCTATAACATAGATATTATATATATATATATATAGTCGTGCAATTAAGTTTATTCTAAAGCAGTTTTTTTTTGTTTTTGTTAAATATCTTGTCTTTGGAATTCACGTTGATGCTGAAGCTCTTATTTTTGCAATATAACATATCAATGTAATAATATGGCATCATTTATTTTTCTATTGGTATATTGATTCTTATGTGGCATAGAAGTAGAATTGCTGAATCAGAGAATGCATTCACTAAATAACAAATCATAAAAAATTGTTCTATTGTTGCTGAGTTTTAAGAGTTTGTTGTATATTTTGGATATAATCCTATATCAGATATGTGTTTTGTAAATATTTGTTTCCAATCTGTGATTTGTCTTTTATTTCTCTTACCAGTTTCTTTGGCAGAGCTTTTTAAAATTTTAATGAAGTTCTACTTATCACATTTTTTTTTCTTTCACAGACTGTGCTTTTGATGTTGCAAATTTACAAAGTCATAACCAAATCCAAGGTCACCTAGAATTAATCCTAAATTATCTTCTAGAAGTTTGATAATTTTGTATCATATGTTCAGATCTATGATCCATTTGGAGTTAATTTTTTGAAAGGTGTGTGTTCTGCATATTTATGTATTTATTTAAATATCTATGTATATAAGAGTAGAATAAAAACATGCATTAAAAATAGAAAAATATAATCAATTTCCTATCTTCTAAATTTCCTATAAAAATCATTTCACACTCTCAATAGAAAAATGCCTTCATATTTATTTTTGAAAATATAAAAATATTGAAATCTAGGCCATGGTCTAAACTGTGTAAGTGAAGTAGGAATCCCAGAGGACAAGTTGGATCCCTGCCTGTATGGATTCTGTCCCAAACTGTGGATCTGCTTGGTAGCTATTCTGTTGGAGAAGAAGTGGTCCCATGGGTGTTGCAAGCTTGTTGGGTAGACCATCTTTGGGGACACCATTTTAGGAGAGTTAATTACACATGCTCCCAACTGAGAATTTCTCTGGACATCTCTCTCTATGGATAGAGGCCAAAGTACAGGCAAGCACGTCTGGCCCAGAAATCTCAGTGAACATGGGGAGTTAAGGAAAAACCACTTTTCTTCTTATAAGGATTGATTGGCTTGCACAGGCCCAGCTGGAACGCATGGGGCACATATCCTCCTTTGCATCGAGCCATTGCATTTGTTGGCGCTAAGGGGTCTGTCAGCATTTCATTATAACCCCCTATTGTCAGGGGTTTAGAATTCAGCCATAAAAACTTGCACTGAGCTGGAACTTGGCACACACTGCTACCGCCAGGAAGTGAAGTTTGTATGTGAAATTGAAAAAACATCTGTTTGGCCATTTTTGAAGTGGTGTGAGAGCAAAAGCAGTAAAGATGCAGGTTTTTGATACTCTGCATTGGCTGTAATGCAAGTCAACTTGACCGAGAGACTTGGCTTTATTTCTTTTTAATGTCTCTGGCAAGTGATTACTCTATGGCACGGCCTGGCCACATCAGACTAGTTTAAAAAATAAAATGAAAAATCATAGAATGGTGTTTTCAGACACATGCAAGTAAATTGACGAAATGGTTTCCCCTGTTGTTGCTGTTGTTGTTTCTCCCCAGAAAAGTAAAGATTTAGCTGGATGGAAATACAGGTTAGATGCTATTCTAACAGACTCCATGGGGTAGTCAGTATTTTTGCAGTAGGGGAATTTTGTTGTCATGAATGCACAGTTTAGAATCCCATTCTGAGTGTGCAACTCCTTCAGAACCTTCCTCTGAAAATGAAGGTGCAAAGGAGCACAGAGACCCTGTAGCAGCCAAGAGGAATCTCATCACTCTGTTGCTGTTCCCTTTGGGCAAAATGCCTTCCTTTTCCTACAAGAAGTATGCTGGCTTGTTTTAATGGGTGATTTGAGGAGTTGGGGTGTTATTATTTTCCCATGGCAGTGGGACTGAGTGATCAAGAAAGGACAGAGGGAGAAAGCTGTCACTTACTGGAAAGAGAAGGGTCCCTACCTACCAAGGGCATTATCTACTCACAAACATCCAGCAATAAGCACTCAACCAAGCATTTTCATTCATCTTTTCTCTCCTCTCCCCCACAGCTCCTATCACCACACTATACATTTTATTATTATTTATTATTAACCATGTTTGGCCTACAAAAACAAAAAACCATATTACTCAACCTAATACATTTATGAATAAAATCGTGACAATTTTAATCATAGATGTATGCTTGAGTACTATGAAAATGGCAATTTTGGAAATTGGAAGGTGGTCATATCACATAGTTCAGGCTAATACTATATTAAATATATATTAAATATTTCTATATTTAATATATATTTAAAATAGAACATTTCTATATTTAATATATATTTAAAATAAAATATTTCTATATTTAATATATATTTAAAATAATTTAAAAACATGTTTTTCTGATCTGATGACATGTGTTCTAGTCCCAATTTACTTGTATATGACTTACCTAAGTAAGTCATTTCATAATCCTTATATACTCAAAGACAAAATGATAATAACTGTTATTAATATATCCATGGACAAGGGTACTAGGAGGATCTGACTGGATTCACATGAAAATGCTTTTTTGAGCTGTAGAGTGGAATGCAATTGTGAATGACTCTTGTTGTCATCACATTATGATGCTGGGTTGCCAAAACTGGGGCTCTCCTGAATGCAGACCTCTGGCAGGGACCCTTTTTGCACACAGGGTGCCCTCTCCAGAGGATGCAGGAGACAAACCTTTCCAAGATCTCAGTGGCAGAAAAATCACATTTCTCCTGAGCAACTAAAAATAAAAAAAATGCACAGACATGAAATCTTATAACAAGATTTCTCTCCCTGCCTGACCATCTTGTAATCTTAGAACCAAATTAATGGTTGCCTTGAAAAGATCAAAAGGCATCCATATCAGTCTTGGATTCATCTAATTTTCCTAACCATAGATATTTCTCTCCTCTTGGTTTCCTATACTTTTAACATTCATACTGCCAATCTAACTATTAGAATTCTCCCAAAACATTTTTGGAACACGGTAAAAGCAAATCATCTAAATAAGCTGCTACTAGATCCCTCATCTAACTGGCCTGGGCCATCCAACAAGACACACACAGAACTCATGTCTCTGAAGCGACAAGATTTTAGCTGGACTAGAAGAGGCATCCTCCACCACCTCTGCTACTGGGTTGCCTCATCCCGCTGCAGAATGTGGGGTGTTGAGAGCATGCGTCAAACAAATAACCCAGAAAGAAGTCATGGGTGAGCATGCTCAGGGACCCACAGACCACGGAGGCTGAGCGAGGCTGCCCGCTCTGCAACTGTGGTGCTCCTGAGCTGCCGTGGAAATGGCCATGTGCTGTCCTTGACCCGCTCCTGGCACAAGGGACCCACTCTGGGCGCGTCTGCTATAGAGCTTTGCAATAAGATCCAGCATATCAAGAACATTGTACTTGGTCCCTTCAGACTCTCTCTCTGGCAGCTTCTCCCCTGGCCTGGTGTATTCCCTAGGTAGATTTGAAAAGTACATATTCTCTCTGGCTCCTGGGGCCATTGTGCAAGCCCCCGGCTTTGCCCCCAAAGCAACATGAGTGAGTTTTCATAACTTTCTAGAGCATCTGGCTTGCTGCTAGCTCACAGATTAAGATTAAGAGGTTTCTTCTCTATATATCACACTCCCACAAAATGTCCATTTTCATCTCTCTAGAGGTATAGAAGGGAGGGGAGAGTCATGTAACAAAGTAAGAAGGGAGTATGGGGTCATATACAAAATAACTTGAAGTCATAAATTCTGTGTCTCAACTCTTGCTCTGCTCTACTCTAGCTGTGTGATCTTGGAGAAGTGAGTTAATTGCTGACTTGGAGATAATAACACTGACCTCTGAAGGTCTATGAAGATGAAATAAAACACTACATCTGAAAGCGCCTAAGGAAGAGTATATACAATGCTATCTGAAATGGAATCTTAATTCTTTGCCGCCACCTATGCAACCCACATATACTCTTTCTCTGCTAAAAGGGAACGTTTCACTCCTTTTCTTTCTCCCAGAGGCCTTGAATAACCAAAAGATTCCAAGTCTAGCTAAGGGGAAAGAATGAAAGGCAGCATAGCTATTTCACCAGGACATTGGGTTGCTCTTCCATAAGTGAGTCAAATGTAGGATGCAACTCACCCTCAAAAGGCTGAGTAGTAAAATGCAGAGACAGAGAAGCAGGGAAAGTCGGACAGATTGAGGGAGTACTTACTTCCATAAGGGGAGCCAGTGGGGGAGCCATTGAGAAATCCCGGTGACCCTGGAACGCCCAGGTTGGCCATGGGGACATTGCTGTAGCCGTTCATACTGTTACTGGAGGTGCTGTAGTTGGACTGCTGGGGGGTGGAGCTGGAAGAGTAGCCACGTGGAGAGATGCTGCTCGTGTTGCGGATGTATCCTGGACAGCAGAGAAAAAGCCCAGATCAATCAGCCAGTGCACACACAGTGCCCCACAGGTACAACTGCATGGGCAGCGTGGTGCCCACACTCTACCATACCACCCACCTGAGCCAGGGCAGCTGACCTGGGGCAGGGGTGGAATGCCCACTGTTCATGTAGCCTTTTTGATATCTTCCTCTTTCTTCCCCATCCTCCATAAGGCCACATCCCTGACAAGTCCTCCTTCCTCCTCTTTCAAATTTGTAGCCACTATCTCTAACTCACATCAAAGAGTGAATAACTAATGGCAGAGTGTAGTGACATCTCCAAGTCACATTGCACACAATATTACAGCCCTACAAGATACTAATGGGTATCACTAAAAAAGTTATTCTGTGATCAAATAAAGGTTGGCAGATGTTGCATTCTGATCTAGAGAATAAATAAGCTGGTTTAACTTTACTAACCTAGTGTTTCCAAATTTAAGCCACTGTAGCATCTTTTCTGGGCATGGAGGGGGAAAGGTATCCTAATGACATCTCAAGGGCTGCAAGCGTTCTGCAGATCAGAGCTTTGGGGAGGTTAGTTCAATGTTGTTACCATGCCCTGGGTAAGGATGGGAACATTTTCATTCAAAAAGTGTTGAGAAGCTCATCTAAATGTGCTGTTCTTTGACGGAGGACTTGGAAGCATCAGTAATTGAGTCTGTGAGCAGGATGAAACCCCAGCACAGAGACATCTCCTAATCTATTGTGAAATAACCCACTTTGGATGACTGTCTCCAAAGCTATTTAAGAAATGACCCAAATTTGGAGGAAAAAAGGTAATAATATGTTCCATCCACCCTGCTGCAAGAAGAATTCATCCTGGACATGAGAATGAGGAATTCCCTTCTATTGGATGAATTAAATTAGAAATGAAACTATCCCAAGATTAAGGATATCATTAGAAACAACCACTCCTTTTAGAAAATGAGTTATGACCAATTTAGCATCTTAGTAAAATTAACCTCAGTGACAAAAACCATTAGAAGATACATTTTATGTATAAAAGCACAGTTCACAGTGGAAATATGTTGCTATATATTTATATGTGAGATAATTCACAAATAGAAGTTACCAAATAAAGCCATGCCATTCATACTCAGTTACTAAGAAGAGAAACTGGGTATAATAAATGATAATGACAATAACTCAGCTTCTTGCCGTTATTCAATCTGAGTATCACAGCAGAAAAGTATAAACTTTATTCAAATAATACCAATCAGTCTAGTTTCAGTAAGCCAAAACCTGTCTAAACTCATAATAGTCAACCTTATCCTTAAATATTTCCAATGAATGGAATTCTACCTGGGATGTAAAAAGCTCTAGCTATAATGTATAATACACTACTATATGTATATTATATGCAACAATGTACTGCCTATAATGCTAAGATAACTCAACATGGATTGTATTGCAGTTCTTGGCCATACATGAATCTAGCTGTCATTTTTTTCCATTCTGGCAGAAGCAACCTTTTAAATGTATTTTGACTCTGAGAAAGGCTGTACCTTGATTATTTCCCTGTGTTGACTCTGAGATGCTGACCCCGAGCTGGCTGCCATAGGAATTGATTCCCATCATGCCACTGTGAGCTGGAGAGCTGGAGAGAGCTGGGATCTGGCTGGGATTCCTGGGGACACTGTAGAGGGCTTCAGCAATGTCTGCGGCTCGCTTCAAAATGATGTCCTGAAAAACAGTTGAGGTGAGCGTTTTATCCAGCACAAAGAGTCAAATTACAACACAATGTAATACACAATACAGGGTAATAAGATGGGGCCATCTAACCTGATTATTGTGTGGTGTGCCATAGAGGGCCTCCACTAGATCTGCAGCTCTTTTCAACAGCATTTCCTAGAAAAAAGAAAAAAAAGTGGAAGATAAAGAAAGGGAAAATCCAAAATGGTAAACACTAAGAAAATATATGTATCTGAGTCCAGGCATTCCCCTAAAATGTAAATAGTTAAGAGGTCCTGTTTTTGGTTGAACAGGCAGAATATAAGCATACATATAAATCCCCCTGTAAATATGTGTCTACATGGGATTTATAAATCCCAGCCGGACAAAATGGCAGCATAAATGGTCGTGCTACCAAACAAACCAACCACCAAGTAAGGCTGGAGTTGGTTAAAATGAATAATGTCATCCAAGTTGTATTAAAAACTATTTTCAGATGATTCCACTAAAAAATCTGGTACTCTAATTAACCAAATATTCTTAAAATGATTGATTGACCTGAGTTTAGCTGCTTGCCAAGGAGTTGTCCAGAGTACTGAAATTATCTTGGCAATGCTTTCTGCAAAATTTTACTCTAATAAAGATGAATTCTTTCAATAATATTTCCCCCCCGTTCACTTTAACCAGGGAGAATTAGTAATCAGTAATCCCTTTCCTCTCATTTTGTCTTTTCCACCTCCTGTTTTTTACAGCCTTTTAAATTGCTATTAACCTACTTTCCAGATATCATCTAATTTAATGGTGGGGCTGGGGATTTTTCCAAGAGGAAAATAAAGGTATGATGTAGAAGCAATTGTAGTACTTGGATTTTACTCACCGTACAGAAAAAAGAACATGGTATTTTATAATTCATGTGCTTAGGTGAAAATATAAATGTTCAAATTTAATAATTCCTCATTAATTGAATGTCTAATAAATTGACACATTTTAAAATTTAAAAAGCTAAAATAATGTGCTAGATTCATGATATAACAGTCATAAGCAAGTACATTTAAAAGTGATATATTTCATAGCAATTTTATATGAAGGTATTTTTCACTTCATTAAATACCTGTGTACATACCAGGTCCTCAATGAATATGTGATTATGGGTTAATGTATCCATGCAATCATGGGTAAATAAAATTGCATTTAAATTCATAGGAGTGAGAACTTACACTTTTAAGCAATTATACTATTATTTATTTTTCATAAAGTTGGTAATGTTTTATAAACTAAATTCTCTTGTAATATGCATGTTTTATAAGCCAATTTTTCATAGATTAATCATAACATTTCTGTGCATCATGTATCCAAAGCTCAGTCAAATTTTAAGGCTTCATGTAATTTTAAGGGGACTAAAATTGTTGAATTTTTCTCAGCTTGCTGAAATCCTACAAGAAGACTTTGATATGTGCATTTCCAAAGCATTTTTACCTTAGCTAATCTCTCAGGATCCCCAGGATGCCGTGGGATGACTTTCTGGAGCCTCTGGAAGCCATAGTCTATGGTGGGTTCATTTAATGCTGAAAAACAAAATTCTTTTCTGAGTATGTATCCTGGTCATAAGGCAAAGATTCTAATTAAGTCTTCCATAGGTAATAGAAAGGCTCTGATATTATCCGTCTATGAACATGACAGATATAATCAATTAAGAATTTTTGTTACTGACAGCATTAATTCACACTGCTAACTTTAAATTTACAGTAATTTAATGTCTTTCCATTACAATAATATTTCAAAATGTCAAGATTAGTACAATTATTTTATCATTTCTGTCTTAAATACACACACATAATTCTCTGCTCACTTTCATATAATCAGAAATAATGTACTCTCACCAAATCCAAAATTCTTATGAAGAAAATAAAGTTCCTTTATACTCTTTTTCATTCTTTTCCTCTTTTCTTTTCCAAGTATACCTTTATTACCTATTAATTCATCTCCTAGAAGTCACTTTTGCTTAATTATTTTCTTAAATACTTGTGTATATAAATATGCCATCTATGAATTATTCTCATAAGCCCTATTCTTATGCATAATAGACTTTCATAATTTCCAGTTCTATTTCATTAATGTACATTGATTTAATGGCAGGCTCCCCATAAACTCAAATTCCACAGGAGCAGAACTCATATTTCTTTTGTTTTGCCACTGTGTTCTCATTTTGAAGACAGTGCCTAGCACTTAGTAGGCACTTAATATCAGCAATTGTAAAATGAGAGAGTGAGTGAATGGATTGATGACATATTTAAACATTTCCACCATGCTAAAGTGTACTCTTAATTGATTTCTTTCTCTTCCTTTCTCTCTTCCTTCATTTTAAAAATGTTTGTGGTTTAAACCTTATGGTCTTAAAATGAGTGCAAAAAGTTAAAAAAAAAAAAGATACAAAGAATAAATCAGCAACTGCACTCCTGTTAGGCAACAGCAAGCACATGGGTGTCTATTTTCTTTTTTATCCTCCTTTTTACATGTGCTATTGGTCTATCAAAGCTTCACCGTTTGTTTAAAGAAACTATAAAAAATTTTAAATATAGCAGTAAAGATGAAATCATCTGTAATCTCATCATCTGAGAGATGGCCTGGGTTGACATTTTTGCTTATATCCTTTCCAGGTTTAAACACACACATACTTAAAATTATTCAGACATAGTATTTATACTGTTTCATAAGCTACTTTTTATCCATTTCACAATCTATCAAACTTTCCCGCAGGTTATTAAATATTCTTTTATAACATTATTTAAAATTCCTCCATATTTTTCCATGACACGGTCTCTAATTTATTTCAATGACTTCCTAATGTTGAGCATTTAACATGATCTTAATTTCTCACTATTATAAAAATCAGAGCCATAATTATCCTTTGCGCATAACTTTAATTATTTCAATTGGAAAATTGCAAGAATTAGAATTACTGGACCAAAAAATTATGATTTATATTTATAAGGTCTTTCACACATACTATCAAATCAGTCTCAGAAGAATATATAAATTTATACTCCTTTTAGCATGCACTTGGTCATGTTAACTTATATTTCTTTGTTTATCAATGAGGTTGAAGATTTTTTCCTTATACTTGCTGATTATTTTCATTTCTTCTGTTATGAACTGCATATTAATGTTTTTTATACTTTTTTTCTATCAGGGGTTAGTCTTATTCTGTTTTTACTTATGAAAGTACTTTATATTTACATTTTTACTACTCTATCATCATGTTATGCTATCATATCCCAATTTGTCCTTAGGTATTATGTGTAGAAAGACTAACCCAACTGCAAGATCTAGTAAATTCACACAGAAACACACACAGCACACACATGTGTGTGTGCTTGTGTACACACAGACATGCATATATGAACTCTTAAATTATTTAGCTTATCTGGATTTTCTTTTTATTGAATTGCATCTAGGCATTCTGTTTGTTTCACTGGTCTATGTTTCTATTCTGGGCTGAGAATCACACTCTTGTCATTATAACACATTTAATATTTGATAGTTTAATTGCTCCTTCACAAATAGATTAGTTTTTAAAACCACATTTTTCTGAACTAGACTTAATCTATTTATTCTTCCAAATGAACTTTAGGGAAATTCCTTTTACTTATTTTTATTTTTTACATCATTGTTCATTTTTTTATTTATTTATTTATTTTATAGAAGCATGTTTTATTTATTTATTTGTTTGTTTGTTTATACATGTACTGGGTACAGTCAGAAGCACGGGAGGGTGAGAGAATTCACCAGAGCCAGAGCGGGGAGCAGAGCAGGCAGAAGGACCATAGTACACTGCTGAGGGGAGCAGCGGGCGGCAGGAGAGGTCTGCGCGCCATGTGGGACCCTCCTCTGGTGGCCGGGGAGCAGACGGGGATCGAACCGGCGCCGCAGAGGCCGCGGGCAGCTTCGCAACCCAGCGCTCAACCGCTGCGCCACCGGGGAGGCCCAGCATTGTTCATTTTTAAACTATATTTGCTTCCCCCCCCCAACACCTCAGGTGTAGTCCCCACAGAGTTTCCTTCCCCAAGGCACCAGTGTACCATCACCACAGTCCCCTGTGCTCCTTGCTCCCGCCTGCTGATCCCTCTCCCTCCTCTTCCCCTACCGGATGTCTCTGATTTATAATTGTCTGTTTTTGTTTTGTTGTGTTTTGTATTGTTATTATTTTTTTACACTGAGACTTGTTTTTTAATTGAGATAACATTGGTTTACAACATAGTGTATGATTTAAAGGCACAGGATCACATCCTCCAGGTGTGTGCCACCACAACACACCAAATTTCAAAAACATTTAGCTGCATTAAACCCCTAACCAGAGATACACTGTTTGCTTTATAATATCCCTTCCCTGTCTTCTTAATATTCTCCTAGTAAAAAACAAAATGTGTTCAAAGAAATTATGTCCTAACATTCAATTTTTGCTCTTCATTTCTAGTTTTTTGGAAGATATATATCCCATTTTAATTTAAAGCAGTATACCTTTACATATACATTTATGTAAAAATATTTTATTTTTTCTAGTTACTTGAGTCCTTTGAGTCCCTCATACATAAGGAATTTTTTGTTCACCTTTAACTTCCCTACCCATTCTCTCTACCTTCCCATGTTTATTGATAGTTTATCAACTTGAGCTATATCATTATTACTATATTTTCTGTGATCTGTAGCTTTTAAACATTTTTATGTTTTCTATTAAGCTGTGTCATCATACTAACAATACTTTAGCTGCTTTATATTTAAATGCTGTCTGTGCTGATCAACCCTCTTGTAATACCGTAGTTTGTTCATTCATCAGTGACTCAGTTCTCCCACAGTCACTTTACATCAGCAAAAATAAGGGTTGAATTCTTCTGGGCTCTTGAAATAAGAGATTGTTTCCCTGACTTCCTCCCACATGAATGACAACTTCTCTGGACACACAACTCTTTGGTAAACATTTTCTATTCAAGGTCAAACTTCTGTCTGTGCTACTTGTTCTCACTTCTCAAGGTGGGGACAGAGGACATCTGGGTGGGGGGCTGCCAGACTCTCTGCCTTTATTTCCTGGTCCTGCTGTTGTTTCCAGGAGGGAAGTGAAGTAGAGTCCAGCCTCTAACACAGCTCAGTCTATACACCAGCACAGCATAAAAGTTCTGGCATATTGATGAAGCTTAACTGCAAGCATGAATGTCAGATTTCCTTTATTTTCATGTTTGTTTTTTTATAAATACACTCTGATATCTTTTGGAGTGGGGGACAAATTAAACACTTGCATTTACATTATCATCTTACCCAGTAACACATGTAAGAATAGCTGTGTGTATAACTGGAATTATTCTATTAACTCCTCCTCCCACCACCTTAGCATTATAATGTCAGAAATTTCTGAAGTTTTTTTCTTTAATAACAGGATGTTTAGTGACTGTAATATTCAATAATGAAAGCCTTTATTACCACGGTTAGTATTTGCTAAAGTTTATTATGCTACGGGCACTACGCTAAGCCTTTTACATGCTTTCACTTATTTCATCCTCATTATAACCCCACAGTGTGAATTTTATCCCCATTTTAAATGCAGTTCCAGCCAGTCAAGGCAGGAGCTATACCCTGGCTTCTCAATCACCAAAACCTGCGCTCTTAACATTTTCAGCTTTAGAACTAGAGATACTGTCCCACACTCCAGCAAGATATGCCAGCTGCCCACCCTGAGTCTCAGGCTACCCTTCTGCACCCAGAAACTGGACTGGAAAGCAGAAAAAATGAGTTGAAAGTAGTCACGCCACCTTCTGCTTCCTCTCACCCACTCTCTGGATGTCCTTTCACCCCTGCTTGTGCTTCCTCCAAAGCTGCGAGCCAAGGGCTGCAGCTCCAGAGAGAAGTCCAGCCTGGGTTGCCTGACTCCTCAGTCTCCTAGCGTGGGAGCAGGCCCCATCAGCAAACACATACAGCTGCCTTGTGCTGCAGGGCGAACAGATTTGGTGACAAAATGCTCTAAATCAGTCACTACATCATATCTTATTAAACACAGGGTTTCAGTACCTAAGGTGCGGCTGATCTTCCATGGAGAAAGTAAAAGTCCTAGATACAGTTATGGATATCCTCACTCACAGTATGCTGGTGATAAAGTCAGGGCACAGCCCACACGGTAGAAAATTGATGCCCCACCACAGTCTCCACCATGGGCCTTTCTTTCCTGGTTACTCCCCCTTGTGAGTCTCCACTCCCTCTAGCTCTCGAGATCTATTCATCTTGTTCCATGGTCCCTGGTTGCTTGCAGGGTATTTTCCCTGTGGGGCTCTAATCAGTGCTCAGAAGTGGGGTGCAGGTGATGGTTTCTCTCCAGCAGAACCCGTCACACACTAGTACCTGTTGTTCTCCTCTACCGCATGGCAGATGGCAAACCAGCAGAACACAGGGTAATGGCTGGTTTCTTCTGCCTGCTCTCACTCCTAGCAGGCTATCTTGGCCCCACTGGGTCAGCAATTCATGTTTTAAACTTAGTAAGTGAGGCATGCTCACCTTTTTCCTTGGATTGTTTTGGAAGGAGGCCTCTGCCAGACTTCATGGGCATAAAATTAGTATGGGTTATGTGTGTATCCAATGTGAGAAAGACTTGAATGAAACACACAGTCTTTTATATGCACAGGGTGTAATCACATATACACAATTTCATTTAATTAAGTGTACTTTTGGAGTGAAAATCATTCAGTGGAAACTGTTCAGTTGCCACTAAACCACATAAGGGAGAGTCAGTGGCTCCCCAAGTGTCCAGTCTTTGGATCATCGAGGTTGAATTGCATCGCCTTCACTTTGGTTCCAAGCTGACTTCCCAACTGACCAGTAGTTGTGCATCCTGGAGATTCAACTTCATTTTGAATCCCAGCTGCCTCCCTTCACCTCCCTGGGTGTGCTCTGACTGTTCAGACCTGGTATGAGCCAAGTAAACCTCATTTAGCTAATGAGGTGCCCAATACCAGCACCAAGACTGTCTCTAAGGGCAACCAGATCGTTAAGCACCATCATCGGTGTGGATTTACAGCCTCTCCGACCACATGGAGTGTGGGGGTGCTGCGAAGTTCTGCCAACCCCTAGGCTGACAGGGACATGAAGAAATGCTGGCGAGGCAAAAACAGAGTAAATTAAAAATATGCTTCAGTCTATAGGCTCTATTTATCTATGTCTTTCTTTAGTAACATAACATTAAGGTAAAAGGTCATATCCCCACTGAAATATAATTTATATTTACCTTTTATTAAATAATTATGGCATGGCATAAAGTTAAATATTACAGAAGCTAATCAAGGGGGAATTCAATAGAGAAAACTCAGACATGAGAATTTCGTCTTTGCTATACATAGAATGTCTTAATCCTCCACTGGGAGTCATTCGGGTTTGCTTAAGGAGTTTAATAATACACATTTCAACTGCCACAGAATCTAAATCCCATTTGGATCAGCCCTGGAAAAAACTTTCATCAATACCTTGAGATTTCATAATATTTCTCCTGAGACCCTGGATCTTATGTGTCATTTCTCATTTTGATTGTGGGGATAATATATGAGGTTACTTACCTATCTTAGACCCAACAAATAGATACAGACAGTAAGCACTGTGTGAAAGGTCTCTTTTATAAGTAAATAGTATTTAACTAAAAATATCTACTGGGAAGCACTCATTAAAAAAGAAAAACTGGCTGGTGTTCAATATTAATTTTCCCAAAGGGTTGATGAGATGTATAAATTCTATATGATCACTTTCTCTCCTTAACAGGAGGCACAGAGACCAGATAATGCTTACCCCAGCTTATGCTTCTACTTGTTTTCAAAAAATATAGGCTACACTAGCTAACAGTGAAAGAGGACTCTTTGTTAGAATTCAGGTTAACCTTCAACAAAGACAGAATAGACACCGCAAGCAGGAGGTTATTTTTGCCCTTGCCAGTAGAGATAATAAACACAGAGATGGTGATATCAGGGCTGATAGAGTTCCTTTGCCTAAATTAGGGGAGACAAATAAGGTGATGGATGAAGGAAGATACCAGTGCTTAATCAGCCTACAGTGGGGATGCTGAGGAATCAAACTGCTGACCTGGGTTTCTGCATCACTCACTAGTAGATCTTCGGCTAAAGCCTTGGATGACCATGGAGTCTATGGGGGTGCCATCAAGAGACTAGAAAAGCCTAGAAATCAGAGTGTAGCCTTGTATTTGCATATATGTGCACTTATGTGCAGCAAAGGATCTCTATTTTTTTATCAGATGAGCACAGAGCCTGTGGTCCATGGAAGGGGTTCTAAATCTAGACCTTATCCCAAAATAAAGCATTGAAAAAGAATCATGCTTAAGAAACCTTAAATTGATGTCATGTGATTGCCAGATAAACACAAAAGAAAAAATGGACTTTGACATGTAAGCAGAGGGTACGCTTGTGTAAGGAACACCTTCCCGTGTGGCTCTGGGCAATGAGTTACTCTGTTGACAGGACAGGAAGGCAGGCACAGCAGCTAGTTTTAGGAGGAATTTAGATACACACAGACCAGCTCCTTTCCTCACTCTACCTTTCGGATGCCTCCATTCTCTTCCCTCACAGAATCTATGTCTTCAAAATGCTTTGATCCTACCTTTAAATTCCCGCAAAGTCTGCCTTGTGCTATGATGGTGTTTCTTCTCCTACTCCTTTTTCCCAATGTCCTCGACCAATTATCTACCTCCTGCCCTGGTTCTCAACTGCCCAACATTCAAAGAGTGCATTCCATTGGCTTTTTAATGCTTACAAGTTAAAAATTAGTGGAGCCTTTGGTGGAGATAAAGCTAGCTCTGGCATGGGAACTGTCCTGGTTCCCAACCCCTACCAACTGTGTCACTTTCAAGGCCAAGCGAACTTTATTTCTCTGCAAGGACAGTGTGTTAAATGGCCTCTAGGTCCGCTTGCAAACTCGTGCATTTTATGATTCTATTATTTTATTTTGTGCACTGAAACTCTTCTTTGAGAAATGGAGAGGGGAGGGGTCGTAGCCACAGGCTGTTGAATTAAGTTGTCTTTAACATTTACTACACTGAAATCTCTCCCTTCATCCATTTGTTTCATTGTAGCAAAAGCACCATGTCACCAATTAAAAAAAAGAGAAGAAGAAAGATAATACAGGAACACATTATTAAGAGGTGGGACTGCCTTTGTGGATACAGGAAGAACACAAAGTGAGAACCAGCAGTGCACAAGTGAAAGATTAGATGGAAGCCTTTGATATTTAATTTTAAATGAAATATTAATTTAATATTTAATTACACTTTGGTTTCAAGAAAAACTTCAGCAGCAAGACAGATTGTTTGAAGAAGGGAGTAATATACATGGTTAAGGAGACAACTGTAAAAATTAAAGATAAATTTCAAGGGTAAATCTAAATGCCACAATGGAGCAGTTATGAATATGCTCATGCTCTCTGTAATGTGTATTTAGAATATTATAGCTGAGAGCACCAGGCCATTAAGGGGCTGGGATGTATCTAGTGAAACAACAGCCCCTACTCTGGGGCTTCCAACCGAGACATCATTCCTGAGACTCAGCTGAATGACAGATCCAAATTTCACAAGAGGTGGGGTGGAGGCAACTTTTTAAAACCACTAGCTATCAGGAGGGCTATTGATTCAACCTGTTTCCAGTGTGAACAGAGAACAATTGTACTCGGGCCAGTTTTTGATGTTTGAATTGGGTATTTTTAAGTAAAAATCAGATTCATTTCTTAAATGGGATTTTTTTTTCATGATAATGCTATAAGGAAAAAAAAAAAAGAAAGGCAAAGGGGGTAGGCTATTCACATTCATAGTTCTGCAGGCACATCTGTGCGGTGCGGGCTCTTGAGGGGCCATCATGCCTGGATCTTCCAGGAGGACACTCTGGGAGGCTAGAGATCTGTAGAAAAATCTAGACTTTCCTTTTCTCCTCCCAACTGCTGCCTGTTTTGGCCATTTTCTGTTGATTAACAGATTCTTCCTAAATACTTAACAGTGGTATGTTACCAAGTACATTTTTTTGAGCTAAAATAAAAGACAAAAAGTATCCATGGAGAGGTTGACTGACACGAATTCTTTGGTTTCTCAATGTGTCTCCATTTGCCTACATCTAAATTCAACCTTGGGACACTTTGTCTCCTGCTTCAATCTGTCTGCTGAATACTCACTGCCTTGGCCCTCCACCTGCAGAGCCCACATGCTCAGGCTGCCTCCTCTGTCACCTACAAAAATCTCATTTCTAGCCTAGACCCAGATGTTAAGGGCACAATGTGGCAAGTCTTTCCAGAAGAATTCACCTTTACAGAAGGGAAGACATACGAAGAACCCCACCCTCGATCTGTCAGCAGCAAGGATGGTGGCCACATAGAAGTCACCCCAGAAATTCTGTCAAAAGCTTACAACAGTAGATTTTCTTTATGTTCTTTGAGTTTCTATACATAGTACATTTGCTTATGTATGTCACCTCATCTTCTCAAGAAGAGAAATATCTTCCTATTTTTTAAATTAGAGAATAGAAAATTGAGGCTGAAATTCAGGTTTCTAACTCTTGAGGGAATGCAAAGCCCCTCACAAGTTGTCATTCACCATCTATCATTCACCCCAATAGGGACCCCAGAGTACAGGTGTGGCCACTCCGAGCCACCTCCATGCTCACTGACCTGCAGGCCTGTCTGTGCTCCATGGCATTTGCTAAGTAAAACTACTGGGTGAAGCCAAAGAGATGACCTTGGCATAATTTCTTCTAAGAAGCTGCAAGGTACTAGGAAGTAGCTCAGATAAGTGGTTAAGAGTAAAACCTTGGATTGGACCTAGCATGGTGATCCAGGCAATAGGATTCTCATCGAATAAGTGTAGATACTCAGAGACTCACACTCATGGGGAAAGGTGGTTATTGTATAACAGCTTTAAGATACAGGCAGTCCTATGTGCTCCCTAGGTGAGAGATGTGATGACTGAGCCACCAGTTCAACCTGATGATAGAAGTCATAGGAGACGGGCCTCCCCGGTGGCACAGTGGTTGAGCGCTGGGTTGCGAAGCTGCCCGCAGCCTCTGCAGCGCCGGTTCGATCCCTGGCTGCTCCCCGGCCACCGGAGGAGGGTCCCGCATGGCGCGCAGACCTCTCCTGCCGCCCGCTGCTCCCCTCAGCAGTGTACTTCGGTCCTTCTGCCTGCTCTGCTCCCCGCTCTGTCTCTGGTGAATTCGCTCACCCTCCTGCGCTTCTGACTGTACCCAGTGCTTGTATAAATAAATAAATAAATCTTTAAAAAAAAAAAAAAAAAGAAGTCATAGGAGACTGCTTCACCAGCAATCAAATGTTTAGCCCAGATTCTACAAAGACCCATAGGAACAATAATAAAAAACTGGGCCCAACAAAGCCCATGTCCTCAATGACCCCTATTTGCTCAAACATCATAGCTTTTCCTGGTTTCTGTGGACAGTACAGATTTTATAATTATAGACAATGGCAATTCCACCCCCAAATTTAAGCTCCAGACATTCTCTCCCTTGCATTCTTGCTGCTGCTTAAAGTCAAGATGGTTGAGAAATATCAGCACAACTGACACCCATGATCCCACTGGCTGCCCCGACCTGGCCTATTTTTCTGTATTGCCAATTCTGGGTGGAAACGTCTCTGAGGGAGCAGAGGAAGGGTCTCCCACCCTCAGAGGCTCAGCTAGTACACTGCTTCCAGCTCTCAAATCTCACTATATCTCATGTTGGTCTCTAAATTCCGCAGAAGCAAGCTACATGTTAGCAACCCGTGGTTGGAGGAAATTAGACCTGCAAAGTCACATGTGTGAAGAAAATGTGTTGTTTTTCAGAGCCCTGATGTTGTTTATGCTGTACTTGGCAGCAACAACCATTGGGAACTGATTACTGAATTTTGGCTCATTACATCAGGTAAGTTACATCTAATAGGCTTGGGTTTATTATGATGGTGCATCCTTGGATACAAGAATCATCAATGGTTGGACCATAGACTAGAGATGTGTGTGGTGGCCAGGAGCTGAATGCCAGGAGGTTCACCAGAAAATCCCTTTCAACCCCCACTATTTGAGTCTCCTTCTAGAAAGTTCTATCTAAGAATAAATACTATTGTGTCATGGTGCAATGACAGTCTCATAAGAACCACCCTATGTGTGGAGTACGTTGCAAGCCAGAAAGTCTCCACAATAGCCTCATGAACAGGACTCAGGTTTCCCAAACTCATTTTTTTGTTGTTTAAAATATAGATTTTCAGACCCTCCCAGAAGATGTGTGACTCAGTATGCCTGGAATGGGGCCAAGTATGATTCTCATGATTAGCCAAATTAGGAGAACACCTATGGGTAATAGTATAATTAGGTCCAAAGGTTTACGGAGGAGGAAAACGAGGTTCAGAGAGGTTAGGTGACTTGATAAAAGGACAAAGAAGTCATCGGTGGCACAGTGGGCACCTGGAAACAGGTCTTCTGAGTGAGTCCAGTGGGTGTCCCCTGAAAACCCTGAAGTCCACTCTGTCCCCACCAAAACACTCTAGGTTTCAAGTGTTTCTTTTCCTCTGGAATCAGGATTGTTTTTTTCTACCTAGCCACAGGAACTGAGGTTCTCGTCCAGAGCTATCTTGGCCTCTGAGGCACTGACCTGCAGCTAAGCCTTATATGTGGGCTTGGAGGAGCTGATTCAAGGGGCTCAGTATGGGTGGCTCAGGCTGCCAGGCTGACTGGGGCTCTGCAGGTCTGTCTCCTCACAGGGAAAAGCCACACCTTCCACTCTCCCAGGTGGCAGTCCTCAGCTCCGAAGTAGAGCAGTTCCATCTCAGCCACCTGGGGAAGCCACAGCCTTTCCAATTGTTAAGAGTAAGATTTCCAGTGGGTTATAAATGAGCTTTTCATGTTGTGGCTGCTTGCTCAGTGGGCAAGACAAGAGACCACCAATCCATTTCCTGTGGCGTGTGGAACCCGCCACTGGTAACGCCAGCTACTTGTCTCCACAGCCTAAGTCACAAGTGGTCCAGGAACTTCAAGGGGGAGGTTTTCATAGTAACCAGCCTCTTGAGTCATCTGGTACAACGTTTTCTGCCCTGATTGTGAATGAATATGCTACCCCATCACCACATTTTCACCCGCTGTGGTCTCCAAGGCTCTTCCTTCTCAAAGGCAGTTTTCTAGAAGTTTCACTGCTTTCCTAACCAGAAGCCGTTTCTCTGTGCCTGAAGAGTTTAGATTACTAATGTGTGCTATCTCAGTATTAAAACATGTATGATATTATTGTGGGTATATCTTATTTTCTTCTAACTTTTAATTAAAAATATGCATTAGGAAATGATAACAGAAAACATACAAATTCAAAATATTGTATATTAGAAGATAGCAGATGAGAAAATATTTGTAAGCAAAATTTGAGAATTAAGATAATTATATCAACACCCAGAAACCACTATGTAATACATGGGTACACTGGCTTCATACCTTACTTGAGTTTTTTTCACACAACTATTCATGTATATATATATGAGAATATACACACACACACCCCTGTATCACAGATATTTGTGACTAAATATATGTCCGCTGTATCACTTTTAAAGTCTTAAAAGTGTTTCAGTTTCAGGATGTTCCATTATTTATTTAATGAGTCCCCTAATAGACACTAAGGATATTTTCATTTCTATAAACAGCTCCAATGAACAGCCTTAAGGCAAACTCAATTATTCCCGAAGTATACATTCCAAGAACTACTGTGTCGAAGGGCAGGTCCACTGTCTCAGCTAAGGTGTTCTCCAGAGCCTCTCCCCTCTCCCCCTCCATTCTACAGGAAGTCCCTACTCTTCTAATTTTGACAACCTGGGTATTTTCATTGGCTTAAAAAAAAATCTTTGCATACTTGACAGGGAAAAAGTGTTATACTGTGCTTGCCTTAATTTGCATTTATTTGACTATTAATGTAGTTGGGATTTTTAAAAATATGTTTATTATTTAACTGTATTCCTTCCTGAATTAACTCCTGATACTTCTTGCTAGATTTTTTCCCTCCATTATTTGTAAGATATCTAACATTCCCCTCTTTATCCACAATACATACATAGTAGGAGACAAACATTGGGCGTGACAAACTTTTGCTGATCAAATGGATGAATTCTTTTATATGTAAGATAGAATGCCATCTATAACAAATATGTTGCAGTTTATCATTTTCTTTTTGATTTAATGACTGGCATTTTGAGGTGTAAAAATTTTCCTCTTATGATGTTTTCACATATTTTGCTTGCTGGTTTCTGTTTTTGGTGTTGAAACTAGCAAGCCTCAAGATGATCATAATTTTTTATATATAAAGCTTCTTCAAATAACTACATTTTTAATTAAAATATTTAACAAATATGTTTCAGTTTATGATGTCAAGTTAGAAATTTCACCCTTTTTTGATGCTTAATTAGTTGACCCAATATCATTTGTTAAATATTCTACTTTTCCACATTAACGTGAGATGGTCCTCCCCTATACAAACACTTATGCATTTATTCTTCATCTGTACAAAACCTGCTCATTTGTAAATTTTCTCTTCTGCTGCATGACATTTCTACATGTTCCTACAAAGTCCCATATTCTTTTAATTACTGAAACTTAAAGTAGGTCTTAATGTCTGGTAGGGCAAGGCCCTGTCGTTTTTCAAAATTAAAGGTCCTGTTTTTCTCTTTTTCAGGTGAGTATTTATAATGTTTCCCCAAACATTTTGTTGGTACTTTGATTGGCATTGTGTTAAATTTCTTCATTAATTGACATCTTTACAATATTAAATCTTCCCACCTCTCCGCCAGCTGGAAGTATTTTGTCCTTCCTCTGAACTCCCTTAGCACTTTATACCTTTTTAAAAATCACTTTCCAAACTATACCCACCCAATTTTTCAAACTTGAAACCTGAGAGTCACCCCCTCCCCTTCTCTCCCCAACCTTCACCCTATCTAATCAATCATCAAGTCCCGTCAATGCTACCTCCTAAATTTCATCCACTTCTGCCTGTCCCCACTACCAAGACTCTGGTCTATGCTGCCATCATTTCTGGCCTGGGTCACCACACTGGCCTGCAAATGACCTCCCTGAATCCACCCTGGCTTCCAAATCATTCTTTCTACTGAAACCAGAATGACCTTTTAAGACAGATCCCAGCATTCCCCGGCTGAAAAATATACCAATAGCCTCCATGGTACTTGAGGTAGAGCCCCCAAAACAGGACTTGACATACCCTGGGTCCAATCCGCCCTCCCAGCTTGAATCCAGCCTCTCTATAGCTATTCTTTCTGCCCTGTTCATAATAGCCACCAAATATATCCCATGTTTTTCTTTTCCACCCCAGGGCCTTTGCACATGCTATTTCTGCTGTTTGACCTGTTCTTAGTCTTTCCTATCACCTTAGATTAAGAAAGTCTGATTCACTTGGCATATATCAACAGTATCCTATATAAGTTGTATTTAGTGCTCATCACATTTGTAATTCTTGTACAAATTAGTCTCTATAATAACAACACTAATAGTAACCATAAGAATATCAATAATAAACAGTTTTGAAATGCTAAAATACAGTCACTCTCTATTCCAAATGTGTTACATGCACAGGTGTTCTAGACCTGGCTTAGACCATTTCATGAGAGCAAGTTTATAAAGTTTTCAGAAATTTTGTGAGCTGGTTGATGTGATATTGATAGTTTGCAATCAGCCATAGCAAGAGTATTTGCACCATGGAAATCAGTAAATGCTACAAACCAGTACTGTCCTGGCCCCTGTCCCTACCCCAGTTTTCCCTGGAGAGTCTGTTGTTAAACCTTTACCAGCATACCACAGTTATCATACACTCTAATATTCAGTTCTCACCACAGCTCTGAGGTAGGTAGCACATTTTATAGATGGGGAAGCTAAGAAATTAAGTCACTTGCTAAAGATGTAAGAGCTACTTAGTGGCAGGTCAAGCTGTGAGTTCAGGCAATCTGACTCTGGAGCAAGAACATTTCAGCTTTACATCACTACACCTGAAGGTCAAGGAGGAAGGATCCCATCAGGCTGTTTTGCGCTCCATGTCCCCAGCACAGAGCAGAGTGATAAGCACTGGCTGTGTTCCATCAACATTTGCTTCATGAAGAAGTCAGTAATGTCTAAGCACATCAAGAAAACAGCTATCGACCAACACTACATAGCTAAATAAGAGGCATCAAGTGGGAGGGCCAGACATTTTGAGTTCTTGTTCTGACTTCCCCTTTAATTCAATAGGCAATTGTGAGCAAATAATTTCTCCTTGAGTGTCAGTTTTTTCATCTGCCAAAGAAGGTGCCTGACCCGGTGAGCCTCAATATCTTGTTATCTCAAAATTCTCTCCTGAATTTACATCTAACATAGCATCTATTATTTCACAGTTTTGTGGACTCTTGTGCCAGCCTCTGTGTTTCCCACTGTGGACCAATGCCTCCTCTGTTTAGTCTAACAAGTTCCTACTTTACTTTTGAAAGGTCACTCTTTTGTCACCTCCTATGGGAAGCCCTCAGTGATTCTCCAAAGTCAGACACTCTTTCCACAGTGTTCCTACGACCCTTTTTGCTTATACCTCTCTTATAGGATTCAATCCAATTACTGTAATCTGTAAGTATCTAGCTCCCCTGCTAGAACTATAAGCTGTTAGAAGCATAATGATATTACATATCTCATCAAAGAAATTTCAAAACATGAAATTCTAAATAAATATACCAAAAAATTACCTTCTTCCATCTGTTCCTAACTAATATCTAACTAACCATCTATACTTAAACAAGCATAGGATGCTGAATCCAAATGAGAGGATATAGTATAGGATGACAGGAATAGAAATTTGTAGCACTTTATTGACATATGTAGTGAGATACAGATATATTGAAAAATAGGATATCCTAGTTGAATCATGCCCTCAGTTGTTCCCCTAACTCTGGTTTTCCTAAGATAACACCTTCGAGTTTCTCTCCCTGGCAGAGAGATGTCAGATCAAGTCCAAACGCCCATACAAGACTTTCTTTGTTCAATTGTAAAAAGTGTGGTAAAAGACACATGACAAAACTTAGCATCTTAAACCATTTTTAAGCGCACAGCTCAGCAGCGTTAAGTCCATTCACATAGTTATACAAACCACCTCCAGGACTCTTTTCATCTTGCAAAACTGAAACTCTACACCCATTAAACAGCTCCCATTCCTCCTCTCGCCAAGCCCTGGTACCATTCAACTTTGTCTCTATGAATTTGGCTACCCTCGTGACCAGACAGCACTTTCAAGCTGTTTTACGATCCCTTCCCTGTGCCCGGCTCATCTGGTAGGCTGGGTTATGGTCATAATTCTACCCACATGCACTGCCAATCCCTCCTCTTCTGGGAACACGCTCACCTCACTCTCTGGGGCCTCGCACATGACATTTCCGTAACTGGAACATGCTTCCTTCTTCTCTTTGCCTCTCCAACTCCTCCCCCTCCTTAAAATTGTCAGCAGCTTCTATTTCCTGCTGGAAGCCCCATCTCACCATCTAGTCCATGCTTAACTTTCCTCCTGAAACCTGTGTTCTATTCACTGGAAAATTCAAATATTTTTTAAATTTACTAATTAATTCTCCAGTGCAAAATGCCACTTCCTCCTCTCCCCCCACCCCAAGGCTTCTAAACTTCCAAGTAGGGACCATGTCTTACAACTCACCTGTACCTTCCACTGAGTAGTAGATACTAAGTAAGCATTCAACAAATGTTGAACCAATAGATGATTTCTACTTTCATAAAATTTAAAAATAATTTGAATCACTCTGCCGCATCAATGAGCAACATTTCTGAAGGCTTTTCAAGACAGTTTGGTTAGAGCCAGCTACTTGGTATAATTTTACATCTAATTGCTTGGATAAAAGCATTATAACAGTCATCTCCCAGACCATGCAGAAGTTGCTCAAGTAAAACAGAAATTTTGAATTGAGCTACACTTTCCCCTTCGATGCCTACTACCCAGGCTTTTTTCCCTACACTGGTAAAAAGACCTAGAAAAATTAGAAAGATTATAAAGTGGAGCGAGTGGGAACTATAGCAATGGGAAGCCAGAAGCTAGTGACGCTTGGTATCATTTTCTCACCCACCTGTGTAAATGAACCTCCCCGGAGCACCTTTGCAGAACTGTTTGGATTTATAAGATAATGTCACTTCCACGACTCCAGGGATGTGCCGAGGAGGAGTCTGCACTCTGATGGCATGAGGGGTGATTAGCTGAGGAATGAACAGGCAGGGAAATAAGATACCTATTACACACGTTATCACAGAAGATACTGAGGACACGCACATCTCCCACCGATACCCCCTGGGGAGGTGGGGCGGACCGGAGCACTCGTGGGGGTCTACACAGTTCTCTGTCCTTTCCTTCCTACCAGCCCAGTTCATGTCTCTCCCACCCCCTGCGCCCACCTCACCCCACCTCTACCATCCCCTCAGCTCCTACACAGCTACACTCTCACATATCAATTTGGCAATTTCCATACCCAACTTAGTACTGTTATTTATCTTTTTGGAACATATTCTGTTGCTTTTCTCATTATGAAATTGGAACATACCTTCTTTAGAAAATTTAGAAATTACAGGAAAATAATGTTGCATAACCCAAAGTCAACTGCTATGAATCTTTGGTGTTTCCAGTACTTTTCTATGGACTTATGTTATATAATTAGACTTTATATCTGTAGACACTGCCATTCTGATTTATTTTTTCTCTTATCATTGTAGTATAAGCATGCTCCTTATTAAAATTTTTCCAAAACATACTTTTAACAACTTAATAATATTTCATCATTTAGTTAATCATTATTCTATTTTCCAATATCTAGGCTTTGTCAAATTTTTCACAATGATAAATAATACTAAAATGAATATGTTTTTTTTAACAGGGTCATGCCTGCAATAAGGTAACACTTCTACCTCTTTTAATCCTCAGTGCTTTGCTCATTGTTCATACTCAATAGGATGTGTTCATGCTGCTGCTGCAGGAATTACTGGTTTCCCCAAATCAAAACAATCTTTGGACCAAAGATGGAGAAACAAGCAGCTTTTGCCTACCTCGCTCCACACAAGCATAGTCCCAAACACCACTTGGAGGCCATCAAAAAAGTTGTCTCCGATGATGATGACCATGGCTCCTCCTGTGGTCCAGCCTTCGCTTGGGCTGATGGCTTTGATGCAGGGGGTAGCTGAAAAGATATGAAAGAGCGAGTCAGGTCTGCCCTTTGGTGGCTGAAGTCTGGAGTTTTGGGAGTGGGATGCCTTGGAAAGCTGTTGGTCATTCTGAGAAGTTCAAGTTGAGTGTTGCTGACTTGCCATCATTCCCTAATTGGTTGTTGGTTTTCACCAGGTCATAAAGCCTAATGAGTTGACCACTATGCATGAAAAAGTGGAACACTTAGCTAATTGTGCAAAGGGTGTTTTTAAAACTGTTGTTTTTTCCCATATTTTTATAAGTTGATCACACTGGAAAATGTGTAAATCCCTTTTCTCTCCCCACCTCCTCTGCCCCAAGATGTCAAGATTTACAAGGCCTGTTAATGTACTAGAGAAAAAGAAAGAGAAAGCAGAATCTCTCATGGTCGAAGGTGTTTTTCAGTTGGATAAAAGACAAATTGATAAAAGACAAAATTGTCAAGAGACAATTTTGAGTCACTTTCCTAACTTTGTAGGAAGGATTTTTCCTCCTTCTTCCATATGTTCGAGGCCTCTGGACTTTACATCCCAACAGGAACCCAATATGGTTTTCAGGCCATAACTAAAGTCAATCCATCACTCCATTTCCAAAGTTGACAGGGTCAAAGGTGGAGGAGAACTTTGGCAGGACTCCAAAAACATGAGCCCCCTTTGAACAGCCGGTCAATCACATCCAATCAGTCAAGAGAAACTGGATGGGTTCCTCGTTCTGAACCCTGGGATTTTCTTCTCCCCTTTCCATGTCCACTGTGGGAGAATTAACACCACTCCAAATTCTTTACTGATTCAATCATATTCTTTCAGTTCATTAATTCCTATTTAAAATGATACAGGACACATTTTAAGGGCCAAATTGGGGTAGGGGCAGGTGGGCAGAACGCAGCAAAAATCACACTAACTTAGTCACCGGTTTAGTCATTCATTTTATATTTCAGGGTCTTCCTACACCAGTGAGTTGAGCAGTGTGGAAGGAAGGAGAAGAAGTTAGATGGAAAGTACTTCGGTTTGTCAGTTATCTTCCTCAATAGACTTTAATTTTTTGGACAACTTGAAGTTTAACAGTTACCGGTATTTCTAATTACTTTAATGCACTTGGAAAACTACCCAGAACAGACCACGATCTCTTCTTGTCCAAGCAAACAAAAATCAATTAGTGTCAGTTTCATTCTGCACATTGTTTTGTTTTGCCTACAATCTGTTTAAGGGCACAGCTGACACTTATTCATACATGTCTGGCACTGTAATGTTCCTGTTTAACTAAGATGTCATAAGACTACATTTGCCTGAAATGCCCATGTAGCAAAAAGGAAAAACACAGAATGGTATGGAAGTGACTGGAAGCACAGGGGCTGGGCCTTGGCCGGGAGGTGTGTGGGGCTGCAGCAGTGAAGGCGCGGTCGGTGTTTACACCTTCATTTTCAAACCCACACGGTTTTGTGTACTTTCTCCACTCCTACTCAGAAGCATAAATTTGAGATCCAAACAAGGAGATCTGTGGAGAACTTCATTTGTCTGCCCTTCTCAGCCCAGACGGCAGACAGACCTACCTTCGGATGGGTCCAGTCTTCTGGCTCTCCGTCCATGCTTGGAGTTGTTATGAACAAACATGTTGTCAGAAACAGCCAGCACATGTCCATCCACATTCACTGTTGTTGACAACACAACCTGCATATTTAAAGTAAAAAGACAGAGAGTGGTGTAGCTAGCATCACAGGAAGTAGTAAATGCACCAGAATTCTCTTTTGCCAGACTTCCATATGGCTAATGAGAGGCAGAGCAGAACTTTGGGACAGGGCCATGCTCTTGGCATCTCAACAGGTTATCTTCCTCCTGGAATGATGGCAGAGACTCAAGAAAAAAAGAGGCCCCGCTTTGCCCATGTGTTGTCACCTATTTGTGTTCAAACTATGCGCAGGTGACCAAGTAGGGAAACTGGCCACCTGCCAGTTAGTTCCAGAAATCTAGTCTCCTCTCTAGGACTTGGACATCTGACCCTTGAGCTGTAGGAACCACAAGGAACCGATTGTGTGTGACCAGGAAGGTAAGGTCTATTCAAACTCCAGCTGGGCGGTCACTTCTCCAAGGCTGGAGTGGACACTGCACTTGTGATGTGTGCTGACGTAATGCTGGGCACAGGCTTGTTCCCGTGGACTAGAGGGAGCGGTGGCAGGGACACTCAGACTGACAGCGAGGAGATAAGGTTGCTGGAATTCAGTGTTGAAACGCAGGACACTTAGTATCTAACCAGAGGAAAAGGAAAAGAGGGGTGTGGAATAGGGGGAGAGTGGGAATTTAGTCAGAACTGAACTCAACTCCCACATCTGCTGCTTCCTACAGTGCGAACTTGAATTAATCTTTTGATCTCCATTTTTCTCAGCTGTATCACATCCACAATAATGCTTATCTTGAAGGGCTAAATATGATAAAATAAGTAAAAGCTGAGATGATACATGTTAAAGCATTTGTGCAGGGCTGGGCATGTGCCGAATTGGGAGAAGTCTGGGCTCTACTTGTCTCCCCCAGTCTTTTTTGACCAGTCAATAGAAAAGATGACCTTTCTCATCGAGTACCGCACATAGTCTAAGTTCTGGGGGAGCCTCTACAAGGAGGACCCAGAGGATGGGTATCAAAGTTACACAGCATGGTCCCCCACCCTCCAAGAGCTTACTTGGAGACTGGAAAATACAGCTAACACATGAAACAAGTTGCACACTGAATGCGATCAGACTGAGTTATCTGTGTGGGTGGCAGATCAGGGTGGGGGAGAAGTTCAAGGAGGCAGAGACCAGCCAAGGCAGGAGCAGTCGGGAAAGCGTAACAGAAGAAAGTGGACCTGAGCCAACCCACCAATGTTCTTGACCCAGGAAGAGGGGTCATCCCAGATATGAATCTGCTTCTCAGCTATGCATGGCAATTTTTTTTTATGAGAGAGGAACATATTTATATATATACCTCTTGAGGATAGCACTGAGCATGCACATGATACAGAGCTATGTTTAAAAATGATTAGTAAGTAAACTTTAGGTGGTGATCACATTGTAGTGTATACAGATGTTGAATTATAATGTTGTATGCCTAAAACTTATATACTGTCATAAAGCTTGCCTCACTTAAAAAAAAAAAAAAAAGACTCTTTCTGTCTACCCCCAAATTAAATTTACCAAAATTCTACCTCTAATTTTTCTATTGGTCCTTCTTTATGTATTAAATGATTTAAGGGGAGGAATGGTGTCCTTGCCTTAGATTCATGAAATGGCATTAAAAATTATTTTATTATAAATAATTTCAAGCAAACAGAGATTAGCAGAGTGAATCTCCAGGTAGTCATCATCCAGTTTCAAGATTTCACAAAATATTGCCTTTTTCATTTCATATATACAACCACCCAATCCCCACAACCTGTTCAGTGTTGGTATTGAAGGTTGTGGGGGTTTGTGAAGTGTACATTCATTGAAAAGCATAATTGTGCATAAAGCAAATGCACAATTTGGACAAATTGATGCACCCAGGCAGTCCATACCTTATCATGATACAGAGCCTTGCTTTCTCCCAGGAAGTTATCATGTGTTGAGTCTCAGCCAACCCAGCCCAGCCCCAACTGCCACACCAAGGCAGTGGGTAGGGCTAAATTTTTTTTTTAACCTTAAGTAGAGTTTTAGATCTAATTTTCTATTAGAGGAACTATTTCTTTGTTTTTGATGGCATCTTTTAAAATTTGTTATATATTGTTAATGTACTAGATTTGGAAGAATCCTTAAAACCATGATTCCACAAAGCATTTCACCTAGTCTGGCGCCACCGTCATGCCAGTAGTATATGGGCAATTTTACATGGACACAAATGAGTTTCAAGCATTCAACTCAACAACATCCACTGAACTCCTGCTGCATGCTACATATCATGTCAGGGTCTGGGAATTCAAAAACAACAGAAGATTGTGTTCCCACGGGCTCCTTGTCTCCCTCGTACTTCAGTTCCTCACTTGTGACTGCATTACATGGGCAGGTGTGTAGTTCTCCATCATCAACTCTTTATGATATCAGAATGAACTTAACGGAGCCTCAGCTGTTGTTCAGGAAATCACCATCAATATAACTGCTCATCATTTAAGGGTGCAGCCTGTCTAGCTTGGAGGGGTTTTTCAACTGTGTCCTTGTTAACATTTCAGAGTCTGGGGAAAGTCCTTCTAGAAAGTTCCCCTTTTGTGGTGGCCGCCACAAGACAAAAACCTCCAATACTCTCCTCAAGTGCACACAGGCACAAGTTCTTATCAGGGTGATCTCAGCAAGCACAAGATGGCGTCATAGTCAAAGCGAGATACTGGCTGAGTCTCCTGGTAACAGGGTTAGGGAGAAGGTGGAGGTTGGAAGTGTTCACCTCTGCACATGTGTATCCTCCAAAAATATCAGACAACGGAAAAAAATGATGAATGAACCACTTTTATAAACCACGTGCGTGGATTTTCAAAGACGTGACTGTCATCTCTAGGGGAAAAAAAATAGAAAACAAAACAAGAGTGGAAACTTCAGGCTTTAATTGCTGACGAACGATAGTGGGGAACCCTGACCCCTCAGAGGATTATGTGGATGCAGAGAGCACTCTAAGACCACTTTAATTCATTTCACAAACTTCTTGTCATACTGTACTTTTATGCTCCTCATGCATTCCTGCTACAAAATCCGGGGTTTTCTCCAGCCAGCTGATTTCATCATTGTCCATTTGGGTGGAGTAAGACTGAGTTCCAAAGTGAACATTTCCCGAATGACATACCCTGATGGTTCAGATGCACTTCATTATTTTCTATTAACAATGGAAATAAATTTTAATCTTTTGCTGGCAAGCACTGGCCTCTCATGACAGCAAGGGAATTAACCTGAATTATTTCAGTGTCTGCAAAATTTATTACAAGATTTTAAATTACGTCCAAATGTATGTGCATGTATACATATATATATATATATATACATATATATATATGTATATATATATATATGAGAGACACACAGAAAAGTTCCGGTTTTTAATATTTCAGATATCTTAACTTGGGAAACATCTAAAAGAATTTGCTAATCAAACTGAATTTGCAAAATGTAAAGGATTTAATTCATAACCTTCAGCACATGAACTCAGTGTTCGCCACACTGACACACACACAAATGTTGATTTTCACATATATGTACTCTACTTCCATAGTCTACTTCAAACTACATTATAGAGGTAAAGATACATCTGGTGCATTCAAAGTTTCGAATTTAACTTCCTTCACTGTTTTCTGATGAATGATGACAACACTGATATTATTCTATTCAGAAAAGTTAAAGTTTCTGAATGTTTGAAGACTAAAGGAAGCGGAATGTGCATTCCAGCATCGTCTCACTCCCAGGCCTTCCCCTTCCACAAGCCAACTTCTTTCCCCTAGTGAGTATTTCCTGGGTCACAAAGGCTGACCTTTTCCATCTGGAATCAATCAGTCAACCCCTGACAACTTCCTGAAACACCTCACTCCATTTCCTGTTCTCTCCCCCTTCTTTCTTTCCCCCTGGTTTGCTTCACTCTTCAAAACTGCAGGCCACAGCAGCTTAATGTTAGAGGGTCAGACACAGTTAGACTCCAAAACACTACACAAGGACACCTTTGACCTTCAAAAATCTTTACATCTTAGCCAAACAAATCAAGGTCAACATTTCTTACCATTACCTTGTTAACTATTTGTATGCATCTTTGCCAACCATCTTGTAATCATATAGCCATCAATACCGTAAACGGGTCTGTTTTAGAAGTAGCAAGCTTAGTATTGACAAAAGGTGCCATGGGAAGGTACCCGAAATTAAACTCATTGGTACTGTAACAAACATATGGGGAGTATTCTGTACACAAGAGCTTCCACGCCTCGTCAGTGCCTTCTATCCCCTAAACCTGATACCTAGTCTTTTCTAAAGCTGTCAGACCCTCTTGGCACTGCCATTCTGCTGGCACAGTCCAAAAGGATGCCAATTAGGAATACAGATGTCCATAATTTGTGTGGGATGGACCCTCAGTTTTTGCTGTGACACTAGTGACAGCTTTCATTTGTTTCTCAGAATTGCTGCATCTGTATTTCAGCTCTAACTTCCAACAGGGGAGCCCGCAGATCTCAAAATTAAGCCATTGTGGAGGATAGCTCCCCTCAACTAATACATTTCAATCCAACACAAAAGCGACAACCAATTATGCTCATGAAAATAATATTTATGATGTGTTACCTTCAAGCCAAGGTTCCAAGAAAGAGAAGTGGGGATCAATTGAAATTACATTTTCTTAAAAATGAAAGTGCTTTCTCACTTTTTGCAATTTCTTATTTTGCTTAGTGTGATCGCTAGTTTGGGGGGGAAGCCAGATCAGTAAACAGAGAACGACTGGAGAGAGACGGTGCAGGTTCCATTGTGAATCATCCGATTAAGCAGCAATTGTAATTGATAATACAGCACTAACAGCATGAATAAAAAGTGTGTATCCCCCCTTGAAAAATACAAGGTTCTAGGAACAAAATCTACAAATGCGCGAGCAATCTGATGGAAGTACTCATGAAAACTCATTGGCTTTGGCTTTCTGAAGTTCTCTATTTTTCTTCTCATTATCCAAAAGTGCTCCTGTGCCCCTCACTCTTAATAATTTATACAAAGCAGGAGCTGAGTTGTAAAGAGCTCTTTCCTGCCTATAAAAGACCACAGTGAGAGTTACCCATAGGTGGACACACCAGTTAATCTAGATGTCTAGATCCAATTTTCCAATCAGGGAACTATTTCTTCCATATCAGAATGATAGTATGTGGTATACTTTTACCTCAATGACTTCTTCCTGCATTTGGGTTATTTTTCTCTCCACTCTGAATTTTTTTTTTTTTTTACTGCCTCTCCTTCTCAAAGATCTCACATCATGAGTTAGTTGTGTTACATAAGTCAGAGGAGGCCCAGCTTGGCTCTTACTCTGGCTAGTCTTTCTCAGCTCAGACCCAGGTGTTCTGACAAAGACCCTGAGTCTCACAGAGGAGGGTAAAAGAAAAAGAGAAGTCAAAATGAAAAATGTGTGGAATGACTAAACGATCAGCTCTTTGAAACAGAAGACAATCCCAATGTCTGTAGTCACTGGAGAACATTTACATTGGTTCGAAACCTCTCTCTATGGGTAGGTGTTTTTGCTTTGAAAACACACCAAAATTCTACCATTAGTCAGAGACACATTTCCCCTCCATCTCAATGAGGGTCATACGCCTCCTAGCTGAATGTGGAGCCTTTGGTAGTTTAATCTCAGTAAAGCTGCAGTGCAGAGCATTTACAGCACACTCAATGTTAAAGACTCTCTGATACATACTTACAAACATGCATGCTCCCAGCTAAATAAAATGGTCTCGAAAATTCCTGTTATTTTGCCAAGTATGGAGAAAATATTCTTTATGATATTTTACATCTGGAAATGGAATTAAATTCACAATGTGCTTTTCCTTTATAACTGTTCAGTTGCTATATATGTTATTTCAGCTTTCCCAAAGCATAACTGTTATGTGGGGTTTTATTTTCCACCTGTGGAAGGCGGAAAGGGATACGGAGACTATTAAAGGGACAGAGAAAATCAAGACAGATTTCTGGTTGTGTTGGGCAACCAAGTCTGGGTCTGGATTGTAAGAAGAAACACTATCTTGGTGTTTGTACACAGTGGCTAATTCTCACATTTGACACAGGGAATCTGATGAAACAATTTTGTCTAAGCCTCCATTCATTTAATCCAGGCTGACAACAAACAAACTGGCTACTGCAAATTCTCCACACCACTTTATTCTTGGCACACATCATATTTTCAAACCAGTTTTAAAGCCCAGAGTCTTCTTTATTACTAGACTCCAGAGTCTCCAAAATTACCTTTAAACACCTACCCCACAAGCATGGGTTATGTCTTTTCTTTTTTTAAGGAATTCCCATAATTCTTAGCAATCTCTGTTGTTTCATATTCCCTAAGGCTAAATTTTCTGTTCAGTTGAGTATCAAGTACTTAACAAGAGAACAAAAGTTGACTGCTATTGAGACTGACGTGGGGCATTCTGGGTTGCTCACATCAAGGGAGGGGGGACTGTGGCACTGATGACCAAACTCCTAAGAAGACACCTAAGTAACCAGACAGGGCTACCTTTTGGCCAACTAGAGATATTTGTTGACACTCCCTGGCACAGTGCTACAATGCTATGGAGGCTTACAATAAACATCATCACCAGTCCAAGGAGCTCACCATGCAATTGATAAAGCATAAAAACAATGCATGGAACCAGAAATATCATATATGTAGCACTAAATTCTGTGGTCACTATACACTCTAGGAATCCCAAGATGGGAAAAATAGTCTGAGTTGAAAGCAATAACAAACATTCTCATCAAGGAAATGAGATTTAGGATAGGCTTTGAAATTTTGAAATGAATTTTGTCACATAACTCAAGGCTACTGAAATGATTTTTCTGCCACTTGAAACAATTCTAATTAGCATAAGGGGAGTAGTATGCAAAAGAGCATCTCTGCTAGCATATTTTGGCAAATTTGGCTTAGGATGGATACCTTTTAGAACTTTGTTTTTTTTTTTTTTTTAAAGATTTATTTTATTTATGCATACAAGAGCTGGGGTAGGCCAGAGATGTGGGTGTGAGAGGATTCACCAGCGACAGAGTAGGGAACAGACAGGGAGATTGACCGAAGCACACTGCTGAGAGGAGCAGCGGGCGAGTCAGGAGAAGTCTGCTGCGCCATGTGGGCTGCTCCCAGGCTAGCCGGGGGATTGAATTCGTGCTGCAGAGGCTGCGGACAGCTTCATAGGTTACATCTTAACCCCTTGCACCACCAGGGAGGCCCTAGAGCTTTATTTTTAAGAAACAATTCAATGTGCCCAGAAATCACGTGGCAGTATTTTTATATCAGTCTTTCACGTCATCAGAGTCCAAAGATTACAAACCTGCTTTACAGTTAAATTTCTCAAAAGCTGTAGATACTTGCTACGTCTACCCTAGCTCATCTTATTTCATTGAACCCACTGCTTTTCCCATCTAAAATGTATGCCGCACGAGATGGTTATGGTCACGGTCAGTATTTTACTCACAGACAATTTAAAAGGCACAGGGAAGCCTTAACATATTTGAGGCAATTTCTGATTTGGCGTGGCCATACTCTTCCACCAAACTCTGTCCCCTAAGGACCTCATGAAACACCTGTTGAACTTCAAAAATCAGGAGTAAAAAAAAAAAATCAGGAGTAAGTAAGTACCAGAAGTAGCTGAAGCATCTATGCCCTCTTGTTGTATAACTCAGCTTTTCTTCCCAGGAAGTTCTATCTGGTTGTTCTGGAATGTGTTCATAGCTACGGCGGTCCAGAATCTCCTAAACTGTTTGGGCATTTAGTCTTTGTTTCCACCAAACTGAAATCTGCCATATCCTTCCCCAAAAGTGATGTAGGCAATGCCTGCTTTCAGATGCCCCCCTATCTCCCACAAATAACTCAAAACATTTCTTGTTCTGAGTTGGTCAGAAGTGGTCAGAATTTGATCAGAATTTCTCACCATCTTGATCCTTGCCTCCATTTGAGTCATGGAAAGTCAGGGATGGGGTGGCAGACGTTTATCCCATCAAATAGAGAAGAGCTTGAAGTAAACCACAGAAAGGCTTTCCCAAGCTTAAAGCATGAGAATACTCATGCTTGGACCCTCAGAGGGTCTTTGGACCCTCAGAGGTTTCTTTACCCCTCTTCAAATAGACAATATGTCTTTTCTTGGACTCTCTGGTTTGTTTTATCAGATAAGGAACTCACCTGTTGCTCAGAGAGGACATAAGTCAAGTGATTTTCATGAGGTACTTTAAAAACTGCTGCTCAGTAGCCCAGCACCCTTCGAAAAGAGATGAAATCACAGAGCAGCTGGCACAGCTCTTGTACGAAAAGATCTGAGCTGAAGAAACCTGCAGGCAGCTGGAGCTGTATTAAATTTTTACCATTTGGAGTTCATTTAAACTCTTGTTTCCCTCAACGGGTGTGAGAGAAACATTTAACATTTTTTATTTAAGGAAAATAGATGGTGGTGCCATTAAAAGGTTTTATATAAGAGCTGGGGGTTTAAAAACTCATAAGGGGTTGTTGGATGGATCTTGGCCCTGCTCCAAGACATGAGTAGCCCTGCCCTTTGCTCCTGCGCCATTTAGTCATGCAGACTAATGGCTATCGCCCAGCTGGTGGACTAGGTGTCTCTCATCCACATTCATTTCCCCACTGTTCCTGTGTGGCTGCTGCACCCAGCTTGTCCCACTAGCCAGTCCTCAGCCTCTCACCTCCTCCAACTCCCCCGGGATGTCAGTCAGTCCTCACATGGCTCACTTCCTTTCAGGCTGTGGAATGGATCTTTGGATCTTCCCTCGCTTCTCCCCACCCCCAAGCCTGTCTTCTCTCTTGCTCAAAGGTCTGACACACCTGTCAGATGTGTCCTCATCAAGGGCCAACTCTTCCCACATTCCCTTTCGGTCCTAGAAGATACCTTCCAGAAGGCCCATCCTGAGACTACGTGCAGACCTTTACAAACACAGGACTTTACTATTTTAAATGATTATAGCATTGGAGATGCTGCCAGCTCTGGAATTCCCTAACACGCAAGTTGATACTGCTGGATAGTAGGAAACCCCAGCCATGCACAGTGGTTGTGTCTGTTTTTAGCGTTTTTATTTATTTATTTTAAGATTTATTTATTTAAGCATACAAGAACTAGGGTACAGGCCAGAGGTGCAAGGGGTGAGAGGATTCACCAGAGGCAGAGTGGGGAGCAGAACAGGCAGATCTACTGAAATACACTGCTGAGGGGAGCAGCGGGCAAGACAGCAGAGGTCTGCTGCGCCATGTGGGTATCTCGCTGGCCATGGATCAAACTCGTGCTGCAGTGGCTGAGGATAGCTTCATAGTGTTGATGCTTAACCCCTTGTGCCACTGGGGAGACCCTTGCTTATTTTTTTAAAGAGTCCTTTTGGCGGGGTTGAGGAGGGGAAAAGAGAGAGGTAGGAAGGGATAAGCACCTAGACCTCTAATCTTCCCAATCTCAAGTAAATGATTTGCTGACATCAGTGTCCTATTAGAGCTGATGTGTGCAAGACTATTGCATACATCAGAAGACTATTCAGAAGCACATGCACACTTGCTATTATTCAAACGGCGGGGTCTTTCAGCTCCCACATCACTCGCACTTGACCACACTGCTGAGTTCTGGCAGGGAAGACAGACACGGCACTGCGCTGGGCCAGTGCTTCCAAGCAGGTCACTTCCAGAAGCACAGCTAGGCTCTGTAAGTCACTCCTTTCTTTCACTTTTCTTATCTCCCCACCAGGATGTAAATCCCCCAGGGGCAGGGAATTTTACCTGTTTTGCTGGGTGATGTATCTCCAGCACCAGATTAGTGCCTGGCACGCAGAATTCCCTTAATAATGTTGGTTGGGTGAATGAATAAATGAATGCAATGAGTCTCTGTTTTCAGTGTGACTTGGAACAGAGCCAGCTAGCCTATCTATGAGAGTGATTTAGCAACAATAGCCCTGATTGTTGTCAACTTCTACTGTGTTTTAGAATTTGAATGTGGGAAATGACAACATGCCTAACTCCTCCTTTTCTTGGTTTGACTTTCTTGGGGTTTTAAAATTGCTTGCTCTCCACCCACAATACATAGAAATAAAGAATGGGGTTCATTATGTCATAACAGTCCTGTCAGCTTAAAGCAGAAATACATTACCTTTCCTTCACTGAGCTGTTAATTTGGATGTTACACCTAATTGTTTCATTTCAAGGAGGCAGGAGTGGTTTTCTGCCTGCATGGCCCACGGATTTACATACTTTGGGGGGGTGGGGGGGTTCCCTGAAATATTTTCTTTTTTTCCCCTCTCTCTTAAAAATTCATTGAATAACAATGTGTTGAGCATTGTACTAGGCACTAGGGAAATATACAAAATAAAACATATTAATACCCTCAAGCAGCACACTGTCTATTAGAAAGACAAACATTAATCGCAAGACAATGTGATCGATGGCAGAGCAGGGGCTTGTGGAGAATGGCAAGTTGGCACGGATGGAGGAGACAATAACTCTGCCAGGAAGAGTCAGAAAATGGCTCACAAAGGAGGTGACACTCAGGGGTGGTCTTGAAACATGAGGAGGAGTCACACGTTGGATGAGGGTGACGGGTTCTCAGGCAGGGGGGCCAACATGTGGAAAGTTTCCAAGATATAATAGAAATCAAAGAGGTGTGCCTGGTGAGCAGTGGGCATATGGAAACATCAGAAGATGGCGTGGAGAAGAGCCGCCTGGTATGAAGACAGCTCTCAGCCATGCCCTTTTAAATAGAAGCTTCTGGCTATGGATAGCACAAATGTGTAACATGTTAAGCAGAGGGGTGATATGTTTTAAAAGCTAACTTTGGCAGCAGAACTGAGACTGGATGAGACAAGGATGGAGTAGAGGCAAGGGTGGAGCACAGTTTCTCAGCAGAGAGAGATGGCTTTAGCAGATACTTAGAAGGAAGAAGTGACACTTTTAACAATCAACAAGGAGGGGCTGGTTTGGAGTACGGAGTTCAGCTGTGAACATGTGCTCATTAGTCATCCCAGGGAAGATGCCCAGGAGGGAGGTAGAGCTGAATGTCTGCAGCTCCCAAGTAGGGTGGATCTGAGAAAATGGATCCAGGAGTCATCCAGAACAGATGGCATTTAAGCCAAGAAAGAGAGATCTTCAGCAAAAGTTTCAAGTGGGGTGGTCTGCATTGTAATGGTTAGATTCCATGGAAGATGCCCATTCATTGTTAGGTGAATTTCAAGTTTTTAGAACAGCGGTGTATGGAAACCCTTAGAAATGTTTCAAGAGGCCCAACAACCTCTGGAATTTTAAGCAAAACTTAGGTGTAGCCATTTGTTAGGACAAAAACTATAGCTTTTACCAGATTCTCAAGGGAATCTGAGCCAAAAACAGGTTAAATTCATTGTGTTTTGATATTTTATATGACCACGATACTTAGGACGCCACCTTAATTAAAGGAAGGTTTGACTTAGGCTAGGAAATAAGTTGATAAAATATTTTTTTCTCAACTGATCATTTTCAGTAAGACAATTCAGATTCCACCAGCATTTTGGGGGTAGGAGAAAGAGGCAATCAGAGAAAGGAGAGCTTAGGTGGATTCATGATTTGATTAGAGACATTTTATATTTCTATCCATTGAGATCAAAGCCTCACAAAAGAATACTTCAGATAAAATCTCTGATCCTATAATAAAAGTAGAGAATTGAGACAATTTTCTTCATGGTTTACAATCATTACCTTTGTTATTCTGAATGAGAATTCAGGAATTCCTAAGTTACCATCCATTCAGATCACTCTCCCTAGCACCATGATTTCCGGCTATCTCTGGTTTTGTTTCATATTTTGAACTTGATCCAAATTTCTCACTTGACTGTTATAGCACATAAGCCTTTCTCCATAATAGCCTTCTCTGTGTAAGAGAGCTTTCATTGATTTTATTATTTCATTTAATATTTCATTTAATAGAATCTGAGTATAGTACAACAGTACAAGAGTTGCCAATTCTTTTGTACACCAAAGGACACTATCAAGAATGTGTGAAAAGTCAGTAAGAAAATGAGAAAAAAATGTTTGCAAATCACATTTCTAATAAGGGATAGCGTCTCAAAAATATAAAGAACTTTTAAAACTCAACAGTTAAAAAAACAACCCAACTTAAAAATAATAAAAGCATTTAAATGAACATTTGTCCAAAGAAGATATATGAATGGTCAATAAATAAATACATGAAAAGATGCTCAACGTCATTAATCATTGGGAAAATGTACATCAAAACCACAATGAGATACCACTTGACACTCACAGAATGGGTAGGCTACAAAAAATAGAAAACAAGTGTTGATAAAGATGTGGAGAAAATGGAACCTTCGTACATTGTTGATGGGATTACAAAATGGTGCCACCACTGTGGAAAAATTTGGCAGTTCCTCAAAAAGTTAAAGATAGCGTTTCTGTATGACCCAGAAATTCTACTCTTAGGAATATACCCAAGAGAACTGAAAACATATGTTCATCAAAAGGAAAAAAAGCAAACTTGTACAGAAATGTTCATAGTTGTATTATTTATAATAGCCAAAAAGTAGGAACAACCCAAGTGCTCATCAACACATGCAGAGATAATTAAAACATGGCATAGTCTTACAATGGAATATTATTTGGCCATAAAAAGTAATGAAATATTGACACATGCAGTAACATAAATGAACCACAAAAACATTGTGCTAAGTGAAAAAAGCCAGGCATGAAAGGTCACCTATTATAGGACTCCATTTATATTACATGCAACAGACAAATCATAGAGACAGAAAGTAGGATCAGTGGTTGCCAGTGACTGGGGAGAGAAGGGAATTGGAAGTTACAATATTTCTTTTGGGGGTAATGGAAATGTTCCAGAATTATATAGTGGTGATGGTTGTACAATTCTGCAAATATATTAAAAGCCACTGAACTGCATACTTTACAATGGTTAGAAATGTGAATGGTATGTTATATGGATATTTCCTAATTTAAAAAATGCCAAAAAATGCTAATTTACTTTAGCTCTGTCCCAGAACTAAGACAATCATAAAGTCTACAAACTTCTTAAAAATCATTTTCCTTGTCTTTGCAAAAGTCAAACATTTTTACATGGGATGACAATTTCACATCATCTTGAGATTAACAATATAATCTGTGAAAAACAGGCACCTAGAAAAACCTCACTTAGTAAATAACTGAAGAAGTAAAAGAAATACTAGCATGATTTGCTTAGTGAGCACATCCCTCAAATTTGAGATAAATAAAATGACAAGGCATTCTAATTAAAAGCCTCTTCAATATGAAAGTATTCTCTTCGGAAGTGATGGCAGAAGAGGGGATGTAAGAAAACCAAACTGCCAACTTCCTCACCCTGCCTTGTTCCTTTCGGAAGTGAAAGGGTCATTGGGGTGCTGTGGGATTTTTTTGAATTTCACTCTTCTTTGGACTGAAAGTACTTGCATTGCATTTGGGGAAACTGGATGCCACCACATGCAATGTTCCTGCTTGATCTCCAAGCCCACTCATTTTATTTCTACTTGCCTTCCTATCACACAGCAGGGTGGGGATGCTGTAGGATGGAAAGGAGCAGCTTCGCTTTGGTAAGGGAGGCCAGTCATAGTGGCACGTAACGAACAAAAATGACCTGATCCCAGCCTGATTATCTGATAACCAGGATGTGGCAAAAAAAAAATTACAGAAATCTTTTTTTTCAAAGTAGCTGTCACTGGCCTTCTGAGTGCCCAACACCTCTATTAACTCTTTGGTGACTCCATCCCTACCTTCTTAAACCACAGAAGCTCTTTGAGTGACAGGCAGGAGCAGCTACTTAATTTGTGGGGTCTGGTACAAAAAGAATACATGCAGCCCCTTGATCGGAAATTATTAAGAATACAAAAAGGTAAAGCAAAGCTTATACCTCACAGCTGCATACGGTGAAAACCCATGGCCTGGTGGCAAGAGTTTGTCAGACAGATCCCCAGGCTCCTGGCTCCTCCACCTCTTTCCTGTGATTAGAGGCGAATTTCGCAAACTCCCCAAACCTCGCCTCCCTCACCTGAAACCTGAGGCTGATTATCCCCATCTCTCAAGTTGCTGCCTGGATTTTTTTTAAGCCTCAAGCTCAAATACTATGGTTTAACATGTTTTAATTTTCAGGAGGGGGGAAGGGGAAGGGAGCACTGTGTATTTTGATTGGGCATGAACGGCAGGAAAGGCATTTGGTGAATTAAATAGGGGTCCTTGGAAATTAAGGCAAGGGACCATGAGGGGCTGTAGTTGCTCTCATCTCCAGCCTGACACACTTTGCCCGGCTGTGTTTTTATTAGCTCCTATCCCCAGTACATCAGTGGCAAGGGTGATGAAACCGGTGGCAGATTTAACTGCCAGGCAGCTGGGTCACTGTCCCGTGGGTCTTGTTGTCATCTGCAATCTTAAAGTGACCACGGCTGTTTGGGCTGCTGCTTTCCAAAGGACTCAGGGAGAGAGCACTGAATAGTTAATAGGAAGAAAAGGGAAGGAAGAGGCTGTTGCTTGCAGAAAGCACAGAGAAGCTGCTTTGAAAAATCCCAAGGTGGCTGAATATCAAGAACATGGCTCCTGCTGTGGGCAGCTGTGTGTGCGAAGGGCAGCCTGGGGGCTTAAAATCAAATCTCCAGCCTGGGTTGGTGCCCTCCTCTGGGGCACTGGCGATGGCCACAGAAGGCCTAACCACTACAAAATGAAGACCCCTCGATCCTATCAGATGAGGGTTATCATTTAGAGTTGTCTGTTCTGATTGTTAGCAGCAGCAGAGAATAATGTTTTCTAGAGAAAAAGAGAAAGTGCTAAGGAAAGGGAAAACAGGATGACTTATTTAACAGGAAAGAACGGCAGGCCCCTTACCTGAAACCTCCTCATGTCCCTTGGGTTTCCTGCTGTTTTCAAACAATTCTGATTGCACTTGAGGAAAAATTTTAAAAAGAATCTGTGAAGAGAAAGCAATGTGTTACATTTTTAAGTAAACGTTTTTTAAAGAGAGCCTCTATCTGCATTGTTTTTGATTTGATTTGAAAGTGATTGGATTTCAGGTCTGGGGAATTTCAGTTGTCCTGCCACCAAAGAGCATGCTGACCCTCTTGCAATTTTGCAAATTCGGATGTTTTCAGTTGCAAGCCCTGCGCAGCCCATGCTCCCTGGCGTTTAAGCACTATGAAGTGGTTCCCAAGCAGGGTTCTGGGGTAGACACCCTCTCTGAGTTGTGAGGGTGCTCTCTCCAGCCTCCCACACCCCCCGCCCCCATAAAAAGGCTTCAGAAGCAGCAGTGACTCCTGCCGTGCAAAAATGTCTTGCTTCGGGGTTAAAAATGGCATGGCTTAGGCTAGAGTCCCAGGGTCCCTGCCTTATATGGCTCTCCACCAGCCACACACACTCACACCTCACACACAAAGGGCGTCTGATATTTTCAACCAATGTGCATAAAATCAAGAAATGACATGTTACCACCCAGTCAGTCTGCGCAAGCACACACTGGGGGTTTTACGGTTCATAACAATTGTGAATATCCTCTCAGATGTTCTATAGGTTACCCAGAAAAAATAAGCAGGCACAGAATAAGAGTCTGAGGTTATCATTTGTAAGACTTATTCTTAAGCCGATATTCTCTTAAATAACCTATTTGTATAATTTTAAAATCAGGCATCTTTCATCAGACAAGTGTATCAGCCAAAAAAAAGTAGCCTTCTCAGCCATTTACCTATTTAATGTTTGGAATTTTTTTGCAAAATACAATAAGTTTTTCATTTCACTTGCAGAGTCCTTTTCCTTAAAAAAAAAAAAAAAAAAAAAAAAAAAAATCCAGCTTTTGCAGCGTTAAAGTCCCAGGTGAGCTAGGCCTATTTCCCTTTCTGTTACTATGACAACGAAATTTTACCGCAGTCCCAAAGTCCCTTCAGAACTCTCACATCCATGCCTTGAATTAGAACTTTAAAGGAAAAGATAGACATTTTTCCCAGGATTTGCCAACAAAAATAAGTAGAAATCAACAATGCTTCAGAAAATTCTATTTTAAAGCAACGGCTGGTGAGATGCTCTCACTGAGAACTTCTGTTTATTTTTATTTTTTTAATGATCACAAAAGAATTAGCAAGGACGCCAATTAATTGTATTTATCACTTAAAAAAAAAAAACCATGGAAAGATAAACAGTCGCTGATGAAGGAGGGGAGAAGGGGAATCATATTCTTCAGAGTGTTTTCTGTATTCCAGGCTCTTCTGCACTCAATTTGTTAAAAATATTTGACCGAGTGTTCCAGACCCCGTCTATGAGAAAGGTTGGGTGTGAATTTGGAAATAACAGCTAAATATTTTCCCCAATATTTTATATCATCTGCTTTTCACGTCTCCCGGGTGGGAGGTCAGGTGTTGTTTCCTGGGCCCTGAAGGTGGGGGGGTCTTTATCGGGGTGCCTCTAGGTGACAAAGCAGAGAAAAATGTTTCCTAGTGCTTTACTCACTGTTCACATCCACAACTGGCTTCTGCTTTCTAAAGTGCCCTGAAATGTCTGCCATGGCCTCGGAATGCCTTAGAAAGGCTAGCTGCTTTTAGTTACGAAAAGATTGGTCAGAATTCCAACAGTTTCCTTTTTTAGGGGGAAAGATTCCTCCGTTCATGCATTCCTAGCGGAGTCAGCCACGGCCACTGACAACGCACTGAGGTGCTCTCAGGATGCACTTGAACTTGCCTTTTTCTCGCTGGAGTCTTTCCAAACAATGGCCCCCACCCCATACCACAGGTCCCTCCAACACCCCCATTGTTGATTTATATCTTTTCCCCCACAGAAACCAGCAGAGAGCTTTTTCCTTACTAACTCTTTGATTTGGGGAAAGTTTTGCTACAGCTGGGCTCCCTATAAAGCCTGCTGTGTGTTAGTCCTCCCCTTGCTCACCACCCCCCTTCTCTGAAATATACCTGGTGAAAACATTAATGTTCAGGAAGGTATTATTACATGAATGGTGTGGTAGGTGGAGATAAATGTTTTCATAAAATCAAATTGATTTAGGGAAACAAGGGGCCTGCTGAAAGGCTTTATTCACTTAAAATTAGGACCCTTAACAGTTTTTTGGAAGGAAAACATCCAGCATTGACTCTTTCCCTGGCCTGAGGTCTGAGAGTGTATCCTACACACCAAGGATATAACATTCTAGTTCACAAAGGGGAAGAGGCAGGTCAAGGAAGGAAGGTGAGTGAGTGGGTAGAAATTCTCTACAATGGTATTGTGCTTTCTAAAAGGAGGCTTCTAAATGACCTGGGTATTTGATAAGTAAACCTCAAAATTAATTAAAGGAAGTTTTAGAGCTTACTGACATTCATTTCTCCTCTTCCTTTTACAGATGTCTCCCACCCCTCCCCACGGCCCCCTCCACCCATCCTGCTCAGGGTCTTGATACAGACCCTTTACTAACCACACTATCCATTAACCAGAGTAACTTGCAGGGAACAAATCCCCTGGGTCTAGATCCCTCCGAAGTCAAAGCTGCCTGGAAAATGTCAACTCTCTCTATTCCAAAGGGGAAACCAAAGTGAATTACAAGATTCAGACCAAATGTACAGATCCTCATCAGGATGGAAGTTCTTATTCCACTTTCTCCAAACATTGTTGTCAACATTACTATTATAACCAGCTAGGGGGGTTCGCTAGGGGGGTTCGCTCTGCAAGGCTTCTGATTTCATTGTTTAACACTGACCACTGACCACTATTGGTTAATCTTTGTTTTAGAAAGAGGAGTAGAAAGGTGGGGTCAAAATGTGAACTCAAGCCCTCAGATTGCAATTGGATTCCTAGGCCAACTGAGGCAATATAATGTAGCAAAAGACATTCCCTCACACCACAAACATGCACTAAATGCTCCTTGTGTGCCAGACTTGACCTGCCTCAGCTAACCATGTAACCAAGTCACCTCACTTCTCTGTTTGTTCAGAGGAAGGCTTAACTGGATCATTTCCAGCATTAATATTCTACCATTGCAGGGGAAATGCAAAGTTGAAAACCTCCCGAGAGGGCTACTTTGGGGGAAGAAACCACTGAAGACTAAAGACCACGACTTATGGAAGTTCAAGTGGGGTGGGAACGAATAGGTCTGAGAGAAAGGTCAAACCCACTGATTAGACACTGTGAATAAAAAAATTAGTGGGGGCAGTTGATGGGCACTAAATGGGGCATCTTGGCTGACCCCTTGGCCAGAGTTGGTGGCACCCCGAAGGGCAGATTGTCTCTTAGGGCCCTTCCTCTCTGCTTCTGAGGCAGGAGAAGGTAGATTAGGAATATCACAGATCAGAGCCATCTCTGTCCCTGCTCATCATCCTGTGTGGTCCAGCAGCTGAAGGGTCCAGGGGTCACAGTGGGGAGGGAAAGAAGGCTTGCAAAAGTATACTCCTTGCTATGCTCTGAGCTACGTGCTTGAGATACAATGCCTCATTTATTTCTCACAACAACCCTAGGAGTGACAAATCATCTCACAGCCAGGAAAAACAAAGGCACCAAGAATTTCAGAAATTTGCTCAAGATCACACAGCTTGTAAGTGGCAGAAACAAGAATTTTAACCTGAGTCTTCCTGCACCAATTAGATTGTGGTGATGGTTACACAACTCTGTGAATATACTAAAAACCACTACACCGTATACTTTGAATGGGTGAACTTTATAGTATGTAAATTACATGTTTAAAAGAGACTCAGAAAACACGGGCTGAAAAAAGGTGAAGGAGAGCAAGAGGACTGTAACACCCCGAGAGGAAAACATTAAGTCAAAGATAGTCACAAGGAAGCAAGCAAGTGCTTAATACTGAAACTCTCTGCTGAATTCATTGATTCACTCATCTGATCAATAGGCATTCCGTGTGTAGTTTGTGCCATGAGGCAAAAGAGACAGACAAAATCCTTGCCCTCATGAAGCAAATAACCAAGCTGTTTACAATATGTTTATTTGGATTCTGAGATGAGTCTGGAGACCCCTCAATATGGTCTGAGTACCTAGAACCCAGGAAATCACTTCCTCCTCCTCCAATTTCAAAACTCAGCACTTCTCAAGAATGGACCAAACAATGGCAACTCTAGGCATATCCTGAACCCATGACAAATGAAAACCAAGATTCCGACTAGATACACAGTCTAACGCTCAGCAGAGCTAAGGTCCAGCGATGCAGGCAACAGAGTCTTTAAACCACAAGAAAAGCAACTACTTAATATTCACGCCAGGCTCTGAGATTATAACCAATGGCCTGACTACTCCAAAAGCCAACGTATTTCTCCAGACTTGTGGAAGAATCATTCAACTTGCCTCCAATTTGAAATCCAAAGATCTAGTACCTTCTGAAAAAGAACAATGTAAAAAATCTTTAGGAAAGCACAAAAGCTTCCTTCAAAAAAATATATTAGATAGGGGATGTATATCAGAGGATGTAAACTTAGCATTGATAACAGCTACCATTGTGCCATGCCCTACTCTGTACAAAGTGATCTGTAAATGATCTTTTCACTTTGCAACTTAGTTCCTTATTCCCTTAAAAAGTCTAATTCTTCCTACCCTGGGAACAGCTTTTTTGATGACATGACCATATCTTCTGAACCATGGAAGTGAAAATACCAAGACTGTCCCAGGGCCACAAGCCATATCTTGTTCTCTGTCTGCAGTGATGGCCACATAAGCAGCTAGAGTCACTGAAGCCTGCGCCATATAGTGAGCTGATGCAGCCTCACAACCCATATAGGTGCTTAAAGGTCTGTGTCTATTGATTTTTGAGAAAGACACATTTTATCTGGATTAACTGCTAAACCGCTTTTCCCAGAGTCCAATAAATTAAAATATAATTGGTTTCCACTCTGTGTGCATGCTTTTGAAAAGAAAATAACTCTTTTTCCTTAAAACATTCTCCTACCCTTTCCAAGAACTGCCAACTACAGGGATAGGTTGGTTACATCAGAAGATCACATTTGAAAGGAATGGTAGTTGCTTCTCTTCTCCCAGATCCTTGCAAGCTCACATCCTTCAGGGAACCAGACAGAGTAAAAGGCAATTCTGGATGCACACACCTATTTTCTCACACCCTGAGTGAGAAAATAGGGAGTATTGAGGCACACTCTGCCCTGTATGGTAGGGAAACTCCAAGGTGATTGGTTTCTGCCTGAATCAGTGGAAAACTGTTTTTAGTCTAGGTCTTAACTCTCATATTTTCTTTGAACCCTCTTATCACAGAGTATATATTCTTCCCCCCAACAAAAGCCCCCAATAGAATCCAAATCCAAGCATCTGGAATAAGGTGAAGGGCAACCCTGACTTTAGCTTGAAGATAATACGTCTTGATAAATCTCTTGATTGTTGGGGGCGTCAGTTCAGACTAGAAATGGCCCTGAAACTCTGGACCTTGTGAAGACTCTGACTCAATTACACAATAACAGAGAGACTCTGGAAAGGTCAAACTCCCAACTGACTCCTGCTACACCCTAAAACCTTGACTGCAGAGGGTCTGAGAATGCTTGGTACTTTAGATCTGGTTAAGAAAGATGGCAGCTGACACAGTAATCCAAGAAGATCCATGGAAAGGGAAGATAATTTAAAATTTTTGACTGGTTTCTTTAGGTTTAAGCCAAAACTCATTTTTATAAGCTGATTTTCCATGTATTCCATTTTTTTAAACAACCTCTTAAAATACAAATACATGATAGTGCACGGTGAAGGGTACATTGGTGAAGGAAAATCTATGGGGACTACACCTGAGGGGGTGGGGGGAAGCAAATATTGTTTAAAAATAAATAATGATGTAAAAAATAAATTTTAAATAAATTTTTTAAAATACAGACACATGAGCAGGGTAAGGATGGAATCTTTACTCTTCACAAACATTCCTAAGAAAAGGATGTGTGATCATTAAAGTTTATTCATCTAAAATAAATGAATTCACCACGACACAATGAAAGGCCATTTCAGATCTGATACTTCAGTCTACAGAAAATTTTTAAGCAATTAACTTTCTCACTTCCAACTAACTACCATCAATCTTTCTAACTCTCCTTACTAAAGACTAATTATAATGATGATTATAATAATAACAAGTAGCCCATACTCATTGACCTGATATTATTTGTCATGTATGATTTCATTTAATTCACTCTAAGAACTAAAGAATTAAAATCCTCATTTTATAGAGGAGATAAACAAATTTCAAAAAGTTTAGATTAATCAACTAAGGTCAAACAGTGAGTATGTAGAAGAACTAGGAGTAGAACTCAGATTTGTCCAACTCTTAGCAAAACACTGCTTTGGAGGGAACTTGGCCAAACTTCCTTTGAAGGAAAAGGTGAAACACACCAACCAGCTACCCTTTGTTTCAGGGGACCAGGCCTCCTGGATCTGCATGGGGGAGCGCATTGCATCTTCCAGTTACTCTGGAAATGAAAGTGGAGTGTTTCTTCATATTACAAAACATAAAAAAACAAACAAAATGCCTATCACTCCTGTCAGGACTGCGCTCTCTAGAAAGTCTGTGGCTATTTGGGGGGTGTGCAGATGATGATTAGTAAGTCGGTCAGATATTCAAAAAACAAGGGATCTCAAGAACCCTAAGGGTGCAGAGATGTCACAGCACAAATGGCTAAAACCCTTCACAGGAAGAATGTTAGAGAGTGCTCAAGTGGATGAGAAGATTCAAGGTCACTTGTCTGTCAAGACTATGGAGAAATAAAAGCCAGAAGTCAAATGTGTAACATAAGAAGTTGAATTAAATCTCAGAAAACATTTTTTGGGAATCAAGTCACCAGAGTTAAATTGTGAAAACACTACCCAAGGGACAGAGGAAACTCTCCTACACTGGAGATTTTTAAATAGACCAGCAGGCTAATTCTGTTGGCAGCAGATAATTTCAATTCTATATGGGGCAGCTTACTGGGTGTTCTGACCAAGCCATTTCCACATTTCCATAATTATTATCACCATCATTATCATTATTATTACTATTATTTGCCTGTTTAATACTAATGGTAAAAATGAGGAGCCTTCATTTTCTCCCTCGGTTGTGTGAGGATTAGTTTTCCATGCAAACTATTTGAGTACATGACGTGCAAAGTCGGCTTTTGCTAGGCAGGCCTATGTTCCCTTCCCCTGAGTACCCCCTTCACCCCAACTGCATTTTTAAATGGCCCATTTCCCAAATAAAATTAAACCAAAGAGAGTTGCCACAAATTCAAATCTGGTTCTCTCTGTACTTTTTCCTCTTGCCAATATTAGCACATCTCCTACTTCAAGAATTTCCCTTAGTTTTTAGGGAAAGATATTTTTAAAACACAAACACACACACACACACACACACACACTCACCATTGACCCATTACAGCAGATTACAGGAAAAGAACAACCATAACAATAAAAACTGGTGGGTCAAATTCTTTATCACTATATTTAGTAAACTATGGCCAAGTTAAAAAAAAAAGTTTCAGAACTACATAGATGCACTCTGGTACCTAACTGGCAACAAGCCCCATCCAATCATTTTCTATTCAGTGTTCACTCCAATTACAAGGTCCTGGAAGTGACATTTCAGTTTGGCAATAGATCCTTCGTTACCAAACACACTGCCTCCTGAGTCGGGTCTGCTGTATTCATTTAGGCGCCAGGAGGGAGCTACTTCCCCTACTGTGTAATTCTGACTCTGTATCGACAGATTTCATTTCAAAGTCATTTCATGATTTCTTCTGAAGTGAATGTCTCCCATAGCTCAAGTGGCAAGCAACTGACGGTAAACAACCACCAAAGTGCAAAAACAGGGGCCACTCTGCTTCTCCACTTATTTCAAATTGCAGTTTCTGAGGACCCGGGGTTAGATGTCGGAATTTTTTTTCTTCTATGTTCAGACACGTCTTCACTCTCCTGAATTCCATTACTTAGCATTAGCACCATGAGGCTGGTCGGGGAAAATATCTCTTAGGAAAAGTCCTTGTTTTTGCACTCCGATGAAAATCTGACACCATTAATGAAAATAATAATTGAACTCTTTGGGCTTGAATCACAATCAAACACAACACTAAAAGCGTGTTTGTAATTCCAATTGTTCTCATAAAATATCTTTGGCGGGCTCTTTGCAATGTGTACAATTCCATCTTTTCCTTTTTTTTTTTTTTTTTTTAAAAACCCAAATCCTCTCTTTTGTCCTCCACTTCTCCCTTCGGGTCAAGAAAAGGAAAAAAGACTAAAACTGAAAATTTACAGACTCACTTCAGACAACATTTTTCAGTGAGACTTCAGAATTAGCAAGCAAATCTGTGTCCCTTTCTAACGCCATGACTACTCGGGTGAAGGAGAGAAATGAAGTTATTAGTCAGCCATCAGCTTAATGGGTCCTTCCCATCCTATTTCCTTAGCGCCCCTTCTCCCCTTCTGCAGCCTTCCCCGCCCTCCCGGTGCTCTGCCCTCCCCACGAAGCTCATCTATGCTACGCTGAGCAGTGAACACCAATTACACCAAGAGCCCTTTGCTGCTGCCTGGTCCGCTGGTTTTACTGTTTTGCCAGATGGTTGAGGCCAATGTGTAAAACTCTCTACCCTACCATTAATTCATAACTCGGTAATAACTTTCCCACGGCTCCAGGAAATTGAAATGAAGTGCAAATGTGAATATTTGGAAAGGGAATCAAGGTTGGACAACTATTTTACACCTGCCAGAAGAGATGCCAGTCAGACAAAAAGATACCATACTCTATACGGGCTGGAATGTGACTTTCCTAAAACAAAGGTCCCAGACCTAGCATGCAACAGCAGATAAAGAAGAAGAACCAAGTTCAGAGTTGGGGGTCCTCCTAGCATCACTTTCTCTTTGCAGTTTTAAGCTTTATACCTATTGTGCCTATGGGTCTGTCCACTGATGACCTTGAGTTGGAGTATCTTCATAATGTTATATTCTTATGACAGAGTTGTAGATTAGCAAATATGAGTACATTCTCTTGCTAAGACAGGACACCATCCAATGTTTGTTAGCATCATTAAACTAAAACTGACTTTTCACCTGCTCCCATACCATATGCAGCTGCAAATTTTTAAATTAAACTATGAAGCCATGCATAAATTTACATATATTACAGACTAGCCTCTCCATTTAACATGCAAATGTACTCCAATGTTTCAGAACACCTTCTGTCGCTAATTAATTTGCTGAATTATAATTAGACTAATCCTGCATAATTAATAAGCACAGATTTTTTTTTAATTTGTAAGCAGCTTGAGGAGATCATTCACTTCCTTCTATAAACTGCTAAGTAAGTGTTAAAAAAAAATCTGGAAAGAACATGTGTGAAAAGGTATGTTTGATGTCGCATACAAACTCAAACTAGCGTGGAAGATACAGAAGTCAGTATTGATAAAGGTGCATATTTGAAGCCAACATTCAAACAATCAAAAAAATTCACATTCAGAGGATGGGGACTAATTCTCCTTTTGTCTCCTTGTATATAGTGTTTTATTCTTTGCCTTCTTTCCGTCGGATCTTCCAAGATCACAGAGGCGGGAGAGGATTAAAGTAACCGTATGTTGTATTAGGAAAGATAATGATATTAACACTCCACTGTATATCAAAACACTCTGTGCATGCTGGGTGCTTATAAGCCCCTTTGATGGTATTTGGAATCATTTTCATTTTGGCTGCCAAAAACACCCGAGATCCATCTAGTGGAAACAATTAAGTTCCATTAGTGCTGTATCCATTCGGTAATGATTACAATGAAGGGTCCCTCTTTAATGCTGAAGAGTAGAGTCTCCAAGAAGCTGTATGCATCTGTGCACTTGGAAATGTAAAACTATATCGTTTTATACCCAAGCTTGATGCTTCATTTTGACCAGGAAAGTGAACCAGGATCAGCATTGCTCAAGCTATGGCTACATGACTTGTTAGAAAATTTCAAGCAGGGCTGGAATATGAAAGGCCAAGGTAAGCTTTATAGATAGTCATGCAAATTGGGAACAAATCTAGAAAGACAAAGTGGAAAATGAGTCTGGCAGAGGAAGTTATTAAACCTTCAAAAAGAGGAGAAAAGTAATTTTAAAGAAAATAGAGAGCTCCTTGGCCCTTCCACTCAACTAAATCATTCATATCAACAGCCAAAAGCTTGTTAGGCCAAAAGGATGGGGCCACTTGAAATGTGCCTGGCTTCCTAGTGCTGCGATTGAGTGTTTTATAGTGACTCTGTCCACAACAGAAACTTCTAAAGAATGAGAAAAGATTTTCTCAGGCTCATCAGCATATCCAATATAATATCTTCCCCCTCGTCAGCCAACAGTTTTTTGGACAACGCTAGGACATAAGCTAGCTTGGGACCTGAGCAAGGAGTTCAAAGTTTCACTAGCCCCTCCGAGGCCAGTGGCCACAGCTGGAGCAGATGCCAGGGACAGGGTGGGGGAGCAGCTTTTGCTTCTAGGGGCATTTCCTTCAGATTCCTTCTCTTCTTATCTGGCGTGAGAATCGAGGGCAACCACCTCACGAGGCTGTTGCATTAACTAACCAGAGTGAGAAAAATATTCTGAAGGCACCTGGAAAAAGACCGCCACAATTTTTCTGAGCTAAGCAATGTTATTACTTGGAGCGTTTGGAAACATAAGACATTTGGACAGTTTTTCTGAGCCAAATCGCAGCCTTTGCCATCAGTCCCCATCTGAAGAGATTAAACGGTTCAGGAAGATTTTGAAAAGCCTTAAAGAAAGGGAGCTTTTTGTGCCTTTGGTAGTTACTCAGAAGGAACATAACAACAGCTGGAATAACAATAGCATTTAAGAGGCTGAAATTATTTTCTTTTAAAAGAAAATATACAAATGGCCACGGAAATCTTTAATAATGTCTTCACCTTTTGAAAAAAATCATTTTAATGAATTGTGCTCGTCTTTCAGGCTCCCCACATCCCGTTTTGAATGTTATAGTAGGAAACCTGGTTCCTCCATAGCTGTCGGAACGTGTGTGGGTCTGTTTTTCTAAAGCAAAAAAGTGCTTCATGGTTAAACTCCCAGTGAAAAGGAGGCTGCCCCCCTCCCCCTATTAAGTGGGGGCGGAGCGCTCTACCTGCTACCTGAGGAGGTAAAGTGAGCCAGAGTTCACACGGGCCAGTCCCATGTATGGATAGGCAAGTGGTTCACTTTTACTTTGGGCTTTTTTGATATTTTCTTCAGCTATGCCCAGTCAATTTTAATATACGAGTGGGAGAGAGGAGAGGAAGCAATTGTGATCCATGTGGAGTTAGCTTTTGAGAAATCTCTGAAAAGGAATCAGAAAACTGAGAGAAATAGGGAGCAAGAGGAGGGGCTGGGACATTTAAACACTAAGGTACAAAGCAGTCTGTTAATAAATGTACATCTTTGGTGGGTGGTTTTTCCCCTCCTATATACATTCCAGGAGATTCCTCTGATTTTATTTTTTGGCAGGAGGATTTTCCTACATGAACATCACTTCTAATTTATTCTTGTGATTTACTCCCTCCTCTCCTTTCTCCTCTCTGTCTCTCTTGGTCCCCAATTCAGGATGATACGTTGTGCTTTCTCGGAGCTACATAAAAGTTAGTGGGGGGCGATGAGTTGGGAAGACGGGGTGACTAAGAAAAGAAACCCCGATATAATTACATCAAAGCTTTCTTTCATCTGAAAAGTGTGCCGGCTTGCCTCCACTCTCACCATGAAGACCCATATTCACAGTTAATATAACCTGCCTGCCAAAAAAGGAAGAAAGGAACAACGTGGACCCTGACAGGTAGCAGGTGGTACATATGGAATTATCATTGGCTATTAACACCAGGTCGGGTATCATATTAGCCACTTCCAGACTGCATTTGCCAAACCCACATAAAAATATAAAACCAGGTATTTCAATACTCTGTCGCTCCCTTAGCAAAACAGATTTTCTTATATTACTCATAGTAGAGTCAGCAGCTTTCATTAGAGTTTTTTTAACTTTTTTTCTTAAAGGAAAAACTAAATCAAACCTAGATGATATAAAAGAGAAACTAGGACAAAAATCAGGTCAAGAATTTGATACAAAAGGCAATCAGATAAGGCTAATAATATTCCAGTGTTGTCGTTTTAGCAGACTATGATTTTATTAGTCTAATCTCAACCAAACATGAGGTTCCAAGAATCTGCCATTATTTTGTTTCCATTCAAACTTTATTGATTCTAAAGTCTTTATTAACTCTATGGGAATCACTAACATTTTAGAGATTTTCAAGTCATAGTACTGAAAATGGAATCTTTCTTTTAAAGACCAATAAGAGATTTTTATCTGTTCCACTAGTCACTGTTAGCTGAAATACCACTGTATTTTGCACTGACTGTGGACATTTCACAGAGAGACGGAGGCCACTGACTATTCAATTACCATGAGTAAGATAACCAGAATCTTCTCTTCCTTTCTAATTTTTATTTTCCACACATAACATACTGTGGCTCAGAAATATGCAGGACTACTAGAACAAGTAATTTGATTTTTAAAATGGGGCTGAGATATAAAGTCCTGCACCCCACTAGAATTACTGGGATTTCTCCTCCCAGGTTTAAAGAGATTTTCAAGTGACTGGGGCAGATTCACATAACACCCAAAAGTTAGCACCAGTTTGTTTAAATCAAAGCCCTGAGTTCATTTTAAGGTTTCAGAAACCCTGGGCTGGGAAGACCTAACTCAAACTCTGGCCTTCCGAGAAACTTCCAAACTGAGGAAATATTTTTTTCTTTTTTTAACTTGGTTTTATGTTACACAATGTTTTATAAGCCCAGACTATTTCTAAAGTTCATTTTCAATACTGATTCCTGTCCTCCATTAAATGAGATTTAGCCTTAAAGGCTGCTACAATAGAACATGTGCCTACAGTAGGATCACTTGAGACCATATAACCACGATAACTTAAATAAAGAAAACATTTCTTGGGAAAAATATTGGGAGTTGGGGGGACTTTTCCCTTATCTACTAAGACCTTAAACTTATAAATAATTCAGCCACTTGTTTTCCTTCTTTGGGAGAGAGATCATTCTTATTGCTTCACCACACACACACACACACACACGCACACGCACACACACCCTAGGAGAGAGAGGACGGCACAAAAAATAGATACAAAAGTTGCATCTAGTTCCCAAAATTCAGTTGAGACACTCAGTGCCATTGGCTTTCTGACCTTCCAAAACATCTTTGGAACAACTGCTAAGTCAAATCACCCACCACAAATTCTTTTAGAAATGTGGCAGAAAAGTAAATAAATCACCAAAATGTTAACATCATGGTGGTGAAGAAAGGCCTGGATAACCCACACACTCAATATCGAATAATCTGCAAACACCAGAGACAAGGCTTTACCGAAATGAGCCTTCCTTCATTGGCTTATGGTCTTGGGCTGGTGATTTCTCCCCACACCACACAGAATGGAACGCAGCCATTAGAGAGAGAAAAAAAAATGGCTTCCCTGGGGGACGCCCACAGCTGCCCCGGAAGTGAAACTTCTCACTCTTCTCTCGGAGGCCACGGAATCTGTTCTGCTTTCTCAGGGAGCTGCCAGGACTCGCACAGGCAGCAGGACGCGGTGCAGGAGCATGGGAAAGTCACGGCCACGCTCCCTGGGGAGGACGCACAGAAGGTCTCGAGGCCACGCTGGGAGCAGGGCCGCTCCGTCCAGCCCGGCCTTCTCTGCCGACCCGGACGCCACGTCCCAGGCCCGCCTCTCCTGGCAAATCCATCTGCGCTTGCCACCCCCAGAAATAACGCTGGTCCGACAGCATCACAAGTAACTCATCTTGTCTCATGCATGAGTCAGAATTTATTGACAACTCTTTCGACCTGAATTGAACTACAATTGCACCGTTCCTCCTAGTGGAATCCTGTCTTGAACTAACACCACAAGCTGAAAAATCAGGCCCATTTTTTCATCACTCCTCGGCTTGCCGCGATGCTGCAAAATGGTGCTGAACAAAGACCCAGGCGGCTACCCTGTGTCTAAAGTTCTTTATTTTTAAAGGAAAAACAAAAAGAGATGATTTCACTACTCCCAGTAACATGACTGCTTTAAAGATTTCTTTCTTACTTTTTTTTTTAATAATTCAAGTTCTAGGCTCATGAAAACGTGTTCCCCTCTCCCTGCTTTGTTATCCAAGGTCTGTAGGAGAGGGGCGAGCAGGGTGTTTGTAGTTCAAACTTGATACAAGTCCCCTGAAAAGCCCAGTGAAGTCTAGTACGTGGTCTTTTGCAGCTTGTCCTAATCTTTATTATTTTGTTAGGAATATATTCTATCTTGAGACTGGCCAAGATTATAATAACAAAGCCTTTTTTGGTGAAGGAAGCTGGTCTTCCCCTTATGCATGGCTTTGCTTCCTGCGGTTTCAGTTATCCATAGTCAGTTTTGGTCCAAAAATACTACATACATTAATATTGAGAGAGAGAGACCACATTCACGTAACTTTTATTACAGTATATTATCATAATTGTTTAACACAATTATTAGTTATTGTTGCTAATCTTTCACTCTGCCTGATTTATAAATCAAGCTTTATGATAGGTATGTGTGTATAGGAAAATCTGCATATACATGGGGCTTGGTACTATCTCAGGCATCCACAGGGGGATTTAGAACATCTCCCCTTTGGATTAGGGGAGACTTCTGCATCACAATTTAAAAAGACATCAGTGATAAAGCAGTAAGTGTATTATTTTTTGCTCTTAACACTTAACCTGGGCTGAATGTTTACCCTTCTCCTAATGACATGACTCATTGGAAAGTGAAGATAATACCATCAACTTGTCATGGGATCTATAAAACTAATCTCCCATGCTTGTGTTAATACCAATAATGCAATGTAGGAGGCAGTGTGATCCAGAAGAAAAATTTAAGAATGAGGAGATCATGCTCAATCATTGCCTGTATTCCTGAAAATATTTTCACCTCTCTGGTTTCAATTGCCCACTTTCCCCACTCCATACACACTCCCTCACATATCTTCCCTGTAAAATTGGGTAATACCTCTGAGAAATAGTGGGAGAATTACTTAGGTGCTTTGGGAAACAACTTAAAACACCTTTTAGAACTTTCTTGTGAAATAGCAGATATTGTTAATGTCCCTACCAGAGAGTAGGCCTTCTGGTAAATAACCATGACACATTTAGCAAATTGTCTTTCTACTCAGTAAAAATGGTCCCCTTGCGAGCTCATGCAGGTGACCCTCTACCCAAAGGGTTCCGTTTATTTCCAGAGAATAAATTACCCAGCAGGAGGGCACGAAGGATAGCAATTAAGTCGCCAAGTCAAGAAGGGATCAATGCTTACACTTCAGGGGTTAAACTAAGAGCTGATTACATCAGGAAGGAATTCATGTTCTGTATTCAGCTGTAAAATAAACTGGGAGTTCTATGTTTGGTGTCTGAAACATCTTTCGAAACACTAAATCAATTTAATATCAATAATTGCCAGATATATGCTAGATTAAATGAACCGACACAGATAGCTTTGTTCAGAGAGAAAACAGGGCCAAATGGCTTTCATTAGCATGACTAATCCCGAAGTTCTGTGGCTCCATAATCAGATGGCTAAGCCTGAATTTCGAATCTTTGCATATATAGTTTGGCACAAGACACTATAATTCCAGCTACCCTATACATCCGTGCCGAACATCAGGGCAGCGAGGTGACATTCAAGTGCCTGTGGTAGCTACAACTGTGCCCCTGGCACTCGGAAACACTCCAGATATACTGAAGATAAGGCGCTGGCTCTTCAATACTGGGCTATGGCTTTTCCAGGCTGGTTTCTGGGGTGCTTAGAAACACCTGCTTTGCTCTTGGGAGGGGCGGGCAATCTTCACAGTGGTTTCAAAAGCAGGCCTGCTTTCACAGTTCTCAGCAGCCCTGCAATGCTGATCATTTTCCATTTGCTGCCACTGCAGCACCGGACAAAGCCTGTGCCTGGAGGTTTTGGGGCATTTGCACCTCAGCCCCTGAGAATACTTTCCTTTTTTGAAATCCTGACATATCTTTCTTCCTTGTAACTCTCTCAATTTTTAAAAGCTATAATTATGACAAAATTTATCCCTAACCAGTGCTATGAATTTTAGAATTTCTCCAGAGCACTCTTAACTAAAATAAAATGGGCTTCTCAGAAAATCGGGGTGTAGGAAATGAGTGAGGGAAGGTCATGAGTGTGACATGTGAGGCGGAAAAGTCCCACCGTGGGCTCAGGGACTTTCACAGGCATCACGGGAATGCAAAGGAGAAGGTTAGCAGAGTGCTTGGAATCTGCAGAAGGGGGCTCTGTGGACCTTCCCATGTGTTGGCCTGCTTTCTTTAATTCCCAAGTGCACTCCCTCAGCCCCCCACCCACCATTACATCACTTCAGCCTGTCCTTGGAAATATACTTCATCAGGTGCTTCTTAAAGTGCGTGTGTGTGTGAACTGCTAGAAGCACAAAATAGTTCTTCAGGGCCTAATCGCTGGGCAGCCAAGCCCCCAGATAGTCTCCTTTGGAGGTCTGTGCAAGGCCCGGGTCAGAGCACTGCCTCTGAATCAAATGGGCTGTGGGGCCCCAAATCCCTTCATAGCTGCTATGGGGGAAGGAGAGAGCACTCAGCTTTTCACTTCCGTGATAGAAAAGAAGGTTGGTCGGGTTTTTTTGTCCATATGGAAAATGCCTTTTAAAGTCACGTATGACTATCCCCACACTTGGATTTTGAAATTCATAGACACCGATTACAAACGTTCCTAAAGTGCATGTCTGCACTGATATCTGCAGTTAGCAAACAATTCCTTGCAGGCTGGACTCTCCTTTGCCATGTGTGTGTGTGTGTGTGCGTGTGCGTGTGCATGTGCGTTGCTGACTTTAATGGTTCTGGTAAATGGTTTCCCAATTTACCATGATTTCAAACTATGCCTCAACCTCCTAATCCAGAAGGTGTTTTAGGGAATACTGACAGTCTGTTAAGAAGAGTGAAGAGAGTTACCAGTCCTTCTACTTCAAAGCAGAACCACCAGTTGAGAGCTCCATGTCCCCAGGTTTCAACAGACCGCCATGCAATGTGTGTGGAAGACCCCTCATCTTCTCCATATGGTGTCCTGGTAGAGAAGTCGAGTTTTCTGTGAATTCCCTGGACTAAATCAAAGGCAGGTCAATGCACCCGCTGTAGATGCCATTGCAAAAGGAAGCTGTTTAGGAAAATCATGGCTGTCCTATGAAGACTCCTACCTCCCACGCCTTTATTTTAACTCTTACTTAGCTTGCTAATGTTCTTCCTAAATCATACTAAGAAATAAAACACTATCGCTTGGTTTGGATAATGATCAAGTCTCTTAGGAAGTATCCCAGAGAAACAGATTCTCATCTCTGGTAGCTGAGCATCAGCCTTTATACCCTGACTTTGACAAAGACGACATATCTTCCTCTCTGTGCATCACCTCCTCCCATTCAGAGAGTGTCATATTAAGAGTTTTCCTTTTGGGCCTCCCTGGTGACACAAGGGGTTAAGATGCAACCTATGAAGGTGTCTGCAGCCACTGCAGCACAAATTCTATCCCTGGCCAGGGAGCTACCCACATGGCTCAGCAGACCTCTCCTGACTCGGCCGCTGCTCCCCTGGCAGTGTATTTCGGTCAGTCTGCCTGTTCTGCTACCCACTCTGTCTCTGACGAATCCTCTCAACCCCCACACCTCTGGCCTGTACCACAGATCTTGTATAAATAAAGAAATCTAAAAAAAAAAAAAGTTTTCCTTTCATCAGAAAATCTGCATTGGTCCCATGCTCTGTGATGCTCGCTGACTCCTCGCATGTATTCCACTTTGTGAACAACCAGGCTTGAGGCCAATGCCCAGCTCACAGAGCAGTGAGTCCTTTCCACATGTCCAGGCTGTTTCCTCAGAGATATTATCACCACTCAACCCAGACAGGAGTTTATGATTTCGTAGCATGACTTGAAAGCATACTAGAAAGTTGTCTTCATCACTTTTAAAGAAATCTGAATTCGCCAAACCACTCTATCAGCATAAGAAAAGGATCTCCAACAGACCAGAACAGCTTCTGGGATCAAAAAGGAAGTCCATAATGATCTTTTCGGGTCAGCAAAAGCATTTCAAAGTTCCAGGATTTGGGAAATGGGACCCTTTCAGGCCTGCGATGCTTTTGAGTGTCAACTTGCAGGATTATAAAGTAACTACTTGTTTAATCAACATTGATCTAGGTTTTGCTGGGAGGGCATGTTTGTAATGTGGTTAACATCTACACTGAGGTGACTTTAAATAATGCAAATTACCCTTGATAATATGGGTGGGCCTCACTCTCTTAGTTGAAGACCTCTTAGTAGTTGAAGACCGTATAGTAGTTGAAGACCTATTTCCTGGTCTGTTAGTAGTTTGGCCAAGCCTGGTCTGTTTCCTGGTGGAAAAGGGACATCCACTAGTTCATTTCCATGCCTGATCTCCATGGTGGAATATGTCAGATGGGAGTAAATGAGACACCTGCGTGGATTTTTCTTACTCTTTTTCTCTGTTAACGCAGATGAGACATAAGCCATTAAAGACTAGGCTTCTAACGGTCTTCCATTCCAGTAGCATATGGAAAATTTAGTGTGCGCCACCTCAATGCCAATCCCAGGAAAGCAGGATCTATGTTTCAGGAAACCACACTAGCTATGTATTTTCCCCCTATTTGAATCACCCGAAAGAAAAACAGACTCTATCCCTCTTCTTTTCCCTATTAATTATGGGAAACCCCTTTCTGAAAAGTTCTGAAAGTTTGATTATTAGTTGTGTGGAGAAAGAAGGTCAAGTTATGTTTATATATTTTAATTTTCATTGAGTGGAATAAACATGTTTGGGGTTTATTCTGAGGAGCATAGGCCAGGTTTTATTCTTGAAGGGTTTTTCTAATTATTAGAGTTATGCACCCTTCTGGGAAAGCAGGGGATTTCTGAGAGAAGGAAAAAAAATCCCACAAAACTCAACACACTTCAAATGTAGGTGGGCTGTAATCATAGCAACGCCATGTAAACTCACTCTATTTAGGAGTTAATTCTAATTGAGTACTTTTCAGTCTGATATATTAATACAGGTGTTGTAAGGCCACAGCAGCACAAATCACAGTGGTAATTCCCCATTTCTCACCCTCATCTTCTAATCCAGGAATTATCCATCCAGGCAGAAAAGTGCCTGTTTTTTGGTACTGTTATATTCTTTTGTGTCTTCAAGTTTTTCTAATGATGGAAGTTCTCTCTAAAGAGAAAATTTCCAGTTGGTTCTTGTATCAGTCCACGAAACAGTCCACAAACAATTCTATCCATCCATCCATCCATCCATCTATCCATCCATCCATCCTCCAGGAAATTTAAGCAGGAATTAGTGCTGTGATCTTGTCATTTTGATTGGACACACATTTGTGGTTAGAAGAACCTGCGAACCAAAAATCTGCATGAAACAGTCAAGGACACCAACCTCCAGGCCAGCTCTGGACACAAGCAGGCATTTCCGAAAGCATTTGGAATTGGACTTTAATCCAACCATCCATCTGTGGCTGAGGACACTGGACCTCCTATAAGGTTTTTGCGAAATAGCTCAGAACTTGTGTGACCTCATGAAAACAAAAATTACTTGAAATTGAATAGAGTTGAAGCAAATGAAACTTCAAACTAAATTTTTATTGAAATTCTCTCCATTGTCAGCCGACATTTTCAATTTTCATTTCCCTGCTCATTCCATTTTGCCATAGAAACTTGAATGTTTTCATTGAACAGCAGCCAGCGAGCACTGGACTGAAGGGGCACACTATAAATTTGGAAAAATAAATAAATGCTTCAGAACTTCCACTTGAAAACCACAGCTAAAAATGAAATCAAATCTGACCCACCCCTTTTCTTTTAAATTGTGGGAACAGGCTCAGTCTGCCTCAATTTTTAAACCCATATTAAATTTTACATAAGCACCTTGGAGATCAATGCATGGTCTGGTCTAAAACAATTGTGGAACCTTTGACTCATACTGCAAGGTTTAGACAACTCGCTCCAGAAGGTATCATCTCTTCTACACCATATTCCTTAATAAACATGTGTGCTTAAAAAATAAAAAGGGAAGAAAAATCGGTTTATGGGCCGAGGGAGAATAATTCACTCCAAATTGCTCCTTTGATGAATGTGGACAAAAGAATAAAATTTGTCACCCAGCTAATATTACCATCAATATTTTGTCCAGCTACATTCCTTCCAATTTAAAAACAGTTCAATATCCCTTTTACCTTCAAGTAGCAGCACTTAATAAACAGTGATGGATGGTTTTTATTTTTGTTCGCATTTCAGTCTTCCCTGCTTCTGTTACAAGGGGACTATTTTGCTTGGGGGAAATGTAGATCTTCCGTCTTTCTTGCATTGACATGCATCCCTCAAGGAAAGACGGCCATATTTAATTCATAACCCCCATCGGCTACACAAACATACAACTTCCCATCAATTAGGCAACACAGAGATGTTGTTAAAAATCAATGAGCTTATTATTAAATATATTTTTTTCATGTAGCAATAATAGTTATTGCCGCACTATTGTTATTACTGCAATGTCAGCTGTTTAGGCAGTTTTCAGAGTGTTTGATTGGTTTTGATGTTGCCAGTGAGGCAGTCTATGAAGCCAGGGATCGAATCAGGTGAGGCCTCCCTTTTCTGTCTCTGCCATGTTTTAGAAGTCATCAAGAGAAGGGGGGAAATGAACGCTGTAATGGAAGAAACCTCGGATTGGAGGCAGAAGACCTGGGTTCTAGTCCCAGCTTTGCACCTCTCTAGGCATGTGATGTTGGGTAAGTCCCTTCTCTATTCTGGGCCTGAGTTTCCTCATTTCTAAAAATCAGAGGGCTCTTCTACATGATGCTGAGGTCCCCCTGCATTCTGGATTTGAGGATTTTTTTCATAACTATCACTTCACTGGCACAGAAAATAGAACAAAATTGGTTCAGTTCAGCAACTCTTAACTGTTCCTTTTCAAAGTATTCTTGATTAAAAAAAAGAAGAAGAAGAAGGGAGTAGAATGGGAGAAATGCTACTAAATCTGGAACAGACGTTAAATTGATCCAAAAACCAAATATGCCCATATTTGTGTTTTCATCCTTGTTGTGTGTTTATTAAAAATAATTTTGATATTTTGACACATGCCACTACTGTGGGAGCCTCCTGCCTACAAACAGAGATGTTAAAACTGTGCCAGCACATGCAAAGGTTAAAAACAACATTGCACAGATTTTGGCAACTACATCATATGCTGTCTGGCCGCAGCTGATCTGAACTGAGTCCCCCGTAATTACAGGAGAAGGTGGAACAGGTTTGCTGCTAATTGGAAAATTCTGCAAATGGCAGCACTGAAGTAAATTGACAGTCGTTAGAATATTAGCAAAATGAGAGTACTGATTAGTAAAAAGCTCAGATGCAGACTTTTTTTTTTTTACTGCTGGATTCTACTGGCAAATTGATAATAAAAGCTGAACTTAATAATAACAGCTGTTATTTGACCTGGTAATATTTTTTTTAATCTGTTGCTGTTCCCAGACCAATAACACATAAAGAAGGTCTGTATCCACTGTTGCAAAATTATTTTGAATCCCAAAAGGTATATTCAGACTCAGTGAAGGGAAGCGGTGCTTAAAGGGGCAGCCCACCAACAGTCACGTCCTAACGAAAGCGCATTCGTTGGAGAAGCTCTTCACTGTCCTGTTGTCCCCGCCTTCCCACAAGACACGCTGGCGTGTTCACGTGTCCTGTTCAAAACTGGCCCTGAACTGTGCTTCCAGTTCACTTTAAGTCTGTGACTGGCAAATATGTCAAAGTCAACTTATTTTTACTTTAAAGTGGATAGGAAGGAAAGTTGGGCGGTGCAAGATCTCGGGGCATCTATCACCACTGAGTTGTTTGGTCTGACTAGTTTTTAACCACTGCAGTCAGAGAAATACAGATCAGAAGGGTTTGGGAAAGGACATAGTAATTAGACAGGTTGCCATGATTCCAAGGAAAGGGGACTATAATTTCACCATTCACAGTTCCACATTACGCAGATATCCATGCATATGCCCAGGAGAATTCCATTTTGGGCTACTCTGATCCACTGCTGCTGGGAGTATAAATCGGTACAATCTTTCTTGTGGTATGAATCAGAAGTCTTAAAAATGCATGTGACCTTTAACCCAGCGGTTCTATTTTAAGAGTTTGTCCCAAAGACAGAGTCATGGACTTGCCTAACGCTTTACCTATGAAAGATGTTCCTTGCAGCATTGCTTATAATAAACATAATCCCAGAAACCACATCTGTCCTGAAATATATAATTGACTATGTGAGATAAAAGAATATCACTTAATTATTTAAACTCTTGTAGGAAATTTAATGATACTGTAAGATAACTTTAAAAATAATACCCAAAAAAAGTTTTCAAAAAACAGAATGCCAATGAGTAAACATAGGCTAGTAAATCTTTTAAATATAGAGCAAAGAACAGGTACAAGAGTGGAGGAGGGATGATCAAAAGAATTAGTGGTTTTTCCTGAGTTGAGGGGTTAGGGGGCAGTTTTCATTTTATTCTTTCTTGCTTGACTGTAGTGTCCAAATACACTGTTTCAATCAGAGGAAAATACATAGATCCTTTTTAAAAAATAAAAATCTCTATTGTTTTAAGTACAAATTCATTTGATGGCGGTGGGAACAGCAGAATTCCTTAAGTCAGGTTCACCTCTTTGACTTAATCTTGTGCTGTCTTACCAAGTCCACCTTCCATCAGTGTCGGAAAAAGACCTGCGGAGAGTAAATCTTTAAATTCTCGGTGAATTCACACACTCTCACACTTTCTTCTGACATCTAGTCTCTGAAAACACAAGGTGAGTGAAACTTTAGGCTCTTGGAGCGAGGGATTTCCTTTTAGGACGTTGGACTTGGTACCCTGGCATTGTTGTTTTCTTCTGCCCTTATTGTGACAGCGCAGAACCTCATTTATTTTGACTCGGTGTAGAAGGGAGTCATTGCAATGTTCTTGTCTGCCTGTCCACTAGTCAACTGTAGGGGAGAGAGGGTTGAACCCAAAAAATCCAAGTCCAGCCTCAAGGCCTCACAAAATATACACTGTCCGTGTGTTATAGCAAGTCAAGTTCACTCCTAACTAGATGCTGTCATGCTGCATGAGGCCCTGTTGACAGATCTCTGCATATTTAACTGAAGCAACAAAACGTTAGTGGCTTGTGCTCTCACGACACTCCCTGTACTTGAATATCAGCCAAGAACTTGAGTGAGGTTGCAACATTTCTGAGCTGGCCTTAGAGCACGCCTACGTTTGCTCAGGCAGAGATGGATACACTGCATTTCTTAGCAGGTCTGCTTTTTTAAAAAAAAAAAAAAATTGTATTAACAACCTATGGCACCATTGCCAAAAACACAAAATTCCAAAGGCAAATCCCCTAAGTTCCCACACTGCCAGAACTGGTCCAGCGAGGCCCTGCCCGGGGACCGTAAACTGCCACAGTTGCTTCTAGCAGGGAGCACAAAGCCCACCCCATTAGCTTCAGCCAAAGGACCAAGCAACTTCCAAGCTGTTTCTCGCCAGGAGTGTGGGTGGGCAGCGGGCAGGATCCCAGCGCGACAACTACACTCAATTGACTGTAACCCAGAAATTTTTTTAAGTGGCTTTTTTGGACAGTGGTACCCAGAACGCTCCCCCCAGACCCCTATCCTTCATTCTTCCTAACAGTTATGCATCAGGAAAACAAAGCGATGAGAAGGGGGAGGTGGGACATGGCTGCAGCCGGTGTGTGCCAAATACAGTTAAGGGTGGAGAGGGAGGTAGGATTGGAAAGGGGGGTAAAAATCAAGTCACTTTCAATCAAGTGTCACACCTTTAAATAGTGGTTAAATCTTTGCATTATGCAGCTCATCCCTTTACAACATGGGGTTCCCTTAGAGAATTCCCTGTTTACACTGGGAATTCCTCCAGGGCCGCATCAATAAAGCTGAACAGATGTCAGGGTGGAATGCCAGCGGCAGTGGCTGTTGTCAGGGGTACTGGGGAGGGAGGCACAGAACAATGAGAGAGGCATCTGCTACACAAAGCCCTCACGCGTGGGTCAGGTTCTGCCAGTGTGTAGAGATTCCACCCTACCCTTTGTCTGGGCACATTGCCTTTCTTGTTTCTCTATGACAAGGGTTGACACATGTCACCCGGCCCTATCAGGAGTGTTATTTGTTTGCCACTTGCATATGCACCAGTGTTCCTGACCTCCCCCGCATCTCTGCAAACGCATTGAGCAATGCTGCAACTCTCCAGTGCTGCCCCAATCTACAATTTCATTATGCACTTTGAGTCGAAAGTGGGATGTAGATGTCCTTCTTTTTAATTAAAAACATGATTGATGAGACTTAACTGACAGTAGGAAATGCAATTTAAATATTCCTTAAAGAGGCACTAACCCTGTTTGTGTGGCCAGCGTTGAGTTGTCTCCAAAGTTGTTACCAGCAGGAGAAAGGAAATTAAAATAAAAGCCCATTCAAAGTCGGCTGGGCTAGGGAAGGATGGTAACGTTAGACAGCATCTGCAGCCCTGTAACCAGAAACTTATGCGCATTAGGAGCTAATGTGAGGTGTTACTCTGTAATGGTAATGTTCACTGCGATGAGAGGCGGCAGATGAGTGGAGAAGAATATGATAGGAAATCTTGTCAAAGCACGAAACAACTGATTCACCTCATTTTTCATGCAACAATCACTTTCTAAAAGACCTTAGACTGAAATTCTGTATTTGCCTGCTCTCCAAAAGTGTTTTTCCCCTTGCTGTTGTGTGGTAGGATTTCTAGTCCTGTCTCTTCTCTGGAGATGCTTCCCGGCGCCTCCTGCCCAAGTTCGCATCATAAGAAATGAGAAAAGTCCTCAGGACCTGCGAAAGACGGCGCCTCTGTGGCCAGGACCTACGCTGCAGTTCTAAGACACGCAGGAAAATGTTCACAATTTTTTTAGACGGCCTTCTCACATTATTCCCTCAGTGACTGCTAAACTATTAGGGGAAATTATGTGAACCACGACATAGAGACAAATCAGTGAAACCCCAAAATGCAATAGAGACAAGAGTAACTTTTCCTAATTACAGGACCTAACGTTGGTATTTTTAATCTAGAAATAATGGATGAAGTGGAATCTTGGTCTGTACCAAAAAAGTGTACTTAAATAGTACCAATAATAGCAGTTTAAAATTTATTTTCAGGATAACCGGCCCCCCTACTTTGTATCATTCACAAGGGGATTTTCTTGTTGCTGTTTCAGGATGTTTTGTTTTGTTTTCCATGGAAATAGTTATTGTCTGAGAAATAGCAACTTTGAATTTTAAAAAAAGAATATTTTCCTGAATGTATATACGAGAATAGACTAATCTGCACCCTGGAGGCCCACTAAGAGTGTAATCTTCAGGTGTTTTTCTTGCCTAAAGATTTTAGTCTAGGTTTTGGAACTTCGAAAAGGGCAGTAGATGCCACGGAGTATAGTTCTTTTCCACTTAATTCCTGGTTTAAAACGGATAAAAAGGAAGCTTTTATTGAAACGCTCAGATTAGAGGAAAGGGGTTACAATTGGAGCTGATTTTTGGTGAGTATTTAACTAGCAAAGGTTAATTAGAATCATAGCAATGAAATGTAAAATAACAGATTCTGATCAATTGATGAATGAGGTGTCAGAAGGTACAAGAATTCACCTTTGGGAGAAACATATTAAAAATGAAACATATTCACAAGCCATAATGTCTTCCCTCTTATTTAGTTTATTAACTCTAGCAGCTGTAGATGTTTTTCCATTGATGAAAATGTACAGAAAATGACGGCCCCCAAATCTACCAAAAGGAGCACCAAACGGCTACTCATTTCCCCGAACACCCATAAAAAAGTTAACAAAGTCTCCAAGACCAGACCCAAATCTTCCACAGTTCTAGCTTCTGTGTCCCTCTCCTGTCCCCCTCTCCCCACCTTCTTTCCAAATTAAAATTCAGATTCATTTAAAAGATAACTGGTTTTGAAATTCTGGGTTTGAAATGATTAAAACAGGGCCTGTGGTCCCCATTCTGGATTTATCAATTCATTAGCCCTGTATCAATTTCACTGTTGACATGGCTGAGGGAGCCGGGGAAAGACGATCACAAACACTTTTCCTTTCTCATTTGATGGTACCGGTGAACAAACAGATCTCCCTGTTTGTGGCATCGATGTTCTTTGTCACCATCAACCACAGTATATTATGTTTATATGTGTCCTTCAGGCATGTCACAACAGTTTGGCATTCTGAGCGGCTCTACCACTGTGTACATTAAATAGTCATGTAGTTACATTAAACAGTGGGGAGTTCACACTTCACAACCACTCAGTGTTTTAAAACAGATGTGGGCTGTCTGTTGTCAGACTCTAGTGGAAAAGCTCAGAAAGATCTTGGTGGGAATGCAATCTCCAAATGATTGAGGGGCCCCCAAATTTTCCACTCAACTTCCCTCATCCCACCCCCCCCCCCCAATCTACAGGGCGTGGGTAAGAAGAATTAGGGAGAAAGACAGAAACAAGGTGGGGGGAGCAACAACTTTTTATGTCTTATAGTACAGAGAGCTGAAAAAAAGAATTCAGAATTCGGAATAGTTTGTGGCATGGAATATTTTGAGCGGGGTGGGCTTGCAGGGGTATCGTGGGATTTACTGACAGGAGAATTTTTGACAGTTGATGGACAGATGAATTCCGTCATGGAAGCGTTAGTCGAAAGCGGCAAGGCCAGATGGAAACTCACAGCTTGTCTTTAATATTAATTTTCTTTTTTTTCAGGAGATCAGAATTCCCTAATTCCCTAAAATGTTTCAATGCATCTTGAGGTATTATTTTTCAGATGCCTTTCTCCACCTACTCTTAGTAAGAGTGTTCCTTTGTGTTAATGTTATTTTTCCTCCCTTACTTTGAAAAAAAAAAAATCTTAGTTCGTCCTCTCTTCTTTCCTTTCTTTCCTTTTATTTTCTTTCTTTCTCTCATTCATTCATTCGCTTATATTTATTTGTTTGACTTTTAAATTTTTTGATCTAGTTGTACAGTTGCTAACATTATTCCTTCACTTCCAGCAAATACAAACGACAAATATCTTAACGTTGGGAGATACTAAATTCAAGCATGAGAAATGCACACGGAACAATCGTGACTTTGAGCTATGGTCAAAGCTATGGAAGGGGCTAATGATAAGATTTTCTTGATGGCTGAATGAAGGACAAAACTTCATGTTCTCAGGACAGAAGGGGCAATTGCTTGGGGGTGTCCATCCTCTGGACAGTTAAGAATTAAGTCGTCTTGCTCTCCGGTGATACAGTGGGAAGAGCACTGAGCTAAGACTCTGCCTAGTTCACTGATATAGTTCACTGAGTGGTGCCACACACGTCACTACAATTTCTTGGGACTCAGTTTCCATACTTGTCAAATATGAATGACAGGGCAGGGAGCCCTCAAGAAGCTCCAGGTCTCCCTTAGGATGCTACGAGATTTCTAAGGGGAAAATTGGCTGAGAATTGACTGCACACACCAAGAAGTCGTGCTGCCTTCTCCCCTCACCGTGGAGCTTCCCAGGGACCTAGGCAATCTCTGATGGAAACTAAGGGGGGACAGTGTCCCCACCTTTCAGTTTACCTTCTCACTGCTATTCCACACAAAACATAATTACTGTGAATTTTTCTGTTGTAGTGACTTGGTTCTTTTCTTTTTTTAAAGATTATTTATGCACACAAGAGCTGGGGTACAGGCCAGAAGTGTGGGGGGTGAGAGGATTTACCAGAGACAGAGTGGGGAACAGAACAGGCAGATTGACCGAAGTACACTGCTGAGGGGAGCAGCGGGCGAGACAGGAGAGGTCTGCTGCACCATGTGGGTATCTCCCTGGCCAGCCAGGGATCAAACTTGTGCTGCAGAGGCTGCAGATTGCTTCATAGTTTGCATCTTAACCCTTGTGCCACCAGGGAGGCCCTGGGTGACTTGGTTCTTAAGACAAATGTCTAAAAATAAAGATGCTAATAACCAAGGATGATAGTCTATATTCAAACAAAAGCTCAAATGCTCCTAACTTCTCTGTTCTGTGACATTTTCCCCCTATTTCCTCTACCTTACAGCACTGGATTTATTCAGGTTTAGAGCATTACTTCAAAACTCAGAGCTATTTCTTTCATGTCTGTGTATTATCTATTTTTCTAATATGATTTCAAGTTTATTGTAAAGAAAATTAACATAGGACAGTTTTCCCCAGGGTTTCCTTATATACTGCTTTGGTTATATTATAGCCTGATTCTTGTGTGTGTGTGTGTGTGTGTGTGTGTGTACATGCACATGTGTGTTAATGAGTTAGTTTCTTGGTCAACCAGAAAAACCTTTTACAATTAATATAATGAAAACACTTAGTGAAGCAAAAGAATTTGAAACAAAGCAATGGATTGTGGTTTGTTGGTGAAATGAAACCGGGACTTCCCTTATCGGTTGAAGAAGCACTTCTAGCCACCTTGGAAACTTGTAGGTAAGTGCTCATCGCATTCTGATGTGGCCGCTAGAGAACCAGGACCAGCCACTTCACTCTTATTTCTCTTCTCTGTGAAGCAGAGAAATTATCCACCGAGACGGGAGGAAGGTGACATAGAACGCACACAATAACTTTAGATGGGTTGGGCTTCCAGAGGACAGACCAACAACCAGTGGGAATAGATCTGGCTCAATACATGAAAAACTTGCTAAAGGAAAGCACTGCCCAAAATCAAAATGGACCACCGTGTGAGGCATGATTTCTCCATCATGGCTACTTATCCATGTCAAGGATGCCGTAGACAATTGCACGACTAAGCAGGTGGGACTGGACGACATCCAAGCGCCTTCTAATACACATAGCTGTATACTTGAGGATGCCAAGACACAGCACAGGTAGCCAATAGTTCATTTCACAAACACACTTGGAAATGTCCTCATGAAAGAGCAGAACGGGGGAAACCTGAGGGGGGATCCTCTGGACAGCACCTCATTAGACTGAAGATGGCAGTGGAGTAGGGGTGAGCAATAACTTATGTCTGAAGAATATTTTACAAAATACTTTTTTATATATGTCTTTTGTGCCTCACAGCAACCTGTGGGAATTACTAGCTGTGCGTTTTACTAGCACAGCAACCAAGGAGGGGGAGGCAGGTGACTTGACTGCATGAAGGCCTGGTGGCCAGTACGTGGCGAGTGCAGGCAGGAACCCCAGGCGGGTGCCATCCTGCCCCTTGTTCCCTTGGTGCTGTTCTTTCCAGGATCTCAGCACAGGCCTCTCTTAGACTCCTTATTCCCCCCAGCACCCCATAAATATGCACTATCACTAGCCTCAGAGACTTCCTCAGTTAATTCAAGGGAAAAGAACCTCTGTGGTTGTTCCCCTCCATTCTTTCATTTTACAAAAAGGGAAACTGAGTCTTACAGAAGTCACCCCATAACAGGCCATCTAAACTGAAAGCTGATTTCTTCTTGGTTCCTCAAAGAACTTAAAATAGTTTCCTGCCTACTTCACCAGGCAACTAATGATTCAAACCAGGTGAATGCAAGAATAATTTTATTCATTGCATTTTCCATGTGCCTCCTGAGGGAAGGCATGTGGAATACGTATATGTAGAGTGAGCCCTGCAACCACCTCTGCCTCCCCCTTCTGCACACCGTGGGCTAGTAAACGCTTGCTCCATATTTGTAAGGCTGACAGCGGGGATTATTTTTCCCATGTGCCAAACAACTTCATCCTAAAGGAAATATTTTTACTCTGGCAAGATTTAATAACAATTATAATGATACTTTAAATTTATATAGCACTCTATCTCTAAAACATTTTTTCAAGAATTATTTCATTGGTTAGTTGATAGGGCATGACACAAATCTCATGGGTATAAGGAGTGGACAGGTAGTAATGGCAGGAGGAGAGATTGTTCCTCCCCCGTCCCTAGGGCTCCCCACTATTACTGAAAAGGGTAACTGGAATCCCCAAAGATCCTGGGTCTCCTTCTTTCTGCTCACCTTTCCCATCTGATATTTGGGGGGAGGAGCACTAGAGAAGAAGCAAAGGAGTCTGGGACACAATGAAGACCATGGCTCTTCTCTCAACTGACCTCCTACCCTGTGCCTTGTGCCTTGAAGGAACATAAAAGACACCCAGGTGGGCAGAAGATCCCACCACAGTCCTGACCACCGGCTGCCCTCAGAGGGACCAGAGGCACGTCCACACTGCCCAAGGCTCCTGTCCTCTTGGTCTCCATCTTCACAAAACTACCCACCCTCCCAAACCATGATTCTAACATTCCAGTAAGTTTGTTAAAATGTATGGAGGGTTTCCATTCCTACAATGGCCTGCGGTTTTAGTCCACTTTCGTCTGCCCTGTGGTTTAATTACATACCACTGGTTCATTCAGCAAATGTTTCTTGAATGCCTATTATTGCCAAGCACTGTGCTAGAGGCTGGAAACAGAAAGGCATGTTCCTGTCCTCAAGGAACTCATGGTCCATTGGAGAGAAAATGGTAACATGATGTTGGCGCCCTAAGATAGAAGTGAGCCCAGGATGCACTGAAAACTTGTAGAGAGAACGAGGAACCTTCTCAGGGAATGCAGAATGGTCTGCAAGCATACCCGCCCGTGTGAAAACTAGGCCCTTCAGAGCTGCCTCCAGCAACCTGTACTTTAGTGTAGCCTTCCCAGCTGAATTTGGTGTCGGTCTTAGAGAAAGGAGGTCTGGGTAGACAGTAAGCTAAAGCAGGCACTTCCTTTGAAGAAAGTACAGTTAGACTGTCCTCAGTATAATAGTTGGTCCATTTTCAGTCCTTCATCTGCGGGGTAAATGAAACCCACAAGAACAGGAGGTGTTTTCAGAGAAGCTAGAAACAGAACATTGGGCGTAAACCTGATTTTGTTGTTAAACATTTGATTTCTTTAGCCTTTTTAAGAAGTTGTGTGTCTATGTTTGGTTTATTCGTCAGATTATTTTTTGGAAAATGTTCACAATCTGCAGTTTTGAGAAATGGGAAAATTTTTTTTTCTTTTTCTTTTTGGAGAATGGATAAGTAAAAGCACAAGCAGGGGTCCGGGAAATAGCCACTAGGCATGGGAATGGTGTGGGCTTGTGGGTTCACTGCTCTGCAGTCGCTCTGGGCACCCTGGCACATGTACACTATGCAACCTGACACTACAAAGGGCTCGCATTTCATGTCTGTTAATGTGCACATGTTTCAATCTCGGGATATGTTGAAAGATTCTTCTGAGGGATTTATTATGCTCCAGTGCTTGACATGAGAAAAAAATTTATATATATATATATATATATATATATATACACACACACACACACACACACACAAACACACATATACACACACACATACTCGCATATATATGTAATAATGTACACTATATAAGCTATATATTAAACCCCATAAATGTTTCTTGGATTAAAATGTTACCAATACATTAATTAATTGCAGCTGTTCCCTTTCCAACACCCTTGAATTAGGGCAGCAGTTCTGACATAGTGAGGGGATTTGAAAACTATTTCCTCTGCTTACTTTCACTTTCTCAATGCTCCCCAAAACCTCTATTCTGAATTCTTCTCCCCCTTCCAGGACTGAACTCTTACCTGCAAGTTCCTAGATCCTGAAACAGGCTGAAAACTTTCCACCTAAGACTGGCTCAGGACTGCAAAAAGCTGCAGAGTCCTCAGCCCTGTGCCTAGAACGCCTTCCAGCTGCAGTGTCCTGGAAATGCACTGTCCCTTGCCCTTGCAGGGAGCAGCATTCCTCCAGTACTTGGGGTTTTCAAAGCCTTTTACAGTCATTAGTGAACTGACATCCATCCCTGTGGGGACTATCCCCCTTTTAGAGAGGCTCCATGGAGATTAACCCAGGGCAACGTCTAACCCTGGGGAGGAACCCCCTCCCCAGGCCGCCTCAGAGATACATATATGGCAAAGTCACTCTTGAAATGGAATGGAAAGCCTTTCCTAACTTGACCTAAGCCTAAATTGGAGATTCTACACATATCCCCTTTCCTTGATAATTAAGTGAGGAGGTGGGGCTGTGAGACTCAGCACTGTGGCCACGTCCCGGTTCCTCCCACACTTCCCAGGGCCGCGCTGCCTCCCTTCTGGCAACACAGAACTAAACGCCTCGCCTGGACGTGCTACTGCTGGTTGTTCGGTGTGTGTTCAGTGTTCAGAGGACTGAGGGTGTTTTGTAGATGTGTGGGTGTGCTGTGTGTGTGCCTCCTCAGGGAAGGGTAAACGACTACGAGCACGGGATTTTTCTCCTTGGATCTTGTCTGAAAACTAGAGTTCATCCTCATGAGGAGCTTCACAGGGCTCTTTCTCTTCAAGTCTATGCACCTCCTTTCAAGTGTGTAGGGCTAACGGCCAAATATTTGTTTCCTCTGTATTGTAAAGTAGGATAGACTTCTGAGACCATCTGGTGGAAACATCTCATTTAACATGGAAATTGCCAGACTCTTACTCTCTCTGTCCTTTCCTCTCTCCCATCTTGCTAGCTCATATTCCTGCACATGGTTGGCCTTCAAAAAAACAGATATTGGCTGCTCTAGTTTTAGAGACCTAGCCTCTGGGTTAGAGGCCAACTCTGCACCTCTTAACACAATAACCACTGGGTTTAGCTGGGAAGCTAGACAACCTTAGAAAAAGACAGTTCTTCTTATGTAATTCCCAACCAAAACATGAAAACACTATGAAAGGAGCCTATTTTGATCTAGAATATTCTTCTCCTCCTTCCCATTTCTTGTTGCAATTCAACAAAGCAGAATAAGATGCCAAAGAGTCCTGGCGGCTGTCCCCATATCTTGAGGGGTCACAGATATCCTCGGGAGCCTTACACTGAGAGAAAAGAGACCTAGAGAGGAGGAGGCTCTTAGACTCAGGGCCCCTGGCCACACCCCAAATGAGTTCTTTTTTTCCTCCTTTGGAAAAAAATCTTCCTGAAAAGATGAGCATTAAAAAAAAGGACCTCTCCGTTAAAATAATCATTTCATATAATTTTCTATTTAAGTTATGCTTAGCACCTGTTATTTGCTCATATTGGGTACTGTATGGGGATAAGGGAGAGGCACAGTCAGGAATCCAGCTCTCTGAGAAGCCACAAGCTAATGTGAGCAAAAGACACAGATGACAGAGCACTAGATAGAAACATATAACTTGAAGTTTATAAACAACTGTGTAAACCAGTAGTCAGCTGAAGTCATCATTCTTGTTTTTAAGCTCATGAGAGCATCTACCACCCCATCTCTCCTTAGAACTCTATTATATTGCCTGGGGTAGCTAGTTCATTCCTCAAGGATGTCTGCCTTCTCCCATTGGAGAGGCTAGACATGGTTTTACAGGCAGAGGTCAGAGTATGCTGTTTGAATCCCCCTCAGCATCCAGCACAGAACTCTGCATGTGGTTGGCTTTCAAATATGGTGGCTCAAATATGATGCGATGGCCCAGCCAGCCAAAAAGCCAGGGCTTTGGTAGTGTTCTGCCAGGCAGCCTCTGTTTGATAAGACAGGATGCAGGTATTAGGGCCTGCTCTTGAGAAATTCTTGAACTCCTCGGGCTTCAGATGTCTCCAATGGACTAGATTTTCAGGCCGAGGGTTTAATACCTGTCCACATTGCTTGCAATAATCCTTCAATCATGTGTCGTTCAAACGCATAGCTACTGTTCCTTTTCTCCCACCACAGACACCTCTGCTCAGAGCTTCCCTGGGCCTGTGACCTCGCTTATGGGTCTTGTCACCTGGTTTCAGAGCCTGCACAATTCCAATTGCTCTCTGTGTCGTAAGCCAGTTTGTCAATTCTCTTCTGCAGTGACCCAAACCTAAACACAATCCTACCTCTTATTTCACATGAGTTTCTTTGGAGCTGTATATCCCTTAGACTATATCTGGATGCTGGTTCAGACCAGGGAGTTTCTAACACTTCTCCCATCAACAATTCTGTGGGTTGTTGACTTCAAGGCAAGCTAAGGGAATTAGGGAAGAGATGCCCTCCTCTTCCTGCATTTTATTCCCATGTAATTCAGATTCTTGGCCTAATAAAGCTTCTTACATGACCTAGCTAGAAAAGCAAGAAGAGAATGCTTAGGTTGACCCAATACTAAAGGTCTCTTATCCCAAAAATGAGATACAGGAGAGTGGCATCATTTATTAGAATCAGCTATTTTGCTATTTCCCTACTTAATATCTCTTTCTGCTTAAGCTGTGTTTGGCTTGAGGGATACAATGAGAGTCTGTGGAGTTTATTTCTGATAATGCAGTCCCTTGAGGGCCCTTGAATAATGGGTCTATAACTGGGGCCATGGCAGGAAATATATAGAGTTGGAGGGAAGGTGGTTCTGATTCCGGCTCTGTTAAAATTTTAATACTGCTGGAGGGTAACTAAATTGATTGGGGGAAAGAGAATTTATATTCCTGGTGTTCTATAAGGATTCAACACTCCTAAGCCTTCTGAAATAATCCTTTTTTCATTCCAATAGTGAGAGAGACTTTTGCCATTAATAAAGAACACTGAAGTGTGGTCTTGGGATGAGCAAGGGGTTGAAACTAGAAGAACTTCCCAAGGTAAGGGAGAGGAGCTTGCCATGTTAGTGGTTTGCCTACTGAGGAAAAGGAAGTCCCCACAGACAGAAAGCATCTCTTCCGCTGTCTGGTATGATGGGGAAATGGTTCCATTAGAATGAATCATTCCTGATAAGGAGTTCTCCAACTTTCAGAATCTACTATTAAAGTGTTCCCACTTAAAACGGCCAACTCTCTTAAACTTTTATTAGCAAACATATTTGGGATGAGGTAGTGGCAAACTAAGAGCAAAATCCCATTGGCAGTGGGACACAGGACATGTGCGCTTAGGGTGGGGGCATACCAAGGAGAGAGAATATGAAAGAAACCAGTGTAGAAACCCTTGGAAGCAGGGCCTGCCCCTTATTCATGACTATATCTCCAAGGTATGTACGGTACCTTATATTATACTAAATATGCTTGCTGAGAGAGAAGTGACTGGAAAGACATGGAAGAGGACCAAAGACCTTCCAGTTTTCCCAACTGTCACCTGAAATGGTGGATAAGGGGCAGTATCTACTAGTGGGGAAGATTTCTTCTTCTGAATCTTACAGAGATGGCATCATTTTCACACATTTCTCTGCCCTAAAACTATCCCATTTCCACTACCTAAGCCAGGCAGAGTCCCATATCTTTTTTATGAACCATGATGTTCTTTACACCCAATATGTCAACCAAAGTAGAAACCGAGAGGCTTATTTTTGCTCTCTGCTTTATTTTCACATCCAAAATTTTGTTCATTCTACCTCAAAATAGCTTTCAATTTTCATTCTACCTCAAAATAGCTTGTCCTTACTCTCTAGACCCACGGCTATGCCCTCCTTCAAGCCTCCATCACTTCTTGCCTAGATTAGCCAATACTCACCCTAATTGGTAGCCTGGCCTCCAGGCTCTTGCCCCGTGCCCAGTCCACGATCCACGCTCTAGCTCTAGTCAAATGTGCAGTCAGTCAGCTCACAGTCCTGCTTAAGAAATTTTAATTCTTGTCCAGTCGCCCCCAACACCACTGCATTGAGACCAGAGCCCATATTCCTTTACTTGTGATAAGTTTCTTAAAAATCTAGAATTTCCCTTTCCTCTTCCCCAAATGCAATGTGAGCCCTTTGGAAGCTTTGCAAAGTGTTACACCCCTTTCTCTTTCACACATGCTGCTGTTCGTTTACCTGGATACTGTTCCTCCTGCCTTGGTGACCCCTCTTCTTGTCCACGCTGTCTGAGCCTCAGCCACTGTAGAAGTTATCTATGATTTACTTTATTCCAAAGCTGAGTAGAGAGAGGCCCTTCCTGCAGATTTGGTACTGACCTCTGATCTTACATGTTCTTTCACAGTCTTCGGTTCTCTCATCTGTTTCTCCAATGGAGCTGAGACCTTCTGGAGAGCAGGGACTATGACAATCAACTCTATTCATAGAACAGAGAGTCTGTTATATGGGAGGAGTATAATAGATGTTTTTAAAGGGCACAAGTGATGCCAGCAAGTTCTTCCAAAGAGCTTTGTTGGCCAAGCATGCGTGCACATATTCGCTCATGGAGTCATTCCATAGGCCTCCTGCACTTTGCAGGCAGGTTCAGATTAGAAGTTACTCCTCAGGGACCTGGTTTTCTAAGTGGCTTGATTTCTGCTTAGTCTATCTTGAAGAAACCAAAATGACAAGATGCAGTGTCTCTTCTGCCACATGCACTCGCCCCAGCTCAGGGGTTCTGTGGATGAATGAAAACTCTAACGTGTTATTTCTCTGGAGAGCAGGCTTTGTTACTCTGGGGAGACAAACCAATTCCACAACTTGGAGCAGGCAACCAAGAAGAGCAGCTTAGAGAGCAACTGGTGAGAGACACACCTCTCCCAGCTACCCCTCGGATCCTGAGGAAACAAGCCCCACTCATTGCTTCTCCTTCCCCAGTTACAATGTCTTGTGAGGGATGGGCCCAGAGTCCCACTCTAATTATGCCCTGTTTGACTAGGAATCCAGCTCCTGATAGCATTCCTAAATCTCAAACTGACGAGACATTTACAACTACATTAAAAAGGAAATGCTCTTTGCTGTGTGCCTTCAAGTGAGATAATTGTAAGTGCTAACACCGTTGAGGGGCCTGAGGCCCTTCCCAAAATGACAGCACAGAACCATGACTCATAATGTAAAGGAAATAGTGTTCCCTCCTTGAGTCTCTGAACACAAGGGAAATAAAACGAGCCTTAACTGAAAGATGAACATATCGCATAGAACTCCTGGGTTTGGGACTTGGGAGCTCTGGAGTCTAATGCTGCACTGGCCCTGACTGCTTCCTCCTCCCTGTCTCTGCATCTTCCTTATCTCAGCCAGATTGTGGCTTTAACCCAAACTCCAACTAGACTTGCAGACCCCTGGGCTTCTGGGAGGTAATGGCAAGTGATCCAGGAGTCTAAATACACTCTCCAAACCATGGTTAAATAAATAACAGGTCTTGCACAAATATACCATTCCACTTTTAAATATTTGCCAGCATCATCTTTATCACCATGACCATCAACACTGTTACTGAGTGTTTAGCACATGCCAAGCACTTTCCAAATGCTGTGTACACATTAACTTATTTAACACTCCCAACTACCTAATGAGTTACATTATCATTATTCCTGTTTTTTAGACAAGAAAACTGAGGCACAGAGGGGCCCAGAAACTTGCCCATGATCACACAGCAAGAAAGAAGTGGAGCAACCTCTCTCCAGCAAGCTATGTAACTACTACATTATGCTGTCATCACCATTTCTCAACTAACAGTTCTTAAAAGTACCCTTATAGGGGCCTCCCTAGTGGCGCAGCGATTGAGCGCTGGGTTGCGAAGCTGCCTGAGGCCTCTGCAGCGCCGTTTGATCCCCAGCTGCTCCCCGGCCACCAAAGGAGGGTCCCGCATGGCGCATAGACCTCTCCTGCCACCCGCTGCTCCCCTCAGCAGTGTACTTCGGTCCTTCTGCCTGCTCTGCTCCCCGGTCCTTCTGCCTGCTCTGCTCCACGCTCTGGCTCTGGTGAATTCTCTCACCCTCCCGCGCTTCTGACTGTACCCAGTGCGTGTATAAACAAAACAAACAAACAAACAAATAAATAACATGCCTCTATTAAAAAAAAAAAAAGAACCCCTATAATATGTAGAGAATCTGATTTAATATTTTTTCTACTTAACAAAAGTCCTCTGTGGACCCAAAAGTGAGCTAAGTAAAAAGTTTACAAAAGCGACTCCCCAACAAAACATTCCTCCTCTTCATGTTTAAAGGGGGCCCTCTTCATGACATCCTTTTAAAATGCAGAAGACACAAGAAGCCACCCGTACCTTAGCCAACCTCGAGTGATTTCCATCATTCCTTCATTAGCAGGAAAGAAAAAAATTCAAGGACTTTAGAAGGATACACTCAGAAGGGGGTGGGGGAGGAAGACTTAGGAGTGGGGTGAAGGAGAAAAGGGAGATGATCCTGAAAAAGATGGAAAGTGACCACATTTGGTGACAGTCAGGGAAATCGAAAATAAACTTGGCCTACTTCACAGTTTTGCCCAGAGCTGGCCTGGGGGCATTCATCAGTACCACACAGAGTGACATTTTTGGTGAAATGTTTTCAAATCAGTTAAGGGCTAAATCATTATTTCTAGAAATATTAACCTCATCACCTTTTGAAATAAAAACTGTACCATTAAGCAAGAGGTCAAGCAGATCTGGGATTCTACTCGAGGAAAGCAACAGAGCATAGATTGTCAGTCTAGAAACATATTAATAAATGTCATCTGAACACCAACTTTGATAAAGGGCCGGTTCCCTTAATCAGAGCATTTGAAATAAGCTGTCCCACTGAGCAGGCTGTTTTCCCCTTTCATCACTGACTGATAAATAATAGAGTGCGATGTTCATTACTTTTGCAAAGACCTCTTTTTCTTTAACTCATGTAATGGCTTCTCAAATTCCCTAGTTTGCTAAAAAACAAGATGGCTGCCATCACTGATGCCCAGCCCAGGTCAGACTTTTACACTTTTATTACAAAAATAATAGAAATGCACAGTAAAAATGGCCTTTTTAAAATTATAATAAAAGGCCAGACAGCCCATGCAGAGTTTTAAAATATGTTTCTGTGACTTTGGTCCTCGGAAGCTAAATGTACCCATGTTCCAGAAGGTTCCTCGTTGCTGAGACAAGTAGCCAAGTCACCTTTGGCCACTGTCCTAAATATCTCATCTAACTAGGTAAAAGGGGGACAAAAGGAACCATTGATGAAACCGTATCCATTACTGCATCAGAGTATTGATATGCAGGAGTAAAATTTACTGGAGACAAAAGGAGAACAAATAGATTGGGGTTCCTTCATGGAGAAAGTAGTTAAAGTCTGTCTAAACCGTTAACCCAGGGTCAAAGATGTTGCCATAATTGTTCATCATCTGTTTCAAGCATAGAACTGCACAGTTAGATTTGGGCAAACTTTAGGTCATCTTTTAAATAATTTTGGTGCTCCAAAGTATACCAGAAATATCAATTCACAGGCCAGTTACCAAGTGGAGACAATCCTCCAAATTTTAATACAAATTGATAAGCAGAAACCAGAATAAAAATAAGTGTAATTCAAAACTGAAATGAAAGTAAAAGTATTTTTCTCCTACCCCCCCATCATTATCCAGCCCAAAACAAAGTATTTTTCATAGATTTTCAAAGAACAACAACAACAAATCCTTGAACTCGCTGTATGCTTTTCTCCCCAAATGAAAACCAAAAATAGATGCTGCTTTCCTAATCTATCTGATTTAGAAATTATTTGGCATTTTTAGAAATTAATTTTTCCAGGCAATTAAATTAGCCAGTAATTTGATATCACCATCTTATTTCATTATATAGAACACATGCTGAAATGACACACAACCTCATTCTCATTTATAATTTTTGCAAATTTAGTACTCGTAAAAAGGTGTTGGCTCGACAGTGCCAGCAACTAGAATCTTCCCTGCTGGCTGAGAGAGCCTAAGGAGCTGGAGCCCAGGCCCATCAGGCTGGGATTACCAGCTGTGAGAGCAAGAGCAAGTCCCGCTTTGCACAGTCCTTTATTCTCTGCTCCAGAATCTTAGTTGGCCCATCCAATTGAACATGATAAATGGCGCCACCACTGGATAGAATCCACCCCCTCACTTCCCAATGGCCACCTGGTATTTCTATGATGCCTCTGTCCAAAGAATTTTTAAACACTTTCCAAGTCATCTAACTCAATTCTCCAATCCTTTTACACAAAGACAGATCTCTGCAAACCTGGAAATTCACTTGGGAAGAGCGAGGACACACATGTAGCTAGAACAGAAGATGAGTGAGTTTTTACTTCTCTGCAGCGTCCAAGGATTCATTGTTATATTCTACCAAGGGAAGAATGAAGTTAAAGATTTCTTTGGGTTCCATATGTTCCTGGGAAGAAATGAAAGCACCGAGCATTTCATAAGGAAGCAAAGGCACAGGAAGGAGAAGCAATCACTTTAAGCACGTACTTAAGACAAAAAAAAAGCAAGATCAAGATTAACATTCAGGGTTCATCTTAAATGGTACCTTTGTTTAATCATATTTAAAAATATGAACAATTTGAAGAGTGTTCAAAGGGTGCCCTCTTAAAAACTACACCAGAACAACAGGCAATTAAATTAGGAGGGTCCAGGACAACTTGGGGTATGCACTTACCCTATATATGGGGGATTTACAAACCAGTCAGGCGGTGGTTGGATTAAGAACCATTACAAGTCATTTTAGTCTTTGGTTGTTCTCCTGTCCTCCTTGCAGACTTTATTAGTCTTTCCCCAACTCCTATGTTTAAAGTATCTTTCCAAACCAGCCCTTCTATGCAAATCATACACTTCATTTAAAACCCAAATGAATGTTCATCACTTCCACACAGTTCTTTCTGCGTAATCCAGTTCTTTCTGCCTAATCCAACTCATTCCATTGTTCACTTCAAACAAAAGCCACCAGTTATTCCAAAAACAAAATAAGGATTATTCAGAAACAACAGAAGAGAGGACATTTTTGGAAATGTGTTGACCCAGATGCGCAGTCCTAAATCCAAGGCTAATCACTCCCTAAATAACCTCTTGGAGGACCTCAGTTCCCTATATGAGGAAACAGCATCACCTCCCCTGGGAGATACAAGGCACGTTGGGTCCTGTATTTTGCTGATTTGTGCATGCCTGGGCACTCTTTCTAGCTTCTCAACCTCAGTTATAGTAGGTATCATATAGCATGGCTCTGACAGAATGTTTTGGATTTTTTATTCTTGTCCTATTAGTATGAAGTTCCTTTCCTAGTTAGGTTTTAATACCCTGAAAAGCTGGTATCTGTCTTGTAGTTTTCGTTTCCATTACAGGACAGCTTCATGCCTTATTGACAGAATTAGGACAAGAAAACAAGCAAGCAAATGCCATAAAGATCACCTAGTCTAGCTGCAGATCAAGAACCTGAGGTCCACAGAAAATCACCTTTCCCCAAGCTCTCCAGTCCTAACAGAGACTAGAACAAGGTCCCTATTCAGTGCCTCCTTAGCACACACTACTATGTTATTTCTTTACTGCAATGACCGGACCATAAAAATTTGTTTACTTAACTGTCCATCCACCATATTGGAAAGTTTGGGAGGGCAAAAACTCTGTAGGATTGACTGTCACAACCTCAATACATGTCCATAATTCATAATAAATAATATATGTTGGTTTCAATCAACTTAACTGTTGGTTGAATGAATGACTGGAAGACTGAATGAAAGATGGTTTTCCTTGAGATTACTAGATTTAATTGGATGTTTAAGATTTAGTCAGGAGAGAAGAGATAGAATCTTCTCTTACCTAGACAAGTCATGGGAAGTAGATGGGTGGCTGCTTCCTGGCTTCTACTCATTTTACAGACTGATTGTGGAGCCTATTCCCACTGTACTTCCAGCTGCATGCCAGGTAAGGGGGATGGCATGGAATTTAAAGTCAGGGCAAGTGATCCAACTGAGTTGGATCACAGAGTCTCTGCACCACCACAGCAGAACACTGAGCTCTCAGTTTCGATTCCCCATTACAAGTAAGGGAGGGCTGGCCCGAAGGACTGTAGAGACCCCTCCTAGCCCCAGTACTCACTGGCCCTGAAGCCCACTCACTGAGCACCCTACAGGTGAACAATGACCCCCCAGGCAGGGTGACATGCCCCGCAGGGCTAGACGAACAAGGGATCCTGCTTTCCACATCAGGGATTGACAGCTCAGCAGACAGCCTCTGATTCTCCCTTCAACTGCTTCCCGGTGGGAAAGTAAACCTCACAGTAGCACATTAGGTTGAATATTAAACAGATGGGATGCAGATTTGAGACCTCTTAAAGGTTGGGGTTTTTCCTTTTTTTTTAAATAAGCTGCTGTCAAGGTGTGTTAGTATCTCTTTATTTAAACAAGCTCCTTAGGCTTGATACACAGAGCTGGCACTGAAAAAAAATACATCGAGTAGAATAAATAATCTATCATGCTAGCAACATAATTATAAGAACATATGTTAGCTCGAACTAGCTATATTCTAGTCATATTAAGGGTATGTGTGGGAGAGAGAGAGATGGCCCAAAATAGTTCAGGCGGAGGAAGAGTGATAGTGGGCTATGTGGGAACCCAAATTGCTCTCCTGGAGCTTCCATTTTGGCACCTGTAGCTCCCGGAGGGCTGCTGGTGGTGGTTTCCTGCTGTTAAACATGGCCACATGGGCCTGGAGCTCCGGGGGGGGTCTTGCTCAGAGGCCCCATCTAAGCATGCAGGCCAAGAACAGAGATGAGTGTTCCTGCTTCCCCAGGTCTTTCTGTGCCAAGGCCAGAGATAAATGGGTCCAAGGGCAAAAATCCCCAAAAGGCCAGGGCAACAGGTCTTGGTTTTCACAAATGCCTCACACTCTGAGATGCTAAAGAAAAAAAAATCCACATATTTCCACGGCCTTTGTCAAAGGGGCCAATAGGGGGGTGGGGGTGGAAATTATATAGTTCCCTCAGCTCTCCTTCTTCTGCTAATGTTGATTTTACCCACATGCGCCAAAGCCCTACTCAAATCTCTCTTCTCACCCCACCCTACCCTTCTGCTAGCCCTGCTCCCTACCCTCCAGGGAACTCCTGCTTACCCCAGGACTCCTACCCCGTACCTCCCCACAGGAAGCCTTGCCTGCTCCCTATGGGGCTTGCTGTCCCCTGGTTATTTGCTGCCATAGCACCCTGCAGTTCTGGATGATACGAATACTCATCGCACTTTTAATTATACCATGTCTGTCTTCCCCGAATGGATTGCTGCTCCGAAAAGGTAGGAACTGTGCCTAATTTGTTCACCACAGTGATGGCTGCGTTGGCTCTGGGACCTGGGGTCCCTGCTCTGAGGACACAGACACGGCGTGCCAGTGTGTGAGCCAGCTGGAGACAAGGTGCCCCGAGAACTGCCTGGTGCTGGGAGGACCAGAGAAGGCTTGCACAAGAGGGCCCAGTGCACACGTATCTCCAAGGTGTGCACCTGGGGCTGAGGCAGATGGGAGAAGCCAGAGAGCGGGCTCTGAGTTGGAGACCAGGGCCTGGCGGGCACTCAGAGTTGCTGCCAGATCCTTAAGTAAAAGGCAAATGCCGTCCATTGTGTGCTCTAGGAAGTTAATTCCAGGGCAGAAGGGGGCCTGGCTGCAGGAAAGCAGCTGTGAGGCCATTGTATGTGCCATGGTGAGATGGAAGGCCTTGGGAACAGAGAGAAAGGAGACGCCTCAGAGACATGTTGTGGTTAGGATAATGTATTTTTTGAGACTCAAACATTAGACGATGAGGGAGCCTAAAATGTCAAGGACATAATAGAGATTCAGGAAACATTTGCCAATATGTAAGATTGTAAGATACCTAGTCGTGTGTCCGTGAACATGTAAAAATGCCAGTTTTTTAAAAATGTCATTATTTTAACACATTTTCTATATCTTTGTGGGAGTATATCTTTATTTTTAGATAGTCTATTATGTTTTTAAAGGAAAACAAATAGATATGACAGAAGGAAAAAGGAGAGCACTTTGGGGGGTCCGCTGTTAAACCCTCAATAGTTTTATCCACAAACCATGTTCAAGGGCACATTCACCTAACTTTGCATCAGGTTAGAGTCATTTCAAAGCTATCCTTTGGGCTACTCTGAAATGTGACTTTCTGCATTTGGTGAATATAGATAGGAAAGTGAGGCACTGATGTGTCCTTCCTGTGCCCGAGGAGCGTGGCACCAAATGGCAGGATATGCAGGTGGGTCTGCAGGTGGAGGGAAGGAGGGCAGAGCCCCCACCTCTGACCCAGGAACACCAGTGAGGGTGGACAGGCGGGTTGGGGGTGGTGCTGCCATGGCGACAGGGAGGTTAAGCGGTCACCTGCACCCCAATTCTCATATCATTTTCATTGTTAAATGCTAATATTTAAACAGTACTTTTTTCCCAAGATGACACACAATCAGGACTGAATATAATCCAGACCATTATGTCAACAGCATTGACACAGAACATATGATATTTGCGCTTGTCCCCAAGGAGACACGGCTGCTCATGCAGGGAAGGAAAGCGGGAATTGACACGTTACCTCTGCTGTGCGTTTGCCAATGTCCATATTGACAGATTGGAACTATTGGGGGCGGACCACATTTATTGCTACATCTTACATTACTCTTCAAACATGAGACAGGGAGGTCAGAGGACACATCAAGAAGTACTCACTTTTCACTCTTTGAAAGAAAGATGGTGCTGGGGGTTTTGCGGCCAGGCTCCTTTCCCTGCCTCATGACTGGAACCCACCTTTGCTAAAACTGTCATTTCACAGGTGGTGGCCCACGGATGAGGATGATGGTACCTTCTATGAGAGCACACAGGATATTCTGCAAAACACTTTTGGGCATATTTCCTCACGATCATCTAACCAAGGGCTCTGAATACACTGACTCATGATTATCTTCTGAGGGGAGAATGAGAAACCCACATCTCAGGATGGCAAAGTGTCTGTCCAGTGTCCCACTCCTAGCTGGAGCCAATGACTTTCCCACTTCTGCCCTCTCAGCTCCCGCTGCCTCCCATCCCCGCCGCCTACAGAACTCCAGGATTTGGCTGGGCCCCTCACATTACTTAACTACACTCAAGGCTGGAAAAGAAATAGAGGGGATCGGGTACAAACACAGAGGCCCACTCCAGCCTTCCTGTTAGTTAAGCCAAATAAGACAGCATTAAACTCAAAGACTGTCCTGTAACTCAAGTTCTGCCTACAGCCAAAGAGGAGACTGCTAGGTGGGGTGAGGAAGAGGAGCAGAAACAAAGCAACCGGGCTGTCCCCTCAGCCAGCGGAGAAGTTGGTTTGAGAGAGGGTGAGGCTGTCTTGCTGTCTGACTTCCTAGGAGCCCCCACAGGGATCACGAGCCAGCACGGTGATTCCGCCTCTTCAGAAATGCCCCAGTCCCTTCTAACTAAACAGCAAACGCCAGCTGGTCACTTGTACCTGGGTCCAGCCTCCCCAGCACCAGTGAGTCTCCTGGCAGAAACAGCCAGTCCACCCGCAGCAGGAAAAGGTAAAAGTAAATAAACGCTCCCTTAATCTCCCCCGTAGATTGGAACAATCTGAACCAACCTGTAATTTCATCCAGACATGCAGGGAGAATAATTTTTAAAGCTTTGCTAAACACAAATGCACCTCTGCTCATTATGATTTCCCCAGCATTTTTTTTCTTCCTGCCCCCTTCTCCAACTGCACTTTATTCAATGAACACATCTGCATTCCTGCTCTCTCTCTTTTTTTGGCCAGAAACTCTATACAACCTTATCACTGACACCTCTCTGCAGTTTCAAATTCCAACTTTGTGCCAAATCCCCATTTCCTGCTGCTTAATTTCCATTCATTTACTCTTGTTTTTGCTTCTTCTGCCATTCCCAGCATGGACCAGCTCCAGCCCAGCTTCTTCTAATTTTTTAAGGAAGGCTCCCCATCGAGTGCTATTGGAATCTGAGCCTCCACTCCATGCCAGTGACTGGCCATTGTTTACACTACCTAACAACAGTTGCCAATAGGACTGCTTCTTTCCCGTTCTTTGTTTCCCTCCCAGAGTGTGTACACTAAGGCCCAAGAGAACTTTTCCCACATATGGTGACCCAGTAGGTCTAGTTTTATTATTACTTCAGTAGAATCTGAAGTAGCCTCTTTCCATCTCTTTTCTGGGAGGAAAAATAAAATAAAATCAGGTCTGGAAGTTCTGTTTCCCCGACTCTGAGCGCATGGTCCGCCTCCACCCGTGCTTAACAGTGGGGGGGCCGCGCCCTTGGGAGCCTCATCAAGTGAGGCAAAGTAAAAGGACAAAGAAGACAGTGCCAGGAGGAGGAAAGATGCTCAGTATTTCTTGGGTTCAGGGATTTGTTGAAATTGTTCTGCAAACCCAAGGTGGATTTTTTGGCTTCCAATGGGAACAACTCATGTTTAAAATATTCTTTTATAAGCAAATAAATTGCAGTATGGAAAGGTAATAGACATTTTTCTTACCAGAGTGGAAGAAAATTCTAGTCTGTTGTTTTGGGGAGGGTTTTGTTTTGTTTGCATTTTGTTCTTCTTAAATCCATAGCTGTCTTTCCTTCCACCATCACCACAGATATCTCTGCCCCCAAGTCCCAGGATCTCTGTTCCTCAAGTTCTGCTCTCCTTCCTTTCCCTCTGGGTTTCACAACCTAAAATTACATCTCACAGCCCCATCTGAAACGCAGCATCCAAATGGAAGCGTTAGAAGGCAGGCACGAGGACATCTCAGAAGCAGCAAGAAAAGAAAACCATCAGTTGTCACAAATACTTAAAGGAGGATGGCCACTCCTGGCAGCCCCCCCCCCCCATTTCTCTGCCGCAGACCCAAAATTGAGGAGCAGTTTCCCTGGAATCCCACACTGAGGCCTCTGAGGCCTCGTGATATAAGGTTCTCCTATGATGCCTGCCTTGGCTGAAACTACAGTAGGACATTTTGTGTCCAGGAGGAAACTGCCATCCCACCAAGTCTGAAATGTTCTCAGACTCTCTCTTCCCCAGCCCTCACAGCAACAATATCACTTCTCAGGAGAGCAGAGGGAAGGTGCCTTCTCTCAAGGTGGTAGACACAGTGGTGCCTCCGAATCATTACTTTTGTGTCAATTTACTTTATTCACATTTTAAGAGCAAAGTCATTCTTTCAGTGTAGCTGAGTTGGGTTATCCTCATGACCAAAACAGGCCAGTAGTTTCTCAGGTAATTTAATATGAAGGCCTGGAAGCATTTCACAGATTTTTTTAAGAGAGAGAGACGTGTCATATCTCAAAAACTAGAACAAGAATTAGGTAACAGTGGTCCACTCTGCAGATGAGAACCAAGAATACAGGGCTGTACCGAAGGGCAGGTTTAGGACAAAAGAAACACAAATGATCCAAATCCCAGCCCATTTGACTTTCCTGGTTTCTGGTAGGGCTACTCTTGAACCCGTTTACTAACCAGAAGCACTGAACTTCAAGTGTCTGAGGTAGGAGGACTGCGGAGAAATTCACTGGCCACCCAGGGACTATAACCATCCACTCTCACTCTGTCCCTCAGCCCTGGGGCCTCCACACCCTGACAGGCAGATTCAGCCCTCGTTCCGTGGCGCAGACGCACACAATAATATGTTCTCAATGGAGTTACTGAGCGAAGGAAAGTCTATCAACACATGGACAGTCTGTTTTTAAAGAAATGGGACTTCAACTGGAAGCACCAATCTGCACCTCAGGGCAAGCTGTGGTTCTCCTCACAGATGGCACAGGATCCCTGAAGCAAGCTTGTAAAATAAGCAGTGTTGCCCGTTGTTCCAACAATGGAAGGCAAAGCAAACCACTGCCTCTGAAAATACACTTCCCCTACAAATAAACAAATAGATGGCCAAAGTAAATAGCCATCAGATCTCCTCAGTGTAATAAATGAACGAGCAATTGAAATTGGTGGGGGGGGTGCCATTTGTTATATCTGTAGTCAACATGGACACCACGGGAAAAGTTCAATTTATTGTAAATTTTCTGCTTTGCAGGGGGGTACCTGCTGATGCTCATGACACTGGCTGAATCAGTGAGAGAAGGTATGGTCCCCTGAAAGTGGTTTGCATATCCAAGACCTTTACTCTTGGACACTGTTTCTTCTCTAAAGCATCATCAATAGAGGGAGTTATTCGATTGATCAGAATTGATCTTCCGCCAGTGAAGATTCTTCAGAAAATTAGAATGTAAAACTACTTAAAGCTGTCTTCTCCATCTACTTCAGCTCCCCAGTTTTATACTCTTAAAATTATCGGTGAGGATAATGCTACTGACATATACAACCCCAAACCTCATTATATGTATGGCATATGGTAGAGTCAAGGTGTGTATGTGAATACCCTATTGTACTTTACATACTAAAAAGAAAAATAGCAGAAAATTACAATTAAATTAGAAAAAACTGGAGTATGTATGAAACAAGATTGGGTGACATGGTCCATGAAGATTCATCATATTATCTCCTCCACTTTCATGTGAGTTTGAAACTTTCCATAGAGAAAGTTTAAAATTTAAACTTAAGGGATGGGAATTCAATTTCCCTGGAGAAATTAAAATAGATTTTATAATTTGCTGTTTATGAGACATTTGGAGGAATCAACAACATGGAGACTCCCCTCATTATGATGGCTTTTCTAAACTTTTTGAACAGAAAAGAGTAATTAGTATTTAGGAAGGCACCCATGCACCAGGGAGTGTACAGCTGAAAATGGATGCAGGTGAACTGCTGTAGGTGTGTGTTCTGCCATTGATGAGCAGATGAAAAATGCACTCACTTTATTCTTATAAAGTTAAAAACTCATGGTTTGTTAGCCCTCTGTAGATCACCACCTCTCCAAACTTCCCTGAGCAAACATATAAAATAAACCATATTTTCTATGATTCTAAAATGGCCTTTCATCTATTGCCCCCTGACCTGGGTGTAAGAAATACAAATTCACTGGAGTTATCAAATTTCAGCACAATAAAGGGGGGGGGGGTTTCACTCCTAATCCCAAACGCAAATCCTATTTGTTGTCTGCTCCAATCAAATATATATTGTGAGCTAACCTGTTTCTATACCTGAAGTGCACAACAAAGAAACAAGAAGGTGGTCTAAATCTTGATTCCAAACCTTAGGCAAGACACATGTCCTAGAGGACTGTAAGCAATATAAGTGGAGTATTGGTGGTGGTGGCTCTCTGTTACACCTGGACCCCAGTTGTGAAAGGGTGTTCTTGGATAACAAGCTAGTCCCAGGCTAATAGGCCCCTCTAGAAAAATAAGAATTAGTAAATATGCTAAGTCCCGAGAGAGGGCAACTCTTTCGGATCAGCCTCTATTAACCAGACATATCTGACTTTAGCCCCTGAACCTAAGGCTGTCCATCCATCACGGTTAACACCACACACTTTCTTGGATTCACACAGCCTGACCCTCCAAAAAAATCCTGCAAGTGTATGACATCAACATGTTTTCCTCAGCTAACAAGCTTCTCTATTCACCAGCAGCCAAAAATCTTAAGTGGCTCTTAAACAAAGACAGCCCAGTGAAGAATAATGATGTCAAACCCAAGCAATAGTTTCGTGGTGTGAACACAAAATCTACAAGACCCAAGTTAAAAATGATTTACAGACAGTTTGATCAGAGTCAGATGTAAAATGGTGTCTTACTGGAGACAAGCCAGTAGTTATCAGTCTGAATCCCCTACAACAAGTGATGTCATTAGTCAGAATCAATACATTATGGAGACAATTTTTTCTTTTGTCTCTTGGCCCAGGGAATTTTCTGTGTTGAGTTTCATCACTAGATTGCCAGGCACTCATATTACAAAGTGGCTGACAGGAATCACAACCAGAACTCCCTCACGTGGCTTTGGAAAAGCAGGGGGAAAGTATAAAGAACAAATCCAATTAAACACAGGAGACTTGGAGTCACAGGTTCAGCGACTTTGTTGGCAGGATTACTTTGAACTTGGCGATCCCGTTTTTGTTGGTTATATCCCTTTTAAGGTCATGATTTTGAGCTCTCAGGTGTAACGGTATCAAGGGAGATGCTTAGTTCCAGGTCTCCTTTGGAAGAAATCACCTGGTTCCCTTGGCTTAAGTAACATGGCTGATGTTACTTAATCTGATGAAGGCCCAGACTTCCAGCCTTTAGCCTCAACACCCTCATTTTCATCCTTCCTGACACTGATAGGTCCCATTACCCATAAAATCTTCATGTCCCTGCTCTCCATTTTAATCCCCAAAGAATGAGTAGGATCTGGCCCTGTCATGAGAAGGCAGCTCTGTAAAATTCTTCCCAGGTGCCCAACATGTGAACAGCACTTTTTCTAACATTAATGTTGTCAAGGATATTTTGAATCATAACCTTTGTCTTTTAGGATCCTCCAAAGTGCTCTTAAAGGGTATGATACAGAATAGAGATAAAATCACAGAAAAACTAAAGAAAATGAGGCTTGTTTTCTTATTGCCTTCAAGCTCTTCCTAAAGAAAAATTCTCTATTCAGTCCCATGTGTGACTCCAACACAGGATATTTTTCCAGCTCACTGGTATTTCATAAACACCATTTGTTGTCATGTGGTTAAATTAAAACTGAGGATATCAAACATCAAACAGTATGTTAATGTCAAGTATGCTTGAATAAATAGTAAGAGTTCAACTGAATGGAATATGTGGATTGCTAGCTAATTAAGCAAGAAGCAGGTGTGAAAAAAATCTAATTTAGGCAATTTTTTATAATTAATAATGTTTACTTGTAGTACCCTTCTAATGGGGCTCTAGTTTAGCCTCTTGTGAATTGCTATGAGTTTACTCCAGTATTTTAAAATTATAATTGAATGGAGAATTTTACGAGATATCAGGTTTCTGTACTGGTGATGAAGTGCTATGTACATAGAAGCTTCTTGACAGTACTTTGTATCAATAGGATCAATTAGAAAATCACTCCCAGCAATTAAAATTTAAAACACACACAAGCATACATCCACACCTAAAGGTTTTCTTGCAAAGCCCAGCACGAGTGGAAGAGAAAGTGAGCTTGGATGAACAAATGTCAATGAAAAGACCATATTCAAACCTACCATCGGATGTGGGTGAGGAGGGTTTGGTAAGTATCTGCAAAGAGCAGCAGGGGAACATTTTGTTACAATTAGGAACAAAAAATTAAAATCATATCTAAGCTGCCCTGGCAAATTGCAGACCACCAATCAATTAATCCAAGTATACATTTAAAGTTGGTTTTCCGTCCAAGAAGCCAAATGGAAGTAGAGGAGGAGAAAATGTCCACAGATGTGAAAACAGACCTGGAATATTTCATGGACGTGACATATCTACTGCATTTAATTAAAAGAAGAATGCATGAGAACAATGTATCCTTCTCAATCCGGCTGAGGGAACAAAACAGGACTGGATTAGATAGGACAACTGTAATCTCTAGAGACAGCCCCATGTTTAATGGGAGCGCCACATGTTTGATACGTAGGGAAGTAAGTGGGTGTCCTGGACACAATCCACTATTCATCATAATACCACAGCCCTGTTCATTCCCAGAGAGGAGACTTAAAACCATGAAACCATATGTAGAATATTAAAAATCATTTAACGTTAAAATGCACATTAAGAAAGCATGCACTTTGGTCAAGGCTGCAGTCCAAGAGAGAAATCTCCAGTTCAGTAGATAATGGTTGTAAAGGTAAATTGAGTTGTACACACATGCACACGCACATGCACATGCACGCACACGTGGACTTTCATAGAAACTGGGTCCTCATCTCCACAATGCTGCTTTTCATCACTGTTTTCCTTACTGATTTCTATAGTGAGGTCAGTATCAATAATTGATGGAGTGATGATACCTAGATACCAAGGCATCAGTACATTAATTCATAATTAAAGATGAGAAACATACTGTTCTCTCCCACCAACCATCATTTGGTATTAAAATATATATGTATATATATATATATATATATCTCAGATATCAGATATTAAATTGTTTCTCAGAGTCAATAACCTTACTATATGTTCATGGTCTTTTCATTGCCACTGAATTAATCACAGTCCTTCCACTAACCACATGGAATTTTATTTCCCATAAGAACGATGTTTACTTTGGTTTATTTTGTTGGAACTTAGAGTGCTTATTCAGTCTATAAAGATTTAGTGTAACATATTTTGTTAAGCAACATTAAAAGTGCTCACTGACAGATCTTGTCTTCTATTGCTTTGCTTATATGCAGATTCTCTGGGCTTTTGATCTCGGCTAGCTCACCGACAAGGGCAATGCTGGGTAGCTCTAGTGTGCATGGAAATGTTACTGCCTTTGAGAGTGAGCGCTCTATTTATTTTCCTCAGTTGCCAAAAATAACACATGAAGTGAAAAGTGAATGCCTTGAACTTGGGTGCGCACCCAGGGAGAAAGCCTATGTGTCAACTTCCAGCTAAAGAGGACAGACACCAGTGGTGGCACTTACTTATACTCCTGGGCAGCCTGAGCCTTACTCTTCTGACTTAGAACAGAGACAACTGCTACACAGGCCACCAGAGGACATTAGAGTGCCTGATTAAGTCCTCACCTCCTTCCCCATTCCAACCACAAACTCAGTGAAGAGCCTAAAGTCATTTCTTGTGCCTGTTGCCTCATTCCCCAGGTGGAGGATGTGGAAAGGATTTACCACAAGGGCAAATGCCCAGTATAACAGAAAGGAAGTCAGAGGTCACTTCTGCCCCAGAGCAGGCTAGGGGTGACTCCCTCTGGCAGGACATTAGCCAAGTGCTGGCCAGTGCGCTGGGTGGACACAGAGTGACTCGCTCAAGAATGACTAGCTGGGGAGGAAGGTCTTTGGGGGTATGCAGAAACAATGCATGGTGAGAGAAGCCACGGAGGAACAGGGGTGAGGAACTCCCAGCCACCCACACATGGACATTTTCTACCACACAATAGATCAGGCTGTGTCCTTCTCAAGAAGAAAGAGAATCTTTGTGCAAATCCTGAGGCCTTTAGAACTCTTTTCAAATCACAAAGGAGCTACATCAGTTCTGGAGAATTTTATTAGTACCTGGCAACATAAAAACATGTAGTAATATGTCCCTGGTCCCAGGGAGATGCAGAAAGGCAGGTGCAGCGATGAGGTGGAGGCCACAGCTTTCCCTCCACACTCTTCCCACTCCAGCTCCAGCAACTAGAGTCCCTAGGAGACTCTGGGCCACAAAGGAAATCACTTCCTGGACTCTGCCCTTACCATCATGTTTAACAAACAACAATAAAACTTCGATCTAGGCAGAAAGAAAGGGAACAGTAATTTCCAGAAGGTAATTGCAATCTGAGAGGTTTGCTGTAAATTACAGGGAAGTGGGCTGATGTTTCATTATGTAAGTAAGGTATGAATGAGGTAGAGGTTTTGAAACTGTCTTTATGAATAAACCTGTGTTCCTGCTCCACATCCTGATGAAAAGTTGCCTTGTTCCATCTCCTCTATGTTCCTACGTGAGACTGAGCTGCCCTCCACTGTTGCTCCAGCTTCTTGCCATTTGGGTGATAACAGAGTCAATAAAACAAGGTAAATTTGGACAGTGAGCATGTTGCTGCGTACTAGATGACAAGGAGATTCTCTAGACCAATACAGCAAGGCTTCAATGAGCTTTGCTGCCCTTCCTGGTGTGTTATTGGCCAGAGATCATTTTCTGTAGCCTGGACTGTCAGGCGATGGCCTGCCCAGACATCACCCTGAGTAGATATAATTTCTTAAGCCAATATCAACAATAGATGGGAGAAATACTAATGGATATGCTGTAGCAGATATACCTCCAACAGATGGGGAAGAGGCTAATCAATAAATTCATCTTCAGTAATGATGCAAGAAAATACGCAGATGAATCTATATATTGGAGGAGGATCATTTAGGTTTCTCAGAATAATAGTGCCCACAGCACATTGCTGGGTGGGAGTTGACATAGAGTGGAGGCTGGAAATGAAAAGATGTTATATATTTATTAAATCATTGCTAAGGACAAAAGCTAGAGGCAAGAACTTGGGACTCTAGTTAGGGCTTAAAAGTGAAACAGAGAACACAACGCTTTTTTGAATAGAGTTGGGACATTGGAACATTTTGTATGTGTGCTAGGGACAAGAGGGAACATTCAATGGCTTAGATTGTCACCCACTTCCTATGAAAGGCAGCAGAATAATGATTCAAGCTGAAGCTCTGGAGTCAGACTACCTGGGTTTGAGTCCTGCTCCACCACTTACTACCTTGAGCACACGTCTTAATTTCTCTAAGCTTTAGTGTACTCACATGTAAAGTATGGGCAACGAGAGAGCCAGCACATAGGTGTGTTACTGTGAAGATTAAATGAGGCGGCTCTGTGAGCACCAAACACTGTGTGCACTCTCGATGTGCACACACATAGCTTGTAAACTCACTGTGTGCATACACAAAGAGTGTGCTTACACTGTGTATCTTAACTGAGAGAATCAGGACAAAAGTCTTTTTAAAATATATGTATGAGCTGCAAATACATAGGCTATTCAGGGAAAGAAGGGGCACGTGAGAGCTACTTAAAAATCAGTGAATCGGGCCTCCCTGGTGGCACAGGGGTTAAAGTTAGCACTATCAGGTTATCATTAGCCACTGTGACAGGAGTTCAATCCCCAGCTAGGGAGCTAACCCACATGGTGCAGCAGACCTCTCCTGTCTCGCCTGCTGCTCCCCTCAGCAGTGTATTTCAGTAGATCTGCCTCTTCTGCTCCCCACTCTGTCCCTGGTGAATCCTCTCAACCCCCACACCTCTAGCCTACACCCCAGTGCTTGTATGCATAAATAAATTTTAAAAATCTTTTGTTTCTTATTTAAGATTTATTTATTTATGCATACAAGCAATGGGGTACAGGCAAGAGATGCAGGGGGCGGTGAGAGGATTCACCAGAAACAAAGCGGGGAGCAGAACAGGCAGATGGACTGAAATACGCTGCTGAGGGGAGCAGCAGGTTGAGACAGGAGAGGTCTTCTGCGCTATGTGTGTTGCTCCCTGGCAGGCTGGGGCTCAAACTCGTGCTGCAGAGACTGAGGATTGCTTCATCATGTGGTACTAAGCCCTTGCGCCACCAGTGAGGCCCGAATTTTAAAAATCTTTAAAAAAACTAAAATCAGTGAGTCATACAATTTAAAAGTCCTCTTCGCAGGGAGATTAACATCACTGGCTTATGTATTCTCCCTGTATCAGAGACTCCTCCTCTGGACACATCTCCAAATCAAACCTTGGAGAATCAAGAATCACCCAAGAATATTTAAGTTATTTAATATTTAAGAATAGTCAACCAAATCCGTTGCTTGAAGGTAATGAAATCCTCTCCATCCCACATGTGAATTGCTCCAGGGTCGCTACAGCTGGCTGTGCTTCTGGTGGGCAGCCTGGCCTGGGGTAAAGGAATCCATCGAGGGGTGTGAGCTAGAAAGAAGCTCTAAAATCGATCACCTACTTCAGAATGTGGAGGCCAGATGAGACTCTGGTCTCTGGTGATCTGTCTCCCCAGGCTTCTGAGGGCAGGGCGCTGGGCCTGCAGATCCCCCGAACCCTACCAGGCCTGGGCTTTTTCCTGGTGGGTGCAGGGCATCCATGCTGGGAGATGGGTTCTAAACTGAGACTTTTAAAAGGCAAAAGAAATTTTAAATGAAAGTATTCTTGGTTAAGCAGAATGGAACTTCGGACACAGTAAATCCATGTCGCCATCCTACTATTTGGGAGTTTTTTTGTCACCCGTGAGTCTTATTTATTAAGGCTCAGGTTTGGAAATCAGATGCATCTGGGTTGCTGAGTAACCACAGGAAAGTAATTTCACCTCTCCTGTAGAGATTTCCTCATCTGTTTAGCTTAGATGATGACAGTACCTATTTCTTAGAGTTGTGGCAAAAATTCAGTAAGGTGAGGTACTCAACAAATGTTGGCCATTATTATAAATTATGCACACACAGACTTTTAAAATGGATTTGGGGATCTTATTATCAGGAAGGAAGCAGCCACACAAAGGTGAGATGGGTAAGATAACGACGTCCCATCTGCACCACCCTCTTCTGGCTCTAGTCTTTGGGATCAGCTCGCAGAAGAGAACGCTTGGAAACTGGGGTGGGGGTGTCAACGACTTGCTTCACTTTCAGGTAAACCAAGCAGTTGCCGCCAATTTGACTGCTGACTTTCCCATCTAGGGTGGCACCAAAGTCTAAGTAAAACGCAGTCCCCTGCTCTTCCATTTGCCTCGACAGGAGCCTTCATCTGCTCCGCCTTCTGGGAGTACATGTCGGTCTCGGAGCCTGGCGCTGAAGCAGGTGCGGGCATATTTTAAGCTCCAGCAAATAACTTTAATTGAGCTCTCCTTAGACATATGAACCCACAGAGCGATTTTTTTCTCTCTTCTAATAAAAAAAGACCCACAACAAACCAGATGGGTCTCAATCTCTCCCCAACACCCCCCTCCACACTCATCAGGCTCCCCTAATAAATCTTTTAACTCTAAAGAAATTACCTTTCTTGAAGTGGGTATTATACTTAGTGGCAAGTCTGTGGCCCAGAAGGATGCAGGTTGCAGAAATGAGGTCTGCAGGTCCTGGCAAGGTTGGTACCTGTATTATTACAAATCCAGAACTTTGTATTGTCAACTGCTTCCCCTGTGCCTGTTCCCCTTACTCCTGATTTGCTGACCACCTCTCTCCTGCCATTTGAAATCCCACCTTTCATCATCCTCACCTAAACTGAAATCTCCACCTTGGTGTGGCCCTTCCAACCCTGCTGGCTAATGTGGAAGGATCGAGATAGAATTCCCTCCACCAGAAGCCAGTTTATTAATTCCTTGGCAATGTGTCCAGGAAAAGTGATGATAAAGGAAGCCAGGCAAGGCAGACCAGAGCACAGAGTTCGGTCTCATTTTGCAGATGTGTGTTCTCTCTAAATGTCCCGTGTGAAGATGGCAGCAGGAGGAAGAGAGAAATACAATGTGAATGGATTCCAGACCCCCCTAAAAAAAAAAAAAAAAAAAAAAAAAGACTCCAAGAATTGCCCCGGGCAAAAGAGAAGCAACACCCTCTGAGTTCTGATTTATGAGCACTGAATTATTGGTAGGAGGGCCCAGAAGGAGTCGTTTACAACAGAAATTATTGCAGGCAAATGTTGGTTGGTATTTTAAATCACTCACTAATATTGATGGGTTAATGCCTGTCATACTTGCTTAAGGGTCATGGGGGGAAAAAAGTATCTTCAACTTGTTACAGGCTGTGTATAGTGATAGATACACCTTTTTGGCTTTTGTGTTCCCCTGCCCCCCCTCCAGCAAAGCCTGCTGTATTATTTATGGTTTTCTGAGTCACTGGCTGTAGCCTGTATCTGGATTTTAAAAGGTTGATTTGCAAAAAAACAAAAACAGGACACCCGTCTAGTGAGGCTGGTGGGAACGCAGCCGCCTCTCACAGTCCCCTCGGAGGACCCTGGGCTGTGCTGCGCCAGGGGCCTGGGGCGGCCAGAGCCAGATGGCGAGGGCGTATTGTTCCCTTTTTGGTGATAGTCCTGCTGTGGCAAATAAAGTTAAATCAAAAGGTTAGTGCTCCGCGAGAGGGTGGCGGAGCAGGCTGCAGCTGACAAGGGCCAAGGATGCAGAGCAGCGAGGACGCAGCGGCTGTTCTGCCCCAGTGTGAGGGAAAGGCTCTGCCTGCACAAATAAGGGGTGAGGTGAGCCAGGAAGCGCATGGTTTTTTCCTTCTAATGGGGCCTGAGGAGGAGCCGAAAAACACAGACCCCCCCCCCCCCCCCCCCCCCCCCCCCCCCCCCCCCCCCCCCCCCCCGTCCATCCAAGACCAGGAATTGAAGGGATACCAGCCATTTCCTTTGGTCAGAAAAGCTCCCTCTGACTCTCCCCAACAGTGCATTCCTTGGGGGATGATTTGGAGGTAATTTGAGAATGGGAGGAGCACAGTTTGGGAGGGTTAAATGCTCACCCCCCTGAAGAGCACAGGAGCGTTTCTCATGGCACATAATGCTTTTGACACAGAATTGTGGATTAATTCACAAAATGTCAGAGCTGGAAAGGGTTTAAGAGACTAGGGAAACCTCCCCCAGTCCCCTTTGGATGGACACAAAGGAGGCCAGAGAGGTACAATCATTTGCTCAAAGTTCAAGGTCATACAACATGGAGGTAGAGCCAGTCCAAGGGTGGACACCAGAGGGGCACACCAGAAGGATGCGTGTGCAGGGAAGGAGCCAAAGTGTGCAGGATGTGCAAATTCACAGGCTCCAGAAGTGTGCACATTTTAAATGATTGGGAGATTTTTTTTTTCCAGAAAAATAAACAGATACAATATTAATAGAATGCAATACTGGCATATTTTTAATCACCTTTTTCATGAATCATGTTTGAGCCTGATCTGTTCTCTCCCTTTCCACCTGCAGGGGTGGGTGATTCCCTCTCCTTCCTGGGCTCCACTTTATGTGCCAGCTGAAGGCACATCTTGAGTTCCTCTTTTCGTGGCGTTTCCATAGCATACCATGTACCCATGAGGCCCACAGCTACCAGGGTATGGAACACAATTAGGCGGTCTGCAAAGCATTTGTTATTTACCTGTGAGACCCAGGACGTCCTTCGATGCCAATTGGTCTCTCAGGTAAATATGAACTTGGGCAGACTTTTTAAAAAAAGGTAAAAGCATTTGTGGATTTTAAAATACGCATTCCATCCTTTTTTAGTTAAGTGGCTTTCTCCACCTTTCCCCACATTAGTGCCCTAAATAGACTATTAATTCCACATTTTAAATACTTTTGATACTGTTCTAATCTAGATCCTGTTTACCTCCTAAGGGGCAGAATTTTCTCCTTCTGACTTTTACTGGCTTGAGTGCACAGCAGCTACTGTTTTTGTTAGGCAATATTTTGACTTCCCAATGAAAATTTACTTAGGAGGGGGTGTTATTCCAAAGGTCCAGAAAATCATTTCTCTACCATATATAACTTTTTTTTTAAATGCCTGCTATATTCCCACTAAGCAAATTGTCTTTAAACTCTCAAACCACTATATTTCCATCCTCAATGCAGATTGGTTAGCTTGCTTTATGTCTTGAGGCCAGTGAAGTTTTCCATTCCTTACCAAAGAATGTGAGGACCGAGGACCACATCTCTGTCTGGTACTCAGGGGAGAATGATAGATTTTTCAATTCTTGCTAAAGATTGGGAAGAGGCAGCTGAAATCACCCGTCAAACTCCAATTTTACCAATGAGCTCACTAGCACCCAGGTGACCTGGCCCAGGTCCCAGCTGCAGTGGCCAGGACGGACCCGACCCCTCCCCAGGCCGTGCTCCTGCGGGCACCTCCCACTGACTTCCGGTCACACTGCTCCTGCTCTGGGCCACAGTGACTTCATTCTGCAGACCTGTCCAGCACCAGAAAGCAAGAGCAAATGAGAGATTTGATCAAAGTCCAATGCATCCCTTTATACTTAGTATGAGCTGAGAACACCACGAGAGAAATCTAGGCATCAGAATAAAAAAGCTCCACCCTTAAATCTGGGGAAATCCCTGATTTGGAGATTAGTAAGAGGCCTAGAGCCAGAAAATAAATAATCTTGCTTTAACTTTTTACAGGACACGGACTAAACAAATAGCTAAGTTAGAATTTTGCTATCCAACTATATGATTAAAAATAAACATGTTTAATCAATATGACTTTTCTAACAACGCACAAATATATTCACAGTAAAGTAAGTAGGTTTTGGATTGCAAATTCTCATGAGCCCCTGCCCACCTTCCCACCACCGCTCCACTCTCCACTCCCACTCCAGCCAAAAAACACAGTTTTTCTAGAACTGCATTTTTCTGACATCTTGTGAAGTTTGAGGTCCGGGGAGACTTCCCATTTTCCACACTCAGCACTTTGAGGGCCATCGGGGTCAAGGCACCAGTATTCCCAGAAGATCCCTGATAGTTCATCCAGAACAATCCACTACCGGCCACTCCGCCCCTCTAGTTATACTAGCTGACACCAATTTCTCAAATTAGAATTACCTTTTTTTGTTGCTGTTGTTGTTTTCTACCAGAAATACAAAACAAATGGACTAATCAGAGAGACTGCGAGGTTATAGTAGTTCCAGACTCAGCTCTAAATCCCATTCCTTAAACACCAGGCACCCGAGTTATAATAAAACAAAACTTTACATCCCAGTCTCAGAAGCTTCTGTTAACACAGGAACTACTGCACTGAACTGAAAATCACATCTTCTGCTCAATCCTGTGAGCAGAGACTACAGGGGAAAATGAAAGAAACGATACATGTTTCAAATTTTACAGCAGTTTACATCATGCAAAACTGAAAGGGCCTTAGAGGTTTCAGTGTCGATAAAGTACAGTTGGTACAGAATCAGCAATCTCAGGGAAACGGGCCATAGGCAAATAATGTTACATAGGCAAACAGTGAAAGCAGAATCGGAGACCTTCCTTATCACTTCTTCATGATAAAATTCAGATGCAAATTTTTACTGGTTAAATAATGTCATAGAGTTAAATAGACATCCAAGCATTCATAAATTAAGTAATATGCTTTGTGGGTAATTAATGTACTGATCATATACATTGGCTTTATTAAATGAAATGTGTGAAATAGCCTGCTTTATATCACTTTTTAAAAAATTGTGCTATACAGTTTTATATAAATAAGATATATAAATAAGATTCCAAGATTATTTCCTCTTTGTGTCTGCCTAACTTAAAACTGCAGGATCATGTTAAAGGAGTAGAATTTTTATATTTCCAAGCACTATTTAAAAAAAAAAAGTTTTCACTTCTCCATAATTCAAACTGATCCTGAGTTGTAGAAATTGGCATTGTGCATACAATTACTGAGGAGGATTAACAGACAGAAAATCATCACAGAATCTGAAAATTCTGTTTAAGCAGACCTGGTGACTGGTGAATTCAGATCTGAATTTGCACAGCTGCCAAAGGAAAGTTAAAAATTACATCTAAAGGATGAACAGCTGTGGTTAAAATTATGCTGCAATGTTAATCTTTACAAGCTTCTTCGATAGGATTCAAACCAATGCCAAAAATTTCCAAAGAGATTCCTTTCACAGAATGAGTCAGAGTTGCCATGTTCTTAGGTTTTTGTCTTCCTTAAAATAAAATAATAATAAATTGAATTACATTAAAAACTCTCTTCAAATGAAAATTAAAAATCTGACTCTGTTGCATCATGCTTTTTATGAAGATGCATTAAAATGTCTTCATTGCTTTTAAAGGATGTGGTTAAAATTATTAAATTATTATTAAATATAGTTCTCAAAAGCCACTTGCAGCTTTTTTCCATGTTCTTCCACATGTTATAATGGAGATCCCTAAAATTTTGCCAATTTGGCAACAGGTCTGATAGATGGTTATTAAGCAGTGCTCGACTGTCGAGCTTTCTAACTTCCATAATATTTTGTAGTCCCCTATAGAATCCAAACTACCATTCACCATCTTTAGAATCACTCATAATGTTCTGGGCAAAACCTTAGGAAAATGACACAGAGTTAGTGTTAGCTGCCAAGATACAATATATTTCGACTGAAGACTAATAATATTTGGAAATGATTTCCTGTATTTCTTTCTACTTATTTGTTAATCTGATATAGTTTCCAGGGTTTGGAATGTTGATGCCTTTTGTGTTCTAAAAAGAGATTAGGGGTTTCTTAGAAAAAAAATCAACTTTCTTTCTCTAGCTTGAGTCTGACTTAATGCAGGTCATTTAAACCTTCTAAGTAAACAAAAATGTGCTTGCATTAGTGGCACTTGCTTTGAAAAAAAAAAAAAAGAAAGAAAAAGATTGGCCTTTTCCCTGTAAATATGAACTCTTAAGCCTCTAAATGATTTGCCAAACCGAATCGGATAATAAAGGGTTTAAACTTTGCCACTTTGGGGTTAATGTGAAAGGCTTGTCAACATCAGATTGTTTAGACATTAAAAGGAACGCACTGTGCGCCTCCTTTTAAACTCCGTGTTCACTTGAGTTGCGGCTCCCAGTGAATTTACCCAGCTGTAAGTGATTCCAGATGCGCTGCAGTGACAAGCTTCAGTCTCAGGGTACTTATTCATTTCACATTAAAATCTCATGTTCCCAGGTCTGAGCTGTTATCTGACTGAGATCTGATTAGGGAATACAGCAGAGGCATTTCCAAACCCAGAGCCTGCCCTGGCTCCCTGGCACGGATCTCTGACCATCAGGCACCTCAGTGCAAGGGAGGGGCTTGAGGAGGTGCACAAAGCGAGGGCGGGGGCTCAGCTCTGTCATTTCCATGTCACAACATCTGCCCAGTGCCTCCATCAGGCTATCTTACTTAATCCAGGATGGAGCGGGAGATTTTGCAGGCTGGCTACTTCCCCAATTGAACACAACCACCACCCCTCAATTAAAAGAGGGTAGGTCCCCTAATTTGGTGCACTGTCTAGCATAGCACCCAGCATGCAGAAGGGCATCAATCAATGCATGAGTGATGATTGATTTGCCAGATCTCAGCTCCTCAATTCTTTCTCTTGCCCCCAGCTATGTTCAGACCATGACAGAAGAAGGAAAGGAAAGAGGCCAATGGAGGAGAAAGACACAGCAAGGCAGGCAGGGCGAGGAGAAAGCACCCAATTTCACTGGTCCAGTTGTGCCTTTGTTCTGTGGAAAGGCAGCGAAGGTCCTTGCTGACCTCGAACATGAATAGGGCACGTCCGTTCTGTTTTTACTCCTTTACCCGAAGTGCCAAAGTATAGACGCCATTGGCTGACGGATTCTTCCATGACACATGTCAAAGACACATTGGGGGATACAGAAATCTCAGGTGAGTCAGGGACTGTGGACAGAGACCGAAGATAATGAAGTAGAGGTGACGAGAAGACTCCCCACCTCTGATACCCACAGAGAGGGAACAAATGAAGGAACTTTATTCTTTTATTATTTTCCCTCTGGTCAGGCTTTTGGTTGGCTTTGGGTTTTTCTGGTTTATTTGTTTGGGGGTTTTTTGTTTTGTTTCGTTTTGTTTTGTTTGCCCCACTGTTGTCACTTTGAAGAGGTCGAGAGAGCACCATAAGCCCTCAGCTGATCGACGGTGGTCACAGGCTGTTGGGCAGCCCCAGAGCCCATCAGAGGCTCCTGTCACTGGACTCTCGTCACACTAGAAGCCCCAGAAAGCATGCGTGGAATATTGCAGCCCCTCCCCATGTGCTCAGTCTCCCCCAAGAGGAACAAAAAAGATTCAAACTCCAGATTCGGGATGGAGAAGATTAAAAAGTCAGGGACGCCCCAAACTCACCTTGTGGGGGGCTCCAGTTGGGGGAAATGAGCGGCCACATGGAAGGATAGCAGCGGCATTTGGTTTGGGGGTGGGCAGATTTTCTTTTATGACTGCTAAATGCCTGCCTTTCTCCCCAAGCAATTACAGTGCTGTTTCCCATCAAGATGGCTGTTAGCAGCAAATCTCCAAGTTGCTGCAAGTAAATTAAGAATGCTATTGGCAGCGGCCATGGACAGTGGCCTGTATGGTCATCTTGGTCATTCTCTGATGGCAGTGAGGGCCATGGCAGCAGTGCTCTGGGCTGAGCTGGGTCTAAAAACTAAAGAAAAGAAGGCAGCAGCCCTCCTGAGACCAAGTGGGCACAAGAGGGAAGCTGCATCTGCCCGCTCACTACGGGCTCAGAACACGAGGGCACCGAGGAACTTTAACTGTCCCCTATGGCATGTGCTTGCCCAAGGAAACATAGCCCAGGCACCTTCCTCCAGCACCCTGAGTGGTATCAAATGCTTTCATTACAGTTAATTAGGAACAACACAAAGGGGCAATTCGGTGCACAGTGGACACAATTCATGTATTAATGAAAGCTCTTAAAAGACGAGGCCAAAGATGCTGGTTTGACAGGGAAGGCAAGACTGGCTCTGACATTATGGGGAATCTCACTCTACAACCTGCATTGGCTTCAGGTTGGAAAACAGACTTGCCACCCTTGTCCCTCCTTGTGGTCCGGAGACTTCCCAGAACACCGGTGCCTATTGTGTGTGGACAGACAAACAAACCTCTCTCTGCTCATTCTGTCATTTTCACACCCATGTCCCACTAAACCATCACTAACCACTTGCTGTGTGTCCCACAGAAGCAAAAAGCACTTCCTCCATGACAGTGTTTGGGGGTGAAATGAGAGTAAATGATTTGGGAACGTTGCCAGGGTGTTGGGAGGCCAGGTGGGTTCTGTCCTCTGAGGGCAATGTGTGCTGGGCTAAGGAGCACTCCCCGCACCGGACAGGCGCCGTGTGCCAGCTGCAGACCCGAGCCTGCCCCCGGCCCTGGAGTCACATTGTGTCATGCCACACAGCATTTGGATCAGGAGGCGGCTGTGGCGTGCTGCGTAATATTTTTAAAAGCCCATTTCCCTGTTCAAGGGGGAAGCAGGTGGAAAGCAGAACCCCTGAAGGGCAGATACTTTGAAAGGCCCCACAGGCAATTCTCCAATAAAAGAGCGAGCAAAGCTGGCATATATCCCAAACTTTCAAATTGACCTTCTCCCTTGATCTGGGACTTAATGCCTCCAAACCAAACTAATTCCAAAAGTCACCTTCTCAACTTCTCTCTGCACTATTTTTTTTTAAACAAATGAAAGCTCAGGTACAGGCTCCCCTCGCAGCCCTTCTGACGTCCTTAGCTGCTCAAATTAAATCTGAATGGTTCGTCTCTTTTTATTATATGATGGGCCATATGTCACCAAAATAAAAACCCAGCTGAAATCCCAGTACAGATAAAGGGCATGAAAGGCTGTTCCGGCCACAAAATAGAGACCCTGTTTAAATCGTATTAAACAATAACACCTACCCCACTATCCCCTTCCCCCTCTGGAAAAAAAATTCAGGAAGGAAATTGTGGTTAAATCATCTCATAGTTTGGCAAAAACTTCTACCTCTGAAAAATGAAAAGAAAAAAAAACTTCGTTCTGTGCTGGACTCACACAGGCTAATAAAAAGCAGGACTGTATCACTTTGCGCTGTAGCTGTCAAATTCTCAGGAATGAAAGGCAGATCCTGACTAGCCAGTCCCTGGAGTCCGACCCCCGCAGACCACCAAAACAGGAACTTGGGGTAGGGTGGGGGCATCGTTCATCCCACCCCAGCATGCATCTTGTTGGTCGCTTTGTTTTGTTTTAAATTTTTTTGGTTTTCTCCTGCACTTCTCTTTTTCTGAATAAAGTTTCCACTGTTCTTCTGGGCACAGTGAGAAATGGAAGGGGGTGTCTGGGGCTGCTGCTTTATACAGCTGTGATCCTGCTTTCTGGCAAAGATACTGCTCATGACAGTCACGGAAGTCCAGGCCTGGCCACAATGGTATGTGTGTCTTTAAATTAAGAAAGAAAGAGAGAGAGAGATCAAAAAGAAAAAACATTTCCATTTCACAGGGTCCCCCAGTGGCCTCAAACGCTCCTCCTCCACCATCAAAAATTCATAAAGGGGATCAGCATTCTTTACCGAATGGATCCCAGTGGCACCATAGACCTTGTTGGGGAGAGAGGCAATAAATATCAAATTATACACCTCATGGGAAGAAAGGACTGAAGACTCCGCTTCAAGCCCTCCACATGATCCCTGGGGGAGCTGGGTCCAGACTCAAGGTCCAGCACAGAAAGGAAATGGGTCAAGTGTGTCAATTTCTAGACCAATGACCTTTGACTTGCTTAATGACACCAGGAGGCCACCACACACACAAGAAAATGTCAAATGCCTTGAAGAAATATGTGGGGGTTGCGCTGCATTTGGGGGCCACAAGAAAACTTCAGTCACAGCTTTGCAGCAGGGGGTGATTCCCAAACCTCCTCCACTGCCATTTGTCCTTGGGAAGATTCGATCCAGTGAGTGGTAGAAAGTCCATGAGCCGAGAACTTCAGTTACCACCTACTTTGGGTGCCCACCTTCAGGAACAACTCATCTTTAGTCTGAAACTCAAAGAACACTTCTTGACTGCTCCACTCCCCGGCCTTGCCTGCACAGAGCCCTCCATCTCCCCACTAAGCCGCCAACACCTTCTTCCTCACCCCCACTGATGACCTTCTCTCTGGCTACCACCATGGGGTGCTCAGCGACTTGTGCACACAGCCTCGATGCTTTGCTGTCTTGCATGTGCTCTTGGTATTGCATTTTCCACCACCTCCCACTACTTCTAACTTCTCACCATCAGGAGCTCCCTGACTCCACTAACCCTCCAGCCTATTGCATTGGGTCACAGAGGTTGAGTCCATGCTTTGTCATCGTGCAAATTGCTCCAGAGCAAAAGAAAGAACCTGGGTTCCAAAATGAAGTTTACAGAGCGTGGGGCACTGAGCAGGTTGGGGGGGAGGGGAGAGATGAACATATGTGTTCAGATAGCGTGGACCTGCATTTTCACACTTTAAAAGTGTGTGCGCTGACTCATTCATTAAATCGCATATAGATGAGGTATTCAGCCCTCCATTCCTTAAATTGAGGATCTTGATTTAAATTCTCACATCAATCTAAAAGCTAAATGCAAATTAAGAGTCTCACAATTGCTTCATAAAATAGAATAGGTGGAGTCTAATACAGCTCATGGACTAAGCTTCAAGTAATAAATAAATAAATAAAGCACTTGCCTGCACTTGTCCCTGAGGGAGAACTCAGTCTAGCTCTGGCCCCTCGTATTGTAGATGACATTGACCCAATTAGAGTTTGGATGGGCATTTTTAGCTCTGACTCTCAGACACCTGGGCTGAGGTTCCCATTTGTGCTTCAAAACATAAGTTCTTCTTCATACTCTAACTTTCTGAACTCTACTGCCAATTCCATGAGCTAGTTCCTCAGATATTTGCTAACTTGTAAGTGGCAAGAAAAGTGCCCAGAACACCCACACAGAACTGTTCTTTCTCCCAATTCCCAGAAATTAGGCTGGGGGGACTGAGCCTAAGCTCTCCGTCTGTTCCACCCCAGAGCAACGGCTCCCCCACAGTTAGCAGGGGACCCACTTCTTCATCCTTCACCCTCCACCTTGATTCTTGTCCCTCCTTAGTACGTCTGACCCTCCTCCACCAAAAAGTGGGCATGGGAAATGGAAGCTTGCAGGCTCCATGGGTGAGGACACAGAGCCGCATTCTAAATGCAGGCTGGGAAATTGCGTGCAGACCTCATTCATCTGTGTGGCACTGCCCTGCAAGGCCATTAAAAGGCTGACCAGTGACCTTAAATCGTTAAGGGGGTCACACACTGACATTGTAGGATCTAACTAGCACCTTTGCTCTCTCCCATCTACCTGCATAGGGGGGGAAGTTTTCTATTCTTTTTTTTTTTAAATTAAGGTTAGTTTAAATTATTTTGGTTTTTCAGAATATGGAACCAGTGATTAAATGAAACAACACACAAGGATGATGTGTGCACAAACCTTTTGTGTTTATAATCTATCACACTATTATAATATGTAATACTGCATGTAGATCCATAATTACACATCAATATATTTTATATTGTATGTTTCTATTTATAAGCTTAAATTTATAAGCAAGATAGGTACAATAACCCCAAGTGTATAGTGAAAAAAATGATACTCAAAAGGTTCAAGGACTGTTTTACAAATCACCTCACTAATATATAACAAAACAAAACTCACACCCATATCCTCTCCACATGAGTGAATATGTTCACTATGCATTTTTAGAAGCAAGAAAAAAATGTCAGAACTACTCTAGGTTAAAAGTAATTTTGAAATGGTGAAGTAAGTTATGTCAAATTAATTCACTAATATTTACTCATTTAAAAAAGGATGTAGACTATTAAGAGCATGGAAAATGCATATCACTCAATATGAAAGTTAAAATAACAACACAAAATGAGGCATATCCTAACATGCATAAAAATATGCTTATAAACAAACAAAAGTGAATAGCAAAAGAGAAAAAAATTATACTAAAAAGTAGAGTGCTTTAGTGATTTTTTTTCCTTCCATTTTCCAGGTTTTTCTTTGGTTTTGCTATTTCATTCTATAACTGAAAAAAAAAAAAAAAACTGAAGCACAAGTCTCCTCTGCAAGCTCAGAGCCGCCTCCCTAAGAACACATCTCTCTCTTTCTCCTAGCTTCCCTGCCACTGCCTTCCAGCACCCAAGTTGGGGATGGGACTGTGGGCTCCACACCGCCACACTACCAGGAAGCTGGACTATTCACAAAAATTCTGGGCTCAAAGTTTAATCTCCAGAGCTCACCACAGCCCCAGCTTCCTGAGCCCCGCGCTCAGCTCTCTGTATAGCCCCTGCTTGTCAGGGCCTCCTGGCTTATGAATTATGAAAGCTCACTGGGTGTGCCCACTGGCGCATGGGGATCAGCTGAGGCCAAGTGCTGGAGCACTAACAAAGGATTTCCCCCCTTGGTATCAATGTCAATTTAAAAATCAAAAACTTTTTCAACTTTATTCTTCTGTGTCAGTGGGGTATTGTTTAAAAGTTACCCCAAGATAGCAGTTCAATGATTGTGCAAAGCTGAAATCAAATTTAAGCACTTCTTTAAAGGTGGATGCATTCCTTCAACACTTGCCTCACTGCTGCTGAGCCCTGGGGCTGTCTCCTCCAATAGTGCACCTGGTGGGGCCCAAGGTCCAGGAGAGTGAAGAGGAAACACCCCCAAGACAGAATGCAACTTGGTGGGTTTGTAGATGTACCTTGATATATGTATCTATATCAGTATATATTGAGTATAAATTATTTCTAGAAATATGAGATCAAGGAAGAACTGGGTCTCTGAATTTATAAAGGCTGTGAGGCCCAAGTATTTCACAGAAAAGTGCAAAAATGTGGCTGTTCACTGGAACAATCCTGACTAAGTTAATGTGAGTGTCAGATTCACACACCGTTGCATTAAACATAATTAAAAACATATGTAAATGGACCCCAAAATCCAGGTTTACCGACATTTACAAGCAAACAAGGCACAGGGCCTGAGAAAACTCAATGGAACCCATCAAGCCCACTCACACCCCATTTCCAGGCGATGAAATTTGTTTCTTGATGGCTACATTTTGGGAATAGCCCAGGGTTCTTTCTTCGGGCAGAGGCTGTTAGATTTTTACAGAATGAGATCTGCAAAGCCCAGATCTGCAGCGACCCGTCCTGGGTGTTCTCAAAGATTTTTATCCACCCACTCCCTGAAACTGAGAAACTTCTCAAAAAAATGCAACTTCTGCCAAAAAGGGAAAAAAAAAAAAAAAGCAGCATGGTTCTACAGTAAGCAAAGGGAAAGGTAGCTTTCTGCTGCCTCCAGACCTCAAGGACAGTAACATCTGCATTTAAGGAGAATTGTTTAATATTTAAAAAGCGATCAAACAAAACTGAGCAAATCTTGGGCTGTGGTGGAAGGAAAGCTACTGAGCTGGGAATCACCCAGTACAAGTCAGGCCTCCAGTGGGTCCTCAACACTTTCTAGGGCTCTATGTGATCATTTCCCCTTCTCTGCCAATTCCATAGAAGATCCTTTATTTATTCATTTGTATTAGTTTTAATTTTTACTATTTTTTTAATTATGTTTATTGTGTTAATGTTGATTTATAACACTGCCTGTTTTAGGTGTACAAGTTCACACATCCACAAATATATGTTGTCACACCACATCCACCACCAAAGCACTAATACTCTTCTACCCCAATCCATTGAAACCCTCCTCTTTTTGCTCTTACCATGCTCTCCTCTTCCTTCTCCTGGAAGCTTCAATTACACAGTCAGATTTCAAGGACTTGTTTTATTGTTGTCTGTTCCTTTTCTTTGTTTTTCATATTCCACATGAGTATCTTTCTCCTTCTGACTTACTTCACTTAGTGCAATTCCCACCAGTTCCATTCATGTTGTTTAAAATGGCAAAAATTCATCTTCTATTTATAATGGAGTTAGTATTCTATTGTGTATCTTACCCAAAGTAAAATACAGATTTAATGCAATCCCTATACAATTTCCAACAGCTTTCTTCAAAGAAACAGGAGAAACATCACTGAAATTTCTATAGAATCACAAAAAGCCCCAAATAGCCATAGCAATTCTGATTTAAAAAAAAAAAATCAGAGCTATTATGTTCCCAGACTTCAAATTATACTACAAAGCAATAGTAATCAAAACAGAGTGGTCTTGGGAAAAAAATAGACACACTGAATGCCCAGAAAGAAATCCACACTTATAAGGACAGTTGATTTATGACCAAAAAAAAAGCCAAGAATACATACTGCGGAAAGGAAAAATATATTCAACAAATATTACTGTAAAAGGACAGCTGCATGCAAAAGAATGGAACTAGACCACTATCTCACACCATACACAAAAATTAATTCAAAATGGATCAAAGACTTGAATGTAAGACCATAAACCATAAACTAATAGAAGAAAACACAGGCAAAACACTCCATGACTTTGACTGCAGGGAGGTCTTTGGGGAATTGACTACAATGGCAAGGGAAACAAAAGCAAAAATAAACAAATGGCACTACATCAAATTAAAAAGCATCTGCACAGTGAAAGAAAGTATCATTAGAATGAAAAGACACTTACCAAATAGGAGAAAATTTTTGCACATCAAATATCTGACACAGGGCTAAAATCCAAGTTCTACCAAGGACATACACAACTCAATAAGAAGAAAACAAATACCCAATTAAAATATGGCAGAAGAGCTAAAAACAAATACTTCTCCAAAGAGAACACTCAGAAAGCCAACAGACTCAAAAAAAGAAAAAAGAAAAAGAAAGAAAGAAAGCCAACAGACTCATCAAAAATGCTCACTATCACTTATGATCAGGGAAATGCAAATCAAATATATCACCTCACACTCGTGAGAATTGCTTATATCAAATAGACCAAGCATTGGTGAGGGTGTGGAGAATAAGGAACACTCATAGACTGTTGGTGGGAATTTAGACTAGTCCAGCCTCTATGGAAAAGAGTAGGGAGGTTTCTCAAAACATTAAAAATAGATCTACCATATAATCCAGCAATTCCTCTCTTAGGCATCGTCCCAAAGAATACAAAAACACTAATTTGAAGGGATATATGCACTCCTATGTTCATTCTAACACTAGTTATGATAACCAAGCTATAGAAACAAAGTATTTAACAACAAAGTGCATAAGACATAGCCTTTAAAGTGTCTAAAATTCAGCCTTCTCTGAAAAAGCTACATGTAAGTAGCTACATATAAACTATATATTTCTTCTATATTCAAATTTCTTCACACATAAAATAGATGTAAAATGTCAGCACACTCCACCAGTAAACTCAGGTAGTAGACCTCCAGACATCAAGGTAGGACAAAGGTGCAGGGGGTTAGAGAGGTGTCCTGAGTCATCCTGGCCTTAGTGATAATGTCAGGCACCCAATTGGAAAGCTAGACTTCTGAACAGAATAAAATGCTAGAATGTGGCCACAAAGTAGCTGTGTGACCTTGGACAAGTCACTTAAACAATCTGGGCTCACTTTCCTGCTCTGTGAAGATGTACATTAAAGGCCATTCTCAAATCCCTGACATTCACTGAAAGGCTATTCTGGTCCAGCCAAGAGAAGAGATGTTAAGGGAGGTGGGAAATACTGGGAGTTTTACACTGAAAACATAGGTAAGGTCTTTGAAAAGTTTCATGTGCTCAGAGGTAACATGTAATACAGCCTTAAGCTATACAGTCATTCATACAAATCATATTAATTGAGGAACTACTGACATATGCATGATTCTTGCCCTCAAGAAGCTTATGATTCAGTGTGGCAGTTTATTTCTAAACCTATCAACCACCCTCTCAGAGGCTTACCCATACCAGGTTGGGTCCATCACCTACTTTGCCTTTGTGCATGTTGTCCATGCCCTCTACCTATTTAAATTCTACCTGCATTTCAACTCCCAGATCCTTTGGGAAGCTGTCATGAAGGGTCACACCATAAAGTCAGTCTACTCCAACGTCACTCTTCCCTAGGCTACAGTACATTCAGAAGCTCTGTTGAATATGAATCGTATTAACTTATAAATTGCTGCAAAGTGTCACAAAATTGTCACTGTAACTAAGACAGTACCTCCCTTTTTGCCATGTCCCCCAAGGCACCAAACCTAGCAGTTTCTCAGTCTATATACATTGCTTGATGCTTGACTATCTGAAAATCTCAATTAAACTCAAAGGAGTGGGTTTTTTAATTCACTTTTTATTTATGTTTATTCACTTTTTTAATTATGTTTATTGTGTTAATATTGATTTACTAATGTTAATGTTAATGTTAATTTTGATCTTATTTTTTAATCTTTTTACATGGAATTAATCCACTTTCTTAAAGTGGCATATCAACAAAAACAAGTTTATATAAGTAAACATTTACTGATATCTTAACTGTGTGTTCAAACACTGTGGTACTATTATTTTCTCCTTATTTTAGGGAACTAAGGCACAGAATGGTTCAGTAACTTGGCTTGGTCACACAGTTGGCAATTAGTAGAACTGGGAGTTGATCCCAGACCATCTCCAGAGTCCTCCTCTTAATCACTGTATGAGAGCTTGCTCTCCAGGTCATTTAAGCCTTCAGACACCAGCAATTATACTACCTATTATGTGCTAAATACTTCTATTAGAACTTTTATGCATGGTCTCACATCTGAACAATTCAGGTAAAATGTATGAGGAGTATTGCCTCTGTTCTTCCTCAGTAACTGAAGAAACCAAGGCACACAAATGTTCATTTTATCAAGCATAACGCAGCCAAACTAGCACCCAGGTCTCCGGGCCTTTGATTCAGTGCTTTTATATCATACTATACTTCTCTATACCAAACTCTGCAAGACTCCTGCCCCCATGCCAAGGCCTTTCAAAAAGCTTCTACTATGTTCCCTAGAAGGCCTTCCTCCTGAGGGGATGTCCCAGCATCAGTGTGACCTGAAGGTGGTAGCTGTACTTCTCCAGACACATCATCAACCACACAAGTATATGTTAGTAATACATCAAAAATAATAACAAAATCTCTGGAGGTCATTTACCAATTTACTAGGTTTTTCTTTTCATGGTATAGGGAAACTTATAACTCACTGAATTCTCTTATAACACAGGCACATTCTAAGGTCAGCATCATAATGTCCAAGGGTTTTGCAAGAAATCTACTACCTTAGAATCACCAGCCCCTCCTAGCCTGGCACCTTTTATCTATAAATCCCTCTGGCCAGCCACTGAATAAAAGGTTGGGGAGTGAGCAGATGGGAATATAGGGAGTTAGAAACCTCCCCCAGCCCCCCGACCCTGGGGCCCTTACCACAGTTCTGAGAGCCCTGGACACATCAAAGACCTGCCCATCGTGCAAAAACAACCAGAGACAAGCAGATAAGCTTTGATCTTGCAAAGGCTCCATTAGTCCCTGTGCATCCGTCATTAGGAGTTCAGCCACTGATGATGAACTCTCCACACACATGCAAGAAGCATTCTACATAATCACACGTGCATCCATTTAAATGCATTTCACAAGTCCATGTACACACATATGAATGTTGACATATGTATGAAGTCACATTTTCCAATCTGCCAAAAGTTATCTCTGGGGTGTCACCATTTGAATGGAGATATATTATGCACTGGGGAAAAGAAACAAAGGAACGGGAAGGCATGATCTCAGCTTTCAATCAATCAGTAAATCTATCAGCCTATGTTTACTGAGACACTTCTATGTAGCTGGCACTATACTAAGTTACAGAAATAGAAAAGTAATGTGACAGTCCAGCAAGGAATGTCTAATCTATTTTGAGAGAAAATTATAATAATAATCAATTTCAGCTTGATTTATAGTCCATCGATTTCAAAATGCTTTCTCAAACACTGTGGTTTTAAGACATCTACCACTATACCCATTTTGCGGTTGAGAAATCTGAGGCTCAAAATTGATTCTCCCAAAATCGTGTAACTAAAGTATGGAAGAACAAGAACTTCAGCTTGGCTTTTCAAAGTCTAAATCCACAGCTCTTTTCAAGAAACCGCATGGGTTCTGCAAAGCAAGATAAATACATGAAAACCAAAACAGCAGCATCATATAATTTAGTTATATCAAATTTACTATATGAGACCCAGTTATGAAGGACAACTAGGATACAGAGGAACCAAAACTGGACTTAGAGTAAGAGAAACTAACTTCAGCTACTTCCTGCTAAAATATATGGCCCTGGCCCTCCCAGGTGGCGCAGCGGTTGAGCGCTGGGTTGCGAAGCTGCCCGCAGCCTCTGCAGTGCCGGTTAGATCCCCAGCCGCTCCCCGGCAACCGGCCACGGGAGGAGGGTCCCACATGGCGCGCAGACCTCTCCTGCCGCCCGCTGCTCCCCTCAGCAGTGTATTTCGTCAGTCTGCCTGCTCTGCTCCCTGCTCTGGCTCTGGTGAATTCTCTCACCCTCCCGTGCTTCTGACTGTACCCAGTCCTTGTATAAATAAATAAAAATAAATCTTAAAAAAATAAAATAAAATAAAATACATGGCCCTGCAAAATCCTTTAGCCTCAGTCTTCTGTAAAATGGGGATCATGGCAGTCAATGTGGTAAGCAGCACCCCAGAGGGCTGTAGCAAAGCATAAAGGCAACATGTGTGTGAAGACACTTTAAGAGGAAAAGGAATACTTGAATGTGACTCATTATGTAAGGGAGGTAGTGCTGGCGGAAGGGGGCTCCCTATGCTGGGGGTGTTGACAGAAAGAGAGTTCATCATACGGGTCAATGCTACATTAGAGCAGGTGTCACTATCTCCCCTGTGGCATACTGGCAAGGCTTTGACTTGTAACACATTCAAATCTAGAGATCTGTGATGCAGCAAACTTGCAAAAGAGCAAAACCTCATCTGATCCATTTCAAATGATGAGATAATACATGATTTACAAACACATTGTTTGGCACATGAAGCTGCAATTCTGCAACAATTCTGTAAACAAACATCCACCTGACCAGGAGGTTCCAGGGGATATAGATAGTATGTAGGTATATCAAATAAAAATGATTCCTACTTATGGCAATCAAGATGTTTGCAGGCAACTCTCTCTTGATTTAGAAGGACTTTAAATTTGTGACCCAGTCGCTTTCCAGCACTCCTGCCATAAAAAAGACACAGTATATTCCATGCAGATAATGGGAAGAAGGGCAGGAAAGGCTCCCTTTCCACAAGTTCAGTGGACTTGGCTTTCTGCTTCAAAGATCCTGGGGGTTGCCTGTTCCTGTACTTAGCAGTAAGTCAATGTGATAAGCAGCACCCAGAATAGACTTGCCAGGAAGCCTCCTACTGAGAGTTAATGGTTTTCCTCTTCTCCAGTTCACTTGCCCTATGGGTCAACTTCTAGAGTGAAAGCTGCATTAGGATTAGCTTGGGAATTCAGCCCCTGGTGGCTTTCTCCTGTCCTCTCCGCCTCCAAAGTTTACAGATAGAAAAAGAAGCACAAGGGACTATGGTGATGGGACTATGGTGATGGTTCACAGCTGAACTGGTGGTGGGAATTTTATGGGGACTACAACTAAGAGGAGAAAGCATACAAGCATACATTGTACAAAAATGAACAATAATGTAATATATATATAAATAATTTTTTAAAAAAAGAAAAAAAGCCCAAGGTCAGAAACAAGATCTAAATATGTCTGAACACAGTAGGAACATAATAACAACTTAACAAAACCAGTTTTACACAATCAGTCTAATTGTATAAATCAGTATTCATATACATAGGCATGCATATAATACCTACAGTGTGCTGGGGTGTGCATGTGTGCGTGCACGTGCGCACACACATACGCGCACACACACACAATGACCATCATCCCCAGCGGCACCTTCATCAATAGACCCATGGCTATGCCACTTTGTAAGAGTCTATTCAATAATGTCTTTAAAAGAAAGTTTAAAATGCACAATGTGGAAGACATCCAAGAACCCTCCTCACTGTCAATCTGGGATGAAAAATCTAAAGCCAGATTCAATCAGCTTGGGGTTAAGCACCCTGTCCAGTTTCTTGATAACCATGCTGTAAGAAAATAGCCCATACTTATCCCAACCAAATCTGTCACCTCCAGAATGAACTCAAACTCTCCACATTTTCAGGCCAAGAAAAGGGAAAAGGACTCTCCTTACCACAACAACAGACTAGCCTGGAAATATTAAATTGACTCAGCCCATGTTTTATTAGACACAGCTTAACAACTCTGAGTTTACAAAACTCAGCCAAACAGCATCAGGCTTCAGCATAAACTTTTGCTAACTAGCCCACATAGTTCCCATATGCTATGAGATGTTGTTTGAGCCAACTCAGTACCTTATAATTATAAACACACGTCTTTCGGCTCTTCTGTGTATTCTTCCCAGGCAGAACGGAAATATGTCACTTAAATTAGCACTTGGAGTACAGAGTGGGTGCCAAATTTGGGTTAGCACAAACAGGGTAAATAAAGCAGCACCAAATTAAAATGGTAAAATAAACTTCTTTATGCTCCAGTGGAAACTGCTAAGTCCTAGCTGAATGGCAGCTAATGGGTCTGGGAAAAGGATATCCCTCAAACTGTAGCTCTTGGCTTTTGAATAAGGTTTTCTCATCCAAGGATCGCAAAGCAATTTCTTGCAAAGCTCAAGTAGTGTGAAATAAAAAAAAAAGGAGATGCTATTTCTTTTGCAAACTCTTTTGCTATCATTTTCTTTATCATTCCCTTCCAATAAAACCAAGAAGGTTTATATTTTTATCCTTATGTAACTCATGAGAAAACGGAAAGATTTTAAAGGAGTAAATGAAGGTAGAGAGATCTGACATAATTTGGCAAAAGCCAGAGCTAGAAAAGGATGCAAAACCCAATCACAAAAAGTCTGTCAGCGAAGAGCCTTTGTACCTACTCTGTATATCACAACCAAGTGCCTGCTGTGTTCCAGGTACTGACCTGGGAGATTTTATATATTTTCTCATTTTTCTCTCCTCCACAAGTCTCTTATAGGAATTGTCTCTATTTTATTTATGAATCTTGAGGGTACTCTGGCACCAAAAATGGGGACAAAGTAATAGTGAAGGAACTAATAGTGAAGGACTGTGGAAACGAAAGGGAATATTCCCAACAAATTTATTCCTAATGACAAATACTAACTGGAAACAAAAGACTAAATTAACTGTGGTATATATGTGGTGTATATATATGGTATATATATGTGGTATATATATATATGGTATATATATGGTGTATATATGTGGTATATATATGTGGTGTATATATATATGGTATATATATGTGGTATATATATATAGGGTGTATATATGTGGTATATATGTGGTATATATATGTGGTATATATATGGCATATATATGTGGTATATATATGGTATATATATGTGGTGTATATATATGGTATATATATGTGATATATATGGTATATGTATGTGGTGTATATATATGGTATATATGTATGTGGTGTATATATATATATATATTTATATATATATGGTATATATGTGTCCCGAGTTACACATCTCTTAATGATGGGGGTCTGTTTTCATAGTATGCAAATGTCACAGAGTGTAACTGCACAAACCTAGGTGGTGTAGCCTATTGGGACCGCCATTGTACACGAGATCTGTCATTGACTGAAAGATCTTGAAGTGAGGCGTGACTGCATTCATGCCATGGGATATTACTTGGCACCAAAGAGAAAGAATTATTGATAGTTACATGAATCTTTAAAACATTTTCTGAGTGACACAAACATTCCAGAAAGGAGTACATTCTGTTTGGTTCCATTTTTATAAATTTCTAAAACAGAATAAACTAATCCATGGTGGTTAATTATCAGAACAGTGGTTATTTCTCAAGGGTGAGTGGGGACAGGACTTGGTTGTGAAGGATCATGAAGGAAATTTCTGAAGTGAATGGAAGTTTCTGTATCTTGATAAGGTGTTCTCAATCTCTATCTGATAGAGAACTCTTTTACTAGTGGTTTTTTTCAAAAATAGTTTTTTTTCTTATTGTCATCTATGATAAAATGGTTTGCTTCTATTTGACACAAGTAATTTAGCACAATTTTGTCTTCACATCATCCCTTTTCTGCTCTTTTTCTATAGTATTTCCTAGACATTTAAAATAATAAATTCAGCTTTTAACCAGTTTTGTGTAATTATATTACATTTTCATTATATAGCTATCTTCCTTTTAAGTAACTATTTTTAGCATTCATGTTTAAGTTTGAGCCATATTTGTATTGATGTCTCTATTTTGATTGGTTTTAGCATTTGCACAAATTCCTTCATGTCATATTGTCTGTACTTTAGAGATTTTAATTTTGCTTTGTTTTTCAGAAGTTGGATTACATAATCAATAATCTTGTCAGGAAGGGTGCATGGGTGCTATATTTTCTGGCACTTTGCATATTTAAGAGTCCTTCTCTAAGGTCTTCACTTATGAAACAGTGACTCTAAAACCCCCTTCTACCTCCAACTGCTTAGGTGATACCCAGTGGATTTTGGCTGTTGCTGTTGAAATGGGAAAGTCTGGCAATACCTTGGTCTTCATTGATTATTCCTGCAACATAATGAGCTTTTAAGACCTGCATAGGTTTCAATACAGAAAAATAATCATCTGTTACATTTTTTGTCTCTTCTGTTGCATTTCTTTGTCCTTTCCTTCAGGGAGAGCATCTCAAGTTTGTGCTCTATTCTCCTTGGTTACTGTGTGGAGAAGGGATTTGGAGGTGGTTTGGAATGGAGGCAGCAGGGAGAGCAGTTAAGGTGGCTTTTGCAGACTTAGACCAGGGTGGTGGTAATAAAAATGGAAAGAAGCAAATGCATTTGAGATACATTTTAGAAGTAATTTTTCCAAGTTGCCCTGCCCTTTTTCCTTTTCTTTGCTCTGTAGACTTTGTCGTAAAAAGGCAGGAGACATCCTAGGGAGAAGTTAGTCGGCGGCCATTTTGGACCAGAAGTCCACTCACAGATTCTCAGTGCATGGAAACAGCAGGAGGGTTCCTAAGGGCGGGCATTTGCAAAGTACTTTAAAATGTATACAGTACTTAATGTCCTACCTGAGTGTCTTACCACAGGGTAGTTTATCGTGCAATAGATGATAAAACTACGATGGTGCGTGATTCAATGGCTTGCTTGAAGTTACCGATACGTGACAGAATCATTGCCATATTCTGTTATTGTGCAGTGGACTTGCTACTTAGCTAGTGTAGTCAAAGCCTTAGGGATCTGCAGAGACTCTGGAGTTATATTGGGGTGTGGTGAGGTGCAGTGAGAGGTCGCAGGTACCTCAGCACATTGGTCCTGACCCCCAGGCCCTTTACATTAACCAGAGCACTGCCCTTTTACCGATACTATTCTTTTTAAATTTTAAAAATTTATAAATATGGAAATTTTATTTTAAAAATTCTATTCAAATGGAGAGTGCCGGCAGAATTTTACAATGATACAAATGGAGAGTGTTGGCAGAATTTTACAATGATACCTGTACACTCAAATTCTGTCATTAACATTTTACAAAACTTGTTTTGTCACTATCTATTTATTTCTGCTTCTCCAGCAATCTGTATTTTGTTTGTTGGTTTGTTTGTCGATCTCAAGTTAAGTTTATTACTTGAATGATCTCAGGGTAAGTTTGAGGTATTAGTCATCAGCACACTCCCCAAAGAACTCAGCATGCATAAATTAGAATTTAATATCTGTTTATGGTTCTCATTTTTCTTTTAAGTTACAATTTATATATACAACAAACTGCACAAATATTAAGGATACCATTAACTGAGCTTTGACAAATGGAAACACAACACTTGGGTACCTATCAAGGCTAAAATATTTTTGAAAAAAATTAACCTATAGTAAAATTAAAAGAAGATATATCATGAGAAAAGTTTCGAGATGAAAAGCAAAGGAAACAAGGTCAGTAAAAATGGAGAGCAAGGGAAAGAACAAGGAAACAAAAATGAAGCAAGATGACAGATGTAGGACCAGAGCCATCAGCTCGAACAATAACAGTAAATAAGTTAAAGTCTCCCATTAAAAGGAGATTGAATGAGATATTCATGTTGAATCAAAAATATATTCAACCATATGCTATTTAAAAGAACAGCCACATGTTCCATAACCCCATCAATTCATTATAAATCACAACTTATAGACTGAAAATGGATGAATTTTGTAGTATGTCAACTAAGACTCCATAAAATTTTTCAATAAAAAGATCAAGTCAATGATAACAAATAAAAGCATGTGCAAGGAATATAAGGCAAATATGAACCACAGGTCTCAAAACTAACAGTAGACAAAAAAATTAAAGGCAAAAAGCACTAAGCTGTATAAAAAAGATATTTTATAAAATAAAAAGAAATAATAATAAGCACTAATATTGACATTGATAATATGTAATGATATGAATGTAAATATCATATATCAAAATATATACATTTTTCAGGTAATAGAATTCCAATAACAAATCAGCAGAAAGATAATTATAATTAGAGATTTTTATAGCCCTCCTCTTTGGCTGATAAAATAGACTAAAAGAAACAAGTTTAGAGAAGTTATGAATAGCATTAATAAAGCTGGGGTCTTTTTTAGGGAGCCGAGAAGCAGAAATTATCCAAACCACATTTTCTACCCAAAATGCAACAATTCAAAGTAATCTCTTCAATTTTACCAAAAATAATTGGATCACTTAGAAGTCAAAACTGTAATTTGAGTACTTACAAACAACAATTTGAAAAAATATATATTAAAGCTCATGGAAACTCACAGCCAACACGATAGCCAGAGGAAAATGCATGACTCCAAACGCTTCCTTTGACTCAAAAAAGAGAAAAAAACTAAAAAGAGAAACTAAATATTCAATCAAGAAAACTTGAAAGAAATAAACCCGCAGCAAAGAAGAAGATGGAATTAACAGAGATGAAACAAAACTATAATTAAGTAGAATTAACAAATTTAAATAATTTAAATGCAAATTAGTAAAACTTCTGCTAAGCATGATAATTGGAGGCTTTAAAAATTGAAGGAAAATACTATGTATAACTATGTGCTAATATGTATGAAAATGCTAGCTAAATACACTATTTTGGTTTTTGGGAAATACTGAATTTCAGGGAAAGAAACTTCTTTGAGAAGAAGTAGAAAATAAAAACTGACAACAATTGCTATAAAAATGAACACATTTCCTTGTGACGTCATGTGAGCAGAGATTTTGTGATCATGCAGGAGGAGGTAAAGCCTCATCAGTGATGAGGCTGAGAGGGCCTTACTGGCTGTGTGTGCTTGCCACTCCCTCCTGGCTCCCCTGCTAACACACACACTACTTCATGCTATGGTTTCATTCCTCTGAGGTCAGCAGGTCCCAGAGCTACATTCTCTCAAATTATCACCACTGTTTACGCAATTAAAAACAATATTTTTAATCTAACAGACCAATTCTAACCATCTTCATGTGACATGGGGCATAAAAGAAAGAAGAGCATTCGAAGTTGGGTGTGGAAGCCTGAGACCTAGTCCAGCTATTCCACTAACTGGAGTTGGAGCAGTACCTTGGCCTCAGTGACATATAAGGTCCTGTTTGAATATGCTATGACTCCACGGAGCTGGTTTTCAAACAAACCTGAGAGAAAGAACAGCAACGTTGGTGCCAAGAGCAGTTCCTCTGCATATGTACTTCTACCTTCTTCCCCACCCTTCCTCACCCTCCATCACCATCTCAGGAAAGACTGGACAAAATCTGGAAAAGTCTGTTCGGAAGAAGGACACCTTCTTCCAGTAGGATCTGGACACCTGCTATGCAAAATAAAGGCAACACATAATCCTACTTGCCAGGAGCTCACAATTATCATGAGGGAGATGCAACTGCCAATGTCACACCACACAGAAAGGAAGAGAATTAAGGGACCAAATGCATGGTTCCAGCAATAGGTGTGAGAGCAGACAGACAAGGATATCAGCATAAAGAGGAGTGAGTGAGGCAGAGGCATGCAGAAACAAAACTTGAGTTTCCTTGCACAATTTGAGGAAATACATAAGAATGTCCAGTCGTAAAGGAGACAGGCAAGCTGGAGAATGGTTAAGAAAGTGCATTTCGAGTGGTTATGCTGGAGTCATAATTTGAATAATCTCTGCCCCATGATTCAGAGGATGGATCCTCCCGCATCAGCTCCTCTTGGTGATGTTATGCTTTCTTCCCATTTATTTGTAGTACTTTCTGGGTTGTGTTTCAGAGTGTCATTTAATGTCATTTTATGACTCCCTGGTTGTAAGTGTCTGAGTATTACAGGGCTTAGAGATTTACAGCCTATTTTAAACTCAGATAATGATGTTTAATTTGTTATTGGCTGTGTAAAGGTTAACAAAGATATAACTCAAATGATCATCTCAGGGATAACACATTACAAGAGGGCAATTAAGCACAGTACCTGGCATTACACAAAAGATTGATATCTCGCTACAGGAGTGCAGATGAGTTCTGATTTCACAATCCAGGAAATACACGCGTCACCACCATCTCTCTTTGAATAAACAAATAGCGAGTCCCACTTATCAGCACCACTGAGTAACCAGTAGGGGAAGAAAACACTTTTCAAGAAAAAGAAAGATTGACATGCAGCCAATTTCTTATGGAAGAGCCGGAGAAGAAAGAAACTCAGTATGCTAGAGAAAACGAAGTTGATGTACTCAAGTCAAAGATTAGGTTCCCTCTTAGTTATAAACAAACAATGCTAACGGGCAAGCAAAACAGACAGGGATCCTTGAGAAGGGGAAGCAAAATAAATAAAAACATCAAAGCCAAATTGTTATTAAATTGTCTCTGAAATGGAAAATGAAAAGCAATCCATTGCAACTATCATTTTTGTCTATTTTCTTCTCCCCAAAACACCTTTCTATAATGATTCCATCTGCATTCCATAGGTTTTGGTGCCAGTAAAAATATAAATAAATAATATCCTTAAAACTCATCAGATAAAGGGCTATTTGTATTTCTCAGCTAGCTCCTTCTGGAGTCAGCTAACAAATGTAGCATGTTTTATGTGAGGTCTCATCTGACAGATGCCCTTTTTATCTCCCTCCTAAGAAGACTTTTTTTTTCCCTATATTCATTTTCCATTCCTTTCCTTTCTTCCCTCTGCAGTTCTGGTCTCTCTACATCTGAGTTTTTAATTTCCTCTTTTTTTTTTCCCTATGTATTTCTGGCTTTTTTGCAGGTTCTCATTCTGGGCCTCATCTTTTTTTTTTCTTTGCCTTTCATTTCCCAAACCTTCCCCCAAGTGCTCACTCACATTCCCTCCTCCATGAGTGTCTGCGTCTCTTATTTCCTCTTCCACCTGTCCTATCCAGTCTGCCCACCCAGGCCTACTTTTAGTTTTTCCACCACCATTTCTTCAGCAATTCTCTATTCCCTCACCTTTTTCTTCACCTTCCACTAAATTACTCCAGTCCCACTGTTTGACTAAAGACCTCTCTCCATTTGGACCAAGACATCTATATAAAGTCTCTGATATGAATGTTCTCCAGTTCACTTGACCTCATAATTGACAGTGCCAGCATCTCCAAAACAATGGATCTGTCCACCATGGCCAAATACTCTTGAGCAACCAGAAACTCACAAACATAGAAATTACAGATATCAGAATGTTAATTTTCTGGTATGTTTTTAGCGTCCTGGAACCTCTTATATCACAGACAAGTGATAGCATGGCATTTTGAGTCCTTACTACCCAATCCCACTGGGGATTTGAGAAGACCCAGCCTTCTGTTTGTCTTTACTTTGTCAAGGGAAAGAAACAAGGGCTGTTGCGTGTGGTTTGCCTTTGGGCATCACATTTTGGGTCAATTGACAAAGAAACACAAGTGCTATCTACACCATTGTTGACATTCATCAAGTAACATTTATGAAACCCAAACATATTTAGCATCTAGTGCATGCTTTGGAAGATGGAGAGACACGGTCCCTACTGTCTCAGTAGTTACAACCGAGAAATGGGCCCTGCCGGCAATGCCCATCAGTGTTGAGGCCAAATTATATGAGAAAAATCAGAGTCAAATCAATAACTAGCCTCTGTTGACACATAAATAAATGCACTATTCATTTGTCCCTTTAATCAACTGGCTGTACCTTGGTTCTACAAATCCTAATAAATGGACTTGTTAGTGTTGCATAAGGATGTGTATATTCTAGCAGTCTTGAATGTCACACCAGGGAGTCAAGCTCAGACAACACTGTCATATGGAAACACCTGGGATCAAGGATAACGCATTAGTTAAGCAAACTAACCTTGAGTTTTTGGAACTGAAATATCAACAAAAGGATAAAATAAACGTGCAAATTGTTCTTCCCTGTGGACATTAGCCAAGCGTTTGTTCTTTAGCCAACAACAATCAACAGGCGCAACACAACTGTAAAAATGCCAGCCAAGGAGCTAATCCAATAAATAAAGAAAAACCCTTGCACTGTGGATCGGCCACCAGTGGTCATGCTGTGGGAAGCGAGCAGTGAATTCGAAAAGAGGGGGAAAGTGGGAATAAAAGTCAGACCTACCTCAGGGAGGAGTCTGAACTGCTAGCATGAATTCCAGATACATTTTCTTTTGCATATGATTCATAGCATGCAAAGCAGCCATGAGGAATCTGTGGGTGCCTGAAAAGTTGTCATAAAACATAACTCAGTGACTACTCAGTGCCTACCACGTGCCAGGTACAGTGGCTGGAAGGGGCTGGTTTTGCCCTCACTGGTCCAATCCTGCTCAGTCCTGCACAGCCATTTTCCAAGACTGGGGTAAAATGGGTAAAATGGGTCAGTGTGTGGTAAGACTTGCTCCAATCTTTCAAAAAAACTTAAATATAGAGAGAAACAAGAAGGGAGGAGGAAAGAAGAGAGGAAAGAAGAAAAATAGGTGGATAGAAAGAGCTCTACCTACATATCTGGAAGAATTATTTACCAAACACTACCAGTGGTGAGTCCGAGGTAGTAGGCTTTTTTCCTTATAATACCTGCATTTTTAGATGATCTTTCTCCGTTAAACAGGGAATGTGTATAAGAGAAAGTACATTTTTTGAAAATTTTAAAAAGGAACTGCTTTACTCAATTTCCCTCTCCCAAGCCTGTTCCCCCTGCAGCCTCCAGGTGCTAGAGGTGCTGTTCACCTGGGGACACCAGACGCAGGAAGGGTGATGCCTAAAAGTCACCTGAAATCAACAGAATTTGCTAAGATTACCATGAAAAATAAGACAGTTGCCCTCTTTGAAGCTAGTAGATAGAAGAACATTTTATCACCCAACTATAGCATTGATGCGGCAAGGAAAGTGTTTAGAAAAAGAAAAATAGGGACACAGAACATGAAAACCGCTTTCCTGCCCCAGCCAGTGCCAGCCCAGGAGCCCACTTGGAACCTGGAACTCATGTGCCTGGGGCCACATGAGATAGTCAGCCCTGGAGGGGTGGGCTTGATGGGAAATGGGTTTTATTTTGTTGTTCAGTTCTTGGATCGGGGTGTTGGGAAAAAAAATTATTGATGAACTACTTTGTCATCATTAAGAGTATTGCTGACACGCTCACAGCAGGCCCACTGCGAGGCAGGCAGCGCCAGTCTACCCAAGGCCTTTTGTAGCAGAGACATGTGCTGTGCATTAGGCAAGGTGTGTAAATTATGCCAACCCAAGTTCTCCGGCGCAGGCCGGGTCTGAGAAGGCTGCCTCCTTCTCCCTTCTGTGTCTATTTCCCCACGGCACTTGCTCAAAGCAAGTGGTGCTCCTCGGAGAGAACATTAACAGGCAGAGGCTCTGGCTTGGAGTAAATATTGCAGGATTGAAATGCGGAGGGAATTATACTTCTTTCCCTTGCAGACTTTGGAGTGCTGGGTGAGAAATAAATAATGAGGGTAATAATGGGCCCAATTCTTCCCGGCTGCGCCTCTCCCCCTGGGTGTGCAGCATCTTCTAAAGTCAGAGTGTGGCTGTTGTGGTTATGAATTCAGTCTTGGAGCGACAGGACAGCCAACCGTGGTTGGGAGAGTAGGTGGCTAGAAGCCCGGGACAGTTCTTTGAAAGCTTTCATCTGGGAGGGTCTCTGCCATTGCTCAGCCTCCTCTTGTAGACAAGAAGGCCAGTAAGCAAAGAAAACCCCATTTGTTCCTGCAGAGGTAATATAGAGCTAGCTGACCTCTAGGAGACTATTCTGAGTTCCTTCTTGTCTCCTACTCTGGGAGTCTCTTGAAACTTAAATAAAAAGGGAGCTGGGAGGGTTAGAGTGCCCTGTGATGGATCCCTAAGTGCAGAGCTCATCCACAGGCATGGAGCTCATGGGCAAATCAGCTAAAGGCAGCCAGCAAGTTCAAGCTTCCTTTATGAAGGTTCTGAAAGTCCTACTGCTTCTCTTTCCTCACCTCTATTCAATTACTCTTAGATTATTTAATGTGATAATTTTCATAATTTCTCTGGTAGCTCTTTCTGCCTCCTACTCCCAATCAGCTCTGCCAGAGAGGGTGCTGAGTGCCTAGGCAGTCAAAACAACAGGTAGGTCAGATCAGTCTCCTGCACTTGAACTTCTGGAATCAGATCCAGCCTCTGGAGGATGGAGCCTGAAGTTGTGTTTCTGGAGTGAGCATGGTGATGGGATGGGCGGGTGGGGACACCTCTCCCTGGCCAGGGCAGGCTCAGGGTGGAATCTGAAGCAACTCCAGGAGGTGTTCAGGGTGACTCTCACTGCAGGAAGCCTGCAGGTTGATGAGGAGGCAGGACTTAGAACATCGGCCATCAGACCAGGGGGACAGACAGTTTCCCCCGCCTCTGCCCCAGACATGACCCCCAGGAGCAGTTGAGAGTCAGACTTGCTTTGAGCCTTGTCCCGAGAGAGCAAATGTTATGGACCCTTCCCACCACCAAATTCTCCAATCCTCTGATCTGAACCCTACATCTCCTGGCAAATCATCTCTCTGGCGAAGCACCAAGAGAACAATTAGGGATTAACCAAAGTGCTCTCTCTTGCCAGCAAGAGCCTGGACTCTCAGGGGACTGGGGGCCGTTTGTACCCGAGCTCTTTGTCTCTGGAACTCCTCATCTTTGTTTTCCATCTCGTTAGGAGAGGCATTTTCCTCCCACTGTGCAGAAGCCTTTTGCTTCTAGGTGTCATTTAATTATTGAATTAGTATTTTTCCCATGTCTAAAGGCCTTTGGACAATAATGACAAATTAGGGGAGAAAGGATAGTTTTAATGTCTACTCAAAATAAAATCAACATGCAGTTTGTTGTTCCTGCTGGTTTCAATACCTACAACTCCTTTATACACTGGCTTTTCGGGGAGCACAGCTTTTATTCCAGTGTCTTTATACTGGCCCACAGTTGGTAAAATTATTGTAAGCAAAATGAACATGGTCAAATGTTATTCTTTTTAATGATACCAAACTTCCAGCTGTACTCTAAGTATGTATTACTTAACTTTGAGATAGGACTAAGTGCACAGAGGTCCCCTATCTATTGCTGTCCACAAAAACTATGCCACTAGAATTAAATAATCATTTCTTAATGATTAGTCCCCTAAAACTCACCACACCCCCTCACCATTGCAAATGGAGTTTCAAACCCGGGGCTGAGCTGTGCCTGTCACAGCTCAAACTGAGCCCCACTTTACCCCACCACATACAGCCTTGTCATAAAAAGTAAAACAGAATCAACTTTAATTTCTGCATTATCTGGAACAATGAGGTCATACGCCACAGTCCCAGGGGGCTGCCAGTATTCCTTTGAGGTGGATAAGAGACATGAAGAAGATAATTGAGGCACGAGAAGAAGACAACCCGCCAGAAACACAAGTTTAATGGCAAAAAATCAAATTAAAGTGCAGGATTTCCTTCTCTTTATCTCTCGCCCCTTTACCAGGTCATGATAAGACCCGTGGAATGTTGCTGAGAAGTTACTTGGATGTCAGAGAACAGCTGGACTGATTTTTTATAAGCGGGTGTTTCCTACGTCCACTTCCACAGCGACAACTCTGTTATGAGACAGAGTGTCCGGGGTGTTTTTTCTTTTAGTGAAGAGTTTCAAATGTTACTAGGAATACAACCATTGGAAAAACTGGGGCATAAAACATGTCTTTCCCAGTGTAGCCACAATTTAATCTGCCATTTAAAAATGGTCAGAGCCTCTGGATGAAGTATCCTGATTCCTCCTTAACACAAGGAAACATGCCTCCCCCCACCGCCTTCTGCAGAATAAAAACTTGTTTTTACAAAGGGCTAAGAAGCTTTGAATGTAGATGAATTAAAATGTTGAAACATAGTCTAGGGCAGGTGATGAAAAAGCTGGTTCAGGTGATCCTCCTTAGGAACATGGGTTGTAATTTCTTTAAGAAAGTAGAATAAAGGTAGAGAATAAGAAAAAGATCTGGAGCCTCAATCTCACAATCTGACCCCTGACTGTTTTATTTCCTCTGCTTGTTGCATGCACACAGACAGGCACATTTTACAGATCATCAATATGCGGTCTATTTGTTCACTAGACATTTTCCCACATTGTAGGACACCTCCCTAATTTTTTCCACTGGATGCTACCAGTGTAGCAGATTTTGTATCATCATTGTTTAATCATTCTCCTCTTTGGGAAAAGGTCTAGGCTGCTCAGTTCTTTACTATTCTAGGTAATAAATAGACAATGAAATGAACATCTCAGGGATAGAGGGGTTTCTTGATTTTGTTTTGTTATGATATCCCCTGTGATTCTATTTTTAAATAAATATCCTCCCATGACTGGGGATAAAACTATACTGTCCAGATAATTGCCTTTTTTATTTTTTTATTTTATTTTTAAATAAATTTTTCTTTTTTTTTTTTAGATTTTTTTTATACCAAGAACTGGGGTACAGTCAGAGATGCAAGAGTGTAAGAGAATTCACCAGAGATGGAGTGGGGAGCAGAACAGGCAGATGGACTGAAGACATTGCTGAGGGTAGCGGGCAAGGCAGGAGAGGTCTGCCACGCCATGTGGGTATCTCCCTGGCCAGCCAGGAATTAAACCCTTGCTGCAGAGGCTGTGGACAGCTTCACAGCGCAGTGCTCAACACACTGCACCACCAGGAAGACCCTTTTCTTTAAAAACACCATCTCATTGCCAGTGCTCAGCAAGGGCGCTTTTGCTCAGAAGCTCACTGGCAAGACTGATGTTGGCATGCGTAGGACCTGGCATGCTGCCAAGGTCTCCTGCCTCTGTTTCTAAGAGACTGGAAATAGTATTTTAACATTGGGGTTGTCTCTTCAGAACCAGAATAATTTCTTCTTCCCTTTAGAATTCATAGGACTCAACAATATAAACATAATAGTACCCACTCAGCATGTACTTTGCAAGAAATTGATGCAATCACCACCAGAAAGCATCCTCTGGCCCTTTGCTCTGTTGTCACCTCTTAGGAGTCTGCAATGAGAGCATGGTCTTCCTCAGCAGAAAGGATGGATAACTGAAGCAGCAGGCCTTTCAGAGAAGCCATATTGGCAAAGGAATTGATGGACTTAATGCACAGATGCCTTAAGAAATATCCCCACAAAGGGCCTCCCTGGTGGTGCAAGGGGTTAAGCATCAGCACTATGAAGCTATCTGCAACTACTGAAGCGCAAGTTAGATCCCCAACCAGGGAGGTGACCCACATGGTGCAGCAGACCTCTCCTGTCTCACCCACTGCTCCCCTCAGCAGTGTATTTCAGTCAATCTGCCTGTTCTGCTCCCCACTCCATCTCTGGTGAATCCTCTCACCCCCCGCACCTCTGGCCTATACCTTAGTTCTTGTATGCATAAATAAATAAATCTTTAAAAAAAAAAAAAAAGAAATATCCCCAATGAGAAATGAAGCATAACTTAAAGACAATGCCTTGCTCTTCTGAGCCACACCTCTTCGATGGAGGCAGCTTCTGTGCCGATCATTTTCACATCACCATGTTCTAAATGATTGGGTCAACAGGGAGAGAGCTTGGCCTGTTTGTGAGCTGCCAGGATGTCCTGCCTTCCACACTGACTCACTCGAGACCTTGGGTGAATCCCTGAGCACGCCCCGTGGCCTCTGACATTCTCCATTCACAAAATGTGAATCACTTTGGAGTCAGATTCCTTTGGGAAACCAGAGAAGCAATTTGTTTCATCATGTTTTCCTGCCAATATTGTCTTTTACTGTTTGTCCTCCTCTATTTCATTTGAGTTTTGAGTTGTGTTTTAAAAATCATCTAGTCCAGGGTTGACTTATTAAAAAAAAAAAAAATGGATACTAAAGCAGATCCCTCAGAAAACAAAAGCACAAGTGGAGAGTGCGTGGAGGCCAGGGCTTACAAGGGCTTCCACACCCAGGGGGAGCGGCCAGCTGCAGGGTTGGGATGGTCCTGGATTCTTGAATCTAGACTCCGTTAAGGACCATGGCTTTCCTATGAGCTTGGAATTTTTGCACAATACACATATACATATATTACAGAGAAAGCAGCTCCCTTCCACAACCAAACACAGCCTGGCATAACTTGAAAAGTATGACACACAGGTTTCCTAAAAAATAATTTCACCAGATATCTCAGCATTTTTTTCCCCTGAAAAAAAAAAAAAAGATATCACTGCATAGTTTCCAAGTGAAATAGTTTTAAATGTCCTACATTTGGGCTGTTCACAGAGGCTAATATTTGAATCCACTTGGGAGACTGTGTCCCCAATTCCAATGCAATCATCATGACCAGCAGGGCCTGGGAGATCTTTGAGGTCAATATCAGTTTTCACAAATTACGCACAAGATGGACTTAAGTGATACACGGGTGTGGGTCTGTTTTTACAAAGCAGGGTTTATAGCCCATGGCCAGAGGCAACGAAGCCTTTCTAAGGCCCAATTCTTGGGAAGTACATGGAAAATCACTGTGTTCACGGGCTGCATTCACACATTCACCTGCTTTTTCTGCAGTTACCTTCGCATCCTCCCAGTCTGCATTTGAGCACTAAGACTGCAAAACACATCCTGCCTTTTCACTGGGAGAAGCCTCAGCTGAGAAGGACCTGCAAGGTCATGCCCCACCTCTTCTGAACTGATGTTTGAGCTCCTGTTCAAGAGCAAAAAGCCTGCTGTGCCACAGAGTGACAGACAGGGGTGGTGGCCCAGACAGTCGGCACATCAGCCTCACAGTTAACCAGTAAAATACCCACCAAGATAACTACAAATAATTAAATAATAGAGGAAAATCCTCTATTGAAAAAGTATAGTAAGCGCACTGTTAGGATAAGAATTAAGGAATCATAGTTTTTGTATTTTTTTGTGCCTGAAATTCTAATGCCAATATTAAATGAGCCACATTTTATCCTCTTTGCTTTCCATATCCCAAGCATTTGTTTCCTTAGAAACCAAACTGGGAAAAAAAAAAAAAAAACCCTATGTAGAAATGCATAGATAATTGTCTATCCCCAAACAAACTTGTCTTGATTCTATTCATCAATCTCTCAAAATAAAAACTAAAATAAAATAAAAACAAGGCATGATATATGTATAAAATTGTAGGCAAGCGTAGTTAAGTCAAAGAGTTTACAATATTTTATAAAGCGTGCTCAAAAACTGAAAACAAATTTTTGATTGCTTATATATTCTGAAGTGTTTCCTGCCTACATATCCTCAGAAGTCCCAGGAGCTTTCCTGGACACATGGAAAATTTCAAGTTGAGCCATTTTTAAGTTATCCATGAGTGAAAGAGGAGGGGAAAAAAAAAAAAACAAAAAAACAGCACAAGGAGTGGGAGTTTGAATTTGTCATAAAAAAAAGAAAAAAGTTATTTTGTTCTTTCTTTCTCTTTCCTTGAGTTATTTGACAATGACTGAACATACTTTCCCAAGTTTTTTCTATTTTTCAGAAAGAATAGAATCACCTTTGTGCTTAAGCCAAGTATGAACATATTCAGTGTGTTCTATACAAGTGAGCACCAGGGAATTCTGAAGGCAGGTCTAGTGGAACTGTACAACAGCATTACCAGACAAATGATAAATAACTGCAAGGATAGGAAAGCCAGGATGTACTTAGTACCTATCACTCAAAAAAGAATTTTATTTTTTTAATTATGTTAAAGCATTTGTCACAAATAACCATCTAAAAGGTAGCAACATTTACAGAAATGCAGACACTGGGTACTGACTGGGGTTGCCTCTTCCAGCGGTGACTCTCTCTACTGCCCCCAAATTGAAGGTTTCCGAGGTCTTTTGCAAACAGCATCCATGTGGTATCTAGTATAGCCCAGTGACCACGTGCCAGTAACAGGCGGACAGAGAGGTATAGAAATCTTGGGTGTTTAAAGTCAAAGAGTTGAACAAATTAAGTAAGAGGTAGGGGCCAAAGCCATCTTGCAGGGAAACACCCCACTCAGAAATTTAGTTACTGGCTTTATGTGCTGAGTCTCCCATAAATATCCAAGGATTTGCCGACATCCTAGTGCCAAGAGGAAAAACATGCATTGAAAGAGGGAGCAAGAGAGGCCAGAACATGGAATAATCTCTCCACTGGCCGCCCTCCACTTTAGATACTGTTGGCTGAGACTCCTGTTAAGAAGGAATGGAGAAAATGGATGAGTGATCAGCCTAGCCAGGAAGGGGAGAAACTTTGCTTTTATAAATAAACTTGTCAGGGAGATAGGCCACACATCAGAAAAGAAAGTCGGGGTAAACCTGAAAGGACAGGGGGCCTGAGGTAATGGAGCCCTCCTGTCTCCCCTCTCGGCTGGGCCAGAAGGCCAGGGGAAACCGAATATTAGCATTGTCTGGCCATGGTGATTTTTTCCCTTCTCATAATATAACTTTGTGAATATGTTTAAGAGAGTGTCTGCTGTTATTGGTCTAATGAGCTAACTCTGAAATCTGAGCTAAAGACAGCTCCCTAGTGGCTGCTCACTGTTCCACAGACCGAAAGGAAACTCTTTTCAGGGGCCCATCAGGGCGAACCACTGCTGACAGCTTGGAACGGCACAACACACAGATTTATTTCACAGACAGCCACAGACAGGAATTTAGCACCCTGTGCTGGCCTCCTGCTTAGTGGAGAAGGTGTTAAAATGCAACCATGCAGAGCTCTCCCTTGAACAAAACCCAGTAGCGACTAATCAAGCGGTCACCCGTCCCCGGCAGAAAATTCCGGGCGCCTCGCAGCTGAGCACCGCGCGGGAGCACCGTCCCGACAGCTGCTGCTCCGCACCCGCTGCTCGGGAGAGCTGCCTCCGAAATCGCTAAATATTTTGCATGACCTTTCAACTTACAAATTAATTGATTTATAAACAACGGTAAATGTTATTTATTTATTTATGACATCTTGGAATGCCTTGCCTCGATTTAAGGGCGCAGCGCTGCCGAGAATATTCCCTGAGGCCTGACGCTGCAGCAGACCCAAAAGGCGGCCCTGGCTGTCCCCCCTCCAGCGCCTGCCTGGTGTGAATGTAAAGGGAAAAGCGTGTGGAGACCCGCGTGTGCCCACACTAAGCAAGTCCATAACAGCATGACCTAGGGAAAAGAGGCATGGGAACTTTGTTTGATGCATCTCCATGTGTGTCTATGTGTCTGTGTGTGAATACATGTGTGTACAAATGTGTGTGCAGTATCTGTGCCTACACAAGTACATGTGTCTCCAAGGACTGTCCCCTGCAGCCTGTAGCAAAAGTTAATAACCCCCTCACTGGTGCAGACTGTTAGCAAGTGCTCACCAGTTGATCGTGGAAGCTAGTTAGGGATAAAGGCAAACTACATTGAGCAAAGCCATGGAAATTGCATCTTGGTATCTGGAGGAACAAGGAAATTACATATAGCTGGCAATATTGTTCCTATTGATTATTTGACTAATCTTATTCTCACTCACACATGCTGTGGTTTCTTATTTTATGTAGAGTTTATGAAGCAACCAACGTGTGTTCTGATCAAAGGAGGAGAAAAGCATACAAGGAGAAAGAAGAACAAGAGAAGACAAATTTTCCTTTTAGAATTTCTGTGCTGGGGACCAGCCCCTTTTTCCCTCGTATGAAATTCCATCCTAAATGCTGCCCTCACCTATCGTATTCCTGATAAACACAGCCCTTCAGATCACCTCTCTTTCTCCCCACCCCAACTCCTGAAGTTCACCAATCAAGAAATGCTAATGAGCAGATACTCCTCAGCCCAAAGCTAGAAACTCAGCCACACGTGAGGCCAAAGGTAGAGCCACATCAGCTTGAACAACAATGCCTTCCCAAGGGTGTTGACTCAGCGGCTGCAGAAATACCTAGGAGTGGCACCAGGACCCTGCCCAGGAACCCAAAATACATCTTTACAGAACCCAGTCCACACATGTTGCCTGGGGTTCCCTGGGGTTCCATCCCATCAGCATTCTTGATGTTAACTAGAGGATAACATCTCTTTTGATTTTCTTTTAAACCAATGTGTTGTCAATTTCTGGGATGCTTGCACAGTCACAAATGGCTTAATATCAATAAGAAACTGATGCCCAGGAAAGGCCCTGTCTCAGCGCTCCTCCTGCAAAGCAGCTAACCTTTTCCCACCTCACTGTGGTTAACTTCACAAAGGGAGCCTTGAGAGAACCAGAGCCCCAGAAAAACTGAAGCAGGGAAAGAAATCTCATCACCTTAGGAAGCCAAACCCATATGCTCCCATTCCAAGACAGAAAAGAAAAAAAGTATGCCCTGTTTATTTTTCTACTTCTCCCACTTCTTTGCAAGCATATCTTTTTCCTACAGCTTGCGTGTCATCGATTTTAGTTAAAGAAATGAGATTTCATTTTAGTCCTGCAGTCAAAAAGTGTGTGTATACAGGTAAAGGGGGGAGATAGGAAGCCACAGGTAAGATGTGTCAGAGGAATTTTCTAGGGAAGGTTGCCCTCTATGTATATAAAGAAGTGCATATAAAGTTCATATTATACTGACTAGTAAAGAGAATATTAGGATTCAAAAGGGGGGGGAATACTTAGATAAATGTACATCCATTTAAATGAAAATAGTGATTTAAGAAATACTATACAAAGAAAAATATAATAAAAAATAAAATACAAAAAATATAATTAAAAAAGACTTTGAAATCAATGGAGAAATTTGTCTTAACCCCAAATTGAAAGTCATCTTAGGGATTCCTGATGATTTCCTTCTCCCCCTCATCCTCACTCCTGCTGTCTTCCTGAAGTGAGTATCATCAAGCAAGCATGCCCTTTAATTTCTGTGCATGTGTTTGCATTCCAAGATAAAATCTATAAAAACAGAGATGAAGTGTGACATTCCAAGATGGACAAATAAGGTTATATTAGAGTTTTTATTCTCAACTTACATATATTCATTCTGCCTTTGAGTTATTTTCCATGTATGTGTTATTTGCCAGATTTTGAGCAGGTTGAACTAATGGGGTACCAGGTAGAAGGAAACATCCCTGTCTCTTTGCTCGTACAGCCTGTAAGCGAGAGCGTCTCACATCTCCACCGTGCTCTGGAAACATTAGACTTGGTCTTCCACGATGAGATCTTCCACCACCCGTTCATTAAACAAACATTCACTGTTAACTATGTGTTTGGCATTATTCTAGATGTTGGGGCTACACCAATAAACAGACAAAAACCTGTGCCCTAAAACCCAGTTTAGTTGCAGGAATCAGAAGGCAAGGTGGACAATCAGCAAGTACAGAAGTAAAATATGCAGCATGTTAATTGGTGAAAAGTGTGATAAGAAATATCAGCCAGGGCTGGGGTCTGGACTAGGAAAGCGATACTTCACAGAAGTGACATATAAGCAAAGCCCCAAAGGATCTTTGAGCCAAAACTTCACACTGAGATGTAAGTCCCAGTTTAAAAGTGGATGTGAGGGTGGTTTCTCCATTTGTTTTTTTTTCACTTCAATCACAACCAATGGTAAAACAGCTGTATTTCTCCCAATTTTTCCTCAAGAGAGCAGATTGTGCTTCCCCACACTTATTTCTGCTTCTTTTCCCACTGAACTTGCACCATTTGGTCCCTGCTGTCTTAACAGTAGGTTCCGTCATTCCTTTAAGTAATATTTGCTGACTGTCTGCTGCGTGTCAACATTTTGAGGAAGAATTATCATGCTGGTGTAGAAGCCACATTTATGATGTCACATGGCTTTCTTCTGTTCTAATCAGTGGTCCCTCCCCTCCCCCATCCTACTTACTCTCCTTTCCCTCTTCAAGCAGAAACATTCAGGGATTCCAGTTCAGTCCTTGAAATTTTTCATATCAGGCACTCCCCCCACCAAATTGTAAAGAGATGTGCTCCAGTCATGACAATTCTGATTCCCTGGTTTTCTGACACACACCACCTAAAAATCACATTTCTAACTCACTATTAAAAAATCAAGGCAAGTCACAACAAGATGACTCCATGCAATTTTGTATCACAGGTAAAAGAAAACCTTGTCGATATGAAATCAGACAGTGTAAAATTCTCTCCCAGAGGAATCTGGCATTATTACATCCCCCATCAATCATGGTATTATTTCTCCAACAACTGTATCAGATGCAGCATCCAGATATTGCTATGTCATCTTACCAATTCAGCAGGGAAGTCAGAGACCATTATAAATAATTCCAGGCCCACCAAAATCTAAACTCTTGCAGAAGATTTCCAAGTTCTTGTTTGTTTCCACCAGTTCTTATCAACTCTCAAAATTTCAGGACCTCAGTATTGGTTGAATGAAATTTAACTTAAACATTTATGTATGACCTGTACATAAACATTTAAGAGAAAACTCTATGAATTTGACTCAAGCATACATGAAGAAATATTATATACCCTTTGAAATATAATAATATACAATATGATAATAGATTATTGAAGAGACATACTTTAAATGTGAACTTATCCAATATTATTCCTATTTTGAACTTTCAATTTAATGACAGGCAATAATTGCCTCCAGCCATATTATGGAACACTTACAGAGAATGTCTAGGCAATTTTCCAAGTATCCAGGGTATAAAGATAGATGCATACACTGAGGGATTGAGCAAAGCCTCTATCTTCTGATTTTACTGCATTTTTTCTTTTCTTTTTTTATTGGCAGAGATTTTTGGTTTTTGTTTTATCAGGTAATCCCAGTATGGGTAAAAATTTAAAAAAACAAGCTTAAGCTTAAGTATAGATACTGGTTGAACATTGAAATTGCCTTTTCTTTACCCCTTGGCACCATTAGGGGAAAACATCCCCTTTCTACTTCTCCTCTCTCCTGCTCTTCTCCCTCTCCCATTCCTTCCCTCTGTTCCCTGCCCCCTCACACACACACACACACACACACACACACACACACACTAAAAAGTGGACTGAAGGTTTCAATTTCCCGTAACGCTTTCCCTTTGTCCCTGTCATGGATAACCCAAAGCGAGAGATGTAAGGCTCCTGTCTTAGCCCTACGCAGAAAATGCCCTCAGTACATCCACCTTATGGACCTTATTTATAATCCTCTGTAAATTCGCCCAAAAGTCATGAACTACATAATACTAATTCTTATAGGTTGACATATTTCCCTGATCTTTCATGAGCCACATGGGGAAACAGTTTTCTCCTGATCTGAATGAAGAAGAAAAACAGTGATCCTAATCAACCATTTGCCCTTAGTGGCTTCCCTAAACAAATCTGGGAAAGCGCTTAAAGGCTTGGGAATAACCATGACCCTGCTTGATGCACTGTAATAACCCTACCTAATTATACTGATATAAAAACTAATTGGAAAGATAGCAAATGTCAGGGTAAGATGCAAATCGTAGGGTGTTAATTGCTGAACAGGTGCTGGGATAGAATTAAATGAGCATTCTGATTAAAAGAGTGGAGGAAACAAATGTGGACCCCCAATACAAACTTGGCCATGTGACTTCTTCAACAGTCCATTCCACCAGGGAAAGGTCATGGTGCTGTGACCTCTGTTTTGTGATGGGTGGACCAAGAAAATAATAGTGACCACAGAAGAAAAAACAATCTAGCTGCAATAGCAACATGACTTCTAGAACGGACTGCTTAGCTTGAGCCCTAGGGATATACAATGCATTGTAAGAGTTCTTAGCTACCGTGATAAGCCTTGGTAGAATCAAGAAGGCATAAATGCTCACCTCTTCCCAGTCACGAGGACATGCTCTTCCACCTGAACCAGAAGTTCTCATATCCCACGCCACCCACCCCCCACCCCCAGTGTGGCCTCAGTGCTCAGTGCTAGTGGGTGCTCACTACACATTTGTGGGTTGACCAAGCATGTGATTAATTAACTGAATCAACAGCATTATTTGCCTTCATTAGGTTGAGACATTAGGAGAGCAATGGCATTGGGATGGGGTGGCATGACATGGAGAATGCACGGAGGCTCCAGTTGCCATAAGCTAATTGTTCTCATTGCAAATGGCATTTACTGATGCTCTAGAAATCCAAACTTTAAACTTCATTTATAAAAGAGATCCCCTCCTCATCCTGCATATCAATGAAGAATGCTTCTTCACAAGCTTCTGGTGCGTTGGTTAAGCTCTTAACCAACCATCACTGAAATTTCTGGCATGTGGCAAAGCCTGACCCAATGACGCCTGCAGGCCGTGTCCTTCATGTGGGAAGTGCCCCTGAGGGTGGTGGCTCTAGATGGATGCTGGGTGACAGGAGATGGCAGTTCCTTGGCACTAACAACATGGCCCCTTCCCAGCTCCATGACACACTATTCCACCACCATCGAAAGAAGCCTTTTTCTTAAGTCCTTATAAGCCCCTACACGAGAAGAAATGCTCTATGTCAAGTCTCTAATATTTTTTCCAACATTCTACCACAAATAACCTAAAGGGGAATTACTCCATTTCCAGGGAGGATGCTGTAGCTTACATGTTCTTTTCTCCCAATAGCTTGCAGGTCTTTGAGATTTATGATGGCAGAGTCTAAGCCGGTACAGAGGGTGAGGCAGCACAGTCCTGCTCTGTTCCACCGATATTTCTCACTCCACCCTGTCCCAGGATAGAATAGCAATTTATTTACTGGGCTCACTCCACGTGGGGGCCTCTTTCCCCAGTGTCTGCCAATCGCACATCATTTTGCCTACTTATAGTTTGGGTTTGGTGATACAGATTAGGGGCAGCAGGCCACAGACAGTAGCAAAGTTAGTTCTTCTAATGCAGACCAATATCTATTAAAATTAGAACAGATTGCCAATCAACCCAGTTTGCTTCCTTTTATTTTTTTTTTCCTTTGTATTGAATCAGTTTGGCTTCTACTTATATCAAGCAAAAGAAAATGATACAGCAGTTCCATTAGACAATGCTCCAACTCAGCAACCCAATTTCAAAGTACAACAGTGGATCTCCCAAATGCTTTAAGAGGGAAATGTGGCTACAGGGGGCATGGGTGAGATTTCACCTTGTTTATTTATGCTTTTATAAGGACACTGAGAATAATAATAAAACAGGATGGGAAAGAGAAAATTTTTGCTTCAGCATGGAGATGGGTGGGTATAACCTCCTGGCTCTCTCCTTTTCTTTGATCTTAAGAAAAGCTCACTCTCTCTTGTTCACTTTCTCTTTAAGGAACAAAAATAAACTGTCTCCTGAGTAATAAAGTCAAGACACTTGCCAGTAAAAATTGGTTAAGGTCATCACTTCTGAAGGTCAAATGAGTTTTAGACAAGATGTCATGTGGGATCACCATTCAGCACATTTAGTTAAATGGTTAAAAATAATAAAAATAATGACAGTAGTGGAGTTACTTTAAAAAAAAAAAAAAAGCACAGAAGTCAGAGAGAAAATGAGAGAACCAGATGTCTTGAAGGAATGCTGGGAAACGCTTAAGAGAAAGATTTCTCCCACCCCAAACAAAAGCTTCCCGGAGGATCTTTTGAGACTTGCTGTCAGTATCTGATGTCGATGCAACATCGTATATCTTTTTTGTGTTTTGCTGTGGGGCTTCTTATTTATTTATTTTATTTTAACAAAGAAGACACGATAGGGAAAACTTTTTTAAAAGGATGGCAATTCAAGTTGACCCCAAAGCGAGCATTTCCCCAGGTCCCTGGTGCATCTGCCTTGTCTAAAGATCCAAAAGACACCAGAAGTTATATTGCTCCAATGCTGGATTGGGATAGAAAGAGCGAGCAGCCTCGTGCTCAGCTTTTCTGAAAATGATGCCATCGATTTAAGGGAAGAGAAATACCACAATCTCTCAGGCTCCAAAGGAAGATCGCTGCCTTTTATAAAATAGAGCATGAGCAGGTCCAAGCTAAGAGGCTGTTACTGGATGCAAATGAGCTCTCCAGGGATGCCTCCGTGGCTCCAAAAACAAACTCGGAATCCACAAGGACATGCAGGCGAAGGTCCAGGTCATGTCACATCCTTTCACAGGGCGAAGTGGGCAGCCGGGCCTGGTGCTTTTCATGATCCATTCGCTTTTCCAGGCCACTGCTCACCCACAGAACCAAAGTCTCTTGTGCCAAGGGATGCTTTAAAACTCCAGTGAGGCCACAGCAAGATTCAAGTTCCAAGTATTGCTCATTGCCAGTGACAATTAGAACAATCTGAAAATGTTCCTCCCAGAAAAAATACACTCTTTTTTGTTGTAACAGGGGTGTAAACGCCAGCCAATCTCTTTTGGCACCCAGAGCTGTAAGAAGTGCTTTCACTGTGCCACCTCTCGACAAAAACGCCCTCAATGAGCATCCTCTAAGGACCAGCTTTGAAAAGGGGTTTCGCGTATCAGGTTAATGCATGCACTTGGCACGGCCCAACTTTTGCACCAAGGCTCTGGGGTATGGGGTGATAAGAGCCAGGTTCTGTTTGTTAACGATAAGGCAATTATTTCTTTGGTACTTCATAGGGAAGAAAAAAAAAATCTTACAGCAAAGATTCAAACAAGGATCCCAAGGGAGACAACGGAACTCTGTAGGTTGGAAAAGTTTTTTTTTTTTTTTTCCTCCTTCACAGGAGCAAACAAATGGGCCATTGAGAGCAACAGAACAGCTAAGACTAAGTTAGGGACGAACACGCTGGCACTTGGCTCCTGCAGAAGTCCTCGATAACTTAGCGAGGGCAGACTGCCGGTGGAAGGAATGAGAGAGAGAAAAAAAAGACAAACAGAAAGTGGGAGGAAAGGAAAAAAAGAAAAGGAAGAAAGTAAAAGAGTGAGGTGAAAGCAAAGAGGCAAGAAAGAGAACAAAGGAGTGGGGACCCACAGGAAAAAAATGAACACACTATGTCATGAACGGCACCTCCCATGTGTGAAGAGATGGAAGCAGCCCATGAACTTGCATGGGTAACAGCAGACTCTGCTTTCCCTGACCCTGAACTGAAATGTAGCATTTTCTTCCATTTTAAATCTAGTCAACAAGTCCCAAAGCTATGATAGATCTACAAGATTCCCTGGACTGTCGTTAGGGTCCGAGGAGAAAAAAAAAAAAGGTGTGTGTGTGGTGGGGAGTTAGCCTCCCCTTTGCAGGCATAATGTTTAAGAGGGGAGGACACGTGATTTTTACTTTAGAAAGCAGATCCTACCATTTATTCCCCAGGTTTCGCCATTAGCTGGGGTTTCCTAGTGTTCCCTGGAACTCTAACATGCAACAAGTTCAGGCCTCAGATGCCAGGTAGCTCGCAGGAAGTGTTTCTCAAGGTCATCACATCTGATTAACAGCTGAGACTTAGTTCCACTGCCTTGAGGGTCAGGTCCAGCCTGACAATTTTTTCTGACACAATTTTGCCCAGCTGGTTCTCGCTAAGCTCTGTAAAACTTAAAAAATGGTAGGTTGGGACTTCTCAAAGAAGTATGTCACTGAAGCTTCATTTTCAGTTTCCTACTGGGGGGGACATGTATTGAGGAGACCAAGATATTCTACAAGCATCAAGAATCAAAAAAACTGGCTTTCTGCTCATCCCCCTTGTCCTCAGAATTATTCCACAGAACCCCAGTTCCATGGAACTATAAATCCTGTCATCACAGGAGACTAACTTCCAGAGAGCAGCGGACCGTTGGCCCCATGACCTAAGAGGGAATCTGCTAGTCATGGCCTTGCAGATGTGGGTGGGCGGCAGCTGAGCCCATACTCAAGATAATTCCCAACAAGTATGCCAGCATCACAGGTCAGCCTCGTCCAGTGATAGAAATGGTGCAAACTCAAAGAACTCTTCCTCCTGTCACAGTCTCCAGGTGCTTGGGTTTACCGCCAAACCTTGTCTCTGTCAAAAAAAATTTCTAAGCCAACATGTCTCCCTTGCCAGGAAGCAAGGAGACATGCCTCCCTGATTGGGGACTTTCTTTGTGCTAGATGAGGTTGGAAAACTTCAAAATGGTTATCACACTCAAAACCGCCAGCTCGACCAGGGACAAGGGACAGTAGAAGCAGCTGTTTTTAGCAAGACCCAATTTTTCCCCTGTCATCCAAGAAAGGGGATGTTTCAAAGCGTGGGGGAGGGCTGCAGACCCCCTCCTCTTTAGGAAAGAAGCACTTTTACCCCGCAGGAAGGGCTCAGGGAACTCCAAAAGGCCCAGGCAGGTGCTGAGCATTGGGAGTAGCAGAGTCAGACACACAGGGTGGAGAGAGATGCTGAGCAAGAGGCACCCCAACCTTCACCATGCACAGGCTTACCTCACAGTCTGGTTAATTTGCTTCCTGTCTCAGTGATAGGAATTAGACAATTGTTTTAAAAACGCAGAAGCCACCGTAAAAATAGAAAATTATTGCTTCCTGTCATGACCAAATATTAAACACAGTACACACCTAATGGCTCTATCCCTCCCCAGGGAAGAAGCTTTATGAACAATAAAATCCCAACAGACTTCCACTGTTTGGGTTTGGAGGTCTCATTATGGGCTCACTGATCCAGTACAATTTACAAGCTCAATGGACTCCACTCAAAGTGAAAACCGCCAACCCGGAGTTATAAACAGAACACCTACAGTGAAACCAGCATTTCATTCTTCATCAGGGAATGAAAAAAAGAAAGGATTGAGAAGAAAGGTATTAGGGTACAAGATGCTCACAGAAATAGTTCTGACTGCCTGTATTAGAGTCAAGATTAGATACCCAGGCCTCCCTGGTGGCGCAGCGGGTTAAGTGCAATGCTGTGAAGCTGTCCACAGCCTCCGCTGTGCCGGTTCGATTCCCACCCGGCCGGGGAGATTCCCTCATTGTGCAATAGACCTCAGTCCTGTCTCTCCCGCTGCTCCCCTCAGCAGTGTATTTCAGTTCTTCTGCCTGTTCTGCTCCCCTTTCTGTCTCTGGTGGATTCTCTCACCCTCCTGCACCTCTGGCCTGTACCCCAGTGCTTGTATAAATAAATAAATGTTAAAAAAAAAAAAGATTAGATACCCCACTAGAAATGCAGGGCAAGGAGAAGAAAGCAAGGGAGACCCTAAAACCATGGGCAGGAGGAAAAATGAACAAAGGAAACGGGGCGTAATGGGGACAAACAGTGGGGTACAAAGAAAGTGAGGGGAGCAGAGCGGGATTTTAAATCTGCCATTCCTTTATCTGCACAGGTCAACTCAAACGTGACATCAAATTTTCGAAGTTGGATTTTTTTTTTTAAGTTCACTAAATTACCCAGATATATGTCTAAATGGTGGTTATCCTTCATCTTGCGACTCAACATCTGGATGATAAAATGCATTAGCCACTCTGTATTTACTTGGGCAAGCACCGAGTGGGCTGTTAGCGTTAAATCGAAGTTAAGTCTGGCTCTTGTTCAAACGTCAGCCAAGACCAAGCAGGGAGAGTGGAGCTTCCCCTTTACCTTTAACTCAGTGCAATTTATCACTCAAGCCTAAACAATTCCACATGTTTGAAGAAAGAGACTTCAGGAATGCTGAACAAAGGCTTTCAGGGAAGGAGGGATGAAATTGAACAGGAGAGGGACAGTGGACACTGAGCAAAGCAATCCAGGGGAGGCGACAGGTCCATAAAACCAGGTCTAGACAGAGCATGAGACCAAGGCACTAAGAGGTGACAAAAAATAGAGAGAGAGGAAACAAACGCTGGGTAGGTGGGGTCTGGGTGGAGAAACTGGCAAAGACATGGGGAAAATGCTGATGGTTCCCAGTAATGCTCCCTGCTCGCCTCTCAACCTCCTAAATGAGTCTCCAAAGTGTGAATCAATTTCCACGTGGACCAGATGATGAAGAGGCCCACATGGAGGTATTAAAAAAAAACCTAAAAGGAGGAGCCCAAGCATGTGCTAATGGGCTGTGGAGCCAGCGATGGCACAGGGCAGCTTTGCACATCATAGCTCTCCCTCCCCAGACCTCAGTCTGTCCTTCCAGATTCTTCAGATAAGAAATTGGATTTGGGGCCTCCCTGCTGGCATAAGGGGTTAAGATGCAACCTATGAAGCTATCCGCAGCCACTGCAGCACGAGTTCCATCCCTGGCCAGGGAGCAACCCACATGGCGCAGCAGACCTCTCCTGACTCACCCGCTGCTCCTCTCGGCAGTGTATTTCCATCAAGCTGCCTTTTCTGGTCCCCACTCTGTCTCTGGTAAGCCCTCTCACTCCCCACACCTCTGGCCTGTGCCCCAGTTCTTGTATGCATAAATAAATAAATCTTTAAGAAAGAAAGAAACTGGATTCGGCAGAGTTGCCAGATAAAATTCAGGATGCCTGATCGCTTTTGAATTTCAGACAAACAACAAATCATTTCTAGTACAAGGATATCCCAAATATTGTTTGGGAAAGGCTTTATACTGAAAAGGCAGTCACTGCTTATCTGAACTTCAGATTTAACTATGAAATATAATTTTAAAAAACGCATTCGTGTTTACCTGACATTTCAACTTACCTGGGCATTCTCAATTTTTGTTTGTTAAATCTGACAACTCCAGATTCAATGAGAGGGAGGAAGTGAAATGAATGGCAGAGGAGTAGTCAGACCCAGTTCTAATGTCAGATTTTACTACAGTCATTATCATAGTACATGATTAATAGCCACTTCAAGTACTCAACCCACAGTTGTTAAAACATATAGTATCTACAACTTTACTCCTTCTGATGTAAGAAAAAACCTTTTGCACAGAAGAAACCAGCCACGTGAGAAATTAGTGATTATAGTGAAGTAAAATTCACAGTGCTTAGGAGGTGAGGACTCCTCCAAATCATCAGTCTAGTCAGAAGTTTCGCAGTTCAGAAACTACATACACCAAGGGACTGTCACTGTTCCTGCCCCCTCCTTGCAGAGACCACCTCAGTTCATCGTGGGAGCCAGAGTTCTTGTCTCTACTCCCTACTGAGTCTTTGACCTGCTTGCTAGATGGCCTCTGAGCTAGTTGCTCATCAATTGGGTTTTCTCATCTGAAATCTGGGATGACAGCCCACATTATACAGCCCACAGAAATAGCTAAAGGAGTCATGTGGTTAGTTTTAAATTAATCAGGAAAATGCCTTGCACATTTGTGCAAACTGGACCCAATACAAAAAAAAAAAAAAGAAAAAGAAAAAGAATGAAAAAGAAAAGGTTCATCCTTTGTCTCCATAGATACCTACCTTGGAGCTTTCTTGGGGGGCTAGATGAGAATAACAGCATTTGGAGGTAGAATGGTACAATAACCCTGAACATACCACCATTTTGTGAGTTCTCTTTTTCTAAAGTCCTAACATCTTATAGGCCTTAAAATATGGAGGTGTTAACCCCAAAATGCTGGCCTAAATCCAATGGTTCCCAAGCCTGCACATTCTTCCATTCCTGCCATCATATCAGTAGGATTAGGAATTTCTCCTTTATTTCCTTCTCAAAAGCTCCTGCTATATGGAAGCAGCTGCAGTGTTTCTCATCATCTCTGGCTCCTAGGTGGTCTTCAGAGGGCTGGGAAAGTTTGCCTTCACTAGAAACTTTGGGTTTCAAACAAAACTTCCTGAAGGACAATCACTGAATTAATTTCCCAATCTAGTTGATGAAATGCTGACTCCTTGTAGCCTTGGGTCTAGGCTGCCTGACATGCTTTAAACCTCTTGTCACTCAACCACTTTCCTTTCTGATCAAATGCCCCCTCCAAATGCAACTCTAGGTCAATATAAAGAACAGAGTAGAGCAAAGAACAATTCTTACAAGATTTTAATCAACAAACAATCTAGTTGAGTCCTAATGGGTAGAACTCTAAATCGGCGTGTCATCTAAGGCTATGTGTCTTATTTCCCAACCATGTAGTTTGTTTACCTCTTGACTAGGTCTAAAATAAGCCCAGAAGAGCTTATCTGGCACTGTTTGCTCAAGAGTAAGAGAAAGAAAATAACTGAAAGTTCTATAAGATTCTCATTGAGTAACCATGTAATCTTATAGTCTTTTCCAAGCTCCCCATCTTTGTTCCCCAAAAAGCCAGCTAGACAACTTTGTAAAGACATACCTTTCCTAGAAGCCTATCACTTATTTGCAGCACAGAATACTGTTCTACTCTTTTTGCCTCATTCACTTCCTGGTAATTCTGCTATTTAATTGTATCACAGTTTCATAAGGAAGAAGCTAGAAGTTTAGCATAGCATACCATTTTCTATTCTGAATAACCCCATATATCCAGTTGACCCTCTGATTTCATTAGGAAATTAGGGAGACCTGATTTCATTAGGATTCAGGGGACCTATGTAAGCACTAAGTATGAGAAAATCCAAGTAAAGCTGAACTAGTTTTGATTTCTCCCCTTTCTAAAGAATTATTCGTAAAAGACTTGGATTCTGGCCTCAGAGTTTCTGTTTTCTCACAAACATCCAGGCTACTAAAAAATTCACAGATTGCCAGATGGTACAACAGCAGTTCTTTGCAAAGGATCTGAGCTTTCCAGTGAACAAAGGATGGGTACTCATGGGGACAAGTGGCAACATCAGCAAAAGCTTTGGAGTGGTGGGTGGACTGGGGGTAGAGTGCAGGGTGTGGAGAGGTGAGAAAAGGGGCCTTCCCCACCGGTGATGGGTATGTGACAGGGAATGTTTGACCCTCGGCCTCTGCTGGCGGTGGGAGGGTGCACGCCCAGAAGAAGTTGAAAGAAATGAAGTCAGAAACGAAGATGCTATTATGAAAGTAACATAACTTGAAGTCTCTGCCCATCTTCCCAATTCCTGCTAGTATAAGGTGATAGAAATAATGTCTAAATTTTGGCAAGTAAACTAATAAATTCCCAGAGACACAAAGAGGAAAGTCTTCGTAAAGAACAGTCACATTTTCCTATAGGGCCCACTCTCTCCATTCTCCATTTTCCAATTCTTTCTCAGCATTCTCACTCTGAACTATCAACTCAACCATACATTTTACTACTCAAACTCCTTTGATGGGGCCTCCCTGGTGGCGCAGCGGTTGAGCACTGGGCTGCAAAGCTGCCTGCAGCCTCTGCAGTGCCAGTTTGATCCCTGGCCGCCGGCGAGGGTCCTACATGGCGCACAGATCTCTCCTGCTGCTCCCGCTGCTTCCCTCAGCAGTGTACTTTGTCAGTCTGCCTGTTCTGCTCCCCGCTCTGGCTCTGGGGAATTCTCTCACCCTCCTGCACTTCTGACTGTACCCAGTGCTTGTATAAATAAATCTTTAAAAAAAAAAACAAACTCCTTTGATGTCTTCCCATTGCCAACAAAATAATGTTAAATATTTTTGTACAGGTTTAGAAAATTTTGCAAAATCTGAACCCAAATAATCTTTCTAACTGCTCTTCCTGTCCCCTTTCACACATATCCATGCTGGTCTAAAACTGTGAGTAAATACAAGAAGTTTGCTCCTTTCCATTTGCCTTTTCCTATACACTCTCCTCCTAATCCCTTCAGCTTCAACTGCATGCGTCCTGCCTACCTGAAAATCATTCCTCTACTTCAGATCCTCTATAATTTTTATCTCTGCCTCCTTTATGACACTTTTTACATTCTATGGTGTGTCCCAATTACTTCTCTGCCCCATGGTGTTTTCATCTAAACTATAAGCTCCTGATGGGGAAGCCTTGTGTCTATTCAATCTTACTATCCCTAAAGACACCTTGCAAAGTCTATGATATAATATTTACTGAATGCCTTGCAATGCTACATATCTGCTCTTGGCACTGTTTTGTACATATCTGCCACTGGAGGATAAGATTGCTAAGCAGTTGTCAAGTACATGTACTTACAGGAAAAGTGTTATATGTCGTGGCAAAGGACTCAATCATCCAAATTCTATGACAGCTGGCATTTAGGGATTAATCTGTCAACTAATATTTACTGCTGAGTATCTGTAGTACCTAAGCCACTGAACAGACACTGTGGGAGAAACTGGGAAAAAAATTGCTGCAACTTTTTATAAAGCATATATTCTGTCACGTACTCCACAGACAACTTATAAACATAAGTATATTTGATACATCTCAGTGGGAGAGGTAGTATTATTAATACCATCACATACTAATAAATATTAGAGATAAGACTTAAGTAACATATGGTGTCTGACAACCAAGAATAGCTGGAAAGTTATGGCAAGCCCAACTAGGTAAAAACACCACTCGCTCACGCTAACAAGAGCAAGCATAGGTGACCAGTGGCAAATGACAAGACTTTGCCTACAAGAATTAGTATGTTGGAGGAGGTAGACTCTGAACTAGGTCTTAAAAAAGGATAAGATTTAAATTGGCAGGGTGTTTGGGGTGAGTTTGAAGGTGGCAGAGAAATTTTGTGTGCAAAAGAAGAGAGGAGGAAGTATTTAAGGTGTATTTGATGAAACAACCATTTTGATTCTATTTTCAATGATGAAGAAAGGAATAAAGAGACTAGAAATCTGGGCCCTATCTAACATCTCTTATTTAGTCTTCAGAGCACTTTTCAGTTTGTAAATATATATTTCTTTGTGTGATTACTTAAGCTGTCAGATCCATGAGCGTAAGAACTATGCCTACTATTCCCTGGTGGTCTCTTGATGCCAGGAGTTCACAAATATTTGCTTAATAACTGAACAACAGAAAAAATTACTATATGAATGGATGATGGATTGAACCAATGATGAGATGACTAAGCCAGTTTATGTCAAATCCTAAAGCTCTGCCGGTCCAGAAAGATTGGTCAGTCAAGCAGAATATGTATAATTCTTACAAACTAACCCAACTACAGAAATGAACACCATCACTTTTCAGTACCACTTTTTTCATCATCAGGAGCAGAGTGACTTTTTCAAGAGAAATTTTCCTTTTTTACTTCTTGGCTCAGACTATCACCCAGAGAAGTGTTTCAATGCAAAGAGACATTTTTATCTGCAACAGCAAGTAGCAGAGTTCCTTTTCTTACTTGTCTCCTTAAAAATGGCCAAGAAACTAGCAAAGGTTTTACCAGAAGACATAAAAGAATGATGCATTCACTTTAGGTAGATGATCTGTTTCTTTGGGTTATTTTAGTGAGAAAATCTCAACCCTTCCTAAGGGAATGGAATTTTCACTAAAAAAAAAAAAAAAATAGCCTGGGGCCAGACTTTTGTAGGCTCTTCATAGCACTGGGCTCCCCTACACTGGTGATGGGGAGTCTGAACAGAGAAGGCACATATTAATAGCTCCTATAAATTATTAATGAGCAAGGAAGATGCATTAGCATGCCTGACACCCAAACCTGGGCCCTCAGTTAGAATCAGAGAATTTAGAGCTTTTAAAGGTCGTCACTAACCCAAGATACTTTATATTGCAGATAAGGAAACTAGGTCTCAGAGCGGCATGATCTCTAACATTAGACATCTAGCTAGGGAATTATCTGGATACCCAGAAGTGAGTATCCTGACTCTATATCAGGGCCATTTCTGCCACACTGTGCTGCCTCTTAGTCACACTAGGGATTGATATTCTACCAAATCTGCCACAGCTGAATGTGACTTGTGTACTTGCAGATAAATGGCACTTCAGGAGCCAACAATGTCCACCACTTCACACAGAACAGGTCCCCTCCCTAAGATTCCTATCAGTTCTTCCAGGCTATGCTCACCAGGTCTTCACATTCTTTAATAAATCCAAATTCTGGAGTTCTTCCCCTTCCTCTATGCCAAAATCTTTTTTCTGTAACTCTCACCCACAGAGGCACTCCAATTGTACTACTGAAGCAGGCTGTGACCTTGGCCAAGTTATCTGATTCCTTAAAACTAATGTTTTCCTCCATAAAATTGAGACTTTTCTCAACCACTGAAGATTAATTAAGCTGATTTAATTAACAAAAATTGCTTAGCACAATGCCCAGCACACAATAGTGCCAACTAAATGCTAGAGAAGTGTTGAATGTTGGTCTTATCCATCCTTCTCAGAGCCAGAATTGTTCGTTCAAGATGTGTCATTACTGACATATCTGGTTTATCCATTTCTGCGGAATATCCTGAAAGCTGTTCTGAGTGGCCTAGGATTGTAGGAATCTGCTAGACTTTGTGGATATAAATGGAATGAAAAGCCCAACTCCAACTGTTATCCAAATACCTCTTCTATGTCAAAAGGACCAGTGAGGTTAAAAGCAGACTCTACACCACAAATCAAGATAGATTAGTACGGAATTTGTTGGATGAATTCACAAAAAGAAAAACCCCATCATTCAGGATTAATGCAATACCTTCTGGCACATGTGGAAGGTGAGTAACAACTTTACTCCCCACAGTTATTCTGTGAAAGTTCCCATCACACAGATGACACTTTCCTGGAGTTAAGTGATACATCTGGGAGAGGAATAGCAAATACCGTGAGAAGGAAAGCGGATCCAAGCACATGCTCCAATGGAATGAGGTAGTCAGTGAGGTAGAGAGAAGCAAGAATAGGAGACATCAGATGGCAGTGGAAGCCAAACAAGAAGCCTGGGCCAAAGGCGAAAGCAGCCGGCAAAGAAGATGCCAGCAAGATGGCGGAAGGGGAAAACTCCATTAAAAAAAAAAATTGAGCCATACCCATTAGAATGGCAACTTTCCAAAAAAGAAGAAATAGCAAGTGTGTTGGTGCAGATGTAGAGAAATCGGAATCTTTGTGCACTGCTGCTGGGTATGTAAAATGGTGCAGCCACGGTGAATGTGGTATGACAGTTCCTCAAACTACTATATCATCCAGCAACTCCACTTCTGGGTATAGACACAAGAGAACTGAAAGCAAAGACGTGAAGAAATCTTTCTATACCATGTTGGTAGCAGCACTACTCACAATAGCCAAAAGATCAAAGCAACCCAAGTATCCCTTGACAAACAGCAGTAAATAAGTATGGTATTTGTGGGATATTATTCAACTTAAAGAAGGAAGAAAATACTAACACATGCAACCTAGAGGCACTTCAGGATCTTATGCTAAATAAAGTAAATCAGACATAAAAGTACAAGTGCAATATTATATAAGGCACCTAGAGTCACTAAACTCACAGAAACAGAAAATAGAATGGTGATTGCCAGGGTCTGGGGATGGGGGTGGGGTGGAACAGGAGTTGCTATTTAATGAGGACAGAGTTCCAGTTTTGCAAAATGAGAAGAGCTCTGTAGATGGCTGATGATTAACTTGTTCAACAAAATGAACAAGCTTATATGCTTAAAAATTATAAAGATGATAGCTTTTATGCTGTGTGTATCTTGCCACGGTTTAAAAAAAATTTTTTTTTAAGCAAAAGGGAGGATAATACCAGGAAAACCCCTCATGGACAACTAGCCATCAGTTATTTTTGAGTAAACCTTTTAAATGAGGGTCACTCTGTTATTTGTTTGGCTTCTTAAAAAAGAAAATAAACAAAAGCATATCAACATGTAAAATGGTTCTTCTGGGAATAGAGCTCAGAAATGAGAAGACCTAAGTCCCAAGACATGTAATTGCTGTGTTTTGCCAGAATATGTCTGTTTTGGTTATTTATAGTCCACGATAAGTGAAACCACCTAATATCTGCCTTTCACTTTTTGACTTATTTCACTTAGAACAATCAATTCAAAGTCCATTCAGTCTGTCCCAAAAGGCACTAGCTCATCTTTTTAAATAGCTAGTAGTATTCCATTGAGAATGTAGCCACTGTTTCTTCATCCAGCCTCTGTCATTGGGCACTTAGGTTCCATGACTTGGCGATTGTTACTAGTGCTACTGTGAACACAGGAGTACAGAAATCTTTTTCTATTACCGCTTACATGTTTTGAGTAAATACCTAGCAGAGGTGTCGCTGGACAAAAGACTGGGCTATTTAGCATGTGAGAAATAGTTTGGACCTGCCTCTTTAGTAGAAAATATTCTACCTGTGTGCACTGGGTCAGAAGCTGCCTATAAACATTCAAAAAGAAATTGTGCCCTGTCCATTCATCTGACTTTTTAAGGGGTCACAAGAACAGGAGCAGTAAGGAGTCTCTTTATTCTCCCACATCTTCCCAAAGACCACCAGATTATCCTGAGACCCAGAGATTCAGTAGCTATTCAGAGAAGCTTTCAAATAAAGAAGGGAGTCTTAAAAGAGCACAGCCTCTGAAAAGCAAGGTTGAATTAGAGCTTCCCTCTGAAACCACAAAATATAAATCAGTTTGGGCCTTTTTATTTCCACAAACAAGTCTTAATAGACAAGATTTAGGCTGAAGACCACAACAAGGATTATGCTTTTATTGCTGTTCTATCTTATTCTGTTCTTTTGTTTTTGTTTTTTCAGATAGGGACTTTGGAATTTTGCACTAAAAATTAATAAACCTACTCCCATCTGCACGCAGAAGGAAGGATCTTTTGGAAGCCCATGATTCAGCAGCTGTCTTGCTGGGCTATGTGCTGGCCTGGCTTTTTGGAGAGGGGCGTGTTGCTGGCCAAAAATTCACAAAAACAACTGAAAATCAAAACTAACTTTGTATCTACAGAGATCGTGACAGGGAGTAATTAGCAGGGGAAAAAGTCCCAGTCTGGGGCTAAGATTTAGGAAAAAGAGAAGTCCTGATGGGGGATGCCCCTTTGTAAAAACCAATGGTTTTCAATTAAAGGCCCACAAGGCAGTAAAAGCTATTTTTCATATTTCAAGCAGCCTATTGGAAACAGAATATCTGCCCAGGATGTGGTCACATGGGCTAAATGAAAAGTCAAGTTGTTTCATGTTTGAGCTGGAAGTTTATTAAGTCAGTGTGGTAACACTGGTCGTCTCATTGGGATCAAAAATTCTGGCCATTGATGAGATCAAGGGCACTTCTGGGATAAGATTGCCTTCCCGTTCTGTTATGTCTTTTGGTTAATAAAAATAGAATTACAGATGAATTATCACATATTAGTTACAGTTTGGCAGGCAAAATCTTGCAAAATCCTGAATTCACCAAGAAAAAAATAAAAGGGGTGCATGGCATTGAGAAGTTGGGGAGCCACCCTTGCGCATCCCTTTCCCCTCCTCCATTCAAGGTGCCTCGTTCTGAGGGAATACACAGGCTGCTGCAGAGCCAGAGTGGAACGTGCCTGTTGTGTGAGAAAACTCCAAGAGAGACGGTGTAAATTAACTGCATCTGGTTAGATCGAGTGAGGCGGGGGAGGAGATAATTAGTTGGCATTAGAGGAACAAGGGCAAAGAAGAGAGTTCTATATTTACTCAGAGGAAATCCAAAATAGACTACTTTGTACCCGTTTGGTGCTCGTGGGGGATTTTGACATCTCCAAGTCGGCAGACAGTGAACCCAGAGACCAGTCCCCTGGATCCATCCCCCTCCCAGAAATGAAACCTGACATCATCCCTTTCTATTTCCATAAATGAAGGTAATGAGGTAGTGAAGGTAAGCCCAAGAAGACATTCAGAAGCAATAAGACAAGGCTTAAGTGAGGGAATGATATCCCCAAACAAAAGCCCTGCAATGAATAAGTTGAACAAATGCATCTGTTTATAATAATGGTTCTCTTAAAACCTGATATCAGTCAATTTACAGTACCCTTTGGTATGTATGTTTCCATGTGTAGACACATAACATTTCGGAAGTAACACATATTTCAAGTGATGCAGAGACATCACGGGGCTGTTTTATTGTGCACAGGATAGTAAAAATAAATGCCACAGTCACATAAAAGCTCCATAATATGCAGCCAAGATCCAATTTCCACCTTCTCCAAAGAATCTAAGGCATTTCAGCACAAACAGGGAGGCATCTAATAGGAAAATCTTTCTTTCTCCATAGAGGAAGACTACTTTCCTCAGTAGCATATGTATTACATAGGAAGAAAGCGTGAAACATCCTGCTTTATCTGTGAGTGCAAGTTATATGCAGTTTTTTTCAAGTAAGAACTGCTTCTGGGTACAGAGCCATTATCATGTAAGGGGCAGGTTAGCAGTCACAGGTTTGCAAATATTTCCAAAGGTGGTTTATGGGGTGTTTATTACAAGAAAAGATGTAACCATCATGTGGTTAGAGGTACCTTCATAAAAGAGAAACTGAAGTTAGTAAAAAAGGTTAGAGGAAGATAGTGAGCTCAGTCTTCACACTGGAAAGGACTGAATCTGCCTCTAGGCTGCTCTCCTATGTTTCAAATCCCTCCCACACCCTCCAAGTCCAGGAGGGCATTTTGGGAAGTTGAGGAACGATGTGATGTGCAATCAGCACATCCAGCTCATGTAAGTTAGGAGGGGGAAGGAAAGAAGTGGAACATGAACCTAGAAGCAGGGACAAGCTCAGCTCCAGCAGCTGCACCACCATGACAAGTCTCTTCACCATTCCCAGGATCAGCCCTCCTATCAAATGAGAAAGACAGCAGACCTCAAAGAGTTCTTGCCACTCTTTCATTTTAAACATCTACGCACTTTCAGAAAAGCCAAAGAAATTCCGAAGAACTCCCTAAAATGGGTCTCACCGAATTCCTAAGATGACAAAGTCACCACACACATTCAGCAAACATTTTATATTTTGTTATCATGCTCTTCCAAGCATTTTGGAGAAGACTGCATAGTCACCATGGATATCTGAGGAGCTTTCTGAAACCCGCAGCTGCAGCAGGCAACATCCTCCAATCCACCAGTACACCATGGAAGAACAGAGATGTTGAGTGCTTTGTTCAAGGTCAGAAGCTAAAACAGGATTGGAATTCCAGCCTCCTCATTCCTAGGGCTATGCTATACTTTCCACGAAGAAACCAAGCTGGCTTTCTGGGAAGAATGCCAGAGGTTCCATTCTCCCAACTGAGAATTCATTGGAATATTGGAATAACAACTTTGGAGACTGTGGTCTCTCCGATCCATTTCAGGACCTGACTAGAAACGTGAAAACCCAAGGAAAGGAGCAACAGGGAATTATTCCGTTTTTTAACGAAAGAGAAAAAATTAGGGGTGGGAATTTGGGATTTCTTAAAAATTACATGATTGCTGGAAGTTAATTTGGTATTTCTTCATTGGTTTGTAAGTTCTGTTTCCAATCACAAAAACAGACAGCTGAGAATGCCTAAATCACATTTCAATGAATTAGCATCATGTCCCAAAGAATCTTTCCCACTCTGAATATAACAGAGAACCCAGAATGTAGTCCTCTGTGGTAGAAAGGAATCTCCCTCCATGCAACAGAGAGCTTGGCTTCACCCCCTAAACCGTCATGTAAATTGATAGTCTTCAACTCCAACAGCAGTCACTAAAAATGATAAAGGGATTGCTGCTTAACTTGGGGTACCCTTTCTGTTGCATCACTGATTAAGGCCCGACCCTCCAGATGGGAAAGATGGTATCTTTTACTATCCACACAGCCCTTACCAGGCTGAGGTCAACACACCTGGAAATGAATCCTGTCATAATTTAGAGACGCAGCCTCAAAAAGGGAGACTCTAACTTCTTTCAAGGGGACTGAACAAGAAAATGCAAGCTGGACTAGCTTGATGATAAGACACGGTCAACCAAGTAGCCAAACCCAAGCCATTACCACTCAGGGTTGAATTTCATCAAGGAAAGAAACCAAACCATGTTTTCAAAATCAATTTTCCCCCTACCTGTCGATGATGACAGGGTCTGAAGGAGTCTCATTTCGGTTTCCACAACTTTTCTTTTCGCAACATCGACTGTAGATTGGGAAGGAAGGAAAAGAATAACAGAAATTTGTTAAAAATCAAGCTAGTACAATGCGCATGACAAATGTAAGAATGTTCATTAAAAAAGAAATATTCTGTAGGTAGCCTCTCAACTAGCAGCTGTTCAAGAACAGAATTTAGAGTCATATTTAAGAACAATACTGAACTTGAAGTTGAGCAATACTCATTCAAATTCTCACTCTGTGACTTTTAACCTGGATAATTCTCAGGAAATCACATATTTTTTTATCAGAACCACAGACAGTTGAATTTTAAGATCTATAATTTCACTTTAGCCCCTATTGCTTGATTTTATGAGTGTATATTTTAGGTCTTTATGCCTCAATAAATATTTGAAGAAAGAAGGAGAAGGAACATGTATAAAATAGACCCCCAGGTAACTCCCTGGATTAGTATAAACCTTATTTACATAACACTTATTTTCCAGAAAGTTCAATGCAATTTATAAACATTCATTCATTCATTTCCATCATTTTCTAAAGATGGAGGACAAAGAAAAGAACTATGATGCACATTGTATTATATGAATAGGAAGGAATGAGTTAGGGAGCTGTCAACCATATCACCAATCATTTTCACCAAGTCCAGAACAGAAAGGGGACCCAACATGGGAGCCCCAGTCTTGAATGTCTGCTTCCCAAGATCACCATGCAGCAAAGTGCTGGGTACTTAGTAGGTGCTCCAAATATGCTTGTGGAATTGACTGAGAGGAAGAGAAAAAGGAGAGCCCTAGAAAAATAACAAAAGAAAGGAAGGATGCAGAAGGACCTAAGCAGAGTGCAAAACATTCCAATATGAAGGTGGTTGAGTGGCGCAAACCTCCAGTTACAATTCCGAGGGACGTAATATACAGCATGATGATTATAGTTGACACTGTCCCGTATGTAGGAAAGTTAACAGAAGTGTAGGTCGCAAGGGTCCTTATCATCATAAGGGAACAAATTACTTGTGTTTTCTTTTTCCTTTATCTTTTGAGATAATGGCTGCTAACTAATTATTATGGTAATCATTTCATAAAATACGTAAATCAAGTTATTATGCCATGCACCTTATATTTGTACATTGATGTCTGACAACTCTATTGAAATAAGTAGGGATAAGTTATATACCAAAAAAAAAAAAGTAAGTAGACTCTAAGTAATCAAAATGTATGAATTAAATAAAAAACACTCCAATCCAAAGGTACCTTATGAAATATGTACATGAATGTGAAAAGGACAAAGGAAGCTCAGGGGCTAGGAAGTACCAGCAGGCACCTCCCTTGTTGCCCGCCTGCCTGTCTGTCAGGACAAGGAATACCTCTGAGCTGGGTGAAAGAAAATGGTCCACAAAAATCTAACTGATTGAGAATATAGCCTTGATCTGGCATATAGGAAAAATATTATCATCCACACTGGCTGGGAAATATCTCTTATAAATGTCAGCAATAAACAAATTATATGTAAGCATAGTCTTTCCCCTGATAGATTCTCTATAGTCAGATCAATCCAGCACAACAGAAAGATCACTAGAGGGGGAACCAGGCCTTTAACATCTGACCCACCACTCTCACTAACTAGCAGTATGAATGTCCTCAGATCTCTTTAACCCCTGGGCTTTGCCTTCCTTGTATATAAAATGCAAATGCAGCTCTAGATCATCTCTAGACTTCTTCTAGGTTAAGAAGTACATGGGACTGGGCCTCCCTGGTGGCGCAGGGGGTTAAGACACAACCTACCTATCTGCAGCCACTGCAGTACAAGTTCAATCCCTGACCAGGAAGCTACCCACATGGTGCAACAGACCTCCCCTGACAGGTCCGCTGCTCCCCTCAGGAGTGTACTTCAGTCAATCTGCCTGTTCTGTCTCTGGTGAATCCTCACACCTACCCCCTCTCACCTCCCCCACTTACCTCTTTAAAAAAAAAAAGAAAGAAAGAAAGAAAGAAATACATGGGATTATGAGGTTCCCTAAGCACCATTTAAAAGTAATGACAGGGTAAGTAAAAGAGGAGCCATGTGACAAGACAGGCCCAAAGGCCTGACATCCACCAGTCATAGGTTTCTTTTATGGTTCTCTGCTGTCCACTTGCCCTCTGCTCAACCACAGAATCACAAACAAATATTATTGAAAACTTTTAAAATCTTCATCTCTCACTCAGTGAGCAATTCTACCATTCTCAAAAAGTAAAATTTACTTGAGAGCAGCTGAAGAATTTTCACGAGATGGGTGCAATGAGGTTTTAAGAAATGTAATCAAATTAGTAGGAAGCAAAAGGAAAATTGTCTCAATTTTTTAACACCCAAGTTTGCTACTGGGAATTTCTGAAATAATATTTTGCCTTTGAAATTATATTAGGTCTTAACTTTTAAAATTTCTATCCATCCCAAGATTAACACCAATAAAAATGCTGGCCAGCTGCTCTCCCACCTTTTCTAAAGCACTTGTCTCTCTTCCCAACTCTCTATCCCCACCCACTTCATCTCCACCTCTCCTGTTTCTATTGCTTACTTGGGCAGAATACCTCTGCAGGTCAAGCAAGGCTTTTTTCTTAGCAACACAATTACAAAAACCCCATACATGCTAGTTACCCAAAGGCCTTCAAACTCCACTCTCCTAGACATCACCAGCATGTCAACCTAACCCCAAATATGTGCAATGTTGGGTACAATTCAATTACAAGAGCACACACTGTCAGGCAGTGCCAATCTGTTTGGTTTGAGTAGGAATAATTTTGAAGAGACTGAGTAAGTTTGCAAAATTGCTTAGCTGAATTCAGCTGCTTTCCACAGGGATTTTCTCTGGAGGAAAAGAAAAACAGATAAAAATGTAAGCCTGGTGCCAGCACAATACAACGTGGGGAATCGACTCAGGGAAGGAAATGTTATTCAAGGAAAAATGCAGAGAAGCTAGGGCCCAATCTTCCATTGTTTGACAGCAGCTTGCTTAAGCATAATCTCTAATGTAGATGTTCAGTGCAGAAAAGATGTAAGTATAGAAATAACTGGACTTGGGGCCTCCCTGGTGGCCTAGGGATTAAGCCTTAGCACTATCACTGCTGCAGCCTGAGTTCAATCCCAGGCCAGCGAGCTCACCCACATGGTGCAGCAGACCTCTCCTGTTTGGTGGGCTGCTCCCCTCAGCAGTATATTTCAGTGGATATGCCTGTTCTGCTTCCCATTCTGTCTCTGGTGATCTTCTCACTACCCCCACCACACCTTTGGCCTCCAACCCAGTTTGTCTATGAAAAAATAAATAGTTTTTTTTTAAAAGAAATAACTGGACTTGGGCCTCCCCGGTGGCGCAGCGGTTGAGCGCTGGGTTGTGAAGCTGCCCGCAGACTCTGCTGCACAGGTTCGATCCCTGGCTCCTCCCCGGCCACCGGAGGAGGGTCCCACATGGCGCGCAGACCTCTCCTGCCGCCCACTGCTCCCCTCAGCAGTGTACTTCGGTCCTTCTGCCTGCTCTGCTCCCCGCTCTGGCTCTGGTGAATTCTCTCACCCTCCGGTGCTTCTGACTGTACCCAGTGCATGTATAAAACAAACAAACAAACAAACAAATAAATAAATAAAACATGCCTCTATTAAAAAAAAAATAAAAAAAAAAAAGAAATAACTGGACTTGGTGGTTTTGCCCTATTTGAGCCCTTCTAAAAATTTCTCTGAGTCAAAGCTAATTCTTTTTTTCTTTCTTCCTTCAAAAAGTCTTATCAAGTTGTCCTAGTTAGTATTTATTGGATTCATAAATAGCGCTCAGTCCTCATGCCAGCAATATTAACATAAGCAACGGGAAGTGGAAAGGGGAAGACATTCATGAACCCAGCTGCCAAACCATCACTCTGGAGTCAGGTATGTGGATAAATGACGCAAAGAAACTGGGTCCCTGAATTATTCAGACAGCAGACTCCTCTCTCCCCTTTGCTGTGTGGACAAAGCCTGAGTAACCAACTTCAGGTTCAACTAGTCTAGTTAAAAGATTTGTTCGGGTCACTTTCCAATGAACAATTCTGAAGTTTTTGACAAGTGTTTTTACAAGGGAATAGGACTTCCAATTAGGAAATTAAACAAAGAGAAGAGGAAATGGAAGTTGGTACTGGTTAGCACTGTATTCTTAGCTCCCACAGAGAGACTCAGAGGTGCCTTTTTACCTAATGAATGAAAATGAAAGCTCTTCCTCTGCTCCTGTTTGGCTTAGTTAGGTCTGTTTTTTTTTTGTACCTAATTTTTAGAGAAACTTTTGCCTCAATTTGCATACTGTTCTCTTGTGCCCTCCACATCTCCACACGGAGCCTTTGGAGAGGGAAACAGAGGAAATATGACAAATTTTATCCCAATCCTGAATCTTACCTGCATTTTTCAGAAAAAGAGAGAGAGAGAGAAAGGTGTAAGAGGTGACTGGAGAAGAGAAAAAAACACAGCCCAGGTCTGGGTTGTCCAGTCAGCCCAGCTCCTGCTCAACACAGAAAATGTGCCCTTTCCCCTCCAAAATCGGTATTAAAATTCAACCCTCAACTTTCAAAAATCTGTCTCTAATTTCAAACTCAAATAAGCGCACAGCATGGTGGCTTTTGTTTTGTTTTCTTCTCCCCAACTCCTCCCTGCGATTGCATAACAAAAGTGTCTAAATTCACACCATCTGGCCGATAAAGACACTGGCCCCACTGGCCGGCTGGCCCATCTGATTAGGGCCCTGTCTAGCCTGCGCCTTGTGGCGAGAAGTCACAGCTGTGGGGTTTGCTCACGCTCAATACAACTCTGTTATTAGCCAGCTGTAGGCCTTGAGACGACTTCTGTTCAAATTATAATATCTTTTAACCCTCTGAGCATTGAGGGCACAGAGGTGACTGGCAGCGACATAACAACTAGATTTCTCCTTGCTAATAACTGGCAAAATGAACTAAAGCAGGCAAGAAGCAGAGACAACCTGGGAATGGAGAAAAAGTTATTCCTGAAGAGATTTATTTTGTCGCACCCCCCCCCTCCAAGCTAAATACCAATTTATGAGCTTTTCACTAAGGATTACAGAACATAAACCCATTCAAGGAAATTCCCAGGTATGCCCAAGAACACCAAGCAAGTGACTCTAAATACTGTGTGTGCAATAACCATTGAGAATCAGGGCAACTGATCATCTTTCAATTACTGACTGTTATAACTGGCTCTGAAAATGTGGGAGAAGGAACTTTTATCCCTTACTAGGGAAATCAAGCAGCTCTGACTGACAGATTGAATGAGAACTTCCCTTTTAGGTACAGCCAATATTTGCCATCACCCCAGTTCATCTCCCCAAACACACACAAACACACACACACACACATACACCCCAGACACAGTACCCAGCCAATGGATCATTTATTTACCCACAATTAATATTTACTTTAAATCCTAGTTTGGGAAGAAAAAATAGCAGAGCATCATCCTAAATCTCAAATGCAGAGAAGTTACAGAACATTAAATTTTTATATTGTGTTACTAATACAGACTAAACTAGAGGCTTTAAAAATTGATGCCGCTACTTAAACAGCATAAAATGAGGAGGATTTGATTGGGCTTAAAAATAAAAATGTCAACCTTAACTACAGCTGGATGGGGTGTAGGAGTATTATTTACAGAGATAGGAATAATTTGTTAGACAATGGGCCAGATTTTTGGTTTTCTTTTCAGAAGATAATCTCTCTAAACCAAGATATTTAAAAGTATAAAGAGGAATAAAAATCCACCCTCCTATTAGCCAACCAAATCAAAGTGCCTGGCTATTTAACCTGGGTAGAACATGCAAGTTCATCTTGGAATTGCATTTTCTTTCTGAAGGGCTCTGTCAGGGGCCGTGGATTAATGAAGTAGCTATTTCACTCACCACATCGCAGAGCGCCTCGCTGGGCTACTCCAGCTCGGCCCAGGAAGCCTCGGGTCCCCTAGCTGAGGCCACTGGCAGAGTTGAACTTTGCATTTGGCAAAGTTTGTTTTTCTAATACTTGGTCAAAACCAAAATAAACACGCCTGATTGTTATGGTTTCTTCTCTACTGGGGAGCGGAGGGGAGGGTTAGACCCTGAGGCCGGGAGCTGCCCAAAAAATAGTCTAAACTAAATCAGATGCCCAGCTACCCAATACTAGCAAGTCCGAGGTTGGAGAACGGTCACAAAAGCAATAACAGAGTGAGGAAGAATTGAGATTTTGTTCCAATCATAGATCTTGGAGGAAGAAAAATGAGTATGGGATAAATACTTAAATTTTTATAGTAAAATAACACTCTTTGCCCGGAGTTTCCTTTATATATACTGAGATGTAGTAGGATCCCCAATGTTAAGTCGGGTCCCCAATGCTAAGTCCTCAGCACGTACTAGACACTCAATAAACATTCACTGAAAGAATAAATAAGTATGTGGATGAAGTTCTTCCATTTTTTTAAAAAAAATTTTTCTTAGTCAGCATAAGAAATAATTCAAAATACAATGGATTGATGGGGGGCGGAGGCAGACGTGGAAAGGTGTAGAAATTCCACTGCGCCTCTGACAACTTGCTTATCCGAATTCCCTGTTGGTCCAGACCCTCTCAGGTCTTCCTGAGGGGGGTCCTCAGCTGGCCCTTCTCACTGCTGCTAGTGAAATGGACTGATACATCCATCCGCTGTTCCTCCTGACCTAAGAAACTGACCTAAGAAACTTTCCTAATCCAAGAGCCTTAGGAGAAGTAACTCCCTGGAGAAAGCGCTCGGGTCACTGACAGGTGCCTGAGCTTTGGCAGGTGAGGGGGTAGATCGCCCACAAACAGGACGCTCAACCCACGGCTGCCCCTCACCCGGACTGCAGTCCACCGGTGCTTTGATTCCGCAACTCCACAAGTGACCCCTCCAGGAAACAGAGCCAGACGGACGGGACCCGAGCAGTGCGAGCCTCTCCGCACAGCCGACACCAGTTCGCGGAAAGTCCGGCATCCCAAACCCGTACCCAGCCCTTAGCTGGCTGCCGCCTACCGCTGGGCAGCTGAGACTTTCCACGTGGCGGGGAAACTCCTCAGACGCCAGGGGGTGGCATCCTGAGTGGAGTTCCTTTTCAGTCCTAACCGACATGCTCTAAAAAACTTTCCTTTAAGGAGTTCTAGTGAACTTGCCCCGGCCGCGTGCTCCCGACAGACCTCTCTCCTGCGCCCCCTCCCTCCTGTGAGTGGGTGCCCGGGGATGGACACCCGCGAGCTCGCCGGCGCGGATCAGCTGCCCAGCTTGTCGGCAAAGCCCGCAACGCAATGCGCTCTTACCTGCACATCACTTCGTGTGTCAGGAGAACTCGGCACATTTCTGGATTCTTATTTTGTCCCTCATAAGCTATGGGCTGCAAGGAGATGGGAGCAGGAAGGGGAGGCGTGGAGGGACAAAGAAAAGGGGACTTTAAATCCAGCACAGAACCATGTTTCCCTCTCACTCCCACTATTTCTGTCCCAGCTCCCGCTGGCAGCCCAGAACCTAAGTTGTGGCCTGGTTAAGTCCAGCGAAATAACAACAGAGGTTTTCTCGGGTGAGGACATACTTCTTGCAGAGGAGAATATTTGGGGAAACTGAATGTCCCACAATCGCTTCCTCTCCTTATACCTTTGCTCACCTAACCCAACATCTCCACCCCTTCCCCGTCCCCCCAACCAGAAAGAAACGAGACACCTGGGTAGAGGGAGAAAGGGTATTTTTTCCCCCCGAATGGATAAGGTGCGAATTGATGGGGGAGCAGGTGAAGTCTGACCCAGGAGATTGCGTTGGGTGGGGTAGGTCAAGGACAGGCAGAGGATGGAGAGAGAGAAGCAGCCCCAAGGAGGAGTCGTCGAGGGGCCCACCCGGCTCACCTGCTTGGTGACCGAGTCAATAAGTCTGACATACAGGTCCTGCTCGGTGCGGACACCTGCGGGGTAGGGAAATGGAGACGAGTCAAGGGTCGCGGAGCCCGCAACCCCAGGCACCCCAAAACCGTCTCCCCCGCGCGGCGCGGAGACCTGGGCAGCGGCTCCAGGCTGCGGCGCGCAAGCTGAGCTGTCTCGGCGGGGGTGGGGGGTGGGGAGTTAGACTACCTAGAGCCCCCCGCCCCCGCCGCCCTGCCCGCGCCTCCCAAAAGTCAGCTCCCCGCTCCCTTGCCCCCAAACTACAGCGCCCAGGTCCACTGCCTTCCTGGAAAGCGCAAGGTGCCGGCGAGGCGCGGCCCGGCTGCCAAGCGCCCGCCCAGTCCTCGCAGCGCTCACCGTTGCTGTAGAGAAGCTGCAACTTGTAGTGGGTGCCGTTGTTGGTCTTCTCGTTGCCTTGTTCCTGAAAAGACAGGCCGCCTTTGAGTTGCTTGTTTACAAACACCCAAAACGATGGCAAGAAGAGAGCGCGCTTCCCTCCCGCGCTCCCAGAAGCCTTTCTCTGGCTCACCCCGCGGCTTTGAACAGACCTCGGCCCAGCCCCCCAGGGTCTAAGGCAGGAACGTCTGGCGCTGGCCGGCCTCCGACACTTGCCAGGCTCGAGGTCGCTTGACTTGCTCCATCCCTCTGCCCTCCCGCTTTAAAATGCCCGCAGAACGCAGCTCTCCCGCCGCACTAGCAGACACCGCGCCACCACTGCCCTTAAGCCGGCCCCACCCAAGACCGCCACGGCTCTGTCCTCCCTCAGGAAGCTGCCAGGCTTCTCTTGGCAGAAAGGTAAGGGGTCCTGTCTATTGGCAGGACAATATTCCAGCCTCTCGCGCCAGGACCGGGGCCTCCGGGGCCACCGAGTTCACCGAGTTCGAGGCCCAGGTGGAAGAGGAACTCGGGGAAGCGCAGCTCTAAAGTTTGCATTGTAAAGCTGAGAAGACAGACCCTGGGCGGGCGAGAGACTCTCCCTCCCTAGCTTCTTTTGATATCAAACCTCGCCCCGAGCCCGGGCCTGGGTTGCAGAGAGAAGGCTCAGTCGGGAAAGCGCGGCTAAGGCTGGGCTGTGCGTTTCCGTTCTGGGCCATTTCACCCACCCACCGGCGCTGGAAGGTGCAAAATCATTATCATTTTTTAAATGACTGCCCCGGAGAAGGACAGCGGCGGCTTTGGTTATAGTTTTAAACTATGCTCCAGTGGAAAGGGTATTCGCCCCGAGCGCAGTCCAAGACTCAGAGGCTCCCAGCACAGAGCCCCGAGCGCTCCTGCCGCGGGTGGTGCGCGAGTGGCGACTGGAGGAGGTGCGGGGAAATCGATTGATTTAGAGGTTGAGGTGAGAAGCCTCGATTTATCATCCCTGATGATGTGAGGGGAAATGTGTTGCGAGTGACAGATGGAATCTTTAGTGTTTTGCAAGGAGGTAGTTATTAGACCGCCAGGGGAACAGAGGGACTCCACTTACTTTGTCGTTTTCCACAAAGTCTACGAAGGCTGTGCGCTCAATCTCCACCGGCTGCCCCTGCCTGTCATAGAGCGCCAGCACGAAGTGAAAGAAGTTGGATTTCCTCAAGTTGGAGGGAGGCTGCTTCTCAAAGTGGGCCCGAGAGAGAGCGACTCCGCTGCATAAGAAGAGACACGAGGTCACCAGGCACAGGGTTAAGAGAGAAAGACACCTTGTTACCAACGCACCGGACACTGCAGGGGGTCAAGGGCGCAGGTTCAGAGTCCTGCACTCCATCCCACCTATCTCAGTTCAGATTGAGAAGCCCGGACTCCTTGCAGTAGTTGCAGTGGCCTCGGGTGGCAGGTGGCAAGCACAACACCCCCAGCTGCTACTGTCCCTGCAGTCCAGTGTCTGGACATCCCAGCACCAAGAAGCTCACTGTCTGGCCTTTAGTGAAGACTTGAAGGATCCTGACCACAGATGGAGGCCCTGAGCCATTCCCCCAAAGAGCAGCCCAAGTATTATCAGCCCTGTCACCCCTATGATCTCCCTCAAGTGGCACCAGTAACTGGGTCAGGACTTAGACCTGAAATCCAGGGTTAGGACAAAAAGTGCCTAGTTGTTTTATAAGAGGTGACCTTTTTACTTCATCACCATTGAGTTGCCTGTCTGGAGCTAGTGCCCACAATGCCACCCATGCTAACTCAGAAAGGCCAGGGTAAGAATCCCCTGGGGGCAGGATGGAAGACTAGAACCCAAGTCTCTGTCCTACTGGAAGAGGCCTCACCCCGATTCCCTGCTCTCCCCAAAAGTTGCACCTGGGACAGTGGAAGAGAGGAATCCCCGCCACCAGTAATGGAAGTAGGAGTGACACTGGGAACCCCAGTTGAGCCTGGAGAAGCTAAAATGTTATTAAGAGGCTGAGTGAGTCCTTGCCTGGGGCTAAAGGGATCCCCACTCGGATTGTAGCTCCAGGCAGTACCAGCCAAACCCGCTGACCACCAAACCCGTGTTGGAGGCCCTGGGAGATGCAGTCAAGCATAGTGAGCGTGTGCACACACCTCCCCGCCAACCTGTCGGGGCCAGAGACAAACTGGTCGTCAGATCACATTTAACAGGAGACTCAGGGGCCCAGGCCAGCGCACAGATGGCTGGAGCTGCCCTGTGGCGCGGGGGTCTCCTGGCCTCCTGTCCAGCGCGCGAGCACTTTTACTCATTTGAAGAGTGTTAAATATTAGTTACACTCCCCCACTCGAGCGGCCAGCTCCAACTTTAATTATTGATCCGCGGAAAAGGAGGGAGGTGTCTTTAAGTTGCTCGGTTAAGGAAATGCGCCCCGGCGCCCGCCCTACGGTACTGCCTGATTTCCCTCCGCCCGCAACCCAGCGAGTCCCCGGACGGCAGCGAAAAGCCTCGATCCGGGTTTGCCGGAGGGTGCGGTGCGCCCTGGGTTTGGGCCGGCGGGTGGGAGCCGCAACCTGACCTGGTTCCCAGAGCCGCGCGACTTTTGCTTCCTTCCCTCCAAAGGTGGCGACTGGTTCGTTCTATCCGGGACACCTGGATACGAATTCTGACTGGGGAAGGAAGAACTTCTCCGCCTGGTGTCCGGACTTAGAGGGGGGTGACCAGCAGGACGGATGGGGTGACTGGGGTTGTGGGAAGAAGTTAGTGAGCTCTTTGGGGGGGACAGGAGCTGCCTTTCGGCAAACAAGGACATGACACCACAAATCCCAGCTCAGCAGTGGTGGTGAGAGAGGGGACCAGAATGTCCTCGCAGGGTGGCACCTTGAATAAGGCATTTCCTATCTCAGCTCACCGACGCTAAGAACAAACTCAACTTTGGAGACCTGCAAAACTCGAGTTTGCCCATCCCTGCCTTTCGGCGCGCCTCCTTCCCGCGCCTTCTTCTGCGGCTTATTCTACTGTTATTCCTTCCTCTTCCCTTTCTCACCCCCTCCTCCAAGCGTCTGGACCACTGTTTTATCTCTGGCCGGAACCCTCCAGCCTGTCTCCTCCTCCCAAAGCTCCGGGCCGCGTTGCCTTCCCAAGCCGCGCTGCGGCCTCTCCATTGACTCCAGCCGCCGCCGCCATCCAGCCGCCGGGCTCCCGGCCTCCAGGAATCTTCCAGCAAGATGCTGGAGCAGAGGCTCTCGGAAGCCGCGTGGCGAAGCCAGGGAGTCGGCGGCTCTCCGCGCGGCTGCGGCTGCCAGCCCTGGTCCTCGCGCTGCGCTCTCAGCCCGGCCCGCCGCGCAGGGCTAGGGGCTGAGCGGGTAGGCGTCGGATGCTGCTTGTAATTTTCCCTCCCAACGAGTTGTCTATAGGGGGCAAACCCAGGCAGTTAAAAAACTCGAGCGCTTGCTGCGGGGTAAGTGCTCCCTGACTGCAGCGACTTGCCTGCCCGAGGGCGAGCCCCAGCGCGCTGCGCCAGAGCGACAGATGGGGGGAGAGCGAGGGCCAGGGGAGGGGGGAACAGGGAGAGGCAGAGAGATCTGGGGACCGAAAGGGAGAGACTTTGCGAGCATAATGATCGCGCAGTCGAGTCCTTACCTCTGCGCCGCGACATTAGCGTCCACTACGCCGACATTCCGGACCCAGGACCTGACCGAATCCATCTCGGCGCCCAGCGATTTCTCTTTCAGAGTTGGTCCTCTTCCTAACGTATCTTGAATCCCAAACATTTAAAAAGTCTGCTCTACGGTCGCTTTAAAAATAAGAGTTACAACACAGTCCTCACTGTCCCCAAGGCTGTCACCAAAGCGTCTCCTCCAAAACAATCCAAGGGATCAAGTGCCGAAGTTTGAGCCTCTCTTAGAAAAAGGGGGGGGGGTGAAGAGAGAAAAATAACGGTCCTTTGCTTCTGGTCAAGACAGTCGGATGCAAAGTTTGGGTTTTATCCTCCGCAAGTTCAAATCTGCCCCCCCAGGCCCTCTGCCCTAGGTCGCTCGCATCCTTCCAGCGGCAGCGCAGCCTCCGGAAAGTGCACACAATTTAGAAGCATCACCTGTTCTGGGAGAAACAGGAGGAGATTGATGACTACCTAATCTCGCTCCTTCCTCCTGGTCCCCCCGCCCTGCTCCTCCCCACCGCTCCAATTTAGAAAAAAAAAAAAAAATCCCCAGCAGGATCAGTTGTAAAAGGAAGGGGAAGACCCAGCGCCGAGAGGAGGCGGTGGCTGCAAGCGCCGCGGAGCCGGGCTGCAGCAGCGCGCGGGCCCCATGAATGGGTTACTACGGCCCGGGCCTGCGGAGGCGGAGCCGCGGCCCGATAAGGAGCCTCATTTGCATGGACGCTCGGGATTGGCCGGCGCCGAGCCGGCCCGGCCGCCGTCCCCCCGCGGCGCGCGGCGCGCTGGAGGTGGCTGAGAGTCCGCGAGGTGAAAGGGGACGAAGCCACGGGCGCTGCGCCCTTGCTGCCCCCACCCCCGCGTGCGTGCACGGGATGGGGGGCCCCCAGATCACCCCTGCAGCGGGGTAGCCCGGCCCTGCGGAGGAGACGCGCGCGCTCAGTCTAGCTGAGCGAGCAGGAAGCCTCCATGCATCTTGCTCCTGGAGGTAGATTTTTGCAGCTTGCCAGGAGACAATTTCCTTGCCCGGGCTTGGAGCTGCACGTTTGTGCAGAAGAGGAGCGTGTGATCACATGCACTTCATGTTTTGTGCAAACGTTCCCCAGAGCAACCCAGTCCCCTGAAAGGCTCTCCCCTAGTCTCCTGGAGTTACGTGGTGACACTCATATTTGGTGTGCGGTTTGCAAGTTGTTGAGAGAGGTGAATGTATGAATGAAAGCAGGGGAGGGGTGAGGGTGGAGATGAACAAGGCTCAAGTGCTGTTCAAATAAATAGTGTCGGGGAAAACGGTCGAGAAGCTAAGGAAAATACCCCCAGGCGGACGCGAGCGGGTGTCGCACCAGTGCGGATGAGAGGTTGCTGACAGATCGTGGCAGGCTGGGGGCGAGAGCTGCCCGGTGAAGTCCCAGGGGTCCATTCCTCTTTTTCCTTCCCCACCAGCCCGGGTTCGCCAAGCCCGGGGTAGCGCGCAGGGAGCCGGGGGGTGCAGGGATGGACAGCGGGAAGTCGCGCAAACTTTGCCCACCGAGCGCGATCGCCGCTGGGCTGGCGGAGGCTGGTGTCCGGGAGGCGTCTGCAGCTCCCCCAAACAGCTGAAACGCTAGACGGCTTTTAAACTACGCCGGGCAGCTCGCGGTGCCTATTAAAAATCCTCCTGGCTGGGTGTTATTTTCTTGCTTCTTCCTTTGTATTCTGATCTGTGCATAGATCTGCTGCTGAAATCTAGAACACCAGCGCGAAAACAGATTTGAAGACAATGAATGCAAATCTGTGCTCAAAGACCATCTGCCATGGAGACAATCAGCTGTTCCACAGTTCCAACGACTGAGCCCGAGCCACTCGGCCTCATTACGCAGAGGGCCTTGGCGAAAGCCTGGATTACATTTAGGAGATTCCTTGCTCCCCTCCCCCACCACCACCAAAAAAAAAAAAAAAATCTTAGGACTCAAATTTGAACATGATCTGATTCCCGACCATGTCCCATAGGTGTAGTTGAGCGCTCAGGAATGAACTGCGAGAGTTTGCCGCTAGAGGACACAGCGCCTTGCAACTCGTTTGCCTGCGCCGACAGGAAATTCACACTTTCAGAAAATCCAGTTCCTTGAGAAAAAGATGGGTCGGTGCCTCCGCTCTATTCCTGGGGCAAACCATGACCCCAGATTTCGCAGGCGAATGTCGCTCAAGAGGAGCCAGTCTCCACTGCCGAGACTAACTTGAAAATTGATGGGAACAGGGAACTGGAAGAGGAGGAAGAGTAACAGTGGGGAGAAAGCACGGACCTTCTCTGCATAAACCTGGGGTCCGGGCATTGGGGGTAGTTGATTTAGGGGGGAAGGTTGCAGAGAACGTGAAACCTCCCTCTTCTGGGTGGTGTTCACTGGGGTACCCTTAACCCATGGCTCTGGCTTGGTCCTCCCAGTTCGACAAAAGGGACAGCAAGGAACAATGAAAGCCAATCGAGCATTCGAAAATGGGCCGGGACCATTTTCTAAAAGCCAAGTAAAACAGGAGTTGTCCAAAGAAAGGAAGAGGGTGGGCGAAAAAATTGTAAAACTTACTATCTTGTTTCAACTGAGCAATTCTCTATCATCTGCAGGTTTTATGGATAATTTCGATCACTTGCAAATGCTAAGCATGCGGAGTCTTCCATCCCAGCTCTTTATAAACCTCACTAAACCTCCCGCCCCCATTCCCGCAGGCGATCTGCACCCAGGGAAGCCAATGGCTCCGGCTCCTAGATGGAGAGTCCTGAACAGCCCGTGAGCCTCTCCCGACGTGTCGATGAGCCTGGCGATTCTTTTCTTTCACGGGACCTATCTTCACCCTGATGCTGTCCAGTAGAGGTACCGAGCTTAGCCGGAGGGTCAGCGTGCCATGCGGGCCGGGACCAGGCCTGGTCCATCTGCCCTCAGGTCTGGGCTGGCTGGGGTTAAAGGGCACAACCCGGGTGAAGGACGCTGGCCGCTCTCTCCCACAACAGCTGCCACCCAAATTATGCCCCTCCGGGAACGAGCGAGCTGGTCATTTCTGCTGATTCCCTGCTGCCCGCCCCAACCTGCGTGTTGCGCCCGACGGGTGCCCCCACCCCACCTCCCAGGGACAAGTTTGGGGGTCGTGGTGCCCTGCCTCGGGTAGTTTTGAGGAGCCATAGCCTCGTAACTTTAGCCTTTCGGGAAGAGAGAAGCCACACTGCACCCGGCGCTTCTTCCCCACGGCCGCGCGCGCCGTCGCACTGCTGGGGACCCCAAGGACCGTGAGCTGCGGACACCCAAGATCCCGAGTTAGAGCGGGGAGGGGGCCCGACGGGGCAGAGAGGTAAGGGAAGCAGGCACGGACCCAGCCAGGCGGCGCCTTGGCCTTCGGGGAATCGCGAGCGTTCTGCCAACAGAGTCGGATTTAATTAGATTTGTGCAGGTTTGGGGAGAGGGTGGCCACCGAATCGGCCACCCGCGCGAAGAGTTGGTTAGTAATGGAGCCAGGGGCGGCGGCTGCGCCTGGAGGGCCGCTCCATCTCTATAGCCTCGGGCTCCCCCGGAACAAACCTCCTCTCTTGCAACTCGCAGCACAAAACCCGCCCGAGCCGCACCCGGCCAGGCGGGCGCAGCTGCGGCCCCGGGAAGCCCGGCCCCGCGGGGTGTCGAGCCCGCGCGCGCCTCTCCGGCTCCAGCGGGCGAGCTTCGTTCCGCGCCTTAGCCGGGTCGAGAAAATTCCAAGATGAACGTTATTGAAATAATTCACGACAATCTACTTAGGCAAAACTGGAGTGAGGGGTATTCCGCCGTGCACCCGGCGCGCTCCTTTGTTAACTCTACCTAAACGAACCCTCCGGGGTTGGTTTGTTTTTCTGTGGGTGTTTCACATCTGCACCTCAATGCGATACGTTCCTTTCCTCCGGATTGGCTTCAGGGCCGGTTTGCCGGTTTTCCTTCAGTCCAGTTTGTAGTGGACTCTTTCGTACATTTTTCTTAGCCCTTGTTCTGGCCTCATTCTCGTCTAAGAGGGCCATAAGGTGAATTCAGAGGGGTTAGTAAACCTCCCCCCACACACACCCCATTACGACCTGACCTTCACACACACACAAACACACACACACACAACCCACGGCGGTGGCTGAGTCTCCGCAACTAGAACAGTCTAGCTAATGCCCAGGGAATTCGATCCACAGGGACAGTCAGACCGAATTTTGTAAATGAAATAAGTGGCAACCCTCGTAAGCCTTCTTCAGACGTGAATTGTCCAATTTGTTTGTTTAACTGGAAACTTTGCTCTTTATTCGTCCCAGTAGAAACAGCTTTGCTTGCTCTGTCAGATTCCTGCCAGATATTTAGCTCACAATTCTTTGTGAAATAATTTTTTAATATTCAACTCCACTAATTCCCACTCCAAATACCAACTTTGACACTTTTCTTATGGTAACTGGACTTGGGTGCATCATAAAGGAGAATGAGAAACCACACTATTGATGAATGCACCAGGTGTATTTCAGGAGGACTCCATGGTCTGTTCAAAATAGTTCCCTTTCAGGACAACTTGGTAAGAACTTAGATTTACTTCTGGGCCGTTTTTACGTGGTGCACGGGGTTCCAGAGGTAACAGCTGCAGAAGTATTAAACATTTCATAGACACTTGATGTTGCACCCAAACCGGTAGGGTCATTGCAGTGAGTTTACCCAAAATGGACTGAAGGAGCCAGAATTGGCTCTACCCCTAACCCTTAACTCCAGAAAGTCTGCATCCTCTTTCTCCCTTCCTTCCCATTCCCTATTCTGGGTGTCGAGTGAGCAAGGAAATCCCCAGTGGAGGCATGGAAGCAGAAAGGTCAAGAAAACAAGTTCTTGAAGCAGCAGCAGTATTGGGGGGTTTAGAGCTGGGCCAGCTGGCTGCTAGGGAATAACGCTCCCCCCACCCCATGTGTGTAGGAGGCAGGTGATGTCTAGAGTAGAAAATGTCCCCGTCTAGAGGGCCAGATTTCTTAGACAGGTAGCATGTACCTCAGACCATTGGTTGGGGCTGCGCTGGAGTTATCCCACACACACACTGTTGCCTCGTCCAGGAAACCTGTGCAGGAAGGTGATGGTTTCCTCTCTGCCACCATCTTACTTAAGGCACAGAGACCTAAGGACACTTATTTACACACATTAAGAAACCTGATCCAGCAGGAGTCCAAAGGACAGAAGGGTAAAAACCTAGAGGCCTCTTGGTAAAAGCCAAGAGGCAAGTGCCTGGTGCCCAGCACTTCCTGAGCGCCAGGCACTGCCACTCACTGCCACTCACTTTCTCACCCTTCAACCTGACAGCAACACTTTCAGTAGGATTTATTTGCCCCTATTCTACAGATGAGCAAAATGAGGATGGCAAATGACAAGTGATGTCTCAGTTGATAAACAGGGAGCAAAGACCCACCCCATTGTCCAATGTTCACCACAGTGGGTGCAAGATAGGGCCTTAGAAAGAAAAAGTTAAAAGTGACTGTCCCTCCTTTTTTCTGGAATCTCAGTTCAGTTGAGGGGCAAGATAACTGAAGAGCTACTCTGAAATGCCCCCCCTCCTTTTCCTGGTGGTCCCCGCCCCCAGCCAGCCGGCAGGGGAAAGCCCCCGGGACCTCCCAGCTCCCACCCGGCTCGCGGCGGAGGTGTGAGCGATGTGTTGATTATTCATATTTTTGCGAGCGTAAACTCCACCGCGGCCGGCGCCGCCACATTTCACACGTACCCTCACGTACACACATGTACACGTGCTCACCCTGGGGCCAGGCGCTCACACAGCTCTGTGCGTGCGTGGAGAGGGAGATGGCGCCCCTCCTAGGGGATCCCCTCCTCAGATAGGGTAAGCGTGACAAAAGGCTCCTACTCAGTCCCCCACAGGTCTCCTCTTGCCCCTAGCCCTGCCAGAAACACACCCTTGGCTCCCAGACTCAACATTCTTCTCCAACTCCCCCCTCTTGGGTTATGTGGAGGGCGGAGGAGGCGGGGTATAGCTACAAATATGGCACCAGCTAGAATTTCATTCCATTTGGCACCAGGCGATCTCCTCCGCGAACACACACCACCATCACCTCCTCCACTCACACCACACACCTCGGGTGGCAAGATTGAAAATCGAAGTCACTTGTGTAAAATATATGCTTTCAAGTAATCTTGCACCGTTTAAAATGGACTTCTCGGGGCCTTCCTGGTGGTGCAAGAGGTTAAGCACTGCACTATGAAGCAATCCGCAGCCTCTACAGCACGAGTTCGATCCCCGGCCGGCCAGGGAGCAACCCACACGGCTAGCAAACCTCTCCTGCCTCGCCTGCTGCTCCCCTCAGCAGTGTATTTCAGTAGATCTGCCTGTTCTGTTCCCCGCTCTGTCTCTGGTGAATCCTCTCACACACACCCCGCATCTCTGGCCTGTACCCCAGCTCTTGTATGCATAAATAAATAAATCTTAAAAAAAAATAAACTGGACTTCTCACAGCCCGCAAACACTGCTCAAGGCCCAGGAATTCTGCTCCTCCCCTCGGCACCTCCCCAGAACAGAAGTAGTGAGTGGAGGGCACATGGGACATGGCGCCCGTAGGAACAGCAGAACCAGCAGGGAAAACGGAATTAGCTGATTGGGCCGGGCAGCTCTGTCCTGCCCTCGAAGGAGCAACATAACTTCCACTTACTCTGGCTTCCAGAAGAAGAATACAGACAGTGGTCGCCGAGCTTGGTGGTCACTTGCAGGAAACTGTTCCAAGGACACGAAGCTCCTGGAGCCCGTTTGGGGCAACGCTTGCTGCGCTGAGCAGGGGGCGCTGGACCCAAGGCCGCAAACCCCGGCGGCCTGGCCCCCGGGGAACTCCCGCTGCTCCGGAGAAACTGCCAGCCGCTGGGTCCGCAGACTCAGACCAGAACCACGCCTTTGCTGCTGAGGTCTTGGGTATTTGATCTGAGTCATTTGAGCCTCAGTTTCCTATCCGGTAAAATGGGAATGTTTTTCCTCTAAACCTATTTCCTATTGGCAACATCGGGGCTATTTATTCCCTCAGAGTTCATTTGCCTTGAGGATAAAACAGCTTAGGTGAAAGTACTTGGCACAGAACAGTGTTCACAAAACGCTGTTTCCTTTCTTTCATCATCTGCATCTGTAAAATGAACTAATATCTGCTCCTTGTAACGCACAAGGTCCTTGTGAGTCTCCTAAATGATTTTTCCCCATCCACCCCATCCTCACCCTGCCTGTATGAGCTCCTTGGGACGGGAATTCCGATCTCCTCTTTAGAGCAGCCTGGCCCTGCACGAGCCTGGTTTGCGCAAAGGGCACTCAGTCATTTTCATTTTAACGTGGGATTACACCTAGAAAAGCTCTTTGGAACCTGTTTGGTGTCCGCGGGTGTCAGAGGACACGGAAGCAGCCGAGTGGGGGCTCCATCCCGGGGAGGGACTGCTGCTTCCCAGGGATCTGCATGGAGACTCAGTGTTGCCTTTTTCTGTCGAAGATGACAGGTCGCTTTCAGACGCGAGTGCAGTTAGTTGCGCGACCGCTACAGGCAGGCCGATGCGCTGAGATCCTGGAAATACCCAGAGAATTGAAGAAAATCTTAAGAAGTTCTGGATTACAATATGAAAAGCCACTGAGAATTGCGGATCTACAGAGCTGGAGAGTTGCAATTTCTTATTTAAGTAAATGTCCTTGGGTTTGTGTGACAAACACCAGTTGATGGTTGGTTCACAAGAAAGCTCAGACCCCCCCACCCCAGTACCACCCTACCCTCCAGCAGGAGACCCATCCTCCTTGAACTTCCGATCTCAGGCTCAGCATAGCTGAATTTTTCAGAATCCGCAGTCTTGGAAGGTGTGAGGCAGGGAAGCAAAGAGGCAAAAGAACCAAGATAAGCGAGTTTGGCAGTAAAGGGAGAGGGACTGACAGGGCGTGAGAAAGCTTCCAAATTTTTCTATTCCTTGGTACTAAAGCCTCATAGAAACCTCTTTTTAATTGCATCTTTTATGAAAAAGGGATGCATGTTTACTGTAGAATATAGAAAACAAACAAAAACAACAGTGAAATTCATTGCCACTCCAATAGCAAAGACCTAAAAGAAAAACTGTTGTTAATATCTGAATAGATTTTCTTCCAACCTTTCTTTTATACATATTTCTGTATACTGATGTATAACCTCTTGGCTCACTTAATATAGCATATTTCTTGTATCAATAATTTTTTCCTACAGTAACATTTAACGTTAACATATAATTTCATTATCCAGGAAAGGTACCTTGTTTAATCAGTCTGTTATTGTTGAATATTTGTTTCTAATTCCTCACTCTTATAAACAATACTGTGATGAACATCTTCATAGCTGTAGCTTTTCCTATATCTGTGATTTTTTCCTTGAGATTAAGTCCTAGAAGTAAAATTGCAAAACCAAAGGCTTTGCATGTTTTCAAGCCCTGATACAAAGTGGCAAGTTGCGCTCTTGAAATGTTAAATTTACACTTCCCTTTGTACCCATCTCCAGCCTTCCTCAATACTTAGAATTATTTTCTTATTTAAAAAAAAGTACCTATTTGATAGAGAAGAAGTGGTTTTTGGTGTCTTTACCTGTATTTTATTTACAGTTCATAAATTTCCAATAAGAAGAAATTCGTTTTCAATCATTGTTTGAGCACTGCACAACTTTGGAGAATTGCAATTTCTTATTTAATTAACACCATTGCTTTTTAATTTATGAAATATCCTGCAAATATTTCCCATAATCTTTATTTACTTTGATTTTATTTATGGCAGTCTTTTGATTAATTTCATTTCGAATGCTGCACCTAATGAAGTAGATGACTAACACAACTAAAAGTGGCTTAAAGCAGTAAAAACATTTAATTACTTGGCATAATAAGAAGACTGGTGTAGATGGCCCCAGTAAAGTATAACATTCACTGATGCCATAAACTACCCTGGTTCTTTTGCTTTTCATCCCACCACCCCCCCCTTTGTATGTTATTTTCAATCTTATGTTTTCTTCTCATAGGAGCTATATAGTTGAAACAAAAGCAGAAATCATAGTACCCTGTCAAGACTGGAAGCAAGAGGAACAGAGGTGTCAGAAGATTCTGCCACTTCCTATAGCAAAATAAGAGCTTTTCCAGAAATAGTTCTATGTTGTTCTAGCTATAACCAAGTCACACTGCTATCCAGAGTCAAATGGGTTGCTGAGAAAGCAAGTCTCCACTTTTCCATCCTGAATATGATATGCCTTGCAGAAAGGGATTGAGAATGGCAGTTACATTACATAATCAATCAGACTACTACACACACAGAAAAAGCATTTTTAATTTGTGTGTAGTTAAATCCACCTTTTCTTTTGTGCTATCTCCTTTTGTCACTCTCGGGTAATTTTCAGATAATTCTTCCTAATTCCAAAATAATGTAAATATTGACCTAAATCATCTCATGGGTTTGCTTTCTCCACTAATGTTTTTTTCCTGCAATGAATAGATTTGTTCATTATGGTCTTGGCTCCATTTTCAACAATAAGCACCAAGATTTTAGACCAATTTAAATAGAAAATTAGTTACATACACAGTTAAATATTTAAGTCATTCATTCTTTTATTCAAAACATATTTGCTGTGTATATATCAGCTGTATGCCATCTGGAATTTATTTTGGTTTGTATTATGAGGTAGAAATCAATCTTCTGTCACCAAATTGTTAGTTTTACCAATAGCATTTATTAAGTAATTCATATTTCTCCCAAAATGTGAAATGTCACTATATATCTACCTTAAATATTGATATTTTGAATTTATAATTGGAAATTTATGAGTAATTTACTGGGAAAAGCACATGCTCCTCCATTTATTCATTTTCCTTTCTGTCCTACAAAGAAATTTTATAGCATTCTTCATATAGATGTACAAAAATTTTTGTTTAAATTATTCCTAGGTAATTAGTGAATAAATTTTTTTCTATTATACTTCCTAGCTGATTATTGCTGAAATACAGGAAGTTGCTTATTTATTATAAAATCAGTCATCTAACTTACCTCTTATTAGTTGTAGTTTTTTAATTAACTTGATTAGACTTCCTCAATAGACACTTATGTCACCTAGTTAATGATATCTTGATCTCTTTCTTTCTGAAAAGTACAACAGAATTATTTTACTTGTTTTATTGCATTGGCTAGGACCTCTAATATAATGCAAATAGAGTATTGGAGATAAGCCTTGTATAATGCCTAAATATTGTGATTATTCTTGTAGTCTGCTTTAATAAACTATTGTGTCAAACATTATTAAATAAGTGTTTCTCTTAGATTACTAAGAATTTGATCACAAATACTATCTTAATTTTATATTTGCAGATATGTAGTGTATGTGGTCAGTTGACAACCTATTATTTATTCCCAACCCTTCCTGTGTGCCTTCCTGTTCTCTGTTATGTACCCTCCTATGTCCTATAGGTCACTTAAAGGATTAAAAAAAAAAAATCTGGACCACTATCTTAGGCCATGCTACAAGTTATATAAACAAGTTAGTACGAAAGATAAAAGTCTGAGGCATCTCTTTGTAATCTGGAAGTGTAGAAAGTTTTCTTAAATAAGACCCCAAAGTTCAAAAATGGATGGAAATAATCATATAAAAATAGAAGTATTTCTAACTTAAAAAGTAATAATACTGACAAAGTTAGAGAGAAAATCAAATTATTAAAATTTCTGAAGATATGATCAACTCCAACAGCAATCAAAGAAATGCATATTAATACTACTGTGTGACATACCTTTAATTCCATCAGATATACTAAAATTAGACAATCAAATAATACCAAGTTTTTGGTGCACTATTGATGGGAGTATAAGTTGGAATAGTCTGGAAGCATGAAATAAAAAACAAGACAACACAGGGGCCTCCCTGGTAGTGCAAGGGGTTAAGCACCGCACTATGAAGCAATCCACAGCCTCAGCAGCATGAGTTCGATCCCTGGCCGGCCAGGGAGAAACCCACATGGCGCAGCAGACCTCTCCTGTCTTGCCCGCTGCTCCCCTCAGCAGTGCATTTCAGTTAGTCTGCCTGTTCTGTTCTCCACTCTGTCTCTGGTGAATCCTCTCACCCCCCCCCCCCCACATCTCTGGCCTGCACCCAGCTCTGTATGCATAAATAAATAAATCTTAAAAAAAAAAAAAAGACAACACAAAATTCAAAGATGCAACAATGGATATGAGAAGTTATCTCAGATATTTTCTGCTATTATTTAAATTTTCTATATCATTTGCATTTTCCTCCATTTAACTAATGTCTTACTCAAAGCATTGCTTATTTTCCTGCTGAATTTTCAGCCTTGGAGACCATTTTTGCTAATGCTTCTAGTGCTGCTGTTATTGATGTTGATGATTTGCCCATTTACCTTGTATATGGAGATATTAATCTACTGTCAGTTTTATGTGTTACAGATATTATCTCTCTTTTTTAAGATTGATTTATTTATGCATACAAGACCTGGGGTACAGGCCAGAGATGTGGGAGGTGAAAGGATTCACCAGAGACAGAGTGGGGAACAGAACAGGCAGATTGACTGAAACACACTGCTGAGGGGAGCAGTCGGCGAGTCAGGAAAGGTCCGCTGAGCCATGTGGGTGGCTCCCTGGCTGGGGATTGAACTCGTGCTACACTGGCTGTAGATAGCTTCATAGATTGTGTCTTTTTTTTTTTTAAGATTTATATTATTTATTTATACAAGAACTGGGGCACAGGTCAGATACGTGGGAGTGTGAGAGCATTCATCAGAGACAGAGCAGGGAACAGAACAGGCAGACTGACGAAACATACTGCTGAGGGGAGCGGCGGGCGCCACAGGAGAGGTCTGCCGCACCATTTGGGACCCTCCCCTGCGGGCGGGGATCCAAATGCCTGATCCACCAGTGGAGGCCCTTCATAGGTTGTGTGCGCCACCAGGGAGGTCCATGATTAGCATTCTTGAGCAATTTTGCAACAGACTTTACTGAGAGCAAGATCACCTTCTGAGAAGTTGTCTGTCTTGAGATGAAACTGATGAGCATAATAGTACCACCTTTCTGTACCACCTTCTTTTTTCTATAAATTTATCTCAAAAAGTCTTTCAGATAACTCTTCCTTCATGGCAACTTTGAAATAAATCTTTGACACAGGCTTATAATTGTTTTTCAGAAACATTGCTTTAACAAAGGCCCTAAACAGTTTTCAGCTTTTCAATTAGACAACGTCTTCACTAGACCAGAGTACCTCTTTGAGTAATTTTTGGGAACTGTATGCTTCATTGCAGTTCTGTTTGGTAACAATTCCCAAGAATTGTTTTGGATCCTTTCACAAAATATTGACATTCATTGTTAGCCCCGTGTTTCCTCTATACTCACTGAAATGTTAATTGTTTTTTTTTTTTTTGAGAATAAATCTTTTCTTTTTTTTAAAAGATTTATTTATTTATTTATTTATATAAGCACTGGGTACAGTCAGAAGCGCGGGAGGGTGAGAGAATTCACCAGAGCCGGAGCGGGGAGCAGAGCAGGCAGAAGGACCGAAGTACACTGCTGAGGGGAGCAGCGGGCGGCAGGAGAGGTCTGCGCGCCATGTGGGACCCTCCTCTGGTGGCCGGGGAGCAGCGGGGAGCAGCGGGGAGCACCGGAGAGCAGCGGGGAGCACCGGGGAGCAGCGGGGAGCGGGGGATCGAACCGGTGCTGCAGAGGCTGCGGCCAACTTCGCAACCCTGCGCTCAACCACTGTGCCACCAGGGAGGCCCTGAAATGGTAATTGTTTAAAAGTTCTTTTAAAGTGTTATTTTTCCAGTAATTCTATACTTGTTCAACAGATTGATCTCTCCTTTTTCAATAAAAAAAAATTATCAATTTTCTTTATGTACCTGGAGACTATGTGTTCAGTTTTTGCTCTTCCTGCTGGGTGGGAAGAGGGTCATTGAGTAACCTGGACATTTCTGTGCCTCAGTTTCTTCATCTATAAGATGGGATCATGATGCATTTTAGCTTTATTTGCTTTTATTCAGGTAATGGGAGTTGAGAGGGAGCCTTATGGGATTTTATTCAGTTCCTGCAGGACTCAGTGAAAAAAGAAAAGTCTAGAACTATGGTGTATTTTTTCTTTTCCAGATTTATGCTCCATGGGCTCTGGAGACTAGGCAGGCAGCCACAACTAGAGATCCTGTACTAAAGAGCTTCATCTTTCCATCCGAGAGTTTTATTTTGATGTTTATTATGACAACCCCTGTCAACTGGAGCAGTGACTTTTATAGAGGGAGCCCTGTGCCCTCATTAAGGTCAACGTCTGCAGGGCCCACGCCCTGTTTAGAACCATCCCAACAGATGACAGTTATGAGTGATGGCACAGTCCCCTCCCCCTGAGAATCTGGCTGCACCCATGGGGTTGAAAGGAGCTCCCTACTTCATCTCTAGTCCTGGCTGCTTTGAGTTAGGGTGTGCTGGGTGGGGTGGGGAGGGGGATAACTTCTGGTCCTGAGGTAACTTTTCATGCATGAAATGAAGGCACAGGAAACACCTGTTTATGCAGACCTCTTCCCTCCGTCCAGTCTCACTATAATGTATCTTAGAAAGAAATTCCTTCGAGTGGGTTGTATGAAAATAGCACCTTTCTCTAGTTTCCAGCAATAATATGTCTTTTTATTATAATACTTTTTGGCAATTTCAATAGAATTTGGAACATGGGCTCAGAGGACTGGAATCTCTTACTCAATTCTGTAATCCCAGCACCTAGTAAAACATAAGTGTAAAGATTGTGTGTGATGAAAGAGAAATAAATTATTGAGGTCATCACATCACATCACATCATCTCAATAAATTATTGAGGTCTAAAGCAGGGCCCTTTTGAGAATGAAAGGAGATACCAGCAGGAGGATCACCAGATCAACAGGTCCTACTTAAATAGGACAGTCCCTGGCATAGCAGGATGGATGGCCACCCTCTGCATAAGGGAAGGAAAGGAGAAAGAGAGGTGCCACACAATAGCCATAGAGTTAAAAGGGATTCAACCACATACCCGGGGGAAATATTCCCCCTCTGGAGACCAGGATGTCTAGGCCCACCTAGAGCTTAAAGGGAAAGAAGCTCAAATTCTTGAAGCAGGGGGCCTCCCCGGTGGCGCAGCGGTTGATCGCTGGGTTGCAAAGCTGCCCGCAGCCTCTGCAGCGCCAGTTCGATGCGCGGCTGCTCCCGGCCACTGGGGGAGGGTCCCGCATGGCGCGCGGACCTCTCCTGCTGCCCGCTGCTCCCCTCAGCAGTGTACGGTCCTTCTGCCTGCTCTGCTCCCCACTCTGGCTCTGGTGAATTCTCTCACCCTCCCGCGCTTCTGACTGTACCCAGTGCTTGTATAAATAAATAAATCTTTAAAAATGAATAAATAAATTCTTGAAGCAAATCACTGGGAGAGAAGAAAATGGGGCCCCACCTGCTTCCAAACCATGTTTCTCAGTCTCACATATTGGGGATATAATGCCACATAATGGGCACTGATTATGGGGATATACTGAGTCCTGGAGGATGGTACCCCATTCTTACAAGATATTGTCTTGAAGCTGGCCCCTCAGTCATTCTAGCAGGCCAGCAGCTTCTGGGAGTTGGAATGTACAATAGTGTCCAGGGGTTCCCTGTTCATGTGTCTGCTATTCCACTTGGAAGATAAGTCCCCTGGTCTGATATGATTTTCTTTTAAAGATTTATTTTATTTATTTATGCATAGAAGAGCTGTGGTGTAGGCCAGAGGTGCAGGGGAGTGGGGGTCTGAGAGGATTCACCAGAGACAGAGAGGGGAACAGAACAGGCAGACTCACCAAAATACACTGCTGAGAGGGACAGGGGGCAAGACAGGAGAGGTCTGCTTCGCCATGTGGGTAGCTCCTTGGCCCGGGGATCGAACTCATGGTGCAGTGGCTTCTGATAGCTTCATAGTGCTGAGATTTAACTCCTTGTGCCACCAGGGAGTCCCCTGTGTTGGTGTCTCAGTACTGTGGAGCCCTTGAGGGCCTCCTTATTAGCAGGTGCCTCTCTGGTGTGTGCTAACTTGTGATCACATTTCATACCTGCTGCAGTGGCTCCAACCATACCTCTTTCCTGGTTTTCTTTTTTCCCAATATTTCTCTTGCCAAGGCTCTGACAAACCACCATTTTCAACTTCCCATAGTCCATATATACTCTTTTTAAAAAAAAAAAAGATTTATTTATTTATGCATACAAGAACTGGGGTACAGGCCAGAGGTGTGGGGGTGGGGGTGAGAGGATTCATCAGCGACAGAGTGGGGAACAGAACAGGCAGACTGACTGAAATACACTGCTGAGGGGAGCAGCGGGCAAGTCAGGAGAGGTCTGCTGCGCCATGTGGGTTGCTCCGTGGCCAGGGATCGAACTTGTGCTGCAGTGGCTGCGGCTAGCTTCATAGGTTGCATCTTAACCCCTGTGCCACAAGGGAGGCCCAATCCATATGTATTCTTATTATTCCCCCACCACGCACAGAATGAAACCAGTCACATTACCCAAGCACTTCCCATTGCGAGGAACCTCCCAGTCATCACTCTTCGAGGCCATCCCCTAGGAAGCTGCACTAAAGCTAGACTTTGACTCATAACCATAGCTTGCTGGCCCAACTGCGAAGCACACCTGGCCTTTTTTCTCCTCCATCAGCTAGTATAAGGAGCCACCCAGCCTCATGCATGTGAGTTGAAGGAGCAGCACTGCTGCAGAAACAGCGGTTTGACCCAACAGTACATGCAGCTTTCTGATGCTCTCTTGCCCGGTATGTGCCCACCCCTGTGCGCACCACATCCCTCTCACAACACATTGCTTCTAGCACCCCCAGACCTTACGACCTGGTGGGTCAGAGAGAACCCAGCTCGTAACAGGTGGTTCTGGCTGCATGCATATTTGATGTCTTGTGACGGGTAACTCTCTCTCTACTAGGGTTCAAAAGTATTACAAGAATTGTTTTCCAACTACATAATTCTCTGCTATAGATGGCATGGCCTTACTCCAGAACTCTAAGGTTATATATTGTGATCCCCCTATTGAGGTGTTCCGTAAACTCCATCTGGAATCTTTTTATTATTGATGTATAATTGACACATAACATTATATTAGTTTCAGGTGTACAACATAATGATTCCATATTTGTATACATTACAAAATGATTACCGCAACATGTCAAGTTAACATTTGCCACCATACATAATTAGAAAATATTTTTTTTCTTGTGATGAGAACTTTTACTCTCTTAGTAAGTTTCAAATATGCAACACAGTATTAACTACGTTGCACGTTATATCTCCATGACAAATTTATACCTGAAAGAGTCCCTTTTGGCCCTTTCACCCTATCTCTGGCAACCACTGATCTGTTTTCTATATTTATATGTGTTTCACATATAAGTGAGATTTCCCAGTATTTGTCTTTTTTGTTTGACTTATTTTATTTTTATTTTATTTTATTTTATTTTTAGATTTATCTATTTATGCATACAAGAGCTGAGGTACAGGCCAGAGATGCGGGGGGGTGTGAGAGGATTCACCAGATACAAAGCAGGGAGCAGAACAGTCAGACTGACTGAAATACACTGCTGAGGGGAGCAGCCGGCGAGACAGCAGAGGTCTGCTTCGCCATGTGGGTTGCTCCCTGGCCAGCCAGGGATCGAACTCGTGCTGCAGAGGCTGCGGATTGCTTCATAGTGCGAAGCTTCACCACTTGTGCCTTCAGGGAGGCCCTGTTTGACTTATTTTACTTGGCATAATGCCCTCAAGGTCCATCCATATTACCACAAGTGGTAAGATATTCATTCTTTTTAAGGGCTGAATAATACCTCTTGCATATAAACATATAATGTTATCTACATTATTATGAAATAAAATAATACATATTACTATTAACTTTTCTTTATCCATTCATCCATCCCTGAGCACTTAGGTTGCTTCAGTATCTTGGTTGTTATAAATAATGATTCAGTAAATATAGGAGAGCATATATCTCTTCATATTAGTGCTTTTATTTTCTTTGGATAAAGACCCAGAAGTGGAATTGCTGGATCAGTTGGCAGATCTATTTTTAATTTTTGAAAAACCCCCATAGTGGCTGCACCAATGTACATTCCTTCTCATAGTACACAGGGCTCCGTTTACTCCACGTCCTCGCCAGCATGTTATCACTTGTCTTTTTGATAATAGCCACTCTCACAGGTATGAGGTAATATGTCATCATGACTTTATTTGCATTCCCTTGTGATTAGTGATGTTGAACATCTCTCCATGTATCTGTTGACCATCTGTATGTCTTCTTTGGGAAAGTGTCTAATCACATCTTCTGTTTCTTAATCAGATTGTTTTTGGGTTTTGGTATTGAGTTGCATGAGGTTTTTTTTTTTTTAAAGATTTATTTATTTATGCATACAAGAGCTGGGGTGCAGGCCAGAGGTGGGGGGAGGTGGGGGTGAGAGGATTCATCAGAGACAGAGTGGGGAACAGAATAGGCAGACTGACTAAAATACACTGCTGAGGGGAGCAGTGGGCAAGCCAGTAGAGGTCTGCTGTGCTATGTGGGTAGCACCCTGGCTGGGGATCGAACTCATGCTGCAGTGGCTGCAGACAGCTTCACAGATTGTGGCTTAACCCCTTGAGCTATCAGGGAGGTCTGAGTTGTATGAGGTTTTTATGAGACATCAACTCTTTTTCAGATATATTATTTTGTAGATATTAACCCTGAGACATTAACCCTTTTTCAGATATATTATTTGCAGATAATATATTTTTGCCTGCTCAAAATTAGATTAAATTTTCATTTAACATTTTGCCTGTCCATTTCCTTCATCATAGAGACCACTGGCATCCTTTGATGTCACCGATACCTCTGGGGTCTAAATCATAAGGTCAGTGCCATCTCTGCATGAACTTCTGCTGGACTGAAGTGCCTTTTTACCCTGGTACTACCAGAGTTAGCAGCCAGTGGGAAGCAGCATCCCTGGATGTGGAATATGTTGCTTCCAGAACCTGAAAGCCACAAAAGATTATGATTTTTCTTCGTTGATGGGCAGAGCAATAATTTGTCCTTCACTTTGGAGGAGATGCCCCATCATGCTCCTTTCTACTGGGTCCATAAAAACCCACTGCTGTGGGAGATCCCTGAATCCTCACCAGGCTTACCCCTCATCCTCTGAAGCACAAATGTCTTGCCATATCTGTTCTTCTGGTCTGATCAATAGGATGTCACTGTAGTAAACCAATGAGAGGCTTGGAGGGTGACCTTTGCACTATGGCTGCATATGAATGACACTTTGGCTCCTATGTATCTGTCAACTTTGGAACCTGGGTCAAAGGGACCTCCAAATGTGTGAATTGTCACCTTTTCCCAGGGAACAGTTACTTGAATATATAGCCACAGATCTCTTTAGAAAAGAACTTTGATAATGATTGTAAACCATGGGTTCTATTCTTCTCAGGAGGCTTCTCTACTTCATTGTAGGTCCCAGGTCTGCACAGACCTGGAAATCAAGCAAGTGACATTTATCTGGATGGCTGCCTCAGCCTCCTGGCAACCCATCCATGGTTTCTGTTTATTCTCTAGATGGAGCAATACCCTTGGTTTCTCATCTGCCTGGTGAGGGAATGCTGGTAGTGAATTCAGGGAGTGAATTCAGGGATTTCAAGTACAGGCTAGGAAAAAGATGTGACCACCAGGGGGCAGTAGCACACAATGAGCTTGATTTGTGCTTTGACAGGCCAGTGCTAGGGGAAGTCCCTCAGGGTAGACCTTCCTGAGACAAGGGGCAAAATCCAGAGGGGAATAAAGCAAAATAAAGTACCTGGGGCCTCCCTGGTGGCACAAGGGGTTGAGATGCAGCCTGTGAAGTTGTCCTCAGCCACTGCAGCATGAGTTCCATCCCGGGTCAGGGAGGTACCCACATGGTGCAGCAGACCTCTCCTGCCTCACCTGCTGCTCCCCTCAGCAGTGTATTTCAGTCAGTCTTCCTGTTCTGTTCCCCACTCTGTCTCTGCTGAATCCCTTCACCCTTCGCACCTGGCCTGTACCCCAGCTCTTGTATGCATAAATAAATAAGTAAATCTTACCAAAAAAAAGAAAGTACTGGAAACTCACTCAGCAAAAGGCAGGGAGTCTCAGTGGTGGAGAGCTCTGAAGGAAGGGCAGCAGGGTCTTGTACAGCCCCAGGATCTGCCCTGTCTCTGGCTAGAAGTGTTGGGTACAGATGTTTTGCAGAGTCTATCAAGCAGGCAGGTTCTAAGTGGCTAAAAGTGTATTTACTTGGGGCTATATTCAAAGCAATTGTATGCCTCACATTTAAAAATTGTATCTAGAACAATGCCTGGCACAGCATATGTATTCAGTAAGTATTTGTTGATTGAATGTAAATTAATGGGAAAAAAATGTGTTTGCCACAGGCAGCTAATGAACAATAGGTCTCAACCTTACTACGGAAGAAGTAAACAACACAGGACAATACACAAAGGCCACCTTTGGCTCATTTATATAACAATACCACATTCCATTAACTAGCTCTCTCACTCCCTGGGTCAGGCCTTCTGACTGACACCCTGATTTTGCTGCTAATTATAATCACTGCCTTCACTTGGTCTCTTTTTTAGAGATCTTAGGTCCATTGCTATGGCAGTCCAGTCGTTAAACAGCAGCCCCTGTGATCTGCCTTGGCCTCAGAGGTCAGTCCTCTGAATTTCCCAGTGGTGCTGGCCCCACCCTCACCAACACACTTACTGCTTTGGTGAACAGAATGCCCTCCAGGTGCCCTCCCAGGAACACGGTTGACTGGTGCATTTTCCACCTTTGGATAGTGGGCCCACCTCACTGAATCTCCCTTCTTTCTTTTCCAGAAGTCTTAGCAATTCTGGCATTTCCAATTAATTTAGTAACAGCCATTGCTTTATACAAACATCTGCAAACTAAGCCAAGTGTTTAGGCAATGGCTCTCAGAGAGGGCACAGAGCAAAGTCTTCCTCACAAACCTCACAAGGAACCAGCCCTGCCAACACCTTGATCTTGGACTTCCAACCTCCAGAACTGTGAGACAACACATCTTAATCTGTGGCATTTGCCATGGCAGCCTGGGTGGACCAAGACAGCAGGCCATGACAAGTAAAGGAAGTCGGTTTTAGAGACAAAGGGGTGAGCAGATTTGCTGACTCCCCAGCAATTGACCCTGTCAAAATTGGAGACCAGAGGGAAAACACATGACTCCCCAAGTTCATTTGTCTGGTTCAAAGTACCGAGCAAAGGGGCCTCCCTGGTGGCACAAGGGGTTAAGACACAGCACTATGGAGATACCCACAGCCGCTGCAGCATGAGTTCAATCCCAGGCCAGGGAGCTGACCCACAGGGCGCAGCAGACCTCTCCTGTCTCGCCTGCTGCTCCCCGCAGCAGTGTATTTCGGCTGGTCTGCCTGTTCTGTTCCCCACTCTGTCTCTGGTGAATCCATTCACCCCCACACACACACCTCTGGCCTGTACCCCAGCTCTTGTATGCATAAATAAATAAATCTTTAAAAAAAAAAACCAAAGTACCTAGCAAAGTCCTCCTGCCTGTGCCATCGGCGTATCTAGTGACATGGACAGGGTAGGAGGGGGAGTGGGTAGGGAATGAGGTGGGAGAAAAAGCAGCAGGACAGTGGGAGCTAATATGAGTCCTTTGGCTCTAAAAATGATGAAACACCCTTCTCTGTCTTAGTGACTCCCAGTTCCACAATAAGGTGCACAGCCCTTTTCAAGCAGCAGAAAGACCACTTCTCAGATTCTGTTTATTGAGTAACCAAGAAGAAAGTGTGATAACACAAAACATAGAAAACTGAGCACAAGCTTCAGTGTTTGTGTTGCACTTTCTCATGTTTTCTGAGCACATTCTTATCCGTGATACCATATTCGACTTGCAACATCCCTGTAAGTGATAGAAAGAAGGATCATTCCCAGCTAGGAAATGAAAAACTAGGTCATAAAAAGTTTAAGGGGTAAGTCAAAGACAAGCAAATAGCAAAACTAGGCTTAAAAATTGCCCTTTTTTTTTTTACATCAGTAATTCCATAGACCAACATTCGTCAGAAATATTGTAATATGAAGTAATGGTTGCCAGGATATATGTTACAATGTTCATGCTTTCCATCAACTTCATGGCTGTCAGATAGAAGGGTAGGAAGAAAACTGTGATTTTTCCAAATCTGTTATTCACTGAAGGTGGATTTGGGGCTTAAAAAATATACCCAAATCAATTTTTATTTCTAAACATTTACAAACCTTTAAAAGACTTATATGCACCATTTTTGTCCATAACAAATATTGCTCACACCCTGATTTTGAAAGGGCAGCAAAATAAGTTTTAGTTTTGTGGTTAACTGTACTGCCTCAGTTTTGTCCTTGCAACTGCTCTCTGCAAATAAAAGGAAAATGTGGTCACTGGGAGTTCATGGACTATACAAATCTATTTTGAGCCTTTTCCAAAGGTAATGGAGAAAGCCAACATTTCCGCAATCTGCCCCAGCTGATTTGACTAAATAATAGCCAACAGCCAAAAGAAATACAACTTTCTTCCAGAAGGGATCAGAGAGAAGATTCCCCTCACAGCAACCCTGCAAATAAACCCTGGCCCACAATTTTATGCCTTAGATGAAATTGGGAAGTGGCATGGATATAGTTCAACTGCAGTTGAAACATCAAACAGCACCTGTGGCTGTATTTCTTCAAGGGTTGTCCTGGAGCAACAGTTGGGATGCCAGGAGATGCCTGAAGCTCACCAGCCAGTGGTACTGCATTCAGAGCCTTCGGCAAAACAATTCTTGCCTAGAGTTAAGGTAACAGATGCCCAATTATGGTAATGCATAAGAGTGGAGAGCAATACAATAATAGTTCAAACTACCACCACTTGGAATTTGTTTAACCAATATGAAAGAGACAGGCAGTCCATGAGATTGATTGAGATGAAAAGCTTGATAATAGCATTTAGTAGTGACGAAGTTAGATGGCAGACAGGATGAAGCTCATCACACTCACGGAGCCACAGTCCCGGATTCAACCCTGTTGTTGACTTTCTTCTCCCTCATTATTGCTTACATCTCCCCAGTTATTCTGAGCATCTGGAAGCACCTAACATGCAGGAAAGTCTAGGCAAACCCATCCAGGTCCAGAAGCTACTAGCAATGGCATTTCCCCACACCAAGGGAAGCAGCGCTCTACACTTCTAATATTTTATATCCCTTATGGGTTAAGACTCTATAAAAAGAGAAATTAAACATTCCCTGATATACAAGTAGGGCAGGAAGGTGAAGAGAGGCTTTTTTGACAAAGAGGCAATGAGTAGTTAGGCTGAACTGTCCCATAAGGTAACCATCAGCTGCGTGTGACTTCCAGTGCTGGAAGTGTGACTAGCACAACAGATAAGCTAGATTTTCAATTATATTTCATTTTAATTAATTGAAATTTAAACGGCCACATGTGGGGGGAGAAAACTGAGTTAGGGGAAGAGAAATAACAGAACTAGCAAAATAGTTCATATTTCCCAGCAATCTCGATGTTAAGTTTCTCATCGGAGTCTCATAACAATGCACGTTGGGCAGGATGAGTAGGTAATATTATCTGCATTTTACACGGACATAAAAAAGATAAACAGATTCATTTAGAGTCATTAAGTAGTTTATAATGGAAGCATGCCTCTGACTCACAATTTCTGACAATCAGCTCAGAGCTTTATCTTTGAGAGTTGTTTAATAATGATAATAATAATGCATTAAAGACACAACTAATATTGCGGACTGCTCCTTACATGGGGTGCTCAGTGCTTCCCAGCGTTTGCATATTGTGGCATCAAAGAAAATGATACTGTGGCACAGTATCAATAATAATCCGTTACATTCAATTTGCATTTTATAATTAAGATAAAAAGAAAACGTAAGGTGTTGATATCAAATGTTGGCTTTGTATGAAACTTCCAAATGTTTCATAAGAAACTTGAGCTGGCTTCTTAGATCTTATTTTTTAATACCGTGTTTTCTGTTTAAAATGACTGTGCAGGAATCTAGAAAACTTAAATAAGGGACCAGGAAAATGAATAACTATAAGAAAGTGAAGATCAAAATCAACAAAAAACTATGAACCAGAGACACTTTTTGGGGGGTGAGGGGGGCGGGAGGGGAGGGATTGGGGTCAGAATGGGGGGGTTGCAATTGTATGGGGAATATAAAAATAAAATTTATTATTAAAAAAATAAGTAAAAAATAAAATAAAATAAAATGACTGTGCACTGGGCCTCCCCTGGTGGCACAGCGGTTGAGCGCTGAGCTGCGAGGCTGCCCGCAGCCTCTGCAGCGCCGGTTCGTTCCCCGGCGGCGAGGGTCCCACAAAAAATAAATAAATAATAAATAAATAAATAAATAAATAAAAATGACTGTGCACCAAGGACTATGGTGACAGTTCATGGGTGATGTGGTAATGGGAGATTTATGGGGGCTACACAAGAGCAGAGAAATCAACTATCGTACAAAAATAAACAACAATGTAAGAAAATTTTAGAAAATGGCGGTGCACAATTCCTAGCACATCTTTGTAATAGTGTTCTCCTGGATGGTGAATGGTGTTCACCATGAAAGAGAAATTGTGCCCAAATAGGTCACAACAATTTTAAGTCATTTTTATAGTCAAAAAAGGACAGCAGTTAAAATTGTATATTGTATCTAACAAATCAGTAAGGTCTTTCATTGCCAGATATGGCATTGATATTTCTTATAATAATGCCAGCATCGAGCCCAATCAAACTCTGTGTGTGTGTGTGTGTGTGTGTGTTAAAAGGAACTTTATTGGGGGCCTCCCTGGTGGTGCAGCGGTTGAGCGCTGGGTTGCGAAGCTGCCCACAGCCTCTGCAGCGCTGGTTTGATCCCTGGCCCCCCGCGAGGGTCCCACATGGCACGCAGATTCCTACCGCGCCCACTGCTCCCCTCAGCAGTGTACTTCCGTCCTTCTGCCTGTTCTGCTCCCCGCTCTGGCTCTGGTGAATTCTCTCACCCTCCCACGCTTCTGGCTGTACCCAGCGCATGTGTAAACAAAACAAACAAACAAACAAACAAATAAATTAAAAAAAAATGCCTCTATTAAAAAAAAATCTTAAAAAAAAAAAAGGAACTTTATTGGGTGTCAGGGTTTCAGATGAGGTCCATGAGGATGTCGTCCTCCATGACACTGGGCTGCAGCCCCAGCTACGGTACCGCACCCCAGGGATCCCTGTTCAGCAGCATCTGATCTGGCAGTGGAGCCCATGGGGGATGCTGAGCAGGCCAAGGCTGGGTAGGTGGTGGGTGCAGGAGGGAAGGCCCCAGCTGCAGCTACCCCAGGCCCTAATGCAGTGGGGGTAGCAGGGTAGGGGCCCCTGGTGGCTGAAGGTGGTGGAGGGAGACCTGGTGGGGAGTTACCCCTGTCTGGGGTAGTGGGGGGTCAAGGAGGAGATTCCAACAGCTGGGGATTGGCCCCAGGGTTCTGAGGCTGAAGGATAGGTCTAGGAGGGGGTGCGCCAGGGGCTGCTCCAGGACAGCCTTGGGGGCTAGCTGGGGGGGCCTGGGCAGTACTTTGGGGCTGGGGCTGCCCTGAAGCTGCAGAGGCCCCTACGAATCAAACTTTTTAATAGCAAGCATTTCAGCCTCACGATGAGATCCTCATTGCAGAGCCTGAGTGCTATGATCACAGCCTCTCCGTGGGGTTGCTCGGAAGACACTGAAAAAGGACACGTAGCCACGGAGAGACAGAAACTTCTGAATTTGGTAAAGACAGAGGTTTGGCTCCTCATCTGAAGCTGAGCACACCAGCAGCACCTGTGTCCGGCCAGGCCTCCTCCCCTCCAGTGTACCGAGCCACCAAGCCTGCCACCAAGACCTCGTGAGTCCTTGCCTGGGGTGCACAGGAGCCTTCAGTGACAGCTGCTACTGATTTTGATTTCAGAGGTTCAGACCAAGCAGGTGATGCCTTCAGCACATGGCAACAGAACAGGTGCCACGTCAGTATCAGGCACAAAGGCACCCATCACAGTCCACACCTGCAGACAGGCTGACTGTGAACCTTCACCAGCGCCAGGGCTGAAACCACACTTGGTTTATTGCTGTGCTGTTACCATCATGACACCCCTAACAATTTTTTAACAGGAGATTCTGCATTTTCTTTTCACACTGAGGAGCATTTACGTCACTGTCCCACAGTCACAGCTCACTGCCTAAGACTGGAAGCTGGGGTCCCCTGAGAGATCCTTGTTCCCTTGGAGGGGTGCAGTAGCTCACAACTAGCAGTGGGAAAACTTGACAATATGCATTTAATACTTAGAGTAATCCCACAAGGCTGTTCCTGTTATCATCCCCATTTTAGAGATGAGAAAATTAAGGCTTAGAAAGGCCAAGTAACTTCCCAGTAGCCGAACAGCTCTAGGGAGTCATTGACTTCCACACAGTTGCTTGGCTCAGAGATTGAGTTCCCAGGACTGCCAACTTCTGTCCTGGGCTCTTTCACTGAGTCTCCATTACTAATGCCAGATCAAGCAGCAAGGAAAACTTGTCTACCAGCTGGGAATATAAGAAAATATTCCAGGGCAACACTGGAAAGTTAATTTTTTTTAAAGTCATATTGAATAAACCAAAATTCAAGATACTTCTCTGTCATAAACACAAAATACAAACTAAAAGTTGTCCTGACACATTCATCGTACCCCTAAGATCGGAAGCATAAAAACTAATGGACAATTTGGAGCTGATAAGAATGGAAAGACTGACCCAGTAACTTTCCAGGGAAGTGACCACACAATCTTGAGCCACACGTGGCCAGTCCCTCTCACATCTATGCCAGCGCATACCACCACGCACGGCCACTACCTCACGTTACATGTTTGGCCTGGACACAACCCTGTGACGGTCTGAGGTAAACATGGACATGCACTTGCCTTTCAGTCATGCCTGCACATACATTTTTCACATACACACACAGCCGGGCACTGGATACATACATGTGTGAAGTTTTATGCACATCCATACACACATCCATGCACACACAGCATACAAACACATGCACGAGCATGCATACCTGTGTGCAAATGCACACAATGCACACAGAGGTACATGTGTACACACTGATGTGTATACAAGTATATGCATGCGCAAAACACCCACACATGTGCGCATATTTAGTGAGCATGTGTGTACACTACACACCCACACATGTACATATACATGTACACAGACACATGTGCAGAGTGTATGCACATGCATATGCACAATATACCCATAAATGCTTACACAGTGCACATGAACACAGACACATCTGTATGCACATGTGTGCAGACACACATGCACACACGTATACCATATATTTCCATGCATGTATGTATGCATGCACACACACACACATGCATGGCCATGGGGCTGCCACCCTCATGGGGAGCTGTGGTAAGTTTGGTCTGGACACCACAGAACACAACTCTCTTTCTTTAACCATTGTCCTCTGTACAAAAACAAACTCCCGGCCAAGACTTGGTTTTCTTTCATGACTTGCAGACAACTTCCATCTGAGTGCTGTCAGGGTGTCTCTTGGACTTGACAGACCAATTGTCAGAAGCTGCTGCCACTTCTGTGAGCTGCTGCAGGTGTCCTGAGTGGGTCTGTTGTGACCGACATCATCAGTCAGAGGATTCCTGTGCAGGTCCTCTGAGGACTTGCATGCAGCCTGCCAGCACTGGGGGACTCGGCACTCTGCTATGTTGCTCAGAGAGTCAGCTCTCCTGAAATTGTCCATGGCCATAGACCCTCTGTTTCCTGAGCCTTGGTGGGGAACAAAGACTTTAATGGCAAGTTTTATTAGTGATGTCTCCTGTGACCTACCTCTGGGGTAGGTCAATGCTATTAACCTCATTTTACAGAGGAAAACACACCAAGAGAGGCCAAATGCTTCTCTCAAGGTCACACAGCATGTGCAGAGCACAGGAAAGATGATTGGCCCCAGTCTATCTGGTAGACCAAGGCATGAGGGTTTGTATCGCAGGACTCCAGGGAGGCCACTCTGAAGGTCCCAGAACTCAGATTTCAGGAGGCCAGAGATGAGCAGGGGGCAGCATCCAAAATTTGCTCTGCTGTGTAATAGACACCCCATTTCCTTGCTTGACCCCACTCCTTTGTTCCCAGCTCCCATCTCCCCTATGTTCTGTTAGCTGGGTAGAATGCTCCAGTTGTCCAAATGTAACTAGACTGTGGCTCCTCAGGAACTTCAGCAGCTACAGAGCCTTCTGGTGTCAGCAGCCAGAGGTCAAAGTCTCCACAGAAAAGTAGATTACATCCTGACTGGATTTTTCTCTGATGCTGAGATGCACATGTGTCCCCAGCTGGATCACTGCTCTACACGACTGGGGAGGGGAGGGCATTGCATTGCCAACTGGACACCCCATTAGTCCCCCAGCACTTTGTACGTGGTTGGACATAAACAAGAGACTGGTACCTACTTGTGTAAAGGAAATGAAAGAACAAGGCAAGGCTAAGACCACAGAGGTGCCAAGTGGGAAAACACAAAAACAAAAGGCCACAGACCTCAGCTCAGAAAGCAGGTCCCCTCAGCCCAAGCACGCGTCTGTGCCTGGCTCTCCCAGGGAGCTTTACAACTGGTGTGCCAGCTCATGTGCGCTGGTAACGGTGCATCCTGGGAAGGAGCCCAGGCCTGGGTGTGCACCACTGAGCTTGTGAATGTCAGCTGCCAGAGGCACGCACGTTTGCCAAATCCAATTTGGCCCTGCCAATTTTGGAGGTTCCCAAGAATATACACACCCAGACTCCCAAGCTTGTCAACGTGGCAATGAGCACTTCAGGAGGTGGCCTACAGGGCACCCTCAGTGTCCTCTGCTTACAACTCTCCATCCGCATCTTCCCTGTCTTCTTCCACAGAAACCCCCTTCAGCAACCCTCCATCCACACTTGTGAGTGGCCAGCGGGAGGGGTGGAGAGTGCACAGGCTTGATTGGTGTCTGTTGGAAAGTCCCTCCCTCCTCTGGTCAGACATGTCTTTTCTTAGTCGCTTGAGCTGCTTTAACGAAATATCACACACTAATGGCTGAAATTTGTTGTATCACAGTCCCGGAGGCTGGAAGTCTGAGATCAAGATGGGCAGGGCTGGTCTCTCTTGAGCTTCGCCGTATCCTTGCTGTGTCCTCAACAACTTTTCCGCGTGTGCACAGTCCCTGCTGTCTCTTTGGTGCGTCCAGCACATAGACCACAGGGGCTTGAATCCAGCCCTGCCACCTTCTGGCCATGTGACCTTAGCCTCCAGGGCACTCTTCAGCCTCAGTTTCCTCGTGTGTCCAATGGAGAAGAGGATGGTCCAAGGAAGGCACTGCCTCCTCCACTCTGCCATCCCAGCAGATCCGCGCAAACCAGCTGGTCTGAGCGTTAACTGCAAGACCAGAAGCCACAGCATTACCTGGTAACTTTTTAGAAATACCAGATCGCGGGTTCATCCGAGACCTGTGACATCAGACACAGAGAGAGTTGGAGCGCAACAGGTTTTAACAACCTACTACCTGGGGACTCTGATGCAGGATTGAGGACCATGTTTCTAAGCTGCTGTTGGCTCCATCCCCATAGCTGTGACTGGTTTACAAATAGCCAAGTCTAATGCTAATCAGATTCAGGGAAACATTGCTGCAGCTTCTAGAAGAGAAGCTTCTTGGCCCCTAGGAAGAAGTTCTGGAACACTAGCCCGTGTTCCTGGGAATGCAGAGGCTATAAGCTCAGAGAGAGGAGCCCTGCCTGAGACCCTCCCTCTGCTGATACGCAGCTCCTGGAGCCAGGAAAAGGCCTCCTCTTTCAGCTGACAAGTCAGATTCCTGTGCCTCGCAGCCAAAAGAATCCTAATGATTCACTTGCTAGGATTGCAACGAGGTGAGATTACGCACGCAGAGCACTTAGCACTGCTTCTGATGCCCTGGAAACATTTGGTGTGAGTCTATCATTATTATCATTATCATTAATAGTAACATCATTTTTAACATCTAATTCATTCAGGCTTCATTAAAACTGTTATCTTGACCAATTCTAATCCTCCAACAGCGAGCACACACCATCATAATCTTTAGTTTTCTGAATCCCACCTCCCTATTTTAAGCCCCATCTCAAATGGAAACTCTTCAGAAGCTCTTGAGAATTGCTGAGACTTCTCCAGCCTCTCTCCACTCAATGCTGGTTGTACCCCTTTCCAAGCCTTAGTCTTACCTGGATTGGCACCGTTCATGCCAAGTGGGGCTACTGTACAGACCTATAGAGCCAGACACTACACAGCCTCCTGGGCACGCAAAAAAGCCTCTGGGTCATGCCTTCGCTTTCCCCACCCAACTAAAGTGCAAGTTCCTTGCAAGCAGAATCCAGGTGTCATTTCTTTTGTTTCTCCACAAGACCTAGCAGGATGCTGCTGATATTAACAGAGCACCCAGCAGACACCATGCAAATACTTTACCATATGTAATTCCTACAACAATTCTATGAGGTAGTTATTATTTTCTGTATTCCTCAGGCCACACCAGCATAGCTGTTGTCTAGACACATCAACAGACCAGAAACAAGTGTTGGTGAAGGTGTAAAGGAAAAGGAACCCTCGTACACTGTTGCTGGGAACACAGACTAATACAGCCCCTATGGAAAACATTATGGCGGGGTTCTCAAAATATTAAAAATAAATCTACCATATGATCCAGCAATCCCACTTCTAGGTACTACATGAAGAATGCAAAAACACAAATTTGGAAAGAAATAGCAGTCCTATGTTCACTGCAGCACTGTTTATAATAACCAAGTTATGGAAATAACCTAAGTGCCCAAAGGCAGTGGGTCTCTATCTATAATGGAATACTATACAGCTATAAAAAGATGAAATCTTGATTGTGGTGACAACATGGATGGAACTCGAGGGGGTTATGCTAAGTTAAATGAGTCAGGAGAAAGAAAAAAATCAGATAACAAAGGAAAAAAAGAAAAAGAACAGACAAAACCCAAACAAAACAAACTCTTGAAATTTGAACTGAAGCTTCTAGAGGTGCAGGACTGTTGGTGCTTTGGTGGTCGGCATGGTGTGGTTTGAATGTACTCTACTAAATCATAACAGTGTTGTAAACCAAAGTTACCACAATACAAACAAAAGGATTAAGTTCAACTTTATGGAGAATTCCACACCATCCCAGATACCCCAAAGCATTCGGAGAGGCACCCAAAGTGTGGCTCATCTGTGCTCTGTAGGTCACTCTCTTGATTGACTCCTGGCATCTAGTATCTTCTCCCTCTCATCTCCCTTAAACTTTCCCACTTCCCTCCCCCATCAAGCTGTCCCTGCAATGGTCAAGTCCAAGTGTGAGGACTGCAGGCATCAGGAGCCTGGCCCATGTAAGAACCTGGGCTGGAAGTCACCACCCTGTGTTGCCGCCAAAGCCCCAGATTCATGTGCTAAGGAGGTCACACCACAGACTTGCCCCACCTGACTTCCTCACTTGTGAATGTGCTGTCTCTCTCCTTGCAACGTCTAATCCTGCTACTCATACTGAGACTTAACCCAGCCGCCAGCTGCCAGTGTTGGGAAGCATAGGCCAGTTTGCTCCATCTCCTGTCCCCTGTTTCCTGGGCCTTTATTACCTTTATGGCAATTCTTTCATTTGTTTCCTGCCAACTGTTAAACGCTTCTAGATCTTATCTGCTCATTGGGAGACACCACACTCTTCTCTGCTCCCACCTCTTCGGAATAACTTCATTTCTCATTTCGTTGAAATTACTGAGTCTTATTTTCCTACCTCAACCTTCCAGTCTCTCCAAATCCTCTCCTCCCTCTACCCTAACACTGAGGATTCTGCAAAAAACAGAAGTGCTGCCTCTTTTCCGAAATCAATCCAGACCCAGCGTCTCTCAGCCCCCCTGAACCATGAACTGTCAACTCTGCTTTCCCTCTTGCTCTTCTTTCAGGATTTCATCTCCTCCATAGTGTCTACACTTCTTACTGTTTTGGAGTCTGCACGTCCAACATCAAGATGTCAGCATGTTTGACTTGTCCTAAGCTCTGTCTCATTGGCTCAAGGATGGCAGCCTTCATGCCGCATCCTCACATGGCCTCTGTCTTAGGCCCCATCCCTGGCGACATTTGTCTTCTCATAAGGACACACTCCTACTGGATTAAAACCCCACCCACAGGAACTTCTTTAACCTTAATTACTTCCTAAATGGTCTTATCTCCAAAGACAGTCACATTGGGGGCAATGGATTCAATATGGGGGGACAGGGGAGGGGCACATTCAGTCTGTACTACTGGTATGATAAATACTCTGTAGAAAACAAATATAAGATTGGGTGTGAAGTCACAGGGTGAGGGTTCACACAGCGTGAGGAAGACCTTTTCTAGGAAAGCCATGGCCTGATGAAGGAGGAGACATCTGTCTCAGCTCTGTGCTGGCAGAGATGAGAGCCTGGAGCACTCAGAAGAAATTAGACAATGGAAGGGGCTAGCAGTTCAGCAAGTACAATTCCGGCATTTTCAAGCAATTAAAGTCCAAAGAGATAAGCAGTAATTTGCAGTTGTTTAGCATATAAGCCTCTCACACTATGCTTCCAACAACATTGTTCTGCAAGTATTTATTCCAATCTTTTATCATGGAATATTTTAAATAAAAAAAAAGTGGGCACAACAGCACAATGAACTGTCCTCAAAACATTGCTAGTCTTTCACTTTTCTCCTGAAACATTTTAGAATAAATTCTATATCTGGTTTCCCCCATAAATATTCCAGTCTGCATTACCAGCGAATAAAGGAGAGTTCTTTTTTCAATCACCACTAAGTGTTGTTGTTATCCTTGGTCAGGTACTGGCCCCCAGCTCTGGCTGACCCACACGTAGGAAGAGCCTGACTCCAAATCTGCCTTCCCCGACTCCAAATCCTGGGCTCTTTTTTTGGCTACACAGTTAAAGTGATAGGAATATCTGCCAATAGCTTAAAAATCATTTCCCTAAGTGTATAACATAATTAATGAGCTAATACATCTTTTTTAGGAACACAGTAAATGTTACTTTTTTGCCGTCTGCTTCAAAAAAATAGTTGAGCATGGAGTGACAGAGAGAAGGGAAATCTTCTAGTAGAAACTGAAATATCTAGGTGAAGAATCAATAGGCCTTGTGTTAATTTGCCTTCAGGATATTGGTGTTAAAGCCAAAATCTGTCTCCTTGCCAGAAGTGGGGAAGATTTGCCTGCACGAGGGCGCCATCTAGCGGGCATTTCTGCATCTCGTAGGTGCAGCCCCGCAGCCTCTCAAAGTTTCTCTCCACAGTGCCCTTAAGGAAAAAACTGATTTTAATGGGAAAAGCCTATTCAAGAGGCTCAACCATGGCTGGGCCACTGCCAGGGACTCTCCTCAGAGGTGTGTGACGTTAAAGAGATATTTCCTGGACATTTCTACACTACAATGGCAGCTAATATAGCAAACTGTTAAGTCACTCAGAACACAGGGAACAGGTGATGCTTCCAGCTGGTTACTCTATTTGGTGAAATTTCTTAGCCCTTAGCTCCACCCGGAGTGCCTTTTTGTACCAATAACCTCTGAAGCTCCTGGGAAGAAAGAAAGCACTTTCCAAGCTCCTTGAAGGAACCAAGTGATATTTATCCACTTGAATACGCTTTGTGCCCTCCCAAAATCTGGGTCTTAAAGATAGATTCTGTGAGTAAAATAAGTTTTCTTTCTCAAACTTCTATTTGCATGGGTATATTTTAGTTAGGATAATATTTCATTGTTGGGGGGCCTCCCTGGTGGCACAAGGGGTTAAGATGCAGCACTGTGAAGCTATCCATAGCCACTGCAGCATGAGTTCGATTCCCAGCTGGCCATGGAGAAACACACAGGGCAAAGCAGACCTCTCCTGTCTCACCCGCTGCTCCCCTCAGCAGTGTATTTCAGTCAGTCTGCCTGTTCTGTTCCCCACTCTGTCTCTGGTGAATCCTTTCTCCCCCACTCTCACCCGCACCTCTGGCCTATACTCCAGGTCGTATATGCATAAATAAATATTTTATATATATATATATATTTCATTATTGGGAAAGGGTGCAGTTATAGAATCTTCTCAGAGTTTGATTAAAATATGGACTGTCTCTAGGAAAAAAAAATTGAAATAGACAACATTTGGGTTCACTGCCTCCCAAGGGGGTTTAAATACCCTTCACTAGAGAACGGGAGTCTGTAGGGTCCTCCTTTGTGAGGAACAGGGGGATTTCCTCCACCCTCTGGGTTCTTCATGGGCTGAGCTGGTCAGCAAACAAATTAGCATCAGATTAGTAGGGGAAAGAGAGCAAATGTAATTACATACAACGGAAGAATTTACACGGCTGTAAATTCTAGAGTAAATTGACAGACTGGGGGCTTCTATCCTGAGCTATAGAGTGAGAGCAGGGGCTGAGGCTTCAGGAAGAGGAGAGGGGGGTAATTGAGAAGGGCGGACTTCCTGCAACAAGCCCTGCCTCTGGTGTTTGCCTTCCCTAAAATAGGCTTCTCTGATCAAAAGATTATTTCTGGAGATGAGCCTAAATCCACGATATCCCTATTCTTGAAGGTAATGTTAACAATTTCTCTTAGGACCCACAGGGCCTTCATTGACCTTCATTGTCCTAGGTGCCACATGCCAAGATGATATGTAGAGGAAAACTTGCCCTGGGCATCTTGGGAAAAAACTCTCTGAACATTTTTGGAGAGACCAATCCCTACAGGTTCATAGCCTTTTCACCATCTAGAATTTCTTTTCAATTTGTTTTTATTCAGTAAATCACTGGAGTACTTGCCAGGTGCCAGGTACTGGGCTTGCTGCTGAGCATATGAAAATAAACAGAAACAGTCCATGACTTCCAGAAATGTCATTCCATATTCTCTTCTTATTACTTTTCCTTCATAGACTCCATGTCTTGAAAGGATTTTATTCATAAACCTTCCATTATTGCTTATTCTCTATTTGTCTTTCCACAAGATAACAAATGTTATTGCCATGAGAATCTAGTTATTTAGAACCTGGTATACAGCAGGTGCTTAATAAATGTTTGCTCCATTACATTGAATTGAGTCAATAAAATTCTAGTCAAAGGAAAAAAATAACTAATATTTAGAGATGTATCATAGATAATATTTTTCCCTAACAAATAAACTGATTTCTGACAGGCCTTTTGAAATACTAAGAGCCATGGGCTAAAAACTCGGAATCTGCTGGGGTTTTTTTCCTATGGGAAAATATAAACTGATCTAGCATGTTAGTCACTAAAGTCCCAAGAAAATAAGAGAAAACCTCCCAACAGTTTGATGAGGCTAAATTTACATACATACAATAATAACTTGATGAAGAATTTATATGAACAGAAAATTTTCGTCAATGAATATGGATGTTAAATGCTCAAAAAATATTTATAAACCAAATCAAGCCATATATTACAAGGCCAATATATTATGAATAAGTGGGGATTATTTCAGCAATGCAATATTTATTCAATAATCAAAAAAACTGGTCAATGCACTTTGCCATCGAACAGACAATATGATGCAAGTGGTGAAAATGAAAAATGTGAACTACTTTAGAAAACAGTTTCTTACAAAGGTAAGCATATACTTTACATTCAACCAAGCAGTTACACCTTTAGGTATTTAACCAGAAGAAATGAAAATCTATATCTACATACAGACTTGTACACAAGTGTTTACAATAATAGATAAAAACTGGAAACAAGCCAATTTGCACTAATGAATGACTGAACAAAATGTGCTATATCCCTACAACACAATGGTAAACAACTATAAAAATGAATAAAATCTTGATACACCAAACAATATGGATGGATTGCAAATTAATTAAGTTGAGTTGAGAAGGTCAGACCAAAAAAAGTATTTATCGCATGTCTCACATACTATACAAGTCTAAAAAGACAATTATGGTATATAGTACCAGAAATCAGATTAGCATTTTCCTGGAACCAAAGTTGGGAGATTGAATGGAAAAGAGCACAAGGGAATTGTTTGGGGTGATGAAAATAGTCTATATTTTGATTATGGAAGTGGTTATGTAGGTATTTAAATTTGTCAACACTCATTGAAATACAAATTTTAAACAGGTGCATTTGTTTTACGTGAACTATTTCTCAATAAAATTCATTTTTAACAATTACAATGAGATATCACTCACACTCTGAGTGTGAAAAACTTAGCAACCCCAAATATTAGCAAGAATGTGGTGCAACTGGAATTCTCGTATCCTTTTCATGAGTGTATAAAATGGAAAAACCACTTTAAAAAGTCTGACCATTTCTCATAAAGCTAAACATATACTTTCTCTCTGACAGAACTATTCCATTATTACATATGTACCCAAGGAAAATGAAAACATGTCCATAAAAAGACTTGTATATGAATATTTCGAGCAGCTTTCAATATAATAACCCCAAAGCAGAGACTACCCAAAATCAAATGGGAAAAGAATAGACAAATTTGGTATATTACTAGAATGAACAGTACAGAAAAGAAGTATCTGCAATGGACATATTCAATGATGTAGCTAAATTTCAAACACATTATACTGAGTGGGGCTAGGCAGTTATAAGAGTATCGTTATGTTACTATGTAAGAACTCTATAATAGGCAAACCTGGCTTATGGTGACAGGAATTGGAGTAGTGATTCCTATGGGGCTGGAGTGGAGCAGAAGGGTACACAGGGAGCTTTCAGAGTGATGGGTCTGTTTGCTATCATACTTTTGGGGTGGGTTATGTGGGTACATATGTTTGTCGAGTTTGTCAAAATTATTGTTCAATTTTTCACTGAAGAGCTATGAATTTCACTGCATGTGTAAATTTTCCTCAATAAAAAAAGACATATCAAGCTCACCTCATGTCAAAATTTTATGTGAATTAGATTATTTTAGAATATGTCATTTAGGAGGTAATTTGAATGCTGAAAAGATATATGATAATACTGTGGAACTACCATTATTTAAAAATGTTTAATGGTGGTATGTTTTATAGAGTATATTTTTAGAGCTTCATTGTGATGTTTTCAGATGAAATAAAAAATAAAATTTAAAAACTGCCAACAAGAAGAAAAGACAACATAGAAAAAAGCCTAGAAGGAAATATATCAAATTCTTCAGATATGATTGTGGATGAATTTTTTTCTACTTTTGGGTTCCTTCACCATCCTCTGCAGTAAATATATTTTATTTTGATAAAACAATAGATAAACACAAAGTAAAATTTTATAAATGGGCAGTGGATTAGATTAGAGGTCAGTAAACTTTTTTCTGTGAAGTACCAGAAAGTAAATAGTTTAAGCTTGGTTTCTGTCACAATACTCAGCTTTCTTGTACAAAAACAGTACCAATAATATAGAAATGAATGGGCATAGAGCTTTCCAAGAAAATGTTATTTACTTTATTTACAAAGAGACACCTACCAGCTGTAGTTTGCTGACCCCTAAATTAGATTATTCTTGAATTCCTTCCTGACCTAAAATTGTCTTTTATCTAGGTTTTCTGCTCTGGTTTAGTTGTCACTAAAATTGAATCCCTATCAAAGCATTTAGAGTTTTTTTGTTTGTTTGATTGAATTTTAATTTTTTTAAAGATTTATTTTTATTCATGCATACAAGAACTGGGTACATGAGGGGTGAAAGGATTCACCAGAGACAGCGTGGGGAGCAGAACAGGGGGATTGACTGAAATACACTGCTAACTGCTGAGGGCAGCAGTGGGAGAGACAAGAGAGGTCTGCTGCACCATGTGGGTATACACCCTGGCCGGGGATCGAACCAGATAGCGCTGAGACTTAACCCCTGTGCCATCAAGAAGGCCCTGAATTTTAATTTTTTTTAAATGAAGTACCATTATTTTACATCCTAGTTTTTTGACAGTATAAGATTGCTCCCCGTGGGTGCAGTCATTGTATCATTCCCACCACCAGAGCACCCACAGTCCTCCACCATGCCCATTGTGCCATCAGAGTATTTGACTGGCACCAGGCTGCTAGTCTCACTGCAGGCTCAGGACACCAACAGAGCCAGTAAACCTATAAAATGTATAACCAGCAAGAAATTGCATTGACAAGAAAACAAAACAAGTCATACCTCACCCCCCAAAGTGGGTCTTTGAGACTGGACCTGTGCTTTCTCTGCTCAGATAATGCAAACTGCACTTGACCATGTGCCTTCATGGTCAGAGCTGCCAGAAATCTGTTCCCATCAGGCATGTTAATGGCCCCTACATTTTCCTGTTTCATTTCATTCTTTTTTTAGACATTTAATGAAAATAAATTTATTAAACTCTAGCAATAACTACAAAGTTAATTGCCAAATAATTATTAATGCCATTTTGCATTAACAATAACATTAGAGAGTAGGTGGAGAAAATATCAAGCAAGAATATGGATATTTCAAAATGATGTTTTATCAAATCCAAACTGGCCCAAGATGGCATCAGAGGAGATTCTCTGCTTTGCTACCAAGAGGCTCATCTAAAAGTTAGCCAGACCAGTACGACACCCAGGCAGTCTCTTGGGGATGAGTTCCTTGGCTTGGGGTAAAAATGGAATCAGAGACCAGTACAGACTGCACCAGAGGGACATGGAGGAGTCTCGTGCTTTATTAAGCAAGAGAGAATCGCCTGAGGCTGTGGCCCAGGGTTGGAGCCGGTGTGCAACTGCAGCACTGCAGCTAGAACTTTGTCGAGGCAAGGGGAAGAAAGGGCTCTCTGGGCCCTTCAGTTCCCTCATGAAACCCCAATTCCAGCGTCCTGCTTCCAGCGAGGTGCCAGAGACTTTGAACTCTGTAAGGACAGATGGGGACAGGCGTCACTACAGTCACCGAGGTAAAGACTCTTCAATACATTCTAGGAGACAAGATTCCTACTGACATCTGCAGGAATAACAATCCCTGGTGATGGGCAGGGCATGAGCTTCACAGTCACTGGCAACATCCCTGCCAGAGTCATGGCAAGGGCAAATGTCAGACGGCTTGCCCTGACATTCTACAGCTGGGTGTTGACTCCTTTCTGAGATTTAGAAATGCTACTTGCCAACCTATTTCTCATTTCAGTGTAACCACTAGCACTGTTTCCTTTTCCTTACAAGCTATGAACCACTATAAACACAAGCAATTAGGAAGCTAAAACTGGACAACTGGAGCATTTTATGTGGACCATGCTGAAAAAAAAAAAAAATGAGTTAGTTCAATAGAAACAGCAGTCCAAAAAACAGCAAGAAAGATGTTAGGAAAGTTAGGGGAAAAAATGACAAATTCAGGTGTGATGAAATAAAGCAATAAAATGGGGGGGGTGGCAAGAAGAGTTTGGGGGCAATAATAGGCATGCAAGCAGAGGAGATAGGTTGTTCTGGGAGATTAGTAGAGAAGCCCCAGACGACCAATGAGTGACTAGGACTTTTAGTTACTTGCTTCAGAGGAAGGAACTAGCAAGAACCGGACAGGGAATCAATGTCATTACCGAGCATGTTTGCTTCTTAGCAAAACCCAGATTCCTTGGGGAGCTTGAAGCAGTGTGCAGAGAACTTGGAAGAACTATGAAAAAGGAGCCAAGACAGGACCCAGCAGTGTGGAGGAGGCCAACACAGTGTGTGTGTATGTGTGGCCGGGGGGCGGAGGGTGGGCAGTGGGGGGATGATGCAGCCATTTTAGCCAGATGGGGAATTTGAAAGGTAACATCAAAAGAGACCAAAAGGCTTTCCTAGATTAAAACCCTCCCTTTCCTGAAGCCATCATTGCTGATTCGGGCACAATTCAATATGGCATTTTGAAAGCATTTGTTGATGCCCATTTTTTTTTCAAAGCAAATCCCTTTCTAAAGCATCTAGTACTGCTAGTTACAGGGAGTTTATCCAGTCACTGAGTGCAACACATCCCCAGGTTTCTAGCTAGGAGTTCTGCACAGGCAAAGAATAACAGTAGATGCTTGGGCCAATCAGGGCTCTGAAATGATGTCTGCTTGGCCCGTTTGCCTGGACTTCAGTCTGAATTCCCAGTTCCCATGCCTTTCACCCCATTTGCCCCAAAGGCCCATGTCCTGTGCTGACCTTCGCCTGCTTGGCTGTGTTCCCAATGCCTGTGTCAGCTCTCATCATTCGTGGGTGTCAAAGTTCACCGCCTATTTCCTGCCTTCCCCAATCCTTGGTGGGATAACGTCATGAATGTACAAATATTCCAGAGTCATGCACAGTTCTAGCTAAAGCCACATTGTCCCGTGCAGTCTAGAGTCTCCAGCTTTCATACCCCACGCCCTGGATTCTTAGCAGAATTAAGCCTGGGCTTCCCCCACACCTGGGCATCTGCGCCTTCTATTGAGGGTCTGGGTTCAGTGGGGTAAACATCACATCTGGACCAGTGCTCCTACCTAAGCCATGACCTGTCAGTACAGCTCCCAGCCTCTGCAGTCTTGCCACTGTTATAAGCAGTCTGTGTTCTGGACCTCACTCAACTAACTCACCATAGCATAAGAGTGACACCTAAAGAAATGGATTTCTTTAAAACAATCTGAGAAGTCTCGATTGTTTCCAATTTTGTAGACACCTCAGAGGATAAGTATGCTCAAAACAATAAACAAATTCAAAGGATAGAATCTTGAGCATTTTTTCTAAGGGTGACATTCTCAATTCAGCCCAGTGCATTGGCAAGAGAGCGCCACCTAGTGGGAAATAAGCTGTCTCTCATGGAGCTGCAGAAAAACAAAATGGAGAGAAAAAAAAATGACATGTATTACAGATATTGCAGATGTCTGAAATCCCACAAGAACAAATTACTCTGCTAAAAACAGAAAAACATCTAATTTCTTGAGTGTACAAAATCATTTGGTAAAACTATTTTGGTGCCTTTTCAGAATGAATATATTAATACATTTTCAGGTAGACAATCATGTACTTTGTTAAGATATTACATAATTGAACTTTATACTTCCTATTTTTAGGCAAAAATGCAAATTACAAGTTAAAAGTCTTTAATAGTTCTCTAGTGAAGGAAATTATCTTCACTATATGTCAGAGAATCAAAACAATGTAGGCTAATTTCCTGCTTTCCACAGCTTCCATACAGTGATTTTTAATATTTATAGTGATAAGCCAAAAGTGTGGTTCCCCTGCACCTAAGAGTCAATTTTTATACATGAATGTATGTCTTTAAATCCAAATTCATGCTCTCTAATGCCAGTGACTAGGATTTGCTAGTCTGATTTGGGACCCAGAAACCTGCAATTTGAACAGCACATTAAGTGATTCCAATGCTTCTGGTCTCTTAACAGGCTTGGAAAGAGAGTCTGTGACATGTGAGATGTCACAAATACTTGTGAATCCTTAGGAACAATAAAAGTGTGTGTATTGAAAGGTATTTTGTGCTTGGAAAGCTAGCAGCCCCCATGTCATCACATGTACCAACTCTTTGCGATCAGCACATTGATAATACACAACAGTCCAGGGCCCTCACCCCGAGGTCAGAATCAACATTCTACATTCAGTATTTCCACTGGGGAACCTTGTTGCCTGCCTGATATCTACCCCCCAACCACCCAGACCCAATCTCAGAACTCGGATGTTTTGGTTTGTCTTTCCACCACTGGGCCCACCTCATCTGCAGGTTCAGTTCCATGATATCCCCAAGGAGCCCTAAACCCCCTTAAAAGAGTCCTCTAAGCACTGACAGCCAGAAAGGTGAGTTCTAATCTCCTTAAATATCTCCTTAAAGCTTAGAGAAGCAAACTGGATTCTCTCCAAAGTAAATTTACCATTTCAGAGAGTACAAGCTCCTGCTTTCAACCAATGACACACTCTTCAAATATGCATATACCAGTATCTTCCAATCCGTCTTCCATGGCTATTTAAAGCAATCATTATCAACCCTGGCTGTCATTAGAATCATTTTAAAACCTTTAAAAATTTCAATTCTTACCTCCCATCATATGCAAAAGTTAATTTAAAATGGGTCAAAGACCTAAACAGAAAAATTAAATGAGTCTAAACTGCTTCCTTTCAGGAAGTCCAACCTTATGGAGTTGTGAGAACAGTCAAAGATTTAGCTAAAAAGATTTAGCCCGGTCCTCCCTTGCAGCTAGGGTGTGGACATGCCACTTGACTTGACCAGTAAGAGGAGCCCATTTCAAACTTTATAAACAGCAGGTGATGCAGAAAGGTAAAGGCAGCAGGGACATCTCCCTGGGGCAGTTACTGGAATCTCCACTGTAACTTCCCAGGGCAGTGGGGCACATGTTGTGGCATCTCGTGCTGAGGAACATTAGCAGCCCGACTGTCCACACAGCTCAGTGCAATGTGGGACCGGTCCCTGCCTGCAGTGTCGCTCATGTTTTAAGGTGTTTAATTAATTCCTAAATGAGTCAGAGTTGATTCTTTTTTTTTTTTTAAATAGAGGCATTTTATTTATTTATTTGTTTGTTTGTTTTGTTTATACATGCACTGGGTCCAGTCAGAAGCGTGGGAGGGTGAGAGAATTCACCATAGCCAGAGCAGGAAACAGAACAGGCAGATGGACGAAATACACTGCTGAGGGGAGCAGTGGGCGGCAGGAGAGGTCTGCGCGCCATGTGGGACCCTCCTCTGGTGGCCGGAGAGCAGCCGGGGATCGAACCGGCGCTGCAGAGGCTGCGGGCAGCTTCGCAACCCAGCGCTCAACCGCTTTGCCACCAGGGAGGCCCCAGAGTTGATTCTTAAATGAGTAATGTTATATTCTTTTCCTTTACATTCTGACGTTCTTTGTCTCTATTCTCCCTCACTGTCTAGCTTCAGCCTGACCATTTGGACTTGATCTTGCTGGTATGAGGCACAGTAAAAATCTTCATGCCCTCCTGACAGCTTTGTGTCTCTTCCACTGGCTTTACCCTGCCTCTCAGGGAGCCCCATAGCCTTGATAGCTGAGGGCAAGAGGAACAGGAATGCTGGTGTACCCACTGAATGCCAGGGTGTGGGCATTCTCTGTGGGCACAGTGTCACTGTCCATACATATGTATCAGCCCACCCTCTGCTCAGTTATGTGACCATTCATTCATTCAACAGGTATTTCTGATGCCTACTATGTGCCAGACACTGTTCTAGGCCCATGAAGAAAACAGTGAGCACGACAAGGTCCCAGCTTGCATGTGGCTTAGATTTTTATGGAGGAAAGACAGATAGCAAATTAATTTCAAGTGGTGATGACAGTTAAGAAGACAATCAGAGAGGATAAAGGGGAGACAGGTGATAGCTTGAGGGGGTGGGCTATGCGTCTCAGCACGGATCCAAATGGTGGGGGGATGACACTTTATCTGAAGCCTGACTCTTCAAAAACCATGCAAAGGAAGATCTGGGAGAAGAGCATTTCAGATAATGGAAAAATAAAGAGGATCACAGATTCTTTGCCTTTGTTCTCATCAAAGGATGGGAATTTATTACTCTAGGTGAATCTGTCAATATAGTTGGGCTCCATAACTGCCTTGACCAAATAGATTATGGCAGGATTAATGGTGGGTCCATTTCCAGGGCTAAAGAAGCCAGCAGCTCCCCTTCTGTATCTTGAGACTATCACTCTGGGGGGCCCCCAGTTATCAGGTGAGAAATTGTCTGACTCTCAGTTCTCACCACCCAAAGAACCCCTGACAGTACCTGGAGAGGGAGAAGGGCTTAGCTGCCCTGGTCTTCTAGAGCCTTCCAGACATCCCTGCTCCAGGACAAAAGTGTGAATGAAGTCATCTTCCAGCCTCCAGACCAGACCAACCATGAATACCAGCATGAGACTCACATCAACACCACTTGTGATAGAAAAATTGCCCAGTCAAACCCTAACTCCAGTTCCTACCCACAAAATTGTGATAACTAAAATGCTTGTTTTAAGTTGCTAAATTATAGGGAATCTGCTATGCAGTAGCAGCACTTCACATCAGGGAAAACTAACACCTGACTGAAACAGTTCAGAGAACGGCTGTGCTAAGTCTTCAAGCAGGAGTGACTTTTGTCACATTCAAGGGATCAGAATAAGGCAAGTGCAGTTGAGGCTAAAAAAGGAGACAGAAGATAGGAGATGAATTGGGATGGTGGGACAGAGGCAGAAGGTGCCCGGCGGGCTCTGCAGTGGGTGGCCATTGGCACGATTTTAGTCGTTGAGTGATAAGGTCTAAAATTTGCAAGTTCTTTCTGGCTGTTCTGTGACAAATAGGTCGTAGTGGGGCAAGAGTAGCCAGACAGCAACCAACAAGGAGGCTGTTGCAATGGATGACTTTACCAGGTTGGGAATTTGATCCAATATGTAGAAACTTACCTTGCAACACTGTCCTCAACCTCCTGACCTTTATTCCAGTTCAAGTAACTGAACCTCAGCCTTATTTCTGCAACTTGTCCTTCAATTTGCATCTCAGCTTTGCCACGGGTGTCCCACGTCAACAAGGCCAGGAAGGAAGGGAATCCATTCTCTTTTTGCTGATTCCTTATATAGAAGATTACCCATTGGGATGAAAGTAACTTATTTGGGAATGCAATATTGTGATTTATAGAAAATAATTATTTTGGTCATTCAGAGGACCAACATAAACTTCTCAGCTATTTGGTCTTTATCACAGTTCCAGACTCGCAGCTCTCAAAGTGTCGGCATTCCTAAGTGTTGTGTGTAATAAAGGTGTCTCTTATTTTAAAGGTAACTTTTGAAAAATAACTGTGGTCAGATTGCCAGGGAAACCGATATGAATAGAGGGTGGAACTTCCAGGGTCCCACCCAGGCCCTCCAGGGAAAGGAAATGGACTAAGAGGCAGAGTCCTTTTGCCAATAGCCAATGAGTTAACTGATAGTGCCTAAGTAATGAAGCCTGGGTTGGGGACTCGTGGGAAATGGCTTGCCTGAGAGAACGTGGAAGCGCCTCGATTTTCCCCACACCTCGCCCTGACATCGCTTCCTCATGGCTGTTGATTTGCATCCTTTCGTATTCTTTGTAATAAATCAGTGATCTCATGAATAAAGAGGTTTCCTGAGTTCTGTGAGTCATTCTAGCAAATTAATTGAAACTGAGGAGGGTATACTGGGAACTTCTGATCGAGGACCAGTGGGTCAGAAGCACAGGTAATGGGCCTCCCCTGGTGGCGCGGCCCGTTGCGCGCAGGGCTGTGAAGCTGTCCACAACCTCTGCTGTGCGGTTCGGTCCTGCCAGCCAGCGAGGGTCCCCCATGGCACAGCAGACCCCTCTTGTTGCACCTGCTGCTCCCCTCAGCAGTGTACTTCTGTCAGTCTGCCTGTTCTGTTCCCCGCTCTGTCTCTGGTGAATCCTCTCACCCTCCTGCAGATCTGGCCTGTACCCCGGTTCTTGTGTGTATAAATAAATAAATAAATCTTAAAAAAAAAAAAAAGCACAGGTAATAATCTGGGTTCGCGGTGGGGCAACTGAAGTCTGGGAAGGGTTGTGGGGGCCTTTCATCTGTAGCTGGTTGGTCAAAGCCCAGAATTGTCTGGTGTTTGTGGCTGGCCCCAGAAGTGCAGGGTGGTCTTAAAAGTCTGAGTCTTTAACTTGTGCAATTTGAGAGTGTCCGGGTAGACAGCATCAAAACGGAGTTGAATTCTCAGTCACCCTGGTGTGCAAGAATTGCTTGTTGGTATGAGGAGACCCACCCCCGTCACCATCACCATCACCATTGCAATGGAGCCACAGAGAGCACCACCTACACAGGGGAAAACAAATGTGTTGGGCAGACTTGTTAGCTGCCCCTCACACAGGTAGCTCATAGGTAGTAGACTCCTGCTCTACTTTCCTCCATGAAATAGCCCTGTGTTGAAATAGGCCTATTCCCTGTGGAAATGACCCAAGGTGGCCAAGTGCTGCTGTGACGGGGAGTCAGTCTGCCTTGTTCTTGGAGTCAGCATTAGGAAACTCCCTCTCCTACTGACATAAGCTCCCTCTTCAGTACCAGAGTGGTAGGAGGTCAAGAGTCACTCAGAAAGGACTCTAGTGCTATTACAGAGCAACCCCACAGGGGAATAGGATGGCCTAGCTGTGAGTCCTCACCCACGCTTAAAAAAATCTCAGACCAATACCCAAAGGCAGGCACACACAGGAAGGTTAATAAAAGGCTTATTTGCAAGGGAAGTAAAAAGATGGGGAGCAGAGAGAGAGATTAATTAGTCAATATGGCCTATGGGTAACTCTGCCTAAATGGATTCCTCAGGCGCACACTGAAGGCAGGCAAAACCCAGCTCCCCTCCAGGCCCACGTGTTCAGTTTTACTACAAGCCTGGCTGCTTAACTCCACCCTTAGTTCCCAGCAATCCCCTTTTGGAAGTCAAGAGTTATGGCAGATTCATACATGATGGGAGTTGTTGTCCTCGGTGCCTGGGATCTGTTTGTCATGGAGGCGGGAATGGAGTCCAGAAAACATCAGTGGGTGGAGTTCATTCAGGACATACTCTTCCCTTAACTGTTTCACAACGTGTTCATTGGGAACGTGACCTGTGACTTTTCACTTTGTATGTCTCTGACACATAGTTTGGTGCCTCGTTACAGTCATCAAACGACTGAGCAGATTGGAGACTTGATTCTGGACCTCAGGTCACTGCAGTCCTGCATTTCCAAGCTGGACTGGGTGGAGGTATTTGAAGCCAGCATCCCCCCAAGTATGTCAGCCCCGTGCTGGACACCCCTAAGCAGTGCTCAGGCAGTGCTATGTTGCTGCAGCCTGGGGCAGGCAATTTAAGGAGAAGTAGAAACCAGAGACAGAGCGAAGATAGTCAGACCTTCTCATCTGGGGAGTTGGTGCTGTTTCCAATGAGCAGCTGTGGCAATTAGAAGTTAGGGCAGGAATTTTAATTTCTATTGTGCTTCACTCTGCAAGCACTGGAGATTTTTCTGGAATGTCCTTTGTGATACTAGGTGGCAATGATTTGGTGAACTTAGCATGGGTAAATAATTAAGCTCTTCTTTTCTTACTGTTCCTGTTCCTGTTTTACTTGAGTCCACCATTTGCTATCAACAGAAATACAAATAGAGAATAATATAGGGGTGAGAGTCTCAGGCTTTGGATTCTTAACAACACAGCCAGCCTACTTCTGGGGCCTGTGACCAAGCTATTCTTCCTGCCTCTGCCTCAGTTTCTTCTTCTTGGGCTTTATCGTTCATCATGCAGCCTCCATTTCTTTTGTCCAGGTGACACCATAGTCTGGTGTGCAGGAGCAGGAAGGAGCAGACCCTGGAGCACAGCAAGGGTAGGTTGATAACTCCTATTTTTAAGTGCAGGTCTAATTTCATCCAGACTATGTCCTGCTAAGTGCACTACCATTTTGTCCTTAGCTCCTCACAGGTAGAGGTCCTGGTAGAGGGCTTGCATTAAGATGATAAAATCTCTCTCACCTGAGAACCTGCATCTTCAACTTGGCAGCAGCTTCTAAGCCCCTTGCCATTTATTTACACCTCCCTCAGCTCTTACCTGACCATGTTTCTTCCCCCCCTCCCCCAGCTTTGGGGAATTATAATTGGTATACAAAAAAAAATGCATATGAAGTATACAACTCAGTGAGTTCAGACGTAAGCAGATTTCTGCAATTTATTCATCTTGTATAACTGTAACTTTACACCCACTGAACAATAGCTCCCCCACCCCCAGAACCCCCATTCTCTTATTTACTTCTATACACTTGACTAGTTTAGGTGCCTCAAAGAAGAGTTGTGCAGTATTTGTCATTCTATGACTGCCTTTTTCCACTTCCCATAATGTTTTCCAGGTCCATCCATGTTATACTATGACAAAACTTCCTTTTTTCAGGCTGACTAATATTCCATTGTATGTATATACCATGTTTTCTTCATTCTTTCATCTGTCAATGGACATGTGGGTTTCTTATTTACCCTCAATCCCCAGATTTCAAAGGCTTTCAAAGGCAACTTGACAGGCTTACTCTCTCCCCAGAGGCCAGAACACATCACTATCCAGAGCAGGGGTCGTGCAGGACCTTCCTTCCAAAGGCTGCAGGTCGGAGTATGGACTAGACAGTCATGCTTTTCAGGTCACATTCGGGAATGGTTCGTGGTGCCAAAGGTACTGGCCGCACAGAATCTGGAGTTCTAATCCCGGGAGATGCCAATAGAACCACAGGAAGTTGTAGCACCATTTCAGATCCACTCCTCTCCCATTGGTCAAGATTATAAAGCAAATCCATTGGTGGAAACCACAGACTCCAGTAAGACCTAAGCTTGAGGTGGAAGCTCATCTTCCATGGGGCTTTCAAAGGCAACTTGACAGGCTTTTCTTGGCCAAATGTGGCTAGGTCAGCTCCAGTCACTCTAGATGGTCCCCCTCCATCTCCCACAGATACTGAGCTCCTTCACTACACTTCTTTAATAATGTTTGCTTCATGATAAGTGCTGAAAAGATACAAAAGACAGAAGGAAAAAAAGGATCCATAATCTCACCACTAGGAAACAACTTTCCATTAGGTTCTTATCTTTCCCGCCTTTTGGCCGAGTGTAAGTTTTTATGCAATTAAGAGAATGCAGTATATAAATTATATATCTTAAATGTTAAGCATTATTTGAAATACAGAAGTAATATACATTCACTGTAAAAAGTTTGAAAAGTTTTTAAAGTGTGGAGTAGTTCAGTGGACTGTGCTAGAAGGATTCTAGCACTTGAGTAGTGGGCATAATGTGGTAATCCACATTTGAAAAAGTGTGAACCTGAAATCCTAAAATATACGCAATGTTATAAACCATTGTTAATGCAATTATAAAAAGTCTGAAAACCTTTTTAAAGTACCAAAAAAATGGGCCTCCCTGGTGGCACGAGGGGTTTAAGATGCAACCTATGAAGCTATTCGCAGCCTCTGCAGCACGAGTTCAATCCCCGGCAGGACAGGGAGCTACCCACATGGCTCAGCAGACCTCTCCTGACTTGCCCACTGCTCCCCTCAGCCGTGTATTTCAGTAGATCTGCCTGTTCTATTCCCCACTCTGTCTCTGGTGAAGCCTCTCACCTCCCACACCTCTGGCTTGTACCCCAGATCTTGTATGCATAAATAAATAAATCTTTTTTAAAAATTCTCTAAAAAAAAATAAAAAAAAAATGCAAAAAAATGAAGTAGTCACCGTTTGAGTTTTGCTACCCATAGGAAATCATTGTTAACATTTTGGTTTATTCCCTAATTAAATTACATTTAATTAGGAATATTTAATTTAATATTAAATTAAAATATATTTTAATGATATCTCATATACTTGTTTTTTTTTATTTATAGAGGCATGTTTTATTTATTTATTTGTTTGTTTGTTTGTTTTGTTTATACATGCACTGGGTACAGTCAGAAGCGCGGGAGGGTGAGAGAATTCACCAGAGCCAGGGCAGGGAGCAGAGCAGGCAGAAGAACCGAAGTACACTGCTGAGGGGAGCAGCGGGCGGCAGGAGAGGTCTGCGCGCCATGCGGGACCCTCCTCCGGTGGCCAGGGAGCAGCGGGGATCGAACCGGCGCCGCAGAGGCCTCGGGCAGCTTCGCAACCCAGCGCTCAACCTCTGCAACACCGGGGAGGCCCTCATATACTTGTTTTTAAGCAGTAAATATAGGAAGATTCCTAGACCACAAGCCCCAGGTAGACAGTAATAAAATAGGAGCTTAATAGTGTAGGAAAAGTATAAACAGCAATTGCTCTTGGTGTAGGATTAAAAGGTGGTTTTTACTTTCTTCTTATATTGTCATAAGTTTGCAAATCCTCTACAATGAGTACTAATTTAGTAATATGGGGGTGGGGAACTAAATTATTTAAGAGAGATATCCTAATTCATAGATATTTTTCAAAGTATGTTTTTCTTCTCTTAATTTTCCCCACCCCCAAGCTACTTTTATAAATTCTTACTTTTCTGGAAGAAGTTTTTGATGAAGACTCTAGCAGTCTAAACACATTAGGATTTGCAAGGAAAGAAGGTTAATAGCATGAAGGAAAATATCCATCATCTCAGGGATACTTCACCCTAAAGGACCAGAGGGCTTAATGCCCCTACAGGGACACACAGGATTTGAGCAGTTAAATGCTACCTCCATTCTTAGCCCCAGGACAGGCGGAAGCATCAATAAGGCCACCGCATGAAAGAACAAAAGAAACAAAGAGAAGATATCTAGGGAGAAACAGCCTGGGAAGAACAGAATACACAGGGAATTCTGGGGAACCAAATGGATAGAAAATAAACATTTTATATTTCTGGGCTCTGGCAGACTGTGACTCAAAAAATGATCACTAGATGTCAATAATTTTTTAAAGTAACATGATGACCACCAGGTGGCATATTAGTTTGTCAAAATTAAAGCAATTAAAAGTAAATTATATTGGCAAAAGAATAGACAAATAGATCAATAGAAGAGATTAGAGAGCCCAGCAATAGATCCACATAAATATAGTCAGTTAATCTTTGACAAAAAACCAAAGGCAATATAATGGAGCCAAGTCCGTTTTTCCAACAAATGGTTCTAGAATATCTGTACATGCACATGCAAACAACCGAATCTAGACAAAGACCTTATACCCTTAAGAAAAGTTAACTCACAATGGATAACAGATATAATTGTAAAACACTAACCTGTAAAATTCCTAGCAGAAAACAGGAGGAAAACTCATTGGCCTGCATTTGGCAATGAATTTTTAAATAGGACACTGAAGACATGAACCATAAAGAAAATTGATAAGCTGGGATTTATTAAAATTAAAGCCTTGTGCTCTGAGGAAGACAATGTTTGAGAGAGTGAAAAGATGGGACCCAGGCTGGGAGAAAATATTTGCAAATTACGTATCTGACACAGGATTGTTATTCAAAATGTATGAAGAACTCTCCAAACACAACATGAGGAAAGCAAACAACCCTACTTAAAAAAATGGGCCAAGGGCCTTCACAGACACTTCACCACAGAAGAGACACAGGTGGCAAATAAGTGCATGAAAAGATGTTCTACATCACATGTCATCAGGGAAGGACAAATTAAAACAACAGTGAGATTGCGCTACACACCTATTAAGGTGTCCAAGACCCGGAACACTACACCACCAAATGCTGGTGAGTATGTGGAGCAAACAGGACTTCTCACTCATTGCTGGTGGGAATACAAAATGGCAGTTTGGTGATATCTTTCAAATACTACCTTTACTATCTGATTCAGCAATTGCACGCTTTAGTATTTACCTACAGGAGTTGCAAACTTATGCCTGCTCATGAAAGTTCATAGCAGTTTTTTCATAATTGCCAACACCTGAAAACAACCAAGGTATCCTTTAGCAGGAAAATGGATAAATAAACTTTGATACATCCAAACAGTAGAATATTATGCAGTACTAAAAAGAAATATGGGGAAAAAAATGAAGTTAACATAAACATGAATTATTAAATGAAAGAAGTCAATTGAAAAGACTGCATACAATATGATTCCAACTACACGACATTAGAAAAAAGGCAAAACTATAAAGATAGTGAAAAGGACAGTAGTTTACAGGAGTTAGGGAGGAGAGGGATGGGTAGACAGTGCACAGAGCATTTTAAGGCAATACAGTGATGCTGTATGAAACTTCAATGGTAAAATCCTTACACACTACTGGTCTTCAAAAAATGGGAGTCTTAGAATCCCACAGAGAGGACTATGACAGGTACAGTGGGACCCAGACCCCCAATGACATCACTGAAATAATTTTAAGACCACACACTAAACTGAGGTGGAGTTTCAGAACTCTACCTGCTAAGTTGATGAAGTCATGCTATAGCTAATCCAAGATCAAACAGAACAATTAATTATGTAGTATTGAATGAACTGATGAAGGATGACTATGACTTTTTTTTAAGATTTCTTTATTTATTTATACAAGAACCGGGGTACAAGCCAGATGCGAGGGAGGGTGAGAGATTCACAAAAAAAAAAAAAAAAAAATCCTTACACACTAGTTCAAGCCATAGAATGCAAAACACCAAGTTTGAACACTCATGTATACAATGAATTTTGAGTGATTATGAGGGTCAATGTAGGTTCAGCACTTGTAGCAAATGCACCAATCTGATGGGGGAGGGAGATAATGGAGCGGGAGACACCCCATGTGTGGAGTATATGGAAAATCTCTGTTTCTTCCCCTCAACTTCATTATGAACCTAAAACTACTCTGAGAAATAAGTCTTTTAAAAAATAAAAATAAAAAAACAAATTAAATTGTTAAAATAAAAATCACTAACTCCTGCCTGGAATATGAAATTTTTAGATGCAGAAATGATTAGTTGAGCACCAAAAATATAAACATGAAGATTATCTTGATCTGTGCCCTCTACCTAGAGGGCATAGACAAAAGTGTGGTTTTAGCTAATGATCTTAACCCAGAGTTTTTAATAGCTAAAATGAAGCCATTTTCATGTAGAACGTATGAGTATCAGTCATGAAGTTGTCATGACAATTATGAACAGGGTCTCCCTGGTGGCACAAGGGGTTCAGACACAACACTATGAAGCTATCCGCACCGCTGCAACACTAGTTCGATCCCCAGCCAGGGAGGTCACCCATAAGGCACAGCAGACCTCTCCTGACTCACTCGCTGCTCCCCTCAGCAGTGGACTACGGTCAGTCTGCCTGTTCTGTTTCCCACTCTGTCTCTGGTGAATCCTCTCACTCCCCACACCTCTGGCCTGTACCCCAGTTCTTGTATGCATAAAATAAATAAATCTTTAAAAAACAAAAAAAAACAATTACGAACAAAACATGTTCACCATGGTCAGGAGAATGGGAAACAGGAAACGTATTTCCTGGACCTGGGAAGGAATTGAGGTAGAAGAATCGCTGAGGAAAGAACCAGCTGTAGAACTCAACAGAAAGGATGGAAGCCATAAGGATTCCTGAATTTCAGCACAAACCAAGAAAGTTCTTTTCCTGCAGTTCTTCTAGATTTAGCCAAGCTTGAGTTCGTAATTTTGATTTCTCTTTAAGCTCGCTGTATTGAGCAAATTTTCTCAAGAATGGGTGGATGGTGGTAGATTTTGTGACTCTGCTTATCGAAGAATGTGCTACCTTCCCATGTGAAATAAGTTTTACTAGATATAAAATTCTCAGAAGAATGCTATAGTAGCTGATTCTTTCCTTTTCCTGACATTCAGTTTTGCAAAGGGCAACCTATGACCAGTCTGGCTTTTTCCCTTTTAGGACACCAATTTTTAAGTTTAAATTAATCTATAAGATTGGTTTTTTTTTAAGATTTATTTATTTATTTATACAAGAAAGGGGCACAGGTCAGATGCACGGAGGGTGAGAGGATTCACCAGAGATAGAGTGGGGAACAGAAGAGGCAGACTGACGAAATACACTGCTGAGGGGAGCAGCGCTCAAGGCAGGAGAGGTCTGCCACACCATGTGGGACCCTCCCGGGCCAGCCGGAATCGAACTGGCACTGCAGAGGCTGCGGACAGCTTCACAGAGCAGCGCTCAACTACCTGCGCCACCAAAGGGAGGCCCAAGATTGTTTTCTTTATCCTTGTCATTAAAAACTTTTTCCAGGAGGTGAGATGCTATTTTCATAAGCTGACTCCTTTTGAAGCAAGATGATTGTTTTCCATTTACACATTTGCTTTTTTTTCCAAAAAGTTTTCCTCAGATGTGTCTTTATTCTGTTTCTTAAGGCATCCCTATAAACCTTGGGTTGGAGCTCCAGATTCTATCATCTCTATCTATTATTTTAATCACCTTTCATAGTTGTCTTTCCCTTTGAGTCTCTCAATAATTTGGCAGATTTGTTTGTCATATCACTGAATTAACTTATTTACTGTATCAATTTACACTTTCCACTTTCAATTAAAGGTTTGTATTTTACTATTTCTCTGATTACCTTCCTTATTTAAAATTGTCATTGACAGCAGCAAAATATCTTGAATCAATTCAGCTTACACAATTAGAAAATCTATTATTTCACATACTAAGAAATTCTCAGATCATCAGCTGGATATTAGCATGAGGTACGCAGCTGCCAACCCAATTACATCATGTAGGAAGTTACCATGTACTCTTTGCTGGCCCTCAAGGGAATCATTGCCCACTGCCACTGCCAAGCCCTTTGATTGAATTATCAATTGAGCTACATGAAAAGATGTAATCCTGGGGACCTGCAAATGGGCTCTTCCTGCCTCTGACTTTCCCTCAGTATCTCCTAGAAAGGATGGACTGATCTTTCTGGGAAGCACAAGGACACAACGCAGTTCTCCCAACCAACTCTGCAATTCCCCAGCTCTCCAGCTCTCTCTGTATGTCTCTGTATTGCATGTGTTGAGAGCAACACTAATATGAGGTGAGGCCTGATGAAGTAGAGTGGTGATCCCGCTGTGGCTGAATCAGAAAGCAGCCTCTGAGAGGTGGCTTCACCATTCTTGAGTTGGTTCAAGCATAGAGTTTTTGATCCCAAGTGAGGGCTAAGAGCCCTTTATTTCGAGCTGGCAGCAGACTGGGCATGGATAATTCATTTATTTACTTTCATTGCAATTCCCTTGACCTTACTTTTAATACACACACCTTTTAAATTCAAGCACTCAGCTGGTTGTTACTACTAGTTTACAATGGCTAGCAAGTTTTGGTCTTATTCTGTGTCTGCATTAGATAAACATTCTCCTTATCTGAACTTGCACTATTCAGAAAATGTGCTACTTTCTTGCAGAAATATTCACCCCAAATCTGACCTCCTCCAACCTAAAAACAGGCAAGCCCACGCCAGTGAGCACATGAAGTCGCCCTGAGCCAGGTGACGGGGTGGAGAGCCTTCAACCTCCCACCCTCTCGAGGGATTGAGTCCTCCACAGTCTTCATGTGAGATTCCTCAGGGCACTAGCAATGTGGTCCTGGGTAGACAGAATCACTGATGCTTTTAACAAACTATTTCATTACCGACTAACATTGCCATAAAAGACCACTGCATGGTGCAGAGGGAAAACGTCATTGTAACTGATACCACTCAGGGATGTTGTATGCAGCCCACAGAGACACACTAGCCAGTTCATTAAGTATGATGTAATGGAAACTTCAAAATGCTTCATTTGATTCAGAAATCCTTAGTGATTTTTGAAGAATATCTTAGTTTTTTTTTAATTTTCAGCAAAAAGTTGACATTTTAGGTAGCTGAGGAAGCTCTATTTTTCTTCCCACTTAAAAAAATTAGGTTCCCATCCTATAATATGGTATTCAGCATGTTTTCCAGAAAGAATTAGATTCAGAATATCAAGAGGTGAGTATATTTCAGCGGGAAGCTGGGAATTGTGTCAAGTACGCCCATGCCAAAGGGCTTTTTCCAGTCCCTTCTTGACCTGTTCTTCTCTCATCTCCCTTCCCAGAATTAATACATTCCAATTTTTGTCTATGTAATATCTTGGAACACTGGGGCTACAATACTGATGACCTTGGCCTCCAACAACTGACCAGAGCAGCCAATTTTACTTGTGATAGAAGAGTCTACAGGCCGAGCATGAGTGATAGATAATGATGGACTGAAGATTGCACAACACGGAACTGAAACCAAGCAAAGACGGGAAGAGTGCCTGTACAAAAAGAAGGTACACATCATTCTCTCTCTCTCTCTCCCTCTCTCTCTCTCCCTCTCTCTCTCTCTCTCTCTCTCTCTCTCTCTCTCTCTCTCTCTCTCTCTCATCCTCCAAAGTCTGGCAGCTGGTAAAGTTTGCTCTCACATCATGTGTCAGTGATAACAGCAATGATCTCATTATTTCTTCATCAAAATAGCATTTTTCTAACATCACCATTGGCAGAAACCGGATTAAAAAAGAAAATTGCACTAACCCAACAATCTCTGATTTATTTTTTCATCCAATATGCAGGCTTAGACCAAGTTTTACATACCTTTACCCCCTCCAAAATAGATGCTGCTGTCTTATTTTGGAAAAATTAGGGTGTAGTAAAGTGCATTTGTTTATATGTAATTTATTCGCAATTGTTTGTTGGTGCAGGGGAGGGACTGCAAACTTCAGCCTGCAGACCAAATTCCGTCCATGATTTTGTACAGCCTGCAAGCTAAACATGGCTTTTACATTCTTAAAAGAGGAAAATAAATCAAAAGAAGATTATTCTGTAGCATGTACACCAACAAAGTTTTATTAGGATTCTGCCAGGCCCACTGCTCTCTTTTCCCGGCAAGGCAGCATCCTGTGGGCTCCAAAGCCTAAAATATTTATTGCCTGGTCTTTAAAAAATTTGCCACCAGCTATGTGACAACTTTAAGATAAACATAAATAAATAAGGAAAATGTTCTTTTGCATGCCATTAGGATATATTACATTAGTAAGCAACGTAATGCATTCCACAGAGCAGAAACAATCTCAAGGATCCAAATTACAAACACTCATTTGATTTCACTTACAAAAACTTAGAAGGTCAGAGACATCTGGCAAAAGTTGGTGAGTCAAAGCTTTAGAGAAGGCAAAAGAAGTCACACACAGTTTGTAGGAGGTGGAAAACCCCTGTCGACGGCATTCAAAGGTGCCAGGTAAGTTTACTTCTTTGTTTTCTGTTGCTGTAACTGCTCCCTTTTTCCTTGAAGTAGAAAAGGGTGAAGAGTGAAAAGGAAGGTTGTACAAACTTGCCCAAGAACTATATCTCACTCTGTTCTAGCTGTACATTGTTTTCTTGGGGTTATTTAATGTCTTTCAGGTAAAATCATCTTCCAAGACTTCCTTTTTCTTTCTTTTTTTTTTTTAAAGTTTGTATTTTATTTATTTGTTTTATTTATTTATATTTATACAAGCACTGGGTACAGTCAGAAGCGCGAGAGGGTGAGAGAATTCACCAGAGCCAGAGCAGGGAGCAGAGCAGGCAGAAGGACCGAAGTACACTGCAGAGGGGAGCAGCGGGCGGCAGGAGAGGTCTGCGCGCCATGCGGGACCCTCCTCCGGTGGCCGGGGAGCAGCCGGGGATCGAACCAGCGCTGCAGAGGCCGCGGGCAGCTTCGCAACCCAGCGCTCAACCGCTGCGCCACCGAGGAGGCCCAAGACTTCCTTTTTCTTATACCTCCACTTGCCCTTCAGTTTTGTAAGGAACTGCTGAAATGAGTTTAACTATAGAACAGGAATCTCAGATTCAAGGAGTCCTTATGTAAGAGTTAAAGTTTCTTGTCCCCCTGGCCATTGGGCACCCAGCTCAGACCTCTCCTCCCACTTCCGCCATCTTGCTCCAGCTGTCTCTTACTGTGTTACAAATGCTCTGAATCTCAATAGTGTCTCTCATCCCCTGACTTGGTGGTCTACCCACAGCCTCTGCCACAAGTGTCAGGTGCCTGGTGGGCTCCACGGCAGATTTCCTGGCTGTCAATTCAGCCACCTTCTGCATTCTTCATTGTTTGGGACTCGACATTTCTCCAGTCAGGAAAAAAAAGTCTCAGCCCTGAGGATTTCCTCCTCAGGCAGCCTAAGACTAGGGACCTATGCACCATCCAACTCTTCCCTCATAGTTATCCAGGAGGGGTAGGGGGAAAGCAGAGACCAAAACCACTGCTCCGGGATAGCCTTAACTACCTGGGTGTGTTTATCCCGGCCCTCAGTCAAGGGAAGAAACTAGTACACAGGTGTCTCATGACTTGACTTGCTATCTTTCTCTTCCAATCTGGTAAACACGTCCCTTAGGAAATGACCTACTTTCTCTCAACCTAAGGTGCAAACATCCATATGTGAACCCTAGCTCCCAGATATAAAGAAAACATTAGAAAACAAATATTCCCTCTTCCATAATGCCTGGCTTGCAAAACTATTATTTCAATATGGAATCAATGAACTCAGCTTTTGAAAATCAAAACACATCAATAGCTTTTTTATTCCAGGCACTAACCACCCTCACTTTCCCTGGGGTTTAGCATTAATGATGGGGGAACATGATTTACAGGGGTATGAAAAACATGTCTGTTTAATATTTCAAAATACATTTCCTGTTATCCATACTAAGTGAAAATCTTTTGTAAACATTTTCATTCTTAAAAAGAAAACTATATGACAGCTCAGCAGAATATTTGGACTCAGCTGTTGTGTAAGTGTGCTTGAGCTACCATAACAAAATACCAGAGACTAGTGGATTAAACAGCAGATATTTATTTTCTCAGAGTTGTAGAGGCTGGAGGTCTAAGATGTCAGCAGGATTGATTTTTCCTAAGGCCTCTCTTCCTGGCTTTCAAACAGCCACGTTCTCACTCTGCCTCATGTGGTCTTTCCATGCCTATGTCTGTGCTTAATCTCCTATTCCTAAAAGAATAGCAGTCATGTTGGGTTAGGGTCCACCCATATGACCTCATTGTAATGTAATTACTACTTTTAAGGTCCTATCTCTAAACATGATCACATAGGGAGTTTGGGCTTCAAAATGTGAATTTGGGGTGGGAATGCAAACTAGTCCAGCCAACATGGAAAGCTGTCTGGAAAATCCTTAAAACACTAAAAATGGATCTACTATAGAATCCAGCAATTCCATGCCTAGGTATATAGCCAAGGACACAAAAACACTAATTTGAAGGGAAACCTGCACTCCTATGTATATACTATTTACAATAGCTAAGATAAGGAAATAATTTAAGTGCCCCGAAACAGACAAATGAATCAAGAAGATGTGATATATACACAGAGTGGAATATTACTCAGCAATCAAAAATGATAAATTCATGCCATTTGTGGAAACACAGAGCTGGAAGGGATATGCCAAATGAAATAAGTCAGGAGGAAAAAGAAAAATATCGGATGTTCTCATTTATAGGGGCAATATAGGGCAACTGAACAAAGGATCAGGAAAATGACAAAACTTAGAGGCAAGCCATCAGTCTGAGGTGTGCAGACCAGGAGGGGGAAGGTGAGGGATCAAAACAGGAGAGGGAAGAGCACAAGAGGTATAATGATGGTTCACCAGTGCTGAGGTGGTAGGAGAATTATAGGAAGTACACATAAACACATATATATACATAAATGGTGGGGGATGGACGTGATTCCAGCCATAACAGCTGTCAAGTCCAGGATAAAATGTAGATTTCATCTATTCATATCAAATGAAGATTACTGCTGCTAGTACATTTCCTATGAAAGGATTTCAGAAGTACAAACTTCAGTTGCCAAGTACGGGTTGATACTTTACTTGCCTGCCAGTCTCTGGATATTGTCTGAGCTGAGGTTCTGGGTTGGGGAGCGAGCAGCAGTGACAGGGTTCATCTGAGCAGGGGTTCCCCATCCTGGCTGCACATCAGAGGTACCTTGAGAGCTTTAAAAACAATTCTTTGAAGTGGTGGGGAAAACCCCTTATCTTGACAACTGCCACTGAGCTCCTGTTAGGGAGGGACCTTCTGTTTAGGAAAACATCTTGAGATACAAAGGGTGGAGAGGGACAGCCCCCGAACACTCAAGCTAGACTGGGAACCAGTACTTAACTATTGTGCATAAGAAATAAATTGGAATTGGGGCAGGGGGAACAGGAAAAAAAGCAAAGAGAAAGGAGCAACATGGAATGGAGGAGAAAGTCAGGTGGACAGAAGAGAGGAGTCTGGAGAGAGAGCAGGAATACCCAGTGATGAGTATAGCGCTTATCAACTGGGGCTCTGGAAGGTACCCCACCTGCATAGATGGGGTAGCTAAACAAAAGGAACTTGTCTCATAGTTTTGGAGGCTAGAAGTTCAAGAAGCAGGGCTGGCGTCTCCTGAGGGCTGTGTGAGGGAATAGTCTGCTCCAGGCCTCTCTGGCTGGCTGGCTGATGTTCACATGACGTTTCTCACTGCGGACGTGCCTGAACCCACGTTTCTCTTAGAAGGACACCAGTCAGATTAGATTAGGGCCCACCCTCACGACCGTTTTATAACTGGCCCTATACTCTTCCATTCTAAATGGGCTAGGTTTCCAACATATCATTTGGGGGTGAAGAGAGGAACAATTAACCCATCACAGTGGGACAAAAAGGACAGAGTAATGTCTGATATTAAAGGCAATTGTTTGTGTTCTGAGAATAAACCTCAATTTCATCAGGGTCAAGACTCTTGGGATTCAAAGTTCTGGCAGCCAAGAGCTTCCGTCTGTGTCAGCCTCCCCCACTGGCGGAAAGGTGAAGGACAGCGATTAGAAACAAAGTAAAACTCACCACAGTCCAATCATGGGCCCTCAAGAAGCAAAATTATTTTCCCACCAGATAATCCCATAAAGAAAGGCAGTCGCCATCTTACAGTCAGTGCCCATCAGCTCTACAGAACCTGAATCCTAGGACCCCAGAGTCTTTCTGAAGTCCCCAAGATGAGTGTGATGTCAGTTACAGAAGCAGCATGGTCCTCTACAGCAGAGCAACCTAGTCCCACCTGTTCCCTTCAGAATCTTAGATCCTTTGCTCTTGCTGTTTCCCCAGAGCAACACTTGCAGGGTACTAGTAATAGGGTTGACCCCATTTTCAAAATAGAATTCCTTTTTCTCTCCAAAATGATGGCTGAAGAAGAGGGAGAAGAGGTCCTTTGAAACGTACGTTGCCTTTTTTTTCCTGTCTGATTAACTAGTCTTGCCAGAGCATTTAAGTAGGTTTTAGAGACAAATCTTCCACTGCTATTTTTGTAACATTTCACATAACTGACAGATGACCAAGATCTGCCTACACTTTGTGCTGCCTTCAACTATATTTTATTTTACTTTTTTTTTAGGTGGTGCTTGAAAACAGAAGGAAAGTCAAATAATCTATTATTAAGATAAACAAAACCGTACTAAAGTGGGACAGCTTGTAATTGGTAATATACTATTGCAGTTGGGAGAAGAGTCCTTGGGGAACTGAACTGAACTTTGATTTGTACAGAGGTGACTGGGTGTTTCAACAGGAGAATGAGGGAGTTGGGAGAGAGGTGAGCTGGGGCTTAGTAGAATTAGGAAAGTGAAAATGACAGACAGGGGGAAGTAGGGGTTGGTCTCTGTTGCTTACTAGAGCTTATCAAGTTAGGCTCCTCCCCTCCCACAGAGGCTAGAAGTGGGGGCTGGGGGGAGGGATGGAGCAGGTCTCCAAATGCTGGCTAAGGCAAACAGTTTTTCAGCAGTTCAGATCCTGCACCTAATTCCAATGTGAGGGGTTACTGCCCACACCAGGCAATCCCCCTGACACTATCTGGGTCAATTCTGACACTATTTTCTTAGCAATAGCATCAGAGCCTATGAGGCAAGGGTTCGTCTAGAAATTAATTGTTCACCCTTCACTTCAGATGCCAATCACAGAGGGAGGATCCAGTGACCCCCCTCCTGGTTTGATTAATTAGCTAGAGCAGCTCACAGAACTCAGAGAAATATTTTTGTTATGGCGTCACCCATTTATTATGAAAGGCTGTAGCTCAGGAGCAGCAAGATGGACATGATGCCCCAAGGGTGAGGTATATGGACTGCTCTCGAAGGGCCGCAAAGCTTCCAAGTCCTCTCCATGCACCCCACTCGCAGTCTCTCCATGCACTCACCAACCACAAAGCTCCCTGAACCCTCAGTTTTGGGGTTTGATGGAGGCTTCTTTCCTCAGGTTGATGGAATCATTTGCCATCAGTAACTGAGCTCAATCTCCAGCCTCCCTCCCCTCCCAGGAGGTGGCGGTGGAGTGACTGAAATTTCCAACCTACTAAGGGCAGCCCCCACCCCTGGGTTGCCTTGGGACTTTCTAAAGGTTGCCTCATTAATATAACCAAAGGCCCTAATCACTGTCCTCACTCAGGAAGTTCAAGGATTTTAGCAGCGATGTGCCAGGAAGAGCATAAATCCCAGTATCACTGTGGTCCTGATCCTTCTGAGACTTTTAAGTCTTTTCAAATTTAGGGGGTGTTAGGACCATCCTAGGGATGCAACCCTGATGTGTTAGAAAGTATGTTAATTTTTGTTCATGCCTTTAGAGGCCAAAATGGAAATTGAGGGAAGGGGAACCTGGTTAGAGTTTGGTGGAGGGGAGGCTGTCAGTCTCCTTCCCCTGAGAACTTGCTCCAGGCCTCACTCCTGCCTGATCAGAGCAGACAAGTTCCAAAGTGTGACAGGACTCTGTCTTCACTTCTGTTGTGTTTTTAAACACACATTTAAAAAGCAAGAAACAGCCAGTTCAAGAACTGTGTGCTTGGCAGCAACCATGGCAAGGGGTATACAAGCAGTCACCTGCAATTCTGCCGATGGCTTCGTTGATTACTATGAACCAGAAGCAACCTCAAAAACAACTGAACTTGCTCCCCAAGCCAGAACACTAACTCGATTATTATAATTACAATGAGATAAAAATCTGCACGTTCTACTGTAGGATCCCATGCATATAAATAACACTCTCAAAGTCATAGAGATAAAGAGATGACTGGCTGACAAAGGTTAAGGATGGTGGGGAGAGTAGGACTATGAAAAAACAGCACAAGAGCGATGTCCCCATCTGAACCCCTTTACAGTGGTCCTGGCATAATCCTTTTGCAGGTGGAGGTGAAAAAATCCTATGTCTTGATTGCAACACTGTTTACACACTGTCCACATGAGGTTAATGCCACAGAACTATGTACACACATCATGCCAATAGTAACTTCCTGCTCTTCACATTGTACTATAATGTGTAAGCTATAGCTATGGGGTCACAAAAAGACAAATACTGTATGATTTTTGCCTGCATGAGGAACCTATAAGTAGACAAATTCATAGACAGACTGTAGATTACACAACTGTATCTGTGCTCTTTGCTAAAAAACAATTACAAACACACACATATATACAATTATATATATATATATATATATATATATATATATATATATAGCAGAATTTAGTCTGATATGTGTTTTTCTGGGTACGTACCACTTGATAGTCTCTTAACTGTAACTTTTGAAGCTGCTGATCCCTAAATGACCAAAATGACCTCATGATTGCAATAAAACCAAATTAGCTTAGATCCATTCACAATAGGTGCCCTTGGCATTTCTCTGCCTCAGACCATCTCTCTCATGCTTTATCAGAGCTTTCATAAGGGTTTCAGTTGGGTACTTGTTAAAACACTTGAACAAGTTGATAGATTGTGTGTGTGTTGCCTTATGTTCCCTACTCTGAGCAGCCATCCCTGACCTCCTTTTTTGAGTCAGTGTGACCGTTCCTTCCCTTTGCAAACACAACCTTTCTGAGAAAACACCCAGCGCTGCATAGCTATCTCTCATTTGCTAGTCATTCTCTGTGTGAGACTCAAACTCCTTGAGGCCAAGGACCTGATTTATCTGTGTAGCAGCAGCTCCAAGCACAGAACTAGAAAGCCTTGGAGTGATGGAATACTGGAATAAGGAGGAAACGTATGATGTATTATCAAGTGACACAGTGTGTCCTTGTCATGCACAGTGCAATGGCAGACAAAATCTAAGACCCCATATTAATATATTTTTGAAATATATATATTGATTTTAACAAACAAATTTAAGCTCATTTAAAATGTTATGACATTTTCTGAAGTTTTTTGTTATTGTTTCAATTTCCATAATTGGGACCCTTTTGTTCAGTTCATCTGTTTCTTCAACAAGTGCTGGAGCGAATGTGGAGAAAAAGAAAACCTATTACACTGTTGGAGGGAAGGGGGATTGGGGATCCCATTATGGAAAGCCATCTAGATTTGCCTTAAAAGTTAAAAATAGAAATACAACCTAGTGATCCCACCCTTGGGCATATATCCATAGACTAACCATCAACAACAAAAAACACGTTTGTTTCATAATGTTCACAGCAGCGTTATTTACAATAGCTAGCACATGGAGACAGCCTAAATCTCCTTCAATGGATGAGAGAATCAAAAAGATGTGGCAAAAATATATCATGGAATATTACATAGCCATGAGAAAGGATGAAATGCAATCATTTTCAACAAAATGGAAGGAATTCGAAAGAACGATGTGCAGCAAAGCAAGTCAGAATGATAAAAATAAATATTGGACATTCATGTTACAGACAATTGAAAAATGTAAAACACTTTTATTTATTTATTTGTTTTTATTATTATTATCTTTTTATTTTTTACATCATTTTTCATTTTTGCACAATGTATGCATTTTCATCTTGGTTGTATTCCCCATACAATTCCCACCTCCCTTATTTTGACTGTAATCCCTCCTACTCCCCACCCCTGTAGTGTGTCTCTGGTTTATAGTTGCTTGTTGATTTTGATTTTTACTTTATTATAATTAGACTTTTCCAGTCCCTTATTTAGGTTTTCTAAATTCTGCTATGAGTGAGACCATCCAGTATTTTTCTTCTTTCTGGCTTATTTCGCTGAGCATGATCCCTTCCAGCTCCATCCATGTTGCTGCAAATTGCATGAGTTTATCTTTTTTGATTGCTGAGTAATATTCCATTGTGCATATGTACCACATCTTCTTGATCCAGTCATTTATTTTTGGGCATTTGGGTTGTTTCCATAGCTTAGCTATTGTAAATAGTGCTGCTATAAACATAGGGGTGTAGGTACCCTTTTGAATTAATGATTCTGTGTCCTTTGGGTAAATACCTAGGAGTGGAATTGCTGGAGCATATGGAAGCCCCATCTTTAGCAGGTTGAGGAATCTCCACACAGCTTTCCATAGTGGTTGGACCAGTTTGCACTCCCACCAGCAGTGCAAGAGAGTTCCTCTTTCTCCACAACCTCGCCAACATTTGTTGTTGCTAGTTTTTTTTTAATATGTGCCATTGTCACTGGTGTAAGATGGTATCTCATTGTAGTTTTGATTTGCATTTCCCTGACTACAAGTGATGCTGAACATTTTTTCATATGCCTGTTGGCCATTCTCATTTCCTCTTTGGAGAAGTTCCTTTTTAACTCTTCTGCCCATTTTTTGACTGGAGTATTTACTTTGTTTCTGTTGAGACTCTTCAGCTCTTTGTAGATTTTTGTTATCAGTCCTTTATCATTAGTGTTGTGTGCAAAAATTTTCTCCCAGTCGGTGGGGTGTCTGTTGAACAACATAAAACATTTCTAAAAATGACTGGACATCAACAAACATCCTGAGGGCTCTGAAGTTAAGCGGGAGGGAGAGGAGGAAAGAGAAAGCGGACACAAGGATGGGGGATCTTTTAATATCATACATTATCAAGAAAGATTTTTGGGGCTTATATAAAGAAGTGTGAATAAAATAAAAAGGGCAGTAGGTTAGGAAACAATATCTATAATATTTCACAATTTCTTGTTTAAAAGAAATCCACTCTGTGCTCCCAACAGGATGCAGTTCAGTCTGAAGCACTAACATAAATTAAATGCACTGGCGTCCCTGTTCCCACTCATGAAATGCCCAGGACTTATGCTTGAATCAATCATTTTGATTTTGTTGAATGCTAAAATATAGCTTCAATTTTAGGTGATTGCCTATAAATGATCAGATCACAATTATTTTGAGGATGCCTATGGCCATCATTAAAGTGGGAATGGCAGTCATTGCAATGGCCAATGTGGTGGACAGGAGCGAAAATCCCTCCCTGCCTGCAATGGCCAGAACATGATTGTCAGGTAGAGGTGACCAAAGGAAGAACAGGTTCAGAGTCTGAGGATTTCCTGACTGAGGGGGTGGGGCTGCCTGTGCAAGGCTGTAACTCAGGCAGAATTCCAGGCCAGTCAATAGCCTTTCACTTCCAGGAACATGTCCCTCATGACTGGTCATTTTTCAGTAACAATAAGAGGTAAATTGCCTATTCTCGGCCCCGTAGGCCAATACCCTTCTTACAATAAATATTTTGCAATGTCCCTTTTACTAAACTAACATAAAATTAATAGTTTATTTACGCTATCTATACACATTTTTTAAAACAATGCTTGACCTTGGAGATGAACAATAATGTAAAATAAAATAAATGGTATCTAATTGTGTGAGTGTTTGAACAGAGTTATATTAGAAAACATATTAGTGACAAATGCTTGTGGCCAGTTGAAGTCACTCTGAACCTAGCAGTTACACGTGCAAACTGATAAATGTACATTTTACTGATGATGCCAAGACCACATATGACCTCATCACTGGTAATTAGGAAGCTTCCAGCGTGATGAACAACTCTCAGTAAAGTTTTTTTATGAAATAGAGGACAGCTATGACCCTGTGATTCCACTGATAGGAGATACCTAGAACAGACAGGTTTCACAGAGACACAGGTAGCTTAGAGATTATCAGGGGCTAGGGAGAGGCGAATGGGGAGTTTGCTTCATAGGTACAAAGTTTCTGTTTGGGATGGTGAAAAGGTTTGGAAATAGCAGTGACTATTGCATAACATTGCCAATGTCATTAATGCTACGGAGAGTGGTTAAAATGGCAAATTTTCTGTTCAGTAGTTTATCACAACAAATAAACATCCCACAAAAAAATACTTACCAAAGAAGGGCCTTTTTGTTTACATATAAAACGGAGTTGGATCCTAGTGACAATTAACAGTAAATGGACTTTCATGTAACATGAATGTCCCATTGGACATTTGACAGTTTGACAGCCATGCAGGACAATTCTTTATCCTGTGGGACTGACTGCCCCACACTGTCAGGGTGTCTGGCTTCACTAGCCAACCCCACCAAAGGCTCTTAGAGCTCCCCTTTGTTGTGATAAGAAACAAAGTCCCAGGCCTCCCTGGTGGCGCAAGGGGTTAAGCACCGCATTAAGAAGCTCCTTGCAGCACAAGTTCGATACCCGGTGGCCAGGGAGAAATCCACATGGCCCGGCAGATCTCTCCTGTCTCGCCTGCTGCTCCCCTCATTGGTGTACTTCATCAGTCTGCCTGTTTTGTTCCCCACTCTGTCTCTGGTGAATCCTCTCACCCCCTCCCCCCAGCATCTCTGGTCAGTACCCCAGCTCTTGTATGCATAAATAAACAAATCTGTAAAAAAAAAAAAAAAAAAAAGAAAGGAAAGGAAAAAGAAACAAAGACCCCTCCCAAGTCCATATTGCCCATTTAAGAACCACTGAGCTCTAGGACGTGAGAGGCTGGTGGGCTGTCAGGGTCGGGGCCCAGCGCGTGCTGCAATCCCCGGGGGGGGGGGGGGGTTGGCGTTCTCCACCCGGAAACCTGCAGAAATGCGGTTCTTCGGTGCATTCGCCTGGATTCGCCTGGAGTCCCGGAGAGCGAAGGAAGCAGGATGCAGAAACTGTGACGCGACAGCTCTCCCAGCTCCGGTCCCAGCCCCGCGGGCTCCGGGTTTCCCGGGCAGCAAGACATTGCCGCCCCCTCCCGGACGGTGGCGCTAGAGAGCCTCGAACAGGCCGCGGTACTGCGGTTGCTCGGCCTCGGCGTCAGGCTGGGCTGACTCAGCCATCTGCGGATGATACAGCAATGCTGCTGACTGTGACGAGGGCAAGAACAGCTACTATTTATTGAATAATTAGCAAGTTCTATACTGTATTTTGTCATGTAATTCTAGCAACCTATTACAGGTGAGAAACAAGTTGCAAGGAGCTCAAGAAATCAAAAATCATTGAAACAATGCAGGGGCACTGTCTCAGGGATTTCTACCTGCAGATCCAAATCTGCTGGTTCTGAAGACACCCAAGTGGGGCTGCCCCCGAACCCCTCCCCTCCCTGCGGCTGGCTGGCGGGGACATCAGGGAGGAGCCCACCGCCAGCTGGTGGCCATGCAGGGGGTTCAGCCACTTCCCAGGCAGCAAAGGACTGCACCGCCCTCTTCTCCCTTGCGTTTCCTCCCACCTACAGGAGTCAGGTTCATGGAGGGGCACATAGCCCACCCTGATCATGCATGATGTCCCATCAAGGACCTAATGACTAGAGGAGCAGGGATTTCTCCCAAGAGGCTAGAAGGGAGGTGTTTGGTTGACAACTGCCTGGGGAACTGGCTTCTGCTTTCATGCTGCACATTTGCCTAGGAGACTTCCTCCAGATCCTGCTTGGAACCTCAAACACAGACAGAAGCAGGACTAAAGATCCCCAGTGTTCCCCTCCACCCCTTTACAGTTGTCTGAAAAGACACCTGGGGTCAATTCCTCCCCAGAGCACCCTTTGCTGTAAACCCTTAACCTTAACCCTTTCCCTGACACATCCCCACCCCCCCCAGCACTGGCAGGGGCTCCCCCTGCAGTGAGCCACCCCCATTTTCTCTCTGTATATAAGGTCTTTCAGGACAGAGGCTCAATCATCTGTGCCCTTTTAACCCTTGTCCACATTCCTTTGTAATTAATACAATAATTAGGCACAGAACACTAATAATTAAGGCAACTGATTTGTGTGTTTTTTTTTTTTTACACTTTCACAGGACCTCATTTGGCCCTCACAGCACCTTCCAAGCAGGCATGATTGTTATCTCCATTATCAGATGAGGAAATGTGAGGCCTGAGTCACACCCCTGGCATGTGGCAGAACCTAGTCTTCAACCCATGTCCTCACCTCAATCCCCACACCCTCAGCGAGGGAACTAGACATCTGCTGCTGTGAGCCTCTGCAAAAATCATACTATTTGAGAGCATAGTGTCCAAAGCACTTTAGCAGTCCCTTTAAAAAGGAACAAGATTTTATACTTTCTCCCAAAGTATTAAAATAACTTCACACCTATGAGAATGTTTAAAGATTTTTTCAGGAAGACTCACAGAGCAGGTGTTAAGTCACCTGCTGTTTTACCAGAGACCACAGAGAAGATCATCGTTATCACTGGGTCCCATTCAGGTTCCTGATCGGGGAAGGAGGTGAAGAGACAAGCTGGGGTGGCCCCATCCTCTCCTGCCCCCAGGGTACTCTTTGGAACTAAGGGGCAATTATAAAAGAAACAAGATACAGAGTTCAAAGACAGACACAGATACCCAAACAGGCAGGGCAAGACGGGTGAGCCAAAATGCTACGCAAAGCACTTTGGAAATCCTGGGGAATCAAAGTCAAACTTACTTATTACTTATCTCTAAAGAAGTTCTTGGAGTCAGAAGCCAGGAATTGGGAAGTTATGCTCCAGGTGGGGGACACTCAGTGTTCTCAAGGGCCAGGCTAGCTGAACTATCTCCATTGTCACCCAGGGTCTTGGCATGTTGAAATAGAAGAGCAGAACCACCAGCTTTATCACCGAGAGCAATGCACAGAGCTAGATGGAAAATCTAGAGCCAATCACAATTCGAAGGAGCAAGCGAACAGAAAAAGCCAGAGGTGACGGCAGGCCAGATGGAGCAAGATTCTGAGAAAGCTGATTCCAAGCAGGTAGTGGAGTAGGATGCCCAGGACAGGGGTCTCCTGGACCACCTCTCATCTCTTTCTCCTACTGTTCATGCTCATGGGGAAGGTTGTGATAGCCAGCAGTATGAACCAGCAGTGTGCGCAGCTGACTAGAAAGGAACAATAAACACACAACAAATAGGTGTTAGCACCAACCAAAGAGCTCATCTTCCAGACCCTCTCAATGTACAGGAAGTCAGATGATTTCGAGAGAAGTCATGTTCAGAATGTTTATGTTCTGGTTGGTCTCCAACATTCGAAGTTGAGGAGTTATTATTCTTTTCTCCTGAAGCCTTCAGATTCTGAGTCTATGGAAGCTTCTAGAATTTTCAGATGGAAATGCTTCCAGAGAGAAGATATGGTCACCGCACACCTCTGTTAAGACTGGGCCACCAGCTGGAGCTCAGATGAAACCTGGATATGTGTGTGGGCGACCTCAGAGCAGGCTCCTCTGTCCTTGCTTTTTCCTAATAACTTATTCTTTCTTAAATAACTTTACAAGTAAATGAATAGAACATCAAGTAAAAGAAAATGTTTACCCACACTATTGACACTCTTAAGTTGAACTGGTTTTCATTTGTTCAAATTTCTTTATTCAATTCAGTGACTTGTCTTTTCCATGTAGCTGAAATAGAGCAGAGGATAATATATTCTTTATCACTTAAAATTCAATCATGAGCACTTCTTGTGTTGTTGTAGGAGCCTCATAATTGTTGGTGACTCTGTGTCCTGACACAAGGTCAGGCACCACATCATCTACCAATCATTTCCTGCCGCGAGTATATTCTAGATGGCGTTCAATCTAATAGCTCTTCACTATTGCCCTCAATGTTATGATGAACATATTAGTGTGTTGCTTAGAGTCCAAGCCCAAGGGAAGTTGAGGGTGAGGTGCTGGTTATTTTCAGGCAGTCTTTTGCATGAGATGACACGCAATGGGGAGCAGGCCTGTTCTGACTTTGTGGGTAACAAGAAAATGGAAGCTGCAGCGTTTGTTCCACAGCTGGTCAGAGGCACTACCTCTAGCCCTTCATGGGGAGGGAGGAAACAAGCAGAAGCAGAAGGTGTCTTTTTTGAAGAAAGTCTGTGACACCAGGGCCGAAGCGAGTTGTTTCCTGGTCCAGCTGTGAAAAGCAGTAGAAGGTGAGGGAAGCTGGGGACAAAGTGCCAGCTGCTGAGTGTCTCGGCTGAGTGTGTCCCCACCAGGCAAGAGCACCAGAAGCAGTTCTAGTCCTTAGCATGTGTGAGATGCTCTGAGTCCTCCTCACGGAGAACTCAGAGAAATGATTGAGGGCTATGAGGGGGTTGCTTGAGGTCATCAGTCGTGCCTGTGGGCCAGGACTCCAAAACTCACAGGCACCAACATGAATGGGCTCCCCTCAGTGGCCACAGCCAGACAGCCTGGGAAGATCCAAGATCAGGCATGTCTTCTTTTGGATTATTTTCCTAGGGTGGCTTCCTAGAAGCAGAAGTCCTGGGTTAAAGGGCACCAAAATTCTTTTTCCCTTAGGGATTCCCAGGGCCAATTCTCAGGCCCAGCTCCATGTTCTTTCCTTCCCTGTCCCAGTCCCAGGATCCCAGTGTCTTTCATTTTCTCTTCTTGCTGTCTCTACTCTACCTCTGGGGTCGCTCTCAGTCTGAGACCAGGCCCTTCCCAACCCCCAGCTGTCTGCTTTCTCTTTGCCTCTAAAGACAAATCATGGGTCCACTTATTTTTCAAACATCTCTACAAGGATAAAATAAGGGAACCATGGAGACATTTACAACAAGAAAAAGGTACATGGGCCTCCCTATTGGCGCAAGGGTTTAAGACGCAACCTATAAAACAGTCTGCAGCCTCTGCAGCATGAGTTCGATCCCTGGGCAGGGAGATACCCACATGGCGCAGCAGACCTCTCCTGACTCGCCAGCTGCTCCCCTCAGCAGTGTTTTTCACTCAGTCTGCCTGGTCCTGCTAACACTTTGATCTCAAATTTCTAGCCTCCAGGTCTGTGAGAGAATAAATTTCTATTGTTTTAGGCCATCCAGCTTTTGGTACTTGGTTTTGGTAGCCAAGAAGATAGGGCTCACTAGTGTTGATATCACTGATGGGACACTGGAAGGCTGGTTCTGAGACTGTGGAAACTACTGGAAAACAGGGCCAAATGCCTAGAAGCTCCTGCCTCTATTAGGATGGAACATGGTTGTGGGCTGATGCTGACAGAGACAGTGAGCAAAACAGAAGGCTTCTGTCTTCTGGGCTCCCAGCCTCCTCCTTGTTTGCTCTTTAGCCGATGCCTGTGTGGCAGGGAGTTGCTGTCGGGAGAGAAGCGCTGTGCTTAGCCCGCCATCGCAGAGCAGACGGCAGGTGCATGAGCAGCCTCATAACCAGCGCAGGGTGTGTAAGCTTGGATAGCGGAAAATCACATCTTTATTTTCATCAGCCTCACTCTGAGATCTAGCATTTCCTACCCTTATGAATATGGGCCAAAAATAAATAGATAAAACCACAGTGATATTAGTAGTATCTGTAATTCTGTCACTAATGTTTTCATTGCTCATTAGAATTGCTACAGATATTTCAGATTATCATTCATGCTCACCATGACTACTTTAAAATTATAGTAGGTGTTAGACTTGCTGCTAGATCTAGTAATTTAATGTGCTAATAAAGAGGCAAATATATTATGAGCATCATTTTATTTTTCAGTGTTTCCATAGCTGTATTTAGTATGTTCCTTCCTTTTGCATTCATTTATTATTGTATCTTAGGCATTAAAATTCTTTGAGAGAAGACGGACAAAGACTTTCCCAGATTGACACAGGGGCTCATGTTACCAAAAAAGGATGAAGAACCATTAGTAGGAGGGAGGATTGGAAAAGCAGAGCACAGAGGAGTTTCAGGGCAGTGAAACTATCCTTGTGTGATATTACAATGGTGAATATGTGTCCTTTTATATTTATATCCAAACCCGCAAACTATATAGCACCAAGAGTAAATAAACCCTAATGAAATAATCGACTTGGGTAACAATAATGTGTCAACATAGTTCACCAATTGTAAAAATGTACCACTTTGGCAGAAGATATTGAGAGTGGGAGGCAAGAGGTATAAGGAAAATTTCTGTACCTTCCTTCAGGGTTACTATCAACATGAAACCTCTCTAACAATGTTTAGGTCTATTTTAAAAAAGATGATGAGGGTCTCCCTGGTGGTGCAAGGGGTTAAGACACAGCCTATGAAGCTATCCACAGCCACTGAAACATGAGTTCGATCCCTGGCCAGGGAGATACCCACATGGCGCAGCAGACCTCTCCTGTCTCGCCCGCTGCTCCCCTCAGCAGTGTATTTCAGTCAATCTGCCTGTTCTGCTCCCCATTCTGTTTCTGGTGAGTCCTCCCACCCCCTACACCTCTGGACTGTACCCCGGCTCTTGTATACATAAATAAATAAATCTTAAAAAAAAAAAAAAAGATGATGAATCTCTAACAGAGACTGATTTTTTTTCCTTTTTATTCCAGAAAGTGGACCTCATCAAATAGTGACACAAACACTGAATTAATAGGTAGTGGGTGAAATTCTTTTCCAAACATAAGAAAAGATGTGATCGGGAAGAGAATTGTGACCCAGCTTTCTTTGGTGTGAGTGGGAGACCCCACCTGCTTCCCCCTTGGGCAACTGTTGGTCAGTAAGGAGGCTTATCTTTCCCCTTCTCCCGGGACTCGAGTGTGGGTCACTGCTTTGAGGCAGGCCCACTCCACACACACACCATCCACATCCCCTCGCTCAGATGGACTTTGCACATAGCTGGACACTTGGCTGTTGTTGTCTTTAAATTCTGAACAGTTCTAAGCAAGGGACACCTGATTCTCATTCACAGCAGGCTTCACACAATAGGAAGCCAGTCCTGCTCCCAGGAACTGTGCAGGCTGGACTTGAGCATTCCAGAGAGTGATGATATGGCAGAGACTGTGCTTCCATTCGTCACATGAATTAATAATTCACTTTTGCTATTCAATAAAAGCCCAGCCTCACCCCATTGATTTCTCCCTAATTCTCGTAATGGTTTGTTTCTCTACCCAAGGAAAGGAGTAACAGGTGAAGGAAGTGGGGTTTTCTATTATTCAGGTGTTCTTGGTCCCTTTGAGAGCTCCAAATTGAGAAAACAATAAAGTGCTTTTAAAAACAAAGTTTGACGTGACTCCCGATGTAGGGCAGGTCAGAAATTTGAGACTTCTATACAGGCTCCAGGGTGGGAGGGGCTTGCCTGGCTTTTATGGTTTTGTTTTTTAACATTTCTGATGGTAGCTGCTGTCAAAGTCCAGAAACACAACTTTCTAGGCATCGATGGTTCATCCAGTCCCTACAGTGTGGGGTTCAAAGGCTCAAGCTTGCACCATCCACAGGAAGACCTGCTCCCACACCTGCAGCAACCTGGGAAGTTGGAGTCCCTTCCGCCCACTTCTAGACAGGGCCACAGAACAGTGGGGAGATACCCAGAGCCCTAGCTGCAGCGACTAACCCCTCGGGTTAGAATTTTACAAACAAAACGAAACAAAACCAGCAGCCCTTTTATTGTTTCATTGCTTACTTCAACAGGCAAGTGTGTTGCCAACAAAGGGATAATACATCTCAAGGTCACATTTTCAGCCTTGCTCTCTTCTTTCTGCAATAGTAAAGTCCGCCTAGAACTAAGCTGTCAGGGCTGCAGTTCAAGGGAAGCCATCAAGGGAACTCACAGGGCTATGAGGTCCCCTCAGCCTGGATCTGATGCCTTGGCTCACTTGCTCTTCATCTGGTCATTCGAGCATACTTTGGTGAGTGGATATGAACACAGGTCCTAGAGCTAACTCTCCTGCTATCTGGTCCAGCAATCCTGCCCGAGCTTTTCACCACACTGTGCTTTAGTTTTCTTGTTTGTGGAATGTAAAGGGTGAAGATATTTACCTCACTAGGGATGCCTTGAGGATGAAATGAACTAACTTATGTGCAGTACTTACAACAGGGCCTGCACTCCGTGAGTACTCCATGGGGGCAGCTTGGGAAAATGGCTGTAGCTTCCCTATATCTCTCCAGGTGTCCTGGGAAGCACAGGGCATGGTCACTGTCTTGTGGAAATATGGTATTAAATTATGCCTCTTAGAACCTTGGGGGGAATCCAGTGAAGGGTATCATGGCAGCCGTGGGAGATGAGGATTGGAGGGAGGTGAACAGGTGGATTTTAAGGTCCTACCTCACTTTTCTGGTTTATACACAGAGTCTGCAAATAGGATTTCAAGATTAGATTCCCAAGTCTGCTCCTGGTACCTAATGTCTAAATGCAGACCCAGGGATGCATCCAGAAAACAGGTAAGCAGTCCCATATGGCTGAAATGTGGCAAGGTTTTGTATGAGTCAGTGTCACAGATGGAAACAGGTTCACATTCGAGGGTTATGAGAAGAGAGTGTAATGCCATTGGTGCGGGCAGTTTAGGGAAGCCCAGCAGAGACAATAGGTTATCTTGAGCCTACTACCTCAAGTGATATCACCTATTATCACTCATGGGCCTGTGGAGGGGAGGAGAAGGAGTGTCTGGATTTCCAAGAGTGTGGGTACCCGAACAGGAAGTGACAGCTCCCTTGTAGAGAGACGCAGCCAATCTACCACACCCAGTAGAGGCAGAGTCCAGAAAACGGATCCTCTGAGAAGACATCTTCTCAACCTTCAGCTCCCTCCAGTGGCCTCCCAATGGCCAAATCAACCAGAAGCCAAAGGGCAAGGGAGCTTGTCTATATATTGACACAGCCCCAGGAGTGTGCAGGAAAATAAATATTTAACAAGTTCTGAGGTGTGTGTGTGCGTACATGCAAATGCTGATTTGTAGGTTTGCCAATTTCCACGGTGTAAACATTCCTACCGTTTGTCACTAAACATGCATTTAAGAAGAGGCGTGCCCCACAGGCACAAGGCTGAGGCAGACCAGACAGATGAGCTTCTAAGGCACGGAGCAGCCTGGAGATGGCTGGAGAGTGGATCTGGACAAACGAGGACAAAAAATCATGACCAATGCCTGTGCCTTAGCTGCCATCATCAGGCCCAGGGCTCTGACATTGGATCAAGGATGCCTCCATCATCTCATCAACAAAACTGTTTTTATCAAGGCTATAAGGAATGGTTAAGTAGGATAAGATTCAGCAGGTGAATAGAATATGCTAGAAAGGGAACGAGATGGTCTGAGAAAGAGAGAAAAATTTCTAGACTTAGACTGAGAAATGTCTGCATTCATCAAGGATAGCATGTTGCCAATAAAAATCAGTGCCAGCATGAGAAGGGTGGCAGTGAAGTTGTGCTTCTCCAACTTCAATCAACTTAATTTGCTAGCTCAACAGTATCCTATGACCAGTTAGGGGTGAGTCCAGAGGATGATAGGAGGGTGACACACTAGAAACAGGAGTCCCAGGGGTATGGCCAGGACATAATTTACCATCTGGCATGTGCTCTGGGTCTGCGAGGTCAGAGTACCATCCTGTTTTCTGCTGGCATGGGCGTGGCCACAGGGCATTAAACCAACTGTTCAGGATCCTGTGGGGCTGAGCCATCGTTGAAGAGAGTGGGGTTCTGTGCTGTTAGGACCAGCTACCTCCTGCCTACCAGACCCACCATAAATGGTCCACCCTGACCTCACCACTATCCTTGCCAGTGTCTCAAATTGTCCTTCCAAGACAGCAACATCATGCACTTGCCAGGTAAAAGTGCAGTTGTAGAGCTGGTCCCGTCACAGAACCAGGTCCAAAGATGACTGCTGTTACAGAAGAAATGGTACAAAAATGGATCTTCCCTTCTCTTCCCACTCTGCTCTGCATCAACTGTCTCTGTTTTCCTCTTAGAATGATGTCCTGCTGAACAGGTAATGTAAATGTGCATTGACAAGCCCGCCTCAAGATTTGAGATGATTCTAACAGCATCCACCCTTTTCTCTATGGGAACTGAGGGTAGGACAGACACCCCCATCAGTGTGTCAGTGAAGAAAACAGAAGTGTATGGGGCCTGCAAAATTACCCTGGGACTTAGAAGATGCAGCACACACCAGAGAGGAAGCGCATACTTTCAAGCGCTGTTTAGTTCCTGAGACAGAAGGAAATGCTGGAAAACAGACTGCCGAACAAGTCTGAACAAAAATGAGCAAGGACTAAGATGTGGCTAGATCTGGTTGAAAGGCAGAAAAACTGAAATGGAAATTAATGGGGTGCAAAATGAAAAGGCAAAATTTCAATCAAAAATATATAATCTGCATTATAGTCAAAAAGAAAGCAAACACAAAGTGTGGAACCAAGCTTAGCCGAGGTTTCGCCATTTTGTATATCCTCCACCTTGATATGTTAGTCCTTGTACTGCCGCATTCCGGAGAGAGTTTCAACAGTCACAACCCTCACTCCACTTGGTGACGAAAAGCAGACCACCCCAGCCACCCATGAGGGCAGGCCTATCCATAAATGGGACAGCATCTCTAACTATAATCGCGCATGCCAAAATGCCTTTGTAGTAGCCAATGAGTAATTGCAGCTTGTTTCAAAATTCACACCTGCTTGTGACCTTATTTAAGACCCCTGCTTCCTCTGTTCAGGGATCTCGATATCTGCCACTGCGTTGGTAGGTGCCATGAGCCCAGACTTGAGTCTGTAATAAACTCCCTTTTGTGTTTGCATCAGCTGTCTTTGGATTCTTGGAGGCTATGCTCGCTGAGTCTGCTGATCTTGGGCACAACAGAAAGCATTATCCAAATATACAGAATAATAATCGCTTCTCGGCCTTTTGGCTAAGATCAAGTGTAGCAAATATACAGAATAAGTTTGCCAAACTTTATAAAACAAAAGGAATACAAGGTGAATACTAATAGAATAATGACTAGACAAGAGAGATCCACATACGGCCAGTTGTCTTGTCTCTGAAGGAGAATTAGGAACCAAGGAAACAAAACCAGAATTCTAGTTATGTGATAGGTAGTAAAAGGGTTCCTTTTTGGGCCTCCCCGGAGGTGCAGCGTTTGAGCGTTGGGTTGCAAAGCTGCCCACAGCCTCTGCAGCGCCGGTTCAATCCCTGGCCACCAGGCGAGGGTCCCACATGGCACGCAGACTTCTCCTGCCGCCTGCCGCTCCCCTCAGCAGTCTGCCTGCTCTGCTCTCCCCTCTGGCTCTGGTGAATTCTCTCACCCTCCCGTGCTTCTGACTGTACCCAGTGCTTGTATAAATAAATGTTTAAAAAAAAAAAAAAAGGGTTCCTTTTTTCCTTTGAAAGAAAATGTATGGAACTGTACGGTATAGTGACTAAAAACTCAGATTCTAGAATGAAGAGACCTAAGTTCCTATCTCAGTTCTATTTGTTGACCTCCTTTGAGTCCTTGAATCTCAATTTCATCCTTGGCAATGGATAACAGATGTCACCTCCTAGGGCTATGAAGGGGTAAGACATGGACCACTTAGCACTGGGCCTGGCTAAAAGCATCAACATATCAAAGGGGCTCACAGAGGATTAAGCAAAGTTAATGACAAGAAACAATCCCCCTAGATCTACATGATAGTGCTTGTAAATAGCAAAATTGAGGGAGAAATCTTATAAGCATCTGTGGGAAGGAAAGGAATAAAAGCCATCTAACTCCAGATATCTCCTATAAAAGCATATTACATGCTAAAAGAGATCCCTTGATCTTTTGGCTAAGAAAAAGCATAAATGCTGAAAGAAGACCACTATGGTTTGGAGGAACTAACGGTGTTAATCAAGATGATGGACTCAGTCGCATCCTGTACAAAAAACAACAAAGAACAGTCTCAGCTACTTAAGGACTCAGAATGTGTATCCCTTCTCTGTTTTCTTTGTTTTGTTAATTTTTGCTTTTTAATTGTTCTAATTAATTAATAGTTCTAAATAATTAATTAATCATAAATTATTTTATTTTATATGAGGTAACAATTGGATACCCCCATTCGATTTTATCACCATAGTGCACCCCCCACAAAAAGAAAACATCCAGAAGGAGAGGCAGGAAGAGGGGACAGGTAAGAACATAGAGGGGAGAAATCACAATGGAATATGGTGGACTATGTGTGATTTGGTGCTGGGCTTTCTATCTTTCTTAAGATGAATACTGAAAGGCTTTTTTACTGAAGCAGAGAAATACAACAAATAAAAACTCAACAAAGATTCGTGTGTGCTGTAAAGAATGGATGGTGTGTATTAAAACCTGTTATATGTCAAATGAATTCTAAATAATTATTGGAAATATGACTACAAGAGAAAATGCAAATGTCAAAAATAAGTAATTTTAACAAAGATGCAACTCCAGTTATACCAACAAAGATCAGAATGGAAGTAGATGGAAATAAAAGCATACTAAATTTTTCATCTTACTTTGGAAGAAATCAATAATTCTGTTTCATTCTAGTCATTGATGATAACAAAATTATCAATCAAGGATATTTTTAGAAATATGAAAAGTGGGTACTAGAGCAATTTTTAAATACCTTTTGAATTAGGGTAGGCTAACTAGAAAACAAAAGATTCCCATAGTCTCAGTGACATATCACAGTAAATTTTGCTTTTTGTTCATGGCATTTTTTTGGACAGATAACGGGCAGATAATATTATTCAACTTTTAAAAGGAAGGAAATCTGCCACATGCTACATCTCAGGTGAACCTTGAGGGCATGATACTAAGTGAAATTGTTAGGGGGAGAAGGATGTCCCAAAGCAAATTCCATATAGGCTTTGTGGACTCCACCCCCACCCCAGGTCAAAGCCAAAGACACTGGGAACTCCACATCCCATCACCACCAAAGGGAAGGTGGCTGGGACCTGAGGGTGGGGTTAGGCAGCCAGGTGGATACAAAAGGCAGACACGTGGGCTTTGGGGATCCCCCATTTTGGCTCTCGACCAGCTCGCAGCGTCCTGCCAGCTCTGAGAGTGACTTTGGGTTTCCAGGTCGTCGGATCGGGAGGACGCATTAAAGACTTTATTTCCCTATTTTCTCCCTGAGTTGTACATTTTCCTTATTTCTTTTTTCTCTTGTAAATAAACCTTTTATTAACCCTTTTGTGTGTGTCTGTAGTGGAGTATTCATAAGTCCCTTTAAAGCGCGCGGGTGAGGACCCACAGCCAGGAACCCGGTTAATATCGGGGTTGCTCTACAACAAAATAAGCAAGTCACAAAAAAGACAAATACTGTGTGATTGTACTGACAGAAGCTACCTAATGTAGTTAAATTCCTAAAAAAGAAAGTACAATGGTCGGGGGCAGGGGGTGGGGGCAGGAAGAAAGGTGAGTTAGTGTTGATGGTTTCATAAGTTAGAGTGCTGGTTTCTCAGGATGAAAGGGGTTCTGGAGACAGGTGCTAGTGATGGTTGGGGAACAAAATAAATATTCTTTTTTTTAAAGATTTACCCATTTGTGCACATAAGAGCTGGGGTACAGGCCAGAGGTGTGGGGGGTGAGAGGATCTACCAGAGACAGAGTGGGGAACAGAACAGGCAGATTTGCTACTGAGCAACCCCGATATAAAACGGGTTGCCTGGCTGTGGGTCCTCACCCGCACGCTTAAAAGGGACTTATTAATAGTCCACTGCAGGCACACACAAAAGGTTAATTAAAGGTTTATTTACAAGGGAAAGGGAATTAAGGAAATGTACAACTCAGGGAGAAAATAGGGAAATAAAGTCTTTAATGCGTCCTACCCCATCCGCGGACCTGGAAATGCAAAGGCACTCTCAGAGCTGGCCAAACACTACGAGCTGGCGGAAAGCCAAAATGGGGGATCTTCTCCAAAGCCCACGTGTCCGGTTTTACCAAACCTGGCTGCTTAACCCCACCCTCAGGTCCCAGCCAGCTTCCCTTTGGTGGGGGTGGGATTTGGAGTTCCCGGTGGCTTTGGCTTTGGCCTGGGGTGGGGGTGGAGTCCACAAAGCCTGTATGGAATTAGCTTTAGGACAGCCTTTTCCCCCTAACAGATTGACTGAAATACACTGCTGAGGGGAGCAGCGGGAGAGACAGGAGAGGTCTGCTGCGCCACGAGGGGGCTCCCTGGCCCGTCAGGAATCGAACTCGTGCTGCAGTGGCTGTGGACAGCCTCACAGGTTGCGTCCCAACCTCTTGGATGGCATCTGGATTTTGAAAGCATACCCATCACTCCCTAAGGAAGGAGAGCGGTCCTCTGCGAGGAGACCACACAGCCCTGTGGTTTGCACTGAACCCCCCATGCACACAGTTGGTTTGCGCTGAGCCCCTCAAGCACAATGGGAGCAGGAAGGGCTCCACCGTGAGACCCTCACTGCATGCAGAAAAGTGAGAAGGCCATTCAGCTGTGAACACACGAAGAGCAGGTAGACTCTGAGCATCAGCCATCTGGTTACTGTATGTTTGTGCATCCTCCTCCTTTCACAGAAAAGGCACACACTTCTCCAGCAGCAATACTGCATTAGTCAGAGTCCAGTCAAGAAAACAGAAACTAGTCTAGTATTTTATCCAAGGAATGCAATTCAGGGACTGGGTGGTCACAGAATCCTTGGAAGGTCTGCAAAGCAGAGGTCAGAGAAAACTGGCTGGTTGTCAGGAAATGACATGCAGAAGCTGCGGGGAGCCACACGCAGGATCTCGGGTATGTGAAGCGCCGACCCAGGCTATGTGGGAGCTCCCATCGTGGAAGCTGCCACAGGCCTCGTGTGAGGCAGAAACCAGCTGCTGCTGCCGGAGGGACTTGACCTTCTTTTCCTGCCTCCTAGTCTCAGAGTACTTGAGGGATTCTGACATACCACTGCTGAGAGGGTGGTGAAGATGATGATGAGGTGACAGCAGACCTTCTAGATCCCTGCACAGGAAACTGCAGTCAATTCTTGTTATCTGTAGTCTCGTTCTATAAAGTCAACCTGAACAATGAATTATAGAAAACCCAGCCGGTGCTCCTAGGGGAAACTCAGGATGAAGTTTCTGTGAGCTTCTGTTCATAACATTTTCATGGACCAAGCAATACTAACTTTATTTTATATGTGTCTCTGTTTAAAGACAACTATTAACAGTGTTAATTCATTAACATTGAACTCACCGCCAGCAGCACCAGCAACATTACAACTCAAGCCTGAAGGACACTTACCCACAAGGACATCACAGCCTTCTGAGAATTAGACACCACCCTCCCACTGTGCTTGGGGCCATTTGAAGCTGAGAAATCACCAACAAAAGGCACAAAATGCAAAAACCATCCATTAAAAGCACCCCACAAAGGGCCCGGTTTACAAGATGAGATCCGGACTGCAGGGCAGGGAGTCACCCTGTTTGACATCTATTGGGAAGGCACTTTTCGGGGAGGTTCAAGTTTTCCGCTGCTCTGCACCAGTCTGGGAATGACCATGAAAAGGCCTTGCATGTTGATTTTGAGGTTACAAATAAATTTTAGTTAGTAGGTAAATTCATAAATACAGCATCCTTAGATGATGTGGCTCAGCTGCACAGGTCACTGGACACAGAAAAGAAAGGAAATAAAGCACTAAAATAGAAAACAAACAGCAAGATAGCCATCAAAATACTCAGCTTGCTCAAGGGAAAATGAAGAATTTTGAAGCAATATTGATCCAATTTCAGAAAATATGAGAATATTGACAAGCGTGTTAGTTCCTAATATTCCCCCACAAACACCGAGGAAAGTTTGTTCATTGATCAAGGGATGGAGAAGGTGAGCTCCTTTTCCCCAGCGAGGGGATGCAGAGTCCTTATGGGCCAGGAGAGGTGCCTGGGGTCATGTGCAGATGACTTCTCTTTGCACTAGGCACATTTGCACACCAGTCTTTTTGCACATGCTACCCTATCGCTATCTTGGGCATGTTTGGTCTGGTCTGGTCCTGCGTTATTTGCACCCTGCCTTGGTTCCTGTGTGCAAGTGTAGCTCTGAGGCACATGGTCATTGGAGAAGGTGAGAACAACATCCTTTCTCTGTCCATGTCTTGTTTCTCATTACTGAAGGCCATTGACTCCCATACTTGCTTCCTGCTGAGGAGGGTGACATCTTCATGTGGAGAGTTGGAGAAATAGAACTTTCAATCTGTACCCTTAGGTAGATTCCAGATCACTAGGGAAATGCTAATTTTTTTGAGGAAATCAGAAGGTTTGAAGATGTTTTGATTTGGCATTGCAATCCAGGAATATTAGACTATGTAAATAGGCCTAACTATTATATGGAGATTTAATTACAAAAGCATTTCAAAAAAATTTATAATAGGGCCTCCCCTGGTGGTGCAGGCGGTTGAGCGCAGTGCTATGAAGCTGTCCACTGCCTCTGCAGTGTGGGTTCCATCCGGCCCACCGGAGAGAATCCCACATGGCGTGGCAGACCTCTCCTATCTCGCCTGCTGCTCCCCTCAGCAGTGTATTTTGGTCTGCCTGTTCTGTTCCCAGCTCTGTCTCTGGTGAATCCTCTCACCCTCCTGCACATCTGACCTGTACCCCGGTTCTTATATGCATGAATAAATAAATCTTTAAAAAAAATTCATAATAGCAAAAGAGAAAATATAAATAACCTAAATGTAATAGGTTAATAGAAGGCTGTAATAGAAGACTGGCTAACTAAATTATGGTACCGTTGTTAAATAAAATACTATGCCACTTTCAGCCATACTGTTGTAGAATGATACTAAATGTCTGGAGAAAGGCTCATCATAATAGACTAAGTCCACAAAAAAATAGAAAATAGTATATACAGTTTGATTGTGACCTACATCATAGAGAAAGGAGATAAATATTTCTTCCTTGTGATTTATTTGTGTACCTAGAAAACCCAATGAAATCAATAAAAAATTCCTTCATGCTTAAAAGATTTTTATTTCAGAGTTAAATTAGATATCTGGTTAAAAAAATAAGTAAATACAGAGGCACATGAAAAGACTGTCAACATCATTGGTCATTAAGAAAATTCAAAGAAGACCCAATGTACACTAATGCAGACCCAGTAAGGTGGCTAAAACTAAAATGTCTGACCACACAGAGTATTGGCAAAGACTATGGAAGAACTGGAGCTCTTTTTTTACTGCACATGGGAATGCAAAATGATACTCACATTTAAGAAATTGTTTGCTAAAAACATTAAGCTGTACCTCTCATAAGACCAAGCCATTCTGTTGTAGATGTTCAGCCAAGAAAAGGAAATCATATGCCCATGAGAGGGCTGGTTCATAGCCATTTTATCTGTAGTTGCCAAAACCAAAAGCAAGCAAATGTCCATCAGCAGGTAAATGGATAAGCAGAATCTGGCCTGTCCATATAATGGAATACTAGACAGCAATAACAAGAGATGGACTGCTGGTACCGGATAAACATGGATGAATCTCCAAATAATTATGCTGATGAGACAAGCAAAAAAATAGTATATACCTTATGACTCCATTTATTAACAATTCTAGAAAATGCAAACTGAACTACAGTGCCAGGAAGCAGAAAAGTGATTGCCTTGAGTCAGGGACTGGCACCAAGGAGGGACGGCTGACAAAGAGGCATGAGGAAGTTTGGGGGATGATGATTGCATGTTTTTATAAATGTATACATATGTCAAAATGTATCCAGGTATACCATTAAATACTTATAGTTTATTGCATCTCAATTATACCTCAATAAAGCTAGAAATATAAATAGTAAATGTAGCAACCCAAATACATTGTCTTTATATATGAGGACTAATGAGTTAGAAAATATAATGGGAAAGGCCTCATTCAACATCCCAACACAAAGTATTAAATAACCTAAAATAAATTTAACAAGAAGTATTTGTTCATATAGTGTTAGCAAGCATTTTATGAAATAATGTGTTTGTGATTACATACATTTTGAAAATATTTGGAACAAAACACATTTGAATAAACGAGAAATCACAATATGCTCCCACTTTGTTGGAGTAGATGCTGGAGGTGCTATCCAGATCCCTCTTGAGAGGGATCCCCATTAGCTGCTCAGTGTTGGTGGCTGATGGCTCTTAACTAACTTGTTCTCCAGAAATCTCCTTCAACTGAACTACCTCTCCAGGGGTCGTTCTCCAGTAATCACTGACCAATATGAAGGAGGAGGTTTTAAAAAGGCCTGTGCCCTTGTCTCAATTTGGGACAACTTGAAGTTCCATCCTAACACCAGAACTCCCTCAGGGGAACTGAGACCTTGTCGTGACCTTGGTGCAGCTCAGCTTCCTCTGCCCAACCCCATTACCTTCACGCCCACAGAGGTACTGACCTACGGATCCACCCTCATAAACCTACCGCGTCCAAGTTTCCCTCAGCGTCTGCTTCTCAAGGAACTTAATCTGCAACATAGGTGAGAGTGTCCATTATACCCAAATTAAAATATACATTTAATACAATTCCTCATCAGAAAAAGAGAGGAATAATTTTATTAAGTGAAAATAACTAAGAGATTTTGAAGGGGAAAAAAAACCAACAAAATTGGACTTGAACACCAGAAATTAAATTTTATTAAAGAGCTATAATACTTTAAATAATGCTAATGATACAACAGTGGGAAAAAAGTCAATGAAACAAAAGAGAAAATACTGCATGCAATAGAAGCAAACTTCCAGGATAAACCTCCCGTTCTCTACTTCCTTGGCCTTCTCTTCCCTCAGAATATGATTCCTTAGAACCCCTTTTAGTGGAGGTTGCTCATTCTCTCATGTGGACATAAAAGGTAATATTAGCATTTTCCTTCTTTTTAAAAAAAATTTATTTATTTATGCGTACAAGAGCTGGGGCACAGGCCAGTGGTGTAGGGGGTGAGAGGATTCACCAGAGACAGAGTGGGGAACAGAACAGGCAGACTGACTGAAATACACTGCTGAGGGGAGCAGCGGGCGAGTCAGGAGAAGTCTCCTGCACCATGTGGGTAGCTCCCTGGCTGGGGGTCAAACTCGTGCTTCAGTGGCCGCAGACAGCTTCATAGCTTGTGTCTTAACCCCTTGCCCCACCAGGGAGGCCCAATATTAGCATTTTCTTAACTAATAATGCTATCAGGACAGTATTTTTACTTCCTCCTATAAAATCCCTCCCTTTTTTTGAAGTTCATGCTATTTTATTTTTCCTCCTTTTACCCTTCTCATTAGTAATCTACCAAGTAATCTACCATGCTACCAAGTAATCTACCATGCTTCTACACTCAGTTAGCATGTTGATATGTTGCCTTCCTCGCCACCTTAGTATCTGGTGTCACCTTAAAGGAATTCAGTAGTTGGATTCAGGGAAAGAGAAGATAGGGCCTTATGGACATGTTCCAAGCCCCACACTGATTCCACTAGGAACAATTTTGTTGCTGTTGGTTCCTTGGCAACTTGAATTGAGAGGCAGAAGGGGCGATTGCCAGGACTGATTTCTCACTAATTTCTAACATGAAGTTGTAAACTACCATGATCCTCATCTCCCTACCTTTGAGTGTTGGCCTAGATTTTCTTCATGCTTCACTCCATAATCCAATCAATCTTTAACAGTTATTATTTCACAAGAGTCACTGGAGAGTCCCTGGCTTCTTATCACCCCCTCTGTCCTGTTCAGGCATTTATCAGTCTGTACGTTGTTTTAACAGACTCTCTGGAGTCTCCTGGATTTTACTCTCAATTCCTTCCAACTCATCCTCTGTGGCGATGCTAGAGGAGTTTGACTAAAAGATAGATTTCACAAAGCAAGTTTTCTGATAAGGCATTTCACCCTCGTCATGAAGTCTAAACTCACTGGGCAAGACCACAAGGCCCCCTGTGCTCAGCTGCCTCTTCACTCCCCTCTTCACTCTTCACTCCCCATGTTCCAGCTACAACAACTTGCCTAAAATTTTGTCCCATACCCTGATGTGTCTGCATATACTGCTTCCTCTGCACATCCACCCTTTTCTCTCTCCACACCTACTTTCCCAAGAGGCATTGATTACTCCTGCCCAGGAAAAAAAAAAATCTTTATTGTCGTTTATGCATATCAATGGCACTTACTGTGCTCTATCGAAACTGTCTCAGTGTCAGCGTCCCCGACTACTAGGTCATCAACACCTAGTATTCAGGCAGGTTTGAATGATGTACTGTCATTACATCACCACGCCTATTGCACAGTCCCTGGCACAAAGCATATACTGACAATCAATGACAGAAGAATATGAATGAAAAAACATTGGGCTTGGATTACAAAATCTGAATCCCAATCCCAGGTCCACTGCTTACTAGCTAAAGTAAGTGGGTGATATTCTTAACTATTTTCATACATATTTACTTTCACCTGAAAAATAGAGTGATGGCTTCTCTACAGGATGGTACTAAGTAACAAATGAGATAATGGCATAAAATGCATAAGAGCATATGTATGAAGAGCACACAATTAAATTTCATTTCCTTCCTGTCTTTCCTCCTTCCCTTTTGCCCTCTCTCCTTCCATCTCATTCCTTGCTTTTCCTTCTCTTGGTTCTTAGCTCACCTGCGTCTTCCTCATGCTTTTGGAAACAGCAACCGGAAGAAATAAATCCAACTTACTTGGACCCAACCATCTCCAGCTCCAAAATGTTCCAACTACCAATCCATGACTCAGCGAGTGCTCATCTCATTGTTGCTGCACCTTACTAAATAGTTGACCTTTTAACTCATCTGACAAGAAAAGGTTGCTAGAAACAAACTGATGTACTCATCAGGGTGTGTCCTAAAATCATCCTTATGAGGAACCGCTGAGAGTCTAAGCACTTCACTTAACAAATCTTGGAAGAAAGAAGCTGTGGAATTGATAGCCAAACCCAACTCCATCCTTAATAAAGTCCTGACCACTGACTAACATGGTCATTGAAATCTAGATGCTACTTAACATTACATGAATGGAACATATAGGGTGTTTCAAATTATTCCAGAGATTCAGAAAAGAAAATAGACTGGAAAAAGATAAATCACCAGTGTATTAAATTTAGACAAATCTATACCTATGCCAGTGTTTCCTGGATGTTCATCAAAGAATGTGATTTTACAACATAGCCCTGTAGATTATATCCTTATAGAGAAACAAGGATGACACAGAAGGCTTAACATGGAAGATAAAAAAGGTAGTAAAGACAACTACAGTTAATAGTGAGCTAGTATAGCAAAACACAAAAGAAATTAAGGAACTAGAAGGGGAAGGAAGAGCCCTTCTCACTATTTTATTTAGCTACCTCCTATTTTCTAAATTAGGAGAAAAAAATAACAGTACAGCAGTTCTATAAGGATCATAATCTACTTCTCATTTTATATTCCAGAAGACTGAGTCTCAAAGAGATTAAGTAACATGTCCAGCATCACACTGGTAGACATCAGTCACATCAAGTTTCTAAACTAGTTCTAACTCCAAAGTCCTGTCATTTCTAATCTTTCAGACTGTTTCAAATAAAGTATTCTAAACACATATGAAATTAATACACCAGGTTGAATGAGGTTCATCTAACTTTTTTGGTCATCATCTGGCAGAGAAATATTTCAGAACATCCAAAACTATTAAGAGCGTATTTCCAATTCTAGTGCAGCATGAAAGCCATCATTCTGTCCTAATAAGTGAAAAACTGATCAAACTGAAAATCAACAAGTCTTCTTAGATCTGTCAGAGAAATGAGGTCACAATGTAAATTGCTTGGAAGACAGATGGATCCAGATAATCACAACTTATCAGAGCAGGAGCCACCATAGGAATCAGTGCAGATATGGAAAACTTCAATTTCTCTGAGGAATTACTGGCGGTTCATAGTGGCCAAGTCTGAGAGTAAAAAACTAAGAGGACATAGTCACTGGGAGACCCCACTCATTTGTGGATTTTCCTCCTGGAGCCCTACCTGGTTCCCACAGTGAAGATCAGAGGAAAATCCTCTTGTGCTTCCAGCAGTAAGGGGAGAAAGGGAACATTCTGTTCTTAATATGGTCTGGCTTTAGGAGAAACTATTTAACCAAAATCTAACCTACTGAGGTTTTATCAGAGCCTAACTCACCTGGGGGTAGGGAAATACCCAACTCTAGCCACCTCTGGTCATCACATCCCACTTAAAGGGGAGGAGAGCACCGAGTCGCACTTAGGAAGTTCACAACCTCACGGGCTCACTAAAAGACTAAAAGCTAATCATAGAAGTCCAGAACGCTCCCCTCCCTTCCCCACCCCACACCACTAAATACCTGTTTACTACAGTCATGTGCTGTTAAAGAACATTTCGGTCAACAGTGGATTGCACATAGGACAGTAGTCCCTATGTAACCTAAGCATGTAAGATTACATCATCTAGGTTTGTGTAAGTACCTTCTACGACATTCACATAATGCTGAAATCTGAGATATTTCTCAGAATGTATGCTGTTCAATAATGCCTGTATACGTCCTTTTACCCAGTAAAATGTCCACATTTCAGGCAAAAATTACAAGCAATTCTAAAAGGCAAAAAAACAAAACAAACAAACAAAAAAAAAAACAATTAAAAGAGAAAGCATCAGAGCCACAGTCAGACATGGCAGAGATATTGGAATTATTAGACCAGCAATTTATTTATTTATGAAGATTTGTTTATTTATTTATACAAGCACTGGTTACAGTCAGAAGCGCGGGAGGGTGAGAGAATTCACCAGAGCCAGAGTGGTTAGCAGAGCAGGCAGAAGGACCGAAGGACACTGCTGAGGGGAGCAGCGGGAAGCAGGAGAGGTCCACGCACCATGTGGGACCCTCACCCAGCGGCCAGGCATCGAACTGGCGCTGCAGAGGCTGCGGGAAACTTCGTAACCCAGCGCTGCGCCACCGGGGAGGCCCTAGACCAGCAATTTAAAAAATATGACTAATGTGCTAATGGGACGAATGGAAAAAGTAAATGACACAAGCCATGCTCTTATCTTTTAAAGCTCTCTGTGAGAAAGGGACACACTTCCTATTGCATGTCCCAGATTGCAGCTAGGTTCCAGCAGTCATTCACATTCATACGCGCGCGCGCGCGCGCACACACACACACACACACACACACACTTAAAAGAGGTAAGTTAGAAAAGGAAACACTGGGTGAGGGGCTGGCAAAGGTGTTGGAAAAGTAATTTGAAAGGGAGTTTCACAGCATTTCACCACGTGACTCAGTTTACATTTTGATCTATGTAGACATAGATTTGATGAACTCCACGTAAACACTGACAGTTTCCTTACAAGGCTAAAGTGTGGTGTGGTCGCGGCCATTATCTGGAAGTTCAACTTCAAATCTATTTTTCTCTTGAAAGCCCCTAAATTTCTGTAAACTACCTGAAGTCCTTAAAAAGCTTTACTTTCTTTTTAACAAATACAAAAATTCACTCTTGTTAGTTTACTAAGTGCCAAAGGCAATACAACCTATATTTAAAAAAATGTTACATCAAAACACAGAGGCTAAACTGTTACGGAAACACTGGCAAAAAGAGTTGAAAATGGGCCTCCCCGGTGGTGCAGCGGGTTGAGCGCAGCACTGTGAGGCTGTCTCCAGACTCTGCAATGTGGGTTCAATTCCCAGCTGGCAAGGGAGATTCCCACATGGTGAGGCAGACCTCTCCTGTCTCACCCGTTGCTCCCCTCAGCAGTGTCTTCAGTCCTTCTGCCTGTTCTGCTCCCCGCTCTGTCTCTGGTGGATTCTCTCACCCTCCTGTGCCACTGGCCTGTACCTCAGTGCTTGTATAAAAAATAAATAAATAAAGATTTATTTAAAAAAAAAAGCTGAAAATAGTTACCACAGAGAAGCCATGATCAAGAACAGGAGGGATGGCTCAGAGCTGCCCTTCTTTTTTCCCCCAAAATCTGGTAGTATTACATGACCTTTAAATTTTATTTGCATATTGCTTTGAATTTTTTTCTAATAAAGTTAAAAATATTTAAGAGAGCCATTAAAACTAGCATTATCAACAACAAATTTTCAGTCTAGTAAATGCAGAGGTAGATGTTTTTCTAATGCAACACAGCAAATGTGAAGTCCTGGTTTCTACATAGTGAACAAATTCTGTTTAGATCCCACTTGCTCTGAAAGAACACTGCCTTCCCACTCAAGTCATACAGAGCCGTGTCTATCACTCCACCTCCGCCACCGAGCACAATGGAGAGATGGGCACACCTGAATTGCGGTTGCAGTAGATACAGAAAAAGAAGGCATGGAAAAGTGTCAGCATTTGCACGTCTTCACAATTAAATGTCAAAAGCTATGACACCAGAAATTGCCTGTGAAAGATAAGGAAATTCTGGGCCTCTCTGGTGGCACAGCGGATGGGCACAGTGCTATGAAGCTGTCTGTAGCCTCTGCAGCGCGGGTTTAATTCCCGGCCGGCCAGGGAGATACCCACATGGCAGGGTAGACTTCTTCTGCCTCGCCCACTGCTCCTCTCAGCAGTGTTTTCAGTCGTCTGCCTGTTCTGCTCCCTACTCTGTCTCTGGTGGGTTCTCTCAACCTCCTGTGCCTCTGGCCTGTACCCCAGTTCTTGTATAAATAAATAAATCTTTATTAAAAAAAGATAAGGAAATTCTACTGGGGTAATACCTAGCAAGGACACCAGACAAGGTCCTGGAGAGGTCAGAAGACAGTGATTTCCCTCTATCACATTTAGCCAAGGGATTTTACTGATTTTTCCAGTTAGAAGGGATTGGGAACTAACAGTAAAATTAGACTCTGAGTTACTCTATTTGAAGATGAGGAAACTGAGGGTTAGAAAATTTAAGCCACTTGCCTAAATCAGTCAAATTATTTAGAAAGAAAACAAATACCTTTCCAACACTTGTCCGCACAATAATTTGGAACACCCTTTTGGAAAACAAAATTCTTATACACACTCACCAAACATTTATTGAGGACCTCAGTGTTTTTGCATATACTCAGCATTCATGTCCTTCAACCATGTAATCTACTGTCACCCAAAGAAAATAATCTAACAGTCTGGAAAATATCCAAGAGGATAAAATAATTGAATAAATTAAAACACATCTTTAAAAGTCATTTTCTATGGCTAATAAAATTATAAAAGCTAATAGAAAAATAGGAAGAATCTAAATGCTAACCTTAATATAAAACAACTATATTTGCTCTATGATAACAGTAGGAAGTGTGTGTGTGTGTGTGTGTGTGCGTGTGTGTGGTCAAGATTGAAAGCGGACCAAAATGAAGATAACAGCTTTAAGGAAGTTAGCTTATAGATAATTTTTTTCTCTTCTTCCCTTTCCCCTCCACTTTCAGTCCTGGACATTCAGTTCTAAAGCACAGAAGGTGAGCGGGACAAGGTTTGGAGCTTGGTGTGCGGAGAGCGGGTGCACTGAGCAGAATTCAAAGCCCAAACAAGCTGAGAAGTTTCTACATGTAGGAAGTTGCCCAGCATCAAGTGCCCGGCAGGGGAGGAAGGATCTATGCAAGAAGACCCCTGGTGTGGGGTATTGGAGCCAGAGCAGGAAGTGAAGGCAAAGGGTATCCACGTGGTGGGGGCTGCTTGGCATGGAGACTCAGACCCTGATGGTGTTGAGGAGACTGTCCACACAGAATGGCAGTGGACAACCCAGTGTAGAAAGTAAGAGCCTGTAGTAATGGATTGAAAGGAGGTATCAGTGTGAACTTGTGATTTTCAATATAGGGTGATAGATAGATAGATAGATAGATACATACATACATACATACATACATACATACATACATACATAAATACACACACTTACATACATACATAGATGATAGATATATATGGGTACACAGACATAGATGTCTAGGTAGTTGCATAGATACAAGCAAAGAAAGAAATATGTGTGTGTTTGTGCAGGTACATATGCACACAAATGTCCTCCAGCTTTGTCCTCTGAGAGAGCAGTGAAGCAGCCACACCTCCATACCATGCTCAAGCTTACTGTCCAGATTTTGGATTCTTACTACCATTTTCCACTCAAAGCCACCAGAACACCTTGGAGAAATGGCCCATTCCAGGCTTAAGACAAGTAAAGCATAAAATGAGCCTGAAACAACATTTTGTATTAGAGAGCAAGAAAGTATTCAAGGACTGTTGGGATCTGTCAAAAGAGGACAGAATAGATCTTGAAGAAGCGCTCATTTTCTAAATCAAAGAAATATTAATAAATTATAATCCATTAAATAGAATAGGGAAACTTGAGCCCATGTTAATATAAATGAATGACTACTTTGAAAGTTTGATAAACAGGATATTTTTACATTTTAAACTAACTTCACAAAATACTTGTTGCTAATAAAGGGAAATCACCTATTTCACAGAGGAAAAGTCTGGCAGATGCCATGTTAACAAGTGACTATAGTGACATCATCCAGAAAGGTACAAGTGGGAGGGAGTCATGCTCCATCTTTCTTGCAAAAGAAACAAAATCTGAATCTCATGATGAAAAGGTATGAGACAAATGAAAATGAAGAACAAAACAACTGGCCTGTAACCTTTAAAAATATTAGCGTCACACTACAGGGCGGGAAGAGGGGCGGGGAGAGGAAGGAATAGGGTCAAAATAAGGGGGGGGTGCAATTTTATGGAGAATATAACCAAAATGAAAATGCATGCATTGTGCAAAAATGAAAAAATGATGTAAGAATTATATAAAATAAAATATTTAAAAGACAAAGGAAAGCTTGGGATCCATATAGACCAAAGAGACTTAACCAAATGTGAGATGTGATTCTTGCTGGATCCTTTTACTATACAGGGCATTACTGGTATTTCTTTTTTTTTCCATTTTTTAATTTATATATATATTTTATATCATTGTTCATTTTTAATCAATATTTGCTTCCCCCCACCCCTTCAGGTGTAGTCCCCATGGAGTTTCCTTCCCCAGTGCACCCATGCACCATCCCCTCAGTCCCCTGGGCTCCTCCCTCCCTCCCTCTGATCCCTCTCCCTCCTCCTCCCCTGCAGGACGTCTCTGGTTTATAACTGTCTGTACAAAACACAACAAAACAAAACAAAAATATAAAGGGTGTTATTGGGACGACAAGTGAACTCCATTAAGGATTACATAATAGTAATGGATGGGTAATTAATTTCTTGGCTTTGATGATTGTGTCATTAATTACATAAGAAAATGTTTTTGTTTGTAGGAAATGTCCACTAAATTACTGATTGCTTGCTGCCTGCCACAATGTACCACAGATTGTATAGCTTATAGATGTTCTGGAGGCAGGAATGCCAAGATCAAGCATCAGCAGGGTTGGCTCTTTCCAGGACGTGGCCCAGGTCTCTCGCGACCGCTCTTCCCCTTGTGTCCTCACATCATCTTCCCGCCTCTTCCTGTGAGAACACCAGTCACATTGAGTTAGGACCCACTGAGTTAGGAGCATTACATTAATGATTGTCAAGGAAAACAAGTTCTTTATATGGCATTTTCAACTTTTCTGTAAACTTGCTTTTGCTTGGGTTTTTTTTAAAGTCCTTGAAGGGCATTCTTTGACCCTTTCTAGAATACTCTAAAACCAAATGAATGCAAAACAATGACTGTGTTTTATAAAGATTCAAACGGAAAGGTAATAATTTTATTTTTAAGATGACAAACTTCGGTTCTTTTAAAAATGGGCTTCCGTGAAATACTTCATACCTTCGAGACGCTGCTCCTCATGTGTAGTGTAACAGATCTACTTCAAGGTCAAATCACACATTCCAGAGGACTCATCTGCTTCAGATCTCTGCTGGATTTCTTTACACAGTTAAGCTCAGGCATTTTGTAGGATCGATGTGTTTATTTCTGAAGTGGCATCTTACATCATTTTATGGCTCCTTCAACAGACTAGCAGCTGTGTGAGCCTCCCACAGAACCACAAAGTATATTAACTAGCAACAGAAGGAAAGGGGAAATGTAAAGAAGAGTTTAATTTCACTTTGTTGGTTTTTGCCAAATTATAAAATCATGCCATATGGTGTATGTATGACAGTGTTGGATCTGAAGCAGCAGGTGCAGTCAAGGAAGAAGATGGGAGAGAATGAAATGGAAGATTGGTCACAAGTAAAGCAACAAGGGAGAAATGAGGCCCACTGGGGAATACCTGGATGAAATGGAGAGACAGCAATTCCTCCTCAACCTTCTCCATAGTCTCCCTTTCATGCACAATCCTTCCCCCGACCACACCACCACCAAATGCACATCCCAAGCCAGCAGTGCAGCGATTGTGTGACTGGGTGCTCCAGCAGTGTTCCTGTCAATAGGAGGCTCCTTGCTCAAGCTAAAAAATTCCACTGGAAAAGACTAATTCCATTAAGCACATCCTTGTGTCTTAGTTTTTCCATTTAAGATGTAGATCTATGCAGGAAGAGTGGTGAGCTAAGGCTTTCTATGTCAAGTTACCTTAACATGAATCAGCTCGTGAAACCATTTCTGCAGGACAGCTGTTCAAAATCAATCAGGTCTGAAAGAGAAGAGGAATCACATTTCATAAAAGCCAGGCAAGTTCAGGTGTCTGTTCATTCCCCGTCACCACAGCTATGCTAGCCTCCTGCTCACGTACCAGTGGTCAGGGAGACCGGATTAGGCACCATTTCACCAGAATCCTGATTTTCCAGGTCTTAACTTATTCTTTCTTCCATCTGGATTTCCCATCCTGCCCACAATCTCTAATTCAGCTCAAATTTTATCTGTTCTTTAAGATTCAACTAAAATGTCATTTGTTCTATGAACTCTTCAACCATCTCCCACCTACTTCCTTATCTCTTTTTTAAATAAGCTTTCATTGAGTAGCATTGGTTTATAACATTACATAAGTTTCAGGTGTGTATCATTATAATTTGACATCTTTATACATACATCATGATCTCCAAAGTCTAGTTTCCACTCATCACCATACAATTGATCCCTTTTACCCACTTCACCCAACAACCATTCCTCTTCCCCTCTAGTCACCACCAATCTGTACTGATTCCAAGAGTTTGAGGGTTGTTTTGTTTGTTCGTTTGTTTCTTCCTCTTATGCATTTGAGTGTAATCACATATTCTTTGTCCCTGTGTGACTTATTGCACTTAGCACAATGCTCTAAAGTTTCATCCATATTATCACAAAAGGCACTATTTCATCTTTTTTTAATAACTGAGTAGTATTCCCTTGTGTATATATCCCACATCTCCTTTATCCATAATGCACATAATGCACTCCACCATAAATGCACATTTAGGTTACTTCCATAACTTGGCTATTGTACATAATGCCGCAATGACTATAGGGGTGCATGTATCTTTTAAATTAGTGTTTCTGTATTATTTGGATAAATACGCTGAAGTGGACTAGCTGGATCCTATGATATTTCTATTCTTAATTTTTTTGAGGAATGTCCATACTGTTTTCCATAGTGGCTGCACTAATTTACAACTCCACCAACACTGCCCAACAATTTCCTTTTCTCCATATTCCTATCCCTTTTTTCCCCATGCTGCTGGCACCTTATTCTGGCATTTATTTGTGTGTTTGTCAATTCTATCGATATTACCCAGTTGTGGGCTCCGTTAGCGCATGCACTAGATTTTACTCATCGACTCGTGTCGTCTCCTGACACACTGTCTGGAACATACGAGTGTTTAATAAATATTTCCTGAATTAAGCAGACTCAGAGATCATAAGACCTTTGATTTTCCATGGCCTTGTTTACATTCTTTTCACACTACCTTGTAGGAAGACATTAAACCAAAAATGCATGGGAACAAGTCTCTTCGTGCAGTAAAGTAAGTTTCAAAAACGTTAATTAAAAGGCATTTCCCGTTAAAAGGAAAGAACAGCTCCAAGGGTAGTAACTCTATCTTCACATACCCAGTTAGTTAAAATGTATACACTTTTGTGCCATTAATTTGAACGTCGTGAACTTGAAAATCAGTTCCCCTTGGCTTTGTGAGCTCTGAATTCTGTTTCCTTCCCCATTTGCTTCACATCAATGACACCCAGAACAATGCTGGGAAGGGCTCTGGGGGTGCCCATGATGTTATCAGTGGCTGCAGGGGAACCAGCTTAGGAGTCTGAACTGGGTTCTGGCCAGAAAATAAAGTACATTTCAAAGGATTGAGTGTATCACTTTTATTTGTTATTTGAACTGAGCTCTGAAAGGTTTGATTCTGTGTTAAGGAGATTTTTCAAACTAATGCACTAAAATTTATAAATTTAAATGATAACTCTTGCCTCTAAATTCCATTTGCTAGTCCATGGCCAATACCATTATTCATGATGTATTTGGAATTTTTCCTTGGAATAGCTTCTGAGGTGAGCCTTCGAAGACTTTCCTTTGAAAGTCTTCTACCAGGCTTTATTGCAAATGACTTGGAGTTGGTTTTCATCTTTGAAATCAATTCAAAATGACAAAGAGTTACAACCACCGAGCACGTAAAGAAATGGCCTCAGTCACATCTACAGCAGTGGGCACCTCTTAAACTAGCATCAAGGGCACCAAACTGATGCTGTGGCAGAGGATACTCACTCAGACTTACCGAATTCTGACATGCTTATTTAAAAGGCAGACTCCACACCATCATCTGTAAAATGGGAATAATGAGCCCACCCTTAAAAGAAGAACAATGAGCTACAAGGGAAAAATAGCAACTATACGCGGTGGTGGCAGTGATGACTAACCTGGTTTTGATAATTATTTCACAATATATATGTGTATCAAATTATCAGATTATATACTTACACAATGTCATAAGTCAACGGCATCTCAAGAAATCTGGGGCAAAAAAGAATTCAAGATTGTTTTAAAAAGAAAAAAGTGATCCACAGAGATTAAATAAGGAGAATGTTTAAAAGAACAGAAATTTAAAAAAGGTCTTGCAGATCTGAGTAGTCAAGAGAGTGGTTCACTAAAGACAGACCAAGAGCTCAAGAAGGCCTTCCAAGGGCGTGGCAAGACCCTGCACAGCCAGTGTGGGGATGTGATGTGGGCCCTGGGGCCAAACCCCCACCAATGCTGAGGGGCTCAAGGTCCTGGGGAACCTGGGGAGTGAGGAGACAAACATGAAGGTGCTGGACTTTGAGTCCTGCCCACGCTTCAGGCCGTGACCAAAACAAGGACCAATGCACCTCTGTGGACCGCATGGAAGCTCTAGGGTGTTGGCCAGGATCACCACAGGTGCTGCAATGCAGCATGTTCTAGTCACACTGGGTGAGAAGATGACAGGGGAAGAAGTAGAGTTGCTAGTGGCAGAGCATGAGAACAGCTACAGTTGTATCAGCTATGAAGAGCAGTCGGCACAGTGCTAAATGACTGAGGATGTTCCCACAACACCCAGAGCCCCCAACCTCCCCTGTGAGGTTGGGTAGGTAGCCCCGAAGGTCACATCTTTACCAGATTGTCTCTCTTGGATGATGTTTCCCATGAGCATCACCACAAAAACTTGCTCTCTGTCCCTTTAAAAAAAAAAAACACAGAGCATCATTTGTTCATTCATTCAGCCAAGAGGCATGTATTAAGCACTGACCCTATGCAAGTGCTACCCCAGAGGCTGAGGATACAGATGCATGAAATTTGGTGCTTGCTCTCTCAAAGTACTCAGACACTGGTTGGGAAGAGAGATGCGTAGATAATTTCACAGAGGAGCCATAAGATAAAGAAGAGAGAAGCTGGCCCTGGGTATAGCCTATTGAGTGTGGGGATGGCCAGGGGAAGCAGGATAGACTTTCTAGAACATGCAAAACCCACCCCATAAGTATGAACACTCCTTTGCTTTAAGGCAGATCACACTGTAGCAAACTCATCCCAGGATAGAACAGTTCAACACCCCAGAAAGCCTATATTTAATTTTCCCCTGCACCCATTTAAATAGCTACATAATTAATAAAGCATTAGTTATCATTCTGTTTAGTCTGCTACACTGTAAAACATCTCAAACTTTCACCAAAGCAGAAACAAAGAACTATAAATACCATAAAGAGTGATGGCCTCTGAGTGATGAGTGCTGGGTCTTACTGTTCCTTCCCTAACCTCCCCCTTCCCCAGTCCAGCTGCTGCCATTTATAATGTGGGGCACAGGGGAGGGGGGTACTGTGTCATGAAAAGAGAGGCATTATTTCTCCCTTGTAATCACACTTCCTAATGGGGAAACTATCAACCAGGCAGCCTGGTTCCCAGCCTCTGCCACCTCCTCCTCCTTTGACTGTAGAGCTCACTGCCCAGAGTCTAACCCAGGGTGGGTCCCTTAACTAACCCCAGTTCAGTCATTTCACAATCTGGTGTTCATGTTGACCTTGTCCTGATACCTGGACTTCTCTACCCTAACTCCCAAACCAATAAAATATTTAATATATAATAATTCCATGGTGCCAGTGCTATACTGTTTATCTTAACACACTTAAGAAGAAATTCTTAAATTCTTAACACGTTCAAAAGAAATTGAAATATTGTCCAAGATCCCATAGTTAGAAAGTCCTGAAGCAGGGATTTGAAGGCAGGTCTCTGTCATTCCAAAGACCTGCCTTCTCCTCAGTTCCACGTGGGCTCTGTGTGACCCTGGGACTCCTGAATGAATGCCTTTCCTCTCCCCTCCTGTTTTCTCACTGTCAAAACAAAAGGTTATAATGTCACTTCTAAAATTATTATTTTCTTGGTGTGCTCACATTCATGTTACAAGTTAGCAGTGGCAGAGATAAAAGGTGAGGGAGGATTCCACAGTTGAATTAATTTGAGACAACAGCATATTTATCTGCTTCAGAGCTTTTAAAATAATGATATGCTTTGGGAATCTTTGAAACAGGGTCTAGTCTTCTTTCCTTTCCTTAGCCATGGGACACTGTCTTCTCCGGACTCCAGAGACCTTGGAAGCAGCTTGGGAGACACTGTCTTGCACGCCACATAAGAGGCTTCAAGTTCCTAGATGCAGAGCCAGGCCCCAACACCCCTGATTATCACTCTAATCCCACACAGCTTGGAACACCTCTGGGGGAGAGGGACCAGGTTTCCTTGCTTACCCTGAAACAGAAGAGAGACTGTTCAGCGAATTCCTGGACTCCTTACTCGAGTTAGCATCGATGCAGTCGACCTCTCCAGAAGCTCAACGAGGACACAGGGAAGCCCAGCTGTGCAGGCTGTTTGCAAAGCTCTTTCATTTCCCACATGGCTGCCCTTGGCTTCGTGTCTCTGTTTATTCGTGGTCATTTATTTCTCCCTAAGCACTTAGACTTGGATTCATTTTCATAAACTTAAAGCTGCTATTTTGGAACTTGTTTTTGAAACTCTCAACTGATTTAGTTCACGTGAACTATGCTTCATTGCTTCTTTCTAAAATGAGAGCTGTCCTTTTGTCCAGATTTAGCCCAAGTGTAGTGCTGTCCGGGCAAAGGGGCTGGGTTACAAGGTTTATGGAGCCTCTTGAAAGCCCAGGATTCTGTGATTCCCTAATTTTTCTTTCTACTCTTCATAAACTTCCAATTCCTTTAACACCCATAGGAAGAAAGATGTAAAAGGGAGAAAAAAAGAATCTTCCCTCCCATCACTTAAAGCTTCATAACCCCTTTTTATTTTATTTTTAAAAAAGCTTATATTTTAGATAAATATTGTTACATAGGTTTATAAATAATGGTGCTCAAAGAACCAACAGAAGAAGACTTAGATACAATTCCTCTTGCATACATTGAAAATATAAGTTCTCATCATAAAGTCCAAGTAACAGAACTCGAATGAATGAAATTGCTCACACAAATAACAGGAACAAACATTTTTGAAAATTGGAAAGAAAATGAAAGCAGGGGAATAGATGAAATAAAATCATGTAGATTGAGTGGGCTCCAGCAGAATGACAGCTAAATAGGTGGGTGTATAGAGATGCCATAGATGGGAGGCAGGGACATCCACTTCAGTTCTTGGATACCTGGGTATGTTAGATCCACCTTCACATTCGTGCAAAATGATGTCTTAGGATTCCATGAAGGTCTGGTGAACAGGATGGTTTATGTCTAATTGAATGCAATCTATACAGTATTAAACCCATACGAGATACAACCCCAGTAATAGACAATATGCTAAATACTCTATGACATTTCATTTACTTCATTCATATAATCTTCTCAGGGAGCCAAAATTTTATTTTTTAAAAAAAGCTTATATTTTAGATCAATATTGCTACACAGTTTTATAAATAATGGTGCTCAAAGAACCAGCAAAAGGAGACTTAGAATACAATTCCACTTGCATTCAACCAGCTGGGGAAGAAGAGGTTTGAGACTGGCTTTCTCTATTTGAAGACAGTGGAAGGTGTCACATAGCTTGAACACTCATGTGGGGGAGACAGACAAAAGAGGGCAGTGAACAGAAGGGGGAAACGTCTCTGCCCTGTTGGTGGTTGGAGTTCTGACTCCGCTGGTTCATGAAGTCCAGTGCACTTGATGGGTTTTGGAATTCCTGGTTGGAAAAAGGTGTTGTAGGCTACAGATCAGGGGGGCAAGGTAGAGGGGGATGCATCAAGGCAACATGTAAATGGGGACCATTCAACTAGAGAAGTGCTGACACCTGAGCACAAACATTCTATCTGTGGTGTGATGAGAAAAAGACACCCACCTCTCTTGAAGCTGCAAGATTAATGCAGAGTTGAAGAACTGATACTGAGGTCAGAATGGACAAAGCAGAAGAATTGAAATTGTGCCAAATTCCAAGTAAACAAGCACTGATAATAAACAAGATCTAAGTTCCAGGTCAGAGAAATGTTTCCCTGGAGTGTCTGGGGAATGGGGACTCTGAGGAGATGGAAGGGGACCTGGGCTTGGTGGGGTAGGAGATGAGAGTCTGCCATTGCAGGGGAGGGAACATGAAGGAGATCAGCATCCAGGTGTGGGGATCAGCCAAGGCAGGAGCCTCGAGGATGTCAATACACAACAATACTAGTTGACCAAGAGAAGATGGTGCTGGGGTACAACCCGAGTGGAGACAGGTAAGGAGCCCAACCTCTGGGTGTTGCAAGAGAGGAGGCCTGTGTGCTGGCTGAGTGGATTTGCATCACAGCTATCACAGTGGCTGGAGGCTATAAGACCGGTGTTGCAGAAGTGGGTGAGGAGACTGGATTGGAGCTTAACAGGTATGGAGACTGGAGAGGAGCCCCAATCCTTGGTGTCACCAACATTCGGCAGTGGAGACACATGAGGAGACTATTGTTGGGGGCCCGGGACTAAATGTTGGTGAGTGAGAAGGAGGAGGGGACTTACATGGCAGGCATGGTCACAAAAGAGGAGATTGCCAATTTTGTCATCAGGGGTGTGGAGACGTGAAGGGAGGCAAGTGTAGGAGACACAGAGATGGGCACAAGGCCCTATTTTGCAGGTAAAAAGACCTGCATGGAGGACAAGGAATCCTTGTGTGTTCTAGGACAGCTATCAGCAGAGACTGGTCAACATGTCTGCTTTCTCCACTCGGGTCCACTCCTTCTGGCTATAAGATGGCCGGTATTTCTGCTCTTCTTGAACCAAATCAACAGTCAAATGGAAGAGATTCATAGGGAGAGACATGGGGAAGAGGCCCAGAGCTTCCTTGCCCTCTACAGGGGATACATTCTCTTCAAATCTCCATTTGTTCATCGGACCAGAAGCTCAAAAAAAAAAAAAAAAAAAAAAAAAAACCAGTTTCTGAGGTTGTTACAGCCAAGACAGAACCAGCAGTGAGATGAGAATCCTTGTTCTCACAGCTAGGAGACTAGATTTGATTCAAACTTGCCCCTAGTGTTCTACACACTACAATTTCATCTGTTCCCCCAACTATAAAACAGGATAATAATCTCTCTTAACTTTGCTTCTACCCTTATATTGCTCCAAAGATGGATTTACTCATATAAAATTGCTTTGAACACTCCAGTGAAAGGAACTACTCAAGCAAAGTCATAATTATGGACCTTCTTGGTACAGCAGCTATTGAGTTCTTACTACAGTGAGCTCAGACCAAAAATTTTATTGTATTTTGCTGCTATGCTTAATTACCTTATAATATATGACACATCTTATTTCCCACTCAAAGAACTTGGGGCTCCTTGGAGAAAGGGTTGAAGTCAGAGCTGGAGCATCTGCACCCATGGCAGGATGGTGGGAAATTAACAAGGACTCTTAAGAGTCCTTTTCAAAGGACCACGGAATAACTCCAATAAACTCCCAAAGTGAGAGAATCAGCACTTCAGAAATAATAGCTGAAGATATGCAACAACAAATATAACAATAACAAAGGCAGCTGAGAATATCAACATATTTAAATTTACCTGTTTATAAAATACTTTCAAAATCTAATTAATGACAAATGTTTATTTTCATAATTGTGATGGTTCCATAGGTAGATTTGTCCAAAGTCATCAAGTTGCACACTTTAAATGCAAGAAAAAAAAATTTTAAGACTTATTTATGCATACAAAAGCTGGGGTACAGACCAGAGGTGTGGGGAGTGAGAGGATTCACCAGAGACAGAGTGGGGAACAGAACAGGCAGACTGACCAAAGTACACTGCAGAGGGGAGCAGCAGAAGAGTCAGAAGAGGTCTCCTGAGCCATGTGGGTAGCTCCCTGGCCAGCCGGGGATCAAACTTATGCTGCACCAGCTGCAGATAGCTTACATCTTAACCCCTTGCGCCACCAGGGAGGCCCTAAATGCAAGAAAATTATGGCAGTTGTACTTCAGTAAGTCTTTATTAAACAATTTAATTGGTTGCTATTGGATGATTCAAAAGGCCAACTCATTATTTTGAAAATTAGTGAATAAAGGGAGAGTCAGGCACTTTCCTTTCCTGTCCAAACTGTACATATCTTTTGGAGATATTGAAATATTTATGGATGGAAATGTATCATACCTGAAATGTGTCTCAAAATAGCAGGGGAGGGTAGAAGCAGGTAAAATAAGATTAGCCATGAGTTCATAGTTGAATGGAGGATATATGATGCACATTAAATGCTTGTCCCTGTATGTGTTTTAGATATTTCTGTATGTGTTTTAGATATTATCTGTATGTGTTTTAGATATTATCTGTATGTGTTTTAGATATTTCATAATGGAAAGTATTTCTAAAACATAACATAGGGGCCTCCCTGGTGATGCAAGGAGTTAATACGCAACCTATGAAGCTGTCCGCAGCCACTGCAGCACGAGTTCAATCCCTGGGAGCTAACCCACATGGCGCAGCAAACCTCTTCTGATTCGCCTGCTACTTCCCTCAGTAATGTATTTCAATCAACCTGTCTGTTCTGTTCCCCACTCTGTCTCTGGTGAATCCTCTCACTCCTCACACCTCTGGACTATACCCCAGTTCTTGTATGCATAAAATAAATAAATATTTTAAAAAAACATAGTCTATACATCCTCTTGGCAAATTAGCTAACTCCTTATCATAGCCTTACCCAGTAGAGAAATGGGTCCAGAAGCATCATAGCCAAGGGCTATTGAAGTCTATTAATATTTAGAAAATGCTTTGAGGTTTGAAGATGAAAGATACCATATAATTGTAAGGTATTATTACCATATTAGAATTAAATAAATTACACAGTGAATTTGGAAATCTAAATCTGATCACTACCTAACTCAAGATTTGGGTCATGTGGAGAATGAGCTTCCTGAGAAATACCCATAAAGGGTGAATGATCAAAGGTTGATTCAATTGACATTCTTTCCCACATAAGACACCCCCTTAAGCAGAGAGAAACCAAGGCAAAATTACTAAGAAAATTAAGTTCAGCTTGGTGTCCCCTCTGCCTTCTGATCCAAGCCCTTCTGGTCTCCTGTTCCTGCCTTTAGTTGAACTAACAACCCCATGTAAACCTGAACACACAATTACCCCTGCAAGATTTCATGCATCTGTTTATTTATCGTCTTACTCATAAACAACATCTTTTTGAGTGCCTGCTCTGATAAATAGCTCACCCTGAAGGAGCTCATTGACTATTAGGGCCCCAAGATATCAAATAAATCATCACAATGCAACTGCATGAAGAATGGACAAAGTGGGTGCAGAACAGAAGGAGTTACTAATTCTCTGTGGGAGGATCTGAGAGTGTATCACCAGGGCAGTGACATGGAACCAGACTCATAAAGGAGATCACAGTTGGAGTCAAAGAAGAAAGGCATTCAACGTGTATCGCTCCGAGTTCTCTAGAGAAACAGAAACTATAGGATGCATAGAGATATACAGAAGAGGAGGTTCATTGCAGGCACATAGAGAAGAGATTTATTATAAGCAATCTATTATAGGACCTTCATTATGGGATATTTAAACATTCATAGCAAGCACCTAATTGCAAGTTTGGAGAACAGGGAAAGCCTATGGTGTAATTCAGTCCAAGTCCAAAGACCTCAGACTTGGGGGCTAAGGATATAAACATCAATTGGTGTCTGAGAGCCCATATCTGCATGCAGGAGAAAGTGGATGTTCCAGCTCAAGCAAAGAGAATGAATTCTCCCCTCCTGCACCTTTTTGTTCTATTCAGGCCTTGACAGATCAGATGATCCATCTTAACTTGGGTCACCAATTCCAGTGCTAATTTCTTTTGGAAACGCCCCACAAACACACCCAGAAATAGTTTACCAGCTACCAGGGCATTCCTTGCCCAGTACACTGACACATAAAATTAGTCATAATACAAGGCAAAGGAGGACAATCCAAGTCACGAGAGGCCCTGGAGACAAGTTACTTGTGGATCAAGATGCATTTGGAAGGGTGGGTGGAGCCATCTCTCCAAGGGCCTTGTTCTCAGTGCTGGAGAACCTAAACCTTATCCTGGGACCTTTGAATACTTTTTAAGGAAAGAAATGTCTCGTTCTGCTCTGTGTTGGGACCGTACGCTTATTTACTTGTCCTTGGACCACATGAGACTATAAATTCTTTGCATGGGTTTGTTCAATTTTGCAACCCTAGTTCCCAGGACAGATTTAGACCTTTTGTAAGGGTCATACTTAAAGTTAGTAATTGCTATTTTTTGAGATATATTGACTTTTGAAAGCAAACAATGCTTTCAAAAGGAGCCCGAGGAATTTAAAAAAGGACTCTTTACCTTAAAATCAGTCTAGCCTGGCAGAGTTAATGTAACTGTGTCATTCCCACTTCAGAACTCCAGGATGTCTCTATTCCTGAGTCTCCCTCAAAAGAAATTGAAAGGGACCTGAGGTCAGAGACCACCTCCCAAGCCTAAGGATTAAGACTCCTGTACAAAGGAGCGATACATCCCCTGGAAGGAAGGTCCTATGGAGGAAGAATTCGCACCCTCATTGTGGAGCGCAGATCAGAGGAGGAGGGTGGGCCGTGGGCCAGAGCAGTACTCCCCAAGGAGTGTTCCTCTCGGTTCATGGGAACTTGGTCAAAGTCTGTGACAAAGGCTGCTGTACATCTGAAAAAGCAAGGCTTCTTATTACTGGGAATTTAAAAAGAACCATGGTCTCCAAAGGAACTCAGGATCCACTGCTCACAGACAGCAAGTTGGCAGGGTCTCTTCCTTGAGCAGAGCTCTGTCCTTCAACAGGGCATTTGCCAGGACCAGAGAAGAGCAGTGACTTGGGGGATGGCAGAAATTTGTAAAGTGCTATCTAGGCACCCCAGTTTTCTAGCTGGACCTTTGGTAACCCTGTACTTGGAAGGATACGAAGCAGTTTCCAGAAACCAGGGAGTAGACAAGAGCTGAAGTCCCAGCATAAATAAATAAATAAACAGTTGTGCATGTTCCACCCTGGGGATTAGATTTCCTGCCTCAGAATCACAGTCTTCTTATGGAAACCCTCTGAGATCTTCCCCATGCCGGTCCCTCGCTACTACAGTTTGGACCCCATTACACACCTTTTAGTTTCTGATAATACTACTTTGGCTTAGCACACTTTCCCCAGAAAATTGTTCTGGCCATGGATTCGTTTCCACTCTCCAACCTTAGCATCTGAAACTACTTTCATGAGAGATAACAGGATCCCAAGTAAAAGTCATACCTGCAGTAAGTTTTGTTTCTCAAAAATGTTCTGCTTAGGTCCTTTGACAAAACTGGATTCCTATTTTCCACCATTTTATCTTCCTTCTTATTCATAGACACTTTGAGAATTATTAATATTCTTAATTCTTATTAATTTATTAGCAATTGCTAGCCATGGATAATTTATTTTTTTCCTATCATTCATCATCACATCCTGTCATCTACTACCTCTGTATCTTAGTTACCATTTGCTCGTATAAATACCATTGTGGCTGTGACCAGTTTGGACATTTTTATTGGCTCAATGCGTCTTTGTTTCATTTGACCTAAAAATCAATCAGCAATGCACAATCAGTCATGGTAATCACTCCTAAGTTAATGCCATGGTGCCTCAAAATTTACATTTGACCTGATACTTAGTAGTGTCTGTTAAAATTCTGTTGTAAATATACTGGAGTACTGTGTTTGTTTGTGTTTGAATTTTAAAATTTTAATAAGATCAATCAAAAGTTTTAAAAATGAATAAGAATTGAACAAATACCTTATAAGCAAATGTTTTTCTTCCTGTGATTGATCAATATCAGAAGTAAATATGGCCAAAGGATTTGGAATTCAGTTTTTGGGTCACTTTAATGCACAGCAACCTTTGACACGAGTTCTCAAAGCAGTGTTTCAAAGAGCCCAGGAGAGAAATGACACGCCACTCTCTGAGTATGGCATACTTCATGTGACTGTGAGAGTTAGGGAAGAGCATTAAGAAAAATCATCCAAAATAAGAGTTTCAATTAAAAGCACAATGTATATGTTACATCTTGATCAGAACTTCCCTAGAGTTTAATGACTTAAACAACAGTGAACATTGCTACACTGTGTATTTTCTCTCATGGCTTCTGTGGGTTGAAAACTCGGGAGCGCCTTGAAGGGTTGCTTCTGCCTTGGGGTTACTGCTGACTTGAGTTTATGACCTCTCAGGAGGTCAGGGTCAAGGTGACAGGCTGCAGTTGTGGAAAGCCTGACTGGGGACGCATGATCCTAGTTCATGGTTGGCAAGGTGGTGCTGGCTGTCAGCAAGCTTTCTTTTCACACAGATTTTCCAGAGGGTTGCTTGAGCGTCCTTAAAACAATAGCAGGTATCCCCAGAGGGAGTGATCCAGGAAAGAGTCAGGTGCAATTCCCATCATTCTCACCTAGCCTCAGAAGTCACACACCATCATTTCTGTAATGGTCTATGATTACACAGGTCAACTCTATTTCTATTCAGTGTGGGAAGTGACTGAACCAGTGAGTTGAAAACCAGGGGGCAAGAATCATAAGGACCTTCTTAGAGCATAAAAGCCATCAGCCTCTCAATAATTCCATATCTTCTACCTTGGAAATTTCTACCTTGACAATATAATTAAAAATCAGCTCAAACACCCAACCCACACACAGTATAAAACTTAATGACCATGTCAACATCTAGATCTAGTCCCAAAGCACAGAGATGCTCAGCCCAGATCCCCTTCAAAGGATGTTATCTGAGCTGCTGAGAATGGCTAAAATGGACACCCTTCAGCAGGCATCTTCTCTGGGGTCTGTACCTCAGCCCAGTCACACCTATGCAAGTGGCCCCTGGCCAATGGCTAATTGGGGGGGGGGTGCATATAAAGGCTCTGTCATTTCTGCCCCGCTAGGGACAACTCTGACCTCTTTCATCCCAGACTGTCCTGCAGGGTCCCCAGAGGTTGCAGCAATCAGCTCAGCCTCTCACTCTTTTAATCCTTCCTACTCCTGGAATCTTGACCCCAAGAGCCCTCCAGATTCTGAACATGAAATTCTATCTCTGCATCTGCTTCCTGGAAAATCCAAAATGCAACACCTGCCCCCCTTTTCCCTAGAGTTGTTCCAGAACTTTCTCATTTCTCAAACCAAAAACTGTTGTTCATTTCCTTTGCAGAGTCGATTAACTAACTCTGACTCACACCTAGCCCTGGCCACAGAGGCCCTGAGTTCTATTTTCTTCCAACCAGGTTGGTCCATGATCTTTGTTAAAAGGACTATTCTCTCCCCTAGGAATTCTAAGTTTAAATAATAAAGCAAAGATTTTTTTGTTCCTTCTCATGGAGGAGGAGGAAAGTACAAAAGGAGAACACCGCCGTTGACGTCCAGGTCTTCCCACACTGGCTCACATTAGCCTCTCTCTGGCCCGGGGGCCCCATCACAGCCTGTCCCTGCCTGGTCCCTGCCCTCTCAGCCATTCAGGCAAATCTCCCCATCTCACACCCATCCACCTTCTTTACCCCTATTTTCATGCTGTTTCTGTCACCAACTCCTCCACCCCTGCCGTTTTCCATGTCTGCCCACAGCTGGCTGGTGGCCGCCCCTCCGTGCAGCCCCAGCCCTGCTGCCCATTCCCATGCAGCCAAAAAGGATAAAAATGTCTTTCATGGCTGCAGCCATTAGCAGGAAGGCTTCTGCTTTGTGGTGTTTCAGGGTACAGGAAGGCCCATCTCACACCACTTACAGTGCTGATTTTCATCTTCTCTGAGTTCTTAAATGAAATCTATTCTCCCCACCCCATTGCCAGTTGCTGCCCAAGTCCCCAGTTCTATCAAAATGGCCGTGTTTTGCTCTTTCCAGGCTCTCAGCCAGGGTGTGCACTCTGGCTGTGCCTCCTGGAGGGAGACATACTAGTCACCCGTCTTTGCCTGAATGTTTAATTTTCAGCAAGAGCCTGCTTCCTGGATCCCCCACTGTAGAGACCTATGGAACACCTTGCTCTGGACCTCCTGAGACAACTCCTATTCCACCCTGTGTACTGCAGTGCTGAATTGATGTCTAAACTCCTTAGCTAACCTTTTACCCTGCCCTCCAACAAAGACCCTCAGGAAAGAATCACAGTGCCTCCTGTACCCTCCTTGGGCACTATTCAAGGGAATGTAAATTGATAGAGTCAGAATGAAAAGCAATATGGATGTTCTCAAGAAATTAAAATTAGAGGGGCCTCCCCGGTGGCGCAGCGGTTGAGCGCTGGGTTGCGAAGCTGCCCGCGGCCTCTGCAGCGCTGGTTCGATCCCTGGCTGCTCCCCGGCCACCAGAGGAGGGTCCCACATGGCGCGCAGACCTCTCCTGCCCCGCTGCTCCCCTCAGCAGTGTACTTCAGTCCTTCTGCCTGCTCTGCTCCCCGCTCTGGCTCTGGTGAATTCTCTCACCCTCCCGCGCTTCTGACTGTACCCAGTGCATGTATAAACAAAACAAACAAACAAATAAATAAATAAATAAAGCATGCCTCTATAAAAAAAAAAAAGAAATTAAAATTAGAACTATCTTGTGACACACACTTCTGGAAATGAAATTGGTATCTCAAAAAGGAAATGAAATTGGTATCTCAAAAAGTTATCTGTCCTTCAAGTGTTCATTGCAGCATTATTGAGTAGCAAGATAAAGAAACAAAATAAGAGTTCATTAATAGATGAATCCATAAAAATTTGGTGTTTACATACATACAATGGAATATTATTCAGCCTTTAAAAATGATAGGAGTTGTTGCCATTTTTTCAACAACATAGTTAAACCTAGAGGCCTAAAGGATATTATGGTAAGTTAAATAAGTCAGACACAGAAAGAAAAATACTGCATGGTTTTACTTATATTTGGAATCTAAAATAGTCAAACTAAGAAGCAGAGAGTAAAAAGGGGTTGCCAAGGCCTGGGGAGAGGGAATAGGGATATGTTGGTGAAAGGCGAAAAGTTTCAGTTATGCAGGATGAGTAAGTTCTAGAGATGTAATGCACAGCTTGGTGATGACAGTTAACAGTTCTGTATTGTGTACTTGAAATTTGCTAGGAAGGTAGATCAGAAGTGTTCTCATCACTTATACAAAATGATAACTATGTGAGGTGATGGATATATTAATTAGCTTAATGGTGATGACTATTTCACAATGTATATGAATATCAAAGCATCAAGTTGCAAACCTTAAATATAGACCATTTTTATTTGTCAATTATACCTCATTAAAACTGGGGAATGGGAGAAAACTGTTTCTTCTCTCTTCTCTTCTATTCTAAACTTACCCATTATCCTTAACTGTACCACCCACGAAAATCTCTCCTCTCAACATTTCCTAGGCTTAAAAGCAGAAACACAGTTTAGTACATAATTATATCCTTCCTATATTTACTCATTGCTTGTGTGTGTCACGTCTCACCAAATAATTTGTAAACTCATTAAGTGTAGAGAATGAGTCTCTACAATGCCATGTTCCAATCAGGATGACTCATTGATTAATTCATCAGATATTTCAGTATCTACTCTATCCTAGGCATTGTTGTTGTAGGTACTGAGATAGATAAAAGAGGCAAGGCAGCAAAAATAGTCAAGGTCTCTGTTCTTGTGGTGGGAAGACAATAAATAATCATATAAATTAATGTAAAATTATATAAGAGAGCCAATATGGAAAACAATATAGCAATTCCTCAAAAAAATTAATAATAGAATCACCATATGGTCCAGCAATTTCATTTCTGGGTATGTAGTCAAAAGAACTGAAAGTGTGGTTTCAAAAAGATATTTGTATGATCATTTGTTCATAGAGCATTGTTCACAATAGCTAAATGGTGGAAGAAACCCAAGTGTCCATCAACAGAAGAATGGATAAACAAAATGTGGTATACCCGTACAATGGAATATAATTCAGCCTTTAAAAGGAAGGAAATTCTGACTGATGCTACAACATGGATAATTGTTGAGGACAATATGCTAAGTGAAATAAGAAGATCACAAAAGGACAAATATTGTAGGATTTTATTTATTTGGGGTACATAGAGTACTCAAATTCATTGAGACAAAAGGTAAAATGGTGGTTGCCAGGGGCTAGAATGAGGAGGAAAGGAAGTTGTCATTGAATGATTCTCTGTTTTGCAACCTGAAGAGTTCTAACAACAAGCGTTGGCCAGAATGTGGAGAAAAAGGAATCCTCATGCACTGTTGTGGGGAATGTAGACTGATATAGCCTCTGTGGAAATAGTAGGGAGGCTTCTCAAAATAAATCTACCATATGATCTACCAATTCCACTCCTAGATATCTACCTAAAATATACAAAAACACTCATTTGAAGGGATATGTACATATTTATGTTCATTGCAACACTACTTACAATAGTCAAACTAAGGAAACAGCCTAAGTGCCCAATGTCATCAGATGAGTGCATAAAGAAGAGGTGGTATAATACTCAATGGGATACTACTCAGCCATTAAAAAGGAGTGAAATATTGCCATTTATAACAACATGGATGAAACTGGAGAGGATTGTGCTAAGCAAAATAAATCAGAAAGAGAAAGACAAAAACCAAATGATTTCACTCATATGTGGATTATAAAGAAACAAAACAAAAGAACAGACAAAAACAAACCCCTGTACTACGACAGCAGAACTGAAGTTACCAAAGCAGTAGGGCAAGGGATGGGAGCCCAGGGAGGAGGAGGCACAATGGACTGTGGTAGAGGACTATAGGTGCTTTGGTGTCAGGCATGGTATGGTGACATATGTTTGGAGAGATTTGAACCTGTACTCCTAAAGCATATACAGGGTATAAACAAACATTACTCCCATAAATAAATAAATAAACAAAAAGACATAGAATTCTGGAGACAAATGATAGTGATAGTTGCAAAGCAATGTGAAGATACTTAATACTGAATTATACAAATAAAACTGGCTAAGAGTAATTTTGTGTGATATGTGTTTTTTAAATAATAAGGAAAACAAAAACTACACCAGAGATAACAGCGACAAAGGCAAGGCCAGGCCACCCTGAGGAAGTAATGGCCAAGCTGAGTTGTGAAAGATGAGTGAGGGCCCTCAGGGTTTGTGGGTTGTCTGTCTGTCCCACCTCTGAGGTTGCACAGGCTCTAGGTTCATTCAGAAGCCCTACTGGAGCTTAAGAACTCTGTTTGGGAGAAGGTAAAGGAGCCACCCATATAATTTCCTGTGACAATGTCTTGATACACACATTGCCCTTCAGGTTTTGTGCCCTTGTATTTTCCAATGACTAATCCAGTAGCTGTCAAACTTTCATGTGCACAAGATTCATCAGAGGATCTTGTTAAAGGCAGACTGTTAGGCCTTAACTACCCACATTCTCATTGAGTAGGTGTGGGTAGGACCCAGACATATGTACTTTAAATAAGGTACCTCTCCCTCCAAGTCACTCTGAAGAAGAGACCATACTTGTTCTCTGTTAATTTTGTAAACCTAAAATTCCTGGCTCACACCATCATTATTATTAATCTGTTGCTCAATTGAAGCAATTTATTTCAGAATATTCTCTCCACCCTAAGAAAATAAATAGCACAGGTAAATTCACATACTCACACAATGCCTATATCTCAAGCTACTTTACAGACAGAATTACCCGTCACAACTTTCTGCAAAGCAAGGAAACATACTTGAATGTCCCTTTCTATATTTAGAAAAAGAAGACAGGCCCAAAGTGGTAATGAGTTATTTAAAAGACAGGGGCTTGTCAGGAAAGTTGGCCCTCAACCCCCTTCTACATACTAGAACTGCTCCAGCCCATCTGTTCTGCAGGGCCTGACTCCTAGAAGCAAGATTGTCAAGGCCACTTACTTAGAGGTGAGCACAGGTAATAGCCAAAGCTATTAAAATGTGTTCCCAGAAATTATTTTTTCAAAGCTATGGAGCACTCCATCAACCTAAAACCATTAGTTTCCACTACTGCCTTGCAGTGGTGATCACAGTCAATGTGATTCCACATGATTCTAAAGGAGAAATCCCGCTGAATCATCAAATAAAGTTTCACTCTGTTCTGTGTGCTTATACCACAAGGTAAACTTTACTGAATCTTATTTCTTTGAATATAGATAATATATATAAAGTAATAAAACTATGTTTACTTTACAAATTCACCTAGGCCATTGTCCAATCACCTGTCCCTATGGTGCTGATGACATTGTTCATTTTACGTGTGGATATGAGGTAGGGTGGACATTCAAGCTAAGCTTGGAGCTAAGAGGATTCTGTAAATAAGGATGGGGCCATTTCTTGTTTTATTTCTATTTTTTACATTAGCAGAATACCCATTCATTAGACTTACTTAATTTCTACTCTAACCCTTTGGAAGATAGTCATTGGCTTGGCCATTACATTTCAGTACTCTGTCCCTCTTACCATTTCATTCCTTTCTGTCTTATCTAGTAGTGTAACAGGGTGGTCCCCAGGAAAGGGGGAGGTTCCCTGCCCCACCCAAGGGAGGGTGGAGCTGAGCAGAAAGAGAAGAAGCTGCAGAAGAGACTGAGGAAGGAAACAGGATGGAGCCAGGAGACCTGGAGGAGGCGCGTGGAGCCTAGAGACACGTAAAGAAACTGCGCTTGTCTTTTGGTCGTGGACTGGGTGACACAGATGTGGGTGAGACCCGAGGGGAGGAGACAATGGCAACTTTTATCTTAATGTTAATTTTGCTCTTTTCCTTCTGGGCTTGTCTGGTTGTTTCTCACCCTTTTCTGTGGGTCCCCACTGGAAGATGCTTTAGACTTATGGCAGGCTTTGGGGCCTTGCTCTGGGCCATTCCCATATGGATAGACTTTTACCCACAAGGGGATGGGTAACTTTGGGTGCTTCATTTAGAAACTAGACTCTTTGCCTTACCTGTATTGTTTCCTAGTTTTATTAAAGTTCCTTCCCATTAAAGTCTCATATGTTTTGTGTTAATGCGGCGGATGACAAAACCCATTTAAAATAGACAGGTTTGCCGGGTTTGGACTGCCCCTCTCCCTGTCCTATAACAGTAGGAGTTAGTAAGCAATCTAAGAAAGAGTCAAGATGAAACACTAGGCCTCCATATGCTTCCTACCACATGGTTCCCCGTGGAAAAGGCTCCTTACCCCTAGGGAACCTGCAACTTTTTAATAAATTAACAATACAAGGCAGGATGGTAACCTGGACACCTTGCCCAACAGCCCTGGGGGTGTGACAGACCTGTGCATGCATCCCAGTGATATCAGCTGGTATGTTTTTATTCACAAATAATAAAACTCTAGACCAAACCCTTTAAAAAATAAGTATATGTGTCATTTCTCATGACAAGGAATTCAGAGACAGGATAGCTTTAGATGGCTAATTAATTCTGTGGCTCAAGAATATTAGTAATAATCCAAGTTCTTTTCACCTTTCCATCCTACACAACTCCAGGCTCTGCATCCAGGCACCACCCACAGAGAAAAACTTCTCTGAGTTGGGCTTTATTTGTAAATAGTCTGCATATACTTGACAGAGTTGTTGTGAGGATAATACAATACAAAATGTGTGCAAGCCCTAAGCAGAGCACACGGCCTGTGTAGATGCTCAACACAGAGATTTAATAAAGTCTGATCCCTGCCCTGGGGGTAAATTTTAAGGAATCAAGTTCTGTGCACCACCTTTTACTACCTGAGTGACCTTGGATAAACTTACGCAGTGTTTCTTTACCAGCACCTAGCTGAACGGGCTTGGGGAGATTTAACAAAATGATGCATGTAAACCGCATGCACTGAGCCTGATCCCTGGTGAATGCTCCAGGGATATGAACAATTTTTGTATTATGACCATCAGTGGGAGAGCAAAGAGAGCCAGGGCTTGGGAAGTTGAACTTACTGGGCCTCAAAGATGCATGTCAAGATGGGGAGGAAGTCTTAGAGCATACCAAAGAGCAGGACCTCAGTTAAGGTGCCAGGTGGGTTAGCTAGATAAGGTTGGCAAGGTGAAGCCTGCTTCACTGTCTTCAATTGCCTGAGGAAAGAGTAAGCCTTTGTTATGTATAGGGGAGTTTCCGCAGGAATCATGTGAAGGCGCTGGAGCTGGATCTGCTCCAAGGGGAAGGCCTGGGAGCCTCAGCAGAAGGAAAGAGCAGGGCCGCGAGGCTGACTTGCCTCCCGAGCTCCATAGGTGGCGGTGTGCCCGCAGCGACCGAGGCGGGCGTGGCCGTGCAGCCGCTAGCTCAGACCCCAGCGGGGTTCTGCACCAGGCTCCACCAGGCAACTAGGAAATAGGGGGCCCCACCCTCACCCCCGCAGCAATCCCGAATGTCTGTCTTCCTGCCGCCTACCCACTGGCCAACCTTCGCCCTCAGTCATTCAGTCAATCTGCTGTGCTGGAACAAAACTCGGATTTCTCCCGACCCGTTTGCAATAAAAGTACAGCGCGGAAAAGCCTCTGCTGAGTGTGTCAACACCATTACCCACGCCCGGCTCTCAGGAGGGAGTCTTACATTTGCTTTCACTTTAACGGATGCCACCATCAGTCCCTGGTCCTGAGAAAACCGCCTAGCGGTGAGAGGCTGCGGGCGGCTCCTACGACTTTAAGGACTCCAAGCCAGGCTGAGTCTTTCTCAGCACGTTTGTTATTCACACTGAAGTCAATGTTTTGCTCACCCCACTCCCTCCCACAGGAAGGTTTTAGGCTCGTTTCTACCCTCAGGGCACTGCAAATTACCTCCTGACTCGGAAAAGCAGTATCTGCAGAGGCAAAGGGTACCAGCCGCCTGGAACACAGGGGAACAGAGCTTTTGGAGAAGACATCGTGGTGGTGTGAAAGTTTTCAGTCGCACAAAACCAGGCAGGTGGCTACAGCTTCTGAAAAGATCACAGTGGAGTTCTGGGTTCGAGTCCCCTCTCTACCATTTGCTAGAATTTCTCTGCTTCCTTTGAATCAGTCTACACAATCACCCTAAATCAAGGGTGCCCTCCAAGTTAGCAGTTGCGGCGCCCAGTCATTTAGGACCTGAAGCCAAAAGCAGAATCATTGACCCTGACATCCTGTCTTTATTTCAAGTCTTGAAAATGCCTCGCATTTAAGTTTTTGCATTCATTCTTTATATATCTATCTAGATATATATATTATATACATTGAAATATTTGTCTTGATGACCTAGTTGAGCTGGGGTTTTGTAGCAGTCCCTCACCTCACCCTAGTCAATGACCTTGAGAATTAGATTAAATAATATGTATGTAAACGTGCCAAGAGCCTATAGAATCTCCACAAGGTTTGCCAAAGGAATGTGCAGAGAATTTGGGTTTGGGTTCAGGGATGCTAGGAACATGGCCCTGTGCTGAAGACTGCGCTGGACCCTTTGACATGGTCTCTAATTTAATACCCACACATGTGAGTGAAGTGTCTCCAGGTGAAAATGCAGGCCTGCAGCTCCAGCTTTGACGATGCGCCTGCTCCGCTGCGGGCTCCCTTTGCAGGTCTGGTGGCAGTGATGCCTCTGCTCTGAGTCATCTGATTCCTCCTGCTGCCCCCTTTCCGCACACCCACTGGCTTGTGAGCCAGCAGGCAAGCCTGGCAGTGTGGATCGGCGCCCACGGCCCCGTGAGTGCCTCTGGGACAGCACCGGGGCAGCGGGAAAATTCCTGCACAGCTGTCCCAGGGAGAGGGCGAGAGAAGGGGGAAAGGTGATAAGCTGTGTAAGGTTCTCACTGAAGTCCTTTACACTTGTTTCCTTGGTGGGGGAGGGGAGGGAATTGTATTAAAAATCAACTTTTTATCTTTTTCTTTTTTTAAAGATTTATTTATTTATGCATACAAGAACTGGGGTACAGGCCAGAGATGCGGGGGGTGAGAGGATCCACCAGAGACAGAGTGGGGAACAGATTAAAGTTCAACTTTTTACAAACTGACTTCAGTACTATATCTAACCTTGCGGAAAAAAACAATTTCGAGTTCAGTGGTTTAAAAAAATAACTCCTCGATATGTTTTATAAATAAGCTCTGTCTGCCCAGCAGAGTGAATGAAGAAAAGTGGAGTGGATGGTGTGTGAGCTTTCTTCCCAGAGTTTTCATTGAATTTGACTGCTGGGTTGGTAAGGACCTATTTTAAACAGCTTCCACTGCAACTTTCACATGGCATTTCCTGTCTTCCATTCATGTCCCTTTATTCTCTATTCTTCCCCTCTGGGAAAAAAGGAAAAACTTTGGTGAGTCCTTACTTTGTGGCAGGCCCTCTGTTAAGGGTTTAATGTGACAATGGTGCTGTGAAGTAGACAATCTTAACACATTTTAAAGACCCAGAATCTAAGGGCTACCCCAGGACTGACCCAGGTCTTCTGACTCAAACACTTCTTCCAGGCGCTCCCCCCATCACCATCTTAAACTCTCTTTTCAGTCCTGTCAGTCAAGAATCAGACTGGTAGGATGCAGCATGTTGCAACCTTGGCTTTGCTTCTCATTTTATTCATCTCAATTTATTGTGAAAGTTAAGAGCCGAACATTAACGCTCTATGTTCAAAATGAGAGAAAAGAGAAGTATGTTGACTAAGGGGACTCTCTGTAATCATGAAATGAATGAGCACAGTTCCAGATCCCACAGAAGCTCATTCTTTTTTTTTTCAGTAGGATATGGTTTTAATTATTGATAGCAAAAATAAAATAATTTCTTATTTTGCAAAAGTAAAATATTTTCTTTTATATATATTAATTTTAATTTTTTATTTTTTACATATTGTTCATTTTTTAAAAATATTTGCTTCCCCCGCACCCCCTCAGGTGTAGTCCCCATAGAGTTTCCTTCCCCAAGGCCCCCGTGCACCATCACCTCAGTCCCCTGTGCTCCTCCCTCCCTCCCTCAGATTCCTCTCCTGCCTCCTCCCCTGCAGGATGTCTCTGGTTTATAATTGTCCATTTTTGCTTTGTTAAATTTTATACTGTTATTATTTCTTACGCGGATGTCTTATTTGGTTCCCCCATATTCCTGCAGAAGCTCATTCTTTTTTTTTAAGATTTATTAATTTATTCATACAAGCACTGGGCACAGTCAGAAGCGAGGGAGGGTGAGAGAATTCACCAGAGCCAGAACAGGGAGCAGAACAGGCAGAAGGACCAAAGTACACTGCTGAGGGGAGCAGTGGGCGCTGCAGGAGAGGTCTGCGCACCATGTGGGACCCTTGCCGGTGGCTGGGAATGGAACCGGCGCCACAGAGGCTGCAGGCAGCCTTGCAACCCAGTGCTCAACCACCGGGAAGCCCCAGAAACTCATTCTTCACCCAGTAGCCCCTCATGTGTGGACCGGTCACCTCTTCCTTAATGCTGTTCCCCCTGGAAGAGAGAAGTGTACACAGTGCCCCATGACGAGTTGTAGGACAACGATGATTTGTTCAGAGGGCGGTGGTAACATGAACTCTGTGGGGGACGAGACAGAGATAGGAAGACCGAGAAGTAAAGCCTGAGAGAAAGAGGAGCGAGTAAGTCAAAGAGAGGGAGAGGATAGGTAGGAGAGCGATCATTACTTCTTTGGTTTTGGTCCAGGATGAAAATCACTGGTGTCATCACTTCTGTTCCCTCAGTCTGAGATGTGAAGACATTCAGTACAGTTTCTGCATGGGTGGGAGAAACACAGAAGGGAAAAAAATGTGTTGTGTCTTCTCCAGAATGGAAGAGGTGAGAGATTGCACCTTGCCAACTTAGACACCCAGTCTCCTTTACTGCCTTTGTTTTATTTTATTTTTTAAAGAGTTATTTATTTATGCATACAAGAGCTGGGGTGTAGGCCAGAGGTGCCGAGGGTGGGGTGTGTGTGAGAGGATTCACCAAAGACAGAGTGGGGAGAAGAACAGGCGAATTGACTGAAATGCACTGCTGAGGGAAGCAGGGGGTGCGCCATGTGGGTCAGCTCCCTGGCTGAAGATGGAACTCATGCTGCAGTGGCTGCCCATAGCTTCATAGTGTTGAGACCTAACCCCCTGCGCCACCAGGGAGGCCCTGCCTTTGTTTTCAATCCTAATTTCAGTTGATCGTTACTGCCCCTCTGAATGACCTCACTTTTTAGCCTTTCTTGCACAGGTATGACCATGGGCCTAACTTCTCACTGAAAAAATAGAGTACCCTGTGGCTCTTAGCAAAGTCTTTAAAAGATAAAAGGATATTATTTCTTCCCCCCATATTTCCGTCTTGCTGGCTGGAACATGGACATGATGACTGGAGCATTGTCAGTTGCCCTGGAACAGAAGGCCTCACTAAGGGTGGAATGGGAAGGGATATGGGTCCCTGATGGCTTTATGAAGCTGTCACCCCAGCCCCAGGATGCTTACTCTTTTTTCTTTACATGAAAAAAGAAAGAAAGAAATTTTATCTTGTCTAAGACAATTTGTTTGAGGGGGAGTGTTTTTACTTATGCAGATGAACCTAATCCTAATAGAGAATTTGTGTCGAAGCAATATCATCTAATTTTCTGGGAACTCTCTTTTCTCAGTGCACATGAAGAGACCATGAATACGGAGTTGTATAAGGAATCTCATCATTCCTGCATTATAAAAATGATTTATTCATTCCAAAGACATGAATAACTTAATTTGACAGGATATATACTGTGCATAGGAGACACCCCGCACCTCCCCTGTCTCACAACTTAGTGAACCAAGTCAGGGTATCAGCAACATTTCAGAAGACCCCTATTGCCTCCCCAACATCGCAACAGAAAAGTGAAATACTCAGCTCAATTTGCATTATATAACATGCATATGATACACATTACATATAATTTCCTCAATTTACACATGTGTAAACTGACATGCATGGGGAAAAGCCAACTGGCCCTTAGACACCTAGCCAGAGAATACTTGGGATACAGCAGATGCTCAATAAACCATGGTAAATGAATGAATAAAAATCCACGTTTTGTTCACTACTGTGCCAAGCATAAATGTAAAAGACACATTCAGCCCCATACCTAAATATATTTGGAATGATTAAATGAGAATGGTTGTAGGTGCTTCCCTGAAGCCAGAATTGGATGAGGAGGTTTATCGTTCTGGAATCCACGCCAACAGCTTTATCAATCAATGACTAACTTTCTAAATTGGAATATAGGTTCTTCCTGTGCTAGAATGTGGGCCAACTGTGGTACCAGGGAGCATGAAAAAGACACATCCCTTGCCTCCAAGAGTTTGCTGGCAAAAGCAAAGCTATAGCCAATGGACACTCTGGCTTTTAGATACACGTTCACTATGAAATGTGCAACCTTAAGTGAGTCACTCAGCCACTCAATTCCAAATTCCTAAGGATAGGGCTCTGTATTGTACTAAGAGTAGAGGACACATAGAAAAAGATATAATACTTGTCCTTGAACATGGTGTCTTGTCCCTGTAATGGTTTGGGGTACATGAAAGTACTCCAGCCTTAGCAGAAGTAGGGGAGAAAGAGCTCAACTCCCCCCAGCCCCCAGGACTGCCATCCTGCTGGATTGCCAACAATCTGGGGCTAATGAAGTTCCCAGCGTTGCAGGCTCCACCCTCTTAAGATGCCCAATGCTCTCTGCACTTAAGGTGCCCCCAGTGCAGTTCTTGTCCTGGCTTTGGCATTTCTAGGTCATGAAAGCCCAGGAATGGTGGACCAGACACCTGCAGGCAGAGACCCCTTCTCCGCTACCATTCCCCAAACCAGCATACTTTCTACCCAGGCTAGTCAGTCATCACTCCCAAAAGCCTAATTTTACTTCTTTTTTTAAATGATAGGTTTCTGTGGCCTATAGCAAAAGGTATTAGGACAAAATCCAAATCTTCAGTAACATAAAATGGAGAATCCAGATTTTAGAAACAGATGGTCTTCCTTTCCAATAAGGGAAAGAAAATGATTTTACTCAGGTTGGAGCAGAACCAGGAGAAGCTTGTCACTGTATGTAACGAAACACTGAGGATGAAGAGTTGCTATCAGATAATAAGTGAGAGCTGACATTTTTTTTTTGAGCATTTCCAGCACCACAAGCCAGGCACTGAGCTAAGTACCTTACAGCTAAACATTTCCATCGTCCCTCTAACAACTTGAAGATAGAATCTGGCATTGGCTGCATTTTACAGATGAGAATACAGAGGCACCCAGAGTCATACAGCTTTCCCAAAGTTGAGTCGAGACCACTGGTTCTTAATTCCATGACCCACCTGTTTTTTTTTAATTTTTTTTAGATTGATTGATTGATTGATGCAAGAACCAGGGCACAGGCCAGATGCGCAGGAGGGTGAGAGGATTCACCAGAGACAGAGCAGGGAACAGAACAGGCAATCGAAATACACTGCTGAGGGGAGCAGCGGGCGCCACAGGAGTGGTCTGCTGCTCCATGTGGGATACTCGCCAGCTAGCCTGGATCGAACCGGCACTGCAGAGGCTGCGGACAGCTTCACAGTGTGCCGCTCAACCGCCTGCGCCACCAGGGGAGGCCCGACCCACATTCTTAACCACTATTCTACATTAGATTCTAGATTAGACTATGAGCTTTTTATCTATTGATAAAAGGATGCTCTTTCCTCTGTTGAAATGCCCCTGTCATTCCTTACTCTAATCTGTCCCCACTTACTCCATCAGCTCTGGCTGCCGTAACAAAATTCCACAAGCTAAGTGGCTAAAGTAATGAGAGTTTATATTCCTGGTTCTGGAGGCTAGATGTCCAAGATCAAGGTGTCAACCCCTGAGGCCTCTATCCTTAGCTTACAGAAATCCACCTTCTCTCTGTGTCCTCATTTTGTCTTTCCTCTGTGCTCACAACTGTGGTGTCTCTGGGTGGTCAAATTGAATTAGGACACTGCCCACCCCTCCCCCCAAGCCTCACTTTGAACTTTTATAACCTCTTTAAGGACCCTATTCTTTTATCACCTCTTTAAGGGCTCTATCCTTATTCTGGGGTTCTGGATATTGGGGCTCCAAGTTATGAATGTGAGGGAACACAATTCCACCAACACCACAGGTTAAATGTCATTTCCCAAGGTGAGTCTCAGGTGATGTCCCAGTAGGGTGCTCCTAGAGAATATCCACAGAAACTTACATGTATTCTTGCTAGCAGTTAGAATTATCATAATTTATTATTTCAATAACTCTTTGTTCAGTGACTCACTCCGAACAATGTAGGCACCATCGGGAAGAGATTAGATCTGTCTCATCCTGTGTACCCATATTCTCCCACAGGGCCTGGCCCCTCCCAAGTACCACCTCAGTCTGGTTAGGTTGCTCAAACAGAATACCATGGCGGGGGGGCCTGAACAATAGATGTTTCTGACAATATTATAGGCTGGGAGCCCAAAGGCAGGGTTCTTGTTGAGGACTCTTCCTGCTTTACAGATGGCCACCTTCCTGCTGCATCCACCCAGGGGTGGGGGGTGGGGGCGGGAGAAGGTGAGGGTGAGGGAGCAAACTCCAATGTCTCTGCTTATAAAGGTGTTAATCCTAATTAAGCAGGCTTCCCTCATCGCTTCATATGAACCTTATTACCTCCAAATACCATCTCTTTGGGGATTAGGGTTTCAACCGCCAGGTGGTGGGACTAAGAGTTCAATCCATAGCACATGCTCCAGAGGTTTAAATACCATATAGAAAAAGGGTGAAATTCTTTTAAATTGTAAAGCATCATGAAGCTTCTGGTTATTATTAGGATTTTTTTTACAAAATGAAAGAATATTAGAGTTTGGATGATCCTGGGGATTATTTCATTTCCGTACAATAATGAGATCCTTGCTAAAAAGGCTCTTATGAGAACGGACCTGCTAGAACATTAAGCGTCATCTTTTTCTTTTTTTTTTCTTTCTTTTTTCTTTTTTTTTTGGGGGGGGGGTACCCTCGCCTGCGGCCGGGGAACAAACCGTCTCAGCCCAGCGCTCAACCGCTGCGCCACCAGGGGAGGCCCAGCGTCATCTTTTTCTAACTGGGTAGCAGGGTTGAGTTTTTATTTTCTCTTAAAGCAGTGCTGGAATCGGTTCGCACACTCATGAGAGCTGATTTTGAAATCTTTGGGAAATTTTCAAGTGGGCTATTAAATACAGTCAGTATTAAAACTCAAATTTCATAAATTTATAGCTCAATAAAACAAAGGAAATACTCTAATGCATCACTTCCTAATTATTTTACTACATGTGTTGTGGACCGAATTATGTCCCCCTAAACTCATCTAGGTTGAAGACAACCCCCCCTACCTGAAAGAGTGGCTGTACTTGGATTAAAAAAAAAAGATTAAATTAAAATAATTCTCTCAGGTGGGACTCAATCCAATCCGATTGGTGTCCTCGCGAGAAGAGGAAAGCTGGACTCACCGAAGAGGCCACAGAGATGCACCTGCCCACAGAGACAGCATGTCAGAGGCCAGAGGAGGAGGAGCATATGAGGCCAAGGATGGAAAGAAACCATGGCTGCCGACAGCTTCATCTGGACCTGCAGCCTCCAGAACTGTGCGAAAATAAATTTCTGTTCTCTAAGCCACCCAGTTGGGCATTTTGTTTTGGCAGCCCTCAAAAACTAATTCAACTTTTTACTATTCCTCTAATCTTGAGGTTATTTGCTTGCACTATACTTGCCTGGTGGAAACACTTCGTGCAGGTAGCTATTGTGCATCTGTTCCCTGTGCTCAGTGATGTCAGGTCAGTAGTTCGAAACCCACCATACTGGGACTATTTACAACGTGGAAATTGGCAAACATAAGCCAGAACTTTGCCCCCGGAGAGCCACACGTGAATTATCTATCAACACACCGCTGCTTTTAAAGTATGAGGAGAGGACAATGGGTTGGAGGGACTGAAGAAAGAGAAATGTATAAATGGGTTTGATTTCTTCTTTCTTTTACCTCTTCACTTTAGCAGACTCTGCTAGTTCCCTGCCCACTGTGATCTCTGTTTCCTGCAAACAAGCAATGAGCTGACATTGTTTAGGAGAGAATCACCCTCGACTAAAAATACTTGCCTTTCCAAACTCCCTGGTGGCTGGGAGTTGGCTTCTCTGCTGCTGTAGAGTAAATGCATTTCTAAGTGCTTCATCTGCACATGCACAACATGAAACTGCAAACCACTGCCTTTGGGGATCACATATAAGCCCCAGGGACAGAACACACTCAAAAAGAACTAGTTAGCCATGTTCTGGATGTCCAGAAATCATCTTAGCTAAGTGTCCAAATCCTAATTTTCAGAATTGGAAAACTTATAAAAGTCAAAAACTTTAAATGAAGGGTAAAATAAACATTGGAATTTGCAAAACAAAATTAAAGGAGATAAATTTCTACAAGTCTTCTATAACTATAAAATCAAGGCAAACTTGCACATTAAGTTCAAACCAAAATGCAAAAGCAGTAATATTTAAGTTAGCATTTTCAGTGTAACATGCCAGATCATGTTTTGCTAAATTAATTCATATATTTATGTTTAAAAATAAGGCCCTAAAACCTCAGGTCCAGCTCTTTATTTAATCTGTTACTATATTTCAGTCTCTATGGTGACTTCCATAATGGGAAGGCAGAGAATCTCTATGGGTCCAGTTTGTTGCAAAAAATGGCACTAATAATTTCAAATCTTTGCTAGTTTAAGATAATCCAACCCCATGCTTAACCAAAACTCTGCCAGAGGGCCCTCTTCAATGCCAATTTCATGAGTGTCATGTGGCTCTGGAGGCAGTCTTGTTCATTTGAACGTGAAGTTACTATTGCAGCTTTATTGAAATCCCTTCTAAATCAGTCCCTAATCCAATTATTACTGAAATTGGATACAGAAAATTTCTTCATGGCACATTTACTACTACACTTATAACTAATGAACTTTTGCCAAGCGGATAAGTTCAGTGATGCTGCTCTGCCAACACAAGCAAGAGGTCCTGGCCCAGGGTTTTGTGGGGGCACATGAGATGGCTTCAGGTACTTCCAACTTTCCCTATTTGAACTCCCAAGAAACGCTCATATCGTATATTGTGACATTTGAGGCAATGTATTGTATTTTTTTATTTAAATTTTATTTTTATATTCCCCATACAATTGCGACCCCCTTATTTTGACCCCAAGCCCTCCTTCCCCACCCCCCACCCCCCATAGAGTGTCTCTTGTTCATAGTTGTTTGTTGATTTTGATATTTTCTTTCTTATAGTTATTCTTTTTCCCTGGTCCTTTATTTAAGTTTTCTAGATTCCTGCTATGAGTGAGACCATCCGGTATTTTTCTTTTTCTTTCTGGCTTATTTCGCTGAGCATGATCCCTTCCAGCGCCATCCATGTTGCTGCAAATTGCATGTGTTTATCTTTTTTGAATGCTGAGTAATATTCCATGGTATATATGTACCACATCTTCTTGATCCAGTCATCTATTTTTGGGCATTTGGGTTGTTTCCAAAGCTTAGCTATTGTAAACAGTGCTGCTATAAACATAGGGGTGTAGGTACTCTTTGGAATTGATGTTTCTGTGTCCTTTGGGCAAATACCTAGGAGTGGAATTGCTGGATCATATGGAAGCTCTATGTTTAGTAGGTCCAGAAATCTCCACACAGCTCTCCATAGTGGTTGGACCAGTTTGCACTCCCACCAACAGTGCAGGAGAGTTCCTTTTTCTCCACACCCTCGCCAACATTTGTTGTTGCTAGTTTTTTTAATATGTGCCATTCTCACTGGTGTAAGATGGTATCTCATGGTAGTTTTGATTTGCATTTCCCTGATTACAGGTGATGTTGAACATTTTTTTTAATTATTTCTTTTTTTTTCTTTTAAAGATTTATTTATTTATTTATACAAGCACTGGGTACAGTCAGAAGCGCAGGAGGGTGGGAGAATTCACCAGAGCCAGAGCGGGGAGCAGAGCAGGCAGAAGGACTGAAGTACACTGCTGAGGGGAGCAGCGGGCGGCAGGGGAGGTCCGCGCCATGTGGGACCCTCCTTTGGTGGCCGGGGAGCAGCCGGGGATCGAACCGGCGCGGCAGAGGCCACCAGGAAGGCCCGATGTTGAACACTTTTTCATATGCCTGTTGGCCATTTGCATTTCCTCTTCAGAGAAGTTTCTTTTTAGCTCTTCTGCCCATTTTTTGACTGGAGTATTTTCTTTGTTTTTGTTGAGTCTCATCAGCTCTTTGCAGATTTTTGTGATCAGTTCTTTATCATTACGGTTGTGTGCAAAAATGTTCCCCCAGTCGGTGGGGTTTCTCTTTGTTTTGGTTATTGTCTCTTTTGCTGTGCAAAAGCTCTTTAATTTGATGTAGTCCCGGCTGTTTATCTTTGCCTTCACTATCACTGCTTTGGGTGATGTGTCTGTAAAGATGTCTTTGATGGGCATATCATGTAGTGTTTCGCCTATATTTCCTTCTATGTATTTTATGGTTTCAGGTCTTATGTCTAGTTCTTTAATCCATTTTGAGTTGGTTTTTGTGCCTGGTGTTAGGTAGTAGTCAAGCTTCATTCTTTGCATGTAGCGACCCAGTTTTCCCAGCACTATTTATTGAACAGACTTTCTTTGCTCCTTTGTCAAAGATTAGTTGACCATAAATCTGTGGGTTTATTTCTGGATTTTCTATTCAATTCCATTGGTCTGTATGTCTGTTCTTGTTCCAATACCATGCAGTTTTGATGATTATGGCTTTGTAGTATAGTTTGAAGTCTGGACATGTGGTGCCTCCATTTCCTTCTTTTTTTTTTCAGGAGATCTGTGGCTATTTGGGGTTTTTGGTGATTCCATATGAATTTCATCAATAATTGTTCTATTTCTTTGAAGAATGACATTGAAATTTTTATGGAATAGCATTGATTCTGTATATTGCTTTTGGTAGGATGGCTATTTTAATAATGTTTATTCTTCCAATCCATGATCAGGGGATGTCTTTCCATTTCTTTGTGTCTCCTTCTATTTCTTTTAACAGTGTTTTATGGTTTTCTTTGTATAGGTCCTTTACCTCTTTTGTTAGATTTATTCCCAAGTATTTGATTTTTTTTGTTTTGATAATAAAAGGGATGGTTTTGTTGATTTCTTCTTTTTCAGATTTATTGTTTGTGTATAGGAAGGCTACTGACTTTAGCGTGTTGATTTTGTATCCTGCCACTTTAATAAACTGATTGATTAGTTGAATTAGTTTTTCTGTGGCGTTTTTGGGGTTCTCTATGTATATTATCATATCATCTGCAAATAGTGATAGTTTGACTTCTTCTTTTCCTATTTGGATTCCTTGTATGTCTTTCTCTTGTCTTATTGCTCTGGCTAGGACTTCCAGTATTATATTGAAAAGCAGTGGTGAGATTGGGCATCCTTGTCTTGTTCCAGATCTTAATGGAAATGCTTTCAGCTTTTCGCCATTGAGAATGATACTGGCTGTTGGCTTGTTATATATGGCCTTTATGATGTTGAAATATGTTCCTTGTATCCCAAGAATTTCAAGGGCTTTTATCATGAATGGGTGTTGCACTTTGTCGAAAGCTTTCTCGGCATCTATTGACATTATCATACGGTTTTTATATTTCTTTTTGTTGATGTGTTGGATAACGTTGATTGATTTTCAGATGTTGAACCATCCTTGTGTCCCTGGAATGAGTCCTACTTGGTCGTGGTGAATTATCTTATGGATACATTGTTGGATTCTGATAGCTAAAATTTTATTGTGGATTTTTGCATCCGTGTTCATTAGCTAGATTGGCCTGTAGTTTTCTTTTTTATGTGTATGTTCTATGAAGTCAACAATACACTAAAACCGAACAAGGCAATGTATTGTAAATTGTTGAGATTGTAGCTTCACAGTCAGAGGGCCTGAGTTCAAATCTTGCTCCACATTTCGCTAGCTGTGTGGTCCTTGACAAGTCATTCAACCTTCCTGTGTCTCTATCTCTCATCTGAAATAGGAGCTCTATGAGCATAATCGTCCTAAAGTGGCAGTCAGGATGACAGGAGCTAATAGACAGATCTGGAAGATTCCTAGCATATAGGTTGTGCACAATAAAAACCTGCCAGCGTTGTATTTGTTGTCACTGTTGGGCCGTCCCTTGTCTTGACCATCCATTCAAACATGGGCACTGCCAATGAGCCAACTCCAGTGCCAGCACCTTCCTGAAGCCTTTCCTTACATATTCACCTCTGTATTCCATAGAAAGAACCACTGTCCTCCGAGTCCACCTGTGATCTGTGCAGTCCTCAGGCAGGGAATATATAAAGGCTACTGCTTTGGTGTGTGGCTTCCACCAGCTAGACCCAGGTTCCTACTGGAGAAGAATCCTGACCAGTCTCTATATCCCATGTCTGGCACAGTGTGCCACTGTTGGGAGGAAGGAGGGAGGAGAAAGGCTCTCACGAGGGAGGAGGAGGATCTCTCATGGCCCCAGCCTTGCCAAGAAGATTTATATTTTGAAGGGAATCCAAATCTTATAAATAAGGCACTGACCGAGGCTTAATAGCTGTGTCTAGGGATGGATAGGGTAGCAGGTGTGGGGTACTGGGGCCTTTTGTTCCCCCTTCATCCAAACTCCTTCCAAGTTGCTTGTTAAGAAACTTGAAATGGCCCTGGTGGGGAAACATTTATCCCGCTGAATCTTTCCTGAGAGCCAATCTCCCCAGCATACCACAACAACCAGGTTGTCTGTGATTCCAAAGGCAGAGAAATTTTACATCCCGAGTGACAGAGACTGTGTGGGGCACAGAGGGACTCTGAACACAGTCACCATCTGCCCGGGCGGAGGCGGCCCTGGGTGGGTGCCAGCCCCTGTGTGCATCCGAGACATCACAGTCTTGGCCCCTGTCACGTCTCTGGAAGCCGCACCTTTTTGTCCTCATCACTGTCACCAAGGAAGCCTCTGTGGAGATGTTTAACGTTATTGCTGACTGTTTCTAATCTGTTCAAAGTAAGCTGATAATAAAATTCATTATGGTAGCAACTTACAAGTCATAAAACCAAACAATCGAATGGCCTATTTGCTTAATATGTTCATGAGAGAATGTGCACGTGACCTTGCAGCTTGGTGCCAGTTACATTCCTATTGACATGGAGACTGGGGACAATTAGTATATTTTTCTCACTTAGTCACTCGTCACTCTTTCGCCCCACTTCCCCCTCCCTCTTCCCAAAAGAAATGAAAAAACGTTTTCATTATAAACTGCTATCTGTTGGTGAAAGCTGCTATTTTTAAAAGATGATGTCACAGCGTCTAGAATGCTACATTGTTCTGGTTTCTGAAAACACTCAATGGATCCCTTAGTCCTAGCTGCTTTCTACGTGTTAACTGAACACCAAGTCATCTCCCGCTCCTCATCTCCTAGGTCCTTTTATTCGTTTGGGACACCTGGGGGAACTTGTATATCTTTATATTTTTTCCCTCCAAATAATACATGTTTTCCGATGTGGCATATGAATATAACATCTCCAAACTTCAAATTACCATCTTTATAATTCCAACTCAGAAAAATATTCCCGTGACATAAGCATATATTTGTATATTTAAGCAACATTTAATTGACTTGTTCTACAAATATAGAATAAATCTGAAACACTATTATTATTTTCTACAGGAAAACCTCACAAATAGAAAAATAGGATAACCTCACAACAGGGCCTTCCTGTTGGCCTAGGGGTTAAATTTCAGCACTACCAACGGGATTGCCCACTATGATGGCCAACCCGATGGCCTGAGTTCGATCCCCTGCCAGGGAGCTAATCCACGTGGTACAGCAGACCTCTCCTGTCTGCCTGCTGCTCCCCTCAGCAGTGTATTTCAGTGCATCTGCCTGCCCTGCTCCCCATTCTGTCTCTGGTGAATCTTCTCACGCCCCGGTTCTTCTATGGAAAAATAAATAAATTCTTAAAAAAAAAAAAAAAGGAAATGTGGGTTTTATCTTTATTTTTCACAAAAATGAATAGAAGGAATCACCTCTCCAACAACAGCAAAAAGACCTTAATTACATAGCAGCAAATATGGGAATTCAAATATTCAATACTAGAAAATTGCCTTGTGGGGTTAGTTTTCTAACTACTTCTAAACAATATGGAGAACAAATTGCAAGAACAATATTTTCTATGAGAAAAAGAAATAAACTTCAAGTTTAATCATAGCTGAGAAAAGAATCAGTGTCTTGGAAGGATAAGACCCAGATGCATGTTTAACACGTAGGGCCCTGTGTTTGTGAGGCTCCGGTAATGCGTGTATTATAGGCGTGAACGACTGAGAAATTAAATTAGTGCTTGTCACAGGTTGGAGGGCCAGCCTGGAAACTCACAAGCCAGTCAATGAACCCTGCCTGAATCCACTTCAATGTGCTTCGCCTGTAATTAACCACCACACTTCCTCCTTCCACACAGACACACACACCCCCTCCACTCCCTCTGTGTAAACTCCTTTTATCTTCCAGTCCCTACTCTATGGTTACATATTTTCCTACATGTAGCTCCCAGCCTCCAGCCTGAGTGGATGCCAGCTCTTGGCTGTAGGTAAAACCTGGCTCTCTTGGAGTTTCTCCTACGTGCTCTGTTCTTCCTGCCCCTGCCTTGCAGACCTGGGATCCAAAGAGACAGGGAGGGCACCTCCCCAGCTCCTATTGCTTTCGCATCACTATTCCCTCACTTTTGTGTAAAGATCTTGCTGACGCCATCTGCCCCCACTCACTGCATCATCGGCACACACCCCAGTTATTCTTGCTTGCTGAAAACTAGCTGGTACTCAGAGTCTTTTTTATTTGAGCTGATTTCTGCCTTTTTTGGGGTAACTTCACTACCTATTCTCATCACCTGGCCAACATCTTGGTTTCTTGAAACTCTGAACTTCTGTCTCTATCACTCCGAATCCACGTTTAACACACGTCACCATGAGCCCATAGGTGATCAACCTTTGAAATCTGGAATTCAAATATCCTATTATGCTTTCTCATTCTCCTACTTTTTGATATCTGTATTATTATCTATTATGGCAAAACCAGTAACCCCAAAACTTAGCAACTTAAAACAACAAAAATGTACTTCTTCACAGAGTTTTAAAGAGGCAGGAAACCAGGAAAAGCTTAGCTGGAAGGTCTGGCCCAAGGTATCTTAGGACATTGCAACAGTAAAGAGCTGGCGGTCTTGACTTCCTCGGTAATTCTCTTACAGACCTGGCAAGTACATGTTAACTGTTAGCAGCTGCTCCTATTCCTCACCACATGAACCCCTCCATGGGGACACTTGAGTGTCCTCAAGGCTTGATGACTAAGCGCCCCCAGAGTCAGCCTGCAAGCAAGGCAGTGGGAAGCCACTGTGCTTTTCTAACTTAGGACATTTTGGGGTTTTCTGTAAGTTAGAAAGGAGCACTAAGCCCTACCTACACTCAAAGAGAGGGAAATTCAGCTCCCACTTGGAGGGAATTTTAAAGAATTTGTAGAGAGATTTTCAGTGACCACAGTGTTTTTTGTTTTGGGTTTTTGTTTTTGTTTTTTTTTGGTGGTTGTTATTCCCATTACACCTGTTCTTTGTTTCACTGAAATTTTTAATTCTCTATCAGCTCCATTGCATTTTCACTTCCAATTACATTCTAGAGGGCCTCCCCGGTGGCGAAGCGGTTGAGCGCTGGGTTGCGAAACTGCGCGCGGCCTCTGCGGCGCCGGTTCGATCCCCGGCTGCTCCCCGGCCACCGGAGGAGGGTCCCACATGGCGTGCAGACCTCTCCTGCCGCCCGCTGCTCCCCTCAGCAGTGTACTTCGGTCCTTCTGCCTGCTCTGCTCCCTGCTCTGGCTCTGGTGAATTCTCTCACCCTCCCGCACTTCTGACTGTACCCAGTGCATGTATAAACAAAACAAACAAACAAAACCAGCAAACAAATAAATAAAGCATGCCTCTACTAAAAAAAAAAAAAAAAAAAAAAAACAATTACATTCTAGACTCCTTCTGGTCCATCAGTTAGTCTAGTCTCCCATCAATATCCTCACTCCCTAGTCCTGTCATCCTGTCACTGCTCCCACCAAAAGGGGGGGAAGAAAAAGCCTTTGTTTTTGCATCTGACTCCGTCACCGAAGCAGCTGAGCACTTCATAAGTCACTAGGGCTGGGACGGCCTCCCCGCCTGCAGGTTCCCACTTCCCACACTGTGCAGTGTGCGCCTCCCTCTCCTCCATCCCAAACCTTCCCACACTATTCTTCTTCTGCTCCTCGGTCACAGTGGCGGAGGTGAGGTGCTGCTCTACCTAAGTCCCAGCCCTCCTTGGCCGGGACACTCCAGGAACGTGTCCTTAAAAAAATAAACCTGAACTATGTATGGATCAGAAACTGCCCCTACCTCAGAAGCTCTCTGCGTCTTGAATCTCTCTTCCCTGCCTTCGGCTTCGCTAGACTGAATCCTTCCCAGCAGTATTTACACTTGCTCAAATTCCCCTCTGTCAAAGAAAAGCTGACTTTGCCAGCCCAACTCCTCCTCAGGTTAATAAGCTGCTTCTCTTCATACTTAAAATATTTGACAGAGCGATTTACTCTCACCCTCTCTGTTCTTTGCTTCCTTTCACCTCTAGAACCCACTCATCACGCCACTAAATGGCTCTTGCCACGGTCACCTCCAATGATGCGGGAGCTGTTTGCTCGAGTCCTCACCTTCTTCAAGGTCCTCGCAGTATTGACAGGCAGCCCCGCCTGCCTAGTCCCCACATCTTCACATTTTCCGACCAGGTCTGCAGGAAGGTCGCCTTCCCGCAGTCTTAAAAATATCAGGGTTCCTCAGAGTTTTTTCCAGCACCCTCTTTTCTTCTTAACCTGCACAGCTCATTCACCTCCATGGCTGTAAATGCCCTCTGTAAACTGATACAGCACAAGTCCCTATTCCCAGCTCATATTTGTCTCCTGAACTTTCTAGTTTTAACTCCAGATACCCACGAGGCACGTCATCCTGGCTGTCCCACAGAGCCTGAGCACTCAGCGTGGTGATGTTTAAAATGTTTAAAAACAAAGAATGCAGCATAGACCCATTCTAGTGCTCACGATGTCACTTACTACTGAGGAAGCTGGAGAAAACAGCCCATCTCTCTGAACCTTGGTCTTGTCATCTGTAAAATAGGAGAAAATGAAAGCCCAACTCCTAAGGTCCCTGTGTGGGTAAGTCATTTCACGCAAAGTTCCTGGTGTGAGGCCTGGCACGCGGTCCTCAGGCTCAGTGAATGTGAGTGATGAGGACGGTGAAAGCAGATAGCGCATGTACAGCCCATGGCTCACAGGAAGTGTTGAGCAAATACTATCTGGTGTTATCTGAGTTTATCTCCCCAGCCCAATGTCAAATTCTGAGAAGTCTGCTCCTCTTCCAGTAATTCCTCCTTCAGCAAATAGGGCCTTGGGTTCCCATTTTCCTGTCCCCTGTCCAAGCAATCACCAAGTTCTAGCTGTTCTAGTGTAGTGCTCCCTGTCTAGTCATTCCACTTCTTCCAGCGCTCATTCCATCCCATTCTTGTCTCTCCCCTGGATTACTGCAATGCCTCCTGCCCGGTGCCTCTGCCTCTGGTCCAGCCCCTGACCAATCCATCCTTCACACTGCAGCCAGAGTGATCAGTCCAAGATGCACATCGAATCCTATAATTTCCCTGAGGCTTTGCATTGCACTCAGGTTAAAGTCCAACCTCTTAATTGAATTTCAAAGCCAGTTAGGATATGAGCTTCACTTTCCTCTCCAGAATCCACTCCCAGCCTCATGCACCTTTCAGTTGCTCTGCTTTCTAGGCTCTGTGTCCTGCATGTTCTCCTAACACCACCTCACCTGGCCCACAATCTCCTGCTTGTTTAGTTTGGATGACACTTCCACCAGGAAGTTTTTCTGACTGTCCCCAAATGATTAGATGGTTGCCCCCTTGAACCCTGTGTACTCTTCAAAGTTACAATTATCACACTGTCTTAACTGCCTGTTTATTTTCTCCCCACCTTTAGACCATAAAGATTGCCAAACAATGATTACGTGCATGTATGGGGGATAAATGAAAGCCGTCCCTTATTCTGAGTGGCCTGAGTCCCTTATCCTGCTGATGACGCTCCTGACAACCTCCCCCCAACAACTGCCATGCAATATACCAGAAAGTACAGGAGGGACCGGAGTGGCTATATTTTAGTCCTGTCTGCCCTTTACTAACTGTGCTATCTTGATAAAGCCACTTAAACGTTGTGTCAGCTTCCTCATCTAAAAATGGGGACTGAGGCCTCCCTGCTGGCGCAAGGGGTTAAGACGCAACCTATGAAGCTGTCCGCAGCCTCTGCAACACAAGTTCAATCCCCCGGCTGGCCAGGGAGCAATCCCCATGGTGCAGCAGACCTCTCCTGTCTCAGCCGCTGCTCCCCTCAGCAGTGTATTTCAGTAGATCTTTCTGTTCTGCTCCCCACTCGGTCTCTGAATCCTCTCACTCCCTGCACCTCAGGTCTGCACCCCTCCTCTTGTATGCATAAGTAAATAAATCTTCATAAAGAAATGAAGAAACAGGGCCTCCCCGGTGGCACAGCGGTTGAGCGCTGGGTTGCGAAGCTGCCCACAGCCTCTGCAGCACCGGTTCGATCCCCGGCTGCTCCCCGGCCACCGGAGGAGGGTCCCACATGGCGCGCAAACCTCTCCTGCGGCCCGCTGCTCCCCTCAGCAATGTACTTCGGTCCTTCTGCCTGCTCTGCTCCCTGCTCTGGCTCTGGTGAATTCTCTCACCCTCCCGTGCTTCTGACTGTACCCGGTGCATGTATAAACAAAACAAACAAACAAACAAATAAATAAATAAAATATGCCTCTATTAAAAAAAAATGAAGAAATAAAGAAATAATGAGGCCAGCCTTCTGGTGGCAGGATCTGGGGCAGGGTTAGCAGGCTCCATGTTCAGCCTGAGCAGCAAGAAGAAGCACCCAAAACAGCCCAAGGAGGAGGCCAGGAATGGAAAGAGGAGCAGAAGCTTGAAGACAAAGTCCGTGGCAAGGGCCCCCTGGCCACCGATGGAATTAAGAAATTTGGCAAAAAGTCAGCTGCTCTGTGTGCCTGAGGCAATGAGGTGCCTTCATTCCATTCCTGTTTAAATATCTGGAATCACTGCCATAATTTCTGTTGCTACCAAGAGCTAGAATGAGGCTTCTTGGAGCCTGTTTTTACATTTAAGAATAAGCTTTTATAAATAAATAAAAAATAAAGATAATAACAGCTTTCTTCTGAATTGCTGGGAAGCTCAAACAATGGTATGAAAGTGCTACATAAACTACAATTTGTCACATGGCACCAATTTCAGCTCTTTCCTCTTGGGGTTCTTGGTTTGCCCCGTTTCCTTCCTCAGACTCTCTCTTTATCCTTTTCCCACCTCCTCTTCTCAGTCCTGTTAGGGGTACCCAAGACTTGATTGACAGTAGGTCTCAGAACCTCCAGGGTCAGAGGGTTATTAACTATGGAGGGAAGCATGGGCGAGCATGCCACTGGCCAACCAGATTCATAGTTGGAGGGGGAGTAACTACTTGAGTGCTGTCGCAACATCATTTCTTCACTGGAGGCCTCAGTTTTTCCCACCCTTCAGGTGCTGGGAGATTTACTTGTAGAGCTCCTGGAGAGGCTTATTGTTTCCCAGCTATACACACGCGGAATCTTTATCACCCAGGACCTCCCTTCTCTAATTTTTTCTCTGAAACTAATGGAGCAATTAAGAAAAGGGCATTGGGGGTTCCCATGAAGGCCAATGCAACAGCTTGAGAAAAAAGAGACTAAGAGCTCTAAAACATCTCGTATGTGCCCAGTTGTTACGTATTTTTGTGTTTAATTTACTCTCTACAACTGTGGAGGTACATATTTTCCTTTTTCATGCATAGAGAAACCAAATTTCAGAGAACTTGCCCAAGAATATGCAGCAGATAGCTTGTGGACTGAAACTGAGTTCAGACTCCCTATTCCACTCTTTCAAGAATAGAAAACGTGTTTAGTTCATTTATTCTCAACTTCTTACCAGCAATTCAGTATTGTCTTTCCTCCTTCCGTTGCATGTCTTAGACCCATTCCAACCCCACATGCTCTGAATAGATGACAGAAACATTCTGCTTCAACTATGGGTTGATGAAGGGCTGTTGAAAAACTCATGCCGAGAAGCTGGAAAGCTGAGAACGGTGTAAGCAGATCACCAGCCATCCATAGCCACTGTTCTCCCTGCAACTCCATTATTCTTAGAAATAGCAATGTAGTGACTAACAGGAAAGCTAGTGGCCAATAGCGAGAAGACGAAAAAAGACAGGAAGAAGGAAGAAGAGGCAGGGTTTTTCAGTATGCCCCAAATGAGCAGAACGTCAACAACCCACTTGGTGAGTGCTGCATAACTCGCCATGCAGCTAACAAATGGGGTGTCAGGAGGAGAAATACACTAGGAGTTCAGGAAAGGGGAGTCAGTGTAAGAGAGCCTTCAGCTGGCAGCCACTATGGCAGAAGTTTCCATTCTTCTGTCCTCTCTGGAGTGAGCTGCCTGGCTATGTAAACTTTGCTGCAACTCCCAGCAAGAGATGGAATCCGGTTCACCTTCTCTTCAATCTGGACTAGTTTTGTGATCCACTTTGACCAAAAGAACAAAGCGGGAGTGGCTGTGCCAGTTCAGAGCCCAGGCTCCAAGAGGCTCACTCTCTTGGCACGCCTCTCGCTGACATGTAAATAAGCCTGCGCATGCCTGCTGGGTGTTGACACACACGCAGGCCCAGGTGCCCATTAACCCCAGCAATGGTGCAACACCTCACAGCTGAGGAAGATGCCCGGGGAGCCCAGGAGAGAACAGAAGCATGAATCAGGAAAGCAACAAGTGGCTCCTGCCTTAAGTCTCTTAACTTTTTGGTGTGATTATTATGTACTATGTGTACTTTTAAAGCCACGTTTGAATCTCAGTTTCCTAATCTCTAAAGTGGAGGTAGTAACTGTCCTTCCTGGTACCTGGAGCCACTACACAAATAGGAAAACTTCAATAAACACTGCATCAGAGTAAGTATGAAAACCCAAAATAAAAATGAGTGTCCCTGGTCACCGATGCCTCTCACCTAAAGAAAACGCAGCCTTCCTGCTCTCAAGTCAGGCGTGTCCTTGACATTCTGCCGGGCTGGTGTGCACCCAGCAGTCCCAATTACTAGATCTAATCACTCAGCAGCAGGCAGATTCTGCAGGATTGAACTGTTCAGTGTGCAAGCCCAAGTGAGTTTTAAGGATGACAGATTGATTTTTGCTTCCTGAAAACAAATTTAAATTGATGAGTCCTTAATGAATTCTTTCTTCTATTCCGGGGGGGAGGTAGGGGGTTCACATAAAGACTTTAATCACACTGTGAATAAGAACTGTTTGCCAAGTTCTCGATGCTGAGAAGGCACTGGATTTCCCCTGTTGAAGAAGTTGCACTTGTTCTGTGAGAGCAGTTTCGGGGTCTAATGGGAGCTGTCTATTTCTGCTTTAGTTGTCAAGATTTATTCTCCAAATGTAGGAAGTCAGTCAATTAACAAGGCTTTGTTTGGCTTAAATTATCTACACCATCCTAGGCGCTTGGTGGGAAGTGAGAACGTAGAATTCATAGTCTCTCCTTCATTCATTCAATATGTATTTATTGATTACCAACTCTGTTCAAATTTTTGGAGCATATTATTAAATTAAACTTAAAAGAAGCCCCTGCTCCCACCCCCACCCCACCCCCCAGAGGTTTTCTACTGGGAGGAGAAAGAGGAAAAAATAATAACAATGAATCTAATGAATGATATAATATATAACAAATATTTAAGTGCTAGCAGACAAACTGGAATGGAGTGAGGGGATTAGGAATGTGGAGTGGACTTTGAGGAACTATTTTTTTGTAAAGATTTATTTATTCATGCATACAAAAACTGGGTATAGGCCAGAGCTGTGGGGTGTGAGAGGATTCACCAAAGACAGAGTGGGAAGCAGGATAGGCAGATCTACTGAAATATACTGCCAAGGAGAGTAGCAGGTGAGACATGAGAGGTCTGCTGCACCATGTGGGTTAGCTCCCTGGCAGGGCATTGAACTTGTGCTGCAGTGACAGCCCATAGCTTCCAAGTGCTGAGACTTAACCCCTTGTGCCTCCAGGTAGGTCTGAGGATCAGTTTTAAAGAGGGCACCCTGAATGACAAAACCATGCAGCCTACATTGAGTTAGTGGTAATAACGGAGGTAGAGAAAGCAACTGGTCTCCCCTGTCCCCAAGAAACAGGGGAGACCAAGAAAATCCGAGGGCGCACAAAATATACACCAATACACTGTTGATACACTGGGACCATCTAGGACAGGCTCACCAGACCCAATTTGCACATCTCTTCTAACTCAGTGTTCAGCGCTGTCAAGTTGGTAGCTTGCAATCGGTCATGATATGAGTTTTAATTTACACTTGGGGAACTGACAAGTCCTACAAATCAGGGCAATACATTTTTTAATTAAGAACTGGTTGTTTAGCATTTCTTGGCATACCACTGAGTGGACCCCGCTTCCAGCCACATCCTAGGAGAAGTGCAGGTGCAATGAAGTACAATTATAGGGAGAGATCACTATGACAAAGTTCCAAGGAAAAGTTTTGTGAAAGAGAGTACCTTGAAGGAGGAGCTAGGTGGAATTTGTGTAATGAAAAGGAGAAAGAGGAAAGTAGGTAGAAATGGATGATTGTCCAGGCAAGCCATGGAGACTGGGCTCACGTGGCATTTTAGAAAACTTTCACCAAGCAAACTGCAAACTGCAAACTGACAGTTTCTTGCAAGGTGGGACGGGATGCTTTCCAAAATTGAACTAAAATTATCTTGTCTTTCACGCCCCCACCAAAATCGTTCCTAGCTCTCTGAAAGCTCTGCAAACCTTGATGAACATGGTCCACATATCTTTAGGAATAGAATGTATGCTCAGCATCTGTTGGATAGCAGTTCTCTGAATTTTTCTCCATGGAAACATGAGCTGGTAAATAGAAACTAGAAAGCAGAATGTCCGTGTTCTTTTCCCATCTCTGTAACTGCTTTGTTTGGTAACATCAGGCAACTTACCTCAGTGCTCAATTTCCCCACTTCAAAATTATCAGTTCACACCCTTCACTCATTGGCAGGTAAAGATGGACAATATCATCAGAGGAAAACACCCCAAGCTCTATTTAGAAAGACATAAACAGTTATATGCTTATGAGAAATGGAATCTTATTATTTTTATACCAAGCATGAATATAAAAACATCCTAGAAAAGCTCAAAAGGGAGAAAAATCCCTAGTAAATGTTTCTGTTGTCAGGGAATCTTTTTCTCTCAAAGTACTCCTCCTCCACACCGTAAGTTTACAAATGGAATTCCCACACCAAGCTTTGGTTAAGATGATCTCCATTCACTGGTTCAGAATATCCAGCTACTGATTTGTGGTGTAAAAGGAACAGTCAGAAGGAACCCCTGAGCCAGTGGGTGGTGCTCATAGTCAGCTCCAGGGTAAAGGTGGAGCTTTCCAGACTCCACCCCCCTGAAGTCCCTAGAGGTGAGCTGGTAGGAATTAGGGGTGGAGCTGGTGCTTTGGCAGTTATGCTGCTAGGGCTTGGCAATAAAACCTCTGGCACTGGGGCAGTTAAAACCACTGGGGAGTAGATGTGTCTGTGGATAAGTCACCAGCTTGTCACATGTGGCTTCAACTAGGACCTCAGTCACTATCTGGGGTAGGACAGATGGCATCTGGCCCTGTGCTGACCAATAATCTCTCTCCTCTCCCTTTTCTTTCCCTTTTCTTACTCCCTATGTAAACAAATCCTGTTATTGTTTCACACCATGTGTCTTACAGTCATGAGCATGCAGAAGGACCCACCAGCTGGGTACCCCACTCCCCCAAATTTCTCCCATTTCAGTAGTAGAAATATAGGGAGTGAAGGTGACTTCCTGTTCAAATGCCACAGTTCAGCACGACAGTCACCCACCTCCCCAGCACCCTTGTTCATGACACTCCAACCCTAAATGAATCTAGTGGTTTGCTGTGTCCAACTCACAGTGGTAGCACTGGAATGGTGCGAGAAAAATCACATAGCTTAGCACATCAGTCACTCTTTAAATTCCTGATCACCAATGTCAAATGAGGATTTAAGACCCAATAAACAAATTATTTCATATCCTCTCTAGGTCTCCCTTACCCTCTACTAATAATTCTCTTACAATGTTATCTGGCATAACAAAAACACCGTAGACATGGTAGCTTAACTAACTGTATTTCTTAGTCTGGAGGCACATGGAAATCCAAGATCAAGGTACTGGTACATTCTGTGCTGGTGAGGACCCCTTCCCAGTTTGTGGATGGCCACCTTCTGGCTGTTCCCTCACAGAGTGGAGAAAGAGGGAAGAAATTGGCTCTCGCTTGTCCCTCCTTAGCAGGGCACTAATCTCATGTTGAGTGACCCACCTCATGACTTCCAAAGGTCCCACCTCTTAATAACCTCACATTGGAGATGCAACTTCCACTTATTTGTTTGGGATGGGAGCACAAATATTTAGACCTTAGCTCCAATCTTCCCTTACTCCTAATTCATAACATAGAAGTCCCCAGACAAGACTCTCCTCGTGTTCCACCACAACTGCTTGCCATGGCATTCATTTCTTTTCACTCCTCTTGCAAAGAAATGTCCCTTTTCCTTCCAGAGCCCACTTCCTCCAGGACAATCTTCTATCCTAACACCCTTCTTTTTTTGCACTAGGAAAGGAGGCTTTATTTAATGGGCATGTAAATTATGAGTATATTTGGCCTTTTACTAACTGTTTATTGAAGTAAAGTTGATTTACAACAATGTATGTGTTTTAGGGGTATAGGTTTATACCTCTATAAATACAAATTATCACACCACACCCATCATCAAAGTCATCTCTCTTCATTTTTTTCAGGGCCCTCAGATCATTGTCATCACCTCACTTTCCATAGTCTTTAATCTTTTTTCTTGACTTGATTATTCCTGTGACGATTCTGTGATGTGTTGGTAACTACTATTTCAGTTTTAATTTTTTTTTATTTTAAAAATATGTGAGTGTGCATGTGTATGTATGGAGGGCAGGGAAGAGAGAGAGAGAGAGAACATGTGTTAAAATATTGACACTTGCTGAATCCACCAAGCAAAATGATCAAGTCGCTTGTAGGGGAGAGAAAGCAAGCTGGCCTCAGAGATCTCCAGCTGCATTCAATGCCAGAAGATGGTGGTTTAAAATACCTTCAAGGAAAAAAGTGTTATCCAAGGGTTTCCCATCCACCAAATTATCTTTCAACTATAAGGACCAAAGTTAACTTGAATATGAAAGAATTCAGGGCATATCCACTCTATAAACCTTTCCTTGAGGAAACTACCAGACATTGAATGTCAGCCAACTAAGAGATAATTGGGGAAATTATGGAAAGAATGATTGGCAGCAGCTTTAAATACATTTACTGTAGACTAAAACTGGAATAATTCTACACATTAGAGTAATTGAAAAGAATGTGAAAAAAAAAATGTGTCCTAACAATATAAAAGCAAGGTAAAAATAAATCAATAAATAGAAAATAAAAGCAATGTCATTACAAATATTGGTAAAAGAAGAGAGAAAGTAGAGAACCAATGAGTTTACTGACATCTATGGCTGGAATAACTGGAAGTCAGAAAAGCATTCCTCAAGGCTGACCTGCTGAGTAATAAATAAGCCTGTAGATTGGAGTTTTGTGCCATTCTTATAACTTTTTCTCAAATTGTGATTATTTCAATTGCCACTTCCTCACAGCAGTCTTCCCACACCACCAAATCTAAAGCAATTACCTAATATTTTCTCTTCTTGAGAAATGTAAAGAGCTTTCCATCTCTTGAAAAGCTACGGCTACTGCAGCCATCTCAACTGTGTTTAACTGATGACTCAGATATGACTAAGTGTGTCAGGAAGAGTGGATTCAAGGCCAGGGCTAGGGGGGAGGCACTAAATTAACAATGGCACCAAAAACTCAGAAACCAAGATAAATAATGTTTTCGTATAATATGCTAAGTAGTCAAAATTAATGTCCAAAAGTCCATGATGAACAAAATATGAAAATTATAAATAAAAATCCAGATGTGTACTTTCACAACCCAACTTTACTTACTGCTCGCTAAACCTGATATTGGTTATAGCAAAACTTTATGAAACTGGATGGCTGGCCTATGGACTATAATCTGCCATTTTTTAAAAAATATATACATATTAATCTTGATTACTGAAGCTTTTGGTTTCTTCCTAAAATGCACCTCACTTTAGTCTCACTCCTGGGGGCAGGGTGGGGTGATTGGGGGGGCACAGTGTCCCTCTACCAATAACATGAGAGTCCAGGGAGCCCCTAGGAAATGTGTGAGATTGTTCAAGGCAATGGGTTAGCTTGGGAGGGGAGGGCACTCCTGAGCCCAGCAGTGTCTATCCTTAGACTGTTGCTTCACCTGGTTGATTGAGGCACCGCTCTGTGCAGTTGCCCAATACCCCCAAATGCTTAGCAAGTTGCATATTCATGAAGTACACTTCAGTGAAGCTATCTATTTATAGGCGTGGACTCCTTGAAGGTCAGATGGTATCTTTCACCCTGAACTCTAGAGCCTGAATTATTACAGATGTAGTGGGATACCTAGGGACTCAGAATCTCTTGTTTCCATTGGTGTGATAGGCTGAATGGACTCAACTCCACTGAATGCCTTTTGGCCTGCAGAGTTATTTCCAGGTGTTCGTTCTTGTTTGGAGGTGAGCAAGAGGAGATGAAATGAATAGCTCTGCAAAATCCTTTTGGGTGGTGGATGAATATTAAACTCTTGATGGGGCTCAGAATGTAACAAACACAGATACTGCATTATAATGCCTGAAACTCCAAATAATGCTCCAAATCAATGTTACTGCAATAAAGTTTTTTTTTTTAATAAAAAGTAAATTTCTTAAAAGCTCTTTTGGGAAAAAGCATATGGGCTGAAACCTCAATTCTTTTCTTTATGAAGTTCAACCTGATTAGAAACGCTGATAAGGGTAATGCTGGCAGGAAAATCCCCAGGGGCACACTGCCACTGGGAGAGGAATTCTGAACCAGATGCCTGGACCTCTGCTCCCCAGGGGGGAGAGTTAGTGTCTAGGAGGTTGGTTCCTGCTGTGAAACACCTCCAAATACAACCTCCTTGGCTGGGATGACATGCTTTGGAATAATGCCTAAGCATGTATGAACTAAAACAGTTCTAAATGTGTAGTACCAAGCTAAGGCACCACTGCTGCAAATGGGGTATCTGGACAAGCAACACCTCATCAACATAACAGATGAACAGCCCTAGATATGAATGGGACCACTTTTCAACACCAATGTTGAGGCTGTAAAAGAGGCCATGTAAGTGATAGACTGATTTAACTGTCCTTCTTTCTGCCTGGCAGAACCAGGACTAGCTCAGCATTTTGGACTATGTCGGTATCTGGTAAAAATGTGAATTTCCTGCTAAGTTGGGCATAGGGGATCTTGAATGATTAAATGAGATCACATTTGCACACCCAAGCTTTTGAACCAGGTCATGCTAGCTTTGGTAAGCAGATATTCAATAAAAGTTGGATGCCTATTGTAACCTCTAGGCCCCCATTGTCTGGGTCTACCCTTTACTCTAGTGGGTGCTAGTTAATTAGAGAAAGGACTAGATGATGAGAAAGAAGGAGATGGTCTCTTATGACTATGATGATTCTATCCACCAGCTACCAACTTTCTTTAGATGAAAAAGGTTACTATCTTTTTCAATAGGCGACAATATATTTTGATATCATCTTTCCTCAAATCAACAAATATTTATCATGTACTTGCGCAAAGTGTACCTTTGCTCCAGAAAAAGTTGCCTATTAAAGTGTTTGGAATTCATTCTTTGTCGAGCCTCATTAATATGCAGGATGAATCATAGATCTGCATCTCTCTGTGGTATCAGGTAAAGAGGTTACAGTAGAACAGAGCCCACATATTTGAATATCCAGATTTCTTCTTTGTTAGATACACAAATATCCTTTCACAACCTGTGTTGTTACTAGTCCCATAAATAGGTAAGCAGAGAAAGCAGACAGATCCAGGTTTTATGGAGTCAGAAGTTTGTATAATTTGTGGGGCTATTTTCATAGAAAAAGTATAGAATTAATGCTAGCTATGAAAATGAGAAAATAAATCACAACAAATGGCATTTTTAAAATCTGATATACCCAGAAAACTGATTTTTTTTAATTTGGGAAAAGATATATGATTTTTTATCAATTTGCTAACTAATAACCCTCCCTAGTACATTTTCCTACATATTTGTTGCATTGTCCTTGATCACTGCTTTATATGACAATGATTTTATAATATGATTAATAGAATAGAAAGTTAAATCCCTCTTTTTTTCTGGCACAGTTGTTTGAACTTTGTTTTCTTGGTGTTGATAGTTCTAATTTCTAGAATGGTTATTAAATTTAAAATTCCCTTAGAAAATTTCATTCATATGAACTGTAGGATTTGGAAGAATTTTCCAGAGATTTAATTTTGGCTCTACACTTCAAGGCCTGTTTCTCCTCCTGACTACTCATGTTTCTGGAACTGAGTGTTGTAGGATATAGTCATGTCACCCTCAGTATTCTGAGCACTTCGTGTCACCACACCTGCCTGACCAAAGCTTAAGTAGACATGATGTGCCTGTGAACCACATAAACATTAAAAATGTCTAGAAACCAACTTTTCCTTACTGCTTAACTGGATCCCATAAGACTCATGGCCATTCCAATACTGCCAGCCTCAGGTCACAAATGACAGAGGACAAGGCCAATGGTGTGAACACCAGTTCTAACCAAATATGTCACTATTTTGAAAATACTACCAGAGCTGGTGACTATATGAACACATCGCTAGGGTCTTCACACTAGAATGGAACAGCACAAGAAAGGGGCCATGAGGCTTAAGTGTGATTAGTTTGACTACAGATCTTCTGGGGCTATGAGTCGTCAGCCCTACACATTCCCCAGCTCTGAGAACTCTTTTGTGTTCTCATGTTCTTAAGACTCTTGCTACCAACAGAGCCACAGTTGTTTCTCCGCTGACCTCCCCTTTCTCCAATCCCTGGCCCAGTTCCTGCAAAAGGGGCTTCTGCTTTGTCTCTGCTGTCTGTTTTTTTCTTGAAAGTTCTTTTCTGCAAAGGCTGGCATTTTAACCATTAACCTTAGCAATGTGGGAGGTCTGCTTTCTTACAGAAAGTCCTCTAAATCAAGGACAATCATTTCCTACCCTCTGGACTCTGAGAACTAGCCGCCCCAGACTCTCCCCTCAGTTCTGCTTGGCTGGCTGGATAGGGCTCAACTGCCTCCTCTTAGAAATGTTTTGAACTGTTTGAATCACAGTGGAATGTGTCTATACCCTTTGGGCTCTGTACCTTGAACACCATTCCTCGTGGCGGGGTCCTGAGAAGTCTCTAACCATAAATTCTGTCCTGGCCCAGTTTCTGAGCCAATCACACTGATCAGACAGAAATGGTTTAGATACCTCAGCTCACTGCACTTCCCACCCTCCCTTGGGAAAGAGAGGGTGTTAAGTCCCTAGCCCTTCCACCCTCTACAACCCACTTGCAAGTTGCTTCCAACAAATTTCATGATCCACTCCAGTCGACCCACTAGCTCAGGGGTTTCCTAACCATGACCCTCAGCATATTCACTAAAGACATCTGACTTGTATATTCTCATATTTTCTGCAGTATCCAGACTATGGACCATGCCATCTTTTTTAATACTCTTCCCCTTGATCTCCAGGCTGGCTGCATCCTCACCTACCTCTCTATTTCTCACTTAGTTTCTTTTGCTAATTATTGCTTAAGTTTAGTCATACCCCCATGGATCTGCTTCCAAATAATCTCCCTTAGCCTTAATTACAACCCCTAGATTTACTCCTAAATCTATATATCTAGCTGTGATATTTCTCTCAACCTCTAGAGTATATTTTTTAACTGCTGTTTGTATATCCCACCTGCATATCCTGCCTGGTTGCAAACTTCACATACCAAGGCTGAACTCCTAAACTTCACCCATCATATGCTCTTCTCTTATACCCTCTACCTCATTAACAGTCTAGCCACTCACCCTGGTCTAGACATCTCTAATTTTCTCCTGTCTTCCTTCAACAAATGTGTAGGATCAAATCACACAAGCCCAATTCCATAACATCCTCTCAAAGCCATCCCTGTTTACTCAGTTTCCATGATCATCTCCCCGGTTCAGGTCCCCAATTCCTTTCATGTAAACTGATACAGTGGTGCCCCAACTGAATTTCCTTTTTCCAAATGCTGTCTAATTTTCCTGCCTACCAGTGACTTTTTTTCTGTGACACAGATTACTGCATGTCACCTTCCTATTCAGAAAAACATCCTTCCATACTTCAAAGAAAGTTCACACACTTAGATGTGGCCCTGAACATCTCCAAAATTTGCTCTCTAAACTGCCCTGTTTATCTCCAACATAAACCCCTGATGCATAAATCTCAGGTACATAAACTACCTGACCAGGTGGGCCCTCCCCATGCCTGGCTATGTTGTTCCATCTGCTCTATGCCCCCCCCCCTTGTCCCAAGCCATCCTCTTATCTTTCAAATCAACTCCTCTTCTCAATGAGACAGAATCCGCCCCCTCCTCAGAGGCACAGCACAGGTGTGGGAGGATGTCAGTGTTGTTGGCCACTGCGAGGCTCCTGTACTTATAAGATAGAGACTTCTTTTTGGATCAAGCAGTGAGTTTTGCAAGAGCAAGTAGTGGGCCTTCCTTCTTGTTTTTCTCCATTCTTGGCACTGTGCCTCTGCTCCGTAAACTACGGTTGTTGTGGAGGCTGCGGTTTGAAATCCTTGGGGACAGCATGACTCACTGTGGTGTGATAGGACAGCTCAGTAGAAAGGGCTCTGGGTTTTTCATCAAAATAAACTTAGATTCAAAACCAAGTTACATTAATGGTGTAACTTTGGGCAAATTTCTTATCATCTTCTGACCTGATTTTTCTCATCAGCAAAGTCAGAATAATTGTAAATTTACAAAGATTAAATAGCATAATGGACATAGGAGTGTTCCTATCTAGAAGGCTCTTAAATATTGATTGAACCTCACATTGTGCCAGCGAAGCCCACTTGGATTTTTTGGTTTTGTTTTTTGTTTTTTGATCTAGGAAACATCACAGTCCAAAAAATTACTTTAAAATGAAATAAATTTCAAAGGTTTTAAAAAGTCATAGTGAGGGAATAAAACTAGTAGCTAAAACAATAAGATGATAAATGCTATGAAACCCTTATGATCGTGCTTGTCACCATAAATTAAAATAATTTATTGGCTGTGGGTCTCTTCTATGAGCTTCTCAAGAGAAAAAGACTGTGACCTTTTCTCTCTACCACCCAGCCCAGCTCTTGGCCTGGAGAAGGCATTCAGTATATGTTTATCATCTATTTGGAGAGCAGTTTCACAATGTTACACAAATTAAATTACTCATAGCCTTTGACCTAAATATTCCACTTCTAGGGATTTATCTGACAGAAAAGCTTGCACAAGTATGTGAACAGATAAGTCCAAAACAGTGTGGTTTGTGGTATTGTGCCTAATAGAAAACCAAGAAAGCAAGCAAACAGAAAGTACCTTATATATCCAAAAATTCGAGATCCCGTTAAATCAATAAATAAAGGAACACCAAGGACCCCTCCATAATATGAAAAATTGTGAAGTAGATGTCTAGATACTGAGCTGGAAAGGTGACTAATTTATATTGTTAAATGAAAACATGAGCTGTCTAGTGCAAATACATATGCATGCACACATATTCAACACACATCACATTCAGGCAAGAACAATTTCTTTTATTTTAATTTTATTTTTATAATTTTAAGAACAATTTCTTGATGGACATACAGGAAACTGTTAATGGTGATAACCTTTATGTAGTGGGGCTGAGAAATCAAGAGAAAGAGGAATCATTTTCATGTTCAGTGTTCATCCTCTATAATTTGAACTTTTTACCATGAGCAGGAACTAATTTTAGATTTTTTTTAAATAATAGAATAAACAAAAACATGTTGAACAATTCCACTTTGAGATTGCCTGGATAGAATTTATTTCCTTTTTATTATTTCTATTAGCAGGGTTAAAAAAAAAAAAAAGATAGGTGGCAGCTTCTTTCTTTCCCTTGATGTGAGTTCAAAGATCATAGGAACAATTTCCGGAACATTCAGTTGCACAGCCGGCATCTCTGGTGGTTTATCAATGTCACTAAGAGCTCCCGATGCATTTGTAATCCCACCCATAGAGTTGGTTGTGGTTTGTTCTCCATGATCAATTACCAGCCCAGTCTTACACTCTGCTAACGGAAAGCACATCCTCCCTAGGACAAAAGGGAGAATAGAGAAATAGAGCTTTGCCGATTGTCTCAGCTCTTTCCCCAGAAGCCATGTGGCTGCCTTAACAGTTGTCCCAAAGCTGGCACTGCATTTTAAAGGAGAGGGATCTATAGCAGTAACTGGTGGTTATTAATCTTAAGCTTTCACAAAATATGTTTTTTGCAGCTTAATGTCAGAAAACTGTATTATTATATGTCTGATGCTCCCTTGCCAAAGCTGTGTGCTTGCTCCCAGGATACAAAATGAACACAGAAAGCTCTCTAGTTGGCTCCCAGGAGCATCTTTTGGAGACAGGACAAAAGGAAGGCCCGCCAAGCCAGTCAGGTCCCGCTGGGGTTGTCAGGGAGAGTGCCAGGCCCTCCCCCACTTGCCTGCTGCCCTGCCCTAGGCTGGAGGAAGCCTTGAGCACTCCCCTCTGTCCTAAGCTCATCCAGATGGATCCCAGTGTGACCTTCAGGGCTATTTGGAAATCCCAGATAGCGGTGGTCACCCCAGAGGAGAAAAGAATAGAGAAGGTCAAGATTCACTACAGAGAAAGCACAGACACAGGTGCAAAAGAACATGCGGGCCCAAAGCAGCCGGCACGCAGAGGTCTTTCAGATCCCTGCCATCTGGGCTGAGTCAGAAACACAAACTATTCCTCCAACTTACCCACTTTCATGCTTACAGCTCACTGAGAGAGCGGGTGGAGGAGGGTGCAAAGCTAACTAGCTTTTGCATTTCACTAAAACATTTATTTCTGGCATAATCTGCCAGTAAATTAGATCATAGAGCTGTCAGTTTTTAAAATCTTGCAATTCATTAGGGGAACAAACTTAAAATATACTCAGTCTAAAATAACATTTACCAAGAGACAGGATTGATTTATGTAGCTAGAACAGATCTAGGAACTGGAAGAGAGAGCAAAAGACTGAGAATCACAACATTTATTTTATGGCACTATATCAAAAGTACTCTTTTTAAAAACACAAGTAAGGCAGTCATATTAATAATAATAACTACCATTTGTTGAGATCTTACCCAGTGCCAGGCCAGGCATTTTACAAAGTTTCTGTCCTACCACATGGTAAATGGATTTATTCTCATTTTTCAGATGAGAGGTCTGAGAGTCAGAGAACTTGCTAAACGCTCACTGCAAGTAAGCAGTAAAACCAACCCGTGACAAAACACAGCTTCTAATCTAACCTTTGAAAATACATAGTTCTTGAAGCTATTCAAACACTGGTCACCATAAGCTCATAGCAAAAACTGACCTTGGGTCCCAAGTCCAAAAATATTATATTCCTTGTTAGAATTTGATGGCAAGGGGCATATTTACATGCCATAGTAGCTATAGTTGTATTCTCGTCCAGTGGCATAACAGCTGCCTCAAAAGGCAGTAAGAGAATAAAATGATGTATTGTGTACCATGTCTGGCTTAGCTCTCTTCTCTGGCTACAGAATCATATACCCAAAGCCATTTGGATGACCCACAGTTACTTCCAACTCACCATACCCAGAAGTGAGCTCAGCATTTCCCCCTCTAAACTAACTCATCCTGGCTTTCTATCTGAGTGAATAGCCCCTTCAGACTCCCACAGACCCCAGGCAGGAACTAAAGTGAGATCCATAACTTCCTGTCTCCTGGCCATCACCAAAACATGTCAGTTTTGCTCCTTAATGACTCAGATGTTTCCACGCCTCTCTGTCGGACTGCAGACTTAATGCTGCATGGTTTACAAAGCTCTTCCTAGTCTGCTTGCAGACTATCTTCCCACCTGCATTTCCATCCACACCCAATTCAGCTGTGTGCTTCAATTATGACCAGCTTCGCAACCCCCAAAAAGCTATCCTCTGTCTCATTTGTGTTTTTGTGCACACTGTTCCCCTGCCTGGGCTCCTCTCCAGGTTAACAATGCCCACTGGTTCTCAGGCCTCAACTTCCAGGACCCCAACAAAACTAGAGTAGCTCTTCTGCTCCCTCGTGTATGCCCTGAAACCACTGGTCTGGCAACTCTTGTTATCAAGCACCATACCACTGCCTGTTTGCTGGCCTTTGTCCTTTACCAAAGTAAGCTCACTGAGGGTGAGAATTATACTTTTTCCCTCAGTCTAGAACAGCTCCTGGTATCTTGAAAGCTCTCAATAAATATTTGATATGTGGATAAAGCCCCTAGCATATTGTGATCAGCACTGCTCCCCCCTGCTGGATGGAAGTAGTGGTGCGATGACCCAGAACTTGACTCTCCCGAAGGAAATCGTTCACAAACCATGCTGGAAACCTACCATCTGATTTTAAAAATAAAGCATTTGTAGTTCCTTCCTAATTCTGTTTTGCTCAGGCTAATAATAAAGTGAGTTGGCATTTCTTGGGTATATATCAACTGACAGTAGAGGGAGCCAAGCCAAGAATGTGTTAGGTGGCAAATAGGAATCTGCATGCGATTAAAATAGTCTGTGTGTAATAACGAAGAATAGAAAATTACTCAAATGGCCAACAATTGGTAAATAGTTAAATAAACACTGGTAAAGATAGAAAGATAGATAGATAGATAGATAGATAGATAGATAGATAGATAGACAGATAGATAATATTGCCATTAATTAAAAACATAGAAAGGTCTGCTGGAAAGAATCCTAAAAATAAAACTAGAACACCAACTAGAATATACATATTGGTTACAAGTATTTGACATTGTGTATTTACAATGACAATGACCAGAGAGGTGGATGCCATAGAACCATATTAGTAATGTTTTAGCATAAAATCTATTTTGTTTTTTCTATTTTTTTAGGTTTTGTTGTAATTGCAAATAATTCCAAGGTATGTGTCATAAATTGAATCTACTGAGCTTTGCTAAGGTATCTAAGGGGACTGTTTATAATATTTTTTGGCTATGTATGATGCATTCCACCCCTTCATTTAAAATATATGTGTGTGTATACATACATAGGCATACATATGTCTTGTGTACTGTTCCTTGAGAAGCAACATGTTCTCACTTCTTTATTGCACTGTGCCTCCTGTACTTTTGGGAGTCAGACAAAACAAGCACTATGGTTATCCACTCTTTATCAGTTTAACTTTACACACAGGCTGAAGCAGATTTATGAGGAGACTTGTTCAAGGTTACATAGCCAGCAAGGGTCAGAACCACCAGCAGGAGCTGGGTGTCCCAACACAAACACTGCTCCTTTATCTCCAGAAACCTGAGAGCTGTAGGGGCTTACTTCGTACAGGGCATCTGCAGAGTTCTTTCTGCAGCACCCTGCACAAGTGCAATGTTCAAGGAGTGTTGTTCAAAGGATCAATTGCGCGATGAGTAGATGTATCAGCCAATGGGTAGGAAAGGAACAGTCAACACAGATGAGCAAAAGTCTTTGCTACATGTGGTGGCATCAGTCTCCACCAGACCTTCCTTGCTGCTTTCAATTTTTCCTCTAACAGATATTCCATTGATTCGTCTGTTTACTCAGCAACTCATGATCAGGCAAGTACTATGTGAAAGAAGCTATGTTAGTAGTTTAAGGAGTCGTAGAAAGAGGATATTAATGATAACTTGAATATGTTCACAATCAACGTGGAGGATGACATCTGTATTACAAACCAAGAAGACGAGATGAAGAGAGGGTAACCTGTGTCCAGAGAGTCCAGGGAAAGAAAAAGGGGTTTTAGATCAAAGAATGGAGAGGAGCTTCATGGAAATGTGGCATTTCAGCAGGGCCTTGAATGACAGGTACAGTTTCACAGGAAGAGGTGGGGGAGGACATTTGGAGAGAAGCAAAGCATTTTAGCTAAGGCGCGAGGTGAATTTTTTTTGCAAAAGTGAGGATCTAAGAAACACTTTGCTGAGAGACATTTCTGTTAAATGGTGTTATCCTTTTCAACAGTCATTTTCTCCTGTCTCTTTGTCAAAAATGAGATAGATGATGCTTGAGTCATCTCATCTGACTCGTGCAGGTGCTAGAACTGGGTCCCAGCTATACAGCGGTATTCTCGAAGGACTCGTATGTTCATTTCCTCTCTTTCATGAACAAGGTAGGAATTATTGTTAGTCCTGTTTTACAGCACAGTAAAATAAAGGTGCAGAGACACCAGGAATTTTCTGAAGGTCATGGGATGAATCAGCTGGAAAGAAACTCTGTAACAAAGGTGACCTCTCTCCAAAGGAAGCTGCGTGGGCACATCTGCATGAGGGGAGAGTGCAGTGCCACCCGAGTCCTCTGCATCCACGTTGGACTTTTTTCTTAGGCGCTTGGCTTGCACTGAAGATAGTATTTGCTTGGTTCTCGGAGCACATTGTGGTTGTAGGAGGGCGAATGCATGTCTACATTCCTCTCTCAAGTAGACAAAAGAAAGTCCACAGGACATGCTAACCAGTTTACACAGTAGGTCACATGTGTCAGAGTCAAGTTGACCATCATCAACCCCAGGGCGAGTCTGTCTGGCTCTTACATCTGGACTGAAAACGAGTTAGCATGGAGGCGGTGGGGGGAGGGGAGGCAGAAACATGGCCAGGGGAACTGAGAGACCTGAGTTCTGTCCCAGCCCTGTCACTTGCTTTCTGTTTGATCTTAGCAATCTCTCAACTTCTTTGAAACTCCATTTCCTAGTCCGTAAGAGAGAAATAATGTGATATAATTGTATCTGCCCTTAATACATATGTTTTTAAATCCTAATTTAAAAAAAAAATCTTGGCAAATACTCTAAAATCCAATTCAAAATGGTTACTTTGGGGAAGAAGATGGAACAGATTAGCTTCCACTTGTATTTGATTCACTTCTATTTTGTTTGGAATTGCTTACAATGATCTAAGCAAAACAAAGAGCAATAATAATAGTAATTTTGTAAATTACCACATGCAAAGTACCTAGCACTATGATTGTCAACTACTACCATAGTTTTATATTCAAAAATTAATATAAGTGGACTGTAAGGCAGGAAATCAATGTTTCTTACCAAGAGCTAAATTTCTTGGGTGACAGAAAATTAAGAAGAAAAAGACCAGGCTCTGGGTTTGAATCTTATTCCTGTCACATACCTGCTCGGTGATACTGAAGAAGTCACAGTCTCTGTGGACTTCAGTTCCTTATCTGCAAGTGGAGATTAAAATTAAAATCGCCCCCTCAGAGATTTATGGGAGGAGCCTGTGAAGGGTTTCAGAAGGCACATCCCATGTGAGCCACAAAAATAAAAACACCACACACCCACAAAGCACCTATTTTACCCTGTTTCCTGCAGGTAGAGTGCTCCATAGGATGCCTGTGGGACCTAATGGAGGGTTCTCCAAAACTATTTAAGCTGCAAATTGCTCTTTTAAAAACATTTTGTATTGTATGTTTGAGAGTAGAGCTTTCATGCTCTCATCATAACAATAATAAATGGTAATTATGTGAGATAAAAGATGTGCTCACTAACCTTATAGTGTGGTAAGCATTCTGCAATTCAGATGTGCTTCAAGCATCACACCGTACACCTTAAACACATCATGTTATATGTCAATTATATCTCAATAAAGTAGGAAAAAAATTAACAGGAATATAATAAGGACAGAAAGTACATTGAAAAGCGGCCAAAGTAGACGCACCTTTTGATCTTGCTAACTGAGACAGGCTTTTCAAGTTCATGTGCTTGCGGTCAAGAGCTGGCGCTGGTGTTCTAGTACTTCCCGGACAAATTGTGTTTACTCTACTGCAGCTTTTGGTAGCAGATGTGTTTAAGGAGCCATAAACTTAGCAGCCATAGATGGAAACATGCTGGCTTTCCTCTGCCTTCCTTGTTCTCATTCAAAGTATTTCCCTGTGTAACAGTCAGACTCCGCCTGGCACGCTTCGCTGATGGATATTTCTATAAGAAATGCTAAACTGGGAAGATTTTTCTTCAAATCAAAGCAGTTGGCTGTCTGGGTTTGTTTGCTCACCTGTAAAATGAAGCCATCTCCTGCTCATGATGGCATCGGATAACAGCTTGTTCTGAGGTAGAAAGAGACACTTCATGTGACAGTGTTGTGGGAACAGAGAAGTGAACCCCCAGGAGAAAACCCACAAGGGGAGCTGAGGACCCAAACATCAGAACTGTTGGATCAGTTTTCTCGCATGAAGACAACTTTCCCAAAATTCAAAGGAAAAGGAGTATTTTGCTTTTGAACTTCATAGATTTTCCCCTCACCCCAACCAAATCACTATTCCTTTTGCCCTTAATTTCAACTTTACACTCTCAGTTTGGGAAATGTGGTTCAGCCTGTGCTTTCTCCCCAGCTCTTGCTCTTCTCTCTTCCTCCATGGACATCTCCTGGCAACTGGTATGTCCCACCCACCCACCCCCTGCTAATTCCATAGCTTAAGGACACTACAAAGAATATCAATAATCTTCTAAGTAGTTTTGCCTCTCATTTATGGCGCGCCTCTCACAATGCCAGGCAACCAAGCACAGTGCGTTTTCTCAGTCTCCCTTACAAGCAGCGCACCGGTCTAAGACATTGAACTGTCATCTGTTCCACCATAGAAGTGAAGTGACTTGCTCAAGGTCACACAGCTACTAATGACAGAGCTGAGATTCAAATGGAGGTGCATCTGACCTCAAAGTCTTGCATTACCAAACTGGACAGCCTCCTATCCTGCTAAATCTTTTATTTTATCTGAAGCAAACCCCACCCATTCCACCTTCCCACAATAACAGGACTGTCTCTCATCAAGCCTGGGACATCCTTTTCTCGCCAGTAAAACCTTGCTAACTACTGCCTGCCCTCTAAGACTCACTTCAAGAGATTTCTTTGCTGAGACACTTGGCTGTCATTCCACTTAAAGTTTTCACAATCCTAAAACTACGCATACAAGAACTGGGGTACAGAGGCCAAGGTGTGGGGGGGGGTGAGAGGATTCACCGGAGACAGATTGGGGAGCAGAATAGGCAGATCTACTGAAATACACTGCTGAGGGGAGCAGTGGGCAAGACAGGAGAGGTCTGCTGCACTATGTGGGTATCTCCCTGGAAGGCCGGGGATAGAACTCATGCTCCAGAGGTTGCTGACAGCTTCATAGGCTGTGGCTAAATCCCTTGCTCCACCAGGGACACCCTATATATATATATTTTGATTGTTTTTTTACTTCTGCATCTCCCTCCCTATGAGCAAGCTGAAGGCAGTGTCTGAAACTTTTCTGTGCCGTCCCAGTGCTTAATCAGCACCTGGCACTCAGATGTAGTTGACCCCCAGTACTTATGTGTTGAGTGAATAAATGGATTAATATTAATGCATACATGAACAGCCACAATAGCAACAACAAAGGACAACCCAGCCCTGCTCCTTACTCCATGTACCCCCATCCATATCAACTCGACCAACCAAGTAGCATTAAATCAATTCAGCAAAGCTTTATTGAGCTGTGGGATAGTGTAACAAAGTGCTGGCACTTTGCATCAAAACATCTTAGAAAACGGGATCCTGATCACTGATTTCTTGTCTGAAAAAGGAGCATAAGAATCTTACCTTTATCACAGGATCACTGGGAGGCCAATCAACAGAATGGCTATGAAAGCACTTTACTAATTGCAACGTGATATACAAACATTGGGGATTGTTATTTTGTTGTTACTATTATGTACAAGGCACTATGTCAGGCCCCAAAAGAGAACTTAAAGATGAATAAGCTACTGCCCACAGGACACCCACAACATGAAGGAGTACTCCAAGGACTTATGAAATAAGGCAGAAAATAATGAGGGAAGTTCAAAGACTAGAGAGGCTCAAAGGAGGGAGAAATCAAGGGTCAGGGGTCAGAACGGCCCATTTGCCTAAGGCTGGCAGGAGCTCTGAGGAAGGTTTAATGACAAGAGCCCCACTCTAAAACTGCTTAGGGTCTTATGCTGGCTCTGCGCAATGAATTACGAGGTCTTTGAATATAGGTTCTCCAGCCTGTGACCAGTGAAGGCATCAAAGACCTGAGATGGATCTGGAAGAGTGGACTGGATTTCGGTTGGAGGAGGGAAGGGAAGCATTCCTTACAAAGAGGAGGACAGAAAGAAAAGCAGGGCTTGGAGGGCCAGAGAGACAAATGAGAGGAGCAGAGAAAAGGGCTCTGTGGGCTTCCAGGCGTCCTAATTCCATGACCCCAGGCAAGGCATCAAAATCCCAAGAAATGCCATGCTTGGTTGGATCAATAGTCCATTCAGTACTCTGTATTTGGACAGCAGCCCCAGGGGATATTTCGGGAGAGCCTCTGGTTATACTATTTGAATGATTCTTTAGAGATTAGGAAGATAAATTATATAATAACCCATTATGGAACAACCATTCATGAATTTTTATTAACCCTGTCCACATGTATAGGCAAATATCCCCCCAAAAGACCATCTTAACAGAATGTTCTATAATGCAAAGCTGTTTCTGTGGGCTTTCAGATGGCTGATATAAAAAAAAAATTATATAAAAAGCAACCCTAAAAAAAAAACCTGCAGAGACAGAAAGCAGATCAGTGGTTGCCTAGAGCTGGGGGTGGAAATAGGGACTGACTGCAAAAGGACACCAGGGAAACTTTTGGGGGATGGAAGTGCTTGAAATTTGCCTTACAATGGGTGTCTATTGTGCCATGTATAGCTTATAAAAATGTCTTTTTCTAAAAAACAAAACCTATATAAATGCTCTCTGTTATCAGAGGAATAGCTCTATCAGAAAACATTATTCTTTATATAGAAAGCTATAAGGAGATTCCACATCCTGTCACATGAGAAATGTTACAAGAACTTGGGGGTATTCAATCTGGAAAAGAGAGGGAGAGAGGAGAGAAAATCTGGAGATCTGATGGGGATTTGAGGTGTTCTGTGTAAGCTAAGGTGGTTGAACTGGCTAAATCAGTTGAAGGTCATAGTTTGCTGAGACACTAGGGTGAATGCCATGATATTAGCATGCTGCAGATTTCTAAACAATGAACAAGAGCGTGGAGCATAAGGACTTTACGGCCCTTTCTTACACTAAGAGTCTATGATTCCTGGTGAGATGTGGGGTTTGCCCCATGCACTAGAACTGAGTTCAACATGCCAGACTTTTGTCCCTTCCTTTCTCAAACAGCCCAACTGAAAACTTGTATCAAAAAAATCCAACAAACTTGTATCAAAAAAAATCCATGATGGGATGTGATGATAATGATCATCGAAACTTCATTCCTTAATTTTAGGCAAACCAGAGTGGGGTCATTACAGTTTTCAGTGTGAGGATTTTAGGAATCAATTTATTGAGCATTCTCCAGAATGTACCTTTTCGGCTTTGAGGGTTCCCTATTCCCAAACTTAGCAAGCAAAGTGGAAAATGAAGAGATTAGCCTGGGGTTTTCAAAATTGAAAAATGGGGCTTCCCTGGTGGCACAAGGGATTAAGCACAGCACTATGAAGCTATCTGCAGCCTCTGTAGGTCATTCCCAGCGAGCCAGGGAGCTACCCACATGGCACAGCAGAACTCTCTTGTCTTGCCTGCTGCTCCCCGTAGCAATATATTTCAGTCTGCCTGTTCTGTTCCCGCTCTGTCCCTGGTGAATCCTCTAAATCCCTCTGGCCTGTACCCTAGTTCTTGTATGCATAAATAAATAAATCTTTTTAAAAAATTGCTTATCCACAAAGAGCTTGAGCTTGGGCATGAGAGGGTTAAAAACAGCAACAACCATCTTCTCACACAGTCAGGAAAATGTAGACAGTGTGTTCTTTGGGGAGAATTTGACTGTAGTTTTAAAACACTGATTACTTAGGCCCTGTCATCTCTAAAAAGAAAAGCTTGACTCCTGCTTCTAATTTTGTAAACAATTTAAATGTCAGATGGCAGGGTCAGTTACAAGGAAGAAATTAAACTAACACTAGTATTTGAAAGTTCAGGAAGCTCCCACTAAATGAGGCAGTCTTTAAAGAAAAAGATTTTTTTTCCTCTGTAATTGTGATAGTGTAAACACTCAACTTGAGGACACAGGTGACTGCTTTCCATGTGTAATGATATTACATGGGTTGGTGCTTTTATGAATCTCCATAGAGAGAATGAATGTCACAGTTGTCATCAGTAGAGAGATAAAAGCTGCTGGGGGTCAACATAATTATAGAGGAAGAATAAAATAGCCTTGGGATCTTTAGAATGGTCATACTCAAAAAACAAGTTTATACCTCTGGTGTGTTTAATTTAAATTTCAGCCCCACCAAAGTGCAGGTCTCCACCAATACTAGCTCTGGGTCCTTAAGTTTGGGCAATCTCCTATCAAAAGGACTGTGTGTTCCTTTTCTGAAATATATCCTCACCTTTGTTTATCTGCCTGAATTTCAGAGAGTGAAAACACTCTAAATTTGAAAAACCTTCTGGATGGCATAGCCAAAGTCCATGTACATCAGGTGAGGTGAGGAATGTCACTTTTTTTTTTTAGTGGTCAGTACCCGTTTTTTGTTTTTTTGGTTTTTTTTTTAAGATTTATTTATTTATTTATACAAGCACTGGGTACAGTCAGAAGCACGGGAGGGTGAGAGAATTCACCAGAGCCAGAGCGGGGAGCAGAGCAGGCAGAAGGACCGAAGTACACTGCTGAGGGGAGCAGCGGGCGGCAGGAGAGGTCTGCGCGCCATGTGGGACCCTCCTCCGGTGGCCGGGGAGCAGCCGGGGATCGAACCGGCGCCGCAGAGGCTTCGGGCAGCTTCGCAACCCAGCGCTCAACCGCTGCGCCACCGGGGAGGCCCAGGAATGTCACTTTTGATTCCAAGGGTGACAGGACATTTCATTTTCCACATCTTTGTGCTGAAATGGTGGTAATTGATGACTCTACATCCATTAGTGCGTGCACATCATTGCCAGAAATTCATCCATTTGTCTGGTCACACTTAGACTCCAAACTGCTGCATTTCCTGCATGTTGCCCTCTGTGAAGTCTCATTTTAAGTACTGGAGTCCTTCCCAAGCAAAGATCATGAAAGTTATCAGGTGCCTTGTGCAAACACCACATCATTTTCTTCTGGACTTTCGTTATTACACAGAGGAACAGTTTCAGAAGCAGCAGCTTGAAGGATCAGAATTAATAGAAGAAACTTCACTGTAAACTTCTCTAATTCAATTTGCTTTGCTCCTTTTCTGTCTCCATCTGGCTTTTATTCCTGTCTTCTCGATATGCAGCTATTTCCACCCCCAGCATTCCTGACTGTCTCTGACACCAGATCTCAGGGAACACTCCTACCTCTAAATTTCTTATTATCTGTGCCTCTTATTTAATGATACCTTATATTATTAGTTAACTTTTCTTAAAAATGATCTGATTTGCCAACTGTATTCTAAGATCCTTAAGGCACAGAGGCCAACCTGTTTTCAGACTTATTATTATTAGATATTTTTTATTTTTATAAGTTGACTTCTCCCTTCTGCCTCTCAGTCTTTCTCTGGCCCTGAATCTTCAACTTTAGGTCAAAATGGTTTTAGAGGCTCATCAGATGAAAATGAGATGAGGAACATAGAATTCAACTTGACCCAAAGTGAAAGGTAATCCCAGGACTTGGATTCAGTATCTACACTGCTGCCTCATAAGCATCTCCGAGCAAATTTGATTTTTAAAATTAGGACTGTGTAACTACAAATGCATATATAGAATTTCCTGACATTTCTGAGTTTGTTGTTGTTAAAGCAAATTATTGCCATTTCAAGAGGTCCAACCTACATATCAAAGGTACTTAATTTAAAACCTGAATGAAAGTCAGGAAATGCAAATCAAAACTACCATGAGATCCATCTTACATCAGTGAGAATGGCACATATTAAAAAAACTAGCAACAACAAATGTTGGCGAGGGTGTGGAGAAAAAGGAACTCTTCTGCACTGTTGGTGGGAGTGCAAACTGGTCCAACCACTGTGGAGAGCTGTGTGGAGATTTCTGGACCTACTAAACATAGAGCTTCCATATGATCCAGCAATTCCACTCCTAGGTATTTACCCAAAGGACACAGAAACATCAATTCCAAAAAGCACCTGCACCCCTATGTTTATAGCAGCACTGTTTACAATAGCTAAGCTTTGGAAACAACCCAAATGCCCAAAAATAGATGACTGGATCAAGAAGATGTGGTACATATATACCATGGAATATTACTCAGCATTCAAAAAAGATAAACACATGCAATTTGCAGCAACATGGATGGCGCTGGAAGGGATCATGCTCAGCGAAATAAGCCAAAAAGAAAAAGAAAAATACCGGATGGTCTCACTCATAGCAGGAATCTAGAAAACTTAAATAAGGGACCAGGAAAATGAATAACTATAAGAAAGTGAAAAATCAAAATCAACAAAAAACTATGAACCAGAGACACTTTTAGGGGGGCGGGGGCGGGAGGGGAGGGATTGGGGTCAGAATGGGAGGGCTGCAATTGTATGGGGAATATAACAATAAAATTTATTATAAAAAAAAAAAAACAATCAAAAAACAACAACAAACAATCTCATCAAAAAACAAAAAACCCCCAGGAAGATCTCAACTTGCATGAGAAAAGACAGACAATGAATAGCTTGCAGCAAGAAGATAACACAGATGGACATGTGGGTGGACAGAAGAAGAAATCGAAGACCAAATTCCAGGTCAGGGAAAATGAGAGAAGATCAGAAATACCAGGAATAATACCCTGGGGGATATAGAACCACAGCTGCCCATGTGCACCATCTACCCCATAGTGACTGGTGGACTTGGAGGGGGATCCTCTCTCTTAGTGCTCCAGGACTCGTGTCCTGTGATCTCTTGAGCCAAGTAAATAAAGAGGCTCCTAGTACGCTTTTCTTGGGGGAAAAAAAAAAAAAAAAAAAAAAAACCTGAATGAAAGGACTTAATTTAAAACATGTAATGGCAGTCATTCCACATTCTTTCATTACTATAGCTGTTAGTTGTCTTGTCCAGTAAATGGACAGCAACTGAACGTTTCTCATGTCTCTCTTACTATATATTATCATTTTGACAATTTGGTTTATATTTTAAACCAAACTTTATCCTGACAACTTGTGTAATAATGACTTACAGCTCTTTTTAAAAGTCAAAATAGTAATATATGCACATCGTTTTTGAAAAATTCAAATATAAAACGTTTTATTATGAAAATGGGGCCTCCCTGGTGCCACAAGGGGTTAAGCACCACACTATGAAGCAATTCACAGCCTCTGCAGCACAAGTTCGATCCCTGGCCGGCCAGGGAGCAACCCACATGACACAGCAGACCTCTCCAGTCTCGCCCACTGCTCCCCTCAGCAGTGTATTTCGTCAGTTTGCCTGTTCTGCTCCCCACTCTGTCTCTGGTGAATCCTCTCACCCCCCTGCCATCTCTGGCCTGTTACCCTGGCTCTTGTATGCAGAAATAAATAAATCTTTTTTTTTAAAGTTTTATTATGAAAACAAGGTTTTTATTTCCCAGCCCCTACTGCAGACTCCCAGTCACCAACTCCTTCCCCAGAGACAGACCCTGTGCCGAGGACCAAAAGCATCTGTCCAACAAGGCCTCATTTTGGAACTTTTAATAATAGAAGCTATTAATAATGATAATAATAATGATAGCTACGGAGAAGAAGAAAATGTTCAAATAAGGACTCCCAGGTGTCCATACTCCTAGTCCTGTTGGATTTTTCTTAGGGTTTGGTAACACGTACACATCCTTCCCCAGAAGTTAAAAGAACATCATTTTGAACAACATTCTGATTATACTTTCATTTTTGTCCTGAACCTGTCTGTACTGGAAATGTCCCAACTATAAAATAGCACCAAAATAGGCTCTCTCATTGTACCGCCATAAGGCAGCCGTAGTGCTAAGTTACCCAGCACTTCATAGAACAATCAAGTAATCAGTAAAGGAAAACATTGATTATTACAGATCTCCTACTTTAATTTTATTTTTTGCTACTTAAAGCACAAAACTGATCAAAATCCTGTATAACTGATATATGTAGAAAACTATAAAAGGTTTGGTGGCCTTTCAAATGCACTTAAGCAGAGATTATCCTTGTTGGAAAGGTAAAATAGATTTTTTTTGTTTGTAATGAGATTTATTTAACAGAACATCTTTTTGTCTTGTTTAACCGCTTGAGGCAGTAACAAGCAATCATCTATAGACTCTTATTCTAAGTGATGACTAATCTCCACAATTCTGCTCCTATTCCTCACATAACCTCCAACTCCTAAGCGTTATCCTAAGGAGAAAAACAATTTTATGTCTCAGGGAAGATAACATTTAAAAACTGTTCTCTTGGAATGTATCCCTACGCAGAACATGCTGACATAGAAGTGATAAGAGTTAAATTTAGAAAGTTCTTTCACAAATCAAAGAATACTCAAGCTGAGAGGAAAAACAGAGCTCATTCTAGCCCGTTGTTTCATTTTACAGAGAAGGAAGTTGAAGACGAGGGATGTTAACTGATTTTTCCAATGTCTTGCGGGAAAATCCACTCCATTTTCTTAATAAATAGTTATTGAGTGTCTACACGTCCCTAGCACTGGTGGCACAGCAGCAAGTGGGCTCCTGGCAGAGACATGGGCAGGGCCAGGGCTGGAACTCCAACTCTGCCCTCTCTCCCCACCCTCCATCACAGTCTGTAACCATTGGTGGGGGGGGAGTAGGAGGGGGAGACTCTGGCCTTGCCTCCTCAGAGGATCAGCATTCAGAATGATAAAAATATGACAATTTCCAGGAAGATGGAGCCTTACTTGTTCTCTGTTTTTTTCTGGAAGCCATCGGAGGATACTTGGGAGGATGCCAGGGGTATGAATGTGTCCTTATTCTTAGAGATGATGCCACTGTCCCAGATCTCATGGGACACAGGCCTTGAGTGATTTTATAGACTCCCTCCTGTGGCATGCATCTCTTGTGCATTTGAGGGGCGATTCAGGGAGATATGGTCATGTCACCCAAAGAACACACACCACAAGAAAACTGACCGGCGTGGGGGTTACAACCCAGACTCTGTCTCCAAGAGAACACTCTGGAGTCAATTGAGTCACAAACAGAGCAGCCCTGCAATCTGGCTTTCAACCAACAACATACTTCTGAAATGTCTGTATTTATTTCAGCTTCATGACTTAACAAAAGTAGTGTGAGGTAAAATGACATAAATCATGCCTTTTTGATGAAGAACCAGCCTTGACTGGAAAAGATGAAACAAACACTCAGACAGGCACAAGGCATGCACATATGCATGTGAACACACTCACACACACACACACACACACACACAGAGCAAGAGTGATGGGGCGAGGGGCAGGCTAAACTTACCCTTACAAAAATAAAATCTGACAATAAGAAATTTCAAAGAACACTGACTCTGGCATTTCTCTGTGAAGGACTGTTTTGTTTAAAAAAATCCAAATAGCTACAACCTTGAACACATCATCCTATGTAAAATAAGCCAACCACAAAAAGGTAAAGGCTGTATGATTCCACTAACACCAGGCATCTAGAGTAGTCAAATTCTTAGAGACAGACTAGAATGCTGGGTTGGAGAGGAGGAAACTGGGACTTGTTTAATGGGTCCACTTTCAGTTTTGCAAGATGAAAAAGTTCTGAAGTTCTGTTTTATAACAATGTGAATGTACTTAATAGCACTGAATTATACTCTTTAAAAAGATGGTAAATCTTTTATGTGCATCTTACCACAATTAAAAAAAAAACTTTAAAAAGAAAAGAAGTAATAAATGCTCTCCATGGGGCATTTTCTATCTTACATGAGTTATTGTCAATAGGTGTCATTGAGGAAAAACTTTTCCCCTACCCTCTTATGTTTGTCCTTGGGGGATGTGAATTAAATTGACAGAAGCCAGATTAGCACAAAAAAGGCAATGTTTATTCACATTGGTACCTGGGAGCTCACAAAGAAAGTGGTTGAATACAATTTATCTAAGTTTAAGGGGTGATATTCCTAACTTAATAGGGAAAAATCTGGGAGGGGAAAATGGGGTTCTTATGGCAAGAACAAATGGGCTTCTTTAGGAAAAACAAATGGGATTTTAGCACAACAAAATGAACGATAAAGCTTGTGGTAATGTTTGTTTATACAGGTGTGAATGCTCTTCATCTTTGTGGCCATGAAGACCCCTTGGAGAGGGGATTTATGATTGCTTCATAGAGAACTCCTTCCTGGGAGTGAACTATACAGAAGAGAGGAGTTAGACAGTTTCTGTCTCAGAAGTTTCTGCTTTTAGTCAGATAAGTGTCTGCATGTGTAGAAGGGATGAGGGGTCGGGTTTGTGTGGGGTGGGGAGGGAGATTGTCAGACAAAGCCTCTTTGTGCATCTGTTGATTCTCAAATTAGCTTCTTCCTCCTTGTAAGGGACTTCAAATCTTTCACATATATTTATATTACATATTAAGTGTGTATATATGTGAATATACATATGTGTGTGTGTATATATTTGTGAGAACCTTACCTGTGCAATTTTCATTCATTAAAAAGCTGGATCTAAAAATCAAAAGATATTTTGAATCGATAGTCATTGGAGAGGAGCAAGGAAATAAAAAAATTAGATGTTATGTTGGTCAGACAATGAGATATTACACCTGGGAGTAACCAGCTGGGAGGCACAGAAAATTTGTATTGTTTTAGGTTCTAGAGCCCATATCTCATCTAGAAGTGAGATCTGAACATGTGCTCCTTGAGAGAGAGAGAGTTCACTGGTTCTTAGGACCAGAGAGAAGCAGGTTTTTGTTGCTTTTCTGGGAAGGTTTGTCAGATTAAGGGCACTTTTCAGTATTGCTTTCTTACAATCCTATGTACTTCACTACTTCACTCCACATGTTTAGAATAAGCCTCATTTTCAGGCAGTTAGAAATCCTCAAATCTTACTACTGAAAGTGTGGTCCAAGATCAGCATCCTGTGGAAGCAGGCTAGAAATACAGAATCTCGGCCCTGACCCTATCCAGCTGTTATAGAGCAACCCCGATATTAAACGGGTTCCTGGCTGTGGGTCCTCACCAGCGCGCTTTAAATGGACTTATGAATACTCTACTACAGGCACACGCAAAAGGGTTAATAAAAGGTTTATTTACAAGAGAAAAAGAAATAAGGAAAATGTACAACTCAGGGAGAAAATAGGGAAATAAAGTCTTTAATGCGTCCTACCCGATCCGCCGACCTGGAAACCCAAAGGCACTCTCAGAGCTGGCCGGATGCTGCGAGCTGGTCGAGAGCCAAAATGGGGGACCCCCCCAAAGCCCACGTGTCTGCCTTTTGTATCCACCTGGCTGCTTAACCCCACCCTCAGGTCCCAGCCACCTTCCCTTTGGTGGTGATGGGATTTGGAGTTCCCAGTGTCTTTGGCTTTGACCTGGGATGGGGGTGGAGTCCACAAAGCCTATATGGAATTTGCTTTGGGACATCCTTTTCCCCCTAACACAACCAAATTAGAATGTCAGAATGTGCATTTCAACAAGATCCCCCAAGGGATTTCTGTGTTTGGAAAGGCAGGGGAAGAAATGTGGAGTTCTGGGTTCCACCTCAGGAATTGTTTCCAAAGTTTGAGACCACCTGGCCTAAAAGTCTCAAGTTGCTTGAAAAATTGCATATGCAAATATGAACTTTCACAGCCATAGAACTCCTACTAACAGAGATTATTTCTAAAGGAGTGTACTGAGAGAGGGAAGTGTTCATGTCACACTCTGCATAGCTTGGTTTTTTTTTTTTATGTGCCCATATTCTCTTCATCATGGTAAAGTCATCGAGAGCCTTTTCTAACTACCACATGTGGAACCAAGCATAAGTATTCTTAGCCATTGCTTTGTCATTTTGTGTGTAACTGCCATTTTAGAATTTCAGGTCTTGCAGGTCTTGCTGTCCAGGGAAAAGACTGCATTCCAGAGATAGTTTGGACCCTCACTCCACCCTTACTCTCTGGTCACCAATGAGGGTGAACTTGCTGTAATTGGAGCTGCAGGTTGGAGCTGCATCTTGGCCTGGCCAGTCAGCTTAGAATGATAGCCTGGCAAAGTTGGAGAACTCATCCTTGTAGCCAATGAGTAACTGCCAGCATAATTTAACCTTATTAAAAGACCCCTGCTTCCTTTGTTCGGGGCTCTCGGTATCTGCCACTGCGTTGGTAGGTGCCTTGAACCCGGACTCGAGTCTGAAATAAACTCCCTTTTGTGTTTGCATCAGCTGTCTTTGGGTTCTTGGAGGCTATGCTCGCCGAGTCTGCTGACCTTGGGCACAACACCACATAAAACATTATAATTTACAAAGTACTTTCATATATATAATTTCACAAATACTCTAGATAGCCTGAACCAAGAAGTGATAACATTTAGTATCACTGCATGGAGAATTACAGGAAAAAAATGTTGTAGAAATAAAGGTTATAGAGGAAACATTGACAATTAAGGCCAAGTGTTCAAGATATTTTTATTATGAAAAATTTCAAACATTTACAAAGTAAACTGAATATTATGATGGATTCTCATATACCCATCATTCCTTACTCATTACTGATTTCATGTATTCTTAAGGTAAAATGTATATACACTGAAATACACAGATCTTCTTAGGATCACTTCCCCCCACCCAATCCCAATCTTGTTTGGCAAAAACCTGACTCTATTGCCTCTTAAATGCAAAGGCTATTGACGGATTTCCTGCTGTTTCCTACACTGAGTTGAATCATCCTTCCCTCAATTTAGGTTTGGCTACAAAAGGAATGTCTTTGTTCAGTCAGAATGCATATAGGCTATCAAGACTGGTTGCTGCGTTGTTATGCCTGCCTTCACCAGTGAAATCCAGGCCTGCCTCCTTCAAACTGTCCTCTTGGCCAGGAGTCAAGAGCCTCCCTCCAAAATGGGAATTCAGAAGACTTGGTCAGACAGCCTTGCACCCCACTTGAGTGCTCACCCCTTTGGTCAACTTTTGGGAATATCAAAATACATACAACGTTCATTTGTTTAGTGCCATTATGTGCCAAGTAGCTGTCTATACTTGATCTCATCTCACAGAGATCTCAACTTATAACACTCCAATTTCCCTTTAAATGCTCAAAAAAAAAAATTATAAACTTGTCTTCCATCTCATTGCAGGAGATGAGTCAGCAGAACAGGAAATTCTCCTTGCACAAGCCCTTCTGCTCCCATGGGCTGGGTGTGTGTGGTATCGAGCGAGGGCTGGGAAGCGAACCGGCTTCTCTCCTGGAACCACTTTGAAAGGTGAACAATGCAAGTTGGCCGGTGAGTTTAGAAGTGTTGACACACACCTTGCCAATTAGAATTGTCCCAACTTGTTTTGGGGAAAGCTCAGCTGCTTCCAAATAAGGAACAGGGCAAATAAGGAAGCTGGCTGCTGCCAAAGTCTAGGTGTCTTCAGAATGCGAGAGGTTAGAGATGTCAGAGCGTGAAACTCAAGATGCTCCTGAGCAACAAGCCCACTTTTCAGAGATGTGTGAGGAAAAAGTGATTTAAGGTGGGGTTCAAAGAAGGCCTTGAATTGCCACAAAGGCCCAAAATTGTACCCAGAACTACAATCATGTAATATGTAGCAAATTGCAGAAGGAAGGGGAGCTGTGTGCGTTGGCAACATCTGCAAGACCAAGCCACTGCTGGCCCAATCTCCAACAGTGCAGACTGCACCCCAGGGACCTCCAGCCCGGATCTGGGTTCTGCTACTGACCAACTCCAACTGGGAGACTTGGAATAAATAACTTAATCTCAGGGCTGTTTTCTCTTCTGCAGAAAGAAAGTTAAACAACATGATCAGCTCTTCCATTTCTAAACACTGCAGCTCCGTGGCGAGCTCAAATTGCTTTCATATTAACGCCACTTTTTCCTTCCCTCCCATTACTTTTACAATGAGACAATGAGGGAGAAATAGCTGAATGTGGCTGTTAGAAAAACCAGGACGCTTTAAAATAACTATTCTGTGGGAAGCAGGCACTGGGGACTGTGGGGTGTGTGTGTGTGTGTGTATGTACACATTTTTGTTGGGTGGGGCCGTGTAGAAGGGGGGAAGCATTCAGCGCGCTGTAAATTTTTCAGCTTTGCAGAAAAAGAGATGCAGCAAAGATAGAGGAGTGAGATTTTGCATTTGAGAAGGAGGTGGGGGAGGAGTAAATGTGCTGAGATTCCAGCACTGAATTAAAAAAAGGATGAGGACGCAGTTAGGAGGGTAGGCTGAGAATGAGCCAAGAAGTAAAAATATGCTGGGGCTTTTAAATAGGGTGTAGCCAGAGCCGGTTAAATCCTACTCTTCTACTGACTGGCCTTCCCCTCACCCCACCCGGACCCATTCTAAATTCTTTCAAGGCTCTGATCCCTCCCCCCTCCACCTCCCCCGCTGAGAAATGATATAGGAGCAGGGAGGAAGTGACACATTTTCCTCCTTGAATGGAGCAGGCCCTGCAGCAGCGCCTCGGCATTCGTCAGCAGTCTTATCTCGGCCCGGCCATCACAGGCGCCTGGTTCTTCAAACAATGCTTTCCTCTGGCTGAGCTCTGGGTGATGATTGGAACGCCTAGGAAAGATCCATGCTGAGAGGTTATGGATACCCTTGCTGGGTTCAAGTTCTTCTTCAGTGCAACTTCCAGCCAATGATCAAGATCAAAGGCAGAGGGAGACACTTGCAGGCCGCTGAGTCCTGCCCTTGCACCTTGTGAAGGAAGCTTAGGATCCTTGGGCAGGAGAGAGGGAGAGCTCAAGGCTGCTGTCCTTGAAACCTGAATTTGCTTGCCAGATCTTTCACTCACTGGCTGTGTGACCTTGGGCAAGTTGTCCAACCTCTCTGAACCTCTTTGTTCTATAAAAGGAAGGAGTATTGGTATTAACTGCCTTGAAGGTTCTCATGAGGAAGTGGAGGTGAAATAAATCCCTGGAGCATTGCACATATTTTTTTCCCTACCCCTCTTATCTTGGTCTCCCACCACTCCCACTGTTACGGGGAAAAGGATGTCCCAAAGCTATTTCCATACAGGCTTTGTGGACTCCACCCCCACCCCAGGCCAAAGCCAAAGACACTGGGAACTCCAAATCCCATCACCACCAAAGGGAAGGTGGCTGGGACCTGAGGGTGGGGTTAAGCAGCCAGGTGGATATAAAAGGCAGACATGTGGGCTTTGGGGAGCCCCCATTTTGGCTCTCCGCCAGCTCACAGCGTCTGGCCAGCTCTGAGGTCATCGGGTAGGACACATTAAAGACTTTATTTCCCTATTTTCTCCCTGAGTTGTACATTTTCCTTATTTCCTTTCCTCTTGTAAATAAACCTTTTATTAACCTTTTTGTGTGTGCCTGTAGTAGAGTATTCATAAGTCCCTTTAAAGCGCGCGGGTGAGGACCCACAGCCAGGAACCCGTTTAATATCAGGGTTGCTCTATAACACCACCCCCTCCAGGACACCCAAATTGTTTGCCTGCCCTGGACCTTAATGGTATTTTTTATCAACATCTTACCACCTTTTTACTTGATTTTATCCCTTATATTATAGTTTGATAATATAGGTTTCATCCCCTTAGTGACACTGAAAACATAAATCAGCATTCCAGTCACACATTTCATTAGTAGCTCCCAAACGACTAAATGCTATACTATCAGAATAATAAAACTACATAAAAATGAAGTGAAGTTAAAAGCATCGTGGGCAAAATGGCTTCTGGTCCTCCCTGTTCCCACTAGTATTTTTGCTGTGTGTCGTGTGTACCTCCACTATGGATCTATTTCATTGTGCTGTTATTCTCAATTTCTACACTTGTCTCTTCCTGCACTGTAAGTTCCTTGAAGACAAGGTCAATGCCTCCTTTTATCATTGTAACTTCATAATTTAGTTATTTTTTTAAAGATTTATTTATTTATGCATACAAGAGTTGAGGCACAGGCCAGAGATGTGGGGTGGAAAAGGATTCACCAGCGACAGAGTGGGGAAGAGAATAGGCAGATTGACCGAAGTACACTGCTGAGGGGAGCAGCGGGCGAGTCAGGAGAGGTCTTCTGCGCCATGTCGGTTGCTCCCTGGCCGCCCTGGGATCGAACTCGTGCTGCAGGAGGCTGTGGACAGCTTCATAGTTGTGTCTTAAGACCTTGCACCACCAGGGAGGCCCATATCTTCAGAAGTTAGCTTAACAAAATTCATGATAGATGCACAATGATTGTTTTATGAATTTCTCTGCACAATCATTGAACTAGTAGATTTGGGTCCATTCCATGCACTGATATAGCCTATACATTGAATAGTGTCTGGCACAGAGTAGTTCCTCATTAGGCCTGGGTTGAAAAATCTGGGCCCTTCCTGGTCCTCACATTCCTCATCTAGATACACTTGGTTCTTAGGGGTGAGTGGACTGAATTAGTACTTTTCAAATCCTAGGTCTCCAGTGGGGCACAGCAGAATCGTGTGGGAATTAAAAAAAAATTCAGATTACCAGATTCCACTTCTGAATGAGTTAGTAAATCCGGTAGTGTTAGCATGTGACTGAGGAGTACCCTGAGACTCCCCAAATTTGCATGATCTAAAGTGATCTGGGCATCAGTGCACACAAAGGCAAAGCAGACTCTTAGTGTAACAGGGTGGTCCCCAGGAAAGGAGGAGGTTCCAGGTTCTCTGCCCCACCCAAATGGAGGGTGGAGCTGAGCAGAGAGAGGAGAAGCTGAAGAGAAGACTGAGGAAGGAAGCTGGATGGAGCCAGAAGGAGACCTGGAGGAGGCACATGGAGCCTAGAGACACATGAAGAAACTGCGCTTGTCTTTTGGTCGTGGACTGGGTGACACAGATGTGGGTAAAACCTGTGGGGAGGTGACAATGGCAGCTTTGATTTTGATTTTGATTTTGCTCTTGTCCTTCGGGGCTTGTCTGGTTGTTCCTGACCCTTTTCTGTGGGTCCCCACTGGAAGATGCTTTAGACTTGTCACCCCCTTTTTATGGAGATGTCCCTCTAACAGTAGGCACTATAAACTTGCAAAGAGAGAGAGAGCTCACTCTATCAGATATTTGTAAGTGTTCCCAAGTAGTAGGATTTGATATACCATTTTGATTGTTTCCAAAAAATTGTATTTCATCAGAGCAGTTTGTTAGGCTGATCTAGTGTGACTATGTAGGGCTTGATTGAAATAAATGGTGCCTTAGTTTATTTATTTATTTATTTATTTTTGTGGGACCCTTGCCGGTGGCTGGGGAACGAACCGGCCCTGCAGAGGCTGCAGGCAGCCTCACAGCCCAGTGCTCAACCACTGCGCCACCAGGGGAGGCCCAAATGGTGCCTTAATTTATTTTTTTTTAATTTAAATTTTATTTTTATATTCCCCATACAATTACAACCCCTTTATTTTTACCCCAAGCCCTGGTGCCTTAGTTTAGAGGAGCCATCATGCGCCCTTTAAAATGCAGGGCTTGGGCCTCCCCGGTGGCTCAGCGGTTGAGCGCTAGGTTGCGAAGCTGCCCGCGGCCTCTGCGGCGCCGGTTCCATCCCCGGCTGCTCCCCGGCCGCCGGAGGAGGGTCCCACATGGCACGCAGACCTCTCCTGCCGCCCGCTGCTCCCCTCAGCAGTGTACTTCGGTCCTTCTGCCTGCTCTGCTCCCCGCTCTGGCTCTGGTGAATTCTCTCACCCTCCCGCGCTTCTGACTGTACCCAGTGCTTGTATAAACAAAACAAACAAACAAACCAGCAAAACAAATAAATAAAGCATGCCTCTATAAAAATAAATAAATAAACAAACAAATAAACAAACAAACAAACAAATAAATAAATAAATAAAATGCAGGGCTTGGTATTTACCCAAAGGACACAGAAACATCAATTCCAAAGAGCACCTGCACCACTATGTTTATAGCAGCACTATTTTACAATAGCTAAGCTTTGGAAAAAACCCAAATGCCCAAAAATAGATGACTGGATCAAGAAGATGTGGTACATATACACCATGGAATATTACTCAGCATTCAAAAAATATAAACACATGCAATTTGCAGCAACATGGATGGAGCTGGAAGGGATCATGCTCAGCGAAATAAGCCAGAAAGAAAAAGAAAAATACCGGATGGTCTCACTCATAGCAAGAATCCAGAAAACTCAAATAAGGGACCAGGAAAAAGAATAACTATAAGAAAGAAAATATCAAAATCAACAAACAACTATGAACCAGAGACACTCTATGGCGTTGGAGGGCGGGGCAAGGAGGGCTTGGGGTCAAAATAAGGGGATTGTAATTGTATGGGGAATATAAAAATAAAATTTAAATAATAATAAAAAAAGGGACCAGGAAAAATACTAATTATAATAAAGTAAAAATCAAAATCAACAAGCAAGTATAAACCAGAAACACACTGGGGGGTGGAGGGAGGCTGGGGGAGGAGGGAGTAGGATAAATAAATAAATAAATAAATAAATAAAATGCAGGGCTTGGGTCTCCCTGTTGGCACAAGGGGTTAAGACGCAACCTATGAAGCTATCGGCAGCCTCTGCAGCATGAGTTCAATCCCCAGCCAGGGAGCTACCCACAGGACACAGCAGACCTCTTCTGTCTCACCCGCCACTCTCCTCAGCAGTGTATTTCAGTCAATCTGCCTGTTCTGCTCCCCACTCTGTCGCTGGTGAATCCTCTCACCCCCCCACGCCTCTGGCCTATACCCAGTTCTTGTATGCATGAATAAATAAATCTTCAAAAAAAAAAAAATGAAATATAGGGCTAGTTTTTTTTTTTTAAATCAGGTATTTTTTTTTTAATCAGGGGTTAGAGAGAAGCTCATTTTTTTTTAAAGAAATAAATGCTTATTGCAAACTTCTCTATGTTCCATATAAGAGATTTATGACTTTTTTTTTTTTTAATTTTTGAACCAGACGGCTTCTTAAGAGGCAGATAGCATGGTTTCAAATTTAAATAAAAATAAGTTGTTTCAGGTAAACAACACGATGTCATCCATTATTCAAGCGACTGTCAGCTGGCTGCCTTCAAGGTCAGGGCAGGGCCTGAATAAAGCTTCACCTGGACCTTACATGTGTGTGCCTCTGAATGTTAAAAGTACCAGGGGGAAGATTTTTGTTTTTCTTGGAGGCCACTCTCTACTTTGGAGGTAGCAGGACTGATTTATATTTTACCAATTAGGTAAGAAGTCTGCATCTGCTGGCTGACTTGTTTCCCCTTTTCTCCTGTGATGCTTGAACACATCTTTTAGATCAATTTCCCAGGGAACCTGTTGGCTGGTTGACTCATTAGTCCCCAGCATGAGGCTATTTGCGATCATTTCACACGATCTTTCTCTTTCTAATAAATGAGTGGTTCTTTATACTTTGGGGTCATAGAGCCCTTTCAAATATAATGAAAGTCATGTCTCTTGTGTTAGGAACAGTGCACAGTCACATAAATAGCGAATGTTTTGCACGCAACATCATAAGGTTCACTGGCTTCAAGTTAGATTCGCCTACCATGGACATGGGAGCTGCAGAAAAAGAAAGTTCTGTAATGGAACTTCTTTCCAAAATTTTTTGAGACCCATCTCCATGGTGACTGTTTCACATGCCAAGTTCCAGTACCACACCTTCATAAGATGAACCTTGGAATCTAATTATTTCTGCCATTATTTTTAGCTTCTTGCAGTGGTTCCCAGGCTTAGCTGTATGTTAGAATCATATGTGGAGATTTCAAAAATTCCAGCCCCACTCCAGATCAATCAAATCTGGGGGTGGGAGCAAGTTATCATTACTATTTAAAGCTCCCTGAAATTTTGGATGCTCAACCAGGCTTGAAAAACAGCTTCACTGCCTCACCATAAACAGGAGAACAACTCATTTAAGCTGGGCATTTTAGACTCTCACAAACCCCTACATTTTCTTTTTCGTAACTTTTTCTTCATGGGATATAACATTTTCCTCCTTAAGCTAATAATTTGCTTTTACCTCATGCTATTTAATATGTCACTATGAAATGTCTTGTTTAACTACCACTTACAGACTTCATTTAACTCAGAGATTATGATGCCCAGGAAAAGGAGCAGAAGTAAGAAAATAGAAGCTTCTCTGAATTATTAAATTCCACCCAACCTCATGAGCATCTTCACTGAGAGAGCAAAGACAAAGAGCAGGTGGTGGGCAAATTTTTTTAAAAAACTGATTGTGAAGAGAGAGCTTAGTAGTTCAATCTGCATGCATGAAGATACCCAGAGTTGAGGCAGAAATATCTATGGAGTGATGTTCCATAGATAGGAGGTAAAGTAGAAGGTGAAGACTGAGTGGGTGGGGCTGGGTGAGCCAAAAAAAAGATTTTTCCTATAGCATCATGATTTTTAAGAGAACCACTGAGATGAGATATTGAAGTGCTACTTCTTCCATTCTAGAGATGAGAAAGCAACCCAGGTGGGTGATGTCCTGATCTCAGCAAGGTCAGATGTGGGGCTGTGTCTCTAATCCTCCATGATGCCAGGTTCGCTGGGGTCCAGTGGCCAAGAAGGACACAGTAAGCAGATGAAATTCATGTAAACTGGGCCTCCCCGGTGGGCAAGTGGTTGAGCGCAGGGCTGTGAAGCTGTCTGCAGCCTCTGCAACGCTGGTTCAATCCCTGCCGGCTGTAGAGATACCCACATGGTGGGACAGACCTCTCCTGTCTCACCTGCTGCTCCCTTCAGCAGTGTATATCTGTCAGTCTGCCTGTTCTGCTCCCCGCTCTGACTCTGGTGAATCCTCTCGCCCTCCCGCACATCTGACCTGTACCCCAGTCCTTGTATAAATAAATAAATCTTTTTTTAAAAAAAAACCTACTTTAAAAAAAGTCATGTAAACTATTAATAAGGTAACCAAGCACTTTATCATCTAAATCTTTCAAAGAAATATTTCTTTCATCTTTCTTGTTTTACATTATGTATGCCTTATTGATAATTCTATCATCAATGATCCTGTGGAGGAGCAGCTTTTAGTAGCTTTCAATCACCTTCAACTGATCTAACAGATCTTCCAATTGAGACAGTTAAGTTGTCAACCAAAAGAAGTTTCTTAGTTCTAATTTTTGTTTTTTTTTAAAGATTTATTTATTTATGCATACAAGAGCTGGGTACAGGCCAGAGGTGTGGGGGGTGAGAGGATTCCCCAGAGACAGAGTGGAGAACAGAACAGGCAGATTGACTGAAATACACTGCTGAGGGGAGCAGCCGGCAAGCAGGAGAGGTCTGCTGTTCCATGTGGGTAGCTCCCTGGCCGGGGATTGAACTCAAGCTGCAGTGGCTGTGGATTGCTTCATAGGTTGCATCTTAACCCCTTGCGCCACCGGGGAGGCCCTAGTTCTAATTTTGGGCTTCTCTGTTTCCTCTCACCTCAATCTTGGCGTTCCCATAAAGGGATACATGGACTCTTGAAAGAATGATTTCACAAGCAAGCCTGCAGGGGTGGGAAGTGTGTCCTAGACCTTATTCTCTACTTCCTTCCTTGTGGAGTTTATGTCTGAAACCTGTAGTCTGAGGTGTCTTTCTAAGAGATGTGGGTTGCTTCTCAGATAAGCAACCTCAACAGGTTTTTTTTAAGAAAGTAGTGCTTTGATTTCTGTGATAGTTTTGTTTGTTGAAAGACAGGCTGGCAGTCTTTCTAGATCAAGGCCCTGTTTAGTTAGGGCTGGATTTAAGTATCTGCCAAATATTGGTCAGTGACAACCAAGATACCTCTCGTCAGTCTTTTGTATATGTCCCCAAGTTAAGAATTTATTTTTTTAGGGATCTTCCATGAACAGGGTATGTTTGCTTACTTGAGAGGAATGATGTTTCTACATTGGCTAATTATATATCTCCCCTGCACCAACTGGTTTTCTTTCTAACTGGTCCAAGGTAGTTACCAGAATTGAGAGACTTGGGAAGTAACTTTAAGCTCTCTCTGCATTTGCATGAAGTGAATTTATGTTATGAAACTTTTTTTTTTTTTTTAAAGTTTATCTGTGTTTTTTTTTTTTTTTTTAAAGATTTTATTTATTTATTTATACAAGCATTGGGTACAGTCAGAAGTGCGGGAGGGTGAGAGAATTCACCAGAGCCAGAGGAGAGAGCAGAACAGGCAGACAGATGAAGTACACTGCTGAGGGGAACAGCGGGCGGCAGGAGAGGTCTGCACGCCATGTGGGACTCTCGCCGGCGGCCGGGGATCGAACTGGCGCTGCAGAGGCTGTGGGCAGCTTCGCAACCCAGCGCTCTACCGCTGTGCCACCTGGGAGGCCCCTATGTTATGAAACTTTTGAGACTGGCTTTGGGTCTCCATTTCTAATCAAGATTGGGGAAGGCAGAAGCAGGACTAAGACAAGGCTTCGCAATCCCTATAAAACATGGATTTTCCTACATGAACATCCACTCAGCTGTTTCATCCTCTACTTCAGATTTCCTAAGATAGCAGTTGGTTAATTTAATTACTTAGTTTTTTTGTGGCTTATCAATATTGGCACTTCTTGGTTAGTTTGCTGTTACTGTAGACTTTTGCTATGCAGACATGACTCAAGCCCATTCTGGGATACATCAGCTACAGCCCTGTCTCCCAACTTTGTTGGGCCTGTGACTGCCTTATCATGCTTTGATTTTTATTAACCTCCCTCACTAGACACAAACCAATATTTTCCCTGAGTGACTTGCTCGAGATTATGAATATATGTTGATAAAGAGTCAGATTGGAGATGGGTTCTGTGCTGCAGGTACCCCAGCTGAGATCTTAGGCTTGGAAAGGCCAGTGGCAGGGAACATAGGTAGGACACTCAATAGCATCCTCACGTGACCTTCAGAAGAATCACACATGTTTCCTTCTGCAACATGGTGGGGATTGTGAACTTTGCTGTGGTGGAGGAGTTTAGATTGTGGAGGTGGGTGCTTCAAATAGCATTTGCAGAGTGGTGCCTCATCTAATTTGCCTCGCTGAAAGCAATTTTGAAGTTTGACTTTTGTTGTAGCTTTATTACCTTCCAAATTAAGAAGTTATTAAATTTAAATTTTTATTGCAAAGCTATCAACATACCATGTCAGAGAGGTTTTTGCAGGTCTATTAAATGTAAGCCGGATTTGATTCATTAAGCTTTCAATTTCCTCTGAAGCCATCTTCAAATGATTGTGGGAGCATAATAACCTATATTTTGGGGGGTGGAATTGGGAAGTCTGTTCTAAAGATGAGAGGTACAATCACACCAGGCCTTATTGGGGGCTTCACTGGTGAATTTACATGTTTTACCCCCAAGGAATTTTTACTCAATCAGTTATAATTTGATTGTTTTAAAAATGTGTGTGTTTGAGAACTATCTTCTGTAAGTCCTCTGGATCAAAATACAGTACAAAGATAAAAGATAGAGCAATGAATAGTTTGGAGAGATAATGGAAGGAGCATTTGATTGAGCGGATGGAGATCCCAAAGCTGGTTCCTAGCTCCCAAATTCTCCACTAACTACCTGTGTGCCCTTGGGCAAGATACCAGCATCTAAAGAGAAAGGCCTTAATTCCTCAGAATCCCAGTGTCTTCACTTATCTTATGAAGGTCTCTGAGATATTATATATGACACATGGCAAGCAAAGCTAATGTAGTGTCCAAATGCAAAATATTATTGCTGGATTTGTTGTTATGACTAATAATATGATATTTTAAACTTGAATTACGGTAAAAACTGAAGTTGCTAGGGCTTGGGCACAATCAAATATTTGGAAGGTGAACACAGGATACCTGCGATAGCGTTCTTCCCCCTACACTTCAGGGGCTTCCTGCTCAGACTCAGTGTCAGAGCAGGCTTTGAATTCAGAAGTGCTATAGTTTAGGCAGGACATTGTGAAGTGTGTGTCCATACCAGTATGGTTAAGTGACAATTGAACTGTTTGTTACCCCAAGGGGCTAAGAAACAATGTGGACTAGTCTTAGATAAGGTAAAACAGCATCTTGTAATCAAATTTTTTTTTTTTAAAGAGGCATTTATTTATTTATTTGTTCGTTTGTTTGTACATGCACTGGGTACAGTCAGAAGCGCGGGAGGGTGAGAGAATTCACCAGAGCCAGAGCGGGGAGCAGAGCAAGCAGAAGGACCGAAGTACACTGCTGAGGGGAGCAGCGGGTGGCAGGAGAGGTCTGCGCGCCATGTGGGACCCTCCTCCCGTGGCCAGGGAGTAGCCGGGGATCAAACCGGCGCCGCAGAGGCTGCGGGCAGCTTTGCAACCCAGCGCTCAACCGCTGCACCACTGGGGAGGCCCAGCATCTTGTAATCAATTTTATAGGACTCCTAGGTTCTTTTTTTTAAAAGATATATTTTATTTTTGCATACAAGAACTGGGGCACAGGCCAGAGGTACGGGGGATGAGAGGATTCACCAGAGACAGAGTGGGGACCAGAACAGGCAGATTGACTGAAATACACTGCTGAGGGGAGCAAGGGGCAAGACAGGAGAGGTCTGCTGCGCCATGCTGGCCAGGGATTAAACTCGTGCTGCAGTGGCTGAAGATAGCTTCACAGTGCTGCAATTTCACCCAATAGCTTTATGTGATAGACCCAATAGCTTCTTCAACTAGTGAGTGAAAATTGATAAACAGGTCTGGTGGAGGCACATCAAAGGACCTAGTATTTAGGGTTGGATGTTGCAAGGTTGAGAATGTGTAAAATAAGGAAATGTGGGTATGTGAGGGCTTGCAGAAGTGTTTTTTCCATGTTATGAATGAGTCTAATGGAACAAGGAGGGACAGTGCATTATCTCCAGGAAACTTAGAAGAACTATTAGCATTAAGAAGATTCTCATGATATGCTAGAGAATGCCTTAGCTAGATAAAAGTATGAGTGGATAATGGCAAGATACAATATACCTAATAGACTGGATGTCCAAAATGAGGTTGAAGCTCAGAAAGAACAGTTTAAGTCCTTAAGTGCATTATCAAGCAGTGGGACAGAGTTGTGGAGTAACTTTGTGGGGGTGGGGAAGGGTATATGGCAGCAATATTATCTGGTAAAATGGTGGTATAAAGATAAAAAATAGTGTCTAGACTATGTAAATTGATCTACATTATATTTCAAAACAACCTTTATTTGTAAGCATAGGTTTCTTTTTCTTTTTTAGGATTTGCTGCCTATCAAAAAAGAACCTTTATTTCTTTTATAAACACCTCTTTTTTCTTTTCAAATTCCTTTGGAGCACGTGTATTTTGAGCTGGAAATTTCTCACCTTTCTGAGTTTTGGGAGATGTTCCTGTTTGGCCTGCAGTTTTCTGGACAGGATCCTCCTAGGCTGTGGCTGCAATGGCATCTTTTTAGTGTCTGAACCTTTGTAGCTGGTGCTTTTTTGGGAGAAGTTTTCAGGAAAGCTGCTTTTGGAAACTTCTTAACTTCAAACGTGATTATTCTGTTCCTTATTTTCTTTGTTTTCGTGACTTTATCAAAATCAAAATCTTTCATCTTGGCCTTCTATTCTCTGGCTTCAATCTTCTTGGCTCATCTTGTGGCTGTCCCTTTTACATTGCTATCTGTTTTCTGCCAGGCTTGCCTAACATACTTTTGGTGGAAACTATGTGGGGACTTGAGGATGAAATCAGTGAACGGCATGCCTGTGAAAGGCATAACCTGTCTTCTTACCTCAATGCAATGTCTATCAACCAAAGCTCTGTTCTGATCAATGTATCTGTGGTCACTACCAGTTTCCCAGCATAAGACCCAAAAGAGACGCAGGTTACTGGACCCACCTTCATGAAGGGCCTGAAAGCTTTATTGGCAGTGTTCAGCGAAATGACTAGATCCCTACTATTGGTTGGCTGGTTTTCAATCATGACTACACACATTCTTTTTTATTTTTAAAGATTTATTTATTTATTTATACAAGCACTGGGTACAGTCAGAAGCACAGGAGGGTGAGAGAATTCACCAAAGCCCGAGCAGAACAGGCAGAGTGGCGAAGTACACTGCTGAGGGGAGCAGAGGGAGGCAGGAGAGGTCTGCGCGCCATGTGGGACCCTCGCCCAGCGGCCAGGAATGGAACCGGTGCTGCAGAGGCTGCGGGTAGCTTCACAGGCCAGCGCTCAACCGCTGCACCACTGGGGAGGCCCAACTATGCACATTCTAACATCACATCTCATTAGGGAGAAGACTAAGGGGTGCCATGGGACCCCACCAAACGTTTTCACTCTAAAGCTATTCTGCCATCCGGTGCATAAAGACAAAGCAAACTCTCAGTGTAAGAGAACTCTAATAGATTAGTGCACATAGAAAGAGAAGAGAAGAGAAGGATAATCGTTTCCCAATAAAACACCCAAAGTTGTCCATCGCCTTGTGTGTAAACGCCCAAACAGGGTTGGTCCAAGCAGGGCTTGTGAGGCCCAAAATGTTGTTGCAAGTCTAAGGGATCTTCTGGTGGGAAATCACAGGAAAGAAGCAGAAGGGACCAGGCAAGTCTGGGCTGAAAGGAACAAAATCAAAGTACAAATCAAGGTAAAGACAGTCATTTTCAGGGTTCCTACCTGTCTCTCGCCCGAGTGTCTCCTTCCAAGTCCCTGGTGCAAGTCCAAAGCTGAGAAGCAAGCAGGCTCGTCTTCATCTGTCTCTCCGCTGCACGTGTCTCCTCCAAGTTTCCTCGCCAAGCCTCTTCTCCCAGTTTTCATTGGTTTCTCCTCCTTGCTTAGCTCCACCCTTCATTTGGCAGCACAGGGAACCTCCCCTCTTTATGGAGATTATACTCTTTTATCATCTCACTGAAAAGAGTTTCACTTCTGATATGCGGCCATATTTTAGTAAACATCCTAAAATTGAAATTAAAAAAAAAGTTTAAACTCATCATAGAGATGAGGGTCATCAAACTGGAGGATGTCGATGGGAGAAAACAACTTGGGGTGAAATAGGAATCCCAAGGGGGCAAAAATCTGCCATCCTAAAATATGCTTTTTAGCAAAAGAATGATTTCAGAAAGGGATTATGAAGGCTGTATGGAGGCTGATTTTGAAAAAAATATTTACATGTAAACTTCAGTAAGGTCTTGTCTACCAGGAAGACCTAATTTTATCTCCTTTCAATGGAAAAGGCAGAACTTGAATAAATCTGCATGTATTTGACTACTGTATCTTCCCTGAGAAACTCCCTGACTGCTCCCTTTCTCCCAACAAATTTCTTCTGTCTTAGCCTAGCTTTTTATTTATTTATTTATTCATTTATTTATGCAATAAGAACAGGGGTACAGGCCAGAGGTATGGGGGAGCAGTGAGAGGATTCACTAAAGACAGTGTTGGGAACAGAACAGGCAGATTAACTGAAATACACTGCTGAGGGGAGCAGTGGGCGAGTCAGAAGTATACTGTGCCATGTGGGTGGCTCCCTGGCCGGGGATTGAACTCATGCTGCAGTGGCTGTGGATTGCTTCATAGTGCTGCATCTTATTACTCTTGCATCACCAAGGAGGCCCTTAGCCTAGCTTTTTTAGATGGCATCTGAAGACAGATGGGCAAGCTAGTCAGTCAAGCTGGGGCTTTCTGTAGATTAGAAAAGGTATACATGTTATTATTAAAATGTCTTTTGACTTTTTTCTCTAACCAATCTTTCTAATGCTTGTTTGATTATTGGCCAACCTTAAAGAATCCAGAAGGGTAGAGGGTAAGCTCCTTTAGTCCTTGACAGATGGAAAGCAGAGTGTAACTGTAGGATGAAGTTTTCCTTATGTGGAAGTCAGTGAATCAATCCATGGGCTGTGATGTCTAACAACTTGGTAGAATGAGAGGATAGCTGTTCTGATTTCTACTGATTTCTAATTTCTGAGGTATAAACATTTTCATTATGACTAATTGCCACCATCTAGACACAATAGATGTAATTAACCCCATGGGCATAGATAATAGTAAAATAATCAGTAAGTGATGAACTTTAAGTATTTATTATCTTTCCTTATAATATAAATGATTTAACTATAAGTCTATCTAATTTAATTTTGAATTTTTTTAATCACGGGCTCACAAAATTCCTAAAAATTTAGCAATCAACTCTTTTTTTTTATAATAAATTTTATTTTTATATTCCCCATACAATTGCAACCCCCTTATTTTGACCCCAATCCCTCTCCTCCCACCCCCTACCCCCCATAGAGTGTCTCTGGTTCATAGTTGTTTGTTGATTTTGATTTTCACTTTCTTATAGTTATTCATTTTCCTGGTCCCTTATTTGAGTTTTCTAGATTCCTGCTATGAGTGAGACCATCTGGTATTTTTCTTTTTCTTTCTGGCTTATTTCACTGAGTATGATCCCTTCCAGCACCATCCATGTTGCTGCAAATTGCATGTGTTTATCTTTTTTGAATGCTGAGTAATATTCCATGGTGTATATGTACCACATCTTCTTGATCCAGTCATCTATTTTTGGGCATTTGGGTTGTTTCCAAAGCTTAGCTATTGTAAATAGTGCTGCTATAAACATAGGGGTGCAGGTGTTCTTTGGAATTGATGTTTCTGTGTCCTTTGGGCAAATACCTAGGAGTGGAATTGCTGGATCATATGGAAGCTCTATGTTTAGTAGGTCCAGAAATCTCCACACAGCTCTCCATAGTGGTTGGACCAGTTTGCACTCCCACCAACAGTGCAGAAGAGTTCCTTTTTCTCCACACCCTCGCCAACATTTGTTGTTGCTAGTTTTTTTAATATGTGCCATTCTCACTGGTGTAAGATGGTATCTCATGGTAGTTTTGATTTGCATTTCCCTGATTACAAGTGATGTTGAACATTTTTTCATATGCCTGTTGGCCATTTGCATTTCCTCTTCAGAGAAGTTTCTTTTTAGCTCTTCTGCCCATTTTTTGACTGGATTATTTTCTTTGTTGTTGTTGAGTCTCATCAGCTCTTTGCAGATTTTTGTGATCAGTCCTTTATCATTAGTGTTGTGTGCAAAAATGTTCTCCCAGTTGGTGGGGTTTCTCTTTGTTATTGTTATTGTCTCTTTTGCTGTGCAGAAGCTCTTTAATTTGATGTAGTCCCAGCTGTTTATCTTTGCCTTCACTATCACTGCTTTGGGTGATGTGTCTGTAAAGATATTTTTGATGTGAATATCACGTAGTGTTTCGCCTATATTTCCTTCTATGTATTTTATGGTTTCAGGTCTTATGTCTAGTTCTTTAATCCATTTTGAGTTGATTTTTGTGTATGGTGTGAGGTAGTGGTCAAGCTTCATTCTTTTGCATGTAGCGACCCAGTTTTCCCAGCGCCATTTATTGAACAAACTTTCTTTGCTCCAATGCATAGTCTTTGCTCCTTTGTCAAAGATTAGTTGACCATAAATCTGTGGGTTTATTTCTGGATTTTCTATTCGATTCCATTGGTCTGTATGTCTGTTCTTTAGAACAAAATTCTTGATTATTTCCCCCCAGAAAACTGTTCCTCCATCACTTTCCCCTGATAATTGGCACAAAAGCCACCCATGTTTCATAAGAAAACTTGGAATTCCCTGGATTCCTTGCTTCCTTTCACCTCCCAGACCCATAGCAATCAACTCTTGAGAGTCAGTAAGAGTTGGTCTAGCACGCTATTGACTGTAAGTGAAAGAACATTGGACTATCTTTAGGGAAAGATTGAAAGGAGAAATAAATACTGATTATACTCAAATAATGCTGATTAACGTATCAATGTCTTTTGTCCATCATTTTGGGAACTGCTTCATCTTAGATCTCATTTGCCTCTAATTCATGAATTGTATTTTAAAAATTACATAGTAAAGAATCCTTTCAAATCTAGTGTTACCCAACTTTTTTGAGTGTAGCATCCTGCCCCCCCTACAGAGTACTCCATAACTTGTAAAAAATAGAGGAATGTTCCTCTCTAGATAGGCCATATCTTGTCCTTTAACAGTTGTTTTTTGTAACTTTAATCAGACCCTTTATAACAGATGATGATAAAATTTATACTTATGGTAAATCTGTGATTCTTAAATCTAACACATCAGATTCTCCTGGGAGCTTTTTTTATTTCTCAAAACTGTGTGTATGTATGTGTGTGTGTGTGTATTTAATATGTGTAGCATGAAGTTTTCTAGACAAAGACATGGTGAAAGTGTTATTGGGCAGACTGAAGGGCACCTTGGGACCCCCAAAACTACCTATTCTAAAACATACTCTTAATGTGTAAGACCTTCAATGGAAAAGAACTATAATAGAATTAGTGTGCAATAGAGAGAAGAGAAGGTAATAGTTTCCAATTAAACACACAAAGTTACCCATCCCCTTGTGAGTAAATGCCCAGCCAAACAGGGTAGGTGCAAAGCAGGGCCACTGAGACCTGAAACCTAGTCACAGTCTAAGAAACCTGCAGTGGGGGGCCCGTCGGAATGGGGCAGAAGTGGCCAGGAAAGTCTAAAAGGAAAGGAGCAAAATCAAAATGCAAGTCAAAATAGAAGAGGCCATTATCAGCTTCCCCCCCAGGTCTCTCACCCAGGTCTCTTTCAAGTGTCTCCTTTTATGTACCCCAAGTCCTTGGCAAGAAGCAAGTGTGATTTCTTCTTCACATGTCTCTCTGCTCCAAGTGCCTCCTCAAGTCGCTCTCCCTGGTCCTTTCTAGCTTCTCTTGCCGGTCAGCTCCACACTTTCTTTGGTGGCAGGGAACCTGGAACCTCTCCCTTTTCAATTACACTGTTACAATGGGATGATACTTCAGCAAAGCTAGTTAATATGTCCACTTCCTCACATTGTTATGTTTGTGTGTATATGGTTGAGGCACTAGAAAGCTATTCTCAGCAAATTTCCGGTGTATAATATAGTATTACTAACTATAGTTATGGTGTACATTAGATCTCTAAACTAATTGATACTGCATAAGTACAACATAATACGCTTGACCAACATCTCTCCACTTTCCCCTCCCTCTAGAGCCTGGTAATCACTATTCTACTCTGCTTCTTTGAGGTCAACCTTTTTTACTTTTATTTATTTATTTTTTTAATGAATGACTGATTTCTTTTTTTTAAAGATTTATTTATTCATACAAGAACTGGGGTACAGGCCAGAGGCGCAGGAGGGTGAGAGACTTCACCAGAGACAGAGCGGGGAGCAGAACAGTCAGATGACCAAAAACACTGCTGAGGGGAGCAGTGGGCGAGACAGGAGAGGTCTGCTGCACCATGTGGGTATCTTTCTGGCCAGCTGGGAATCGAATCGGTGCTGCAGAGGCCGTGGACAGCTTCACAGCACTGTGCTCAAGCCGCTGCGCCACCTGGGAGGCTGTCAACCTTTTTTAGACTTATACATAAGTTAAATCACATAATGTTTTCTTTATGGTTTGTTTCTTTAGCATAATGACATCCAGTTTCATCCATGTTTCTGCAAATGGCCGAATGATATTCTTTTTTTTTTTTAAAGATTTATTTATTTATTTATTTATACAAGCACTGGGTACAATCAGAAGCGCGGGAGGGTGAGAGAATTCACCAGAGCCAGAGCGGGGAGCAGAACAGACAGACTGACAAAATACACTGCTGAGGGGAGCAGCGTGCACGGCAGGAGAGGTCTGCACGCCATGCGGGACCCTCGCCGGCAGCAGTAGATCGAACCAGAGCTGCAGAGGCTGTAGGCAGCTTTGCAGCCCAGCGCTCAATCCCTGCACCACCAGGGAGGCCCTGAATGATATTCTTTAAGGTTAAATAATATTCCATTGTATTTATTCCCAATTTTTTTTTAAGACTTATTTATTTATGCATACAATAGCTGGAGTGTGGGCCAGAGGTACGGGAAGATGAGAGGATTCATTCACCAGAGATAGCGTGAGGAACAAAACTAGCGGATTGACTTAAATACACTGCTGAGGTGAACAGTGGGCGAGATAGGAGAGGTCTGCTGCGCCATGTGGGTCATCTACCTGGCTGGGGATCAAACTCATGCTGCAGTGGCTGCCAATAGCTTTATAGTGTTGAGACTTAATCCCTGTGTCACCAGGGAGGCCCCTATACCATAATTTCTTTATCCATTCTTTCATTAACAGTTAGGTGGTTTGCAAACTTTGGTTATTGTGAATAATGCTGCAATAAACACAGGCATGCACGTGCACAGATATTTAAGGTATAATTTCATTTTCTCTGAACGTATATTCAGAAATGAGATGCTGGATCTTATGATTGGTAGCTTTTCAAAGGATGTCCTAAGTCAGAATCATTTGAGTTGGAAACTGAATACTTGTTTTTTAAAAGCTCCCACTGTCAGTCATGTGAGCTACATGTAACAATTTTGGTTGTGGTAGTCCACTTATTGCTGATAATTTGTTAATGTGTAACATAATTTTTTGCATATATAATAGGACTACTAATAAACTATGAACTCAGGATTTTATTTTATTTTTAACTTATATACTTCTTACATTGCTGTTCATTCTCCTCTCATGTGTAATCCCCATAAAATTCCCACCCGTGAACCCATGAAGGACACCCACGAACCACCACGGTCTCTTGTGCTCTTCCCTCCCACGTTTTGGTCCCCAGCTGTGAATCTGGGATTTTAGAATAAGAACTTATCAATGTCTTACGATAATATATTCTAAATCCTCCTTTAAAAATCACCTTCCTTACAGATTTTATTTTATTTATTTATTTTTTTAATAGAGGCATGCTTTATTTATTTGTTTGCTGGTTTGTTTGTTTGTTTTTGTTTATACATGCACTGGGTACAGTCAGAAGTGCGGGAGGGAGGGTGAGAGAATTCACCAGAGCCAGAGCGGGGAGCAGAGCAGGCAGAAGGACCGAAGGACACTGCTGAGGGGAGCAGCGGGCGGCAGGAGGGGTCTGCGCGCCATGTGGGACCCTCCTCCGGTGGCTGGGGAGCAGCCGGGGATCGAACCGGCGCCACAGAGGCCGCGCGCAGTTTCGCAACCCAGCGCTCAACCGCTGCGCCACCGGGGAGGTCCTCCTTACAGATTTTAAATTGAAAAGTCATTGAATTTATTCTCTAGAAAAGATTACAATTAGATGTAATTTTAGATTTTCTGTACAAATCATTTATAATTTCTATGAACTGATCATCAAAATGGCCAATAAAATTTCAAGTGTGAAGACAACTTACAGAAAACAAAAATAAAACCTTATATTTATTTATTAAATATTTATCAATCTGAAAACCGAGCCATTGGGAAAAAGAGTGGGGAATTGGTTTTAAAATCTATACATGGAAGATGGACCATATGACAATATGTGATTATCAAATCTTAAGGGCTCTTGGCTACATTAATAGTTTTATTCAGATATGTAGTAATCATGCCTGGATCATTGTATTTAATTCTGGCTGCCACCGTTTGAGGCATTTGGAACAAGTGCACTATATGCAGAGGACACTAACCAATAACTGATGCATATAATAAAACTGAATCAAGGGGGCCTCCCCAGTGGCGCAACGGTTGAGCGCTGGGTTGCGAAGCTGCCCGCGGCCTCTGCGGCGCCGGTTTGATCCCCGGCTGCTCCCCGGCCACCGGAGGAGGGTCCCACATGGCACGCAGACCTCTCCTGCCGCCCGCTGCTCCCCTCAGCAGTGTACTTCGGTCCTTCTGCCTGCTCTGCCTCCCGCTCTGGCTCTGGTGAATTCTCTCGCCCTCCCGCGCTTCTGACTGTACCCAGTGCATGTATAAACAAACAAAACAAACAAACAAATAAATAAATAAAAACATGCCTCTATAAAAAAAAAAAACTGAATCAAGGAAGAAAGCTTTGAGAAAGTTGATTGTTGTGGAGAAGAGTAAATTTGAGAGACAAAATTATATCCCTACATGTAAATGATCTTTGTGTTCATGTTAAAGAGGTCCCCCAGATGAAGCAGGTCTGCAGAATAAAATTGTCGTGAGGTACATTTCTGTACAATATAGGTAGAATTACTTAGTGATTATAGCTGTCTCAAAACAAAGTAGATCTTAGTCCCTGGTTACATGGAAGATCTAAGCAAAGGTTAAAAGAACAACTAACATGTTGAAAAGTAGTGCCCATTGTGAGAATTGGGCTAGTTAGTGTCTAAAGTACCTTCCAACCTTGAACCTATACAAATTTTATAAAGTTTGCATTTTATACCAAAGGGATATTTAGGTTATATATTTACAGGCTATACCTGTGACAAAACAAGTTTTTTGGTTGCAACTTTCATCTTTAAATGTGAACACTGTTAAAAGACCAAAATAAATGTTCCTTGTTTTATGGCAAAACCAAGGACTAAATCATATCTGTTTATACAGTTATAATGGACTACAATGTTTCATGTGTAAAATCTGTTACATAGATATTATCATCAGGCTCTAATATCAGCCATTGAATTCACTTTTAGGTTTATTCTTTCCCATTAACATATGTTGTAGGTTAGTTAAAGAAACACAAATTTCAAAGGAGCAAAAAACTACTCATTCATTGTGCCACTGTCTGGGGACATTTCTGTGAACACCTGGGTGCATTTCCTTCCTGTCTTTTCTGGCTGCACATGTTTTGTGCTTGTTTGTTGTACATACTTGTGATCATATTGTATCTGGATTTTGTATCCTTTCCTAAAGCACAGGCTATTTCCTCTGTTTTTTCAAAAACTGGACTATATAATAATCCTCCTGATGAAGTCACTCTTTTTTTTTTTAACACCCACCATTTTAAGATCTTTTGGTGAATGGACAATAAGTTCTATATCTTGAACATAAGGGTGTGCATTGTCTTTATAATTTAGGTTTTACAGAATTTTGAGAAACTGTCATCCAGGTCAAATTTGCAGACATTAAGAAAGTATGTAAGAAGCTGACATCTACTTATCATTTTCATTGTCAAGCCCGAAACTGCTCCACGTCAGAAAGCTTGGCTGTGGTGAGTTTCCCCAAAATTTTAACCATAATATTTTCTAATCAGGAACCTATCATTTTACACTTGATTTCAAGGTGGTTCTTAAATATTCTTATTTCTAACTGCCCAGAGGAGGTCACCTCTGCCCCAATATTCAGCGGCCACATTCCTTCTTATTAGACCCATCTAAGCTTATCCCATAGGCAGGTAGTGCTTTCAAGACTCTATAGGATATTCCTAGAATAGCACCCAGCACATAATCAGGGCTATGTCAATGCTTGTTGTAACTATCCCCGTTTCTAGGCAAGCATTATTGGCTTCTAAGAACAAATCATTTATGTAGACCAAATCATTTTTCAGGTTGAGTGAAGATACAAATCTTACACATGGCAAAAATTGAAGCATAAAAAAGAAAAATGACTAGCATCGAGTGGTTTAATGCTCTATTCCCTCTCTCTCTCTTTCTCAGTTCTGGTTAAGGTGGAGAGGGCTCCCTGAAGAATCTAGGATTGAACTATCGAACAAGGGCAGAGAGAGTGAAAAGGCAAACAAGTAATAAAGCACTTCCAGAGGAACACATTTATGAAATCAACCAGAGCAGAAGTAAATATAGCATGCAGAACATTGAGGTTTTGTACTTGTTTGTACAGGTAGGTGAAAGATACAGGATAAATTTTGATTTGTTTATTGGTAAAGTGAGAAATATTAATGGAGGAATAAGAACACAGTGCTACAGCAGTTCTGCATGGAGAAACTCTGAAACCTGCTTTCCACTAAACGGTCCTGAAGATCAAAAATAAGGCAAAAAGTGGAGATAAAGGAGAGGAGGTGTAAATATCGTGAACTTCCTCGAATGCCTTATTATTCCTCTAAACCGCGAGGTCCAAGTCTGGATGTTTTCTCAGGTTATTTTTTATGTGGAAAATGTGGATCTTTCTCACAGGGGTAACGTGGCAATTAAGTGAGATGTTTAAAGTGTGCCTATCTAGTGACTGCATCCCTGCAGATTTTCCTATTTCTTTCCTTATACCTCTTAACTCTATTGAAGATGCTGTCAATACAAATCTAATAACAACCACAACATTTGCCATGTACTCAAATTAAGTCATTTTATCTTCCAAACAATCTTATAAAGTAGGATTGTTACACTCATCTCAAGCGTGGAGTGAGCATCTGGCGGCCTGGCTTCAGAGTCCAGCTCTCAGCTCCTGTTTCTGCCACCGTCTGCTACTAGCCAACTCAGCTTTCAGTTTGCAAACCACTCTCACCCGCTTTCAGTCGCCCAAGACTGTCACCTCCGTTCCCGAGGCCCAGGCCACGGTAATTTTATTCACCCAGCTGGAAGGAGCCCAGCCATGTCCTTCTCAGATTCGCGAACTTTCACCTTGGCCTAGCAGCGAGCGTGCACCACCCTCCCCTTATTTCATTGGCCTCAGGGGTAACCCAAGTGTCACTATTTCAAGTAGCAACCCCGACATTCCCTAATAAGACACAAGACCTCGTGAATCCCTGCGAGCAAGCGCGTTAACTGCACAACTAACCCAGCGTCCGCTCCCGGGCCGCAAGGCCAGGGGCCCTGGGAGGTGCAGCAGGACCGCGCACGGGCTGCAGGGCACCTAGGGCGCGCGGTGAGCAACCACGCGCGTGCAGGGCGCGGCGCAGGCCCCGCCGGCCGGGCCGCAGAGGGCGGGGCGGCGGAGGAAGGGGCGTGGCCAGGAGCCCGCCCGGCCTCGCCCCGCCCCTTCCCTTCTGCACTCCGGCTCGGCCCTCGCCCCGCCCCTCCGGCCCAGCCCGGGGCGCCGCCCCCAGGTGACGTCACTGGCTAGGCCAGCCGGCGCCATTTTGAAAGTGTAGTCGCCTGCCCTGCCGCCGCTGCTGCCGCCGCTGCTGGAGAAAGAGCAAGAGCGGGGAAGCCCCAGAGTGAAATCCACCATCCTGCTGGCTGATCTGCTCGCCCCTCCTTCCTTCTCCCCCGACCCCCGCCCCCTCCCCCCGCAGGTGCCATCCGCCGCCATCCGCCCTCTCTACCCCCCCATCCCCAGGTGAGGGGGGTGAGCACAGGAAGCAGAGACCCCGAGGAACCCAGCAGGGTCACCATTTGCAGCGCAACATGGCAGGTAAAGGAGAAATCACCCCCGTCCACTGACACGGCGCCGCTTCCTTCTTCCTCCCTCCATCACCCCCTAGCGACCGCCCGTGCCTCTCCCGGAGCCTCAGGGCGCCCCTCGTATTTCAGGGAATTGGTCGGGGGGGTGGGGTGGGGGTGGGGCGGGCTCTGGGGCAAGCGAGGGGTCGCGGGGGAGCGAAATGGCTTTTGAAATGAGGCTGGAACCTCGGCGCGGGTGGGGGTGGGGTGCGCGCGAGCCGTGGGGTAAGGCGTGGGTGGGGCGGCGTGGGGGCGAGGGCAGATTTGTCCCTCCTGCCTCGGAGCCCAGTTTAACCTCCGCGCCCCCCCCCCGCCCTTCCCCCGGCTTTTTTTGCGGCTCTTCCTTCGTTTAATTTCAATTTTTTCTCCCTGCTGCAAGCCTTCTTGGGTGTTTATACGTGTATATTTTGCACCAAGAAGAAAGAGTGCTTTACAAGTTAAAATACAATGGGGGCATATGTGTACGTATAATTTCGAGTCGATAAGCCTGAAATTTTTTGTCTTGAACCCTCTCCTTTGCGTTTCTGACTTAGCCTTTGCGTCCCAAGAGTGCAAGGCCTTTAATACAGCAAGTTGCATGAAAAATGTAATTTAAAGTTTTTCCTTTTTGCATGTTACCTTTTGTGCAGATGTCTTTTTCCCAAAAGGGTTTCAAAGAGTTAGTTAAAATAGTTGTGGAGTTCAGAGATATAAATAGCCAAGGGGAGAGAGATTTAGGTAAGAGCTTGGGGAGGTGGGGGGAAGAGAAGGATGCATGCATAGAGAAAACCAGGTTGGAATATTTAGCGAGGAACGGAGGTGAAAAAGAGAAAAAGGTAATTGCTTTGAGGATTATTTTTGTACATTTTGCTGTTGCTGAATGTCTTCCTTCATATAATACACTCAGTTCTAGATCTAGATTAATTTTCTTTCTCCATAGATCCCAGTACATTTCCTTCTTAGTGCTTGGAAGAGGAACAGAAACATTCGGAGACTAAACCAGTCTTATGGGCTTTTAAATATTTAAAAATATTTAGATAAATAATTAAACCATTAAAAAGTTAACATGTTGGATTGACTTATGGTTTGCTGTAAACAAGTTGCTCTTTGCCCTTGCTGAATGATTAAATTAAAATTGTTCGCACAAGATATGACATACTAGCAAGATTCCTTGCAAGGTTCTTTAGATTCTGAGGTGAAGGAAGGGGGAGGTAAAAGGAGCTTTCTGTGACAGTCAGTTCACCAGCATTCATTTTAGTTTCTTTTCCTCTCTCTGGGGTCAGTGATTTACTGGTAATGAAATGCAAAGAAATGGGTGGTGAGTGTTGTGTTTGCTGTATGTGCGCTTTGGTGATAGGGTGTATATGAATCATTACTCCGCACCCAGGCAGGCAGTAATGTTCCTGAAGTTTTTTCTTCGTTCTGTGTTTTATGGTAGTTTAACTTCATTAATGCTTTTTCAGGCTTTTCGTAAACTTTAGGAAAACTATGTAACTTTTGGTATTTCCTTTTTTCTGGTAGGTCTTGCTTGAATGTAAGGCTTTGCTGTGTTTGAGGGGAAGGGAAAATGGAAGGAAAGTTTTGAACACATGTACAATGAGAGTATATACCTTTGAATATTTTATACCTGGAACCTTCTTTTCTCCTTCCTTTTTTTAAAAAAGTGCAATATCAACTATTGGGGGGCTAACCTTTTTCCAAATTAGTGCTCTAGGGTGGTAGATCTATGTGTGGGCAGTAGTACTAGGCTATTAGTATCATGCCAACCATGGATACCATCTCTGTGTTTACGAGAGTAAACATGAATAGAACTCGGTTTTAATTGGTATGTTTTCTTTTTCCAGGAGCTGGAGGAGGGAATGATATTCAGTGGTGTTTTTCTCAGGTGAAAGGAGCAGTAGATGATGATGTAGCAGAAGGTAAGAAAGCATTTAACAATGCAAAATTTGAATATGGAATCTTTTTGAAATCTTGGTTAGTTGAGGATTTGCTTGCAGCTGAAGGGGTAGCTTAAGAACATTTTATGTTTGTTGTCCAAGCAATGGGAGAATAATTTTAAAAGTCACCTGTCTGGAAAATAGTCTCAAATCTCTTTTATTACTTATGCCTTGTTTTATTATTTTCCCCCTGAATTAAATGAAAGGGTCACTGGATGAGGAGATATATGTACATGCATACACCCATACATGTATCACGTATATAGATATTGGTGTATAAAATTGTTACAAGAAAAATCTTAAGTTTCATATGCTGAGGTTTACTTTGCAATATAAATTTCATGTACAAGTAGACAGTGTTGCATTTTCATATTTGTGCATTGTTTTTTAGATAATCAAATTGGAATAGATACAATCACCACTTAGCTCGGAAATATTCTTGACCTCATCTTTTCTTTTTGAGGGAAAATTTAGGTTTCTTTGAACTTGCCTACTTGAGAGTATGGTGTTGATTTGCATGTTCTGCGAAGAAATACTCAAATGATGCATTTTATTGTCTTGTAAGGATTAATTTAAGTGGGTAAGAAAATATGAATGATGCTATTATATAGCTTGTCTTTTAGGGAACTTACTGTACAGTTAAAAGCTGGGTTTGAGCAGTTGAAGTTTTTGTCTTACTTTTTTCCCAAAATTTATTGATGTATTTCAAAAGTTTTGAAGTTTTAAAACTTTGAGGTTGTGCACTCATCTGAGATGGTCTTAAGTGGTGGATGCATTCATTACTTCCCAAAAGTAGTTGCATTATATCATTGTTGAAAAATAAAGTCTGAATTTTAATAATTTTCTGTGTCTTGAATTATAGTAGGAATTTTCCAGCAAAACTCAGATATTAAAATACTTACTTTGAATTTATAAATCACCTTTCTTAGATTGTATTGCCCTTCATTTTAAGATCCCATTTCTGACCTATTGTTCAAAGTACTGTTTGTCTTGAGGATTTTTCCAGGTAATGGTAGGATGATGGCTTTGTGTTGAACCAGTTGAAGACTGTGATTTTTGTCAGTGTCATTCTTAGTGAAGTGTCTGATCAGAATTTGGTGACTCGTAAGGGGCACTACCTGGTGTACATAATGCCTGTGGTGCTTAACATATAGCATTCTTGTGTTCGTTTTCTATATTGAATCATCATCAATTTTTCGGATGAGAAAGCAAAAGCTTAAAGAAGTTAAAAGATTTACTAATGTTCACACAAATAGTGCAAATCAAGGTTGTCTAGTGAAGCCCATGGTGTTTGTACTTGTTTAGAGAAATCCTAAGTTGGAGGGAGGAGTCATGTGTTACTCATTTTGTAACTCCATTACCTGTTGAGGAGTAGGCACTCAAATATTGGCTCATTAGTTCTGTGCTGTTGTGTAATACTCACCAAGTTAGGAAAGCTATATACTTGTAAAACATTCCTGGATTAAATTCCATTTATTCCCTTTATCAAAGATCTCTTGGGAATATCCTAAATGCTGAGCATTGGCTTAGGAAGTGTCTACAACACAAACCCTACTCTGGAGGAGCTTATAGTTTACTTGTTAAACAGTAAGATCACATGGGCTTTATATAGAAGAAATTGGTGATTCCAAAGGTACCTAATTGAACAAATGATAGTTTGTGGTTTGCATGATAGATCAGTTGTGCTTCACTTCTGCTAATACTCGGTAGTTGCATAATGCTTAGTAGCTGCATTCTGATTCATTAAATAATTTTCTTTTGAGATTTTTGCATGCTGTTTTAATATACAATAAATCCTTAGCCTCTTAACATACAGAGACTTGTGTGTATTTGTAAAAACATATCTTGTTTTGCTATCTATTCCATACAGATGTATTGTGTATAAAAATCATCCAATTTTCAAAATACCCTGCTATAATTTGGGGGTTTGGGAGGCATAATTTAGTTCGCATGCATAGTCTATTGTATTTACTAAGGGAAGATTTGCTTTTCTGAAATAAAGATTATTAGTATATTTCCCCCTTTAACTTAGGCTGTAATCTCTAATAAATTGTTTACATCTGACTCAACTTTTAGCTTAGTTTGTCTGTTTTCTGTTAATAATACATCTGTTTCTTTCCCTTCAAAGGCTGTAAATTGTCTCTCCTCCTACATTCAGTCAGCTGTCATAGAATACCATTTTTACTTTATTCATAATTTCACCTTAGCTCAGGTTCTCAGTATCTCATCAGGATTGCAGTAACTTCCTAAGTGGTTTTCTGCTTCTTGTCCTGTGTTTTGCTTCTAAGTTAATCTTAAATGCAGCCAATTTTTATTTTCCTGAGAAATCTTCAGGCGCTCGTTGTATTTACTGGATTGTGAATTACGTTCAAAATATTTCAACATAGAACATGAGACTTCATCACTATGACCCCTGCTTCTCTAAGTGTTTGCTAATATGGTTCGAGAACTTGCTGAATGGATGCTGTTCTTCAGACAATTCCCTGTACACTCTTACTTCTGGTCATTGTTTTTTGCCTCTCCCACCTTGGAATGCCTTACATTTGTCCCACAGTTCTTCCCTAATGAGAATCCTACTCACCTTTCAAGTCATGCCTGTAACCTTTTTATTGATTGCTCTTTTGGGGGAAATACTTATTTTTTTAAAATCGTTCTTCATAGCATTTTGTGTATCTATCATATTTAGTACCTCAGAACTCTGTAATGTAAGCTTAGTGCAGGATTAATGTATCTTTGTGCTCTGCACCCTAAATAAGCCATGTTTAGAACAGTGCCTGGTTCACAATAGCTGTTCAGTATTTGTTGAATGAAGTAATAGAAATGTTACTGTTGTTATTAGGTTGTGAAGGGGAAAGAAAACAGGTGAAAAGGTGCCATTAGTGAAATGATGTACTGGAAAGCATGGATTTATTTACTTGGCAGTCTTTATAATTGATTGATGATGACATCCAGCTACATAGTAGTGGGGAGACCTTGGGTTTTTATCCTAGTGACAAACTAATATATGTCACTTTGAGTAAGTGACACTTCTTGGGGTTCCTGTATTGTAGCTGTAAAATTACAGAACTGAATTAGTTGATAGCTGTTGTTTCTTATGCTATAATCGTGTTGATTCACAAAGATGTTAGAAAGAAACATCCCAACATTATTACTACTGGTAAGGTAAATTGCTTGGGATGTTGAAGTCTTTCGGGGCCTCAATAAAAAAAATAAGTCTTTCCTGGACTTAGTCATTTAAGGTTCACAAATTTTTAAGTACATTACAAAATTTAAGAGTTTTGACATTTGATGAAATACTCTGATTGCCTTTTGGCCCATGTAAGACCCTTCCAGGACATTTACAGCCTATATTGGGATAGTTACTCTATGCACAGCTCTCTTCAGGCCCTCTAAATAGTTTGTCTTTATATATAGCTACTTGTCTGGGAAAAGGGTGAGGCATGAAAATCTCTAACATCGTGATGTTCTCGTCCATTTTTCATTTTAATCTTCTTGGTAGCAATAATAACATTTTATCATTTTATACTTTTAACTTTTCCTTTATTGTCAACTTACTCATGACAAAGTAGGTAAGCACAGGCTCTGGTGCAACGAGGGCTGCATGGCTTGAATCCTGCTCAGTCATTTTCTAGCTGTGTGATTTTGAGCTGTTAATTCACTTCTTTTTTCCTGTTTTCCCTTCTATAAAACCCGGTTTTATAATGTTGTTTTGATGATTAAATATACACAAAACAGAGACCTGGCATAAAGTAAGAGCCTTGTAAGGATTTAGCTGTTGTTACATGGGGGGAAATATATAGCAAGTAAGGACTGTGGGAGATTGTCTTTAAAGGCTTCTAAATTCTCAGCCAGTGAAGAAATAGTATGTGTATGTTTCATACATATTCTTTGATTTCACTGATATAAAGTGCAAAAAAACAAAACGCTGAAAGTAAACCATAGATTTAGAGACAAAGCTGATGAAGCTCTAAAAAATAGCTAGGAAGTGGTTTTATGTTACTTTTAAACCCTGGGAGGGAGTTGTGATTGATAGGGGATCTTGACCTGACTGTAATTGTACAGATGTTTTTAGTAACTGATTAACCTGGACGTGTTTCGTTTTCTTCAGTTGTTAGATTTCACAATTAAAGAGGTTTTTTAAAAATCCAGTACTCTGTGAAGGGTTTAAGTGAAAAATGCAGTTCCTCCCTCACCTACTCACCAATCCCTTCGCCATTGCCTAAAGGTAATTACCTTGAACTCTTCTAGCTTAAATTCCCTGGTGCTTAATTATATATTTTTGTGAATAAAATGATAATACATTTATTTCTTGTCAATTTCAGACATAGCCACTTGAGTCCTTCCCTAGCACGTGAAGATTTGTTGTTTGCATTATAACCTCCATTATCCGCCCCACCATACCCCAGTGTTGTTACGACCATGTGGATGCTTACTACTGAATCAGTGTTGCTCTGCAATGTTGCTTCTTATGCATCCGTCTCCGCCCCCCCCCCCCGAATTTGTCTAGTTCACTTTGGGAAAAAAAATTATTTTGGAAATTAAAATGTTGTGCAATGTAGGTGCAATAGTGTAATGAGCCCCGAGCGCCCTGTATCATAAACCTATGACAATGCTGCTGCATTTATACTTGCTTCATTTGACTCCTTCCCAACCTTTTGTTTTTTGGCAATAGAAATACTGATTTTGTTTTAAAAATCTGGATCAACAAACTAGAAAACCAAGTTCATCATTTTAAAGTGAAACAGTAAAGACCTTTTCACAGTGTTTTTTGTGGTAGCAATTTTAATAATGTTATTTTGTTTGAATTTTACTTGTTGAAATAAATGATTAAAATTCAATTACATGTGGATAATCTGAAGTGTGTAGTTTTTTTAAGCAAACAAAACAATTATAGGCCATTGAGATGGTTAGTTAAAAGTGTGCATTTTTACTAGTTTTAATATTTAGTATGATTAAATTTTGTGTTCATTATTTTGTTGTAGGTATAATTACACTCATCTCCATATTTGACATACTTTAAACTTTTTTCATAGGAAATGATTTCTGTATGTGATTTTACTGCATGAAGCCTCATTTTCTAAAATTTGGGCCTAATCAGCACTTTGCTACCTGTTTATTTTTTATTTATTTATTTTTTAAAGATTCATTTATGCATACAAGAACTGGGATACAGGCCAGAGGTGAGGGAGGTAGAAGGGTTCACCAGAGACAGTGTGGGGAACAGACCAGGCAGACTGACTGATACACTGCTGAGGGGAACAGCAGGCAAGACAGGAGAGGTTTGCTGTGCCATGTGGGTAGCTCCCTGTCTGGGGATGCTGTGGATAGCTTCATAGTGCTGTGCTTAATCACTTGCGCCACCAGGGAGGCCCTACCTATTTATTTTTGGTAGCATTTAGACTTATGGACTAGTTTTTTGGGGGTTGGGGAATCAGTGGTAGAGTCTAGTCATTTAAAGTAGTGTAATATACTACTTTTTATTGATTTTTTAAAAAAGATTTATTATTTAGGCATACAAGAATTGGGATACAGGCCGGGGTGGGGGGGGGGGAATGAGAGGATTCACCAGAGACAGAGTGGGGAGCAGAACAGGTGGACTGACTGAAATACACTGCTGAGGGGAGCAGCGGGCGAGCCAGGAGAGGTCTGCTGCGCCATGTGGGTCACCTCCCTGGCCAGGGATTGAACTCGTGCCACAGTGGCTGTGGATTGCTTCATAGTGCTGTGTCTTAACCCCTTGCGCCACCAGGAAGGGCCCTTTTTACTGATTTTTTTATTGATAGAAAAGTTTTTTTAATTTTTTTTAAGATTTATGTATGCATGCAAGAGCTAGGGTTTAGGCCACAGGTGTCATGGGTGAGAGGATTCACCAGAGACAGTGGGGAGCAGAACAGATGGATCTACTGAAATATACTACTGAGCGGAACAGTGGGTGAGACAGGAGAGGTCTGCTGCACCATGTGGGTAGCTCCCTGGCCGGGGATTGAAATCGTGCTGCAGTGGCTGTGGCTAGCTTCACAGGTTGCATCTTAACCCCTTGCACCACTAGGGAAGCCCCCAATTTTGAAATACTAAATCCAGTTTGGAAATTTACTGAATTTTCTGCTAATGGAATTCTTAAGCTAGGACATGCTATAAAATTTCCTATAAGGGTATTGTGGCCCTTCTGAAGTTTTTTTTATAAAATTGTATAGTGTGCTAAAAAAAAAATTGTATAGTGTGCTTGTACAAATATGTGCATTTTTCTGATCAGCAGTGTCCATAATCATCAGAACATCTATCATTTAGTTCATTGGTTTTGAGTGTGATCCAGCAATGCCTTAACTCTTTCAGAAGGCCTATGAGGTCAAAAATTTTCACAGTTACACTAAAACCTTACTTGCCTTTTTTACTATATATTGATATTTGCACCAATAGTATAAAAATGGTGTTAGCAAAACTACTGGCACCCCAGCTTGAGCCAAAGCTTTGGTACCAAACAGTACCACTGGCCATGGTAATCTTTATTACATTGTACCAGCAGTTTAAAAAAGTGCCAAGTTTGATAACATCCTTGATAAAGAGTAGAAAGTATTAGTTTTATTAAATCTTGACTCTTGGTACATGTCTGTTAAAACATTTCATGTGACAAAATGGAAAGAACACCTAAAGAACTCCCACCTACCTGAGTATAGTGCTTGCATTGGTGCAGTTATTTGAGTTTCTAGCTAAATTAGCTGTTCTTTTCATAGTCCATTATTTTTACTTGAAACAACTACTAACAAACTAAGGTTGTTCAGACATTTTCTCAAGGGAACAGTAAATCTGTTACCTCAATGAACATGAACATTATTTGTTGTACATGATAAAATTTGAGCTTTCAAACAAAATCGAAATTTCAGAAAACATATCTGCCACCCTGAGCTTGATAACTTCCCAATGCTTAAGATTTTTAAATGATTTTTAATATTGTGTAATGAAATATGTCAACATTTAGAAGATGTGAGTAACTCAGTCACATATTTTACAAATGACTAATTCTTAACGATGTTAAAAAATCATGCATAAGAAAAGGTGTAAGATTGAGGATTGGATTTAGTGCAACAGCTTTCAGATTCCACAAATTTTTAAGCTACTACCACTTGTGGAGTTTTAGTGTAATATCAGAGTATCACATATTGCCTGGAAAGACTATAAAAATACCCCTACTATTCCAATTGCATACTGAGTGTGTCTGGATTTTCTTTATAATTTAATCAACACAACATATTGTATGTAGTGTGTTCAATGCAGAAGCAATTAAGAAAATCGAGGTTTATCGTCTGTTAATCTAGACAGTAAAGAGATTTGCAACAATATAAAATGGTACATTCTCATGAACTTTTTGGGGGACTAAAGTCATTTTTCTTAAATTTTTTTGTTAGTATATAGGGCTTATTGCTACTTTTAAATAAATACATATTTAAAAATTGAAAAAAGGTTTTTTTTTGAGGGGGTTCTCAGATTTTAATAGTGTGAGGAAATCCCACTTTCCCCAAAATCTGACAAGTATTGGTGTAGTCTGATAGTAGATTTCATTGTCTTAAATTGCTTACCCTTGGGATAGGGTTAGGTGATTTTATTGTTGAGCAAATGTCTTTTAGAGTATAATTACACAAACCTAGATAGTACATGTAGGTTATGTGGTTATATCTTATTGGGATGACTTTTTTTTTTTTAAAGATTTATTTTTATTTTGTTTTTTTAAAGTTTTAAAGATAGATTTATTTATTTGTTTGTTTGTTTGTTTGTTTGTTTGTTTGTTTGTTTGTTTATTTATTTATTTATTTATGCAAGCACTGGGTACAGTCAGAAGCGTGGGAGGGTGAGAGAATTCCCCAGAGCCAGAGCAGGGAACAGAACAGGCAGACTGACTTAGTACACTGCTGAGGGGAGCAGCTTGCGGCAGGAGAGGTCTGCGCGCCATGTGGGACCTGGGCCAGTGGCCGGAGATCAAACTGGTGCTTCAGAGGCTGCGGGCAGCTTTGCAGCCAAGCGCTCAACCACTGTGCCACCAGGGGAGGCCCCTATTGGGATGACTTTTATTTGTCTGTTTACTAAAACAACATTAAGTAAGGCAAGACTTGTAATATTTGAGAGCCTCATGAAACATAAGTGATCAGCATAGTGTGCTACTTTTGTGTTTGACTGTCTAAAGCTTTCCTTTAACATGAAATTATTTCCATCTGCTCCCTAGTCTAAGTCTGTGATAAGCTCTTTTATCTGGTGGTCTTGGTGAAGAAAGGAAATTTTCAAGGTCTTAAAACATGGATTTTTAAATTTATGTCTCCCTTATAGAGATTAAATACCAGTAATAGTTGCCTCAATACTTTAGCCCTAGAGCTACCCCCTTACTCTCCCTCTGTGCTCAGGTCCAACTGTCATTAATACTTAATGCCTAGGATTACTGAACTCTCAGAGCCCAGTTTAGTACCATTTCTGAGTTGAGTGCCTGGTCATTAGAAATGAGTTGATTCCCTTAATGCTGTGTTTTACATTTAGCCCAACATGTAGCAGTTTGATGTGTTCCTTTTTTTTTTTCTTCTTGGAAGAGAAGCATAAATTGGCAAGGTAATTCTGTTTCTCAACTCTTACTACTAAAAGGGGGAAAGGAAGAAGAACAATGTTTTTCTTTAAATTCTACTTTAAATTTGTACTTAAAAATACAATATAATTTTTAAATAACTGCTGAATTTCCTTTTCTAAAACGGTATCTTCAGTTATTCCTTACTATTTTCAGGGGTTTTGTGGCTGTTTTTTCTACCCTTTAAAAAATTTGGCGACATTTCTAAGACTTTTTTTTTTTAATATTTATTCATTCATTCATTCATTCATTCATTCATTTATACAAGCACTGGGCACAGTCAGAAGCACGGGAGGGTGAGAGAATTCACCAGAGCCAGAGCGGCGAGCAGAGCAGGCAGAAGGACCAAAGTACACTGCTGAGGGGAGCAGTGGGCGGCAGGAGAGGTCTGTGCTCCATGTGGGACCCTCCTCGGGTGGCCGGGGAGCAGCCAGGGATCGAACCGGCACCACAGAGGCTGCGGGCAGCTTGGCAACCCAGCGCTCAACTGCTGCGCCACCGGGAAGGCCCTCTAAGACTTTTAACTAACTTTTAACTAACGATTTTTCTTCCATGTTTGAACATTGGATTTATTTAAAAAGAAGCAGTTTTTTATTTTAAATCAGTATGAGTATCCTTAGTAAACATCATTGATGAAAATCTCACCTAGATCTTTGTTCATTATCAGGGAATCCTTGGCAGATTGTTACAGAATGCTTCTGTATGCCACTATATATATTAAGGGATGTACTCTTAAATGTAGGGTTTTTTTTGTATTTATTTCCTTTTATTAGATAGTCTCAAGTAAGGTTTCAAATGTAGTGTCCTTTTTTTTTTTTTTTTTTTTTTTAATAGAGGCATGCTTTATTTATTCGTTTGCTGGTTTGTTTGTTTTGTTTATACATGCACTGGGTACAGTCAGAAGTGCGGGAGGGTGAGAGAATTCACCAGAGCCAGAGCGGGGAGCAGAGCAGGCAGAAGGACCGAAGTACACTGCTGAGGGGAGCAGCGGGCGGCAGGAGAGGTCTGCATGCCATGTGGGACCCTCCTCCGGTGGCCGGGGAGCAGCCGGGGATCGAACCGGCGCCGCAGAGGGCGCGCGCAGTTTCGCAACCCAGCGCTCAACCGCTGCGCCACCGGGGAGGCCCTCAAATGTAGTGTCTTTTTGTTGATCTCTTGGACTGTTAAAATATCAACTGGGATTTTCCCTTCTGAAAACTTTGAATCATCTCTTTATCCACTTAAAAGGGGTTTGTATATCAGTGACCCTATTTAAGAACTTATGCTTAAATCTAATTTTTTGCCTATGGTTATATGCCTACTGAAATTTGGAGAGGTCAGTATTTTCTATGATAATGGTAGTTTCTAAGACTTAAGATGGTATTCTTAGGAGTCTAATTGCTATTAGTACTTTTTGTTGATTATATTACAGAATCTTCCCTATGATGTATTGGAATTGACAGCTATTGTATATTCTGTCATAATATTTTTTATAAATTAAAAATTGCTGTCTCTTTATCCATGGGAGAAAATGCTAGATGAATATATTGGACATTGAACTAGTTTTGCTCATTTTATACTTCATTCAGAAGGAATTAAAATTCTTCAGTAGCTTGTATGTAGAGAAAAATGAAGTAAAGAGATTGGCGGAAAACTAATACATTTTCTAAAGATATGGAACAGGGTTGGATCTGGAACAGTTGAACCTTCCCTTACACTTTCAGCACTACTCTATTTGAAAGTGGGAATGAAACTTTGGTATTACCCTGTGTCTCTATTTTTTTTTTTTTAACTTACTACCAGGTAATGAGCCTGAAGTAGATGAGTTTCTCACTTAGCATGAGAAGAATATTTATGGGCTAAGGGGAGAAATATTTCAAGAGAAACAGACTATTACAGCCAATAAATAATTCCTGTCAAATTTCTTACTGAGGGGAGACACCATGTAAAAGTTGTTATTATAGGAGTTGGTTGTAGAGAAGAGATTAATCAGTCTTTTCATCCCTTGTCATATGAAAGAAAATTCTTAATATCTAGTAGAATCTTTAAGTATTTTTTTTAGCTCTAAAGCTGTTAATGTAAAAACACAACATAAATACTGTCTTAGCCGTTTTTAAGTATACAGGTCAGTAGTGCTAACCTTTACATTGTTGTGAAACAACTTTTTCATCTTGCAAAACTGAAACTGTACCCATTAAACAAGTTACCTTCATTTCCCCCCTCCCATCTCCTTGTGACTGGCTTATTTTTTTGTATCCTCAAGGTTCATTCATGTTAGAACATGTGGCAGAATTTCCTTCCTTTTTCAGGTCAAATATTCCATTGTATTTCGGTAGCATGTTTTAAACAAAACATTCATCTGTTGGTGGACATTTGGGTTGCTTCCATCTCTTAGCTATTGTGCGCGCCTAGTTATTTTTTAATTTAATAATTGGGATTCTGTGGGAAGAAACTGTATAAGTACTTTACAAAAGTGGATGTGGGCACAAATAATAGTAGGCAGAACATGAACGTATAAGGTTAGAGAATATTAAAGAATATATATTGATACTGCTGTGACACAAATATGTTATCCCAAATTAACTGTGAAAACTGCAACTGTAGGCTGTTGCAGAATAGGATTGAATAATATGTAAAATGCTTATCAATTTTGGATGGTGAAAATGGTCACCTTGTTTTTAGTTTCTGGTTGAAAATAGAAAACCCCATACCCCATGGATTTTATAAATCACATTTCATTACTGTAAGACTCCTATTAACAATAAAGGGCATTCAATACATTATTTCCATATATGTTTTAATTGATGTAAGTTCTTCAGTATGATAGGAAATTTTGATAACTGCATCACATTTCTTTGTAATGAAGTTGTATATAAGGAGTAATCAAGGTTGCATTTCTCATAATAGCCTTTGAGGCAGACATAGTTATTATCATTTTGTAGATGAGGACACTGAAGCTCAAAGAAATTGAGTAATGTTAACCTCAGATTATGAGTTAGTGAAACTTTTTTCTGCTTTTTAGACTCCCATATTGCTTCCTTGTGGCTCAGTATCAAAATTACTATTTGATTAAATCTGAATCTGTTGTTATTTTGGGGGGAAGTGGAGCTGAGACCTTAGTTATTCAGCCATGGGTTAACAAGTATATGTTGAGTGCACAGTGTTGTGGAGAATGTGAAGAAAATAGAAGACATGGTTTTTTTCCTTTAGGTATATTATAAAGATCAATGCTTATTAAAATAAGCTTTTTTTTTTTTTTTTTTTAGATATCTTGTGGCTTTGGGTATTGACCTACTACTGACACTAGGAGATTCTTAACTTTATTTAATGTAAAAAATTTATGGGTAATGCTAGAATGTGAGGAGTAAATTCTTTACCATTTGACTTTATGCTGTTTGAATCTGAGAGAGTCCTGTAATACAAATAGTTGTTCATTGCAATTAAATTAAACAATAATATATATGTTAAATCTTGTGGTGTTCAAATGATTGTGAGTAGAATCTAGTAATGGATATAACTGGAGATTTCTCTAAGTAAATGTTTATGGTAGCTTATCAACCCTTTGTGTTTTTAATGTATCTTATGTTTCAAAACCTTCATTTTAACAGTTTGGCAGTTCTTAAGAAATTAAACATAGATTTACCCTGTAATCCAATAGTTGTACTCCTAGGTTTATATGTAAGAGAATTGACAACATGCTGTGTTTGTAAAAACTTGCACAAGAATGTTTTTAACAACATTATTTTTAGTAATTAGCCAAAAAGTGGAAACAAGTGTCTCTCAACTCAGTGCACTAAAAAAAGTTGGACTAGCCAACAGTGGAGTAGTATTTAGTCATGCAAAGACGTGAAGTGCTGATTCATGCTACAACAATGGTGAACTTTGAAAATACTCCAAATGAAGAAGCCAGTCACAAAAGAACACATCTGATTCCATTTTTATAAAATGTCCAGAATAGGCAAATTTATTGAGACAGAAAGTAGATTAGTGGTTGCTGGAAGACCTGGAGGGAATTGGGAGCAAGGGGAGTGACTATAATAGGTACAACATTTTTCTAAGGAGTGATGGAAATGTTCTGGAATCAGCGCTTAGGCAAATAAGTTAGATAATTCTATAAATATAGTAAAACTCCCTTAATTGTACCTGGGATTTGAAAAAAGGAGTAATAGTAAATTAAAAAAATAAAAAGAAGACATAGGTAGTACTCTCTTAAATGTTTTTTGCTTTTACCAAAAAAAGCTTTTATTTTGTAATACTTGTATTTCATGCACAGACCACCTCTGTATCTTTGTACATTTTATTAACCAAGTCTAGTTTGCACATCCCTTTTTTATAAACAAAATAGAAGGCAGATTTTTTAAAAAAATATTTTCTTAACTAGGATTAAAACATTCACATACGTATCCACACATAAATGTAATGGTACATTCAAACAGTGCAAGACATATGCAGTGAAAGTAGCCTCCTTAATCCATCCAGGTTCCATGCCCCCAGAGATCACTGTTATAAATTTCTTAAAGTTCCAGAAGTGTTACATATTTGCATGTGTTTTTAATTTACAGAGCAGGTCCATCATTTTAGATTTGAATGTATGGAAATACATTCAGAAATTCATGATAGATAAGCTCTTTATAGATCCTATCTAAAGAGGTTCTGATGAGTTACCCAAGTAGCTACCATTTTGATTTAACAGGGCTGTGATTTCTAAGCTTCAAGTCTAAAGGGTTGCAGAAAAGGTTGTGTACACTTTTGGAATGTGTATCTAGATGGGCAATTAGTGGGCTCTAAATAAAGCAAAGAAAATTTATAGTAATTGATGTTTAAGCTATTCAAGTCTTAGGGTTCATTAATGTCGGGAGTTTCTGGTTTACTCTTTACTAACATAGGTCTTAAATCTTTCTCCAGTTGAATTGTACTTACTGTTCTTGATGGTATCTGAAGTGACCAGGTCTTTTGGGTGCTTAATTAGGACTAGAGTAGACAGTATAGAGTAGGTTAGAGCCTAAAGACCTAGTGTGTCATTTTTTTCTCTCTCCTAATATGTCTTCTCGACTGCTCAGTAAATTCATAGCTTCTTTTGTTTACATGTCTGCCATCTCTATTTCTCATGAATTTCTTGGGAATTTTTTTAACAGTTTAAAAATGCCAAAATGTCTCAATTTGTATACTGCTCAAGTGGTGAGAATACAGCTTTATTAAATTCTTGCTGTGTAGTACTTTGTTAATCTTTGATTTTCATTGCTTAGGAAAAATTACTTTATGAATATAAACAAAACATTTGATATATTTTTAAAAATAACTGCTTAAGAAACCTGTGTAAGTGCTTTACATGTATTACCTCATTTAATGTTCTCAACCAGCCTCCCAGGATAGGTGGTATTAACTAGTTTCATTTTACAGATGAGAAGATCAAGGGTTAGATAAAGGAACTTGACCAAGGTCACATAGTTGGTAAATAGGGGAGGCAGGGGTTGAATCTTGGTTCTTCTGACTTCAAAGCAACCCTAAGTAAACAAAAAAGAAAATCACATATAATATTCTTGATTTTTAGATAATGTCATCATTTTGGCTTAGATCATTTTAGTCCTTTTCTGCTATGATACATTTTTTCAAAATTGGCACTAGGCGTTCTGTACTTTTTTTTTTTCCAGTTAGCATCTGAGAAGATGCATAACTGTATGATATATTATTGGATGTCTAGTGTATTTAATTTGAACTTTTAGGTTATTAATGATTTTTACCATTAGACATTGATTTTTTTAAAGGTTTATTTTTATTTATGCATGCAAGAACTGGGGTGTAGGCCAGAGGTGTGGGGGTGAGAGGATTCACCAGAGACAGAGTAGGGAACAGAACAGGCAGATTTACTGAAATAAACTGCTGAGGGGAGCAGCAAGTGAGACCAGAGAGTTCTGCTGGGCCATGTGGGTCAGCTCCCTGGCCGGGGATCGAACTCATGCTGCAGTGGCTGACCATAGCTTTATAGCTCTGAGACTTAACCCTTGCGCCACCAGGGAGGCCCTACCATTAGACGTTTCTGATGAACATTCATTCTTGTGAGAATCTTATTAGGATATAATTTTAGAAGTGGAATTACTGGTCAATGGATCTAATTTATTTTTTATGGCTTAGTTATATGTATTACCACATTGCCTTAGAAAATCGGTGTTGGTTTTTACTTCTTTTAGCAGTGAATGGGAGTTTCCATTTCTTGACCGTTTGACAGTGGCTAGCACAGTACTACCATTCAGAAAAATCTTTTTCTACTTGTTTATGATCAGTGTATAGACTTAGTATATACCTATTGCCCATGTTTCTTTGAGGATACTTGTCTGTGTTCATTTGTAAAAACATAGTCCTTTTTATCCCTTTGAATTATATTATAGCTGAAGTAAGTTATATGGATGCTCAGAGAAATAATTTGTATTTAGAGTAGATGGGGAAGACTATAAATGAAGTGGTGTCTTTGGTTTGTTTTGACAAGAAAAGGAAGGCAGAGTGTAAGAATACAAACATTTGAGACCTGTTATGCATTAGTTTTCTCATTTGTAAATGGGGATAATAATACTTGGTTTTCAGTTGATTAAATGTACATGAATGCTGAGTGTTGGCATATGCTGAGTGCTCAGAAAATTTAGTTGATGCAATTCAATGATTCATTAACAGGTAAACAGTTAACAAAAAAAAAAAAATAAATGCCTCTACAAGTCCACAAGTCAAGGCCAACTAGATTTTTAGGTTTGGGGCAAGTTATAGCACTTTAATAAGTATATGTTGCTTTAAATGATTACAACTTTAGCTTTGGATTAGGTGTTTCAGAAATCCAAAGAGAGAAGTAGGAGATTAATCAGAATTTGGGTTAGGCCAGGGTCTGGCACATTGACTACTAGTTTAAAATTAATGTGTGGCCAAAAAAAGTTCAAGCCCATCCCTTTTTTTTGGGGGGGGGGTCTCATTTTCCCATATTGCTCCAGTGTTTGGAGGTGCTACATCTTCTCTCAAGAATACTATAATTGGGCAGAAATGGGGGGAGGGACTTTGAACATGCACTAGAGCAGAATGCATTCTTCACCATTGGTTTGTTCCCTTGGCAGGTAGGATTGGGGGTTGGGAGCACCTGAAGGTGTTATCTCAGGAGAATCTTAGTATAAGTATTGACCCTTGACTTGATGCTGTCTGCAGAACCCTCTTCTTAGTCAGCTTGCTGCCTATGGCAACATTATAAGGGTATTACTCTTTTGTGTTACGTTTTCTCATTCTTTCCTCTAGTCCTCAGTTGTTTCTGCTGTAATCTGAATCTTTCAGCAGACAGTAAGTAGACTGAGGACTACATGTAGAGTGTGTAAGAAGTGCTACAGGATTCTGAAAAGAAAGCAGACTTTACTGTACCAGTGAACCCCCTTATTTTTCTTGATTTTGTATTCAGAAGTATATTGTGTTCTGTTTTGTCAAAAGAATTGTATTAGTCTGATACCAGCACGTCTCAGGCTTTATGAGCTTATGAATTTACCTGGAGTCATGTTAGCATGCAGATGGTGATTGTGCATGTAGGTCTGTGGTGGCGCCTGTGATTGTGCTTTCTCCAGGGAGTGTGCTTTTTCCATGTTGCCGCTTTCCCTGGTGGTTTGCAATCTACAATCAGCAACGGGCAGTTTATGCAGTCTTTTATGGGGTGGGTGAACAGGTAGGACAGATAGTATGTTAATTCTTTCACTAAACATTTCTGACAGATTGAATACCCATTGTGCTGTTTTCACATTATTTAACATTTATATGATGAATGAATAAACTTCTCTTGGGGGCGAGCTTGTTGTATTAGTTGTTAAAGAGAGTTTGCATCATACAGTATTACACCTTAGCCATCCTGAATTATGAGATTCAGTTTGTGTTTGCATTTCACGTTTACCTCAGGGCAGGGTCTTACTATCCTTAAATGTTTGCTTTTGCTGTTAGTTTGCTTTTGTAAGTAGATTGTCCCCGCAGTGCTGTGAAAACAATGAATTTAGGATATCAGGGCTTCTAAATTGGTTGTTTCATAATCAATACATTTTTAACACATAATACAGATTTCTTGTTATTAGGAGTGAGTGACCTTTTAATTTTTATGCTTGTGATTTTCTGATTGGCTTGTTAGCTTTGAGGTACCTTTTCAATTTTCAATCAGAATTTCTCTCCAACTGCCTAATCTTTATTATTTTATTTACTTATTTTTACATTGTTCATTTTTGTACAGTGTTTGAATTCTCCTCTCAGGTGTTGTCTCCATGAAATTACAGTCACCACAGACTCTTAGGCTCCTCCTCCCTACTTTGATCCCTTTCCTTCCTCCTTCCTGATGGATGGCTCCAGTTTATAGTTTGACTCGTGGTTTTGTCTTTTTTTTTTCCTGATCCCTTGTATGGTTTCCCTATGTTCCTCTTATAAGTGAATCCATCCAGTATTTTCCTTTTTCCTTCTGACTTATTTCACTGAGCATAATCCCTTCCATCCGTCCTCCATCCATGTTGCTGCGAATGGCATGTGTTTATCTTTTTTGATTGCTGAGTAGTATTCTATTGTGTATATATACACATCTTCTTGATCCAGTCATCTGTTTTGAGGCATTTAGGGTGTTCCCATATTTCACCTATTGTAAATAGTGCTGTGATGACACAGAAGTGCAGGTATCCTTTTGAATTAATGTTTTTGTGTCCTTTGCATAGATTCCTAGCTGTGGAATTGCTGGGTCATATGTTAGATTCCATTGTTAGTGATTTGAGGGTCCTCCACATGGCTTTCCATAGCTCCAACCACCTAATCTTAGTAGTGTTGTGGGTTGACTTTTTAATTTTTCCTCTATAGCTCATGTAACACAAACAAGTCAATAGTTCCAAAATGCTTATAAGGGAAATGAAGTTTTCTGTTCACATCTTCCCTTACTTTGAACTCCAAAACTCTTGGCTATTTCTTCTAGTACTTATTATTTCTAAATAATGTGCTCACATGGCTCTTTTTTTTTACATTTAGACTTCTTCAGATGTAAATGTTAGCAAATTACTGGGCTCTCTACTGCTACTCTTACTGATCTTCACTTGTTTTCTCAATATTGCTGTAACATTATTATTGCTTCAATCAATGTTCAGAATTATAGCAGGCTAAATAATGCTTGCTACTCCCAAGATATCCATGTCCCAATTACTGCATTTGTGAATATTACCTCATGGTAAAGAGGGGGAGATTATCTTGAATTATCTTCTTGGCCCCTGAAAGTGTAATCACAAGCTTCCGCCTAAGGAAAACAGGGATAAGAAGCTCTAAGGAGGAAATAGTAGATGTGACACCAGAAGCAAAAGGTTGGAGTGATGTGAGGAAAGGGTCACAAGCCAAGAAATGCAGGAAGTCTGCAGAAGCTAAAAAAACAAAACTGGATTCTTCCCTAGTGTCTGCAGATGGTGCTTGCCTAGCTGACACCTTAAGTTCGGTCTGCTGAAACTGATTTTGGATTCTGGCTTGCATGTGAGAGAACAAATTTGTATTGTTTTAAGCTACCAACTTTGGTAATTTGTTTCGGTAGCAATAGGAAGCTAATACAAGTGTGGATATTATTATGTTTATATAAATATTGTTCCCTGCTGCCAGATAATGAAGTTATGATTATTTTCTGTTCTAACATTGTTTTCTCTAGAGTTAATAATCTTGTTTTTCCATTTTTGTTTTTGAAGTATACCATTACATTTTTCTGCACCTTTCAAATTTTTTTTTTATGTGGTTAAAAGAATCAAATAATCTTACAGGTTTGACCCCTTCCCTCCAACCCCTCTTTCCTGATTGTTGTTCACATCTGGAGTAATTGGCTTTACTTTCTGTGAATTTGTCACTAAAACATCCTCACATCTCTCACAGGAGACAAAATCTCTCAGTGTGTTGAAGCACATCATACGTCTTTTCAGATTCACTTTTCCAGTCCTACTTCAGTCTGACTTGGGTGTTTTCTGAGTTTATTGCATAACTGTTGTCCTTGGAGTTTTCTTGGTTATCATTGTCACATCTGAGATCTTTTTTTGGCCCCCCGTTCTCCCCCTCCCTCACTAGTAGCTCCAGATAACAGTGATTTTCTTTGTGGTCCTTGAACCTTCCTCCTCTTGTTCTTGCCCTGGGGTATTAAATGTGATCCTTTCAACTTAAGAATATATGCAGATTTCTGCATAGCCAACTCCCCTGTGTAAATTAAATGTTTCCCCTGTCAACCCCAAAGTACACCGTATTATATGCTTTTTTCAATTTCTAATACCCTTATTGTTTTTTGAAATGATATTGTTTATTGGTTGCTTGCTTTATGCAGTCTTCCTCTAAAATTTTAAGTTTTATGCACAAGAGAGTGAACTCTTGTTACTTTATTCTTGGCATTGGAATAGTTTCAGGCACATAACAGTATAAGCACTTGGTGGGTATTTTGTAATTCTTGAATGGGTAAACTCTGCGGGATGTTTTCATGCCATCCTATTTGAAAGGTCAATTTATTTATTTACTTTAATGTAATTTTTTTAAAAATAGGAAAAACAATACTGAGGAAATTAATAGCACCTATCATTATTTTCAGTTTGTAAACTGGTAAAATCAGGTGCCAGAAGTATGTAGAGCTATTTTAGAGCATGCTGTTGTAAAAGACCCAGATACATACTTGTTATAAAAATTGGAGGCTTATTTCTCACTCAAGTAACCCACCCAAAAGGTACAGAAGCGGATAAGCTGTTTATGACAAAGATTAACCAGCAGCTCATTTTTCTTCTGTCTGCGTTGTCACCTATCAGTAGTGTGCTCTTGTCTGCATGGTCACATCAGGCTCTCTTGTTTTCAGCCCAAGTTACAGGAGACAAAAAGAAAGGAGGGCTAGTGGAATGGGGAATGGGGGCCTCCCCTTGTGGCGCAGTGGTTGAGCACTGGACTGCGAAGCTGCCCACAGCCTCTGCAGCGCCGGTTCAATCCCCAGCCGCCGGGCAAGGGTCCCACATGGCGAGACAGACCTCTCCTGTCGTGCCCTCTGCTCCCCACTCTGGCTCTGGTGAATTCTCTCACCCTCCCGTGCTTCTGACTGTACCCAGTGCTTGTATAAATAAATAAATCTTTAAAAACAAAACAAAACAAAACAAAACTGTGGCATGGATATGTGGTATCATAAACCAACATTACCTCAATAAAAATAAGTGCAATTAAAAAATATGGGTAGAGAAGGAGAAAAAGTAAAGAAGCTATGGTACTCCATACTTGACCTTGTGAGATCTGGAGCGGAGAAACCAGCTGAGCTCACTCATTCTTTTGATCCTACAGAAATTCAAGATAATAAATTTGCATTGTTAATAAAAATCAATGTGACATGGAATTTTTACATTCAAATGCCATTGTTCAGAACGTGTTTCTGTGGCCTTAGGAGAGCCCAAGAAATATAACCACTAATTTCCAGTGAAAAGTCTCTGGGTGGTTTTGCTGGGATAAGTGGGACACCAGGATGTTCTGCTCAAAGGGAGAAATGGAAATGATCACTTGCAGGACAGTCTTTGCTACAACTAGTAATTCTTACAACTTTCTCTCAGGTCTCTTTACTAGTTGGTGTCCTTTCCTTGCTACCTCAACCACTCCTATCAGGTACTTTCTTCCAGAAATTATAATTTAAAAGTTACTGTGTAACCTTCATTATTAGATAAAATGTTGGTTAGTGCTGAATGGGCTAGAATCCAGAGTAGAGTAGCATCCGAATAGTAACAGTTACAAACTTCAACTTTGGTGTGGTAGTGTTTTGTTTGAAGAAGGGTGGAATAGCCTGCATCTCCTTTTTAAAGGGCTGGATCCTAAGTGCCCTTTACTAGCCAGGTTAGAATAGGGGAAATTATAGGGACTCATGATCATTTGGGAGTAATGTGCCAGTTTAGATCTTAATTTTCATTTCATACTGGCCAGGCAAGGAAAGACCAGTCTGGAGTTTTTCCTCATTATTGGTGAGCCCATGGCTTTAGGATTAAGCTTACTATGAAATGAAGTCTGACAGATTCATGGTAGATCTGTACAGTGGAAATATAAAGAGTTGTCCGCTGGAGACAGGAGCCAGGGGGTGGGGTCTATGAAAGGCTTCGTATCCTTTTAGAAAGAAATCCTGGGGAGTCTCTTTCTCTTTCTCCCCCCTCTCCCTTCCCCTCTCTCTCTCTTTCTCTCTCCCCCCTCCCTAGTGTGTGAGACTATTTGAACGTGTTTTATGCCATCCTTTTGTTTTTCCCTTTTCCAGTTTTTTTTTTAAGATTTATTTATTCTTGCATACAAGAACTAGGGTACAGGCCAGAGGTGGGGGTGTATGTGAGAGGATTCACCAGAGACAGAGTGGGGAGCAGAACAGGCAGACTGACTGAAATACATTGCTGAGGGGAGCAGCAGGCGAGACAGGAGAGGTCTGCTGCGCAATGTGAATCATCTCCGTGGCCTGGGATCGAACTCATGCTGCAGTGGCTGTGGATAGCTTCATAGTGCTGATGCTTAAGCCCTTGCACCACCAAGGAGGCCCTCCAGTTCTTGATTTTGTAAAATCCTGAGCCCACAGAGAAAGTTGAAAAATAAACTTAACTATGGCTATTCCTTTTTATTTCTATTAACCAGTTGTAAATACCGATATTTGCTTTCTCCTCTCCTCTTGCACACATATCTGTACTCTTGTCCCCAAATCTTTTGAGAGTATGTTGGAAGCTTCATGAAACTTTACCCCTGAATAATACATATTTCTTAAGCATAAGAATATTCTCTAATATAGTCTAATTACCATTATCATACCCCAGGAGGACCTGGCTGTCACTGTGGTAGCGCAGAAAGTTAACCCCAGGCCACCAGGGAGTCTCTTCTGTTAATTTTGAAAAGTCAATTAAGTCATGTTAGCTTATAAAATAGCTTACTTTTTGAGTTTTTACCTGTTTTCTCATAAATAAATCCAGGTTAAAGACTTTAGGTAATACATAGTAAATGTGTGTACATAATGCATACTTGGGCCTCCCCCGGTGGCGCAGCGGTTGAGCGCTGGGCTGCGAGGCTGCCCACAGCCTCTGCAGTGCCGATTCGTGCCCTGGCCCCAGCCACTAGCAAGGGTCCCACCCAAAAAAAAACATAATGCATACTTCCTGGTACATTAGGTAAATGTAAATTAACCCCATTATTGATGACAGCTTCATAACATGGTCATGTAGTGTCTGTCAAATCGCTCAAGAACTTTTTTTCTCTTGGTAATTAGTAAGCACCATTGATGGGTCCTTGCCTGAGATGGTATTGCACTGGTGGGTGCGGAATGGTGATTTTTTAGTTTCCCAACCCTTCTCATCCTTTTTAATATGACTGTGGGACTCATAAGGTCTTTTTTATTCTGTGTATTAACAATGTGTTAAAACCAGGGCCTCCCCGGTGGCGCAGTGGTTGAGCGCTGGGTTGCGAAGCTGTGCACAGCCTCTGCGGCGCCGGTTCAATCCCCGGCTGCTCCCCGGCCACCGGAGGAGGGTCCCACATGGCACGCAGACCTCTCCTGCCCCCCGCTGCTCCCTGCTCTGGCTCTGGTGAATTCTCTTACCCTCCCGCTTCTGACTGTACCCAGTGCTTGTATAAATAAATAAATAAATAAAATAAATAAATCTTAAAAAACAAACAAACAAACAAAAAAACCAATGTGTTAAAACCAGCATTCTTTTTGATGCTCAAATTGCCCAAAATTTGACCATCAAATCCCGCCTCTGTTCCCTTTTACATGTCCCAATCAGTCCCTCTTTTTCTGACACAGGAAGTTTTGAGATCACACTTTTTCTGCTCCAGACTTGAATCAACATTTTTTCTAAGGAGCCTTGGGTTCTTTTAGTAGGGGCTGGATGATACTGAGAAGTCATTTTATGTGCCAAGTGTGTTGTTTACTAGCGGAACTTCAGTATTTTTAGGCACTCACACTTTTTCTAGGTAGACCTAGGAAATAAAAATTAGGGTTTGGTTTTGTTTTTAAGTCATGTGTTCGTGTAGTACAAATTATAGTACCTTGTTTCTTCAAAAGATAAGTTGCAAGGAAGGAAGGGGGAGGGCTTTTTTTTTTTTTTTTAAGATTAAAAATACCTAAAAGATATTGCAGTCAATTGTATGAAACCTTAGTGAATTGTAATTCAGATCATTACTCTCTTTTACATAAGACAATGGAAAATTTGAACAAATACTGGATATTTGATATTAAGGAAGTACTATTGCTCCTTTTCAGGTTTGATAATGGTTATTTGTTTATATTTAAAATGGTGGTCTTATCTTTAGCGAATACCTTCTGAAATATTTATGCATGAAATAATTTGATATCTGGCATGTGCCTAAAAATTAAGGGAGGGGTTTACAAATGCAACAAGATTGGCCATAATTTTTGATTATTGAAGTTGGGTCCTGGCTGCATAGGACTTCATTATATCAAGCTCTTTTACATACTTTTGTATATAATTAAAATACCATGTAATAAACTTTTAAAAATAGCCATTTTTATTTATCAGTTGATTGAGATTGAATACCACAGAGTTATTTTTCACTTTCCCTAGTCTGTATTACAGTTTTCTTCCATGGTAAGAAACCTAATTTCCTACTCTGTAGTTACTTAACCTTTTATCAGAATTTGAAGCTATGGAAAGAACCTGGATCTTTGGGCCTCCCTGGTGGCGCAGCGGTTGAACGAAGCTGCCCTCAGCCTCTGCAGCGCCGGTTCAATCCCCTGGCCGCCGGGCTAGGGTCCCACATGGCATGCAGACCTCTCCTGCTGCCCGCCGCTCCCCTCAGCAATGTACTTCGTCGGTCTGCCTGTTCTGTTTTCCGCTCTGGCTCTGGTGAATTCTCTCACCCTCCCGTGCTTCTGACTGTACGCAGTGCTTGTATAAATAAATAAATTTATTTTTTTTTTAAAGAACCTGGATCTTTGATGAATTAAGCCAGTGAATTAAATGACCCATAATTTAATATATATAAGGTTTACTACTTTAACTATTTCTAAGTGTACGGGTTATTGGCTTTAGGACATACACATTGTTGTGCAGCCATCAGCACCATAGGTCTCCAGATCTTTTTTTCAGCTTCCCAAATATCCATTAAAAAGTAATTCCCCCATATTTCTTTACCCTTTTCCTAGCCTCTGGCAACTTCCTTTCTCAACTTTATGAATTTGACTAGTCTGTTACTCATATAAGTGAAATTATACAGTATGTTTCCTTTTGTAACTGGCTTATTTCACTTAAAATAATGCTCTTGTCTTAGTCTGTTTAGGCTGCCATCTTAAACTAACATAGACTGGGTGACGTAAACAGTGGTTTATTTTTCACAGTTATGGGATTTCCCAAGCCAGGATACTGGCTTGTATTTTTTCTGATAAGGACTTCTCAGTTCACATACCTTGTTTTCTTACATGTCTCCTCATGGCATCAGGGGTGAGAGAACTCGTTGGAGTCTTTTTTTATAAGGGCTCGTAACTCATTTGTGTGGGCTCCAGCCTCAATGCCTAATCATCTTCCAAAGTCCCCTCCCCCAACACGTTTAAGTTTGGAGTTTAACATGGTGGGAATATTTTGGGGGGGGGGCCACAAAAAACATTCAGTCCATAACAGTCCTCAAAGTACATCCAGGTTATAGTATATGTCAGAATTTCCTTCCTTTTTAAGGCTACATGATATTTACAAATATGCTGGTTTGTTTATGCATTAATCTGTCATGCTCATCTGGCTTCTTTCCACCTCTTAACTATGTGGATAATGCTGCTGTGAACATTGATGTTCAGTATCTACTCATAGTCTCTGTGTGGAATTCATTTCAAAATTAAATTCAGAATTACTTGAGTGTCACGTAATTCTGTATTTAACTTTTGAGGACCAACCATACTGTTTTCTACAGTGGCCTCACCTTTCATATTCCTACCAGCAACGTTTTAAGAATTTCACTTTCTTCACATCCTCACCAATCCTAGTTATTCTGTTTTTGATAAGTCATCCTGATGGATGTGAATTTATATCTGCTGTGGTTTGATTTGTATTTCCATAATGGTTATGGGGGTTATAGTTAAGTTGGTCATCTTTTCATGTGCTTATCGGCCATTTGTGTATCTTTGGAGTAGGGTCTTTTTAAAGTCCTTTGCCATTTTAATTTGGGTTGTGTTGTTGAATTGTTGTTCCTTATATATTCTGGATATTAATCTTTATCAGATATATGATTTGCACGTATTTTCTTTTCCGCAGGTTACCTTTTCACTCTGTTGATTGTGTCCTTTGATGCATGAAGTTTATTTTTGATGAAATCTAATTTATTTTTTTCTTTTTGCCTTTTTTTTCAGTGTCATAATCAAGAAATTCATTGCCAAATCCAGTTCTGTGAAAGCTTTTTCCTGTGTTTTCTTCTAAGAGTTTTATAGCTTTAAGTTCTATGTTTAGTAGGTCTTTGGTCCATTTTGAATTAGTTTTTGTAAATAAATGGTGTAAAGTTAGGGTCCATTTTCATTCTTTTGAATGTAGAGATCCAATTTTTCCAGCACCATGTGATGAAAGAACCTTGTCAAAAAGCACTCACTATATGTGGAGTTGTATGGTGTATTTATTTCTGGACTCTGTGCCATTGGCTTAGATGTTTGTCTTTATGCCATTACCACACTGTTTTGATTATTGCAGTTTTGTAGTTTTGAAGTGTGAAATCTGCAGCTCTGTTACTTTTAAAGATGGTTTTTAGTATTTAGGTCCCATGAGATTCCATATGAATTTTAGGATGAATTTTTTCTGTCTCTGAAAAAAACACCATCAGGATAACGACAGTTTTGGGGTTTGGTGTGTGGGGTTCTTGGTTCCCTCTGAGAAAGAATTCGGCAGAGTCTTCCATTCAGCAGCACCTGGAAAATTTGTAGCACAGGCAAGCATCAGTGTTTTGTTGTTCATTGATGGGGTTTCTTCTTTTGAGGAATTTTTTTTTCACTTTGCGCAATTTTTTAACTTTGGGATTGGGTTGGATTGGTTTTCTGTAAGGACTGATAATCCTTTCTGCCCCCATTATTGATTTTTGACCGTGAGAAAACTTCTGTCCTGAATTCCCTACTTTTTCTATCAATAGAGATTATATTTTTTTTTTAATTTTTTTTTTTTAGAGGCATGTTTTTATTTATTTATTTGTTTTTTTGTTTGTTTTTTTGTTTATACGTGCACTGGGTACAGTCAGAAGCGCGGGAGGGTGAGAGAATTCACCAGAGCCAGAGCGGGGAGCAGAGCAGGCAGAAGGACCGAAGGACACTGCTGAGGGGAGCAGTGGGCCTCAGGAGAGGTCTGCGCGCCATGTGGGACCCTCCTCCGGTGGCCGGGGAGCAGCTGGGAATCGAACCAGTGCTGCAGAGGCTGCGGGCAGCTTCGCAACCCAGCGCTCAACCGCTGTGCCACCGGGGAGGCCCAGTAGAGATTATATTAAATCCATAGAGCACTTTAGGTAGTATTAACACTTTAATATTGTTCCAGTCCAGTGTGTGGGGAAGAATTGGGCTGTGTGTAAAAGAATTCACGAGAGGCAGAGTAGAGAACAGAGCAGGAGGGTTTGTTGAAATACACTTATAAGAGGAACAATGGGTAATACAGGAGAGGTCTGCTGTGAGCAGAGTGAGGGTTCTGAGGCTCTTTTTATACTCTATGCAGATTGGTTAAGGTGACTAGTCTTGGATGTGCCCTGACTGCTGATCTGAATAAGCATAATGGATCATCAGCTTACTGTCCAAGTTCCCTTGGCAGTCCCATCCATTTCCTTTATCCATCAAACCTCCCAAACTCGTCTGCTGGGAAAGGAGTGGGGGCTTAGTTTTTAAGTTTAGTAATGATACCAAGACATCCATGAACATGTGCTGTCTTTCCATTTCTTTCTGTTTTTCATTTCTTCCAGCATTGTTTTGTAGTTTTCAGTGTACAAGTCTTTTGCCTGTTAATTCTTTTATTATCACCTTTGATTATTTTTTTCTTTCTTTTATTCTTTTTGATAATATTATAAAACATTGTTTATACAGTTTCCATTTGTTGATGTTATGCCCTGCATCTTTGCTGAAATGACTAATAATTGTTTTCCTTAAGTGAAGTGCTGAAATGTTTTGAGAATTCCTTTTCTTTGACTAAGAATTTATCATTTGGAAATCTGGTGAGATTAGATGCAGAGTTTAACCCCTCGGCACTATGCCTTCCTACTTTGTTTGTACAGGGTGGCTACTTGTTTAGGCTAGATCCCAGGTATCGTGGTTTTGTGTCTGTTTAATGTATTTGGTTAAATCCTTTAGTTCTATTTTGCACAGATTCAGATTTATCCAGTAAACTATACAGTGTGTACCTTGTTAACATCTGATCTAGTTTTTGTTGACTCTTCTACCTTCTTTACCTTTAGGAGACTGGAGATGGGGCAGAGCAATAATAATGGTATAGGGAAAAAATATTAAGTCAAAAATAAGTGTTTTGAGTTCGTGAGTTAGAATACTCTTGGTATTGTTACTTTCTCCACAGAGCTAGTGCCCAGATCTGGGCATACTTATAAGAGTCTCTTTACAGTTGTGCTCATCCTACTGAGCAACTGTGTGTTTGATTCCTTTTGTTTTAGGTATTATTATTGAAGTGATGTTATGCATAGTAATTTTTGTAATTAGTCATGTCTTAAGCTGAACCTGTTTGATGACATTGCATTTTTTTGAAAATCAGCAAAATTTACAAAATATAGTAGACTGTGTCCTGGAAATTGATGGTGTAGATTAAAATATTTTATCCAACAATAGAATTAACTTAAGTAGCTAAGAAAACCAGCAAGCATTTTCTGTCATATTTATGAAAACACAGTCTTTTAAAGAATGTGTTTAGTACTTAAATTAATAACTACTGACTTCTGGTGTAAGAGGATGCTCTAAGCCCATGTGTTAAAACAGACAAACACATGAGCTGGCCAACAGCACAATGGAGGAGAGTTCAGTCTCTTTGGAAACCCTGGAAGGGTGCCATAACTAAACCAAAATAATTTTTGGCAGGAAAAGTAAAAATGAGAAACAGAGTAAGGGTAGTGCTTACTGTCTGATGTGGTGTTCATGTATGTGGTTGAGAAACTGGACCTACTGGGACATGAGTAAAGGGAGCTACTTTGAGTAGCCCGAGTTAGAATTGAAGGATGACCCATGGGGCAGTTGCTTGTGATACTTTTATATTTTGAAGTAGGAGTTAAAAACTGACTCAGAGTGATTGTTACCACTGGGAATATGACTAGTGGAGAAGATCTGGCTACTCTTGTTTGCAGGAGAGAGACTAACCATGAAGTTTGAGGTTAAAACTCCCTGTTCCAACATTGTAATCTTTGGTCTGCAGTTCTGCTTCCTGACCAGATATTGATGAACCTGTAAACTGACCAAGGAAACGGGGCAGGTAGCCTCTAAGATAGCCCTTAGTGTTCCTTCTGTCTTGTATAATTCTCTCTCTTTGAGTGTGGCTGAGTGTAGTGACTTGCTTCTTTTATACAACTATGGCAGAAGTGATGGAATAGCACTGGAGGTTTGGTTACAAAAAGGCTTTGGCCTCCTTGTTCTTTCTCTCTCTTTTTTTAGATTTATTTATTTATTTATACAAGAACCAGGGTACAGGCCAGATGCATGGGAAGGTGAGAGGATTCACCAGAGACAGAGCAGGGAACAGAACAGGCAGACTGACGAAATACACTGCTAAGGGGAGCAGCGGACGAGACAGGAGAGGTCTGCCTCGCCATGTGGGACCCTTGCGGGCCAGCCAGGATCATACTGGCGCTGCAGAGGCTGCTGACAGCTTCACAGCGGGGCGCTCAACCACCTGCGCCACCAGGGGAGGCCCACCTCCTTGTTCTTATTTGTTCTGAAGGGGAACCACCTCTGTTTGTGAGCTTCCCTGTGAAGTTCATGTTATAAGGAGCTGTTGTCTCTGGATAACAGTAATGTGCAAGGTCCTGAATGACACAGTGACCTTGTAAGATAGCCTGTGCTAGATGCTTCTAACTAAGCCACATTCAGATTCCTAATTTGTAGAAACTGAGGTAATTTGTTTTAAACTGCTTAAATTTGGGGTAATTAGGCAACAGTTAAAAACTGAACAGGGAGGGCCTCCCCGGTGGCGCAGCGGTTGAGCGCTGGGTTGCGAAGCTGCCCGCAGCCTCTGCAGCGCCGGTTCGATCCCCAGCTGCTCCCTGGCCACCGGAGGAGGGTCCCACATGGCGCGCAGACCTCTCCTGCCGCCCGCTGCTCCCCTCAGCAGTGTACTTCGGTCCTTCTGCCTGCTCTGCTCCCCGCTCTGGCTCTGGTGAATTCTCTCACCCTCCTGCGCTTCTGACTGTACCCAGTGCATGTATAAACAAAACAAACAAACAAACAAATAAATAAATAAATAAAAGCATGCCTCAAAAAAAAAAAAAAAACTGAACAGGGAAAGAAAGAATGTAAACATTCCCCCCTCCAAAAAATTTTTTTAATTAGGTTCAAAATGTTTTCTTTGAAGCAATACAATTTCCAATATGGCATGAATACAGACTTTTCTCTTTAATGTTGAACACAAAAAGATAGTTCCAGTACTGTCAGACTCAGTAGTTTAAAAGATGATAAGGGTGAGTAGGTGACTCTATGAAACATTTATTGCAAGAAATAAGAGAAAGTATTGAAATGTAAAGAATAACTGATTAGTATTCACAAGGCAACTCTTGAGCACTTGAAGAAAAAGAATCAGAGAGCAGGAAGGAGTGTAAATGAAATTTATGATTTTTTAATTATTGATTTTTTGGAGGCAGATAGCAGCAGGATTTAGTACTGCTTTTAGAGTCCACAATTTAGAGGGAGAAATAAGATAAAAATGTGAGAAACACAAAGAATATAATCAGTGTATCATGAATAAGTGAGAGGTCAGAACAGATAAAAAAGGTAAGTCAAAAGTAGTAAAAACTTGCCTGAGAGAACAGAACAAAAGGGTTCAGAGAATCTTGCTAAAATTTATTGAGCATTTATGAAGTACCACGTATTTGGCAGGTTAAAACTCATTTAAAATTCTCTATTAACTATCACATGGGTAGGACCTGTTAATTATTTTCTTACAAATAACTAAAGTGATACCAAGCAAAATAATGTAATCCAGACCTAGGACTAGCCTGGTGGGTTTTTTAATTTTACGATATAGAAACATAGTACGGGTTTCCGAAGGAATGGGTAGGTACTGCATTTGTCTTATATAGGCTTGAACCATGCTGCCTAGCTAGTGGTAGCCACTCACCATCTGTGACTATTTTACATTTAAAAGTTAAACTAAAATAAATTTCCCCAGACACACTGCTCATACTCCAAGTTCTCAGTGAAAAACTGCAAGTTGTTAGTGGCTACCATGTTGTATGGCACAGAAGAGAACATTTTTATTACCACAGAAGGTTTTGATGGGCCATGATGTGCTAAAAATTAGTGGACTCGAATTGAGAAAATTATTAAAACCCAAGAATCCTAAATTGGTGAAACTATCCTTTATGTGAGATAGGGTAACAAAATGCATTTTTCCAGTTTGCAGTGACTTAAAGTATGTCATTCATATGTTTTTCCTGAAAAAATGTTACTGTCAGTTGAGAAGTTAGCAACTGAGAAGCATGATGAATCAGCTTTGTTTAACCCTCTGTTTCCCAGAATAACCCAAGACAGTACTAAATGTAAATCTTCATTGATGGCAGATATTAAGAGGATGCTTTTATCAGCCAGCTTTCAGACTGTCTACTTGGATTTCAGCATAGATAGTTCAACTCCACAGGTACTTTGCCGTCTGATAATTGTAAAATAAAGCCACAGAAAATCGCTTTTACTTAAGGACAAGAATCCACTGAAACAACTTTTGTCAGTATCACCCAAAAATACCTTCATGTCGACAAATCCAGATTTAAGTCTCAACCTCTCTTTACTTGATCTCTTATGCTTTTTATACAGTTAATTTAGAAGCACTGTCTTTGCCTGGCTTCCAGAGATCTTCCTACCTCACCAGCAGTTTATGCATAGTGTGTCCTGTTGGTCCCTCCTCTTTCATGCTAAATATGGGAGGACTCAAGGGTTTGTCCTCAGAGCAGATCTTGATTATCTTTACCACATTTAGTCTTTAAATGACTTGTATTTGGTAAGGATACCCTAATTTTTATCTCCTCTTCCTTTCCTAAACTCATGACAAATAAATCTATCTAGCTGCCTGTGACATTCCTATTTGCATGTCTGATCAAAATGGACACCAAAGATAAGAAACTGGGATTTTCTTACCCTAAACCTGTTCTCCTAGTGTGTTCTCCCTAGTAAGTGGTACTGCCTTTTCACCCCTGGGCTTGGTTCTGAAACATCAGAATCATCCCTCAGCATTTTTAACTATAGAAAGTGAAGCATACAAAGATCAAGTAAAATGAAGGTTCTGGTAGTACTACTTTCTGAATGCATTCGAAATCCATCCATTTATCAAGGGCTACACCCGAGTTCAGACTGTCATTTTATGCTTAAGTTACTGTAATTAACTAAAAACCATTCTTCTCTCTTCCAATCTGCACTATAGTCATATGAGTCACTTTAAAACACAAATTAGAAGCTCTCCAATAATTAACCACACAGTAGATCCATAGTCTTTCTACTACCATGGCCTACAAGGCATAGATGGTCTAGCTTCTGCTATATGTGCTATCTCCTCTACCACCTTATTGTGCCTAATTTATCTTAGAACAGTAATTTCTACATAGGCCCTTGGTTTGAAATACATACCTTTACAAGTTTGGATGATGAATCCCCTGTATTCATTTTGGTTTCTGCCTAAGTTACCTCAGAGACTTTTTGTCTGACAACCCTACCTAAAATAATCCCACCCTCTAGCCCCCAATTGCTTTCTGTTCTCTCATTGGTCTTTATATATTTTTAGCACTGTCTGATACATTTCATATTTATTAATCATTTGCTTATAATATATGCCCCACACTAGAATATAAAAATCTATGATTAAAGTCATTTTTCTCCTTTGTCTTATTTACTTGTGTATCCCTAGTACTTAGAAGCACTAGTATGACCCTAGAGTGCCGAGCAAGTAGTGTCCAGTAAGCTGTTGAAGGAATGACTCTTAAAACAATAAAAATGCCCACAATTTATAAAAAATAAAACCAGTTTTCAGAATTAGAGTTTTAGTTCAAGTAAAGAAAACCTTTAATGTTTAATTTTCCTCTTCAGTGAGATTAATGAAAGAAATTGCATCTTTGAAAATGGAATCACTTGACAGTAATTTCAGATATTTGAAAAACATGACTACAGTTTTAAAAGCATAGTGGAGACAATTATAGTGTAAAAACAATTGAAAACAAGGTCAGAAAGTTATCATCTTGAAGAAACTAACCCACCATAACCGAGGAAAAATGAGCAAAAGGGAATCTTCTGGCCTAAATTTCTTTTTTGGTAATAGTATGTGATATATTTCTTTTGGTTAAGAGTTTTGGTGAAATCATTCATGACATAATCTTTTGGATTATTCAGCCAGTGGATCTTAACTTTTTTCTTTAACATGGAACTGTTTCTGCCATTTAGATACTTTTAAATAATACTTAATGTAGGGTAAATACCTATTAATGGTATTAAGTATGTTCAGCCAATATAAGAACCTCCACATTTTTTCTTTTCATCTTTCTCGTTACACTTTACCCCAGCTATCAAGTCTTGGTTTATATTCTTCATAAATGCACTTTAAATTATGTGCCCCGTCACATCTTTTGCCTTTATACTTTAATTTCTTCATTTGTTAAATGAATATATTAATAAAACCAACTTTATAGGTTCGTTGAGAGAATTAAATACCTAACATACTGAAAAAACATTTTAAATGTTGGCCACTTTATATCGTCACTGTACTAAACTGACTCAGAGCACTACCATTGCGCATCAGGATTTCTGGAGCAACTCCAGTTTGATCCCCAGGCTTCCTTCTTTTGGGTTGTCGGAAAAGTCATGGCGTATTTTTTCTGTTTTCCAAAAAATACATCATGACTTTTCCGACAACCGCAGTATTGCCCTTCCGCTTCCAGTCCTCTTTACTTCAGCCTGAGTAGTAATGTAAAGCGCACACCTATTTGGATCACTTGCATTTAAAATTCCCCAGTGGTTCTCTTTTGCCACTGGAATAAGTCTTAAAATTTTGCATAACATTAAAGATGTCTAGTCTAAATACTCTGCCCATTTGTGCCCGGTTTGTGGGTGAACAGGAGGGATCCTATTGGAAAACCAATTTTTTGGGTGTGACTCCAAGGCAAATAGACAGTGAGGTGCCTTCTGGCTATTATATAGCCATAATAACCTCCGTTTATAAAGATTTTAAGTAGATGTTTTAAGCAGATACCTGTTCTGATAAGGCATGCATAATAGATGCCGGAACTTTGTGCAGTGCTAATTTCTTGAGTAATTTCTATGAGAAACTACTGGTACTCAGCTAAGGCAAGTGAATGAGATAGTTTGCTTTGAGGAATTTATTATGAGCCAGTTTAAAGTTGGTGAACATCTAATGAGGATGGCAACTTTAGGTTTAGAATGGTTAAATTAGGACTCTTCTAACATTGTAAATAACATTAATACACCAAGGCTTATTTGTTAAGATCACACCTATAGATAAAATGTATTAGCAACTGTTTATCTTTCTCTTCTTTGTTGCAGGAGGGTATGGTTCCATTCCATTTTATCCAAACATGATATCAGATTATCCAGGAACAAGTTAAAAAGAAGGGAGACTGGTTCCAGAACACATCTCTGGAAATTACCCTATGGACCCTGACTCTCATGGCAACATTACAATGTAGGTTCTATATGAGCATCAACAGCCAGTGGTCTTTGTTTAGCTAATCACATAACATATTCCTATTTACTGAGTCAGAGGTTGAGAAAGAGTTTTATAAAGATTGTTAGCACTTTGTTGTTGAAAATCAAGGTGTATGGAGGTGATGTTTTGGCCAAGAGAAACAGGAATACAGAGTCCTGTCCTTGACCAGTTGTGCTTCAGCCTGACGCCTCTCAAGTGTATGTGCAAAGAAGCAGCAAAATAAGGTGGCTGTCATTCTCTGTTACTAGTTTGGGCTTTAAAACCCAGACTCTAGGGAGCTAAGTTGAACCATTTGGAGACCTTCATTACTTAGACTAGATTGACCTCAGTATCCTGGAAAGAAGGTTAAATGCTTGTTTCTACTTCGTGCATCAAAGCCCAAGTCCCCAGCCAACATGTACTGCTTAGCAATGTGCCTACCACTTGTCTCACACAAGGCTCATTTTAAAGCATCTCTATGCGATGTGGGTATTTAAAGATGAGGAAAGTTAGTTTTTAAGAGTTTTAGGAAGTTGAGTTGAGGAACTAACTCAGGGTCATACAGACAAGAGGAGTGGGAATTTGACTGTCTGACCTATAGGCATGTTCTGCACATGTCCCCTACTGGTGCCAGGTATGTCCTCAAGAATGTATTAGAGATTTACTAAGGTAATGCTCCCCCAGTCTGGTGTGTGGGAGGTGGTGGGGGGTGGTGTGCCTGAGAAGGGACTTAGCTATCTGAGTTCCTGGGCAGATAGAGCAGCCTGTCCTTCATACTCTGCTGTGCCATACAAATAATGTATTTTGTGTATACCCTAACATGAAAAAGGTAGAGATGCACTGCTCTACTGTACTGAAGGTAACAGCTCAGCAGGAGGGAGCATTTGCCCCCAGTACCTACAGCACCCTCCCTTCACCCTTTCAGGCTACAGTTAATTTGCTAAGTGGGAAAGAGAATGTTTGAAGTCAGAGTCCCAAGGAAAGAGAGAGAGGAAGAAATGAGGAGCAGGTGAGTAGGTCAATTCTTATTTCTTTTAAGGAGCAGGAATTTACACTAGGATGGCCTGCACGTAATTTGCTCTTTAGGGTGTAATCATGGAATGTTCTTAAATCCTGAACATACCTACCAGCATTTGTGGGAGGTGTGTCCTGACCTTTGGGGGAAAAAAATAACAAGAACTTTGAGCTCCCTCTAGAGGTCATAGTGATAAAAGAGCATCATAGTGGTCTGTTGGGAAATAACTACTGTACCTAAAGCTATTACATAACCTTTAGCAAGAAACTGGCATTTTATAGACATATTAATATCTTTTATTGGGGCGTAATTAGTTACTTTTGAGAAGAAATTTGAGCTAATCATATTCTAATTAGGTGTGTGGGGCCAGTTCTAAAATTCTGTGTTAGCCATATAGGGAATGTTGAGAATGAAGCATGTGTCCAAACAAAATAACATGTTTCTTAAGGGGAGCTCTGAGTGTTGAAACAAACCAAATAAAAATGAGAATTAATTATTCTGCCTTTACACACCAGAATGTTTTGGCTAGACCCTTGAATTGAACAGAGACAGAGGTAGTGATCTTTAGACCTGCTGCCTTCTTCCTTGCCTCACCAGCAAACTATGAGTACCAGAAGGTTGTCATGATGAAATCCAAGCTATAGGCCTGTGCTAAAATCTCCAAAGAAGTTAAAACAGATTCGCTTTGGTTTGGTTTGGTTTGGTTTCACTTCTAGAACCTCAGCTGACCAAATGAGAAATGTTTTCTAGAACAGAAAGTCGTGGTTGGAAACTCTAAGGATAAGACTTCGTAACGCTGCTACTCTACACTAATTATTTCTTTTGTTCTTATTAATGTATTTATACTTCAGAACTCAGAGTTCATGTATTCAAACTTTGTAACTATACAACAAAAGTATTAGAAGTAATGTTTAGCTTTGTGGTAATAGTAAGAATATATGAAAGTTAAATATTTTTTGAAAAGTTCCATCAATGCTCAAAAAAAGGGGGGGTAGCAAGGGAGGCAGCTCTCTTTGCTGCCCACCTGTAACTATGCGGATGTCTCTTTTTCCCTTTCTCCTTTTTCTAGTAAACCTGTTCTTTTTAAATGTTTTTAAGAAAAGAGGGGGGGCAAGGGAACATGTCAAAAGGACCCAGTAACCAATCTGAAACACCTCTCTGTTGTGACCTAATTTGAAACAGTTTCAACTACATAGTAAGTTATATAGCTAGATTCTCGCCCAAAAGTATGGCGTGATATCCATGAGTTCATACTGAAAATGACTTAGTAAATAAATGGGGAAGAAAAGATAAATTTCCTATATACAAGAATCCCTAATGATTTATGTCAATATGCCCCTTTCAAAGATGTATACTTTAACTCCTATCGTCTGTTGACTGTGGACTATAGTGACTTTCTTCTAGAGTACTTTATGTAAAGTGTGTGTATATGACTTTATGGTGGAGAAACCTGACAAACAGTACTTTGGCCTGATAATCTAGATGATAATAAGTCATGTTGATGGGATGTACTCTTTATGTAAGAATGGCTCAGTCTGGGCCTCCCCTGGTGGCGCAGCGGTTGAGCGCTGGGTTGCGAGGCTGCCCGCAGCGCCAGTTCGATACCCGGCCACCGGCGAGGGTCCCACAAAAAAAAAGAATGGCTCAGTCCTCTGTAGTTTTCCTGCCAATAATCATAATTGCAGTGTGACCATGAGAAAAACACTACAGTCCAAATTGAGGGGACACAGTAAAGGTACCTTATTAGTGCTCTTCAGAACTGTCAAGGTCATCAAAAACAAGAAACTATCATGGAGCAGAGGAAGCCAAGGAAATGTGATGCCTAAATGTACTGTGATATACTGCATAGATCTTGGAACTGAAAAAGGAGTTTAGTTAATAAAAGGTAGGTAGAGTTAACACAGCTTTTTGCAGATGTGTTATCCTTTCCAGTGTTCCAATGTTGGGTCCTGAGTTGGGACAAATATACCATAGTATATTTGGTATGTACTGTGTAGGCAATAGGAGAAATAGGTGTCTATGTACACACATATGCATGTATACACACATACATAGCTTTCATTCTGTGATGTTTGAAAAGCAGGAAATTTTTATATGCATTATCCCTTATAGCTAAGTGATTTTTTTTGTATAAAAGTGAGAAAGATCCCCTCTCCTAGAGTGATGATAGGTGACACAAGAATCTCCAGTCCTGTGGCTTTCTGTGCTGTAGCAGTGGTGGGAGCTGAGTAGAGCAGAAAGTATCCTGCTTCATTATCTCAGTTCTGTGCTGATATCCCCATTTATTGGATGCAAATTATGGAAAGTAACTTTCATTAAATCACTGTTGTTGATAAGTTTTGTTCAACAATAGCCAGGAGACAGTTGGGGCCTGTTTTTGTCAGAGTGAGATCTCCAGCACAGATGCATAGTTATAGATAGACACATGCTGCTTTTGTAGATGTGTTGGCCTTTCAGGCCTTTAATTTTCCATTTTAGGAGTTTCCTAATGAAAGCATACTTTCTCCAACCATTATTCTGTTTTCTTCCTCCCCTAGATGTGTTTAGTTTATTTAAGTCTGAATACCTGTAGTATATACTTTGTAAACTGTAAATCCTCTGAAGAGATCATTTATTACGTTTCTTTGCAGATGAGATATTTGAAGTTCATGTATTTGATTAACTGATGGTCAAATTGTTACTTAGTAGCAGAACTTAGATTATATCCCTCTTGCCTGATGATGATTAATGAAGAGTCAAAACTTGTAGGGATAAATGAGTATAAGGGGAGGAAGATGCACTAACACTTTAAACAACTTAAGTACGTTAGTGGTATCTTCATACATTAAAAAATTGGGGGTGGTGTTATTTCAGGAGGACAACTTCTGAAATGGACATAAGTTCAGGGGAATGGGTGCTTTCTAGCTTTTGAAATAAGTTATGAGAGAGTTCTCCAAAGCAGTAGTATATACTTTTATCTACAGTGTAGGCAACGATCAGTCCTTTGAACAATATTTATTAATTTTTCCTCTAGTGTACCAGAAAATTTATATTTTTGAGTTGGATAATTCCTTATATTTTACCTTATATTTATTCTTTTGCTGTGAATTGTCTCTAAGTTGCATGAACTGTTTTTAAAATACAAGTATTTTTCCTAGTTTCCATGTCTTTATAGTGTAAAAATCACTTTTTAAAAAAATTAAATCTGCAGATGTTATCCTGGTGTATTTCTGCCTCTCTAGCACCTGAGATGATGAAATTCTTCCCCCCTCTCCCACCATGGGCCACATATAGAGGGCTAAAGGAATAGGGAGAAAAGAGAGGAGGTATTAAGTGGAGCAATCATTTTATGGAGGGGATGTCGAAGGAAGATTAAATGGCAGCCTGTACTTCAAAAATCTCATGATAGGGGAGGAATTGGGGTCAGAATGGGGGGGTTGCAATTGTATGGGGAATATAAAAATAAAATTTATTATTAAAAAAATAAAAATAAATAAAAGAAAAGTGAATTTGGGAAAAAAAAATCCAACTAAAAAAAAAAATAACATGGATTAATGGGTGGGTGGTGGGATGGATATGTGTAAAAACACCTGTACTATAGAGTTCTGGCAAATCTATCTGGTGAATTCTTTAAATTTTACTCTTTGATACTTATCATAAAAATTTTAAATAATCATGTAATTATGTATTCATGTAAATAAACATGTAATTCATGTATTTATTTAAAAAAATCTCATGATAGTCCTTTCGAGGATCTTTGAATTCATATTCAGTAAAATTTATATATCCTTTTTAGCCTAAAATTTTTTTTCAAACTTTGCAGAAAGCTTACTGTCATATAGCCACTACCATGGCCATATATAAAGAAATTCCATAACCCCAAAACTTCCATATCCCTTTGTAATCAATACCTGTCCCACCCTTGACCTCAAACAACCACTGATCTGTCCCTCTAGCGTGCCTTTTCCAGAATATCAAATACGTGAGATCGCATAGTTTGTAATCTTTTAAATGCATTTTAAGTTTTATCCATGCTATTGTTTCAATCAGCAGTTTGTTTTTGTCTCTAGAGGCATTTTATTGTATGTATATACCACATTTTTTAAAATTCATTCCCATTAAGGAGCTTTTCTGTTGTGTCTAGTTTTTGGTGATAACAAATTAATTTGCATTTGTATCCAGATTTTTGTGTGAACATAAATTTTTCTTGCGCTTGGGTAAATATCTAGTAATGTGATTGTTGTGTTGCATGGTGTTTGTTTAAACTTCATAAGAAACGGTGGACTTTGTTCCTTGCCTTCCCCCCTCCCCCGTGGGTGTGCTGTATCGCTTTCCCACCAGCCACCTAAATGTGGGAATGTTGATTGATACCAGCATGAGGCATTATTAATTAAAAAAGAAACTTTGTTCATTTGAGTGGTATGCAGTGGTATGTCATAACTTACTTTACCTTGTGAATATTGACCCATTGTCAAAGTTTCCTCTTACTGATAATGCTAATGGCTACCACAAACTCCGATGTAAGCTCTGTTAACAGTAAGTCCATAATGCTGTTTTATTTTGTTATATAAATAGACTCAAACATGCTTTTGTAACCTTCTTACACTCTGTGATATACAGTATACAGTATCCTTTCTCAGTACAGTGAAGCTGTTATTTTTGTATTGAACATGTGCGAGTATACTTGGATAACCTTGGAAGAATATTTTCGAAAATAACCATAGTAGTTTCTCCTAGAAGTAGGGTTAAGAGTAAAGATCATGGGGCCTCCCCGGTGGCGCAGCGGTTGAGCGCTGGGTTGCGAGGCTGCCCACAGCCTCTGCGGCGCGGGTTCGATCCCCGGCTGCTCCCTGGCCACCAGAGGAGGGTCCCACATGGCGCGCGGACCTCTCCTGCCGCCCGCTGCTCCCCTCAGCGGTGTGCTTCGGTCCTTCTGCCTGCTCTGCTCCCTGCTCTGGCTCTGGTGAATTCTCTCACCCTCCCGCGCCTCTGACTGTACCCAGTGCATGTATAAACAAAACAAACAAACAAACAAATAAATAAATAAAACATGCCTCTATTAAAAAAATAAAAATACTTTAAAAAAAAGAGTAAAGATCATTTTTGTTAATAGAGTACCTTATTTGTAAGACCTAAAAAAAAATAATTATAATCCTACTAAAATAATCTTACAGAAATAATAATGTGTATATAAATGCATCTGACTCCTATTGCAAAATGGATCAATTTGCTAAGAGTAATCAGTTATTACCCATGGTTCTCTCTTGCTGGTGAAATTTCAGGATTTTTTATTTCAATCTTTATAAGTTGGTTAGTTTAATGTGGTGATAATGGCATCATTTTTCACACACACACACAAAAACAAAAGTGCTATCTTATGTATTTATATAGTTAGGTTCCTGTAAATTTTTTTTTAATTTATTTATTTGTTTATACAAGCATTGGGTACAGTCAGAGGCGCGAGAGGGTGAGTGAATTCACCAGAGACAGAGTGGGGAACAGAACAGGTAGATTGATGAAACACGCTGCTGAGGGGAGCAGTGAGCGAGGCAGGAGAGGTCTGCTTCGCCATGTGGGTTGCTCCGAGGCCAGTGGGGATGGAACCGGCACTGCAGAGGCTGCGGACAGCTTCTACAGCGCTGCGCTCAACCGCCTGCGCCACCAGGGAGGCCCATGGATTCTTTTTCAAGTCAATTTTGCCAGTGATTGGGGGCATTAGTGACATTTATGTGGCACAGGCCAGTTGTGTTAACTATTTGGCAGTTTGCGGGATAATCTTGAACAAGAAAAAATTGTTCCAGAATTTACATGAGACTTAAAATATTCTACCAAGGGTTCATAGAGCTGAGAAAAAGCTTCTTTATTTTCTATGCCTAAAACCCAATTCTGCTTTATTTATTTATTTTTATTTACTTTTTAAAGATTTATTTTTCATGCATACAAGCATACAAGAACTGAGATACAGGCCAGAGGTGCAGGGGGTGAGAGGATTCATCAGAGACAGAGTGGGGAACAGAACAGGCAGATCGACTGAAGTACACAGCAGGCGAGTCAGGAGAGGTCTGCTGTGCCATGTGGGTTGCTCCCTGGCTGCCCTGGGATTGAACTTGTGCTGCAGAGGCTGCGGACAGCTTCATAGGTTGTTTCTTAACCCCCTGTGCCACCAGGGAGGCCCTCTGCTTTATTTATAAGGTATTTTTTTGCTCAGGTTTATCTTGCGTTTTGAAGTTTACTGTGTGTGAATCAGGGGAAGACTGCTTTGAAATATTGGAATTTTACAAAGAATTCTTGATTCTACAAAATCACATCACCAGTGCAAGGCAGTTAATGGGGTTTTGGAATTGACATTAGTTTACACCTGTATGAGTTTGCATTTACAACTCCTTTGTGGTGATTATTCTACACCTAGTAGAGTTGTCATGCATTTACATACTGGTCATGTTTTCAGTATTTCCCAACTGTTTCCCCTTGGATTTCAGTAATACATAGGTTAGAACACTTGATAGAATCCTATATGTCAGGTCTTTGTTCTTTTTTCTCCCTCTGCTGCTTTTTGTTTTGCTTCTGTTGCTAAGTTTTTTTATCTGTTCTACTGTAGTGGCTAATCTGTTCATCCCATTTAGTATATACTTCATTTCAGATAATGTATTTTTCATATTTAGGTCTTCCTTTTATTTGTCTTTTTCCATCACATTCATGATTTATTCTACATTCTGGAGCCTATAGAGCGTATTTACAATAGCTGTTTTAAGGACTTTTGTCTCCTAGAAGCTCAACTCATTAATTTTTGTAATTTCTAGTTCTCTCTGTGTTTTGTTGGTTTGTTTTTCTTCCCATCATATTTTCATGTTTTACATTCCTGGTGATTTTTAGATTGCATAGACATTGTGAATTTACATTGTTGAGTGGTAGATTTTGTTCTACCACGTAGTAATGTTACTTCGGATCATTTTGATCCTTTCAGAGTTACTTTTATGCTTTATTAGGGCAAATCCAGGTTTTAATGCTTATTTGGTCCCACTTAGTTAAACACTTCTGAAGACCCCCCACCTTCCCCCCAGTGCCTCATTAATTTTTAAGTTACTCTGGCTGAGGGAGCCCTATTTTGAACCCTGATAAACTTTCTGGGGGTTCTTTTTTAGGCCTTGTGGTCAGGTCACTGTTCAAACAAATTCTAAGTGATTCCTCTGTAGATTTTTCAAGCTTTCTCTCTGCACTCTGCTCATAAATTCTGGCTGCTTTGGTTTTCTCTAAACCTTCGGTGAGATTGCGGTTCTGTTAATGTCTATTATATGGTGCAATGTCTATTACTGGAGCAAGGATTGACAAATACTTTCTACAGGGGCCTAAATGGTAAATATTTTCCACCTGTCTCAACTGTTCAACCCTGTTATTAAGTGAAAGCAGCCAAAGATAATATATAAACAAATGAGCATGGCCAGGTTCAATAAAACATTATTGACATTACAGAAACAGGTTAGTGGGCCACGGTTTTAACTAAATATAAAGTTTGCCTTTATATTTCCAAATTATTGGATGTTTGAAATATATTCAGCTCTTTTCATTATAGAGGTAATATAATTATAACTATATTTGTACCTTTTTCTTTCAAATTGTGTGATTAGTTTGAGTCATACTAATCAAAAGAAATTATAGTCAGTTCCTCCATAAAATGCCTCACAATGCAAGAGCTGAAATATTTCAAGAATGTCAGAGCTAATAATAATTTGTTCACTTAATGTATTTTAATTATTAATTACTGTTTATATATGTTATGGATTTTTTGCTTCGTGAAAGTGGTATAGACATCTTTTGACTGTCTGATTGTATCCTATTAGGTTTATTATAGCACAAAAGAAATAGAGCAAGTATGTGACTAGAGTATTTCTGGTAGAGATAGATCAGTAAAACTTATGTTATTCTGACTAGCACCATCAACTACCATTTCACCCCACAAAAGAAAGCAGCTGTTCCACCTTAGGATGAAACCTGGGTACTGACAGTATGTAGAAAGAAGGGGTTGGAGAAAATGTCCATTTATAGTGTATTGTAAATCCTTTGGCATTTATTGATAGTATTTAAGTTTAACAAAGATAAAAAACAGTATAATAAGTTTTCTTAGCAAAAATTTGATTATCTCTTTTAAGAGCTGCCTATATGTTGCACAATTTGGCAGTCAGAGTGTTACTGAAACTGTTGTGTTGGTACTACATAGTTGGGCAGTTGACTGAAGTTCTAACCGAGGATCTTTTTAACTAAATTAGAAGGTTCTTTTGTAAGAGTAATAACGTTTTTTCATTGTGAAATAACATTTTTATTGATCTTAGGGAATATTCTTATTTTTCTCTTTAAAGAGGAAGGAAGGTTTTTGTCGGTTTGTAAGACCATGACCCAGTTGATGGGTTACACTAATTCAAGACTTGCCTGGAGTTCACTCTTAGGACTGATGTGTGGTTAATGTCTTTGCCTTTAAAAAGCATCTTATGGTTAAATTAATTGCAAAAGTAAAGTGTTCTTGAGTATTCTCAGCTTTCATTAATAGTTTGTGTTAAAGCCAGTGTCCAGGAATAGAAATGAAATGCTTTTATATTTCAACTTGCCCCTCCTTGAGGCAGCAGCCCATGTGTATGTTTTTGTGTGCATGTGTGTTTAAATAATTAAGATCATTGTTTTCACCCACCTATTTCCCTGCTTTTCATGATTGCTCAACAGCAAGGCTAGTTGAGCTAGTCAGATATCTTAATAAGGTATGACAGTTCATCTATCTAACAGGGAGTTGTGACTTTTTAAATTTAAGTGAATGCAACATTTTGGACCTGGTGAAAAGATAAAATGATTTACATACTAAGCCAGCTCTGCCCATTAGTCCATTGACTGAACAGGAGAATGACTCTGGTATTGGTGTCAGGTGTGAGCATTTTACCAAGCCAAGAGCATATTCTAGAGTTCAAAGATGGCTGGTTTTGGTACAGCCTGGCTTTATATTCAAATTGACTGGTTTTATTTGCTGTGTTACATAGAAATTACAAACTATCAATGCTGTAGGAAACATTGGCTGGAATGGACTTATAAGAGACGGAATTGATGTCTCCAAAGTGATGCCTGTCAGGGATTTAAAGTTAATTTTTACTGTGGATGATTTTTGCCTTATTCCCTTATTTTTTTTCTAAAGATTTATTTATTTATGCGTACAAGAGCTGGGGTATAGATCAGAGGTGCAGGGAGGGGGCTGTGGGGTGGTGAGAGGATTTGCCAGAGACAGAGTGGGGAACAGAACAGGCAGACTAACTGAAATACACTGCTGAGGGGAGCAGCGAGTGAGACAGGAGAGGTCTGCCTCGCCATGTGGGTTGCTCCCTGGTGGGCCAGGGATCAAACTCATGCTGTAGAGGCTTCATATTGCTTCATAGTGTGGTGCTTAACTCCTTGCACCACCAGGGAGGCCCTGTTTTTTAATACTTTACTGTGTTCACTACAGAAGTCAGTTCAGAACAGAGCATCTAACGGAATGATTTCTAAATACTGATATTTGTATATACAGAGCAGCTCAAGACACTCGATCCTTTATCTGTTACATATGCACTCAGTAAAACTCTAAATTAATTTTTTATTCCTGATACCAACCACGGTGGACTGTCTGGGCCAAGGTTTTTAATTTGGAACTGGTATAGTGCTATGACAAACTTATATGCAAAATATATGCAAGTTTTTGTGTATTTAAATATATGCAGTTTATTGGGGAAATGTATAACTTTCAGTACATTCTCAAAGAGTTCCAGAAAGGTTAAAGTGCTAGCCAAAGACTGTGGACTTGGAAAAATCACAGCAAGAAAATTATAAAATGCATTGCTGAGCAGATTACTGATAAGATACATTCTTGGTCAGTAAAATTTTAAATTTAAGTTATTTAGTTAATACTTTGTAGTGAAGGACTTGTCAGTGGTGAGTCGTATACAGCATAATGACTTTATCTTAACCCCCAGTTCTGTAACTTAGAATTTTTTTCTTAGGAAAGTGGCTTTGATGTCAAAAAGCAAGGAAAAAACACTGATCGTTTTATTTGAACTTGACTGTGAAATTAGTACCAACTTTGGGTGTGAAGTGACTGATTCTAAACAGCCCCTGTATGTGTTTGAGAGCCACCAGAGGAGCTTTTCCTATCAAAAGGGAATAGCACAAAGAATTTCTAGCATACTTGTGTTCTTTGTGCAAGCTTTTGTTTGAGAAGCCATTATTAATTTATGACTGTTAGAATTCCATCTGAAATTATTTTTACATTTAAAGTTTCCCTCCATTTTAGTTTTATCAGCCTTAATTTTATCAGCCATCTTTGGGTTTGCATAAACAAGCTCATGAAAGGTTTATAGGAAAGAATATTAGTAAGAAAAAAATTTAATGGTGCTATCATAGAATGTTTCACAAATTGTTAATTTCTTTACATTTACAAATTTGGTAAAATATTAGTAAATTATCTATTTGATAGAATAATTTCATTTTTATTCTGGAGCAGAATTTCATTATTTATTAATTTATTTTGGTGAACCAAAATAACCATGAAAGATTTATTTTTCATCACAGATTTTTGATACATAGACTTGGACTATGTTGGGGGAAATGTGCTTAGTTCTGAAACTCTTGTGAAAAAAACTAATGTATTCTTTTGTTTCAATTATACAGCAGATATAATTTCTACAGTAGAATTTAATCATTCTGGAGAATTACTAGCAACTGGCGATAAAGGTGGTAGAGTTGTCATCTTTCAACAGGAGCAGGAGGTAAGTGTTTGATACCTAAATTTCAGCTTGCTCCTGGGACTGGCGCTTGTGTTGCATTGGAGAATCTCATCAGGGGATGAGATTTTAAAAAGAAATATGTCCGATGTATAGCTTGCTCTGGTTTTTCTAGTGTTGTGTGTATGTGCATTGTGTATGTGTGTGTTGTTTTCTTTAAAAACACACTGCTTTGATTAGACAAAGATTTGACTAGAGAAAGGGATGAGAAGTGTAGAATAATCCAAGATTCTAACTGATTTTGAATCCTTGGTCTTACTTTTTTTCCCCCTTAGAAATCCATACAATAAAATGCTTTGACCTCTTCTCAATGTTTAGTTTGCCTTGTGTAATTAGGGGGTAAGAAGCTAAAGAAAAAGCCTCTAATTACTTTTACATGAATTCACACTAATGCTGTTGAAATTTAAATATAAGGATTTTAAATAATAGTTGCATATATGTGCCTCTAATGTAATGGATGAGCTCTGAACCTATTTTAAAGTGGAGTTTATTTGAAAATTGCTTTCTCTTCTCTTTGAAGAAGGGAATTTCTCATTGTAGGGTCTGTAATTAAAATGATTTTCCTTTTGTTTTGGGTATAACATAGGCACACTTCTAAATCTGTTGGCAAATTTCTCACTAAATTTTTTTTGCTAAACTTTTATCACATTAGATTTTCCTTTACTCTCTCCCTTCACTTAGAAATCAAAGTTAAATCCTTAAAATAATTTGTTTTGAAATATTTTGCCCCTATCTTTAATATATTTTAAAAGATTTAAAAGCAATGTGGACAAATTGCAGGAATTTACAAATAGTTGTCTAAATAATAACAGAGTTAGGTTTTAAAGGATTGTGAAATTCCTTAAATAAGCAAAGAATCTAGTAATAATACTACTACTTTGCACTTCTATAGCGCCTTTGACCTGAGGATCTCAAAGTGCTTTACAAACACTAATGAATTAATCCTCACAGCACCCCAGTGAGGTAGGTAATTTAATTTTAAAAGAAATGATTAAGTGTCTGATTAGAAAGTGCACAAACACTGAGTATGTCTCCTTTTATTATTTTTTTGGTTAGAAGAAAACATGAAAAGGCTCAGGTTTTTCTTGACCAAAAAATGTTCTTGTGGGGGAGGGGCAAAGTCAGTTTTTCTGTTCCTATTTTCAGGCAGCTAAAATCTTGACCATAGGAATCTTGTAATATTTGGAGTTGAAATGGACCTTAAAATGTCCTATTATTTACAAATGAAAGTCAAGACATGAATATAGCACTTGATTACTTAGTGGCAGAACTGACAGAATCCAGAACTTTTGAAATAATCGTCTTTTCAGTGTTCTTTGGGGCCTTTCATGTTAAGAAACCAAAATGTTAGTGCTGATTTTGTTATTCAGAATTTAGAGCTTATTTTCTCATAGGAATTCTCTGCCCTTGAATTTATTTTTTGCTGAAAGTTAGTTAACACTGTGTACCTTGCTTTTGTTTTAGACATACTTGGGAAAAAAACATTTAAAATTAATTTTGCTTACTAAGCAATTCCAATCTTAAAAAATAACAAATGCATGGGTATTGCCAATTAAAAGCTAATTTAGAAATATTTTGCTTGAGAATGAGGTTATTTTTCGCCTTCTGTAGATGTTGGTTATTAAGTCAAAACTGAATCTGAGAAAGAACATTACTCATCAAATGGAGATGTTTCCTTTAATATGGGTTTGATAAATGCAGTCAAACAATATTTTTCTAAAGGTTGTCTAATTAATTGGAATTAAAGGTCTAACTTGGGAGTTAGTGAAACTGCTCAAACCTTTTACTTGTATCAAAAAATTAGACCAAAAGTTAAAGAATAATCATTTCCTTTGATTTGTTTCTGAAATTCTCAAGGACTAATATTAATATCCATAATCTTACAAGAAATTAGCAAAATGATTGTTTGAGAAGAGCCACTAGTACGAAGAAAGGAAATCCTTCTTTATATGATCATTCTTCTTAACTGTATTTAAGAATTCAAGACAGATGCATTATCTAGAACCTCAGGCTAGTAGCACGTATTTAAATAATTATTGTAAATATCAGTACTATATTTTTGTGTGATAGATTATTTTTCTCCCCTGAACCTTGATCTTGTTAATAATTTGGTGTGTTTCACCTAATTTATTTTCCACATATTTAAACCCCATCTTAAAGTAGAGCTTCTAACATCGGCTCTCTTCACTCTTCAGAACAATCATTGTCTGTATCATTGATTATAAATGCATGTATCTTATACCTAGAGAGACACCTTTATTTCAGGACCTAACATTTTGGATTAGATGTTATGCATTCATATCTCTATAAAGTAGTGTTGGGGCCTCCCCTGGTGGCACAGGCAGTTGAGCACCACGCTGTGAAGCTGCCCGCAGCCTCTGCAGCACCAGTTCGATCCCGGCTGGCCGGCGAGCGTCCCACATGGTACGGCAGACCTCTCCTGTTGCGCCCACTGCTCCCCTCAGCAGTGTATTTGGTCAGTCTGCCTGTTCTGCTCCCCGCTCTGTCTCTGGTGAATCCTCTTGCCCTCCCGCGCATTTGGCCTATACCCCGGTTCTTGTATAAATAAATAAATCTTTAAAAAATAATAAAGTAGTGTTAGAGTTTGGAAAGTAGAAGATAATTTTTTGAAATGATATTTTCCTAAATTTTATGTAAATCTCAGGCAGTCTGTATATCAAGGCTTATAATGATTAGTTTAGTGGCAAAGCTCTGGAATTAGAACTTGGGTCTCTGAATGTCAGTCCAGTTTCTGCTAACAGCCACAACTATTATGCATAATTTTCCAGTGTACTCTGGTTCCTATTTGAGTGAGCATTTCTTAGTCTCTGAGAATGATGCTGTGTTTGCCAAACATAAGTGGCACTTTACACTATTATGGCTGTAGCCTCTCACCCAGTGGCAGGATTCATTGCTTCACTTCACTGGAGAATATACTTCCACTCTTTTTTGGCCCTTATGAAGCAAAAGTCATATAGTAGCAATTTTAGCCCCACCTTTCTTTCTCACTTTAATCTTCTAAAGCAGCATGTCTCCTTCCTGTCATCCCGTTAGTATCTTTTGTTGCCTGTCCATCTGTTCCCCAATCAAAATACCAGTAAACTGAGTAGCTATTTAGAGGGTCTTCATTCAGTTAGAATATATCTGCCTGGTGAGTCTATAACTTTTGGGGGGCAGAGAGGACTGTCTAATAGTATTTTTACAACTAACATATTTGAGTAGTTTTCTATTTAGACAATTTATCATAGAAGCAGGGCCTATAGCGAATTGAGATATAAAGGTTAAAATGAATTTCCTGAGGCACACCCATCACCGGGTCATTAAGAGTCTAAAATTTGGTATCTAATCCAGTGTTCTTCCCAACATGTCCTGAAATAGGTAAAATCCATTTTACTAATTTTCTTAGCTTATATAGAATAGTTTTTGACAAGTAAGTGGTGGGATATATTCTTTCTCATTAATGAAAAATAGCAACATAGGTTTTCTTGGAAGATTCTAAGTGACTGTTAGCATAGATGGTAGTTGTCTTTTCCAGGACTACTGGTAACTTTCTAGGATTCTTTGCTTTCTCATTTGTTTTTGTTCCTAATGTGGTATTCTCAGAAATCCTTGACAATACGGAAGAAACCTCAGAAAGCATGATAAACATAAATGATGAATCATATTGTTAATATGATTGTGTATTCTCTTTATAAGTGACTGGAAAGGCTACGATGGGGCTGCAAATCAAGATTTGGTTTAAGAGAATTCAATTTCATTTATACATTTATACGCAATTGAATTGATTTAGTTTCATGTTTAAGTGAAGGAATACAACCTTTGGTTTTTAGGGTGATGTGGCAGCATTCACATAACATGGTACTGGCAGTATACTATTCAGAATAGCAAATTTAGAAATGTAAGTGAGGATAGTTAAAGGGATTGAGGCATATCTAGCCAGAAGACAAAACTATGAAGACTCTGAACTGGAAATGCATGTGGAAAAAAAGATTTGTTTTTTCTGTATATGGAAATAAATATACAAGAGCTACATGCCCATTGTGAAGATTATTATAGAAACAGTACATGGGAAGTTTAAAGAAACACCATATCGTTTCTGAATCAAAGCACTGTAAAATAAGATTCCTCTCTAAGCTACCTTGTCTTATCTTCATACTTTAAGGTTATGCTTTTCAGAGTATAAAATACTAAACTCACTTGGAACATTATTTAAAATGAAAGTTCCTAGACTATGACCCAAGATTACTAAATCAGAATTTCTGGAGGCCTGATAGAAAATGTAAAATTCAGATACCAGGATAATGATAAAAGCTCTGATATACAGCTTCAAGTTAAGATATTTGAAATTTAAATACTTTAAAATACTTTTAAAGAGTTTTTCCAGAATAGATCATACATGTAGAAATGTGTATAGAATCATGAAAGTGTATAGTTTCATGATTTATCAGAAAAGAAACACACTTGTGTAATTATCTACTGGGTCAAGAAATGGGGTGTTACTCATGCTCCAGAAGCCAGTCTTCTAACACTCAGTTTAACTGAGAGGCTTAAAACATGTAATAATTGGAGACTTAACAGTAAGTGTTGTTTCTGACCATTTTGCTTAGTATATATTTATATAGATAAAGTATGTGCATTTTTATTGCTATATAATGGTCTTCTGTATTGCTATATCATATTTATATTATGTTGTAGATGGCAGGCGTATTGGTTGTTAGACACCTCAGTAAAAAGTGATTCTGCCATGAACAATAATATGCAAATTTTGTTTCACATTTTTAGCAATGCTTTGTATTGTCAGTCTATTTAAAATTTCAAACATTTTGGAGGTTGTGATTTTATCTTACTGTGAATTTAATCTGTACACTCTTGATTACACCACGGTTGAATATCTTTTATGTGTATTGGATATCATCTTTTGTCAAGTGCCTACTAAAATAAAATCTTTTATTTATACATGTTATCTTTGGGTTGCCTGTCATGTGGATATGAACACACACACAGAGTTTTATTTGTTGGAAAAAATCTTCCATTTTATGTCTTGCCTTTTCATATTTCCTAATGGTGGTTATTAGTACTAATACAATCCACCTCCAACTTTTGTTTTCCTTAGACTGCCTGCTTTTTCTGTGCTATATAAGAAATACATCTCTACTCCTGTTGCCTCTATTCCTGTTGTCTTCTTTTTTTTTTTTTTAAAGATTTGTTTATTTATGCATACAAGAACTGGGTACAGGCCAGAGATGGGGGGGGAGGAGAGGACCCACCAGAGACAGAGTGGGAAACAGAACAGGCAGACTGACTGAAACACACTGCTGAGGGGAGCAGCGGGCGAGACAAGAGAGGTCTGCTTCGCCATGTGGGTTGCTCCCTGTCCGGCCAGGGATCGAACTCGTGCTGCAGATGCTGCGGTTTGCTTCATAGTGCCGTGCTTAACCCCTTGCGCCACCAGGGAGGCCCTATTCCTGTTGTCTTTTATAGAACCGTGCTAATAATTTCTAGCTCCATGTGGCTATTCAAATTTTAGTTAAAATTACATAAAATATAAAGTTCACTTCTTGGTCATAATGGTCACATTTCAGGTCTTCAATAACCAGATGTAACTTAGTGACTACCATATTGGACAGCAAAGGAATAGATTACTTTGATTACTGCAGAAAGCTTTCTTAGTGTTATCCTTGAATCTAATTACTGAACATTAACGTTTATATTTCTGACTCACATGGACTTAGTTTACAGGGTGGTTTGAGGTAGTGGGGGTCAAGGTTTGTTTTATTACACACGATAGTCAATTGACCAAAATGCATTTAGTGAAAAAGATTACCTTGGCTTAGCAAGACTGCCTTTGTTTTAATTCAGACTGTTTCTGGGCCATTTATTTTTATTCCTTGGTATATTTGTCAATGCTTGTACAAATACCACTCTACTCTGTTTTAAAACCTGGTCATGATATAGTATGCTTGATAATATTTTTGGATTCTCTTTCTTGTGTCCATGTTGAAAATACGCAGTTTCGTTTTTGTAGTTTTTTTCATGTATGTGGTGAATGCTATGTCTCATAGCTCATATTTATTTACTGAGGCACATTTTCAAGATCTACCTTGCTGTCTGTGCTTATAACTCATTTCTTCTAATTTCTGCACCATACTCCACCTACCAGCTTAATTCCAACCTCCCTTTACCACACCAGCACCACCTTTTATTCTTATTTGCTGTTACTATTACTTATTTAGAAAATCTTTATTGACTGCGTGGTACATGCGCTTATTACAGGTGTTGGGGATAAAGTACTTCTAAATTCATTATAGAATATGTTGTACAAATAGATTGTATGGTTAAAAAAATATATTTTCTCTTAGAAATCATAAAGGCAAACTAAGGAAAAAACTTTAAGAAAACCCAAATGGAGGCATTTTTGAATGTATCGGTTTCTCTGATTATAGGCATTTTCAAAGCAAAAATGAAGTCTTTGACTTCTTGTTCAATTGGTGTAATGTAGTAGTACTCTATAGTAGTGATGAAGACATGGGGTTATATTTCCTTTTTTCGTATTTGCTCACTTACTTTGTTCATGCAGAGGACAACACGGTCATAATCATTCTAATGCAAACACGTCTCTCCAAGTTTTAGGGAAAGTCCCACTGCTGAAGACTCCAGCTCTCTGAAGTTTGCTAAATCATGCATCGGGTTTAATGGTCTTTTCTGTTTGTTTCCATTGCTGTCACGTCTGCTGTTACTGTTGTTCTTGTCTATTTGTTTCAGTGGAAAATGGATGCTAATACACGAGCCCAGCCTGCCATCTTTAACATTTTTAGATAGACTTTTCAGAAACAGTGCATTTTGAAAGCCATTAGAACTGCCAGACACTTCCATGATGTTGTTTCTGAATCACATAATAAATCATGATTAGATCCTTGTAGTTATTCTTGAAATTTTAGGAAGTTTTTCAGTTTTAGAAAATACATGTTTGTGCTTCTCTTTACTTAGAGTCAAATATAGTATGAACCACAGAGACCTAGTTTTTGCATGTAATGTGTGCTCATCCTTTACCTGAATTATAGACCTTAAATCAGTTTTTACTTTGACTAAAGTTTCACATATACAAATTACATGAGGGTAGAGATTGTGTTATTAAATTTCTCTATCCCCGTTGGGCTTAACATACATAGTATTGTATGTTTAAGTTTGAAACACAGCTTTCATATTAAAAAATTGAATTGCTGGGGGTTTTTTGGTGGTTTTCTTGGGGAGTGTAATGACAAACCTATCAAAGATAGTAATTTCAGGTGGAAGATTTATGGAATTCTAAATTGATGCTTATTGTATATATATTTAATGGATTAAGTTATTTTAATTGCATGTAAGAGTATGGTACTGAGACTAAGGTTCTGCATTTCATTCTTATCTATATCCCCAGTGAGGAGTACTGCAGTATGCTCTGCATTCTTAATGTTGGCAAATCCATCCAATAATAATTCATGCTGCTATCAGAGGGTCCAAATATAATTATAACCATGAAGGATCAATTGAAATAATGAAGCTATTGGGGGTGGGGAATAAAACATGCTTTAAAGATGATGATTCACTAAGATTTTATTTTGATAAGAGAAATAATGCTAGCTCTAATGGGTTATGCTTATTATCGTGTACTCTTAAACATTTCATTTGACAGTTCACTTTTACTCAGATATTTGACTATCAGTAATACCTTTCATTTAAACTATTTTCCCATAGGTTCTTCTCTGAACTAGATTTTTAATGTTTTTGATGGGAAGATTCTTAATCATGTAGTAGTTTAAAAAGTGAAATTCTGAACATGACTATTATTTTAAGTTTATTTAAATAAACTTTATTTAAGTTCACAGTTTCTTTAGCTAGTGACTTAAGGTATATTCACTTGTACTCAATGAAAGAAATCATCAGTGTGTGTTAGAGTCGTAAGAAGCCGAAGGGTTCTTACTTGAAGGGTAAGCAAGTTATGGATGGATTTGTGGGGTGAGGTTTGCGGTATTGCTGAATGTGGACAATAATATATAATAGAGCTCTATAACGGTAGTCTTGGGATAGGAGGGTTAGCACCCAACAGTGTCTTCATGTTTAGGAGAGCTCTTCTCTTAAGGAGTCTCCAGCGGTAAGATGACCTAAAAGCAGGCACCCGGAGTGAAGGAAAACATTACATAATATTAAGTAACTGACTGAGCATTGACTATAAAGTAGGCAGAGAAAGGTGTGTCTCAGCCAGATGTCTCTGACAAGCTTTTCTTATTTAATCTTTACTTTTTGGATAAGCTCCCTTATTATGGATGCCCAGATTTTTTTCAGTATTTCTGTACTGCTTAACATGTAACGAGAAGTTAATAATTAAATTGATCCTTATTTTAATCTCTTTCCTATTGAATTTGACTTACCACTAGGTTTTTTATTTTAGTTTCCCTTTCAATTAACCTTTATTTCTTTCTCGGATTTTTTTTTTTTCCAAAAAAAAAAAAAAAACAATAGAAAATCCTTGACTTAAGTTTTTGATTTTATAATGGTGCTAATGTGATCTATATTTAGTAGAGATTTTCTTTTGAATTTTGATCTTTTCCTGTGCTGCCGACGTGCAGTACATGTTTGAGTGATGCTGGGCCGTGGCAGCCAGCCACAGCTCGACAGTTCAGCCATGTGGTCAACAGCTGACCTGCGGTGGAGTCCTTTTCATTTACAGTGCAGCATTTAGTAAATTACATACACTATTTGACATTTGCAAGATAGGTTTTGTGTTAGGTCTTATTACCCAACTGTTGGCTATTGTGTTTGGTGGGCATATTTAAGATAGACTAGGCTAAGCTATATGTTCAGTAGGGCAGGAGTTTTAAATGTATTTTTGATTTAAAATATTTCAGACATGATGGGAGTTAACCCTGTTGTAAGTTGAGGAAGATATGAATAATTGTATGTAAGATGTAGATGAATTGGCCAAAATTTGTAAGGTCTGTTGAAAATTAATTACTTTTGATTGTTTGGAAATATTTTTTCAACAATGGTCCAAATATTTTTGTTTCCATTTTAGAACAAAATCCAGTCTCATAGCAGAGGAGAATATAATGTTTACAGCACCTTTCAGAGCCATGAACCAGAGTTTGACTACTTGAAAAGTTTAGAAATAGAAGAAAAGATCAACAAAATTAGGTGGTTACCCCAGAAAAATGCTGCTCAGTTTTTATTGTCTACCAATGGTAAGTGGATGTTTTTTCTTTTCACATGTCCACTATGTAGCTAACTCCTGTTCAGTATAATCCTTTTTTCAAAGAGGAATGTTAGTTAAAAGCTTTCTGCAAATAAGCATTTGGAAATATTTCTCCCTCAGAAAGAAAATAAACTCTTCTGTCTTCAATTTTTAATTCTCTTTTAGTATCAAAGAGATTCTCAGGTTTCAGTTTTCTTTTAGTGCACACCCAGTTTGTAGTGAAAAACAATAGATTATGACTAGATTCTGTTTCTGCTGTTTTGGGGCCTTAGTAGCCTTGGACAGGTTACTGGGTTGAAATTTCCTCATCCACAAACTAGCCAGTAACTTTAAAATTATAGTGTTGTTAAAGGTAGTAAATGCTGTAACTCCCAGGGTACAGGTTAAGTGCCTAATAAATATTAATTTCTCTGCCCCTCTTTTTGAAGTGTTCCAAACTCTACAAGGACAATTTCAAAGTATAAATACTAAATATTCTTTCAAAGGATGATCTCCACTTACGGATACTTTGTAGGAGAGCACTGTTCTTTCTTGACCCCTGTCTAGTAAGGATACAAACTCAAATTGACTGTTTTATATATCACTTTTAAAAACATCAAAAATATTTAAAAATATATTTTTTAAAATGCTGTTTTATATATTCTTGATATCTAGAAATTTTGTCTTGAAGGACTTGGGGATATATGCTTTTAATTGGTCAGTTTTTTTAGGCCCTGTACCGTAATTAGGAATTTGTAATGCAACTGGGAAAAGGTAGATTTAAACAGAGATATCCAGGTCTAAGACAGAATTTGTGGAGTCTTTAATAGAATCTGCTAGAATGTGTTGGGACCAAGAAAGATATTCCTTGTATTTTTATTATGAATAATAAGCTATCTTCACTGACTTTGTTCTCTTTTAAAAAGTAAATGCTGATGGGCCTCCCCGGTGGCACAGCGGTTGAGCGCTGGCTAGCGAAGCTGCCCGCAGCCTCTGCAGTGCTGGTTCGATCCCTGGCCACCGGGTGACGGTCCCACATGGCGCGCAGACCTCTCCTGCCACCTGCTGCTCCCCTCAGCAGTGAACTTCATCAGTCTGCCTGCTCTGCTCTCTGCTCTGACTCTGCTCTCACCCTCCCGTGCTTCTGACTGTACCCAGTGCTTATATAAATAAAGTATAAATAAATAAATAAATCTTTAAAAATTTTTTAAAAAAAGTAAATGCTGAGCTAATTCATATATATTTGTATGTATGCATAGACATGTATGTGACTATTTCTTTAAAGGCTGAGGACTTGGTTGTGACTTGATTTTAACATCAAATGGAATTATGAGTTGCATTAAATGTTATTCTGCATTTATTATTTGTAGAATAACTTATTTTACATAGAAATATATTTGTAGTATATTTCTATGTGGATTTTTTTTACTTACCTGATATTAGGAAATTTGTTTTTTATTAAGTCAGGTAAGAGACTTTATCCTTGGACTCTTATGAGGTGAGCTATGAAACGATGTGTTTAAGTATACTTTAAAATGTTCTCCTGTCCACTTATACTGGTCTTTTAAATTTTTTATTTTTGGGATGATTTTCTTTTCCCCCCAGATAAAACAATAAAATTATGGAAAATTAGTGAAAGGGACAAAAGACCAGAAGGGTATAACTTGAAAGAGGAAGATGGAAGGTACAGAGATCCTACTACAGTTACCACACTACGAGTAAGTACATAAGGAAAAGTTATTCTAATTGTGATGGATAGTGTATTCTATTTCATATTATATAATCTAGATCCTGCGCAACACTTGAATGTGAATAATTATAATCTGCCCCTCAGAAAGGTCTCAGTGTGGATAGGGGCAGTACACAAGGACTCAACATGGGACTGTGTTTTATATTGTGCCAACACCTTCTTTTGGTTTGAATGTCAGCTCTAACAGGATTAAGATTCAGAATTAATTTTCTTTGAAGACCAGAGAAATAGACCAGATCTTCTAGTGTAATAAAAAATGTACCAAGAGAGCAGCTCTCCTGCCCACCTGTGACTATGCAGGTGTTTCTCTTCACCAACCTTCTCCCTTTGCAAGCAACAGAGCCACTCTCCTCCCAAGGCTGCCTGCTTTAGTCTGTGCAAAAGTCCTTTACTTTTCTCTCCCTTTTATAATAAACCTGCCCTTTTGGATTTTTTTTCCCCAAAAAACATACCAAGAAATAAATGCTCTTGGCTAATTGCCTTTTTAACCACTTTAAATTTTCAACAAAAAGCTTTGTAAGGTTTTCAAGCAAAAGATTGAAACTAGCAACAAAAGATTGAAACTAGTTGAGAATCCTAATAGTAATGTTACCTGTACAAGAGGGTCTGATTGTTCATGTTCCTGCTTCCCATTTCAACACTTTAAAGGATCGACATCATTTGCTTTTTAAAATTATATCTTTGTAATATTACATTGTTTTATGTTCTCTCAAAAACTGGAGTAATTAAGTGTCATGAACCTTAACTGCTATTATAAACAGTAAACATTTTGTAATGGCTGTTTCTCATGTCTTTTTGACAGGTGCCAGTCTTTAGGCCCATGGATCTAATGGTTGAGGCCAGTCCTCGAAGAATATTTGCCAACGCTCATACATATCACATCAACTCAATTTCTATTAATAGTGATTATGAAACATATTTATCTGCAGATGATTTGCGGATTAATCTTTGGCATCTGGAAATTACAGACAGGAGTTTTAGTATCCATTTGGTTTCTTTGTGGTGTTTGGTAAATAAGACATGTTGTGTCCCTCCTGGATTTATTTTCATTTCTTCTTAATGTACTTTGATTCCTTTTTCTAATAATGTCTTAGAATTTTTATGCTATTTTTGCTTTGTTTATTAGTACTTTAACACTGGGGGATGTTATTTGATAAAGGGCATAATGTATTGATTTAACATTTGGATTTTGGAACTAAAAGGAATTCTCTATTGTAGTTCTATGAAAGTTGAATTTTTTTTAATAGTAGAGTTTTGTGTAAGGAAAAAAAAAAACCCCAACATCATGAAGTAGTGTGATAGTGGTCTTTTTATTCCTTTTGTAAATTGCGGTAATATTGATTGGCAGTACTGAATATGATTTCTGAGAACAGGGTCACAGCTCCTCAAGTGTTTTATCACCACACCACACCACACTTACCACCAAAACTTACCCATAGTTCTTCATGGACCATTGGGCCCTCTCCTTACTTTGTTCCCACCCTCCGTTCTTCCTCCTCCTGTAGTGTCCTCAGTTTTGCAGTTGTATTTCTAGGGTTTGCTTTGGTTTAGTTTTGTCACTTTTGTTTCTCTATATTTCATGTATGAGTGAAATCATCAGGTGTTTGTCTTTCTCCTTCTGACTTCATTTCGCATAATTCCTTCCAGTTCCATTCATGTTGTCACAAGTGGCAAAAGTAATTGTTGTTTTTCTTTTCTTTTTTTTTTTTTTTTTTTTAAATAACTGAGTAGTATCCCATTGTGTACATACACCACTCCTCCTTAATCCACTCCTCTGTCATTGGGCAGTTAGGTCTCCATAACTTGCTATTGTAAATAGTGCTGCAATAAACTTAGAAGTGCAGGTTTCCTTTCAAATTAATGTTTTTGTGTCCTTTGGATAGATTCCTAGGAGTGGAATTGCTGGGTCATATGGTAGATCCATTTTCAGTAATTTGAGGGTCCTCCACACAGCTTTCCATAGTGGTTGGACTAGTCCAACCCCATTTTCTTTGTATTATCCTTCTGAAATTTTTCTGTGCATATGTTTGTGACTTGTGAACATATATACCTTGCCTACACGTAAATTATACACATACAAATATAGAAATGTATATAAACAGATTGTAAAGTATATTTTAAATTTTCTTGATAACTGTTAGCAACTTTTACTGCAGTGTGGATTTCTGAATAGGTAATCATTGACATGTCAGCACTTTATAGTAATTCATGCTTCACCAATAGTATATAAAAGATCCTGTTTTTCTATACCAGTTTATTCAGTGAAAAGTTCTTGTTGAAAAGTTTTGTTCAACTTGAGTTTTTTTAATCGTGAGTAGATGTGAGCGTTTTCCCACTTTTCATCAACCATTTATTTTTCTTCCACAGTTTTTTCTTTGGATTTGCAGTTATTCTTACTGAATATTTTGCGCTTTTTTTTTTTTAAGATTTATTTATACAAGAACTGGGATATAGTCAGAGGTGCAGGAGGGTGAGAGAATTCACCAGAGACGGGGGAGCAGAACAGGCAGGCGGACCAAAGACACTGCTGAGGGGTGCAGCAGGCAAGGCAGGAGAGGTCTGTGCGCCATGTGGGTTTCTCCCTGGCCAGCCAGGAATTGAACCCGTGTTGCAGAGGCTGCGGACAGCTTCACAGTGCAGTGCTCAACCCGCTACACCACCCTGGAAGCCCTATTTTGCTCATTTCTGAAGCACCTTTTTTTAATGTGAAATAATTGGCCCCCTCATTTGTTGTGTACTTTCCCACTTTTTGCCCCCATTAAGAATTTTTTGTTCTGTTATGTTTGGAGTGTTCACTGAGTTCTCTTAATATTTAGGAAGATAAGGACCTCCCCTAGTGGCGCAGGCAATTGAGTGCGGCTGTGAAGCTGTCTGCAGCCTCTGTAGCATAGGTTATATCACAGCCAGCTGGCGAGATACCCACATGGTACGGCAGACCTCTCTTGTCTTGCCTGCTGCTCCCCTCAGCAGTGTATTTCAGTCAGTCTGCCTGTTCTGTTCCCCACTCTGTCTCTGGTGAATCCTCTCACCCTCCCACACATCTGGCCTGTACCCTGGTTATTGTGTGCATGAATAAATAAATCTTTAAAAAAATATTTAGGAAGATAAGCTTATCAATCTTGATGCTTCTGAGCTTTGTATCAAAAGAGAAGGACCTCCATATTCTAAAGAAGTTTTTTAAATTTGCCCATGTTTTCTTCTAATATATATATTGTTTAAGCTTTAAAAGTTTTAATCATCCTGGAATTTATACTCATAAGGAATAGAATGCAGTTTACATTTAATACTTGTGCTTAAGTCTGTGAATTAATTTTAGATTTTAAGAAATGTAAGCTTATTTTCATCCATTTTTCTAAGTGGCAATTCCTTAATGAAATGCTATCTAGATATTGTGGATATCAAGCCTGCCAACATGGAAGAGCTGACAGAGGTGATTACAGCGGCAGAATTCCATCCAAATAGCTGTAACACATTTGTATACAGCAGCAGTAAAGGAACTATTCGGTTATGTGACATGAGGGCATCTGCCCTCTGTGATAGGCATTCTAAACGTAAGTAATTGCATATTTCTTTCAAAAGATAACATTTTCTGTTTGAAACTTGACTCAGACATGGTAACTACATTTACACAGTTGTACAAGTACCAAACCTCGGTGCCCAGGATCTACTGTATTTTTCGGTAATTGGGCTGACGCCACATGAGGCATCCTGGGTTATTCTACTGGAAAAACATAGAAGGCTCTTAGACGGCATGTGTGTTGAAATAGTGGACATACCTTTATAGCACTCTATTCTTTGGGGACTTGGTGTCGGGCTCTCTAACTCCATATTCAGCCGTTTTCGCTTTTCTCCCTAATTTAAGCTTCCTGGGAAGATTTCTTAGATTTCCTTGACTTAAAGCACTGGGTTAAAAAAAAAAATACAGGAATTACAGTATCCTTGTCTTCATGATGCCAATTATTTCTAAGTCATGAAGTTGGTATATGCCTCTTAATCAAAAATTTTTGCCTGGCCACTGAAAATGTAAATGATGGTGTGAATTTGGATGGTGCGGTGGGTGTGTCTTCTTGTGACAGTACAAAGTCAGTGAGGTAGATGCAAAATCTATCAATCTGGCTAGTGACTTGAAAATCAGAAGTCCTGGGTGAATCTAGTTATAATAAATTAGCATAGGGTTCTGCAAGTGTACTATATATACTTCATCTTCAACCTCAGTATGAAGTCAGTCTCTTTTAAGAAACTTTCAGGGATATTATGTTCATGCAGCTGGACAGATGTTCGTCACTTCTTTATTGGCCTGTCATTTTTAGTTCACTGTTAGAAAGTTTGTGAATGGTTATTTGAGCAAATGATTTGTCCAAGTCAGAATATTATACAAATTGTTTTGCTTTGTTTTGTTCTTTTCTTGTTTTTAGTGTTTGAAGAACCAGAAGATCCCAGTAACAGGTCTTTTTTTTCTGAAATCATCTCCTCTATTTCTGATGTAAAATTCAGCCATAGTGGTCGATATATGATGACTAGAGACTATTTGTCAGTCAAAATTTGGGACTTAAATATGGAAAACAGACCTGTGGAAACATACCAGGTATTTCCAGTTATTTCTTTCAATGCACATATATTCTATTTACTTTTACATATTTATAGAAAAATTTTGTATGTTAATACAGATGCAGTGTCTGTTCACTATTAGGTCTCTTCCTTCACAGATCCTTGAATATGTTGCTTTTCCTGAAGTTAAGGTTATATATACTTTTATAAATTTTATTGTCTGTTCAGTTTTGAGGTTAAAGTTGATTTTATTACCAATTTGATTGAATATTGGCAACTTTTCCCCCTGCTGCTATCTACATTTAAAGTGAGGAAGGAAGGGCCTCCCCGGTGGCGCAGCGGTTGAGCGCTGGGTTGCGAAGCTGCCCGCAGCCTCTGCAGTGCCGGTTCAATTCCCGGCTGCTCCCCGGCCACCAGAGGAGGGTCCCACATGGCGCGCAGACCTCTCCTGCCGCCCGCTGCTCCCCTCAGCAGTGTCCTTCGGTCCTTCTGCCTGCTCTGCTCCCTGCTCTGGCTCTGGTGGATTCTCTCACCCTCCCGCGCTTCTGACTGTACCCAGTGCATGTATAAACGAAACAGACGAACAAACAAATAAATAAAATAAAACATGCCTCTATAAAAGAAAAAAAAAAATAAAGTGAGGAAGGAAGAACACACTCTATTAAGGTCTGGAGGCGGGGGATAGAAAAGGATTGGGGCGAATGGTCAGTCCTATTAGAGAGAGGCTTCCCTGTTGGAGTATGTGCTACAGTAGTTGAACTAGAATTTAACTGGCATGCTGGGTGAAATGGACTGGCATTTTGCCATTTGGCTGCTAAGGAGATGAGCTTATAAAGCCAGTCAAAAGGTCTTTGGGAATTGCTATCTGGTGTGGGAAACTGCTAACTTTCTGATCGCCTAGTGGTCCTCACCCCCAGCAAGCACATCACTCACGTCTTATAATTATTGATTTGAACTATAACACTCTAAAATTGTTCTGTGAAAAACCCCGTACGTGCATTCCAAAACTTTACTGAATTGTTACTTAATTTTACCTGATTTGCAGGGTTTTTCTTTGCTATACTGAATCGGATTAGTGACTGAGACTAGAAACATAAATTTAATAATGCAGCACATACAGATCCAACTATTCTTGTTGCATTTGTTTAAGCTATGTGTGATTCACAGATATTTTTGATCATAGTGATTTTTTGCCTTTCACGCTCACTTTTGATCCTAACTTCACATGGGTTGCAGTTCCTCTCCATTAACAAATCATCACATAATGTCATATTGACATGGCCTGAATCATTCCACTATTCTTAACATTGAAATGGACACTTAAAAAGACATTAGGTCATTGCATAAAAGTGGAGAATCCTAAGCATTTAGAAGGTACCTGCTTTTTCTATCACTTCTTTTTAAGCATCTTTTTAAGTATAAAAGGTAATAAGTTAGAGATTCCTTTTTTTCTTCCAATCACAAGTGAATACTTAGGAACTTCCCTTGGAACTTAATATTGAAGTGTATCATTTTTCAGAATACTCTTTAAATACCAGTTTACTGATTTCTAATTTATCCCTTTGTGAAGTATTAGTAATTGTAGAATTATACCTTAAAAACAGGTACATTTTAATAGCTTTTGATGTTATAATAAATAAGTAATAGCAAATTTATAAATGATAGCTTCAGTAAACACAATTTGCCAGAGCTTGATCATGCTCTGCATAACACAAGTGCTTGTGGAAATACAGGCTTCAGTTATTTATGTTCGGAAATTGATATTTAAAAAGGAAGTAAACACAATATTGTATGTTGTACTTTTTATTAGCAATTAATAGATTGAAAGCCATGATAGCCGGCCTTCCTGGTGGCGTAGGAATTAAGTCAGTCTCAGTGCTATCACTTTGACAGCCCACTGCAAATGCCTGAGTCCAATCTCTGGCCAGGGAGCTGACCCGCGTGATGCAGCAGACCCCTCCTGTTTCACCTGCTGTTCCCCTTAGCAGTGTATTTCAGGCAGTCTGCCTGTTCTGCTCCTCACTCTGTCTCTGGTGGATCTCTCTCTCTCTCTCTCTAACACACACCCACCTCTGGCCTATACCCTAGCTCCTGTACACAAAAATAAGTAAAATCTTATTAAAAAAAAAAAAAGCCATGTTAGCATATTCAGACATTGATATGATGTTCTTTAATCTCTTTATCTATGTCATTTACAAATGCTTTCAAGGTAATGAAGGCCGCATGTACCATGCCCAGAAGGTACTATTCTGTAGCTCGGTTGGAAAACTTGTATTCATAGGAGGGGCTCATGTTTGTAAAAGGATGAAATGCCTTTGTTGCTGCAAAGAGAATTGAATGTTAATAAAATAAAAATGTGCATATGTCTAGATGGATCTTTTTTGTTTCTTATAATGGATTTATTAAATAATTTTCCTAATTGGAGATTTTGAGGCATAAACTAAATATTTGTATAATGTTTATTTTTTCCCTCAGGTGCATGAATACCTCAGAAGTAAACTTTGTTCACTGTATGAAAATGACTGCATATTTGACAAATTTGAATGTTGTTGGAATGGATCTGACAGGTAATTGCTTTTAATTTGAACCTACTGATTCAAATGTGGATTTTACTACAGAAACGAAATTTACTATTTCACTACTATGGTTGCCACATTCACTAAAAGTAGATTGACATAAATTACAAATCTGAACTTAATTTTTACAACTCACAGTTTCCTTGAAATACTTAAACTGATAATCTTATACCATATTGTCAGTTAAAAGTTAACATTATATTTCACTATTACTTGTGAAAATACACAAAATACCCTGGATATCATAAGTTAGTGATTTTTACATATCTTTGATTTTTTCCCTTTTATGAGAAATGAAGCAAATTACAGTGGTGACCCATTAACAGAATGGTGAAATTTCAGTTTTTTTGCTATTAAACTGTTTTCAGAAGTAATTTAAGCAATAGAGAATCCCATTTGGAATGATAAGCTTTTCCAGATACTACATTAATACCTCATAGAAATGGTAATGAGTAGTAAGGCTTTTTATCATCCCCAACATTGCAATAGTATTTTTTTACTTTGTCCTTTTACTACCTTTACATACTTACTTTTTATTTCACTATATCATCATAGGAATACCATTATTTTCAAGGATAAATGCTTTAATCTTTCAGTGTTTTAGTTGATAATGTTATTTACCATTTACTATGTTCTAATGGAATAGGTGATAGTAAAAGTATAATTTTGGAATTACTTTTACTTGCCTTTATAGTAAGTAATTAGAGGCACTTTATTCAATAATAGTTACATCCTAAATCTTGATATGATTCAAGTTTCATGGTGTTATTATTTGTTATAGAGGATAATAGACCTTGTTAATTTTCCTTTTTTATTTTAACTTGTAAAACAATTATTTTTATCTGATTGTAACTTGAGGCCCAATACTGGATTGGCCATAATGAACCTAGGATAGAAATAAGCCAATTTTGACTTTTAAGTATCAATACTAAACCTTAGGAGAAAGGGAAAACTAGCGAAATAGAAATTAGCAAAATTGAAGAGAAAGAAATACTATCTAATAGGACATGGTGCACTATACAACTAATTTTTCCTCATATCACTTAAATATATTATTAATAGTTTTAAGTTTTGTTTGATTATCAGAAGTTATTTTTTCCCTAACATTTAAAGGTTTGTTTTTTTTTTTTTTAGTTAAGATAACTTTGGTTTACAACACTATGATTCAGAGATAGAGGTTCACACTTCTTCACATGTGTTATCATGCCACACCCACCACGTGGGCACCCACAGTCCCCACCACAGTAACATTTTTTTGAAAATAATTTTTTAACTTGGAGAAAATTTACAGTAGTAACACAACTATTATTTTGCCTTCACCCAGGTTTCCCTTTTGCTCTTTGTTGTATCATTCTCTCTTCTCGCTTTCTTTGTATGTATCTACATAAGCACATGCAGATAGACACACACACTTTCGTTCTGTGAATCAGTAGGGAGTAGACTCTAAACATCATGCTAATTCTTTTATGAGTATTTTCTAAAAGATGGACACTCATTATAATGATAGAACAAATAGCTAAAGCAAAGAAATTGCCATTGCTGAGGTACTGCCATCTCATCCACAGATCCCATTACAGTATACCATTTCTCACAATATACAGTTGTGTCCTTTCTTTCAGAGAAAGGAAATTTGGCCCAATATTCAATCTAAAGCATATGTTAGATTTAGTTGTCAACTCTTTAGACTCTAACCTGGAACAGTTCTTCATTCTTTACTTATCTTTTGTGAATTTGGCATTTTTGGAGAACACAAATCGTTTACTTTATAGAATGTTCCTTGATTTGAGTGTTTAATATTTCCTTGTGAATACATTCAGGTTATTTGTTTTGGCAAGACCACCACAGAAATGCTGGCCTTGTAACACCTTTAAAGGTTTCTAAATATCCATAGACAGTCTTAGTCCCTTAAAGCGACAGAAATTTAGATTTCCTGAGATTGCCAGTCTGGATTACATAAATCATTTTCAAACAAACACAGTTTCATTACTTATGGGTACATGTACCAGCTTGACTTTGATGATGATGTTAAGTGTCTTTAGGGAGAATTGATATTATTGAATAGATAATAGAATTAAATATGTGAGCTATATAGTGTATATATAAATATTTAAATTTATTTACTTAAGATTTTATTTATGCATAAAAGAACTGGGGTTGTAGCTCAGATTTGTGGGGGATGAGAAGATTCAACAGAGACAGCATGGGGTGGATCTACTGAACAGGTGGATCTACTGAAATACACTGCTGAGGGGGAGCAGTGGATGAGACAGGAAAGGTCTGCTGCGCCATGTGGGTTAGACCCCTGGCTGGGGATGCAACTCATGCCATAGTGGCTGGTGATAGCTTGATAGTGCTGAGACTTTAACCCCTGTGCCACCAGGAAGGCCCTCAGTTTTATTTTTAAGAATTATCACATCTTTTCCACAGTTTATTTATATTGTAAATGAGATTTTTTATCTTAAAAATGTGGCTTAAATTTTTACTGTAAATGAGATTTTTAAGATAAAAATCTTTAAGATAAAAATTTTTTTATCTTAAAAATCTCATTTACAGTAAAAATTTAAGCCACATGGGAAAGATGTTACAGTAGTAGCATCAGACCCACTTCAAATTAACAGTTCCAAACTAGTGAAGTTTTTGCTTAATGGAAAGACTTAGTAAATGTTGAGCAGTTATGGGTGGCAAGTGGAATTGATGGGACTGTATCTTAGGCAGGCTAATAATTTAATATCCCTTTAACCTGATAGCATTAAAACTATTTGCAAAAATTTTACTTAAAATGTATTTAGTGTTACAAGTGAAATGATGTTAATTAAAATTGTATATGCTTGCTTAATATTTTCTGGGGCAAATTTGTTAAAAGGATTCATAAGATAGGATTATCCAAATCAGACAGCGTCCAGGGAACAAATTAAATAGTTTATGATTTAAATAATAAAGCATTGGTTTCTTACAAGCAGCTGGAGTCCAGTTCTAGCCACTGTCCCATAGATGGTGCTGCTCAAGAAGGTGGCTGTATTGATTCATTTCAGAGGCCATAAATACAAAAAATTCAGCAGGATAGCTTGGTCCTCCTACTAACAGGTTTTACTTGAGAATGCTTTCAAAACTCAGTGATAGGTTTGGCCATCACAAAAAGTAGCCATTGGTAGAAACCTAAGTTAACTAGTACCCTATTTCTAGGCTACGATCCCCTGGGTTCATTTGCAGCCCTCACCCTTAATCCAGATTTGCTAGAAGTAGCTATTTCCTGTGAAGTACTAGGCTAGGTTTCATCACTGAATCATTTTACTAAAAACAAACTCCTGTTCACTTTTTTGACTGAGTGCTTTGTGTACTTTTACAGTGTTGTCATGACTGGATCTTACAATAATTTCTTCAGAATGTTTGACAGGAACACAAAGCGAGACATAACCCTAGAAGCATCTCGGGAAAACAATAAACCTCGCACGGTTCTGAAGCCACGCAAAGTCTGTGCAAGTGGCAAGCGAAAGAAAGATGAAATAAGTGTTGACAGCCTAGACTTCAACAAGAAAATACTTCATACAGCCTGGCATCCCAAGGAAAATATCATTGCTGTAGCTACTACAAACAATCTGTATATATTTCAAGACAAAGTGAATTAGGGTTGGCATTCCTAGCAGAAGAGCCCACTTCCTGCTTAGTTGAGATAGTTGAATCTAGCATTCGTACCTAAAAAAAAGAGAGAGGTCCATTGTGGCGCCCCTTTCCAGTGTTTGACAATGTGCCATTCAACAACATATTTTTTATAGCTACATGGAGAAAGCTCTGTGGATTCATCACTGTGGTGTTCTCCATGTCTGCTAGCCATTTAGGTAAGGGTAGGGCACTTTTAATTTAAATGACTTCTTGCACCATCTTGCCTAATGGACTAGATTGGACTGTATCAACATTGATTTACTCCACTTTTTATGCCTTCCATTGTGATGACGTCAAACACAGTGAAAGCCTTCAGTCATGCTTATGGGATTTAATTGTGTATCCTCATTACTGTATCATTTGTGGGGTACACCCCTGCCCCCTTTTTTAAATTAAATACAGCTCATTCTTACTGTGGCTTGTAGCATTCCTCCTCTTCTGGCCTCCTGGACTCTTCCCCTTCATCTCTCTTACCCCTGCCCCCTCCACCCAGTCTTGGTGGTGGTATATTAAAAAAAGAAAGAACGAAAGCACACAAAAATGAGTCAGTTTGGGGTCAGTGGTAAAGGGGGTATATGTTGCGAACAAATGTTTTAATAACAGTTGGCTGTAATCACTCCTTGCCATGTCTGGCACTGAAAATAAGGAAAAAAAAACTACTACTGAATAAAAGTGACAAAGAATGGAGAATCTGGTTTTCTTTTTCTTTTTAATCTACCTCTTTAAGCCAATATTTTGTGTCATACCTATGGGCGCAGTGAAATGAACTGAGTTTCCATTGTTTTGTTGGTATTTTTGTTAATTACATGAAGGGAGAGATATTGGTTCTGTATCAACATGTTTTGAAATAACTTGGTATTAAGAATTTTACAGTCTATAATGCTACTAAAGATCTTTTTTACTGTAGCTATGAGGGTATTAGATACATTGTATCTACACTTAACTCATTATCTGTTAACGAAATTGTTGTAAATGGGAACCAAATTTGTAGAACTTCATTTCTAAAGACTTTTTTACAGTGCTTAATTTCATTTTTGCCTTATTAAGTCAACAATTTAACATTTTTTTAACAAGTTGACTTTTTGTCATTCAATCCATATAACATAAAACTAACCTCAAGTGATTTACATAGATTAAAATTGACATTGCACTAATTTTTTTTTTTTTTTACTGCTATCAAATCTGAATGAAATGTATTTTGCCTTGGGTATTTTTCCTTTATATTTTTGTTTTCCCAAAGCTATTGTTATTAAAGACAAACTTTAAAGGTACAGTGTTCAAAAAAGTGTTTAATGAAATCCCAACAGTTGCCTCAAGAAAAAAATATATATAGTGATCTGTTCATGACTACATTTTCCTGAAGTGGTGATACTTTACCCAAAGATGAAGAGTACTCCTATTTTTACGAGGTAGAATGTACCTTTGTCAGTCTTGCAGAAGCTTTAATGGAGAAAAAAATGGACTTTATTTTTAAAAGATACACTTGAGTAGGCATTTATATTATTAGAGAATGGTAGTTGTTTTGGTTGAACAGTAATATAACCACCTTGAATTTTAGAGGACTCTGAGTGCTGCTTTTGTGTCCTGTCCACTACCTTTTATTTTATCCTTATCAGTGAAAAATGATTGAACAATTCAACGGTGATTCCCTCTACACTTATACAATTACTCTGTCTTGTAAGGTAACATTTTTAGCACACAGAAATTTTATGTAATAAAATTACTGTATCTTTTGGACTTAACAAATTTGAATTTGTACTTAAACACATTGATTATATGTCTAATAATTCTTAAAGTAATGGCACTTTTACTAATTTATTTGGGGATCTTTGGTGCATTTATAATTTGTGTTACTCTTTATGCTTGACTTGGAAGTGAGATAGTCCCCTGCCACCAGTATCACGTGATACTGTCTAATTGACTCTCCTGAAGATCTCTTTGGGAGGTGGTTTCCCCCCAGTTTGGGTGTAGGTCTTGAGATAAAACCACCAAATAGCTCTTGGGAATTCTTTTTTGACTCCCTAGTAGCTAGGATGATTGTCATCCTTAACACTAAAGGTTAGTGTTTTATATTCAAGGAAACATTGCTAAAACTAAAATGCCTCTATCAAGGAATGCTATTATCAATTATTGTAAAATATTCATAAGTATCAATTTTTAATTTCTTTGGTGTAGCAAACTATTAGCCCAGCCACTTATCTTATATGGTTATGGGTAACCTTTTTATTAATAAAAATTATACTTAGAATAAACTTAGTCTTGTCAAGTTGCTTGTATTTTCCTATCCTCTTGCCACCTATAGACATAAACATATTCTATGCTTCTGTCTTAACCTGCAAAAATTCCAGCAGGAAAAATAAATTTGTGTTAATCTCCTTTGATCTTTATTCAGTGGCTGGGCAATAGCCTCTGCATCTTATGTATTTATATAACTGTCTTATGTATTTACATAACTGCGGGGTATCAGGCTTTCTTCTGTGAAGCCCTACCTAGTCTTTTGGCACTAAAATGCATCCATTTTTTTTTTTTTTCCTTTCAAATTAAGTGAAGATTTTTTTAACCTTATGTGTGAGAATTATTCTGGTTTACAGATATTCTTAAAACTAGAAATATGAAGACAGGTTATTTTTGTGTCTAACAGTATTTATGAGTAATGTGTTTATTCTGAGAAAATTATATGTGAAAGCTAAACAGTGCTGAAAAGCATCTTAATGAAATTTAAATGTTATCTTCTTAGGGAATATTTCTTCAGCATCTTGTCTTTACCACATATAAAGTAGTAATATACACTTCTGCAAAAACAAAAGCAAGTGGAAAGAAAAGATAGGTGCATGCTAAATAATCAAGAATTGAGTCATTCATGTTAGTATTGAGAGCACTATTTTAGTTACTTGTTCATATGGCCAGTCATTTAAGCTGCTGTTTGTGTTATTAACAGGTTTAGAAAGGTTTTTTACACACTCTTCCCCTCCCCCAAAAGACTTAGGGATTGACAGTTCTTTATTTTGTAATTAAAACATTATTCTTTAGTATTAGTCAAATGCTTAATTTACAAAGTCTTAGGTCTCCGCAAATGCTGAAGATTTGTTTTTTAAGTGTAATGATAAATTTAATTTTCTTTCCTTGGCATTTTATTGCAGGTAGTATTAGACTTTGTGCCCTACTATCTATAAAAATTAAGAAACACTCTCATGGCTTAAAGTTATGTGTGTACATACACACGCATACACCCCTCCCTCCTCTTAGCACAATGCCTATCAAAACAGGTAAGGCACTACTCAATTTAGTTTCCTCCAAAAGGAGAAATTTGGCAAACATAAATGGCATAAGGGACAAATCTAATATTTTAATACTTCTCACCTAAACTCCACAGCAATGTAAAAAGCAACATGTTATTTGAGAATGTTTCCACTAGGGGGCGACATCTGAGTCTTAAAACAGCATTTATGTATTTGTAAGCTTGCATTGGGGGGTTTGTTTCTGTCCTGGAAGAGCTTTATTATTAAAGAGCAGATCAGAAAACAAAGGGGAAAATCCAGAAGTGTATTTATGCCCAAATAAAACCACTTCAATGTGACTTGGGAGACAGAGCTTGAAAGGGGCCACTGATGAAGGGGGAATCCAGATGTCAACTACAATGTCCATTATGATCATACCTTTTTAGGGAAAAAGCAAAACTAATGTGAAGAGTTTTGGAGCTGCCCTTTTAACCATACTTTGCCCACCCCCTTGTGAAATCAGATCCTATGTACCCTGTTAGCTTTCTCTGCCCTTTACAAGGCAGCCAAGAATTTCATGTTGCACATTTATGCTGCTGTAAGTCATTTAATGAAAACTTCTGGGTTCTGCATACACGTTCTTCAGAAAATACAAAAAAATCACCCCACCGGTAGTATGCAGAGCGAACTCATTCTCATTTGTTATGTATTTTCTTTTACTCTCTTTCTGGGTATATGCTTTTTATTTAGAGAAACAAGTCATGTATACTGTTTGATGTTCTATTTCTCTAATGAACATATCTTAGAACAGTTTTCCATATCAAACACTCTGCGAGACCTCTGTCTACGTAGCCTCATGTTTATGGGTGATCCATTATTTTACCCAGTACCTGTTGTCAAAACTGACTTCGTTTTTGCAAGAATTATTAGTGAACATACATGCCAGTCTTGATCTGCAAGATTTTTAGAATACATCGCTAAAAACAGTTACTGTATTAAAGGATATGGATATATTTAAGATTTAACATAAATGTCAGGTGCCTCTTCTAAAAATAGTTCCTTCACAAGTATAGAGTTATCCTATTTTCACACTCCTAGTCGCGGACAAAAATCTCATGTTTTATAAGTTCATCAACTTGTAAAAACTGTAGCCCACTTCGTGTTACCACATTTCAACCCAGACTTTAATGTTTATAAACTGGTTATAAGACCTTTATCAGATAGGTGTTTTATAAATATTTTCTCCCAGTCTGAGGCTTGTCTTTATTTTTCCATTTAACAGCTTTTTGCATCAATTTTTTTTAATGAATTATGCTTTTGGTGCCATTTCTAAGTAATCTGCCTAACTTGAGGTTATAAAGATTTTTTTTTTTTAAGAAGTTTGATAGTTTTCAGCTTTTAAGTGTGGTCCAAAACTTGCGTTTTTGGTACATAGTAAAGCTAAATCTAAAAATCTAATAAAAATTATATATGTGCCATATTGAGGTTCATTTTTCTTTGTACCTTTGTTTACAATCAGTCAGCAATTGTAATATTAGAGTCTGTTTCTGAACTCTTCCATTAGTCTGTGTCTGCTTCGCCCACACGCCATTGACCTGATTACTGTAGCTTCATGTAAGTCCAACTCTTTTTAAAACCTGTTTGGCTGTTTTAGTTCCGCTGTCTTTCTTTATACACTTTAGAATCAGCCTGTTGACAAGAACAAGCATCCATTTGGATTTGGAAGACAGTTGTGTTGAATCCATAGACTAATCCAGGGAGAGTGAACATACATGCAACTGTTGCACTTACGTTGGTAGTAATTCATATTTTTGTGCTATTATTAATGGTACTTTAAAAATTCAATTTCCAATGGTTCATTGCTAATATCTAGAAATACAGTTGATTTTTTGTATGTTGCCTTGTATCCTGATCTCTTGCCAAATTTCACTCCTGATTTTTTAAAAGTTTTCTATTTAGTCATGTCTACAAATTATAATAAATGTTTTCTTCCTTTCTAGACTTTACAGTTTTCCTTTTGAATGCCTTTTATTTCTTTTTCTTGTCCTAATCTGGTCAAACCTTTCCAAGTGATGGTGAAAGAGTAGACACAGGTGAGAGCAGACACATCCTGGCCTTGTCACCAATGTTAGGAACAAGCATTCAGTCTTTTACTATTCAGTTTGTTAGTTGTAGGAATTTTGCAAATGGCCTTTAACATGCTGAGGAAATTCACATTTTCCTAGTTTTCTGAGATTTTTTAAATTTATGCATACAAAACGGGTGCAGGCCACAGGAGCGGAGAGTGAGAGGACTCACCAGAGACAGAGTGGATAACAGAACAGGCAGATTGACTGAAATAAACTGCTGAGGGGAGCAGCGGGTGATACAGAGGTCTGCTGCGCCATGTAGGCCAGCCAGGCATCAAACTCGTGCGGTGCTGCTTTGGCAGCGGATAGCTTCACAGTGCTGCGACTTAAACCCTTGCGCTGCCAGGGAGGCCCAGTTTTCTGAGATTTCTTAATCATAAATGAATATTGGATTTTGTCACATTTTGTATTTACTGAAATCATAACATTTTTCTTCATGCTGCTAGGGTGAATTACGTTAATTTTTTGGTAGTAGACCAACCTTGCTTTCCCAGAATATTAACTGGAGTCTCTTGCTAGTATTTGTTAAGTAATTTTGCATCAATACTCATAAGGGTTATTGATTTGTGGGTTTTTTTTTTTAACCTTATGTTATCGTCTAGCCAATATCTTCAAATTTTTATTTTCCAATATGAATTCCACTCATTTTCCATTGACCTTGTAAAATGGAGTTTCCCTCCTCTCCTATATTATTGAAGAATGTGAGTAGAAATCTAATTTCTCCCATAAATGTTGAGAAGAAGTCACCAGTGATCCCATTTGGGTCTCAATTTGGAAATGCCTTCTAATCTGAATTAGCTTTTGAAACAATCATGCAGACTATGTTAAATGAGCTTTGGTAGGTTGTCTTTCAAGAAAATGCCCATGGGTGAATGCAACAGATTTCCTACAGTTCTGGAGGCTGGGAAGTTCAAGATCATGGTTCCAGCACATTCAGTGTCTGATGAGAAAACTGGCTTGCAGAAGATGCCTTCTTGCTGTGTCCTCATGTGGTGGAGCGAGCAGAGGAGTGCCAGTCTTTTGTAAGGACACTAATCCCGTTACTGGGGCCTGGCCTTCAGGGCCTCATGTAAAACTAATTACTGCCCAAAGGCCCCATCTCCAAATATTGCCATACTGGGGTTAGGGCATCAACATGAACACAGAGGGGCAGTGCAAATATTAAAGTCCATAACACCTTTTTAATGTTTTTATTATCCATATCTTCTCTTTCGATCTTGATATTAGTCATTTAAGGTTTTTTCTTGATTAGTCTGACTAGATGTCTATATTTACATTTGTGAATATTCCCAGGCTTTTTTGGTTCCTTTATTTTTTTTAAGGTATATATGGTTTCTTTTTTTATTAGTTTATTTCACTTATAATTAGAAAGGCCTTCCCCAACCTAACGTGAGGAGAAAAAAGTTCGCTTTTTACATGTAACGCTTTCAATGTGAATCATTTCTTCATTGCATTTTCATTTCTATTAATTCTGCCACATAAGAGCTATTTTCACTAAATTTATTTTAAACTCAGCCATTAACTAGAGCATTTAGCAATTTTAGTTTACTGTCACTTGATTCTTTGTATAATTATATTGTCTTCAAATTCATTTATTTTCCAATATTGTGTCTCCTACTCCACTTTGCTGTTTTAATTGCAGAAACTTCTAGAAATAATGCTAAATAAAAAGTAGAAACTAAGTATGTTTGCTTTGTTCATGACTTCATGGAAATACTTTTTGATATAATGTGGACTCTTGATTTGAAATATTCTTTCTCGTGTTAAGAACCTACTTAGTCGTATTTTTACTATTTTTTCTTTTTAGTCAAATATAATGATATCAGATGATTGTGACCATGTATTAAGTTTATTGTTTTCCCCTTTGAACTGAAGGGACACAGGGAAGATATGTCTAATAATTTTGGAATTTTACTTCTGTATGTTCAATGAAATTTGTATTTTTTGGTGTGTAGCTGTTTTTGTCACGGTTGAATCTGCTTCATGAAGTTAAATGAGATGGTGTCACTTCTCTCAAAGCTTTAGTGTGGTTTTACTTCTTTCATCCAACAGTACAGTTCATCATTCTAGTGGAGTGGCAGTACGGTAGCAGGTGCTCCAGGTGGGGTCTATGTGGTGGTCACTTTTCTAAAAGGTCCTTCTCATTCTAATTCTGAATTCCATCAGGATTATAATAGGTACAAATTATTATATTCAATTTGAATTGCCAGATACAGTGTCCCATTAGCATAGAGTACTCTTGACCTGTGCATCTTTATTGTTTAAAGGAACCTCAGACCTCATTAAGCCTACCTCTTCATATGAATAAAGACAAAATACTAAATTGTTTGGTCTACAAAGAAAACTGAAATATATGTCCTTTGTGGCAGTTAAAACGTAGTACTATTTTATTATTTGAACCATGCAGCAGAGTTAGAGGAATGAAGTATAATTTGAACTTTTCCAAGTGACATCCTCGCCGTGTCTTTGAAAATGTTAGTAGCCCAAATCTAGGGTAAACTCTTTAAGCCCAACCGTTGGTTTAGTAACACCTGAAAGGAGCCAGTAATCAAGCGTCTGTAGTTACCTTAAACAGCAGAGAAAATGTAGTTAGGAGGTGATGGGGATTCTCCACTAGGAATCTCACCAGTTTTAAGAAAATGTTGTAAAGTTCTTTTTTCCTCTTGTCCTCTCTACACCCTCTCAGCAGACAGCCCAGTTCTGGCCTATCTGGTAGACAGTTTTTTTGGTCAGTTGGATAAGAACGCATCTCAACGGGTCATTCTTCAATTTAGTACATTCCTTCCTTACAAAAAATTGAATTTGTACCTCTCCTACTTTAGAAATAGAGCCCAAACCAGGCAACATTTCTTATAATTGGGTCTGATATTACAAGATCAACACTCAGTACACTTACTGCTAATAAAATAGGTTGCAGAGTACACCATGGTGTATGTAACTCTTACAAGCATTTTGTTTGATGCCTCCACCTGGCACAGTGAAAGAGGATGACTCCCCATTTACCCTTGAAATCAGGTTCAAAGCAGATGTGACAAGATCTCACCACTGGCAACTTGGACTCAGAACCAGCTTTTCTCATTCTAGGTCCTATGTTTTTGGCAATATATTAACAACACACCTCCTCTGTGAAATACATTTTTTTATTTTGTTTCCATTTTATAGTGGTAATGATGACAGCTGCATATATACTTAGGGTTTATTTTCTCAAAGTAACTTGCCCAGAGCCACACAACTGGCAAGTGGTAGAGCAAAGGGGAGAGCCCAGATGCGTTGTCTCCAGAGCCCAGTCATAACCACTACTTTAAGCTTCCAGGGGAGGAAAAAAGTCCACAAAGCCACCTCTCAGAAATCATTTGTTTTACTTTCATATATACAAAAACTAGCAGGCTACATTTTATGGTTGACATTTTCCCATCACATTTTTAATGACTGCATTCTAAGGATATATTAAAATTGACTTTTTGTCAGATTTTTTTCCCCTAAGTTTTTGTTGCATATAATAGTACAGTTATACAAACATCTACTCTGATTATCATTAGAACAATTTCCTAAAAGTGAAAGTACTGGGTCATCAGATGATATATTTAAAATCTGGGCACACAGATTTTAGAGTTATAACTGCTCAACAGAAGGATCTAAACAGCTTTGTTAGATAGTAAAACACGCTTAAAATCTTATTTCAGATTTAGTGTTACAGGTTCCAAAAATTTTCTGGATCAAAATGTCCACTTCCTTAAGTACAGCCCTTATTTTCCTAAGAGCAGTAAAATTCAGAATTCTAGAACTAGATTAAACCTCAGAGATCAAGGTGGAACATTTTCTGCATAATAGAGCTCTGATTCTTAACTTTGTCTTGACAGAAGGGCAAAACTAATCCGAGAGAAATCAATTCCTGGATTAACATGCAGGCAGCCAACAATTCATTGAGCATTTTAAAGGAGACAAACTCTTTCCTAGAAGTTAAAAGCTAAATTATTAAACCTTGCTTTGGACTTTGCATAAGCACATAAATAGAAACTTAGACCTGTAACCTGGGTAAAGAAGCAGCTGGTCTAATCGAGTCATTTTTCTAGATGGTGCCTTGGAGGTAGAGAAACTAGGTTTGAATCAGAATATACAGTTCATTCACATTTGTGTTAAATGCAAATGAACATTGTAGCAGTAAGTCTGCTTTGGACAAGTCATTCTGGATCACTCATCTCGTATATGATATACTTTGTGAGAGTCTCAGTTTCCTCATCTGTAAAATAGTAGTGAGACTAATGCATAGCATTGTTAAAAGAATTGAATAGGAAATTAACTGTGAAGCACTTAGCAAGTCTGGCACATATTAAATGCATAATAACTTTAGCTTCTCTTGTAAATGTGTGGCACTCTCTTCTGATTTATTATCTGACTAAAGGTAGGTGGGGGAAATGACATACAATGTGGTACCCACAAACTCTCCAGTATCCAGGCTCAATTTAACACATATACAAAACATGAAATTTCCCCTCATGATCGCAGGCTTTGCTATAAAGACCTAGCCTCAGGATTCTCCAAGTGGGGGTCTACATCATGTCTGCCTCTCACATGCATGCTACTCTCACAGTAAACAAGAGACATTTACCAGGACAGTTAGGAATATTTCCGGTTTTGCTCAGTAATTCAGTTTGCCTTAACTGAAACTTGCTTTTCTGTACCCAGGAAACCCTATTGTGGTTTATAAGCTTTAAATGTAGGTTGACTCCCTCCAACTCCTTTTCCATCTTCCACTCTTCCCTGTGCACTCAGCTCACATTCAAGGCTCTTTCTGTTATTTGGACATGCCCAGCTTCTGACAATCACAAGTAATCTCCCTTGTCTTGATTTAAATGTCTATTGAGCTTTCTTCAGACTAAAGCTAGTCTTCTCTCCTTCATTAGTGTCTATAATCAACCCCCAGGCCTTGTTTTCTTTACAGCACTTGTTTGTACCCAATGTTTTGTCAACCATGTATTTGATAATTACCTGTTTCACTAATGAGATGGGGCTAAATTCTTAGCTAAGTTAAAAAAGAGACAGTTGTTAGCTGCAGTGATCTGGACCCCAAACAGGAATCAGTTCACCTATCTGATTACCATAAAGCTAGAATATTAGATGTTGTCTGGATTCTGAGAACGTTGTCTTCCACAAGGATCTGTTCCTTCTTTGAATACACATAGTAAACTGCAATTCTCACCATTATCATCTAATTCTTATCATTTCATCTCTTCTGCTTTGATACAAAGCAAAGATCTCACAAATGCAAGGTGTGTTGTTTGAAGAACAGGACTCCATTTAGCAACTAAAGTTCCTTCCTTGCCATACTTCCTTTTACCTCACTCTTACTGTCTTAGGTTTATATCTTCCAAAATAAAACACCAGCAAGTTAATACTTGCCTCACAGTGTTTCCTAGGGAGTTAGATTTGGTTAATTATAAGATAATATAATTGGGGAATAGTCAGAAAGAAGAGATGCACAGGGCAAGGTATGTGGGAAGGGACATGGAATTTCCTTGTCCTCTCCAGATGTGCCACTTCTCCAAATCTACAACTGTTAATCAATCTGGAAGTTCCAAATATATCCTATCAGAACTTGAATAGATCACATTCCTGGGTGAGTCCAGAAAATTGTTTAAGTTGTAGTTCCCCAGGCATTCTTTAGTTTCACTCAATGCTTGCATGGCTTTGTATTAGGAAAAGAATAAAAGAGATCAACATGCAGATTTCTTGTTCATTGCTCCGGTATCTTCAGAACTCTGCCCAATAACTTCTAATCATCTAACTTCCTTGGACTCAAATTGTTGTCTCTTCATCTTATCAAGTCTGCCATGTTCTGCTTTGATTCTCTTTTCTGCTGTGGGCCTTTCTCCAAGTAGAACCCAAGGTAATACAGAATTTTTCTTGGCTGCTTTCTTCTCTTTTGTTTCAGTACTATGCTCCCTGTTGTGTGTTGTGCAGGATCTGAAAACTATTGTTCTATACATTTGATCCCATTTGCTAGTTCTACTGTCAGAAGATATGTCTTATCTCTGTTACTCTACAACCGCTGGAAGTGGAAGTCTGTTTCATAATTAAAAAAATTTCTGTCCTAGCAATTTATCCAAGATAAAAATTATTTAATTGATGGATTGATTCATGTTACTACCACTATTACACATAACAATGAAATTATATACTGTAATTATGTAACTAATTCTACTTAAATAATTGTATCCATATTCTAACTTATTTTGTCTACAAATTTTTTATAAACTTTTCAGTGGTGCATTTACTTATTTCACTCACACTTACTGCAATTTTTTTAGTTGTATTTCCTTTATTTTTAGGCACCTAAATATAAAAGCTTACTCATAAAGAAACTCAAAACTTAAATAGACAAGAGAGTAACTAAATATTTTGGTGTAAATTCTGAATAGTAACAATAAAATTTATGTTAATACTGGAATGACTATAATGGAAAATATATAGAGAGATACAGAGAAGCATTTGTTTAAAAGTTGCAAACTCATTTTAATCACTGTATCATTTTAATCTGTTTATCTTTAAATAAATTTTATCAAAGCATGAAGTTTAGTAAATTAATTTTTTATTATTTCCAAGCAACTCACCACCAACTTACAGGTGTGACTCACACAGAGGTATCATCTCACAGTTCGCTGGTCAGAAATCCAGGTGGTCTTGGCTGATCTCGTTGCTCCAAATCTCACAAAGATAAAATCAATATGTGGTTGACTGGGCTCCTTTCAGAAGGTGTGGAAGAATCCATTTTGGAACTCATTCAGATTGCTGGAGGAATTCAATTCATACAGGTTAGGAATGAAGGCCTGGTTTTCCTTTGTCGGCTTGAGGCCACCCTTAGCTCCAGTTATCTATATCTTAGAGCAAATATAGCAAACTCAACCCTTACCACATTTGAAATTCCCTGACTTTTCTGTTTCAGTTCTCTCTTTAGGGACAGAATCATTTGCTTTTATGTGTTCCTATGATTAGATGCTCCTACATAGATAATCCAGAAAATCTCTTCTCATTTACAAGTCTATAACCCAATTATACCCACAAAGTCCCTTTGTCATGTAATATAACATATGCACATGTTCCAGTGATTAGGGCCTGGGCATATTTGGGGATTATTCTCTCTGTAACATGAAATATTTGGAGAAAAAAATATATTTAAAGGGAAAAAGAAGTCAGTAAATGATAGCTACTGAGGACAGGCAAGTGAATTATGGCATATACCTAATTTGTATGTCTGCAGAAAATAATGTAGCAGAATGATTTAAAGAAATTTTCCAGAAATGAGATCTATATCTATAAACAAAAGACATAGAGAAGCAGATATATGGGAAAATCTAGTTGATAGTATATTATCACAACATAATAAAGGCCATATGTGACAATTTCACACCTAACATCATACTAAACGGTAAAATTCTGAAAGATCTTCCTCTAAGATTAGGAACAAGATGAGGATGCCCATTCTCACCAATTTTATTCAACACAGTACTGTTAGACCAATTAGACAAGAAAAAGAAGGAAAAATCATCCACAATAGAAAGGAAGAATATAAACTCTATTTGCAGATGACATGTATTTATGTATAGGAAATGCTGAAGATCCCCCCCCAAAAAACTGTTGGAATAAACAAATTCAGTAAAATTGCAGAATATAAGCTCAATGTACATAAATTCATTCTATTTCTATATACCATCAATAAAGTAAGAGAAATTAATCAAATAATCCAATTTATAATGCCATCAAAGAGGATAAAATACTTAAGAATAAATAAATTTAATCAAGGAGGCAAAAGGCCTGTACAATGAAAATTATAAAACACTGATGAAGAAACTGAAGAAGACACAAATTAATGGAAAGATATTCCATGTTCATGGATTAAAAGAGGCTTAATCTTATTAAAATGTCCATATTACCCAAAACAGTCCTCCAATTCAATGGAGTCCCTATCAAAATGCCAATGGCATTTTTCTCAGAAATACAACAATCCTTAAATACGTGTGGAACCAACAAAGATTCTGAATAGCCTTGAGAAAGAAGAAAAAAGCTGGGAGCATCATGCTCACTGATTTCAGACCATATTACAAAGCTGTAGGAATCAAATAGCATGGTATTGGCATGAAAACAGAGACAGATCAATGGAACAGAATAAAGAATGCATATCTGGTAAATTAATTTATGACCAAGGAAGCAAGAAGCTACCATTGAGGGAAAGACAGGATCTTCAATGAATAGTGCTATGAAAATAGAACAGACACAAGAAAAAGAATGTAACTGGGCCACTAATGTAACTTACACCACATACAAAAATCATCTCAAAATAGATTAAAGACATGAATATAAGACTTAACACCCTAAAATTCCTAGAAAACATAAGTGGTAAACTCCTTAACATTGGACTTAGCAATGTTTTTCTGGAGTTGATAAGGGCAATAAAAGCTAAAATAAAAGAAACTACATCACACTAAAAAGCTTCTGCACAGTGAAGGGACAAAAAAATGAAAAGACGGGCCTCCCTGGTGGTGCAGGTGTTTGAGCGCAGTGCTGTAAAGCTGCCCTCAGCCTCTGCTGTGCCGGTTCAATCCCCACCAGCCTTGGAGCAACCACATGGCGAGCAGACCCCTCTTGTCCTCCCCTCAGCAATATATTTCATCATTCTGCCTGTTCTGTTCCCCACTCTGTCTCTGGTGAATTCTTTCACCCTCCCGCGCATCTGGCCTGTACCCCAGCTCTTGTATAAATAAAATAAATCTTAAAAAAAAATGAGAAGACAACTTAATGGGAGAATATATTAGCAAGTCATACATCAGATAAAGGGTTAATATGCAAAATACATAAAGAATTCATATAATTCAATAAAAAATCTGATAAAAGAATAGGCAAATGAACTGAATAGTTTTCAAATGAAAACATACAGATGGCCAACAGGCACATGAACAGATGCTCAACACCATTAATCATCAAGGAAATACAAATCAAAACTATAATGAGCTATCGCCTCACACTTGCCAGAATGACAATTATCAAAAAGAAAAGAAACAAAGGTTGAAAATGATGTAGATAACAGGGGACCCTCAAGCTCTTTTGATGAGACTTTAAATTGATGTAACTACTATGGAAAAGAGTATGGTGGTTCCTCAAAAAATTAAAAGTAGAACTACCACAGCAGCATTATTTGCAATAGCCAAGATATGGAAACAATCTAAATGTCTATCAAAAAATGAACACAGAAAGAAGATATGGTGAGCCAGCATGAGCAGAGGCCCTTGATGTCAAGCTCCTCTACAGCACAGCATTGAAAGGTAATAATGGGGAGATGGAATATCAGAACAAAGAGCACCATGAGTCCTTAGGGGAATGCTATACCCAGAAAGAGAACAAATCTTGAGAACCAATTACAAGGACACGGAAGGTCTGTTCTCCCCATCAGATTTCAAAATTTCCATAACAAGGAAATTCAAATATATGAAAGAAAACTCAGAAAAACAAATGAATGTCCTGAGAAAGAAAATCAACAAACAAAAGGTCAAAACCCGGGCCTCCCCGGTGGCGCAGCAGTTGAGCGCTGGGTAGCGAAGCTGCCCGCAGCCTCTGCAGCACTGGTTCGATACCTGGCTGCTCCCTGGCCACCAGAGGAGGGTCCCACATGGCGCGCAGACCTCTCCTGCCGCCCGCTGCTCCCCTCAGCAGTGTACTTTGGTCCTTCTGCCTGCTCTGCTCCCTGCTCTGGCTCTGGTGAATTCTCTTACCCTCCCGCGCTTCTGACCGTATCCAGTGCTTGTATAAAATAAATAAATAAATCTTAAAAAAAAAAAAAAGATTAAAAAAAAATTTCTGTGTTACTCATGCTGACTGAGACATTTAAAAAAAAAACAAAAACAAAAGGTCAAAACCCAACAAGCATAGGTCAAAAGTGAAGCTTTAAATATTGGAGATGTAGGATGTAAAAACAATAGAGGAGAAGAAAAATTCTGGAGAAAGTTAGACCAATGGAAGATCAAATCAATGAACTTGAAGATGCAAATGCACAAAGAATCTGGGTTGAAGAAGAGAGAAATGAGATAGGAAGGGGAAAAACAGGAAGAAACACTTCAAGAATTACCTGACTCCATGAGGAAAGACAATGTAAGAACAATGGGTATCCCAGAGGTGGAAGAGAGAGAGAAGGGAACTGAGAATGTATTTAAAGACATAATAGAGGAAAACTTCCAAACTTGGAGAAGGAATTAAATATACAAATACAGGAAGCTAAAAGAACACCAGGGTACCTAAACAAAATGAGACCTACACCAAGACATGGCAGTAAAATATCCAAGACAAAGAAAGACTATTTGAAACCAGTGAGGGGAACAGCTGCCTGTTCTGCTCTCCACTGTCTCTGGTGAATCCTCTCACCACCCCGCAACTCTGGCCTACACCCCAGTTCTTGTATACAAAAACAAATAAATCTTTAAAAAAAGAAAGAAATGCAGCTCTGTGAAAACAGAGCTAACCATCTGAAAAACACTAAGCCTGGATAGCTCCTTAGGAATATTGTATCACACCCTTAATTTCCTGAGTCAAAAGAAGAAAAACAAATACGGGATGATTAACCCATATGTGGAATATAAAGAAACAAAACAAAGGAAGAGACAAAACTAAACCAAAACAAACCCCAGAAATATGACTGCAGATTTGAGCCTACTGGAGAGGGAAGAGAAATAGTAGAGGACAAAGGGGAGGAAGGAGGCCCAGAGGTGTGTGGTGAAGGGCTGTAGGTGCCTTGGTGGTGGGTATGGAGCTGTAACATCAGAAGAGGTGTGACTCCACAGCTAAATCATATACGGTGCTGTGAACCAATGGTACCCCAATAAAAAAAGTTACCAAATAAAAAATAATTCAATTTCCTATATTTAAAACCATAGAAATGGAAACCTTTTGATGCCGGAATTGTCAGGCCTAGTCTCCCAGCCAGGAACGGATTCCAGGCTGCAGGGCAGCGCTGAGCCCCAGCCACTAGACCCCCACGGGTTGGTGTCTCACGAAGTCACAGCAGGAACTTCGCAGACGCTCAGGCAAGCAAGCGAGAAGAGGCGGTTTGTTTATAGAAAGAAAAAGTTTATTGAGGAGAAAAAGAGCAGAAATAAAGTGGGACTCCCAGGCCAGGGAACCAGGCCTGGGAGGGGCAAGGAAGCCAAAGTGGAGTGTCTCAGGGAATATATACTTTCTTTCCCTGATTATTCTAAAGCTCCACCAGTCTCTTTGTGATTGGTCAGTTCTCGGCTGTCTCACTTAATTTGCTACTGAGTGGGGGATCTTCACATTCCTTATCTAACAGGTTTGTCTTTCCCCATTTGTTACATCTTTATGGCCTAGTCTTCTGGGAGAGCATCTCCACACCTTATCTTTATCACCTGAAGAAAACCAGGACCATCCTTAACAAGATTGTCTGTGGTCCTAGGATGTTTGTTTTTCCCAGTGGAATTGGTTACATTTCCTTGGTTGTCCTTATCTCTGAAGCCTCCCTAAATTCTTCAGAGGTCCCCTCCTGCACTGTCCCTAAAACTGCCTAATAATCCTAGCTTGCCCTGTCTCACTTTTAAGTATTTTTTGTAAAATGAACGATTATGCTAAAACTCAAAAAAGATAAAATGTTTAGGATCTTTTTGAAGAATTAACTTGTAAAACTTTAATAAAAATAAGTAGGTTATCACAGTCCTGAATAGAAAGATGATTCTATAAATATCATTTATCTTAGCAATTGAATACATTTCTTACTAAAACAGTGAAAGGATTTGCAATAGGATTTGACAATTCGATCCTTTAAAAAACCTTTCCAGTAAGGATTTTTTTTTTTTTAATGTCAAGACTCATGTTTCTTTTTTTTTTAAATACTAAATTTTATTTTTATATTCCCCATACAATTGCAACCCCCCCATTCTGACCCCAATCCCTCCCCTCCCGACCCCCACCTCCCAAAAAGTGTCTCTGGTTCATAGTTTTTTGTTGATTTTGATTTTCACTTTCTTATAGTTATTCATTTTCCTGGTCCCTTATTTCAGTTTTCTAGATTCCTGCTATGAGTGAGACCATCCGGTATTTTTCTTTTTCTTTCTGGCTTATTTTGCTGAGCATGATCCCTTCCAGCGCCATCCATGTTGCTGCAAATTGCATGTGTTTATCTTTTTTGAATGCTGAGTAATACTCCATGGTGTATATGTACTACATCTTCTTGATCCAATCATCTATTTTTTTGGGCACTTGGGTTGTTTCCAAAGCTTAGCTATTGTAAACAGTGCTGCTATAAACATAGGGGTGCAGGTGTTCTTTGGAATTGATGTTTCTGTGTCCTTTGGGTAAATTCCAGTATGGCATTTTTAAAGTATATTTGAAAATTATAAGAATAATTTAATGTATCCATCATCTACTTTCAATAATTACAAGCACATGGTCCATGTCAACTTTTTTTTATTTAATTTTTTTAATTTATATTATCTTTTTTTAATTTATTTTTTTAAACAATATTTGCTTCCCCCCACCCCCTCAGGTTGAGTCCCCATAGAATTTCCTTCCCCAAGGCACCCGTGCACCATCACCTCAGTCCCCTGAGCTCCTCCCTCCCTCCCTCTAATCCCTCCCCCTCCTCCTCCCCTTGATAAGTCAACTTTTATCTGGAGAAATTAGTCATTAAAAAATCTTTTAAAGACAAATGAAGAGAAACTTTCTCTAATAGTTATCTAATAATAATAATAATAAATTATATAATAATAATAATAAAATGCAATTTCAAATTACTATGGAAAGGCTAACTAAAAAACAAATGCTGTTGGAAAAAAAAAAAAACAAAAAACAAATGCTGTTGGAAAGACCGACTACTCAATTGGGAAGAATTAAAGTTAAATAAATTTACAACATATCAAACATAAATTTCAGCTGGATGGAGTCTAAACATAGAACCTGTAAGAAAATTAGAAAAAGTCATTGGGTATATAGATTCACAACTTGGGTATCAGGGTCTTCCCAAACTATAGAAGATTACTTTTGATTTACACGAAACAAAGTTAAAAGACAAGTGACAATCAGAGAAATACAGGCCGCACAAAATCAGAAAAATCAAAGACCTGGAGATTTGAAGTAGATGGTGTTTAGGACATAAGGTAGTTCAGGGCCACCCACATACAGGAAAATGGCTTCCCACGTCATGTTCCAGAAATAAATTAGGTGTTAGGATTTGGGTGATTATTTTCTCTTGTTTTCCTAAAATTTCCTTTTTTTTTTTTTTTTTTTTAACAATGATGGCACGTTACGTTATTAATTAAAATTTTTGAAAATCTTTAACAACTGAAGTCTGGCCTGCTTTATACTGTTCCCTGTTTGGAGTGTTAATTTTTCACCAACTTTTAGGTTTCAGCCGGGGAGGCACCGGGGCTTTTGCTTCTTTGGGGTGACCACGACACCCACCTACCGAGGCGAGTCCTGACTGATATTTAAAAAGAAACGCCCACGGGTGAAACCACGACTCTCCGGTAGGCGCAGGAGACTGGGCGCCACACGTTAGCTCCTCCCACTTCCTCCTCACACCGTTCGCCCCGTCCTCTACCCCACTCCATTCGCTGCGCTCACTCCATCGGGCGAGCACGGATGACACGCAACAATTCATACCTAGTGCGCGCGTCAGCGTGACGGCCGCGTCCCCACGTCCGTGGCCCGCCTGGGAACGCCCCCTCCGCGCCCCGCCCCGCCCCGCCGCGCCCCGCCCCGTCGCTTGTTGTGTTGTCATCACGTGGCCCGGGCGTGTCCTGACGTCAGTGGCAGGGGCGGGATTGCGCAGGCGCAGAAAAGGGGGCGGGGGACTCGGCTTGTTGTGTTGCTGCCCGAGAGCCGGAGACAGTCTCGCTGTGGCCGCAGCTCCTCCAGCCGCCCGACGATGTCGTCTCACTTAGTAGAGCAACCACCGCCCCTGCACAACAACAACAACAACTGCGAGGAAGGCGAACAGTCCTTGCCCCCACCAGCCGGCCTCAACAGTGAGTGCTGGGCGGGCGGGCGGGCTCGGGGAAGGGGATGGGGGAGGAGGAGCCGCTCCGGCCGCCGCCGCCAGCTCCGCGCTGGGGGCGGGAGGAGAAGGCAGCCCATTGGTCAGGGCGGAGGATGTGCGGGTGACTGACAGCTCCCGTCACCTGTCAGGAGGAGATGCTCTGTCTTCCTCCCGGCCGGTCTCGTCGCCCTCTTGGGGTCGCGGGCTGGGCACGGCTGGGGTTCGCGGGTGTGGAGGGCCGGTGGCGTGGGGCGGGGGGCCTGGGCCGATCCCACCTGTGGTGGGCCCCGGAGCGGAGCCAATCGGGGCGTGGAGGGCGGGCCTTGGGGCGCGGGTGGGCGGAGCGGGCGGCGGAGGGGACGTGGGCTGGGATGGGGACGTGCGGCTGGGCCGCCGGGGGATGGACGCGGGCGGCCCGCCCAGGGGAGGAGGTGGCCGGGGACCGCCGGGGGCCGGTGGGCGGCGGGAAGGGGATCGGGGCCGGGGGACCCCACCCAGCGGGTCGGCTACCCCGCCGGGCCGGGAGCCTGAACCCTCTGCTTGGGTTCCTTTGTTAGCACGGGCGGGTCAGGAGAATTATTTGGTGTTTCAGTGGTTACTTGTATCGTGTATGGGGTTGAGGAGATGCCACTTTTTTTTGAGGTTTTTCTGAGTTGCTCAAGTGATTTTTTTTTTGTATATTATGTTATACGGTGGGGTTGTATGCCCTGTCGGTCTGTCTGTGAGCAGCCCCTTGAACCACATACAAGGTTGCACAAATCACGGTGTCTGGGCCGGTGGATTTTTTAGAAACGGGGTTGAAAACAGTCACACACGAACGATTGGAAGTTAACGGGTAGTATGTGAGTTCCCACCAACTACAGTTGCTTTTCAGAACATTCTGGTGCTCAGACGTCTTGTCCTAAGAGTATTCTTAAATCTGGTTAGAGCTCAGGGTGTTCTTGGAAGGGTTCTTGCCCAATCTTTTTGTAATTCATTTCATGTGAAAGAGGTAGTTGGGACAGTTAGCATATGGCCTGATGAAATCGCTCAAAAATCTTTTGGGTGCTTAAAGGTCACTTAAACACGTTGCAATAGCTTTCTTAAGAGCTTGGTGTTTCAGCATGGCCTAAGAATTATTTTGGAGAAGAGAGTTTCTGTCCTTACAACATGAAGATAGAATTTGAGTATTTTAACGTGTTTTCATTACTTTTTGTTATGACTTCATCTTTTTTTTTTTTAAATAAATTTTATTGTTATATTCCCCATACAATTGCAGCCCCCCCATTCTGACCCCAATCCCTCCCCTCCTGCCCCCCTAAAAGTGTCTCTGGTTCATAGTTTTTTGTTGATTTTGATTTTCACTATCTTATAGTTATTCATTTTCCTGGTCCCTTATTTAAGTTTTCTAGATTCCTGCTATGAGTGAGACCATCCGGTATTTTTCTTTTTCTTTTTGGCTTATTTCGCTGAGCATGATCCCTTCCAGCGCCATCCATGTTGCTGCAAATTGCATGTGTTTATCTTTTTTGAATGCTGAGTAATATTCCATGGTATATATGTACCACATCTTCTTGATCCAGTCATCTATTTTTGGGCATTTGGGTTGTTTCCAAAGCTTAGCTATTGTAAACAGTGCTGCTATAAACATAGGGGTGCAGGTGTTCTTTGGAATTGATGTTTCTGTGTCCTTTGGGTAAATACCTAGGAGTGGAATTGCTGGATCATATGGAAGCTCTATGTTTAGTAGGTCCAGAAATCTCCACACAGCTTTCCACAGTGGTTGGACCAGTTTGCACTCCCACCAACAGTGCAGAAGAGTTCCTTTTTCTCCACACCCTCGCCAACATTTGTTGTTGCTAGTTTTTTTAATATGTGCCATTCTCACTGGTGTAAGATGGTATCTCATGGTAGTTTTGATTTGCATTTCCCTGATGACAAGTGATGTTGAACATTGACTTCATCTTTTGATGGCTAACTTCCTTAAGTGTTGATTTTTTTCCAACACTGTCTTCTAGAATGTAAAACTTACATATTATTTCGTATGCTATTAGGATTTATTTGTGCCTTTAAATGGAGCTTGTTTCACGTATTGCTGTACATTCTTAAATTATTTACTCATTTTTGGCATAGCCTCTTAGAATCATGGGGTTTTTGAATGGGAAGAGACTTTAGAAATCAGTACCCCATTATTAAACGAGTCTAGAGTAAAGTGTGTTCAAGTTCACCTCCCCTAAGTGGAGATCTTTACTTTCACCCAGTCCAGTGTTTCTTTCAGGACACTTGTTTTCAGTGGCTCAGAACCCCCTAGTTAGGTATGTTTTTTATTCTTTTTGTATGTTATTCCACCTCATGTACAGGTGTCCTGCCTCTCTTTTTTTAAATACACTGTCTTATTTGTACTCAGTACTTTCCTGTGATACTTACAGGCTAGCTATTGGTTAGTATGTATACATGAATTCACAGAAAGCAAAAGGATTTTAATTTTTCCTTTGTCATTTTACCACAAAAAAGCAGTATGTGAGCTATATGTGATTGTTTATCTCCATGTCTGACAAGTCTGTAGGGTATGTGATGTTCTCTGCCAGTCAGTTGCTCTGCTTTGTTTATATTAGCTCCTACAGAAGTGAAGAACACTTAGCCTGATACTAAAATGTTCCTCTGGGAAATTGGCTAGATACAAAGTGATTTATTTGGAGTAGCGTGAGTTTTTATAGTTACTGGAGTGTTTTCAGATCCTGCAATATTTAATTACTCCCCTCATTCCTTTTACACTGTTTTTTACCTACTTATACAACTGGACTGGACAATACAAGTCTTACTGAGTCAAGTGATTTTTGGGCATTGAGCAAAACAACTTATTCAGGCGTCCGATACTGTCCAAATTGCTGATAAGTTGAAGTTCTTTGTTGGATAAAGTTCCACAACTATGAAAAACAGGAGATGAACTCATTGTACAGATTATCTCACTTGGGATTTTATCTTTAGGTCAGGGGTCGTAGCACAGTTTTAATAGCAGCTTATTGAAAAATTTGGAAGAATAATACAATTTTTTTCCAGTTTACCATTTTAGGGGAACTGTTCACTTTCACTCCAGATTAGTAGACAAATATCTGAACTACTTCTTTTCAAGGTGAAAAGGACATTTTCAGGTTTCCAGTTCTTAGAAAATTACCATTATTTAAGACTAGTTGTATAGGACATGTCATAAATTCAATAACTGGTATAAGGAAAGTCAAAATAATAGTATAATTCTTCGCATTGTGTAATGTCAGAGCTACAGTCATTTTTTTTTCCTTTTGTAACTCTTTAGCCATTATGTATTTGTTTTCCCCATACAGCAAGAAGAATTTTAAGTCTGTGAGGTGAAATTTCAGTATCTGCAAATACTGTTTTAAGTTTTGAATATGTAAGTAATTGGTGTGTAAGTCCCTACTTGTGCAAATAAAGGACAATTTTTTTAAAAAAATAATAACAGTGTCAGTGACTCTTCCAGGTCTGAACTCCAGCATCAGATATTTGAAATAAAATATAGGCTTTGAGGAAAGAAAATAAGACATAATGAAATATATCATCACTGGTTAGGATAAAAGTTATAACTTTGAAAAGTTGGGGGAAAAAATGAGAAAAGCTCTTTTTCTCTCTCCTCCCTCAAACCCCAGCTCTCCTGACTTCTCTTCTTGCAAGAGAATTGAACTAATGGTTTTAAAGCTATAAAGAGTATAATTCAGCCTACAGTCATTGAATGTGGTCACAGCTAATGGACCAACCTTACATATACGCTGTATTAGAGAATGTAGAAGTATGCTTCTTTCAATCTCTTAGCAATTGTCAAAGACTCTCCTGTATTGTGCATATGTAATATCTGGCATAAGAGAAATGTTTTCAGCTTGGACATAGTCTTTCAGTATAATTGAGATAGCCTTAGTTCTTTTTTTAATATTAGGAGGAGATTTCATGTTGAGTTTTTTTTTAATTTTGTATTGCTTGGACAGCACAATCATCATATCTTGCCTTGTTTCCTTTCCAAGTCAAAGGGGACACTGAGGATTGGTAGAGTTAGAACATTAAGAAATTATTAAACTGAAAATCAGGAATGAACTAGGTGATGAGAAAAAGGCATCTTCTCCCATTTTTCTTAAAAGGAAGCTAACGTGTTGCCTCATAATGAATATCTGTGTGCAGCACTGTTTATTTCCATTGGTGGTATTCCTGGAAGAGAATTGTTGAGTTAAAGGATATCTAAGTTTCTAAGGCTTTGCTACATTACCCTCCAGATTGTTCACTGATTATAATAACAAAATATTAGAAACAATCCTATGGTGAGTGGTAACGGTTGCCATTTGGCTAACAGTTAAAGTATGGCATGTCTTTATGATGGCATGCAATGTAGTTGTTCAAAAGACAATATTGACATTGAAAGGCATCCACAAGTTAGATAAGAAATGCTTCTTACAGAAAAATATCTACAGTATGATCCATTTTGTTATAAAAACAAAAACAGGGCCTCCCAGGTGGCGCGGGGTTAACGTAACCTATGAAACAATCCACAGCCACTGTAGCATTAGTTCGATACCTGGCCAGGGAACTACCCCACATGGCACAGCAGACCTCTGACTCGCCCACTGCTCCCCTCAGCAGTGTATTTCAGTCAGTCTGCCTGTTCTGTTCCCCACTCTATCTCTGGTGGATCCTATCATCCCACATCTCTGGCCTGTACCCACTTCTTGTATGCATAAATAAATAAATCTTAATAAAAACAAAAGCAAAGCTATATATTTGGGGAAAACTAGAAATTTACATATGAAACTTTTTTTTTAAGAAGATAGGTTTTATTTTGGGTTTTTTGTGTTTTTTTTTAAAGATTTATTTAATTTATTTATTTATACAAGCACTGGGTACAGTCAGAAGCACGGGAGGGTGAGAGAATTCACCAGAGCCAGAGCGGGGAGCAGAGCAGGCAGAAGGACCGAAGTACACTGCTGAGGGGAGCAGCGGGCGGCAGGAGAGGTCTGCGCGCCATGTGGGACCCTCCTCCGGTGGCCGGGGAGCAGCTGGGGATTGAACCGGCACTGCAGAGGCTGTGGGCAGCCTCGCAACCCAGCGCTCAACCGCTGCGCCACCGGGGAGGCCCCTACATATGAAACTTTTGAAAGTGGTTTCCTTTGGAAATACAAATAGTTGGTTTGAAGAAAATGTATGTTTACTTTACATACTAGTGTTTACATTTTCAAGAAATAAGTTTTTGAAATAAATGTTACAGAATATAAGAAGGTAATTAGAAAGATAACTTTCAGTAAGTTTTTCTAGTATGCCTCTTCAAATTCCTAGGTCCAGAGAGCCTGATACTGTAAAACAGCTTTTTTCTTCTTTGATCAGTTACTTCACGTGAACATAAATTACATTTTAGGGAAGACTGCCTTCCCCAGACACCCATAGTGAAACTCCTGGTTCGTACTTCTGCCTCTGCAGGGCATCTCTGTCTTATTTTACACATTGGGTTTCCTGTAGAAGATCCATCATATGTTTAAAATAAATTTGAAACTCCTGGAAACTCTGAGAGTAAGAGAAAAAGTTTACCCTATACCCCTTGCTCTGTTTCTCTCTGCCCAGTTAAAAATATTTTGCAGATCTCTAAGTTTAGGGAGGCTTTGGCACATTTCATGTACACTCCACAGGCACTCCAAATATTTAAATTACCTTCAATGTCAGATCTGCTGTAGATTTGCTAGTTGAGTTTGTTAATCTATTTCAGGTTCGATCGACTGTGTGCCCACTTTGTGTGTATGCAGTGAAACCATGGAGACATCATAAAAGTGTTGTTTAGCAGACTAATCCCAAAAAATTAGTGGTGATTATGGGACTGTGACAACTACTGGGACTGTGACAACTACTGGGACTGCTTTGGAGGGAAAGGAAGGAAAGAGTAACTTTTTTTTATTTAGCAAACACTGTTCTAAGTACTTTACAAATATAAACTCTTAGCTGGCGTATAACTGAGCATCTCCAGTTTACTAGGACCTTATCTATCCTCTTATATTTAATCCTCACAGCAGCCCAGGGAGGTAGGTACTCTGTTATTATCTTTGTTTAGTAAATGAGGAAACTGAAGTCCAGAAAGTCACACAGACAGTAAGTGGTGGAGTCAGATTTCCAACCAGATCTACCATTGAGTTTTTCCTTCATATACAGAGGTTAAGTTCACTTCTGAATCTGAAATAATCATCACCTCATTTAGAGTACATTTGGGATTTGAGCCTGTTTTGGTGATTATTCTGATGTACTGATGGAAGACTGTTCTTTCTAATGCTTCTGCAGTTTTGGAGGAGTAATCACCCAGTCTGCTTGGGTGAACATTTTCTAAAAGAAAATGTATTGTTAGTAATGAAAATTATAGAAAAAGTATACCATTGTGTCTTTTTGTTGTGGTGTTGGTTTATTGGCCACTGTTAATCAATTCTTATTAAAATTAAAGCAACTAATGGGTTCAGCAGACTCCTCGAGCCAATAAATATTTTCAAGACGTATCCAAATTACTAGTGCCACGTCCCCTTTCCTGTAGCTCCACCCACTTCAACTGTTTGCCTGAGAAAACTTCTGTTCTCCTGTGCCTGTGGCAGATGCACAATTGTTTTCTGCCCCAAGCAAACGAAGCTTCATGGAAATCCCTAGAAAATAGGAACTCGTGGGAGAGAAGAGTGGAAAGACAAGTTCACAAGGTATTTTTAGTGCATTGAAAAGGCAGAAAGAATAGGAAGAGCGAGGTAGAAAGGAAAGGAAGAAACTAGTTTGTGGAATAGAGGTAAAGTTTTTTCAGAACTTTTTATATTACAACTTGATTTTAGGTAAGTGCCAGCTGTACTCATGCTCCAGATTTGTATACAAATTGAAATTGATTTGATTTAAGTCACCTTCCTAGGAGCTTCTCAATTGTTGGTACTAATAAATATATAGTTGTTGACTTATTTAGATGGCCTCTATGAAGTTTCTAAGCATGTGTTTATTTCATTTGTGGGAAGGATACAACTATAGCTGCGGTAAACTATAGGAAAATTTTAAAATGTTAACTCTATAATATATAAAATTGAAATATAAAAAGTTGGTGGCATATCTTAGAGTAAAGTAGCTCTTTATTTTTGTGAAAAGCAACTTCAGAGTTTTCTGTATGGTATTTATTGTGTATAAACTAAATTTTAACCAGAAAGGAAAATTGAAGACACATTTTCTAAGATACTAGTTTTAGAGTTCCAGATTTGTTTGGTTCTTAGAGTTGGTTGATTGCATGAACTATTTCTGGAACAGAAATATGTAGATTTTTAGACTTTCATTGCTCCTAATTTATTTGTTTCAGGATACTTTTGCATTTGGTTCCAAGTGAGTCCAAATTCTTATCTGAATTCCTCATAGTCACATCTGTGTGCACATGACAGGTTTCAGTTTTGCTGTGGTTAACTTAAGTTATCTGACTTGTCCAACAGGTTCCTGGGTGGAGCTACCCATGAATAGCAGCAACGGAAATGATAATGGCAATGGGAAAAATGGGGGTCTGGAACATGTGCCTTCCTCGTCCTCCATCCACAATGGAGACATGGAGAAGATCCTTCTAGATGCACAACATGAATCAGGACAGAGTAGTTCAAGAGGCAGTTCTCACTGTGACAGGTGGGTGAGATCCATGTTTTGATAGAATTCTGGAAACAGGTGGGTTATAAAACTCATTCTCATTAAATAATAAATTTGTTTATATTTTTATTGAACAAAATGTAACTCCTGATTTATTGCAATGCGTATAATTAAGCCAGACAGCTAATTGACCTGTTCTTGAGTATCCACCATTCGTCCCCAGGTTATATAGTAGTTTTATTTAGATTATATCATTTTAAGATATTTATGCTTAAACCTCAATGACATAAATGTTTATTTTTATAGAATTAGTGAAATTTTCTCCCATTTTCTTATGTCCTTTATGTCCCTGTTTTACATACTACATTCTGCCTTGAACACAGCTGTCTCTGCATATGTCCATCAGTCCTTCTCCCCATGAGCCTCCAGAGGGCAGGGTCATGTTTCATCTCCTCTGTTCCCTTCAGAGCAATGGTTTGCACCTATTATGAACACTCGGTAAAGTTGGGATGATGGGAACTGCAACTAACTCAATTGATAGTAATATTTGCGCAAGGTCTGCAAAGGTCATTAATTTTAAAGACCATTTGGAGTTTTTAGAGGAAGCTTTATTTCAGACCTTATTTTTTAATATTTGATTTGGGGACACTATTTTTACTGATTAATGACTGCTTATGGTAAGGAATGAGAATATAGAGATATATATTAGTAGAGTGTAACTGAGTTGTTAGTTCTCCTTTTTCTGTATTTTAGAGAGACTACATGTTAATGACATAGTGATATATTTCATACATCTTAGACCAGTAACAACCAGGGTACTTGGATGATCTTCTGGTTAATTAAGAGTTAACTCTTATTAGCCTTGTAGAAAATGATTAAGAAGATATTTAAAGATATAAATCTCGACTATTTCTACGGGATAAGAGGGTGGGTTTTTTTTGTATATTTTTCTTCTGGATATTTTTGTACTTTGTAAAAATTATATATGTAACTGTCAGAATAATCTTGTTCAACATTCCTGCTTTATGATCCTCTAATGTTACCAAGACCGTAGAGGACTGGTTTGCTGGCTAGGGGACCCCACACATTCTTGCCCTCCATCTCACCTCTCACTTTTCTCTGTGCTGCCTAGAGCCTGGGGTGTCTCTTGGCAGAAGCAGAAGCAGAACAGAGCAGATGTCTCTTTTCTGAGGAGTTTGCCATTGACCCCAGTAGCTACAGCATTAGTCTGTGTTTCAGAATGAAGATTTATACAGTTTTACATTTATATGGTGGGTTTCTGAAGTTTTTTGCTTGTTTATGGTCCTGTTGATAAGGTTTTTACTACCTACTGAAGGTCCATGACCCTTCGTCATTGTTACCAGTGAAACTGTTGTCCACTTGAGCTGTTGTTGAACAGAGAAACAGCCACCTACCTGCCTGTCTGGTCATCATTTTCGTATATGATTGCAGTTACACTTGACATTGAATGTGAATTCACCACTTCACAATCATGTTTAAGTTAGGTTTCTAAACATGTGGTGAGAGATCTGGCAAGTACTTTTGACCACATTCCTGTCAGCTTATGTGTCTTTTCGCTGCATTTCTGGTCACCTTTCAGAAGAGAACTAAAACTCTTAGCTCAGCAATATTCCTCTGAGATACCTGACTCATACACTCTTAAGATTTGAAAATGTCTTCAAAATCATATAAAGTCCATGAATATATTTGTAATTGTTCAGAAGTGTTTCTTGTTGGAAAAGTGTTGTGATTGTCGGATATTAATTCCATAGCTAATTTATGTATATTTTCAATTTAAAAAGTATTCCATAGATACATTTTTGTCACTCTGTTGTTTTTATTTTTTTTTAAAAAAAAAGATTTATTCATACAAGCACTGTGTACAGTCAGAAGCGTGGGAGGGCGAGAGAATTCACCAGAGCCAGAGCGGGGAGCAGAACAGGCAGAAGGACTGAAGTACACTGCTGAGGGGAGCAGTGGGCACTGCAGGAGAGGTCTGCGCGCCATGTGGGACCCTCACTGGTGGCCGGGGATCGGCGCCACAGAGGCTGCAGGCAGCTTCACAGCCTAGCACTCAACCACTGCCCACTCTGTTGTTTTTAGATATACTAAAAACACTGTGTTTTTGCTCTGTGTTTCACCCTATTGTAGTTGTTTTTAACCTACACACTCGATTCAGCCAAGGAGCTTTCAAGAGTACCTTTGCGCAGATTCCATCCCTGAAGACCCTCAGTCTGTTGTCAGGGTTGGGTAGAGACATGAGACTATTTTAAAAGCTCTGTAACTGTTCCTAATATGAACCAAGTTTGTTAGAAATGTGTAGTCAGCAGTTTACTTGTGAAATATTTAGTATTTTTTTAAATGAGATTGGTGTGCTAGTGGTAAAGCAGAGTGTAGAAGTAGGTTAGTGCTTCTGTAGATTCTTGACTTTGTCATTCTAGTGCCTTGATCTGGTCATAGCTGTGTCACGCTGGCCCTCAACTTGGTCTCTTGACAGCGAACCCACCTGTGTTTTGAGCATGACAGAAGACTGAGATAAGAAGAGTGCCTCATTGTACTTGGTTCCTATGCTATAAGCCTTAGATACCTTTTTTTTTAAATTTTTATTTGTTTTTGCAGAGAACAACTGGGGTGAAGGTCAGAGGCGTGGGGGGTGAGAGGATTCTCCAGAGACAGAGTGGGGAACAGCAGGCAGATTTAAGGGGAGCAGCGAGCAAGACAGGAGAGGTCTGCTGCACAATAGGGAGGTTTGCTCCTTGGTTGGGGATCGATATCAGGCCTTGGTGGTAATAGCACTGAGACTTAACCCCTAGGACACCAGGGAGGCCCAAGCCTGAGATTTCTAATTCAAGACAAGATTTTCTAAGTTTATTAGTATTTTGTTTTATATTGACCCAGCTTTTCCTTTTTCCTATTTAAGGAAATATGTCAATTATAAGATGCCTGGGCCATATTTTACATGCTTTAGGTAACTGTAATCTTTGAGCAGATAGAGCCTTTTTTTCATCCTTACTTGAGTTTACATGTGGGATGTATAGTGATGACTTGCCATAGTTACAGAAGTAATCATTAATGAACCTAAGACTAGAATCTAGCACTTTGTAGTCATCTATTATGTTAAGTACAATTCGTGATCTTGTATTTTTTGTCTAAAAATTTGTCTGCATGTTCTGGGAATATATTTTCTACTTTTCATTAAAGATTACATACATGTATAAGGGTATATAATTCACCTTGAAATACCTCAAAGCAAATATTTTTCAAATAAATAGAATAGTGATTCTCAGACTTTTTTATCTCAGTACTTTTTTATTCTTAATAATTATCAGAGCTCCCAAAGATTTTTGTTAATGTAGTTTTTTTTCTTAAGATTTATTTATTTTTATACAAGAATTGGGGTACAGGCCAGAGATCGGGGGGAAGGTGAGAGGATTCACCAGAGACAGAGCAGGGAACAGAACAGGCAGAAGGATGGAAGTACACTGCTGAGGGGAGCAGCGGGTGAGACAGGAGAGTTCTGTCCCGCCATGTGGGTTTCTCCCTGGCGGGCTGGGAATTGAATTTGTGCTGCAGTGGCTGCAGATTGCTTCAAAGGTTGTGTCTTAATCCCTGCGCCACCAGGAGACCCTGTTAATGTAGTTTTTATATTTTGATATATACCATGTTAGAAAATAAAACTGAAAAAAAAAAAAAAGAAAAGAAAACTGACATTTTAAAATAATATAATTTTTAAATATGTAGTCATTAAAAAATAATAAACTCATTACAGTTTAACATGAGTAAGTTTTAAAACTTAAGAATTTACTATTTTTCTGTACCAAAAAGATTGGTAGAATAATGGCATTATTTTATATTTCTGCAAATATCTTTAATATTTGGTTTAATAGGAAGCAGCTGGATTCTTACCTGCATTTTTCAACTCAATCCATTTTAATACCACACATGATGTAAGGTATACAGTCATGAGAGAATGAGAATGAAAGAGGCAAATTAATCCTAACCTTTGAGTCTTTGTGTAAATTGTTTTCGCACTTTTTGAACTGCTGGTGGTGAATAATTTAATGGTAAAAAATTTTGAGTAAAAGAACTCCAAACTGGGTTTCTCAATTTGAAGATCATTTTATCTTTATTGGAAAATGAATAAAACTAAGAAAGTGTGGCACTTTAGTATCTTTAGGCAGTACTTCCTTTGTAGATTTATTATTGCAAGGAAATTCATCACCACAAAAAAAGTTACAGAACATTTTGGGAGTAAGAGTGTTCAATTTAATTTTTTCTTACAGGGAGTTATGATACATTTTTGATGTGCTACCTTTGCAGAATCATGTTAGTATAACTTTTCATTTTCTAATTTCCAGCATGGCCTCATTTATTTGACAAAATGAGAATAAAAACTAATGGCTAAATTATTTCTTTTTTAGCCCTTCCCCACAAGAAGATGGGCAGATTATGTTTGATGTGGAAATGCACACCAGCAGGGACCATAGCTCTCAGGTGTGTGTGTGTATTTGATTTACAATAAATAATTAGGAAAATGTACATTTTTAAATAACCATGTTTTGCTAAAATAACTAAAAGGTAAGTCTTTTAAAAATAGTTTGAAACTTTTAAGTTACTCAGTTTATGATTTTGGAATTTGTTTTGGATGACATAGGTATGTTTGCTTTATGACTAAGATCTTGGACCTTCGTCACTCCAAATGAATTAGAAAATGCTTGTCTGTGTAATGTATCATTCCAATATTGTAGACTTGCTTCTTGAGTTAATCAATAGAGAAATTGGGACAGTTGTTTTATTCAAGTTCACAAAATAAATGAAAATGAATGTGTATTTAGAACCAGCTGTGAAAGAAAGCTTTTTCTGACTCTGGAATCAAAGCAATGACTTTTGAGATGAATTTCAACAGGGAGAGATAAAATTCATTTAAATTAAGTAAGTTTTCTTAAGTTGAAAGATAAATATAGTTCACATGGAGTTGATGTTGAAAATGTAGATGGATGTAGTATTGAAAGTTTACAAAGGTATTTATTATAAAAATTTATACGTAAAATGTTGTTAGGAACTTCATACCCAGCCATTAATTTTTTGATGTCAGGTCACGTAAAAGTGCCAGAATACAAATTTTTGAAGGCAGGACTAATTGTCTTTCTCTCCAGTGTTACCGAGAATATTTGTTGAGTGAATGTTTAAATGAATTCTAACTTTGTTTTGTGAGGTGACAATGGCCTCAATCCCTTTCCACTAAAAATGTATTTTTTAGTATTTTGCATGTTATCCTGGATCCACCCCAATATTCTTTGTTTCAGAAGGCTGCACAGTTTCTCCCTACTGTCTCTGTGCTCTATTTGTGTTGTTCTTTGAAACCTAGAAAATCTGTGGGATTGACTACAAATTTATTTTACGATGAACCTCATATCATAGAGAAGCTTAGGGTGGTGAGACTCTCATGTCAGAAGATGTCTGACTGGAATTGTTTAATTGCTGGCTTATGTCAGTGCTGCCATGTACAGTAAGCTATGACTTACGAAAAAGAGAGGCTATAAAATTCCATGGCCAAAAGTATACTAAGAAACCCCAAGATAGAGAAATGAAATAACTCTTTGGTATAGTCTTGCCTGAGAAAGATGAACTGAATTCAGACTATCTTTGCTATAGACAAGTTGAAAATCGTTACTGGCATTTTCCAAAATGTGTTTTGAGGAACGTTTACATGAGATAGTGCTGAATTCAGATAAGTGGGGAATAACGTAGTCCTTGGGCTATATCTCAGTCTTCTACCCCAGTAGTCACAGTTCAGAGTAGCATATGAAAGTCTGACAATTCCTGTAGTAGTAAAGAAATGTGTGTGTTTATTTATTCTTTGAAATGTGTTTATTTAAACCAAGTATTTCACAGAGTTTTTTGACATTCACCTCACTGCTCTTCCACACATACGTACACTCCCTAAGGTCCTCCCTGGTGACCTGATGGAACACTTTGATAAGTGCTGCCCTGGCTCATGGAGCAGCAGGTATGCAGTTAGGCTTTACTGGTCGTTGAGTTTAGGCAGAATTCTAGAGCTGACTGCATCCATCTCGAATTCCAGAGAAATTTATGAAGGAAAATGTAAGACTTTTGGCCTCCATGACAGATTATGGTAGGATTGCTACTGTGATTGTTTAGTGAGTACCTAATTGAACACTGGTTATCAAGCCTTGGGTAAGCAGTACTAACGATAAGATCAATCAGCTCAAACAAGCTTACATTTTTGGAAAGGCAATCTTAATTCCTATAAGAAAAACATACCAGTTTGGAATAGGACTTTTAATCAGGGAGATATTAGTAGGTATAATTTAAACTTTCAAAAAGCCTTTTACATTGCTTTATTTTTGACTGAAGAAACAGTAGTTTAAGGTGGGAGATTAGTTTTTTCCCCCCACAAATTAGAAGCAAATTTGGGATTACAAAATAGTTAAAAACAGCTTAACAAAATACTGTGATGGTACTTGCCCTTATTGAATATTTATGTATATTTGTATGAGGAATAAGTGACATTTCCAGATTTAGAGAAGGAAGGAGAGGCTCTGAAAGTTAATAGGTATATTCCTTTAAAGAGCTTCTGCACAGCAAAAGAGACAATAACAAAAACAAAGAGAAACCCCACCAACTGGGAGAACATTTTTGCACCCAACACTAATGATAAAGGACTGATCACAAAAATCTGCAAAGAGCTGATGAGACTCAACAACAACAAAGAAAATAATCCAGTCAAAAAATGGGCAGAAGAGGGCCTCCCCGGTGGCACAGCGGTTGAGCGCTGGGTTGCGAAGCTGCCCGCGGCCTCTGCGGGACCAGTTCGATCCCCGGCTGCTCCCCGGACACCGGAGGAGGGTCCCACATGGCGCGCAGACCTCTCCTGCCGCCCGCTGCTCCCCTCAGCAGTGTACTTCGGTCCTTCTGCCTGCTCTGCTCTCCGCTCTGGCTCTGGTGAATTCTCTCACCCTCCCGTGCTTCTGACTGTACCCAGTGCATGTATAAACAAAAACAAACAAATAAAGAAAGAAAGAAAGAAAACATGCCTCTATATAAAAAAAAAAAAAAAATCTTTAAAAAAAAAAAAATGGGCAGAAGAGCTAAAAAGAAACTTCTCTGAAGAGGAAATGCAAATGGCCAACAGGCATATGAAAAAATGTTCAACATCACTTGCCATCAGGGAAATGCAAATCAAAACTACCATGAGATACCATCTTACACCAGTGAGAATGGCACATATTAAAAAAACTAGCAACAACAAATGCTGGCGAGGGTGTGGAGAAAAAGGAACTCTTCTGCACTGTTGGTGGGAGTGCAAACTGGTCCAACCACTGTGGAAAGCTGTGTGGAGATTTCTGGACCTACTAAACATAGAGCTTCCATATGATCCAGCAATTCCACTCCTAGGTATTTACCCAAAGGACACAGAAACATCAATTCCAAAGAACACCTGCACCCCTATGTTTATAGCAGCACTGTTTACAATAGCTAAGCTTTGGAAACAACCCAAATGCCCAAAAATAGATGACTGGATCAAGAAGATGTGGTACATATATACCATGGAATATTACTCAGCATTCAAAAAAGATAAACACATGCAATTTGCAGCAACATGGATGGCGCTGGAAGGGATCATGCTCAGCGAAATAAGCCAAAAAGAAAAAGAAAAATACCGGATGGTCTCACTCATAGCAGGAATCTAGAAAACTTAAATAAGGGACCAGGAAAATGAATAACTATAAGAAAGTGAAAATCAAAATCAACAAAAAACTATGAACCAGAGACACTTTTAGGGGGGCGGGGGCGGGAGGGGAGGGATTGGGGTCAGAATGGGGGGGCTGCAATTGTATGGGGAATATAACAATAAAATTTATTATTAAAAAAAAAAAGAAAGTTAATAGGTATATTCTTGGTGCTACATTTAATGGGTTGGTTTGTTTTTTTAATTTTTATTTTCTTTCTTTTATCTTTACACAAACCCTTGTGTTGAAGGCTAGTTTTCAATAGATCACAAGATAAATTTTTTTTGAAAAAAGCTTTCCCCAATTTTATTGCTCTCAATCCAGTGAAGGAGATGCTGTACTGTCCTCATGAACAAATGGGGAAAGCGAAGTTTTGTCCTAATTAAGTTACTTACCTGTGGTCTCAAAGCAAGTAATTGATAGAGCTAGCAGTGAAAAAAGGTCCTCTGAGCCTGTGTTCCCTTATTCCCACTAAAATAACTCAATGAATATGAGTCAAGAGAGCAGACAGTGTTGAGAGAATAAATTAAAACATGTCCAGAGAGTTATGGTATAAGAAAATCTAAAGTAATTCATTTAGGAAAAGGAGCATTCAGGCTATACTTTTTGAGGATAGTCCTGAAAAATCTGTTTTGTAGCACAAAATAAAATGTAGATTGTGTTTTTTTTTTGTTTTTGTTTTTTTAAAAGATTTATTTATACAAGCACTGTGTACAGTCAGAAGCACGGGAGGGTGAGAGAATTCACCAGAGCCAGAGCAGGGAGCAGAGCAGGCAGAAGGACCGAAGTACACTGCTGAGGGGAGCAGCGGGCGGCAGGAGAGGTCTGCGCGCCATGTGGGACCCTCCTCTGGTGGCCGGGGAGCAGCCGGGGATCAAGCCGGCGCTGCAGAGGCTGCGGGCAGCTTCGCAACCCAGCGCTCAACCGCTGTGCCACCAGGGAGGCCCTGTAGGTTGTATTTTACTGTTATTTTTGCACTGTTTCTGGGAGCGAAAAACTAGCATAATTTTGGGTATCATTGGAAGATGATACAGACTGAAAATGTCCTACTTTTCCCTTGAGTAAAACTGTGGTTATCTATACGGAGACCATAGTGTACATTTCAATAGCCATGTTAGAGACCTAAGAGAACCTGAGGTGGACTAGAGACTAAAAATGTAAATGATTAGATGGTAAGGGGACTTCCACAAGAGAATATTCTAAAATCCTCAATATCTTTTATCTAAATAGATGTAGGTGTGGGAGAGGATTATTGACTCAGTTAAAAAGCGTAAGTCTTAATGAAATAAGTCCTTTTTACCATATTCTGGAATCCCAAGAATCAGATGGCAATTTAAAACCTGAAAACTGACAAATTTAAGATTAAGAAAAGCAAGCACAGGTTGGAAAATGAAGAGAGCTTATAATTCTTATTCTTAAGGTAAATACTCTAAACTGACCTGGGACTTAAAATATATCTATATCTCTATATGGACATATACCTAGATCTATATCTACATAGATACAGATATATAAAATAGTCCACAGATTACTTTTCTTCACTCAAAAAGTGAGCCTTATGTAAAGAATATCGGCCTACAGTGTGTTGACTATAGTCAGATAGTGTGTGTATACAAACTGATCTATAAACAAATTATAACAATTGTTTTTGATTTAGGATATTTCCAGAGTTACTCTAGGAGTCAACTCATAATTCTGAGTAATCTCAATATCCAATGGAAAATGCTTAATAGTAAAGATTACATCGTGTCTTCCGGTGGAATTTGTCAAATCCAGCAAATAAGAATGATACCACCAAACTAGCAAAAATCCATGAGGGTTTTACTTTCATTTTGATAGTCTCTGGATCCAGAAGCGCCCTTTTATTATCTGAAGCTGCCTTCCTTCAGCAGCTATTTCAAAGAGAACTAGACCTTATCAAAAAAGAATCACAAGGATATGTCCAGCTCTGCATTTTTTAACTACCTACTAAAAAGGATAAATGCTTTGGTCGAAGAGTAAATCCTATTCAAACAAAATAACAAAACAATTCCTAACATTGAGACTGGTTTGAGGTCATAGTATCACATACCTTAAAATTGAATAAATAAGTATGTCATTTTTTGGAATTTCTCATTCCTATGGGTTCTATTGAAAGAGAAGCTGTTGAAACTTTTTGTTCTTGGCTTGCAACTGTAGGTTACTATTAGCAAGAAAAGGAATTTCTTTTTCATTTATTTGCTACAAAAGACATTAGATTCTCATTCAGTATAAAATTATTTCCCAAAAAATAAAAAATAAATAAATAAATAAATAATAAAATTATTCCCAGAAATGTTTGACTTAAGTAGTTTTGACTAACTCTTCGGAACTGTTTGGATAGCGATTTGTCTAAAAAATAAAATCTTCCAGGGAGCAAATTTAATGCTTACGGAGAGAGGCTTTAGAACAGTTTGCCTGTCTTTAAATTCTGGCTCTGCCACTAACCATTTATGAAACCTGGGGCCATTACTTAATTTATGTTTCAGTTTCCTCATCTGTGAAATGGAATATCAGTAGTTCCTATTTTTAGGGTTGTTGCTAGGTGTAAAAGTTAATGCAGGTAAAGTGCTTAACATGATGCTTATTGTAGTGCTCAGTAAATACTGCCGTTACTATTATTATTATTCACACCTGCCAGATGTTTTCTCATCACCTTATGTTTGTTAGAATATACTTTATGGTGTGTTCCCTTTTATTTAAATTATGAAAAAAATTTTTTTTAATAGAGGCATGTTGTATTTATTTATTTGTTTGTTTGTTTTTGTTTATACAAGCACTGGGTACAGTCAGAAGCGCGGGAGGGTGAGAGAATTCACCAGAGCAGGGAGCAGAGCAGGCAGAAGGACCTAGGTACACTGCTGAGGGGAGCAGCGGGTGGCAGGAGAGGTCTGCGCGCCATGTGGGACCCTCCTCCGGTGGCCGGGGAGCAGCCGGGGATCAAACCGGCGCTGCAGAGGCCGCGGGCACCTTCGCAACCCAGCGTTCAACCGCTGCGCCACCGGGGAGGCCCTAAATTATGAAAAATTTTAAATGTGTACAAAATAAAGAAAATATTGCAGTGAACCTCCATTTTAGCATTTCCCAGATTGAGTAGTTATCAAGGTTTTCCACACTATAGTTAACATATTTTGAAATACAAATATTTTTTTTTAGATATTAACTGCTCTTAGATCATTTTGTCAATCTTTTAAGAAAAATGGCATGTTTGTGCATAAAAACTACTGACACACAACCTGATGATTTTGGATATTTACTTTGATTTGTCTTCGTGTAGTAGGAAGAATTGGTGTTCCTTTTTTATTTAAAGTTTGAATTGTTCTTTCTAGTCAGAAGAAGAAGTTGTAGAAGGAGAGAAAGAAGCTGATGCTCTGAAGAAAAGTGTAGACTGGGTGTCGGACTGGTCCAGTAGGCCAGAAAATATTCCACCAAAGTAAGTTTTTACATGTTTCTTTCATGGACACGGTGGACTTCGTAATTTCCAAGATATTTTCAGCAAATGCATTGCTGACTCCTGCATCTGAATTTCTTTCTCCAGGGAGTTCCACTTCAGGCACCCTAAACGTTCTGTTTCTTTAAGCATGAGGAAAAGTGGAGCCATGAAGAAAGGGGGTATTTTCTCTGCAGAATTTCTTAAGGTGTTCATTCCGTCTCTCTTCCTTTCTCATGTTTTGGCTTTGGGGCTAGGGTAAGTACTGGCAAACTTCTGAAATTTTTTCCATTCAGTTTGTTCTCATGTTTTATTCCACATGTAAGAAATGTACATGAAAGCAGATTGTACAGTTTTGCTTTTAATGTTTTATTGCAAATAATGTGGACTTAAGAATTACTAAAGTTGGTACACTATTGTTAACACTGACAGATATTTTTATAGTAGAGGTTTTATTTCTAATTTGAAAATATATTGCCCATATTCCCCAAAAGGATCATTTTTAAATGGGATCTTACATGTTTTATTTTTCTTTGTGGGTTTTGTTGTTGTTTATAGATTATTCTATATTAGCTAAAGGTTAAAGTAAACTGATCTTTAGTGATTAATTTATGGTTGATGTTGATGAGAAAATATACATTATATAGAATAGTCCTTGAGTGAAACCGGTTGGGAGGTATTTTTTTTTCCTCTTTGTAGAGTCTTATTCTACAATTAATTCCATATTTACCTGTAATTCATTAATTTTTCAGATTTGCTTCTTAATTTCTTTTCTTCTTTATTTGAACAATTGAAATCTGTATTCAAAAGATTTAAGAAATTAAGCACTAGCTATTACTGCTCTTTAAGACACAGATGTTGGGCCTCCCCTGGTGGTACAGCGGTTGAGCACTGGGCTGCGAGGCTGCCTGCAGCCTCTGCAGCGCTGGTTCGTTCCCTGGCCGCCAGCAAGGGTCCCACAAAAAAAAAAAAATAAATAAATAAGATACATGTTACTCTCTGTAAGGATGCCCAGTGGGTCATTTTCTACAATAGCCAAAGCTACCTCATCCCTCCTCTTCCTTCTAAGGAACTCAGCATGTGGGAGAGATGTTCATAGTTCCAACATGGAAACATATTTGCAACTTTTCCACATACCCATTTGTCTTTCTGCATACTTAAATCAGGTTTTGTGATGGCTCGGACAGTGATTAAAAACAGCAAAATGGAAGGTGTGGATGAAAGGAGTATGTCAGTGTTGTATGGAATTGGTCAGGGGTAGGAAATTAAATTCCCCTCCAGTATTTAAGCAGTGTAGTTCATTTGCCCTCAAGAGATTGATTTTGTACCTTGCAATATCTCTTCCTTCCATGAATCTTCAAACTGTTTCTCTTACTGATGGAAGTGTAACTATTGCTGTAGATGAATGTAGAAAAAAGGATTTAAAAACGTGGATTGATTTCATTGCACTGAAGGTTGAGGCTAGTCCATATTTTCCTTTACTTCCCTTATGCATATGAAAGGTAAAATACTTGCCTGACATGGGAAAGTAATATTAGGCCCTTAATCTTTAAGAGTTTAGCTGTTATCAAGAGCACTCTGTAAAGCATGGCAGCTTTTATAATTTAGCATATTATTATATTCTGTATGTGACATAGCAGTAGAAGTTCCTGTCCACCACAGAGGAACATCTCAAAGGAGGTTGGCTCTGCTTTACTCATTGGAGAGATCTGTTCTCTCTGACTTGACTTTGTTAATCACTGCCCATGGGCTGTCCAGTTCTGTCTAATGAGTAAACATCATCATGTAAAACCAGTTTGGCTGGCTGGTGACTAGTTCCAAATAAGTCAGCGACAATTTTAGGGTTAGGGAACTGTGAATACACACCCTTAAAGCTGAAAAATTGAGTTTTTAAGTAGAGTTCAACCTGTGGACAAACTGATACAGGACTTTGAAACATGATGCACTCTGTTTCCTTTCAGCATCTATATTGGAAAACGACTGAGCACACCTTCTGCCAGCACCTACTGAGGGGAAAAAAGCCCCTGGAAAAGCGTGTGACCTGTGAAGTGATGTATTGTCACAGTAGTTTATTTGAACTTGAGACCATTGTAAGCATGACCCAACCAACCGCCCTATTTTTACATATCCAAGTTCCAGTAACTCTCAAATCCAGTATTTTATTCAAACTCTGTTGAGGCATTTTACTAACCTCATTCCCTCTTTGGCCTGTAAGACACTTTAGACTTTCCTAACAGAGTTTACTGTTGTTTAGAAATTTGCAAGGGCTTCTTTTCCGCAAATGCCACCAGCAGATTATAATTTTGTCAACAATGCTACTGTATCCTTCTAGTACCACCAGACTTAGACCTGCATCATTCATGGTATAAATTTTACCCTCACTAGATAACTCCCATGTCGCTCTTAAAATGAGATCAGGTTAGCAAATGATATAAAAGCTTTGTTGTTTTGTTTTTCAAGAAAAAAGCAAGCTTCCCTAAGCTTGAATTTATAGTTATTAAAAAAGAAAACAAAAACAAAAAAAGACACAAGAAAAAAATATATCCTGGGCAATAAAAATTATTTTAAACCAGCTTTGGAGCCACTTTTTGTCTACGCCTCCTAATGGCACCTTTCAGTTCGTAGGAGGCAGGCTGTGTCAATGATAGGTATGATGAAGTAGAGTAATTACTAAAATACATCAGCAGATTTTAATACTAGTATGTTGTAATGCTGTCTTTTCTATTGTGTAGGATTCATTCTTTCTGATAAGGAGGTCTCAGGCCTAGAAATATATGAAATTGCTTTTGGGATTTGTGTGTGTTTGGTATTTTTATGTTTATTAGCTGCATGTGAATTTTTCATGAATTTCTTTAAAATTTTTTTATTTCTTTTTTTGTTTTTTTCCCGTAAGAAGCAGCTTTGGAATGAATTCCATAATAAATACAGGCTTCGTGTTTTAGGAAGCTTCCCTAATACTCTGAAGCCTTTAAACACAAGATAATTGTTTCAGAGTTACTCCAAACTCTTATGCAACTTTGCAAAACAAACTTGGATTGTGGGAACAATTGACAAAATTCTGAAGAGATGCCATTTGTTTTCTTCTGATCGCTCTCTTTTTTTAATGTGTGCTGTACAGTCTTACCAAGGTGGTTCCTGTGGCTCTGCGGGCCCTGGTCCTTTCTCATGTAGCCATCTTCTGTGTTAAAAATGCCTGAAGTTCCAGATTACTCAGCAGTTTCCTTCAACCATATACTTTTTTGTTTCTAAAATGTGAAGCTTTAGGACCAAATTATTAGAACACATCAGGATCACCATTTATTTCAATTAGATCTGATTGGATTTCAGAACGGTGTGACTCTGAAGGATACTAGTGTATGTTCTATACATAAATAATTACTATTAATGATATAGACATTATTCTCCAATATTTAGGGAATCCTTGTTAATTTAAAATAATTTATCCATTAAATAAGGCACATCAGCTTGACTTGAATAGAAACACTATGACAACCAGGTTTTCTTGTTTGCAGAAACTTTGACATCAAGTTTTGTAAAACTGATGTGTTTTAGTGGAAAACACCATGGAGATAAAACAATTAATTTGACTGTCTTTTTTCAGAAATGCAATTATCTTTAGGAAAGATTATCCAAAATAGTTTTCAGAGGTATTTTATTTTTCCTTTCTAGCATTTTTTGATGTCCAAATAATTTTAAACTTTTTGCTCCTATCTTACTCTTAAACCTGAAAACACTTGATTTGCCTTCTGTAACCTGTTTATTTCAAGTGTTCATATCTGAATTTCTTTGGGATGAAAGTAAATCTGATGATTCCCTGATTTTGAAAGGCCTGCATAAAATTGGAAAGGCTGGTAAAGTTAAGAGCACTAAATAGCTCAACTGCTACAACATACAGTTTGTATTACAGTCGGTATCAATGACAGGGAAAAGTAAAATTAGATTTAAAATAAGAGCAACTTTTTATAGGCAACACATTAACCTCTTTGAATTCAGTAGCAGTTGTAGCCATAGTGTGATTGAACTTGGTTATATTTATTACTTTTCTTAACATTGAAAATAAATTTAGTTCTGTCCCCTTTCTTAATATATCTGTGAAATTTTGGAATCTTACTTAAAACATGAATATATCATCACAGTAGAACTTATCGTAAGATGAAATCATGCAGTATTTATTGATAGCCCTAACATATGGGATAAATGTTTATGTTCCTACCCAGATTTGTGTTTTAACGAAAACAGATTGTATGATTGGAAAGGCGAATTCAACAACTAACAGTTGACATTTTAAGATTAATGTTTGAAAAGCTTTACACCTGTTTACAATTTGGGGATAAATGGGCAGGTTTCATTTTTCTTACGTTTGGTGGAAACTGGCTTAAAATATTTATAAATAGAATCAAAAGCAACATTGCACAAACTTGCACAAGGAAAAGTGTATCAAGTTACTTTGATTGCAGTAAAAATATTTACTATTTTAAACAATGAAAATTGAAGACTTAGCCAGTCAGTTGAACTTGTAAGTGAACCAGTTGTTGAAATTATTGGAATTAACTGAGCCAAAGTGTTTATGCATTCTTCATCTATTTAGTTAGCACTTTGTATCATTATATACAGTTTACAATACCTGTATAACTTGTAGCGATAAACATTTTGTGCCATTAAAGCTCTCACAAAACTTATTCTGTCAGTATATCATTTTATGTGGTGTGTGCTGCCTGGGAATTTATAGAGAGGAGGCCTCCCCTGTCTACACAAAATATCCCATTATTGAGTTCCTCAAACTCTATAGATACTAACAGTGTACCCCATGTTCCAGGGTAAAAAATAATCCTTCCTTCATCTGTTTCTAGCTGTTGGGGAGACAGGCACCATACAATGTAATTACTAATTACAGAAGTATGTCCCAAGTACAAAGGAGCCCTGATATTCAAAGCATTTGTTCTGTCAGATAGCATCAGAAAATTATTAACAGAGGAGGTAATACACTGAAAGACAACGGAGTGTTCAAGGACCAGAGGGAATTAAAAGCATGTCAGTAAAGGGAATGGCAGCAACTGACTTTGTGCAGATGTATTCTGGAAATAACCAAGTTTGCTGTGGCTGGAAAAGAGGATGGGTAGAAAGAAAACTGAAAATGTAGGGTCGTTTTGAACCAAATTGAATTTTTTTTAAAGATTTATTTATGCATACAAGAACCAGGGTACAGGCCAGAGGTGTGGGGTTGAGAGGATTCATCAGAGACAGAACAGGCAGATTGACTGAAATACACTGCTGAGGGGAGCAGCAGGCAAGTCAGGAGAGGTCTGTGCCATGTGGGTAGCTCCCTGGCCAGGGATCGAACTCATGCTGCAGTGGCTTCCAATAGCTTCATAGGTTGCGTCTTAACCCCTTGTGCCACAAGGGAGGCCCCCAAATTGAATTTTTATGCCTTTCTGGGGATTCAGTTTATTTGTATAGTCAGCAGAGAGGTGATTGAAGATTTAAGTTGTACAGTGTGAAAGAGTGAAGAAAAAAGTCACAGAGGGCAGAAGATGAGTCACTTCTCTGAGTAAGACAAGGGCCTACTTTGATTGTAACATAGGACGGGAAAGGCACGCCAGGGTAGATCTGGAGATAGGAGAGACTGGAAGTTTTAAGTCAATGGTGAGAAGATAATATAGGGTAGAAGAAGGCATGTGTTCTTTTTGGTGGTGAGAGCCTTGAATATTGATGTCAGCACAGGAGTGGAGTGATGGGAAAGAAAGATCAATTCAGTTTTGGATACATTGAACCTAGTTTGAGCATGACCAGTAGACACTTCTTACATAGAGCTAAATCTCAGAAGAAAGGTCTGGAGTGGAAATGAAGCACACTCTCAGATACACATGTAGATATAGTATGTATAAAATTTGATCATGGAGAAAGAAAAAAATTTAAAAATAGCAGTGAAGTCCAACAGATGAAGCTTGAAAAGAGGAGAAGCTCCAAAGGGGAGTGGTGTGAAGTAGCCAGTGAGGAGCAGGCGGTGACCAAGCCTATCAAATTTAGCTTTTGAAGTTGGCGATTGAATCACTGTCAATCTTTGAGAGACTATTTCCTTTAAGAGCAAAAGTAAGGATTCAGGATGAGATATTGGTCAGTGAATGAATAGCAAATAAGAAATTGTTGGCTTTTCTCAGTAAATTTTGGTGAGATTTCAAAGAGGATAATTTCAAAGAGGAAACAGCAGGGTAGAATTCTTTGCCTAAGCTGGAATATGAAATAGAAGTTTCCAAACCAAGGAGAGCGAGCAAAAGGAAATACTAAAGATACAAGGGAGCAGATAAATAAGGTCCTGCAAGAGAGTGGAATGGACATAGTAAGCACTCAGGAAACTGACCTTGGAAAAGGGGAGAGGCTTTTGGAACAAAACTCAACACCTAGCATAGAAAATGAAACTGTAGGTGAGAAATATTAGGAGTGAAGGAGTGGTAAGATGAGAAAATTTGTATCTGATGGCCTCTTTTGTCCATGAAGAATAGGTTTTGAAGAAAGGATGGTGGTAGATGCTGAAGGAAGATGGGAATGTTTACATTGTATGGTGATCTGAAAAGAGACTAGAAGTAACTAAGAGATTCTTAAAGTCTTACTGATTTTCTGCAATTTTTTTTTCAGTACAACCAAAAGCATCAGTCAGGGCCACCCAACTGAAAGCCCAAAGTAGCTGCCACTACCTTTCAGCCAACTCGGTGCTTTTGAGCTTTACTGATCACAGATTTGACTAGATTTCTTGGGTAAATTAATAAATTATGGTTCAATCTAAACTGCAGGGTTGAGAATGGCTGACATAGATATAAATAACTACTTTATGTTGGTAGTAAAACAATTATTTTTTTTTTAAAGATTTATTTATGCATGGAAGAGCTGGGGTGTAGGCCAGAGGTGTGGGGGGAAAGGATTCACCAGAGACAGAGTGGGGAGCAGAACAGGCAGATCTACTGAAATACACTGCTGAGGTGAGCAGTGGGCGAGCAGGAGCGGTTTGCTGTACCATGTGGGTCAGCTCCCTGGCTGGCCGGGGAATTGAATTCATGCTGCAGTGGCTGGTGATAGCTTGATAGCACTGTCTTTAATCCCTGTGCTACCAAGGAGACCCAATGTGTGTTTATTCTAATAATTCCTTTATGCCTCTTGGTAAATGGACCAAATAATAAAGCAGAATGCAGAGAAAAAAGCTATAAATTCTGGCCTTCAGCGAGCTAAGATTCTAAATCACAAGTACTTCATATTTAATAATGCAGTAAACCTCATTCTTGATGTGTTAGATTTTATGTGTTCTTGCTTCGGGGTGATTTATTGAACCTCTCCACCGTAGGCGTATGGAATTGAAAGTATTAACACTTTTGTATACTATAAAATTTAGTGACATCTCTAAAAAATGGGGAAAAGATTTTGTAAAGATCAACATTTGTTCATGTTTTTTACCTAGAATGTTAGAAATGCAAATATTAAAGTCATCAAATTAGCCAGTTTATAAATTCAAACCCGGTTTTGCCAAATATCTGAGTTCTTCGGTGGAAAAGCCTGAACGAGTTCGTCAGAATTTACTGGGCAGTTGTAAATAATTGGAAAGAGCATTTCAGGATGTTTCAAAAGCTTTTGAATAAGGCTAAGGAATGGATACATGTTCCGTGCTTAGCCTTTGAAATGCATGTTTGAAGTTTGCCTAGTGAAATAGTTTTGGAAACTTGGTGTGAGAGGAAAGCGACTACAAATCCTATCAGAAATGATTTGGTTACCACTTAGTAAAAAATACACATCCTTTACACTTCATGTCATTCTTTGAAATGTTTTAAAAACAGACAAAAACAAAACCCCCCATATCTCCTCAACCAACCTCAATTAATTTTACCTCCACTCCACTTAAACAACGCCCTGCTCTCTATTCCCAGGGCTAGCTTGAGTACAGGGAAATTGTGGATACTTTTCATAAGGAAACAGTTTTCAAAAAGACTCCAAAGTGACTCTGCTCATAGCCACGACTGGGAATCACTGACCCTCGGGTGTAGGAAATGAATTGGGTAAAATGGGATTTCAGGGAACTAATAAGTTTATTGCTTTCCAGGGACAAACAGGAAGCTTTCACTGCTTCCTTCCCCCACAAGCCAACTCTTACAGCCTTTTTTCTCTTTAAAAAATTAACCTGGATGCTGGCTTCCACCCTCCCATCAATGTGTGGTCCTCATTCATGTTTTACTTGTCAATGGCATTTGACTTTTGTTAAAAGCACATTGTTTTAGATTCGTGTTATCTCACTAAACATAATTTCTTAATGGGAAAAAATCACAAAAAATAGAATTTTTAAAAAGGTGTACTGTTTAAGATCAAGTCCCTTGAAGCAAGACCTGAGAGATTCTTGAGAAAGAGATTGATTTATTTATTTAAATTTATTTTTATTTATTTATGCATACAAGAACGGGGTGTAGGCCAGAGGTGGGGGGTGAGCAGATTCACCAGAGACAGAGTGGGGAGCAGAACAGGCGGATCTATTGAGACACACTGCTGAGGGGAGCAATGGGCGAGACAGGAGAGGTCTGCTGCGCCGCATGAGTCAGCTCCCTGGCTGGGGAATCGAACTCAAGCCGCAGCTATGGGTGATAGAGCTGACTTTACCCCTCCACCACCAGGGAAGCCCGAGAAAATGATTTATTAAGGAAATGTTGTCCAGGATTAAGTTTGCCAGGGAAAGAGGGAACAGAATAGAGAGGAGAAAGGACCAGAAGTTTAGGTAAAGTTGAGGTTTAGTTTTAGCTTAATCATAAGGGGAAGGTTCTAGAGTGTAAACCACACTTCAGAACTACCTCATCTTGAGGCAGGAAGTCAGCTTTTATACTGCATGGAACAGTTTGTGTCTGTGGGGAGTCCCCATCAAGGAAGGGTCATTCTGTGGACCAGGGGTTGGGGGTTGGCAGCAGCCCCCACGCATGCAGTGACTGACTGCATGGTGGTCCCGGTGGCCACCACAGCTTTCACTTCACGCAAAGCAGTTTGACGGCCTAGAATCTGACATCATTTCCAAACCTGCATCACACATCAACCAACACCCCCTGCCTTTTTTCATGGGCATAAGGCAACTTTGGGCATCCTGAGCAAATATTACCTGGAGCCACCTGCCTATCTCACTCATAGCTGGAGTCATGGTGGGTGGGATGCCTCCTGCAGCTGCCACGTCAGTGCTGGGAGGTGTGCAGGTGTATATCCGCACGGCTGGGTGGGGTCCCAACATATCCCCAAGGCCAGGAGCCCAAGGCTCAGATGAGCCTCAGGTGCCCTCAGAGCTCTCACTTGGCTTGGTGCTGGTAAAGTGATGACCCCGTCATTCCTTCGGGGTTCTGGCTCCATGTCCTTTGGCATATCAGGTGTGGTCTGAACCTGACACCCTGCTGAACTCTTGCCAGCTTCATCTCAAGGGCCAGCCCCTCTGGCAGTACCTTGCTGGCCAACTTGCTACAGGGAGGGGCTTACACTGTCCACCTGCCTTCAGCATATCTACCACCTGGAGCCTCCCAGTAGGCCCTCCTCACCTGCAATTTGGACCTCCTTGGCTACTGGCCAAGTCAATTCCTAGTAGCTCACCACCTCCCTCCTGGTGTTCCGCCTTGCACTGCCTTCCTCCCGCACCCAAGACTAGCCCTGCACCAGCTGTTGCTTTCAGTCCTGACTGAATCAGGCTCTCTTCCATTTCCCCATCATCGCATGTTTCTGAGGGCCTGGCATGCCTGTCACTGAACCTACCCGGATTCGTAAACTGCCTTACCTTGTTGCAGGTCTCTTCCTTTCTAGAAACCTTTCGTGACAATCTAAGCTGCCAATGCTAGGAACACTGTGAGAGGTGTTAGGGAGAAGAGGATGAAAGAAACATGATTCCTGGTATCAAGGAACTTCAAAGAAACCTGGGATTCTGTTTAAAATATCATTTAGGTATGAACATGTCTGAACTGGGCAAGACCTGTGTGAGCTGAGGTTGTGGGCAGGCAGTTTACCTGGGAGAACCTCAAATCTGCAGGCAGCCTCTCCAGTGACTGCTTCAGTAAGTGTAATTATCCTTTATAGGCTGCATCTTATACAACTCAGATGATACTGGAGTCCATATTCTGCCTACACACAGCGTTTTCCTTAATTTCTCTTTGCTCATGCTACTTTCTTAGCATAAAGATCACCAGTGGCTCATCCTTGTCTTCAAGATAGTCTCAACTTGTTGGCCTGGATTCAAGGCCCTTCCCAGATAAGCCCACTTATATTTCTAGCTGCATCTGACCTATTAGAACTTCCTTCTCCAACAAGCCTGGTCAATTGACAGCCAGATTGACTTTTTTTTTTTTTCATTCCTTGTTCGCCTGTCCTTGTTCTTCATATACCTCTAGTCTGTTGTCTGCATTTCCTGTCCTTCAAGAATTAACCCCGTAGATCACATTTCCAAGAACCTTCCCAGTCCACACCTCTCCTTTTAAATTGAGGGTTCTGGCTCTATATTTTAGAACCACCTAGGGAGCTTTAAAAAATGAGATGGGGGTCTCCCTGGTGGCGCAAGGGGTTAAGCACCACACTATGAAGTGATCCGCAGCCTCTGTAGCACGAGTTCAATCCCCGGCCAGCCAGGAGAAACCACATGGTGAAGCAGACCTCTCTGTCTCACCCGCTGCTCCCCTCAGCAGTGTGTTTCAGTCAGTCTGCCTGTTCTGTTCCCCACTCTGTCTCTGGTGGATCCTCTAACCTGCCACATCTCTGGCCTGTACACCAGCTCTTGTATGCATAAATAAATAGATCTAAAAAAAAAAAAAAAAGCAAATCTTAAAAAAAAAAATGAGATGGAAAGGGGAGGGCCATAGTGGAGGAAGCACCTGACCAATTCGATCATACTCTGCAGGGATAAGGCTTGGGCATTTGTCTATTTAAAAGCTCCTAGGTGATTCTACCATGTAGCCAAGTTTGACAGCTACTGTTCTAAACAAGTATGTATAGCTTTCACTCCTTTGGCTATATTAAGACATATACAAGAGAAACATTAATTTCTGTCTTGAAATAGTCCCTTAAACCACAAGCTATGTTCTTCATTTTGCCCTGTTCCTTGCACACCACACCGTATTGTACATGAGAGCACAGTAAGTATCGGCTGGATGGATTGGCTTGTAAAGCACACTCTGTCTATTGAAATGACCCAGAAAGGTGAGTCAGCTATTGTCTTGTAGATCTTAAAGGGTGAGAAACCTTGCCACAGGTTACAATACAGCGATGTGCTCCTGTAAATGGGATTCCCCACTTGCAATGTGTTCTTGGAGCCGTTACACTATGTAAGTCACTGCTGGGTCTCAGCATACCTTGGCAGGTATATGCAAGATTAAGATCAGAACACGCAACCTACTGCAAGGATTCAACAGCTAATTATAATATGACACATACTACAGCCAAGGTTAGTGTCCAATTTCACGGATGCTTAGAGAAGGAAGTCACAGTCTAATCAGGAAGTTTGAGATTACTTCTCCTAGGAAGCAGTGCTCAACCTGGAAAGATCTAGAAAGTTGAGCAGCTTACCAGTGTGTTGGTATTGAGCTGTTCAACTATAAGTAACAGAATGCTTGACTAAGAGAAACTTAATAAATACATTTATACATATAGTATAAAAAGTGCAGAGTTAGGCATTCCAGATGATACATTAGCCCAACAATGTCAGACAAGTTTCTGGAATTCTCCTGTCCTTTTTGCCAAGGTCATAGATTACAGCAGCTCTGGTGTTGTGTTCCTGTTGAAATGAGAAAAATGGGGCTGGGGTGGTATTGTAGTGGTGTGGGGGAAGGATAGAATCAACCATGTTTTCCCCTTTTATCAGGAAAGGAAAACTTTCCCAGAAACCTTCCTATGGATTTTTTAAAAAATGAAACAAGGTATGGTCCATATGATCCATCAAGTCCACTTCTAGTATACAACTCAAAGAACTGAATATGGAGGTTCATAGCAGCATTATTCACAATAGTCAAAAGGTGGAAATGACCCCATATCCATTATGTGCCATGTGGGCTAGCTCCCTGGCCAGGGATCAAACTCGTGAACTTGTGATGTAGTGGCTGTGGACAGCTACATCCATTAGGAGTACATTTGAATACATCAAATGTATATATATCAATATATCAAATATATTGATATATCAAAATATGGTATATATGCACAATGGCACATTATTTGGTCTTCAAAAGGAGGGGAATTCTGACACATTCTACAACATGGATGAATCTCAAGGGCATTCTGCTAAGTGAATCAATCAGTGACAAAAGACAAATACAGTATGATTCCACTTCTATGACGTATGTAGTCAAATTCAGAGACAGAAATTACAATGGTGGTGACCAGTGTCTGGAGGAAGGGGTGTGGGGAGTTGTGTTTAATAGGTAGAATCAGTTAGGGAAGATGAATAATTTCTGGAGATGGATGGTGGTGATTCAACAATGTGAACGCATTTAATGTTGCTGAAGGATACATTTAAAAATGGCTAAAATGATAAATGTTATGGTCTGTACAATTACCATAATAAAAAAGTAAATCCAGAGCTCTTTAATCAAGCTAATTTCTTTCTGTACATCTTCAAGTCACTTTTGCCCATAAGGTATAACTAAGAGGGAGTTAATGTTCTTAAAATTTGCAATGCCCTTGTTCTTTTGACAGTTTTTATTTACAAAAGATATACTCTTCAATACCTAAGGGTATTTCTTTTGTTTTTTTATTTTTTTTTTATTTTTTTTTTTTTTTAATTTTCTAGAGGCATGTCTTATTTTATTTATCTATTTGTTTGTTTGTTTGGTTTATACATGCACTGGGTACAGTCAGAAGCCGGGAAGGTGAGAGAATTCACCAGAGCCAGAGCGGGGAGCAGAACAGGCAGAAGGACCGAAGTACACTGCTGAGGGGAGCAGCGGGCGGCAGGAGAGGTCTGCGCGCCATGTGGGACCCTCCTCCGGTGGCCGGGGAGCAGCCGGGGATCGAACCGGCGCCGCAGAGGCCGCGGGCAGCTTCGCAACCCAGCGCTCAACCGCTGCGCCACCTGGGAGGCCCTCTTTTGTTTTTTTAAAAACAAAATCTGTTCCAGTTATACTTTTTGTAAATGACCAAACTGGGTCTCTCACTGACCCCCCCAGAAAGCCAAACTCTGAACCACAAGAATGTCTTTTCACAGGCAAAATGGGCAAAAAAAGCTGGGTACCGAGGGCCTCCTGGTGGCACAAGGGGTAAGTCTCAGCACTATGAAGCTGTCCACAGCCACTGCATCACAAGTTTGATCCCTGGCCAGGGAGCTAGCCCAGATGGCACAGCAGACCTCTCCTGTCTTGCCCACTGCTCCCCTCAGCAGTGTATTCCGGCTGGTCTGCCTGTTCTGTTCCCCTGCTCTGTCTCTGGGTGAATCCTCTCAACCTCTCTACACCCCACACCCCCGCACCTTTGGCCTACACCCCAGCTCTTGTATGCATAAATATATATTTCTTAAAAGCTGGGTCCTGGAATGGCAGGAGTATAGTGATTGTATAGGGGAGGGGAAGGAATGTGAGGGGGTGGCGATGTGAAGTGAGGAGCTTTGAATTTCCAGGGGGTGCTGGCATCACCAACCAGCAACAACAAACAAATTTGTCTTTTTTTTTTTTTTAAAGATTTATTTATTTTTATGCAAGAGCTGGCGTACAGATCAGAGGTGCGGGAGGGTGATAGGATAGGATTCACCAGAGGCAGAGTGGGAAGCAGAACAGGCAGACTGACTGAAATACATTGCTGAGGGGAGCAGCGGGTGAGGCAGGAGAAGTCTGCTGTGTCATATGGGTAGCTCCCTGGCTGGGGATGGAACTCGTGCTGCAGAGGCTGCGAGCAGCTTCATAGGTTGTGTCTTAATCCCTTGCGCCACCAGGGAGGCCCAGAGTTGTGAATTCTTAAGATACTTGGAGCAGGAAGGTGCTGCAAAAGGAGCAGCCGGTGAGGCCAGTAGTGAGGCAAGATCGGTTTGCTCCAGGGAGGCGAGGGCAAAGCGAACAGGTGGAGGGTCCAAGCGGAATACAGCTTATTCGGTCATTTCAGGCCTTTGTTCCGCGGCTGTTCTTGCAGTGTGATTTCCCAGTTCGGTCGTTTCAGCCGCATTGCAGATGCGCCGCACACCTGGCAAGCTCCCAGTCACTCAAGACTTCCCTGGGGTTTGTGTCATTCAGGTCCCAAGTCTTTTCAATCGTTGCTTTTCTCTTTAAAATTCAAATGCCGGGTCTCCCCTGGTGGCGCAGCGGTTGAGCGCTGGGCTGCGAAGCTGCCGCAGCCTCTGCAGTGCCGGTTTGATCCCCGGCCACCTTTCGATCCCCGGCCACCCGCGAGGGTCCCACATGGTGCGCAGACCTCTCCTGCCGCCCGCTGCTCCCCTCAGCAGTGTCCTTCGGTGCTTCTGCCTGCTCTGCTCCCCGCTCTGGCTCTGGTGAATTCTCTCACCCTCCCGCGCTTCTGACTGTACCCAGCGCTTGTATAAATAAATAAATTAATCTTTCAAAAATAAAATAAAATTCAAATGCCTTCCTGATACCAGCGGAGCCTGAGGCTGCAAAGTAATCCTTGGGATTTACCTCTTACACTACCTAGGCGACCTTCTCTAATCTCCATCTCGTGTTTCAGTTAGCTCCCCTGGTTTTTCCCTCCCGGCACCATGAATATTCTTAAAGAATAATCCAGGGCCACCCCGGTGGCGCAGCGGGTTGAGCGCAGCGCTGTGAAACTGTCCGCAGCCTCAGCAGCACCGGTTCAATTCCCCGGCCGGCCAGGGAGATACCCACATGGCGCGCAGACCCCTCCTGCCGCCCGCTGCTCCCCTCAGCAGTGTCCTTCGGTCCTTCTGCCTGCTCTGCTCCCCGCTCTGGCTCTGATGAATCCTCTCACCCTCCTGCGCCTCTGGCCTGTACCCCAGGGCTTGTATAAATAAATCTTCAAAAAAAATTAAAAAAAAAAAAAAAGAGTAATCCAGGCACTGAATTTCAAACGGGCCGATGGAGAGCATCACTTGGGCCTCTACTGGCCCTGGGTTTTTGAAAAGAAAGACGGTGAAGTCCCGCCTGGGTCTGCGTCTCGCCCCGCCCGGCTCCGCCGCGGGTCTGGGGCCGTGGGCGTGACCTCCCGTCCCCGCGCCGGCCCTGCACGGAGATGCTGGATTGTTGTGAGGCCCCAGGCAGGGTTGATAGCAAAGCCTCCTGCGAGCCGCGCAGAGCCAAACACGCGCGACCGCATCCAGCCTGCCGGGAGCGGCTACACAACGGATGTTTACAACCCCCCCCGCCCCCGCCCTGCACCTCGGGTTTCCTCCGCACCCGGAGCTGCACGGGCCGCAGCGGGGCTCCCGCGGTACCCCATTCAGCATCCCCGGTCGCCGGTTCCCCGGGGAGGAAAGGCGGGGTGCGGAGCAGAGGGCGGATTGGCTGGGGAGGAGGTGGGACGAGCGGTGACGCGCGCCGCGGCGGGGGCGAGGGGTGCCGGGGCCGCTGCTGGGCGGGGCTGGGGGGTGCGAGGGATGGAGGGGCGGGGGGGTGCGGGCGGAGGGGGAGGGGAGAAGCGGGAGGCGGTGGAGACCAGGGACGGGGAGGGGTGCGGGGGCCCCGGGGAGAGGGCCGCAGCCAGTGGGGATTTGGGTAAAGTGGGCTAAGGTGGGGCGGCGAGCTGGCGTCGGGAGAAGGAACTGGGTGGGGAGGGAGAAGGCGCCACAGTGTGGGCGGGAAGAGACGGTCGGGGAGCAGCGGGGTGAGGACCGGGAGATGGGCTGGGAGCGAGGGGAGACGGGCGGGGGGGGCCGCGCCCCCGGTGAACCTTCTCTGCTCGGTGCGGGGGGGAGACGGAGCGCGCGCTTGGGCGGAGGCGCGCGGAGGCGCGGGGTGGGGCGCACAGCGCGCCCCCCCGGCCGGGCCTGGGCTCTGGCGCAGCCGCCGCGCCCCGGGGGTTTCCGGTCACAGAACGTTTCGGGGCGTCGGGTTCTCACAGCCTCCGCCCTTCCCTCCCGGGATTGCAGGATCCGCCGGCCGGAGGGGCGGGCGTCCAGGTCGTGTCCCCGGCCTCCGTGCGCTGGGTGCGTGCGGGGCGTGCGGAGCGAGCGGCGCGAGCGGGGCGTGGAGCTCAAGTACGAGCAAGCAGGAGGGCCCTGAGGCAGAGGCAGCAGAGGGCGTCGGTCGGGGGGTCCAACCGCGGGAGTCGCCAGCATCGGGCTGGAGAGGATCCTTGAAAGATGGGGCGACCCGCCCGGTGGACACGTGGGTGCTACCTGCTGAGGGCGCGGGCTGCAAAACTCGTCGACGCTGCATGGGAAAGATTGGAGGCCCGGTCCCCGCAGTCACCCCAGGTGCCAGGCAAAGATCCTACTTGAGGCAGCCCCGTGACCTGGCCGAGTGGCCTCTCGAAGCCTCTATGCCCTGCCCTGTCGTTGGCCTGGGACAATAGCTATTGTTGTGAAGATTCCTAATATATGTGAAACTGGAGTGCGGGCCCCAGCATGGGACAGCTGAATAAATGTAGTCCTTTCCCTCCTTGGAAGGGAAAGCTCCTTAATTGTGAGCCTGGGCATTGCTGGGCACTTAACAAACACAAAACAGTGACAAATGGCGTCAAACTGTTATAGGGCAGCCCCGATATTGAACGGGTTGCCTGGCTGTGGGTCCTCACCCGCGCTTAAAAGGGACTTATTAATACTCCACTGCAGGCACACACAAAAGGTTAATAAAAGGTTTATTTACAAGGGAAAGGGAATTAAGGAAATGTACAACTCAGGGAGAAAATAGGGAAATAAAGTCTTTAATGCATCCTACCAGATCCGCCAACCTGGAAACCCAAAAAGCACTCTCAGAGTTGGCCAGACGCTGCGAGCTGGTGGAGAGCCAAAATGGGGGACCCCCCTCCAAAGCCCACATGTCTGGCTTTATACCAACCTGGCTGCTTAACCCCACCCTCAGGTCCCAGCCACCTTCCCTTTGGTGGTGATGGGATTTGGAGTTCCCAGTGTCTTTGGCTTTGGCCTGGGGTGGGGGTGGAGCCCACAAAGCCTGTATGGAATTAGCTTTAGGACATCCTTTTCCCCCTAACAAAACCAGAAGGATGTCTGCGAATCAAAGCCAGTAGTGTCTTGGCTTGCTGGTCACCAGTTCCTGGAGTGCACACCTCCTTATAGATCGTCCTCCTCACGGTTTATGGTCTCCCTTATTCTCTGTTAGGGATTCTTTTCACAAGAGGCAATTTACCCAAAACGATTGTGTCAGAATGGTGAGACACACATTTGATAACCCTCTCATAGGTAAATAGAACTATCTACATTATCCTTGGCTGAAATTCCTTGATTTGCAAGTCTGGGATTATAGCCTTCATGGCAGAAACATTACTGGGTCTTAAGGGAGGGAGCCAGGACCATCTCACCCAAGAGCTCAGGCCCAGTCAACTGGAGTGCTGAGCAGTGACTGCCTGAAGACACACAACTTGTGGGTGGGGCCTAATGGGATTTTTGACCTCCTGAGTCCCTGAAGTATTGAGCATGCCCTGGTGTCACTTCTATGACTCAGTTTCTCTTGTAAATTGGGAGTAAAAATAGACTGTATCTTCTCTTAGGGCAGGTATAATCTTAAATAGCTCCTCCCATGGCAAGGCAGTTGGTGGGTGGGACTATCATTTTTGTGGGATTAAGTGGGTACAGTTTCCTGGTGAGGTCAGTGCCCTGGCAGGTGGAAGCAATTTGCAGGAGACTAGCAGAGAGGGTGGTAACTTCTGCCCAAGGGAAAAGAGGTGGAAGACTGGAGAGGTGTGGCAGATTGGAAAGAGAGGCGTTTACGAAGTGGGGTTCCCCTAGGACAGAGTATGTCTCTGTGAACACCCTGAAAGCTGACAATGGCAGGTGAAGCTTCCCTTTGTGCAAATGAAGTTGCTGCCTTGGAATTTAGGGAGCAACTTGATTGCTGAAACTGTCACAGAATTGGGTCATAAATGCAAAGTGGTGTGCACCTTCTCTCATCCTGGGTGCTGTAAGGAGCCCTGTTCTCCAAACCTGGCCCCGGTTGGTTTCCTTCTTAGCTGGGCCCTGCCTTGATGACATGTTCATTCTTGGAGTTACAGTCTTTCCATAAATCTTTACACAATAGGATTCAAACCAAGCTTCACTACTGTCTGCTCTTAAATTTCCCTGAGGCGTCAGATGAACCCCAGGAGAGCACTGAGTAAAATAGCTTGCAAGGCCTCTCTTCCTTTGGCCAGGCTATTGTCTTCCCGCCCTCTTGTCCTCTCAATTCCCGCTGCCCTTCTCCTGGGCAATCTCCTTTATATCTTCATACCTATACTCAGGTGCCCCTGCTTCCCTCCACACCTGGCATATTCTCTTCCACTTCAGCTAGTCCTTGTCATCCTCAAGGTCTAGTGCCAGCCCCACCTCCACCTTCAGACCCTCCCTGATCTCGTCAGCTTTGTTCTGTGACCACAGACACCATTCAGAGTCATTAAGTGCTTATATGGGATGGTGATGGCCTGCCATTGTTTTATGTTTATGAGTCCTAATTCCTTGCGTATAAATTTCCTGGTGGCAGAGTTGCTCCCAGATATACCTCTGTGTTCCTACAGCACTCAAAGTCATGCTGAATGCATTTCGGGGTATTAGGTAGAATAATTCTTTTTCTTCTCCCCTCACCTTCCTGCTGAGATGGGACATTGATCACACCCCTTCCTGTGGCCCTGACCCATGCCAAGCTAGCATAAAAGACAGGTCTCTGTAAGATGAAGAAAAGAGATACTCAGTGTAATAACACACTGGGGCTGAGCTAGAAAAAGTAGCCAGCTTTAGCAGGTGTTTTAGTTGTCTTTCCAGTTTAACAACTCCCATCATCTACAAAACTTAGTGACTTAAAACAGCAGTTTCTTGCTTGCTCAGGAATCTGTCACCTGGACTGGTTTTGCTGCTCTCCCTTGCCTGGGGTCTCTTGTATGTTGCTGTCAGATTGCAGCCCAGTTGGGGTGGGGGATCAAAAGGGCCTCTGTCCCTGGGCTCTGTGTAAAGTGCTTCTTCAGCACAGTGCCTGGCATGGTGAGCCCACAGCAACAAGTCATCATCATTATAAGTTCACACTCCCATTTTTATTGCATCATTTGTCAGGAATACATTTGAGACCTATAGGAGAGAAGAAAGGCAGGAAGAGTGGGTGAGACCAGCAGATGTAGAGAAGGAGCAATGAATGAAGACACTCTTCTCAACGACTAAGCTAAAATACATAATCATGGAGTAAAAGGTGGAAGGAAACGTTCTGTGTTAAGAATGGTTATTTTTGATGGGATTATGACTTTGAAACATTTTAATACGCTTTCCATACTTGTTCATTAAATTTATGATTGAAAGAAATATATAGAAACTATATAGAAAAAGTTTATTTTGAAAGGACCCTGGTAAACGTCCATACAACTAACTGAAAATTCAGTTTCAAAGCCACTGCTCTCATTCTGAGCGCTTGGTGGTGCCTATTTTGCCTGTCAGGTGTTGAGTCAAGAGTCCCTGGATTCAAACCCTGGTCCTGCCATCTACCACCTTGGTGACCGTGGGCAAATTAAGTTCTCTGCTTATGTTTTTGTTTTGTAGGGTGAGGAGACCTAGAGTGCCCTATTTAGAATCATTTAACAATTAAATGATGTTCCTTACAATGCACCTGGCACAGAGTAAGCACACAAACATCTCAGCTATTAATGTTATTATTTAATGGGAAGGCCTGAAGCGTACTGAGTGGTTACTTAGAAATCTCAGAGGAATGAATTTCTTCTCTGAGTACGTCAGTTTTGCCTCCACCTGAGTGACTCAGAGATTTCAGGCAGCTGGGCCTCCATGGGGCAGCAATGGGAAGCAAGAGTGATAGACCAAGGCAGGGGAAATGTTTGCTTCACCCCTTGGATAAAATCCAAATCAATCAGTTTCATAACTGACTCAGCAGCCTGGAGTTAAGACACAGTGACTAGCCCCTACAGGACAAGTGATCAACCCTGTCTGACTTGGTGATCAATCTGACATACATTCTTTCATTTATTAGCACATTCATCCAGTTGGTTAATTCCACATATTTATTAAATGTGTCCTATGTGTCAGGCACTATTGTAGGTAACCATTAGAATGCAATTAATTAAAAATCAAAAACTGTAAATAAGGGACTTAAAAAGATATTTGTGTGTGTTAATTATAGCATCGTTCCTCATAACTGAAAGGTAGAAGCAACCCCAGGGTCCATGGAGGGATGAACACATACATAATATGCAGGATAAATGGCACCTAGAGTGAAATATTATTCAGCTTTAAAAAGGAAGGACATTCTGACATATTTTACAACCTGGGTGAACCTTAAGGACATCATGCTAAGTGAAATAAGTCAGTCACAAAAAGATAATTATTGTGTGATTCATTTGAGGTACGTAGAGAGGTCATAGAGACTAAGTAGAATTGGGGTGATAGGGATTGAGGGGGGTTGGAAATGGGGAATTAGTATTAAATAAGCTCAGAGTTTCAGTTTGGGAAGATGGAAGATGGTAGTAACAGTCACGCAACAGCATGCATTTGCTTAATGCTACTGGACAGTGTACTTAATGATGGTTAAAAAAAGAGTAAATTTTATGTTTTATTCACACACACACACATATATTTACCACAACTTTGAAAATTTGAAAATTACAATAATATCTTTAAACAACGGATAAAACTTGGAAATTAAGTTCATGAAAAAATGTACTTGATAGAATTCGCTTTTTTTTTTTAAAGATTTATTTATTTATGCATACAAGAACTGGGTACAGGCCAGAAGTGTGGGGGGGTGAGAGGATTCACCAGAGACAGAGTGGGGAACAGAACAGGTGGATTGACTGAAATACACTGCTGAGGGGAGCAGCGGGCGAGACAGGAGAGGTCTGTGCCATGTGGGTATCTCCCTGGCCAGGGATCGAACTCATGATGCAGTGGCTGCGGACAGCTTCATAGGTTGTGTCTTAACCCCTTGCGCCACCGGAGAGGCCTGATAGAATTAGCTTTTATAATCGTTTTCTTTTGAAGCTCCTTTGAACAGATATTCACTGAACAAGATTCCTGGATAACAAATGACCATATGAAAAGATGATCAACATCATTTGTCATTAAGAAAATGCAACTTGGGCCTCCCTGGGGGCGCTGGTGGGTTGAGTGCACTGTGAAGCTGTCTGCAGCCTCTGCAGCGTGGGTTCAATCCCAGCTGGCTGGTGAGAATCCCACGTCTCGCCCGCTGCTCCCCTCAGCAGTGTACTTCGGTCCTTCTGCCTGCTCTGCTCCCCGCTTTGTCTCTGGTGAATTCTCTCACCCTCCCGTTCCTCTGACTGTACCCCAGTTCTTGTATAAATAAATCTTAAAAAAAAAAAGATTCTCAGATTATTAACATTTGGGAAAAAAAAGAAAATGCAACTTAAAATCACATCATTCACACTGATCACAATGGATAAAATTAAAAAGATTGACCATACCACGGGCTGACAAGGATTTAGAGCAAACACCTCTCATACACTATTGGTGAAAATGTAAAATGATACAAACACTATGGAAACAGCTGGGCAGTTTGTTCAAAAGTCAAACACCTACTGCCATATGATTCAGCCATTGCGCTCCTAGGTATCTAACCAGAAGAAATGGAAGCATTCACAGGAACAAAACAACACAGCGTCTATCCATCACCAGGTAAATGGATACACAAACTGTATGTATGCGGATAATAGAATCCACTCTGCAAGAAGAAAAGAGAATGAACTGTTGCTACTACACAGATGAATTCCAAATAATTATGCTCAGTGAAAAATGCCAAACAAAGGAGTATATATATTAGGAATACATTTATATGAAAGTATAGAAAATGCTAATGGATCTATGGTGACAGCCCATGAGAGGTTACCTGAACCTGAGAAATAGAGAGAAAGAGAGAGAGGACCTCCCTAGTGCCACAAGGGGCTAAGACACAACCTATGACCCTATCCACAGTCACTGCAGCACAAGTTCGATGCCTGGCTGGCCAGGGAGCTAACCACATGGCACAGCAGACCTCTCCTGCCTCACCCACTGCTCCCCTCTGCAGTGTATTTTGTTAGTCTGCCTGTTCTGCTCCCCACTCTGTCTCTGGTGAATCCTCTCACCCCCCCCACAACCTCTGGCCTGTACCCCAGTTCTTCTATGCATAAATAAATAAATCTTTAAAAAAAGAGAGAGAGAGGTGGGGGGGGTTGTTGGGGAAGGGCAGGAAGAAGAGATTACCACCTGGCACATGTAAATTTGAGGCAGGTGGGAGGGTGATAGATTAATTCATTATCTTGACTGTGGTGGTGTTTTATGGGTGTGCACATATGTTAATATTTATCAAATTGTATGCTGAAATGTGTGCAGTTTGTTGTGTATAGATTACACATGAATAAAGCCATTAAAACAATTAAAAAAATTTTAAATCCATAGAAAAAGAGAATTAGTGGGGCAGAAAGATGTAAATCATAGTTTTCTGTGGGGCGGAAGGCAGCACCATATATGCAGAGGTACAGCCGAGAGGTGATTGGAGGACAAGTTAGTCTTGCAAGCAAGGCCTGGGGTGGAAGATGGTGTTTCATATCCAAGAAATGTCTGCAAAGACTCTGTAGGGTAAAGAAAATATCAGGCTTTTCTGCCCTTCCGCCATCAGGATAGATGATGGATCCTTGTCCTGAATGCATGCCTGATGGCGGGCACCTGGAATAGGGTGTGGGCATAGGTAGATGGGATTCAGCTGAGCTAAGACTGTGCTTTTAAGGGTGGCGTCACGGGGATGCCAGCAGCAGCAGAGGTCGAAGTAGAAGCAGCAGCAGAAGTCGAAGCCGAAAGAGAAGCTGAGAAGCAGCAGAACAAACTCCAGAGAGCTCAGATAGAGTAAAGACTTGCTGGCCTCCCAGCCTCCGAGCCCCTCCCCCAGCACCCCTGCCTGCCATACGCCTGGTGAACCCAAATAAAAAACCTGCAAAACTACTGAGGACTCTGACTCCTCCTTTACCCGGTCTGCATGGGATCAGAAAACCTGCACTGTGCCCATTCCTGCCCTTACAGACTCACAGGCAGGAGAGCACGGGGCTGGATCTCAGGCCTAGGGGGCAGTAGAGAGACATGTGGGTAGAGAAAACCGCAGAACCAACTGTGAACCTGGGTTTTACCCTGAAGGCAGGAGAGCTAGCTTAGAGGCAAGCAGGGGATGGTCGCTGTGCACTTTAGAAAATGCTCTGCCTATTCTCTCCACTGCTCCCAAGGAGCTGGGGAGGAGGGAGAGCGCAGGGGATCCCAGTGTAAAGTAAGAGGGGTGAGGACGTGAAGTGGTGGGGAATGGCTGGAATCAAGAGCTGGTGGGATTTGCCTCTTCATCTTTTCAGCACCTGTAGAGGCAGGAATGACACAGGGCAGGTTTTCTAGGATCCCATGCAGATCGGGTGAAGGAAGAGTCCTGGAGCCCTCAGTGGCTTTTGCAGGTTTTTTATTTAGATTTACCAGGTACATGGCAGGCAGGGGTGCTGGGGGGCCGGGATGCTGGCAGGCCTCCCAGCCCCCAGCAAGTCTTCACTCTATCTGGGCTCTCCGGTGTCCTCTGCTTCTCTCTCAGCTTCTGCTGCTGCTGGCATCCCCGTGATGCCGCCCTTAAAAGTCCAGTCTCTCAGCCCAGGTGTACCCACTCCAGGTGCCCGCCATCAGGCATGCATTCAGGACCACAGCGTTCCCTCATCTATCCTAATGGTGGGAGGGCAGAAAAACCTGATACTTTTACCTTACCCTACACCACCCTAGAGAGTTAGGCAATTTTATCCCAGCTTTATGCAAGAGGAAATGTGAGAGACTCAGAAGAGTTAAGCAACTAGCTCATGACCACACAGCTCGCAAGCAGTAGTGACGGGGCTTTTAGTTCACTAGGCCAACAGGGCTGTCTCATTTACGTCAAAAGCATCTGGAATCCCCTCACCCTTCAGCTGCCTGATTTTATCACCAGCACTGTGGTTTGTTTTGTGACTGTCTGTCCTTGGACGAGGAGGAGGGATGTGAGTGTGTATTGGGATGGGAATCATCTGGGCTGTTAGGGAACATCCCTTCCCGGAGGAAGAGACATTTCAGCTAAACACTAAAGAATTCAAAGGAGCAAGAACTAGGGAAGGAATAGGAGGAGAAATGGAGGGTCATGAAAAGAGGGAGAAAATGTTCTAGAGGGGTGAGAAGAGCATGTTGCCTGGCTGGGAATAAGCATTTTAAGAACTGGGCCACAGGCTGGCTGGGTGGTGGCGTGAGATGGCAGAGGCACACGATTCAGTGGTGAGTTCTAGCTCTCTGTGTGGCAGCTTAGAGGCAGGAGTGGATAGGAGAGAGACCAGTGGGGGAACCGTATTGATTGGATCGTGAAATCCTGCCCGCCAGGCCTCTGCTTGTTGTTACCATGGCAACATTAGACTGCAGCCCGGAAGCATCTTATTAAAGATGATGATATTAAGGACAAGACCAGGGAAACAATTTGCTGACAACCCACCAGCAGCATGAAAACCTTTGTTTAAAAAAAAAAAAAACATATAGTAATGCTAGAACATTCCTAACATAAACTTTACCATTTTAACTAGTTTGGGAGTAGTGTGGTATTAGCACATTCACACCACCATGTATTCCAAATTGAATCTGTCCCCATCACAATGTCTCTCGCTGCCACTCCCGCAGCTCCTGGGAGACGCTCTTCCACTTTTTGTCTCTGTCAATTTGACTGTATTTGGTCCCTCCTCTCAGTGGAGTCCTATAGAATTTTATGACTGGCTTATTTCACTTAATATCAAGTCTCCATCACATCTGAGCATGCGTTAGAAGTTTCTCCCTTTTTAAGGAAGAAGACTATTTCATTGTATGTATGAACCACATTTTGCTTAACCACTGGACATCTGGTCTGCTTCCACTTTTCGGCTATTGTGAATAATGCTGCAGTAAACATGGGGGTACCAGAATTTCTTTGTAGACATGGGCTATTGGCTATTTGTCAAGGAGACAAACTGTGCTAAGCAAAAGGAAAGGAGAGGAGAGAAAAAAGAATAATACATTGTCCCTAAAAGTCAACCAAAGTATCCTTTGTGCTAATGCTTTAAGGACTCATTCTGAGCAATGCTCCCCTTTGCTGAATGTGGTCCCTTAAGAGTGCATATGTGTCCAACTTGAACTTGCATGACAGACGAAGCAGAGCATTTCCATCTATGAGGCACAGATTCACTTCAGAACACTTCTGGAGAATTCTCTAGGCTTCTAGGAAAACTGCCCAAAGGCCACTCAGTCTGTTCTATCATCTGCAAGACTGGAGCACCCATGGCGGTGGGATCATATCTCTTCTATTCATTTAATGAACTATTGAGTTCCCAGCATCTAGAATGCTGCCTGACACTGAAAAATATTCATTGAATGTGGCCTCCATGGTGGGCTAGGGGTTAAGTCTCATTGCTATCACCCGCCCGAGAGCCCACCGTGACTTGCAGCCTGAGTTTGATCCCCAGCCTGGGAGCTGACCCACATGGCACAGCAGGCGTTTCCTGTCTCTCCCACTGCTCTCCTCAGCAGTGTATTTCAGTCAATCCGCCTGCTCTGCTCCCCACTCTGTCTCTGGTGAATCCTCTCACCGCCCCATCCCCCGCACCTCTGGCCTACACCCCATTTCTTCTACACAAAAATAGTCTTTTAAAAAAATTTGTTGAATGACTGAATGAATCTTCCACCGACTGGGCTCTTGTGCACTTCTAGACAAGTCTTACCTCAGGATAAAAAAAGGCTGCTGGACAGAAACCATATTTGGGGGTGTAACCAGGGGCAGATTCTGATGTGTAGCCATGGCTTGTGATTTCTACCTCCTGTTTCTCATCCCTTAGCTGGAGGAAATGACACAGGCTTGGACTGACCCCATCAGGTGTCAAGAGCATAGAGGAGATTATCTAAATAAAAGTGCTGATAAATGGATGTGATTATTTTTGGGGTACCAGCCCTGCATCGACAAGGAAGCGTCCACCTACAGCACCTGTCAGGTCTCAGTACCTCCCTTCAGTACCTCCCTCAGTACCTCCCCTTCCTCCAGGCTTCCTATTTTTTGTCATATTTCCATTTTCTCAGTGTTCATGCTTGAAACTTGGGTCATGTCTAACTCATCCCTCTCCCTTGTTTCCCCTTTCTTTTTTAAATATTTTTTATTTGTTTATTTATTTATATTTATACAAGCACTGGGTACAGTCAGAAGCGCGGGAGGGTGAGAGAATTCACCAGAGCCAGAGCAGGGAGCAGAACAGGCAGACTGACGAAGAAGTACACTGCTGAGGGGAGCAGCAGGCGGCAGGAGAGGTCTGCGCGCCATGTGGGACCCTCCTCCGGTGGCCGGGGGAGCAGCCGGGGATAGAACCGGTGCTGCAGAGGCTGCAGGCAGCTTTGCAACCCAGCGCTCAACCGCTGCGCCACCAGGGAGGCCCTGTTTCCCCTTTCTTGACTCCCTCCATATCCCCAGTGAGGAGTCCCATCTTTCCCCTCTGACCATTGCCAAAGTTTGACTTTTCTGATTCATCTCACCAGTGCCACCAGAGGTCCCCAGAGCGCAGCTCTGACGTGGCCATATCCTTACTCAAGAATGAATGATGGACACTCACACCCACTAGGACAGCTACTAACAAAACCAGAAAACCACACGAGGATGTGGAGCAATTGGAACGCTTGTTCACTGCTGGTGGGAATGTAAAATGGTGCATCCATTGTGGAAAACAGAAGATGGTGTCCTCAAAAATTAAAAATAGAATTAGCAATTTCACTTTGGGGTTCGTATCCAAAGGCATTGAAAGTAGGGTCTCAATGCAACATTATTCACAAAACTGGAAGCAACCAGTGCTCAGCAGATGAAGAGATAAACCACACGTGTTTTCTGCACACAAGGGTAAATACTACTCAGCCCTAAAAAGGAAGGGAATCCTGTCATATGATACAGCAGGTTATGAAGACCTTTTGCTTAGTAAAATAAGCCAGTCAGAGAAAGACAATTACTGTGTGACTTAATGAGGGCCTAGTGTGGTCAAATTCAAAGACAAATAGTAGAATAATCATACTTGAAATTATAGCAAGTGGGAAAAGGGGAGCTATTGTTTAATGGATACAGGTTATCAGTTTTGCAAGATGAAAAGACCCTGGAGAGCTGATCACACCAGTGTAAACTGTACACCTAAAAATGATTAAGATGGTAAATTTTGTTACCCACTTTTTTTTTCTAAAAGATTTATTTATTTATTTGTTATTTATACAAGCACTGGGTACAGTCAGAAGCGCAGGAGGGTGAAAGAATTCACCAGAGATAGAGCAGGGAGCAGAGCAGGCAGAAGGACCGAAGTACACTGCTGAGGGGGGCAGCGGGCGGCAGGAGAGGTCTGCGCGCCATTCGGGACCCTCCTCTGGTGGCCGGGGAGCAGCCGGGGATGGAACCGGCGCTGCAGAGGCTGCGGGCAGCTTTGCAACCCAGCGCTCAATGGCTTGCGCCACCGGGGAGGCCCTTGTTACCCTCTTTTTACCGTGATTTACACAAAATGACTGATGGATGAATCAACTTAATCTAACCTTTGCACTCTGCTTTCTAGGCACTACCACACCTGCTTGCTTAACATGGAGAAGCCTTGACTATCCCTGCTTCTTTGCCTTGGCAAACATTGCTCCCTCTGGCTAGAATTCTGACCCTTCTTCCTCTCTGCTCTTTTGAAATCTGCCTGTGCTTGAAAGTCCAGCTCGGCTCACGTGCTCCGCTGTGCTCCTTCTGTGCTCAGTGCACACTCCCGCCACTGTGCACACAGCATCAGCTTCAGGGTGTTTGCATTCCTTTCCCCTCCCCCCACTAGACACAGCTTCCAAGGATGGAGAGATTGTGTTCTTGCTTCCAGCACATTCTGGTCCACCACATTCTGGTCCACCCAGAAGTTGGAGTGCTGGTTTGGGGGGACTGCTTGCTCCCCCAGGAGGCTGTTGTGGACTGTTCCTGTCTGTCTGGGTCTCGTGTGCTGAGCTTAGCTCCTTTCTGGCCCCCTAGCCTGCAGGGCACCATCTCGGTTTAATTCTTGTCACTGACAGCATCTTGCCCCATGCCTGGTTCAGAAGGGCTGCACAAATGTTCCAGATTAACAAAAGTGGGTGAGAATCTACGCCCCTGGCTTTGTTGCCTCTTCCCCGGATGGGAAGCTGAGAGGCACGACTACTGCTCTTTTCTCTCTTGTCCACTAGGAATTATAAACCCTGGGTCACAGTGGACCTGCTGCTTCAGCATTTCTGGAACAAGTGCAGCTGCCAGGAATGCAGAGGAAGAGGGTGAGGGGTTACGTCAGTCATCTGAGAGGATTCAACTTGTTGCCATTGGCACCACCAGCCAAAGGCCTTTTCATGCAGCACATGCCTCTGCCCAGGCTTCCTGTTACCAATGGACTCTGCTTAACAGCCCAGCTGGCTCTAGTTGAGATGGAGTTCCCAGGAAATAAGGCTGGCCTACTGTGTGCATTTGCACATGGCCACATGGGCATCCTGTGTTTGTGCCCATCTGCTGGGCTGGCAGCCTTGTTCCCTTCATGGAAGCTCATAGGCACAGGAAGCTGGATCTGTCCACTCCCAGGGGACACCAGATGTCTGTGCATGTAGTAGAGCAGGCAAACTTAGGCCTGGCTTCTTCTGGAATATTTCATATTATTGTTATTTTATTCTTTGGAATAAAGACGAAGTACTAAATGTCACAGTTAAATGTGATGTAAACTTGAATATTTTGAACATTTTTTGGGTAAATTCACTATTTTAAAAATTCTTGGTAAAACCACTTGTCCTTATTTTTGTGTGACATGAGCTATGAGGAAACTAAGAGGCAGGTGTTCCAGGGGGAAACACAGTTTTTTTGTTTCTGAAACATCAGGCATCTAATGAGCTATGAAGCATAAGGTATTAGGGCTGGAGTTAGCCCACTGGTGGCAGCCTCTTGAAAGCATCCCTAAGGACTTTGGAGAACTAGTAGGTTCTCCAAATAATAGTTTCTTATCTTCTAACTTGCCAGCACCTTGGCCTTGTTCCTTATCTTCAATTCCCATTTTGAGCTGAGACATATATTAATCAGACATTTTCTGATGATTTGACATCTGGGGTCTTACTGATCGGGAGACAGTATTCCTTCCAGAGCTAACCAATTGCTAGAAACAGTAATGACTAGCCTGCAAGTGTGCTTTTCATATGCAAACCAGCCAGTCCCAAATCCATAGGCCCCTCAACTCCCCTAGGCCCAGAGCCAGCTACAGTGATCCAAATCAGCCAATCTTAAGCCTGTTTCTCTTGCTTGCCTTGCTTTCCTCCCCACCTCCCCACCGCTCACACACCCTCCCTCAAAGCCACAATAAAGGCCCCCACCACTCCTGTGTTCCCCAGGCTGCTTCTGATTCCTGACTGACCTCGTGCTTCCCCATGTGGCCCTGTGTGGGGTCCGTGGGGTACCATGCCACACATTTTTAGGAATGCATGAGTATAAAAAATTTCATGACAGTCCTTCATGACAGTCGTTTTCATGTCTGTACTTCTTACACCTGATTGAAACTGGTACAGTTTACAACTTCCAGACTCCCTTTGGCTGAAATCTTGGTGATGCTGGTAACATTTGGAATGGAACTTGGATCGTTGCCCAGGGCCTCGATTATTTAGAAACAAATTAGACCTGGCATCCTACTCTTCCAGCTATCTGTTTTTATTTCCCTCAGGCCAAAGTCAAACCAGACACAGTAAGCAGACTTGAACTTAGGCTTGGAAGAACTTTACCTTCACAGGGTGATTTGCATTGCCATGGAAAGGCTCTAAGCTCCCCAAAATGGGTTTAAATATTCTAAGTTTCTCAGATTGAGTTAAGGAAAAAAAAACACAACCTCAAATCCAGGAACTAGAATTTATAGGAGACTGTCTGAAAACAAAAAGTTTTAAGAGAGTTGAAAATAAAACATGACAAAAAGATATTTTAAACAAATGTTAATAATAAGAATGTATCAGATAAAAATAGAATTCATTGTGAAAATTATTAGAAGTGTTTATTGGCTTATAATCGACATATAACAATTATGTTTGTTTTAGGTGTACAACATGATGATTCAATATTTGCATGTATTGAGACGTGATCACCATAATGAGTCCACTTAACATCTAACCCCTACATAGTTACAATATAAGAATTTTATTTTATCTATAAAAGTTGGAGTTAACCAGCTAGTTATAATGGCTATAAATGTTTATACACCTAGTAACACAGCTTTCAAACATAAAATAATAGAATGTAAGGAAAAATGGATGAATCCATAATCATAATGGAAAATTTAAAAAGCTCATGTCTCTCAGATGTTGAAAATGGAGTACACAAAAATTAAGTGAGGGTAGAGAGGGGTTGGAAAAATAAACATATTTTATTAATAACCTCATATAGGGGCCTCCCTGGTGGCACAATGGGTTAAGATGCAGCACTAAGAAGCTACCTGCAGCCATTGCAACACAAGTTTAATCCCTGGCCAGGGAGGTGACCCACATGGCGCAGCAGACCTCTCCTGACTCGCCCGCTGCTCCCCTCAGCAGTGTATTTCAGTCAATCTGCCTGTTCTGTTCCCCACTCTGTCTCTGTGAATCTTCTCATCCCCCCAAATCTCTGGCCTGTACTCCAGTTCTTGTATGCATAAATAAATAAATCTTACTAAAAATATAAATAAATAACTGCATATATAAATAATCTCATAAATAACCTCAAAATATAAATATAAACCTCATATATAAAGTATATGAATTATAACCTCATATATATAACCTCATATATATAAAGTATATGAATTTTTTATTAAGTGTATAATTTGAAGTATATACAGTAACAAGTATATAAAGTAACATATGAATAATATATATAATAAGCACAATATCACACAAAAGTTTCTCTGCCCTAAAAGTTCCCTGTGTCTCACCTATTCATTACTCTCCTCCCCACCCCAGAAACCACGGATTTATTTATTTTTTACTTTCTTCATAGTTTTTTCTTTTCCAGAATGTTATAGATACTGCAGTATATAACCTGTTCAGCACACCCTCTTTCAACTAGCTATATGCATTTGTTTCCTCTTTTCATCATTTGACAACTCCTTTATTTTTAATACTGGGTAACATTCCATTGTTAGGATATAGCACAATAATTCACCTACTTGTCTGGGGTGCTTCTAGAAAATGAATAAACAGACACATCGTTAACTGAAGTCAGGAGACGAGCAGAGGGTTCTCATGCATGCACACTCAGCACACACACACACGCATGCACACACACACAGAAGCCAAATGGAAGAGACATGCCTTGCAGCCCAGACAGGAAGTCACGAGGCTCTGCTGCCGCAGAGGGAGGAAGGAGGGCTTCTCCTTGCCCAGTAACAGCTCAGCCAATGGGAGAATCCTTAACCCAGCGAATGAGATGCCACTGTGCTTCCAACTCCCAGTTTCCTCCAACTCACTGTTTATAACAGCCCTTCTCAAGTTTAAAAGAGTGTAAGATTTTTGGGGTGAATACCAAAGCACACTTTTGCTGGTTGGTATGATAAGAGTATGTTTAGATTTATAAGAAACTATCAAACTGTTTCAAAAGGCTGTACCACTTTGCGTTTCCACCAGCAATGAATAGGAATTCCTGTTGCTCTGTCAACATTAGGTATTGTCAGATTTTTGGATGTTAGCCATTCTAATTGGTGTATATTGGTATCTTATTGTGGGTTTAATTTGCATTTCTTTAATGATATACCATGCTGTGCATCTGCTCATATATGTATTTGCCATCTGTTGCTCTCACTTCATTAGATATGTAACCCAAGAGCCAGGTCAGGTCTTGAAGTCTGATAATATTTATTAACCTCCTTATTCCAAGCACTGAGGAAGTGCTAATCCTTCTTTGGGACAAATCTTGACTAGATAAGGAAGACAAAGTGGAGGAATTTATAATGGTTACCATTCTTTGTGCATGTACTAGGTGAGTGGTTTACAAATGCTCTTCATGCTATCTTATTTGAGCTTTGCAACAACCCTGACTCAGGAAAGCTGGGCAGGTATCATCTCCATTTATTTATTTATTAAAGATATATTTATTATACATATAAGAACTGGGGTACAGGCCAGAGTTGTGTGTATGTGTGGTGGGGAATAAGAGGATTCACCAGAGACAGAGTGGGGAACAGAACAGGCAGAGCAACTGAAATACACTGCTGAGGGGAGCAGTGGGCGAGTCAGGAGAGGTTGGCTGTGCCAGGTGGGTAGCTCCCTGGCCGGGGATCAAACTTGTGCTGCAGTGGCTGCAGGGAGCTTCATAGGTTGCATCTTAACCCCTTGCACCACCAAGAAGGCCCCTCATCTCCATTTAAAAAACGAGGGTGGTCGAGTGAATTGTCTCAATTCACCAAACTCTAAGGTGCTACAGGTAGGACCTGAAAGCAGCCTTCCTTTACTTCAAGGCCAGAGCTCTTTCTGACATGGCCTGAGGCTTTAAAGGGGAGGAAATCACCTGTTCTTCCAGTGAGTCAGCAAGGTTGGTGAGTATTATCTCATGCCTCTTTGATATTTCACTAAAATCTCCACTCCCATGGCAGCTGGAAAGTGGTGGAAGCCTGCAGTCTGTGCACATGCACCCAGGATCTTGATTTGAGGTAAAGGTCCTCCTAATCCTTCCTGGACAGGTTCAGATCTCACCCAGCTTCCTATCAGTTCAGGAAGGTAGGGCATTGGGGATGTAGTGCTGCAGGAAGGACCTTAGCTGGTAAGTGAGTGAATGGGCTAAGCATATTTTTTATTCTGCTTTGTCATCTGAGGCCTTGCTGACACTGGAAGTACCACCTCTCTAAGGCCTGAGTCCTAGAAACTATAGAGGGCGCCCTTACCACCCCCTTTATGGGCCTTGCACTCTGGCCCACTAGAATAAACCTTTTCCCCCTGGAGAAAGGGAGAGGCTTGAGGAAAAGAACTCTAAAAGCTGCCATTGACTGGGTTTCCTGTGTGTCTCAGGAGGTGAAGACCATCAATCAACACGTCTTGTCTACACACCCAGAGCTGTCAGATGGCATTTTTGTGCCTTACTAATAAAGTACAGACAGCCAAGATTTCCAGACATTTGTGGAATGCTACTTGAATAAAAGACAGAGGCCAAGGCAAACATAGAAAAGGAACACAGAGGAAAAAAGAAACAGTATTAGGGGCAAAACACAAACAAAAATGTGACCAAAGTCGTCAGATAGATCAAAGAAATGGTTGACCTCTTGGGACAAAAACAGGATGGCTGAAGTGAATATTTGTAGAATAAGAAAAGGTTTTAGAAATTAGAATGTAATAATAGGAATAAAAATTAAATACAAATGAAACATAAAGTTAAGGAAAATTCTAGAAGGCATAACCAAAGGGCTAGAAAATGGGAGGGAAAGTCTAAGAAAATGAGAGTGCTGGTCTAGGAGAGTAAATTTATGTCTAGTGGGAACTCCAGGAAGAGAGAACAAGGAAAAAAAACAAGAAGAAATTATCAAAAAAACAGCACAAAACAAACAATCTAGAGCTGAAGGTCCTGTGTCCACATAAAAAGGGCCACCCTAAAAACAACAATGAATGAAGAGATCCAAACCAAAGCATATCTTTATGAAACCCCAGAACATTAGGACTATAAATAAAAAGACTCAAAAATTTACTTGAAAAAATACAAGGTCACATAGCAAAATGTTGAATATGTGAACAGTGATAGAGTTTTCAGTTAAACAACAGTAAGCACTGATGCCTTCATATCTCAAGGGAAAATGATCTTACACCCAGAATCCTGTATCATACAAACTATCAATCAAGTGCGAGGGGAAATGAAGGCGCTGTGACACATGCTCAGTAAAAAATAAAATAAAGAACTTCCCATACCCTTATCTCTGGAAGTTATCGAAGGACTTACTCAACTCATATGAGAGTGTCAGAAGGAGAAGAAATTTCCCCTCCCTCCTCTCTGGGCTCTTCTCAGGCTAATAAACATTAGACAGATTAGGACAAGAACAAAATCTGATTACAGACATATGGGGAATCTATTTAGACATGGACTCCAAAGACAGTGAGGCAGAATGGGGGTCCTATCCTGAGCTGAGGAAAGGGATAGGGACCCAGGGCTACAAGGAACCAGGATGGGGAGTCACAGGAGAGGGTGACTCATATGACGAAGACCAGAGAGATATTCAATGATTAGATATTTGTTCTGCCTTGAAGCTAAGTCTCTCTTAGAAAGTTTACTTTTGGGGCCTCCCTGGTGGCTCAGGGGTTAAAGACACAGCACTATCAAGCTATTGCCAACCACTGCAGCATGCGTTCGATCCCCGGCTGGCCAGTGAGTAACCCACATGGCGCAGCAGACCTCTCCTGTCTCTCCTGCTGCTCCCCTCAGCAGTGTATTTCAGTGGATCTGTCTGTTCTGCTCCCCACTCTGTCTCTGGTGAATCCTCTCACCCTCCACACCTCTGGTCTATACCCCAGTTCTTGTATGCATAAATAAATAAATCTCTAAAAAAAAAAAAGAGTTTATTTCTGATAAAAACCTTAATTCTGGGTAGCAGCTCTAACTTTCATTCTTCTAGGTAGTTAAGAAGTGGATGGTAAAAGTTTCTTGTGGGCCTACGAGGCCTCTACTGACCTCAGCTCAGGATAACTCCACATACCAAGCTGACGCATCTTGGGAAGGCCTGTTGTGAACATCTTGGGGAGACCTTCTCTTCAAGAGAAAGGTATGGGATGGAAGCAGAGAATGTGATATGTGAAAAACACAAAGGGAATTCCTAGGACAATGAAGCAGGCCGAGAGAACAACTGCAGGAAGCTATGTCGCTAAGGAAAAAAATGTCTGAAAGATTTTTATATTCAGGGGAGTTTTGCAGTTTTTTGGAGACTTTGGGGCCAAAATTAGTGAGTGGTATATATAAAACTACGCCAAAGTGTAAATAAACAGAACAAAAACAAAGCAGAAGCACCCATTAAATCAAAGGGGAAAGTTGTAAAGGTAGGGAAATACTGAAGGGAACTATATATGGCTCAGGTACAAGCCATGTGTATGTTGTAACTATTTGATTATTACTTAATGAAAGCATAATGAAATATTTCATTGAGATGAAAATTAGTTAAAATCGTGATAGAAATGGGGTGAGTGTGTTGGTGTTTTAAAAAAACTAAGCCTTCCAAGTACACTGTCAATAGATGGTATCTACAATTTTATAATTCAAGAAATAGTTGTATTTTATGTAAATATACAGGGAGAAGAGGAAGACCGAAGGTTGAAAGAATTTGAAGCAGGGAGTATTAAGACTTAGGGCAGGGGATTTTTTTTTTGAGGAGGGGTAATGTACTATACATTTGTACTATACAAATGGTACTATACTATACATTTGACATTATGTGCATGTATTATTTTGATAGAATTAAACTCACATACCACCCTTCCCACCCATTTTGTGCCCCGAGCTGCTAGGAGAGGCTGCAGCCACCAGCAACCCTGAACTTGTTGGAATAAGAGGGTTGGAAAATGAATACAAATAGCCATTTCATATTACAAGTGTTTTGGGTCTTTTTTTTTCAAAGATTTATTTATTTATGCATACAAGAGCTGGGGCACAGGCCAGAGATGTGGGGGGTGAGAGGATCCACCAGAGACAGAGCGGGGAACAGAACAGGCAGACTGACCAAAGTACACTGCTGAGGGGAGCAGCGGGTGAGACAGGAGAGGTCTGCTGCGCCATGTGGGTTTCTCTCTGGCCGGCCGGGGATCGAACTTGTGCTGCAGAGGCTGCGGTTTGCCTCATAGTGCAGTGCTTAACCCCTCACGCCACCATAAAGGTCCTGATTTGGGTCTTTATTCAGAAGTTTCGTGATATTTTTGTGACTAGAAATATGCCACAGAAACTTAACTCTTGTTTACATCAATTAGGCTGCGGTAAAATTGCCTTTGTAATATGTCAATTTTACTTAAAGTCAGTTTCGAAGAACCTACCGACAACGTTATGTCATGACATTAAGGGAGAACCATATTGGTTTGGGTGCATTTTCATTCTCAGCCTCGTGGTCCTGCACGGCCCTGGCCTCTGCCGCCTTGAGAAGCTCCTTCTGTGCCTCCCTGCCAGGCCGCACTGCCCCTGCGTGGACAACACAGGCAGCGGTCTTGCTCTCCCTTCCCTCCCTGTTCTCCCCAGAGCCCCTCTATCAAGCCACATCTACAGCTTGCATGTAACTGCAGATCACGCCCAATTGTATCCTTTGAGTTCCACGCCCATATCATTTTAAAGAGAGTTTTGAGTTCTCCTCAGTATTAACATGCTCCCAAATCAATTCCTTCTTGCCCCGACTCTAGCGTTCTTGCAGTGGCCCCTGTCTCTGCACGTCACCAGCCAGAGCCTCAGGGTCACCCCGACCAATCCTCTCCTATCCTTTCTATGTCCTGCAGGGCTGCGCCAAAAGCTTCCCCAGGTCCATTCACTTCTTTCCACCGCCACCATCAACAACAACCACCTAGATCCGGTGATACTTTTCTCATCTGCACGGCAGTAAGTGGGATAAGAGCTACCTCTTCATCTTGCAAAGCTCTTCACATCAGCCTCTTGCTCTCAGAATGAGTAAAACCTCTACTGTCTCTGCACGCTCCCTGCTCCACTCACATTGGCTTGAATTAGTCTCTCCCACTCTGAGCTCCTCACACCGCACACTCTTTGCACAGTTTCCTCCTATTAAAATCCTTTTTCAGGGCCTCCCTGGTGATGCAAGGGGTTAAGCATCAGCACCATAAAGCAATCTGCAGTTACTGCAGCAAGAGTTCGATCCCCAGCCGGCCAGGGAGCAACCCACATGGCGCAGCAGACCTCTCCTGCCTCGCCCGCTGCTCCCCTCAGCAGTGTATTTCAGTCAGTCTGCCTGTTCTGTTCCCCACTCTGTCTCAGCTGAATCCTCTTACCCCCCACCTCTGGCCTGTACCCCAGTTCTTGTATGCATAAATAAATAAATCTTAAAAAAAAAATCCTTTCTCAGTATCCATAACTCAGGTCAAGCATCACTTGGCCAGGAATCTTGTTCCCTGGCTGGGACTCTAAAACCCGCCTCTCTTGGTACAGGTGCTCCCCCTGAGGAAGGTGAGCCCCACGTCAGTCTTAAGCAGTGTGACATCTGTGCAGTGCCGTGTCACTGTGGACCCCAGGCTCCATTCCTTCCCCAGTGTCTAATGCACTGTCACTCTCAGAGCAGGTGCTCAATAAATGTTGAATGAGTGAATGACAAGAGGAATCACTTCCCCATAGTCTTCTCAACGCAGGACTTATCCTCTCGGCTGTCTTCTGAGGGTGACCAAATAATACTGACAAAAAATTGTCCCTAAACGTGAGTTCTATTAAACTCAGCTAGGCTGGTTGACTTCTGGCTTTCTGGGAAAAGATTTAGTACAGTGGAATAATGTTTCTCTCTCCCATCTTTTCATAATTGGAATCTAGTTCCGATTTCACATCATCCCCATTCCTATAGAACCCTGGGTATTCCAGATGCCAAAATCTACACACACTTGTAAGAGCTGAATTTCCACACCCGACCATCTGACTCCAGGAAGGAAGTTGCTGAGTTTGGCTCACTCCATCTCCTTTTGCTTATGGATGAAGTCAACGTCTGATGGGCACAGATGGGGACCCCTGTTTCTCCCGGGAACTCGTCTGTCTTATCAAGGGCAGGGCCCATGTTCTGAGAAAGTCTGGGCCAGACCTTCTGCTGAGTCTTCTATCCAAAGGCTGAAACAAATGCACTAAAGAGGGCTTGGGGGAGCCAGAGGATGCTTTTGAGTGCCCGTTTATTCCATGCCCCCTTGTCTGAGAATTCTCCTTGAGGAAGGGGCGAGTCTAACGCTTGGCACTGTCTCTGGGCAGAGTTGATTGGATGCAGGGTGGCTCCTGACTGCATGTGGGTGGATGAGATGATCTTCTTGGAACTGGTGGCTGGCGCAGACCCTCCTCCAGCTCCTACTAAACTGTACGAGTTAGAAGACCACGTGACGCCAAGGTGGGCCTGGCTCTTCCTGCCACTGCAAGGGAGGGTGGGGCTGACATGCTAAGGGACAGAGAGGCTAGTGTACAAGGAGACAGAGGCCATTTCTCCCAGTCCTGGTTCCAGTCCCTGAAGAGGACAGGCTGTGTTTTCCATCCTGATATCCCTCCAGAGACCCCTGTGTTCTTCCAGTAGATTCTGATCTCTGCTGGAGCACATAAACAGATCATAGATGGGTGGGGCAGAGGGCCATGCTGAGAGATATTTCAAAAGAGGAAATGCCAATTCTCTCGACAGCGTGGTGTGTGAAGAGGGAGTGCCTTTTCATGCTGGTGCTGTGCTGGGAGGCTCCCATACAACGCCTCAGCTTTGAACTGCAAGAACCTCATCTGACATAGAAGGTCATACAGACTCAAGGTCACATAGCTAGTGGGTGGCAGATGAAGTTAGCATTAGAAGCAAAGATGGCAACTCCATGGCTCCTACCTAAAAGTCTGACTGGATGACCAGAAGTTGGGGGGTTAGCTAGGGTGGCCCTCATTTCCCTGTCCAGGAAAGCAGCAGCCTTTGTCTTTCTTCTCCTGGTTATGCCTGATTGTCATCTGTCTACGCTATAGAATGCATCAAAGACATTGTTGAATGCAAAATTCCTTCTCTGCCCCTCAGCCCCAACTCATTTCCTCCTGACACGACAGCGTGCAATTAACATTCTAACCTTCCTAGCAGATGCCTGTCTGATCCATCACTCAGGCCAGGGGAGGTCTGTGCTCCAGGTGATTGGGGGCCTGGCAAATCTCCCACCAGGGTGACTGAGAGGACAGGGGGAGAGCAGGGAGGAGCAAGGTGTATGTCCTGGAAATGGAGAAGCAATTTTTCTGCTTTTCCTTCTGATACCTTATTTGCAGTTTGAGAACTCAGACACTCTATTCTGCAGGAGCCAGGACCGATAGTGCTAGGAGTTGCCCTTCTGTATGCAGAGCACAGCGTGGTTTCCATGGGAACATCTCAGAGCGAGAATGCAAGGCTTCCAGACTCGCTGTGGCCTTGGAGAGAAACAATGTGGTGGATGCTCCTGAGAAGCCCAGAATCTTCCCTCTACCAGCTTTCACGGTTTACAGCCTCTCCCACCATACACACAAAAGGCAGCCGAAATGAAACATGAAATCAGGTCAGTTTTCAGTACTTAGAAACAGAGATGTTGTGTTTTCTTATAAAACCAAGTGTGTGTGGGCTTAAAGCTCATATCCTTCCAACCCACTTAGAATTACAGAGACTCCTGGGAGGAAATTCTAAAAAGGCACCAACGAATGAATATCCACAGGGTTTTGGGAAGTTCCAGCTTTTCTTGATAACTTGATTTCTTAGTTACTACCTGACTTGCAGTAGTGTCGGCAGTGCTGCACCTCAGTGAAGGATCCATCCATCCATCCATCCATCCATCCATCCATACATCCATACATACATACATACATCCACACTTCCCACCATCATATATGGGGAGCCTTAGCCAATGCCAGGTATTGTACCGGCAGCTGGGGACACAAGGAATATTTAAGAAACTCACAGCCCAGTAAGGAAGACATATAGTGGGAAAATGATCAATTACAAGTGAGTCAGGCCCTAGGCAGGAGGAAGTCAAGTGGCTCCAGCTGTTATGGTGGAACTCAGCCTTCAAGATGCCGGATTAATGGAAGCCCTTTTCTTCCTCCCTGGTGACTCTTGAGTACGTTGGTCCTATCATTAGAGAACAATACATTTCTCTTTCTAGCCCACATCCTAAGGATTGGAACTGCAGTTGAGGCCCTATGACCCAGGGTTCTGCTTTGAATTGACATCTCAGATGCCTTAGTATCGTTCCGTTCTGAGTTAAAGATCTAAGGTCAATTTCCATCCCTGTGACTTGTCAGTTGGGTGACTGCTGATCCTTAGTTTCCTCCATGTGAAATAGAACTATCTCTTAGAGATGGTTGTAGGAATAAACGAAATACATCTGTAAAGTTCCTGGCACAGTGTTCTGCATATGGGGAGTTAAGTATTAGTCTCTTCCTTTCTAATTCTTCTCGGATCCTCTTCCCCTTATTGCCACCTGTTTGTCTGGCCTGTGATCCGGAACAGTTGTTATTTAGGACTCAAAATTGCTTGTCAAATTGTGTCTTCCTTCTATGGTCCCTGAAGCTGAATGACATTCTCAGCACCTGGCTAATCCCTTGGGCATAACAGTTTCTGCATCTTAGAACTCATCCACCTGCATCCTGTTTCCTCTGCTCTGTTTTGCCATAAGAGGATGGACAAAAACATGAAATTCTCTGAGGATCTTAAAGAAAAAGTATATTGAGCGAGGTGTGATGCAAAGACAGAACTAGCCAGCAAAAGTAAATTGAAGGTCCCCTTTGTGCATTTAATTGCATTTATAGTTGATGTTTCTGATATTCCCGGAACAATCTTATCACTCTCCTTTTCTTTGTATATTTAGCTCAACTTTTACAGAGTCATTCATTTTAAGAAAGTGAAGTTGGGCCTCCCTGGTGGTGCAGGGGGTTAAGTCTCCACACAGTGAAGCTATTGGCAGCCACCGCAGCATGAGTTCAATCCCCTGCCAGGGAGCTATCCACATGGCGCAGCTGACCTTTCATGTCTCGCCTGCTGCTCCCCTCAGCAGTGTATTTCAATGGATCCGCCTGTTCAGCTCCCCACTCTGTCTCTGGTGAATCCTCTTACCCTCACCACCCCCCCAACCTCTGGCCTGTACTCTAGTTTTTGTATGCATAAGTAACTAAATCTATATAAAAAAAAAAAGTGAAGTTGCACTGCAGATCCCTTCTGGTCTCTGAAAGGGTGTGGTATTCAGATCAGGACTGATGGCTGATGAGGCAGCACAGGCAGGCTTCTGTGAGGTGCGATTTTAGCGACATCTTCTACCCCCAAATATCTCTCTCACCAGCTGTCATTGTGCCTGGAGTTCCAAAATCAGACGGTTGCTCTTTTGTCCTCCTTATTAAAATATCTCTATTCCTAGCAAATGCAACTGGATGAAGTTGTCATGGGATGACCCACAGCCAGCCCAGGGCCCCTGGGAACATGGAGCTGGCACAGATCTGCTGAGGCTTCTTTCTTTGGTACCATTCTAGGCTGCTGGCCTCAGGCAACCAGCCCGGGGCATGGGCCTGAGGAACCAGAGGATGCAGCAGTGAGGTGGAGGCCTACACAGGACAGGATTGTTTCCTGATGAGGGAAAACTGTCCCAAGTGACTGAGGTCATGTTTGACCATTCAGGGACAGAAGCCAGGGAGCGGCCTGAAACCTGAAGAGGTGGTTTATGGGTGCCTTCAGGACAGGAAGAGTCAGCGGACTGATCACAAGAGTCAGCGTGAGAGCAGTAGTTCTGGATGGACGGGACAAAGGGACATGCTGTACCGAGGGCCCCAAAGCCTAGGTGAGCCCCGGGGTTGGGGCGAGGTGTGTGGCTGAACAAGGCAGGCTGTTGGATGATAAAGAACTGAGATTAGCTTTCGTGTAGGGATGACAGTAAGCTCTCCTCGTGCTGCTGCATCCTCTGGTTCCCCAGGCCCACGCTCTGAGCTGGCTGCCTGAGGCCAGCTCCACTTTGGGGTGTGGGGCCCTGGTGTATCTGCTGGGGTGGAAATGGCCTCACTGGTGCCCCTAGTTCCTGGTGTAGAGCTGCAAAACCCATGTCATTTCTTGAGCCAAAGGAGCACCTTTGGTTACTTACAGTTATTTAAAACCCCTTGTGACCACACCTGAGTTTAGGTTAACAAGGTGCCTTATGGAGGTTCCCCTGGATAGCTTCCGGACAGGTCTGGTGTCAGAAAAACCAGCCCCATCTTTGGAGGGTTGGAACTTGTAGTCTTCCTTCCCCTCACTCTTAGGGAAGGAAGAGGGACTGGGAATTGAACTCAATAATGTGGCCAATGGTTTAACCTATCATGTCTCCGTAATCAAACCTTGGTAACAGCTCTGAACAAGTAGGCCCATGGACCTTCCAGTTGGTAGCTTATCAGTCTGGGATCCAGGTGTCAGCAGGGATGATTTTTTCCAGCGGCTGTCAGCAGTATCGGTTCCCTGCCTCTCCCCTGGCTTCTGGTGGTTTGCTGACAAGTTTTGACTTGCAGGTAGGTGCTTCACCCTGCTCTCTGCTTCATTATCGCACAGCATTCTCCCTGTGTGCTTCTCTTTCCAAATTTCCCCTTTTTGTAAGGATGTTACACGGGGGCAGCGACCCATCCTACTCCGATATGACCTCATCTTAACTAATCACATCCGCAATGACCTTATTTCCCAAGAAAGTCACTGCCTGAGATACTGGGGTTGGGACTTTGATATACACGTTTGTGGTGCTTGCAGTGGGGAGACATAATTCAATCCGTAGCTCCCACTTTTCCCTTCCTTGCTCACAGGGATCTCACTAAAGCAAGCAGGTGCCCAGGAGCAGGCAAGCAAGGTGGGCCGGGACTCCGAGGAAGCTGGGTCCATAAGGGCAGAGAGCTGCGTGCGCATCCCTGGTTACCCAGATGCATCCTTCCTCAGAGCAGCTCGGCAGGAATTGGCTTTGAATATTTGAATGATTACAGTTCCTTTTAATTAATATTTATCATTTATATGATTAATATTACATTTTTAACAGTTCTCTTTGGGACTTGCCTCATTTCTATGGTGTTTCAGATTCAAAATTTCCCATCTCCTCATGAATGAAAGTCATGTCCTGTCATCCAATGTCACCTCATTCCCAAATCACAACAGGTTCTTAATGATGAAAAACAGAAGAAAGGGGCTGGAGAAAGAGATACTGGGCAGCTCTTAGGTTCTCCAGAAAGGATGAGGAGCCAGGCTCGAGGTTTTGTGCCCAGAAACAAATCATACCACGGTCAGAAGGAACCCGGCACTGCCCCTGGGTGCTGGGTGCCACTGGGCTCAGGCGCCCTTGGTGGGTGGCAACGCCTGCACACCAGGCATTGGCTCTGTTGCCTCTGGAAACTGGATCTAGAGGTCACTGATGCTTGCATCCATTGCCAGCATTAAGAATAACAACAAACAAACAGCTTTTATTTTCTAGATTCTGAGGTGTCCTGGAGGTCAAAAAGATAAGCACATCTGCACTAACCTCTCTAAGGCGCCTTCACTGCCCTATTCTTTGATAAGCTGTAGACCCCCAATAGTCGTAACTGGTAAACAATTAGCTCTGCTAGTTTAGTCCCCAGGGAAACAGACATAGGAAGAAAGGCAGGAAGCTAGATGGAGCAGGCTGGTGCACTCAGAACTCTGTTTGAATCTTGCCAGCCCACTGGGACTTGTGGAGCAAATAACCACTGGAGGGGGGTGGAGAGAATGACCAGGAATTCGTGCTGTGCCATGCTCCGTCTCTGCCCCAACCACGCCAGAAGGAAAGTGACTTTGACTCCAAAACTGAGGTGGACCTGAAGGAATGAATGGCCAGAGGCTGTCACCAACCACGGGCTGGTGGTTGGGCCAGAGCTTGCTTGAAGGACCCTGTGAGCAGTGCCCCACCATGCCTGCCATGGGAGCAGAGGTCCCAAACAAAGGGAACAGCTCTTGAAGACTGAAGTCATGCACAGCCACCCAGTGCTCCGAGTAGGCACCCATCTAGGCAGTATCGCCAGCGCAGACAGGGCCATCACTTTAGCATGCATTCGACTGTGTCCCTCCTCTCATTCTGTGGGTCTTGTTTCCCTTTCCCCAATGAGACTGAGCTCTGCAAAGCTACAGGCCGGGTCTGACTTCCTCTGCATCCCGGCCAGCCTCGCAGAGGCTGAGGGCACCGTAGAAGCCCTGGGAACATTTTCTGATCTTTCTGAGGTGGCTTCTCACTGCTTCCTCATCCGTCTCTAGCACGTCCCCTGCCCTCGTCCCACGGGTTGCAATTTGGGGCTCCATTAGAATAGGCCATACCTTAAGCCCCTGGCTCACGCTTAGGGTACATTCTGACAGATGAGTGCTTTCTCCCCACCCCCACTGCAATCATTCATTGTTCTTGTTGCAAATTAAAGAGAAAGGCAGCCAGTGCTTAGGAAAAGCTGTGGCCCCTCTCTTGACACCTCCCGCGCAGAAAAGCATTTGACAACCAGTTTCCATGGCAACAGGCTTTCTTTGAAATAATTTCTTGTTCGGTGTGCCAGACCCCCGCCTTTCTCTTCTTGGGAGTAATGGCCAGCATTGACAATGAGATCAGAAAAGACAGGCGAGAAGACCCAGACGAGTGAGCCGACAGGCTGGAAGGGGGCTCTCGCTGTCCAGAAGGGCAAAACTCAAAAGTCCCTCTACCCAGGCCCTGCTGGTGCGCCCTAAAGGGTTAAAAGATGCCAAGGAAGAGGTCTGAAAAGAGCTGACAGCAGCATCAACAGGCGCTATTTAGAGCAACACAGAAGCTGAGAGTGCTCTAATTTTGGAAAAGGGCCATGTTCGCACATTCTGAGCAACAGTGCCTGCTCGGGAAGCGCTGGCTTCCTTTTTTGTGTCTCTGGCAGCTTTGGCAGCGCTTTTCCCTCGGAGGATCGAGGTTCGCTGACCCTGCCCTTCATTGCTGTCCCCACTGTGCCAAGCAGGGAGAAACCCAGGTTTGATTTCTGCTTTAGGTTGAATCAAGTCTCCCTGTATTCACCCATGGAAGCCCTAACCCCAGGAACTCAGAATGTGACTATTTTTTGGAGCTAGAGCATTAAAAGGTGACTGAGTTAAAATGAAGCCATTAGAGGACAATCTGACTGGCGTCCTTCTAAGAAGGGATTTGTGTACTCAGAGACAGCGGATGTGTGCATGCAGAGAAAGGGCCATGTGAGGATATAGTCGTAGACAGTGTGTACAGTTCCAGGAGAAAGGCCTCAAGAGAAACGAGGCCTGATGATACCTTCATCTTCTGGCCTCCAGAACGGTGAGACAATGCATTTCTATTGCTTAAACCCCCCAGTCTGTGCCATTTTGTTTCGGCAGCCCGAGCACACTAATAGGACTTCCATTGGGCTGCAGAGTCTTCACTTGTCAGACTGGAGCTCCGGAAAGTCCATATCAATTAATTATACTTCACAGTCTGTGCAGAGAAGGACAGGCTTCAGCAAGCAAGTTGGCCAGCTCACTGCCCTCACTGGACAGTGTCAGCACGTGCCTCGGGGAGTTTGAAAGTCTCTTCTCTTCCTGGACACAGTATTCTGTGTCCATCTTCCTGGACACAGTCCCAGCCATCCACTGTTTACGGCAACAGTTCCCAGAGATAGGTGGGAGAGTTTAGTTTAGGGTGCTTTGGGTCACCCGTGGTTGTGTCCTTGCTTCTTCCTCCCATCTACCTTTTCCACATTTTACTGTATATGAGGCCCCTACCAGGATTCCTTGAGGTTGGGAGACTGTCTTCTTCCACTTTGTGTCCTGGCCATTGGGACTGAACTAAGCATGAAGTCACTTCATAAATGTCTCAATAAATTATTGAATCTTAATTCTGGCCAAGAAAAGGAAACCTCAGGCCTCTGGGATGGAGGGTGCATTGCTGGAAAGCTGCAGAGGTGGGCACACAGAGCGAGGCCTCATGGCTTGAGTCTGAAGCTCATAGAAAAGATGAAGCCAGAATGGGGTCAGAGCCCCAGGAATTCCCTAGAGAAATGTCTACATGCTCCACTCTGCCCCTAGGAGCCAGCAACCCATGCAAGACATCAGGGGGTGGAGCTGCCAGATCCACTGTTTTGCTGAGAGTAGATTGGAATTGTTTCTCTCTCTCTCTCTCTCTCTCTCTCTCTCTCTCTCTCTCTCTCTCACACACACACACACACACACACACACACACACACACACAAGAAATTCTAACTAGATGAGGTGATAGCTATGTTAACGATTTTGATTGCGGAGCTCATTTCACAATGCACACAAGTATCAAAGCATCATGTTGTCCTTAAATACGTACAACCTTTGTCATTGAGGCTGGGAAAAAAATAAGTTGTGATAGTTGTGTGTTGTTTCAATGAAGCTTTATTTAAATAATTGAGCTCATTGGGAAAGCCGTTGGGTGGAACCACTGAAAAGGCCTCCAGTGGGACTGTCTTGGGAGAGCAGAGCAGGGCCGGTCTGAGACAGTCAGAGTGGGGTGAGCCTCCTTGCCTGCCCTGGGGGCCTCCATGGCACCTCCCTCTGGTAACTTCCCCTCACAGGGGCTTGGAGGAGGGGCACACTGGGGAAAAAGTCTCAGCTGCTGCTTAAGGCAGCCCAGACAATTAAAGGGCGGCTCCAGCTGGTGTCCTAAGAGTTTGAAATCCTATACCTTTTTCTCTTATGCTAGAATTGATTTTGGCACTGCCTTCTGAAATTACTCTAGTTTTTAAGAAAATTTCCTTCTGGGATGTCAGAGGCCACTTGGGCACAACAGTGAATAATAATGCCAGTCTGGACAAGTCATGGTCTGCCACCGTGGGAAGGCTAGCTGGGAGGACCCGACTATGGGCACAGAACCCCTCCGAGAGAATCTCTCAGAAAGTGAAGTTCTTTCCCAGTCAAATCCAAAGTGTTCCAGACCCATGTGATAAGACTTGCCTCAGATACTCTGAGGGCCTCCCCGGTGGTGCAAGGTGGTAAGTCCCAGGACTATCAAGCAATCGCCACCTACTGCAGCACGAGTTCGATCCCAGGCCAGGGAGCTGACCCACATGACTCAGTAGACCTCTCCTGTGTTGCCTGCTACTCCCAGCAGTGTACTTCAGTCAACCTGCTTGTTCTATTCCCCACTCTGTCTCTGGTGAATCCTCTCACCCCCTTACCCCGCACCTCTGGCTTGCACCCCAGCTCTTGTATGCATAAATAAATAAATCTTTTAAAAAAAGATACTCTGACTTCACTGCTGTGTTTAATTTCAGGCTCCACTCCTTCAAAATTCTAGCTTCTAACCTTCTTTGCTTTCCTAGACTTGACTTTTAGGACCTTGGACATGGCTTAGAACAATTAACTTTTTCCTCCTCTTGTTAGCTAAGAGAACACCCAGCCAGATTCAATCTCAAGTGGGCTCCTCTCTACATATGACTGTTTGCCAGTATCCTGTCAAGGCTTGTCAGGACTACTCCACAGTGGGTGTGGGGCATACTGGGTGTGGGGCATAGTGGGTGAGCACATCCCAGGAAGGCGAAAATGCATTTGCAAGTGAAGTAATGATGGTGAGCCCAAAGAAAAGCTCCCAATCTCCTGAGAGCTCCCACACAAGGGACTCCGAGAGCAGTAGACTGCCAGCGTGCATCTAAGCACAGGGTATCCTGCAAAGATGGATGATGTAGGCCAGACTTTTAAGGCATCATGGAATATTCATTAAGTGTGTTGCAAGGGCTCAAAGACCAGCACAGTGTAGCACGGAAATGAGAGCAAAGAAACAGCTGATGATCAGAGAGTACTGCACTGAGGATGGATGTGGGAGAAGTCATCATCAGTAAGGGTGTATGTAGCCTTGGAGGCTATAAGGTGAGACTGATCTCCTGGGCTGTTTTTGCTTAAGGGACTGGGAGAGAGTGTTAGGAGTCCTTCAGGACACTATCTTGTGCTGGGTCTATGGGTACTGTGAACAGTCCAGTGAAGAATGCTCCCCACTGCACTGTAGAAAAGAAAAAGAGAAATAATTTTAAGAGGGCCAAAGGCAAGAGGAATTTCCCCTCTAGACAGTAAAAAATGACTTCATCCAAGAGATGCAACATTTTACCTTTAGTGCATTTTGCCCTGTTCAGAATACAGGCTGGTGAATTTATCTGTAGTTACTTGCTTAAGTGAGTTGGAGATCTCTGAGGGAATTGCCTTCCATCTGTCATTTCCATGTATTTTAAAAGGAAATCAATGATGGACGGACTGAGCTCTCTCTCCTCCCCGGAGACAAAGTCTTAGTTCTTTTTCTAGCATTTTGCTCTCAGGTTTTCTTGTCCAGAAGAGTTCAAGATCTTTTGGTTTTCGCTTGATTTTATAAATTTATTTCTCAAAGTTTTTTTTCTTGTTTGTTTTTAGCAATGAGATTCAAGTAGTAGCTGATACAGAACCACAATACATGAAGCAGAAGAAACTCAGAATTTTAATGGCATGTATTTATTTTATAACTTTACATTTACAACATTTTACTTTGCATACTGTTGATAAATGAATATGAGACCATTTCCATGAATTCAAAAATACATGAAATTAGGGCGTATTGGACAATTGTATCACTTTGGCTGAAGAGTACCGAAAAGATAACTTGAATAACTGATCACAAATGTTACTTTTTGTTACAAAATGCTTTTCTTACAATCTCAGTATATTCTTCAGTTAAAATTTATCTGTGATCAGAAAGAATAACTTATAGTTTCAAATTACTAACAACAGTCAACAGTTGCTGGAATATTTATCACAAAGATAATAGACAATAAGCACTTAGCTTACAATAAGAACTATGAGTTTCTAATGCAATGTTGTCACAACTTGACTAACAAACTACATATTTACTTGTTACTGTACAATTGTAAAAACAATAGAGCACATGCATTGAGCAGAAAATAAGCATCATGTATGAAGGGCTTTCTATGTTCTAGACATCATGCTAAGTGCTTAAAAGGCATTAAGTCATTTAATCCTGCAACAACATTATTCTATTCCTTTCTATTTTTCTGATGAGGAAAGTGACTTTTAGAGAAGTTAAGCAACGTGCTTTTGTAAACACAAAGCTACAAATATACGTCAACTGTGTGAGAGACTTGTCCAACTTTTAATTGAATCAGGCTCATTTATGTTCTACTACCCACTTGACGTCACAGGACACACACCGGCCAGACTTAAATGCCCAAGGGTGCTATAGCTTCCTTAATCTATGAACAGTTGAAAGGAGTTCAGATATATGCTCACATATGGCAAGAGAACATTTCTTCCAAGGTCTGCACAAAACAAATCCATCTGGAAACAAAAGCGAACCTGTTGTGAATGCCAATGTGTTAAAATTTGGACATCAACACATTTGAGTCTACCTGCCATTTTCCAGAGTTTTTAAAAGTTCAAAATTCATTTTAAAGATGGGACTGCTGGAAAATCTCTGCAGAACTGCAGAGCACACTTTGAAAACCAGTTTCGTGGCATGGAGTGGATTAGCTTGAGTCAAAATGATGGTTGGTGTTTTGATACGGAGGAGACAGATCACTGAACTCTTCTGAGCTACAGCTTCTTTCTTTTTCTTTTCTTTTTTTTTTTTAAAGATTTATTTATTTATTTATCTATTTATTTATTTATTTATTTATTTATTTATTTATTTATTTATACAAGCACTGTGTACAGTCAGAAGCGTGGGAGGGTGAGAGAATTCACCAGAGCCAGAGCAGGGAGCAGAGCAGGCAGAAGGACCGAAGTACACTGCTGAGGGGAGCAGCGGGCGGCAGGAGAGGTCTGCGCGCCATGTGGGACCCTCGCCCCGTGGGCAGGGATTGAGCCGGCGCTGTAGAGGCTGCAAGAAGTTTCCCAGCCCAGCGCTCAACCGCCGCACCACCAGGGGAGGCCCTTCTTTCTTTTTCAATAAGAGCAAAGCTGTACTCCTTCCAGGTTGCTGGACATGTTAAATGAGATATACATAGAACACTTGGCACACTGGAATCCCTCAATTAATTGTGGCTTCCTGTCCTCTCCTTTTTGCCTGTTGTCACCACTAAACATCTTTTCTCATCTGTTTACTAAACCTACGAACAGCCTGCACATGCCCACTCTCCACCTTGTCTGCAGACATCTGTCCTTCCTGAGGATGTCCCCCACACCATGCACCTCTTGAAGCAGGGATTAGGTTGAGTCGTCTGTGGTTTGGGGCCAGAACATAGTGCCTGAAACAGTCTATCTGTAAAGGGATGGACAAGTGTTTCCCAAGTAAGGAAAGAAAGAAATCTCCAGGCAGAGATGGTTGGACTCAGCTGGTAATGACATGTCTCCTGGCACTGGGGACGTATTTATACATAAAGTTATTTAGCTTTTCACATGTCAAGGCCAGGTCCTCAATGAGACTTTGAGGCCCCTGAGAGCATGGCCCATGCTTATAGGTTTCCGAATGTTGTACTTGAACAGTCCTCACACTGCTAGAGACTCAAAATTTGCTGATTTGAGTGAGAAAAACACCTGATGAGTCAAACCACTTTAGTTTTAAATAGATACCAAGAGTTTTTTCTTACATCAGTTTTTTTTTAAAGATTTATTTATTTATGCATACAAGAACTGGGGTACAGGCCAGAGGTACAGGAGGCTGAGAGGATTCACCAGAGGAAGAGCGGGGAGCAGAACAGGCAGACTGACTGAAAACACTGCTGAGGGGAGCAGCGGGCGAGTCAGGAAAGGTCTGCTGCGCCATGTGGGTAGCTCCCCGGCTGGCCAGGGATCGAACTCGTGCTGCAGAGGCTGCGGACAGCTTCACAGTGCGGTGCTTAACCCCTTGCGCCACCAGGAAGGCCCCTCACATCAGTTCTTTCTTCTACGGTATGGGTAAGCTTTGGTCTATTTGGGGGAGCTTAAGGAACTCTTTAGTATGGGTGGTTTAGATTCCCTTAGACTATTTCATATTTGGAACTTCATCTTTGTTTATGAATAAACTGTGTAGGGTCCAAGATGCTGTTTCTTAGACAGGTGAATCAAGGCCTGGAGTAAATGCCTTGGTTTTCATCGTGTACATAAAAGACACAAATACTGACAAAGCCAGAGCCTGGCAAACTAGACATTCCAGGCCCACGGGCTGTGGGTTCTGCCCTGCATTGGGCTTTAGTCATCTGCCTCATTATCCCAGTGGCTGTAGCCTTCCCCCTCATCCGGTTCTTCCAGATTCTCATTTTCAAAAGAGGCCTCTTCCTCCTCCTCTTCCCGGATAACCTTCATTAACTCAAGGAAGGTGGGAGGTGGTCCCTGGTCCTTCAGCTCCCTAAGTCTGCACCAGAGGATTTCGCTAAGGCTAGCCCCAGCCATGACTTGCTCCAGGCGGACCTGATCTGCGATATTCCTAGGGATGGCCCGTTTCTCCACGGCTCTCCGCAGCAGGGTCTCTAACCGTAACACATAGGCTGAGACTTTCTCTCCTTCCTCCTGATAGGTCTTCAAGTATCTCACCTGGGAGGTCCTCCGGCTCTCCAGGCTTCCAAACACTTGCTTAAATGCCTCCAAACACTCCTCCACACTGATGGCTGGATTGTCTGCCTGCACTATATGCATAAGGTCCAGGGCAGGGCCGCGCAGGCTCTCCATCAACCACCTCTTCTTTTCTGCCTCTGCTACTGGCCACTCTTTGACTATCTCAACGGCCTGTTCCAGCCAGATTTCAAAGGGCTCTTCCTCGGGGGCGGGCACAGTGCTCCCTGAGAAAACCCTCAGTTTCCGATATCTCATGGGTAGCAGAGGCTGCGGGGCATGTGCTATTGCCTGTCCCACCAAATGGGCCAATAGCTCTGGTGACATGCAGGGCACAGTGGCTGGAGACACACCCTCATGCCCAAGGGCCCGGAACATGCTTGAAACTGTCTGACCTTCTTTTTCTAGAAAAAGATTGAGTCTTTCCAGAAATTCAGTGTCCTGATTTGGGGTCTTAAAGATCACTTTCCAGATGCCTCCCTTCCCCTGAACCTCACTGGGGATCACTGAGACATCCATTTCCTCCACCAGCTCCAATAAGACAGCATTGGCATTCTCCTGCTTCCTGAATATTTTGCCAAGCAGTCTATACCTGCCCAGAGGCTTTAAAGTCTCCTGGAGGACCTCCTGAATTTCAGCCTCATCACAGTCCACTGGGATCCCCATAACCATCAGGGATTTATGATCATCCACACTCATGACCCTGCACCAGTCCTCCAAGAGTGCCAGTGCCATTGCACGAATATTTTTACTCTTTCTAACTCTACAGGAGCCAACTAGTGTGGTGCAGATAGGCAGAGCCTTGGGGCTTAGAATATCTTGGATGAGCTTCTAATCCTGTAACCCCCCAGTGAACAGCTAGTCTTAGGTCCGGTTACTCCAAAAGCAGTCTTCTGGACCAACAACCCTTTCTTGTCCAAGGGCACAGTCAGGACTTCCTGTGTCCGCTCTAGACCTGACCCAAAGTGGGTGATTAGTGTCTCAGGTGAGGCAGCGTCACTGCCCAAGGCACTGTAGTCCAAAGGCTGCTGTTTCTCCTGCAGATGCCAGCAGCCCCAGGGCGGTGCTGACACTTCTTTCACCACCAGAGCTACTTTCACCACTGTCTGGTCACAGCTGCTTTACCTCTTTCTAGTCAGTGGGGAAACACCTTCTATTCGGGCACCCAGCACTCCTGGAGAGAAGTCTCACAGCAGAGCGGCTTTGACTCCTAGTGAAACAACCGTTAGTTTTGCCACACAGCCCTCTCCTCCCCAGGAAGCATTTGCACTCTTATTTAGGATGGAAGGGGGAGCTGCTGCCTCACATTGTATTTGTATTTGCTTTGTTTACAGTGACTTTAACTTCTCTTGGGAACCGTCCTGCAATCTGGTTCTCCCAGCCCCATATCTCATCATACCTGGTGATTAATGCTGAGCCCCAGTTTGTGAGCTAGACTCAAAATCTTTCCCACAAGAAGAATGAAATCAGGAGATGTGGCTAGATACCTGTTTATGTGATCCAGAATGACCCTTGAGAGTTAAGGAGTTTACTTATTCAGCTTCTAACAAGGAAGATGTCACCCAACTCCATACAGTGGCGTGCCGAGGTCTCAGGTCCAGCCAAGCCAAGTTGCCCTGTTACACATAAATAATGACAGTGTATTCTTATGGCTCGGTAACACCCAAGGATGAAGCTAGTCAATGCACTCACTAAAAATAGTAAGTGCAATCTTTTAAAATTTAATCTATTAAATAATATTATCATTTCATTTCCTTGTTTTAAAAATCCAGTTAGAAATTAATCAAACATTTAGAAATAACATGAGCATAACAATACAATTTTATAAGATACTTTAATATGACATAATAATAGAGGTACAAATAACAACATAGGTATAAATATTTTTAAAATCTAAGAGCCAAATAAGTTAAACTTGAAATTATAAATTAATTCTTTTGTGTGACTCTGGTCGGGCTTTGCAAAAGTACAACAGGTGTTTCTTTTGCTATGAATGGTAAGCTACTAACATGAAGCTTCACAGCATTTGAACATGAATGGATCATGTGAGGGGCAAAAAAAGAGAGGAAGACTATCCGTGGAGAGCTTGTGAAAAGCTCCCAAGGTGTCCAGGAACTGTTGAGGATTGTGTGTTAAGGGGCTGTGACCATTATTCCTTAGGCCTGGACATCACCAACCAGAATGGGGTACATATGCTCCAGATGCCACACTGCAGCTGGAGCTGCAGACGTATTTACCAAGTCTTTCTGGAATGTGCTAACGTCATGGCATGCTCCAAAGGCCCAGGAGGGCAAAATTCTAGATCATACTCTGGCCCAACAGCCCTGGGGTTCCAAGTCCAGTGATTTACTCACACCTCATTTTCCCTTCTTAAGAAATGGTGGTTCCTCCTTCTTTCCCCAATTTAATATTTTGAGGAAAAGTGAGATGTAGAAAGGCATCAACAGTCCAGAAAGAAACATGGTACTTCCTCCAAATGTAATCCCCACCTGCAATGCAGCCTTCAAATAAAAAAGATGGCAAGTGAAATGTGCTTGACACACAGTGGGCCATAATGGAAATATTTGGAATATGGAAAAAAGGTGGAAATCTTACATTTTTTTAAATCAAATAAAGATAGCTAGGTTGGAACGGAACCAGACTTTCAGTGGAAGCCTCACCTTGCCCTCACTGGTTGTTGGATCATTTTACTAGATAGTGACCTTGGGCAAAGGGCCTCCATCTCCCCAATTCTCCTTTCCTACCCTGAAAAGTGCTTCCTTCCCAGGGCTACAGTGAGTAGGATAAAGCAATCCTGGAAGCACATCGTGGGCTAAGTTTGAGTGCCTGCTTGGGTTCTGTCAACGCTTTCACTGGTTTATTTCATTCTTTATCCCTCCTACCCTCCTGTCCTGGTGTCTTCATCTTCAAACTGTGGTTGTCCACCAAATTTAAGTCCACTCATCAAACTATTTATCACAATTGGGTGCATGGGTATCTGGTATCCACACTTAATGCTTCCAGATGCAAGGGGTGACAATGGGATGGAATCCTTGGCCACACTGCACAGCACGACAGTCCTGCAGTAGAGAGCTTTTTAGCCTAAACCCACCCTGGTTACTGAGCATGCCCAGACCTCCTTCTTGAACCATCAAAAGAGGGGCATCATTTCTGCAGGATTTTGTCACTGTAGAGAGGGGCGGGGCTGTAAGCCACCGAGGTGGGGATTGATACTTGGAGACTATGTGGGGGATAGGAATAAACAACGAAGGACTATGAGAGACCATGTTACTGGCACAATAAAAATGCTCCCCTGGATGCCCACCAAGCTGGTGGCCACAACTGGACTACACGTACTTACAAACCGACCCTCACACCCCTTTCCCCTGCTTGGCCTCATACAATTCAAAGCGCTCAAACAAAGCCTCCAACCCCCCACCTCCCACCCCTCACTATAGAAACAGCAGCATTTAGGCCACACGCATGCAGCGTCTGGCAACCTGGGAAACCCCGCGACCGTGGCGCACTGCGCCACAGGGGGCGCGGGGGTGGGGTGGGGGAGAGATGAAGCAGGGCGCATGGGGTGCGGGAAAGAGCTGGAGATACGGGGAGTGTGTGTGTGAAAGGTAACAAATCAGGACATTCCCTGGGCCCTTCTCTTTTCGGCACAGTGGCGCAGTTGCGGTGCGCGCTGCCCTCGGGCAATATAGCAGCCCCCACCTTCTCTCACTTTGTAAGTTGCAGCGCCGGGCTGGAATGTGCAGACTGCACACACTGAATGGCTCACACTCTCGCCGACCGTGGCAGACCTGCTGCGCTCTCTACACTTACCCATCCCCATTTGCTCTGCCCCTCTGCATTTCGCCCCACCCTAGTGTGCTTCCCCACAACTGTGCATGAATAAGAGCCTTCTACTGGGAGCAGAAGGTTCCCAGCAGCCCACCAAAGGCCGTGGGTAGACTGAGGCTTTGGGGTCCCGCGCTTAGTATGGCTCCCACCTGGACGGAGCCACCCCATGCCCATCTTCAATGCCGCCCCTGCCCTCCCTCCTCCCACGAGTGTCCTGGAGCCTTCAGCGAGCTCCCCTCTCCCAATCCAACCACTCAACCCTTTGAGCAGGGGGTGGGGGTGGGGAGAGAGAGGGAGCCCAAATCGCCGGAGGCCATGCCCAGGCCCACCTCCGCAATGCGGTGATGGAGCGGCGCGGGGGCCGGGCAGGTGGCGCAGAGGGGCGCCAGGGTCGAGGGCTGAGCTCTCGGCTCTCCGCGACCGCGTGCCCTGGCCCGTACTCACCCCGGCGCCGGGAGCGGTCAGCGGGCCCCGCGCTGCGCATCCATTAGCCGGTGGTCTGGCCGCTTCACTTCCGGAGCGCGCGGCTCTGGGCGGCGCGGCCCCCCTCGCTCCCCTGCGCCCCGCCCCCGCCCCGCCCCCGCCCCGCCCGCGCCTCCCTCCCGGCGCGGGGCCTCTGGCAGCCTCTCGCTTTGCGCTGCGGCAGCGGCCGCCCTTCCAGACCCAACTTTGCCGCTCGCCCGGGCTCGCGCGGCGGCGCCGGGGGGCGTGGGCAGGGAGGGGAGAAAGCGGGGTCAGGGGGAGGGACTGGGAGGGTGGGGAGCGCGCTCGCCAGCGCTCCTTCCTTTCTGTACACCTTGCGGTCGGCAGAGAGCGGCAGCCTCGCGCTGGGCGCAGAGAGAGGGCTCCTTAGGGACTCGGAGACGGACGGACGGACCGACAGCGAGGACCCTCCCCGAGCCCCCGCGCCATGGCTGAGAGGAAGCAATCCGGGAAGGCTGCAGAGGACGAAGAGGTCCCTGCCTTTTTTAAAAACCTGGGCTCAGGCAGCCCCAAGCCCCGGCAGAAATTCTGTGGCATGTTCTGCCCGGTGGAAGGGTCCTCGGAGAATAAGACCATCGACTTCGACTCGTTGTCGGTGGGCCGGGGCTCCGGGCAGGTGGTGGCTCAGCAGCGGGACGTCGCCCACTTGGGCCCCGACCCGCAGGCGCCGTACTCCCGGCAGGGCCGGCGTGCTGGTGGGGAGCCATCTGTTGAATCGGGCCGAAAGGTGGAGATCCGGCGGGCCTCAGGCAAGGAAGCCCTGCAGAACATCTACGACCAGGTTGGTATGGGGACAGTGGTGGCTGAGACCTAGGACCCGGCTCCGGGGTCGCTCCTCCCCTCGCTGCCTTTCCAGATCGAGGATCCCAGCGTGTCCACCGTCCTGCCCCCCCTCGAATATTGCCTCTCCTCGTCTGCACCCGCACCCCGCCCTACCCACCCCTTCTCCGTGTAGGGTGCGGAGAGGCTCGGGCTGGGCGGTGGGCGGTGGGCGGCTCTGCACCCACAAAGACTGCCCGCGTCTCCTGGGCCTGGGAGGTGGGGGCTGAGGAGAAAGGATGGGCCGATGTCCGGCTGGGGGGCGCACGGTGGGTGGCGGTGGGCCGCAGATCCATTCTTCTCAAAGCCTCCCGGGCGGTTTCCGATTGCAGCTGTGCCTGGTGCCCCACCCTTTTTTGATGCAGCTCGCAGCGCTCGGTGGAGGCTTCGCATGGAAGCCCGCGGGCTCCCCGGGGCTCGGGAGGGGCTGGGGTTCCGACGGCAGCTGCCGGCCGCGCCCTGCGCGCTCGTGGACCTCACCTCTAGCGCGCTTCGCGCTCGGGCCCCAAGCTCAGAGGCCAGCACCATGGTCAGCGCCTCCCGGACTGCCGGGGAGAATCTTCCCGACCTGGACTCCTGTTCGCAGCTTGAGAAGAACCGGGGAGGCGGTGGAGTCACCGGAGGAACCCAGAAGCTTCTAAATAGCCCATGTGGAGAACAAAGTTCCGCTAAGTATCTCAGCAAGGGCTGCCCAGAGCGCTCCCCCCCCGCCGCAATTTGGGAAGTGGATTATATTCAAAGGATTAAAAAATGAAAGAAAAGGGGGAAAACCCTCACGTTTTGAATAGGTTGTCAAAGATAGAGTAGACCTCCTCCTTATACTGCTTTAAGGTGGAAGCAAAAAGGCCAATTTAGTAAACCTTGATTTTAGACAATGTCATCCTTGGCAAATATGAACAGCATGCATTTTCAGTGTAATAGTTTCCTCACACCACGTTTTTTCTTTATCAGGGTGACCTTCATTTCTGGGCAATTCTCCCCCACCCCCAAGCTTAATTTCTCAACTGATAATTACAATGTGAAATGTTTTAAGAAGTGTTTGCTCTTTCTCTCCCAAACCCATTCATGAAGATGGGAAATCAATGACTGATTATTTATTGAATTTCTTTCGTGTGCTTGCCTTGTGAGGGAGAGGGGAGGGGAGCTAGACAAAGTTCAAGGTGATTTCTTTTAAAGAGGCTTCTAGAGTAGTTGACTGTGGTCTGCACATCTCCACTGAGTGATTCCAGTGGCATTTATTTGGCATTCAGGTTGTGTGCATACAGTGAAAGCATCACCCAAACATGTACCTCTTTCCTGACATAGTTTAGTTTCTAGCCTTTGACTTTTATATGACCAGTGCTAGGAAAGATAATCCATGGCCATAAATTCCCAAAGCTGGGGCAACTGATCACTTAATTCACTTCTCTTTCTCCACCCCACTTTTTTTTTCAATAGGGGAATAGTGTTTAATAACTATATTACACTATGAGTTAACCAGATGTACCTCACCCACACAACTCACTTTTATTCCAGGTGATCAGACAATTGAAGTAAAAATTTCTAATCATCTAATCATGTAATTTATAGTGAAAACTGAGTGAATGTGAATACTTCCTTATGGCAGCACATTGGGTGGCAACCAAAACCCAATAGCATCTTTGCTGTGTGGATTGTGCAGGTAACCTCATCTTCAGCAAGTTGTGCAGGTAATTCTGCTGTTCTAAAGGGAGCAGAAAAATTCCTCGAGAGTGAGAAAGAGATCATTTTAAGAAATGGCAGGTCAGGGGCCAGAAATTGGAGTGGCCACCCCTAAAATGATAGTAGTGAGTCAAAACTCATGTTTGAAAAACAAAGTTTCACTGGGTTGAACTCTTTTTTTTTTTTTTTGGTCCAATTAGTAACTTACATGTTTGATCATCATACTTAATTTTTTGAACACTTCCCAAGTTTAATAGAGATTCTAAATTGTAAAACTAAGGCTCATGGAAGGAAAAATTTCACGAGACAATACCCATCAAAGTTCCAGGCAGTTTTTGTTCCTGCTAACCCATATTTACTTCAGTTGTCTGGTTATTGGTAATTAAGAGTGATTCTGGCTTGGCCTTTCTGCAGCCCTTCCTTAATTTTCATTTTAATCTTGCTTTATCACATGAGGGTTGTTCCTCTAGGACTTTTTTTTTTTCATTAATAAGAACATTTACCAGGAATAGTGCATATAGTGTTTGAGTATTTCATGTCTCACAGAAGACAGAAAAGGCATTTTGGGTGTGCATGAGTGTTTATGTGTATCAATGGCAATTTCCAAAAGCACAGTTGAGGCCACCATTTTGACTGAATTGAGTAAACATTGCTTAATTTTTAGCTGATGAGTGGAAGATTGCCAGCATCTCAATGCTTCCTGTTGAAAGTCCTGTCACATTGGGTGGTGGGAGAGTAGAAGGGAGTGTGTCTAGGGGCCCTTGACCTATGCCCTGCCTCTTCCCCTGAATCTGTATTTATAGGTATAGCTCTCTCTTGGTATCTGAGAGGGATTGCCTAGAGGACCCTTCAGATACCAAAATACTGAAGAGCGGCACTGGTGGTCTGATTCTTACTAGTACCCAGGGGTGCCTTATCCTCCTCCACTCTTCCTAGGAATTTCTTCCATTGCACCCCAAATGTGGTATAGCCAGAGCCAGCTGTTCCACCAGGGAAACTGGATCATGAGCATCCCTTCCAAAAGGGCTTCCAGGTCCTTCTCCCAGCAGCAAACAACCAGGTGGCAGGAGAGTGCTAGAATAGCAGGGGAGTGACTGTCCACTTCTCCAGGGTAGGTGCCAGTGAATGCTGTTCAACTTGACAAAACCACCATATCTGTAATATGCTTTCTGATAACCTTTTCTGTCCTGTGTCCCCATCCCCTATCCCCATGTTGCTTTTCCCCCAGCCTTGGGTGCCCGCTGCCTCTGCTGTCCGCTTACTGTTGTTCTCTATCCTTACCCCATCCTGATGGTGATGGCCCTTATAGATTTCTCCCTCCAAAGGCAATGGGTTCTGAAGTTAATTTCTTCCCCTTTGTCCTCCCTGTGCCCATTCAAAACCTCTTCCTTCGGTTAATCTCAGATAGAGAGGAACCCCCAATGGTTGAAGTCATTTATCTCTTATATGAATGACTGATACACAAATTGTCCCTAGAGATATTTGTTTTATAATAGACTAGACTGTTCAACAAAATGAATGTCCAGTTAGCAGGATATGTGGTAGAGATTTGGCTGGAAGCCTAGAATAAGGGTATTAATTTAACTTTAGAGGCCACATTGTTTCAAAAGAGGAGACTTAGGGCCTCCCTGGTGGTACAGCGGTTGAGCGCTGGGTTGCGAAGCTGCTCGCAGCCTCGGTTCTATCCCCTGCCACCCGGTGAGGGTCCCATACATGGCACACAGATCTCTCCTGCCGCCCGCTGCTCCCCTCAGCAGTGTACTTCGGTCCTTCTGCCTGCTCTGCTCCCCGCTCTGGCTCTGGTGAATTCTCTCACCCTCCCGCGCTTCTGACTGTACCCAGTGCTTGTATAAATAAATAAATAAATGTTAAAAAAAAAAAAGGAGACATAAATATGAACACTTGTGTGTTCAGGATTCCAAAGTCCCTATGACCCATCTGAGTTCAAAGGACAGGGGAGGGAAACGATGGTCATCATAATTATTAGTTGTTATTAATTTCCTAAATGTATATTAAACTAATTATATAATTAGTTAAATTTTTAAAATTTAAATTGTGATAAAATACACATAACATGAAATTAACCACTTCAAACATTTAAAAACATATGATTTAGTAGTGTGAATGTATTTATACTGTCATCAACCAATTTCCAGAACGTTTTCTTCTTGCAAAACTGAAACTCTCACTTCACTGAACAATTCTACATCCCTTTTGCCCTCCCCCCTCTGCCCTACCCTTTCTGGCAACCACCATTCTCCTTTCTATCTCTGACTTTGACTACTTACACGATACCTCTTAAGTAGAATTGTGCATTGTTTATTTATTTATTTATTTATCTATTTATTTATTTATCTGTTTATTTATTTGTTTGTTTGTTTTGTTTATACATGCACTGGGTACAGTCAGAAGCGCGGGAGGGTGAGAGAATTCACCAGAGCCAGAGCAGGGAGCAGAGCAGGCAGAAGGACCGAAGTACACTGCTGAGGGGAGCAGCGGGCGGCAGGAGAGGTCTGCGCGCCATGCGGGACCCTCCTCCAGTGGCTGGGGAGCAGCCGGGGATCGAACCAGTGCTGCAGAGGCTGCAGGCAGCTTCACAACCCAGCGCTCAACCGCTGCGCCACCGGGGAGGCCCTTAACAAATTATTGATGATTGAAAAAGTTACTACACAATTTATAGATCTGCAATGAATTAATTGTGGGGGGAAGCAAGAAAGTTTGCATTTGGGATGGGGTTGACTCCTCCAGCCTGGGACTGAAGGCTGAGGAGAAGAAAACTCCCCACTCGCTACATAATTTCTACAACATTTTGCCTTGCAGCTCAGGATAGAGAGGATAACTTCTGTCATCGAACCTCCAGTGACATCTGGCCATGACCTCTTGAATGTTGCTTAGTCTACAAAGTGGGCAACTTGGCTCTGCTTGGTAAAGTCAGGCCAGATACTCTTACAGGTCTGGGGCCAGAATCTCTCTCTACTTTCTTGAGAAAGAGATGTGATGTCAGAATTTTCATGGATTCAAATGTATAATACCATGGAATTTCAGAGCTTGATTTCTGATCTAGGCATTATTTCTTTTTTATTCCATAAGGGCACTGAGACTTAATGATATTTACTGACCTATCCCAAGTTCTTGCTATTAAGTATGTAAACTGATTCAGTCCTGTATTTTCCAGTACACCATTCTGTTACTCAGTTCCACTATCAGAGATATTTAGTGAAATTAAATGCACAATTTTGTTTTGCAGGCAAAAAATTTCACACATCATTAAAACTTAGATACTCTGCAGAATACACCCTGTGCTAAATGCTTTATATATGTGCTCAGGTAACTATTGAGTAGGTACTACTGCTATCCTTATTTTTCAAAAGATATATTGGAAAGTAAAAGAAACTTGCAAAGCAATTTGCTAATTAAAAGTCAGAAGCTGGATTTGAAACCAGGTCTATGTGACCAAATAGTCTGTTAATTGCTATGATGAACTGGATTGTTTTCCCTATTTAATTATTCTTTTCTCATTTTAACTCCAAAGAATTTCTGGAATTATCTCCAAAAAAGTTTTGGGTGCCTACCTTTTTTTTTTTTTTTTGTAAACTTCGAACCCATTTATAAAAGGGACTCTTGGTCTGTCTTTATCAATGTGCCCAAAACTGTTGATATTCAAATTGTCCATCTTGGGTTTTTTTTGCAAACACAAGAACTGTCTTCAAATATCACTGGGACAGAGGCCAAATCTGACAATATGAATGACAAGCTTTTCTAAGATTAGAGCAATGTGATGACAATATGATTTTTCCACTTGATGTAAATCATGAACTACAATCAAACTAATGAGGCAGCTGTCAACAAAAGCCTCTGCCTGCGGGCTCCTGAGTTTGCTTAGTGGCAGCTCATGGTCAGAGCTGGGAGCATGGCCCAGGAGCTGCACACAAATACTGCCTTGAAGGGGAAGCATTTGAAGGTGGTTTGGAGTTTATTTCTGAGATATTGGACAGTGTGTCTGGGCTGGTCCCAGCAGCTCTCTGGTGGAAAGAGCTCTGCGCCAGGAGGCATTGGAAGCCCAGTGGCATCCAGGCTCTGTCCTCTGGCTGTGCTGCCTGCACAGAACTTACCCTGGGGTTGTCCTCCGGCTGGGCTAGGAATTGCTAAGGCTTTTTCTCCCATTTGCACTAAAGACTCAGAAGGAAAACTCTGCTGCCCCTGAATTGAGGTAAAAGTCACATAACAGAACATTCCCATTTGAAAGTATGCGGTGCAGTGGCTTTTAGTGCACCCACAGTGATCTGCAGCTACCCCAATTGTCTAATTCCAGAACGTTTATATCACTCACAAAAGAAACCTGAATCTATTAAGCAGTCACTTCCCATGACCCCTGATCCCAGACTGTGGAACCCCCAAATCTACTTTCTGTCTCCTTGCACTTGCTTATTCTGGACATTTCACATAAAAGGAATCACACAATACGTGGCTTTTGGTGTCTGTCTCCTTTCACTTAGCATGGCACGTGCCACGCCCATCACTTTGTAGCACAAGTCAGTCCTTCATCCTTTTTAGCACTGTAGGTAATTGTCTATTGCTTGTAAATGTATTTTTTTTTTCCCCCACTCATCCATCGATGGACATTTGGGTTGTTTTCACTTTTGGCTACTGTAATAATGCTATTCATATTCTTTTGTAAGGTTTTTTTTTTAAAAAAAATATATGTCCTGGTACTCTTGAATATATGCTGATGAATGGATTTGCATGGTCATATTGTGATTCTATGGTTGGCTTTTCCAGGAACTGCTAAACTGTTTCCCACAATAACTGCACCTTTATGCATTCCCTGCCTCCAGCAACATGCAGGCTTCCAGTTCCTGCACATCCCTGCCCCTCCCCTTTTTTGTTATTGCCATTCTAATGTCAAGTGGCATCTCATTGTGATTTTGATTGGCATTTCCCTAATAACTAGTGATGTTGACCATCTTTTCTTGTGCTTTTTGGTCATTTGTATAGTGAAGAAATGTCTGTTTAAATCCTTTGCCCACTTTAAAAAATTGAGTTTGTCTTTTTGCTGTTAAGTTGTAGGAACTTTTTATATGCTCTGTATACAAGCCCCTTATTGGATATAAGATTTGTATTTCTCCCATTTTGGGGGGTTGTCTTCATTTTCTTGACAGTGTCCTTTGATGCACAAAAGTTTTTCTTTTTGATGAGGTATAATTTATCTAAGTTTTCCTTTGTTGCTTGTAACTTTAATGTTTTATCATCTTTGGATAGTCTCAAAACTGCTGGATCAACTGAAACCTAGCAAGGAAGTTGCAGGGTCTCATTTTCTAGTATCTTATTCATGTAACTGAATTCTGTTTTATGGGAGCTTTGAAATTAATTTAGAATAGCATTTGCAATTGCTTAGTGTCCTTGAGTGTTTTGTGTACAGCATATGTACACTTATATAAAGAAATTGTGTGTGTGTGTGTGTGTGTGTGTGTGAAGTTGAGAATTTGTCATACAAAACAGTGATTTAGTGATTTGAGAGTGACAGTGAGGGAGTTGGAGAGCACAGCGACTAAAAATTTAGTTCGGAAAAATAAAATTTGAGAAACTAATTTAATTCCATCTTTGTACCATTTTTTAGAACTACCATGACATAAGTACCATGTTTGTTATAGATAATACTGATAAACTAGTATTTTTTTTTTATTTTTATTTTTTTTTGTGGGACCCTCGCCAGCGGCCAGGGAACAAACTGGTGCTGCAGAGGCCCGGGGCAGCTTCGCAACCCAGTGCTCAACCGCTGCGCCACCGGGGAGGCCCTAAACTAGTATTTTTAAAGAAAGAAATCACTGATAATGTTATTATCTAGAAATTACCGCTGAAAGCAGTAGTTTCTCTGTCTCACCAGAGACAGAGTGGGGAACAGAACAGGCAGATCTACTGAAATACACTGCTGAGCGGAGCAGCAGGTGAGACAGAAGAGGTCTGCTGCACCATGTGGGTCAACTCCCTGGCTGGGGCACTGAACTCATGTTGCAGTAGCTGCTGATAGCTTTGTAGTGCTGAAGCTTAACCCCTTGCACCACCAGGGAGGCCCTGGTAGATCTATTTTTAATGTTTTGAGAAACCTTCAGACTGTTTGCCATAGAGGCCTGACTAGTCTGCATTTCCACCAACAGTGTAGGAGGGTTCCTTTTTCTCCACACACTCGCCAACACCTGTTGTTTTGGTCTTTTTGATACTTGCCATTACCACTGGTGGGAGATGGTATCTCATTGTGGTTTTGATTTACATTTCCTTGATAATAAGTGATGAGTATTTTTTTTTTTACAGTGCCTGCTGGCCATGTGTATGTATTCTTTGGATTAGTCCCCATTTAGCTCTTCTGCCCATTTTTTGATTGGGTTGTTTTCTTGTTGAGTTGTACAAATTCTTTGTAGATTTTGAATATCAGCCCTTTTTCAGGTGTTTAATATGCAGATATCTTGTCCTTTTTGGTAAGGTATCATTTTGTTTTAATGACAATTTCTTTCACTGTATAGAAGCCTTTTTATACAGTCCCATTTACTTATTTTTGGTTTTGTTTCCCTTCCCTCTGAAGATGTCACTGAAGTCAATGTTGTGGAGAGTTTTGCCTGTGTTTTCATCTATGTAATACATGATTTCAAGCCTTACATCCATGTCTTTGAGCCTTTTTAAATTAATTTTTGTGTATGGTGTGAAATAGTGTCTAGTTTCATTCATCGTTTTGCATATGGCTGTCCAACACCATGATGGAGAATTTCCTTTCTCCATCATACATTTTTTACTTCTTTGCCATAAATTAACTTTCCTGTGGAGTATTAGTTTATTTCCAGGCTCAAATTTTATTCCATTGATCTGTGTATCTATTATTATTCCTATACCATACTCTTTTGATTACTATTGCTTTGGAGGATACTTTGAAGCCTAGGAACCTAATCCTGTTCTTTTTTTAAAATCACAATTACTTTGGCTCATAGGGGTCTTTTGTGGCTCAATACAAATTTCAATAATGTTCTATTTCCTTGAGAAAATCTATTGAATCTCTGATAGGGATTGCATTCAATCTGTATATTGCATTGGGTAAGATGTCATTGTTAACAATGTTAATTCTTCTAATCCATGAACACGAGCAATGTCTTTTCATTTCCTGTGTCTTAGTTCTTTCAACATTGTCTTATAGCCGTCATTGTATAGTTTTCATTTCCTTTATTAATTCCCAGATTTTTAATTTTTTTATGCAATTGTAAATGGGATTATTTTAATGATTTTCTTCTCTTCTAGTTTGTTGTTTGCCTAGAGAACAACAGACTTTTTTTTTTTTTTTAAAGATTTATTTATTTATTTATTTATACAAGCACTGGGTACAGTCAGAAGTGCGGGAGGGTGAAAGAATTCACCAGAGCCAGAGCGGAGAGCAGAGCAGGCAGAAGGACCGAGGTACACTGCTGAGGGGAGCAGCGGGCACTGCAGGAGAGGTCTGCGGGCCATGTGGGACCCTCGTCAGGCAGCCAGATATCGAACCAGCGCTGCAGAGGCTGCAGGCAGCTTCACAGTCCAGGGCTCAACCACTGCGCCACCAGGGAGGCCCAAACAACAGACTTTTTGTGTATTGATTTTTTAAAGGAATTATTCCTTTCTTGTAAGATTGTTATTTATTTTATTTTGAATAGAAGAACTGAGGTATAGGCCAGAGGTGCAGGGGGTGAGAAGATTCATCAGAGAGAGAGTGGGGAGCACAACAGGCAGACTGACTGAAATACACTGCTGAGGGGAGCAGCAGGAGAGAGGAGAGGTCTGCTGCACCATGTGTGTTAGCTCCCTGGCCAGGAATCAAACTCAGGCCATTCTGGTGGATGGTAGCTGTAGTAGCGCTGAGACTTAACCTCTAGGCCACCAAGAAGGGCCTGTAAATTGATTTTGTAGCCTGTCACCTCTCTGTACAGAATTACTGTTTCAAATAATTTTTAATGGAATGTTTAGGGTTAATATTATATATAATCATATATATATTATCATGTTGTCATGTTTACTTCTTCCTTTACCGTTGGCTTCCTTTTATATATTTCTCTTGCTGAATTGCTGTAGCATAGATTTCCAGTACTATGCTGAATAGTTGAATAGTAATAGTGAGCATGGCCGTCCTTGTCTTAAACTTGACCTTGAGGAAAAGCTTTCAGTTTTTCTGATACTTTCAACTTGGGTGACAAAGTGGAGTGGGTAGAGCATCTTTTCAAATATTTATATTTATAGTGTTTCTTTTGTGAACTTGCTGTTTATAACCTTTACCCATAGTGATATTTCTTTTTCTCTTTGGTTTGTAAACGTTGTTTATGTATTTTGGACTCTACAGCTCCTCTTCACCCTACTCTAATGTGGCTTCCATCTCTAAACAAAACTTGTCAAGGTCATGGTACATTCTCTATAGCTGAATTCAATGGGTCCTTTCCGGTCATTACTTTACTCCATAATCCATTAGATTATGACCAGGTGTGCTGTGGTGGATTTTGGGGATCCTGGAACTGATAAAGGAAAAATATGTCCACTAGATGGCAGTAATACACAATTGGCACTTTGGGCAATCCTTTGACAGGTTGTCTGAGAGGGGAAGTCCTCAGCAGGAGATCTTTCCCAGCGGAGGTGTGAGCTTCCACCCCAAGGGCAGGAGATCGGAGCTGGAGAGTGGAGTCCCCGGGGTGGTGTTCGAAGCTTATTTGTGTAGGTGGTGTTGCACACAGTGGGGTGTCGCCAGGTCAGAAAGCTCCAAAGGGCGGTAGCAGCTTGGCATCTTTTTTAACCACAAGTTTTGTTTTATTTATGGTTAGCAGATGTTGGGAACAGTTTTGTGGAATATGCAAAGCAGGCAGACTCTACTTGGCTAAAAACATGCTTATTTGGACTATATTTAAAACAATAGGATGTGTAAAGTTTGAGTTGGTGCTTAGATGATGTCATCCAATCCATGGTTTTAAATACTTACACTGACTTCAACTATGTATCTCCAACTCAGACTTATCCACTTGCCTACTCTACATTTTCACTTTTATGTGTAGCAGGCACCTTCAAATGAACATATCCAAACACAACTTTTGATTTTCCCTAAATATGTTCATCTCCAGACCTCCCCTGATCATTATCCCACTTATAAGATTGTGTGAGTTAAAAATCACAGGACACATCCACGGTGTCTCCCCGCCCCTCACCTTTTATATCCGCCCGATCAGTAATTCTATAGATTCATCTCTGCAATGCACCTCAAACCCATGGATTCCGCTCCGCTCATTTCTACTCTTACACGCAGTCCCAGCCATCATCGTTTTCACCTGCATCACAGTCATCACCTCCTAATTGGCACCACTGAACAACTCTTGTACAACTCTAACCCAATTATCCCACATCAACTAAGAGATGCTTTAAACATGCAAATTAGATTGTGTCACTGTTTTACCAACACCAGGTCGGACTTTGAAGTTTTAGTTTCCCAAAGACTGTCAGTGGTTCAACTCTTGTCAGTCTCTCCAGCTCCATCATGCTCTAGTCACCCAAGGTCTTTTCCTTAAACTTGGCAATCTCTTTCTCATTGTTGAGTCTTTGTAATTTTTTTTAAGATTTCATTTATTTTTTAGTAGAACAACTGGGGTGCAGGCCAGAGGTGTGTGTGGGGGGGTGAGAGGATTCACCAGAGACAGAATGGGGAGCAGAACAGGCAGATCTACTGAAATACACTGCTATGGGGAGCAGCAGACAGACAGCTCCCTGGCTGGGCATCAGGGATTGAACTCAGGCCACAGTGGCTGGCGATAGCTTGATAGCGCTGAGACTTTAACTCCTGCGCCACCAGGGATGCCCTCCATTGCATATTCTTGACTCTCTTGTAAAATATGAGTTGGTCTTGTATTTCTGGGCTCTTGATTTGTTCCATAGGTCAATGTGCTTGCTTTCATGTCCATATCTTACCGTGCCGATTACTATGATTTGAAATGCAGCTTGAAATCAGGAAGTGTAATGGCCCCTGTTTGTTTTCTTTCTCAAAATTGCTTTGACTTTTTGGAGTTCATTGTCTATTCTTACAAAATTTAAGATTGTTTTTCTATTTCTGTGAAAAATGCATTTGAATTTTCGTCAGCTATATTGAATCTGTAGATTGCTTTCTTAGTATGGACATTTTAACAAGATTAAGTCTTCTGATCCATGCGTGAGTTTTCTTCAGTGTCTTTCATTAAAGTCTCAGAGAGTTAAAAAATAATTGAGCTATAATTGACATATAGCATTATATCAGTTTCATGTATACAGAATGATATGATATTTCTATATATTGTGAAATGATCACCACAATAAATCTAGTTAATATCTATCCCTACACACAGATACAGCATTTTTTCCTTGTGATGAGTGAGGACTTTTAAGTTTACTCTCTTAGGTACTTTCAAATACAAAATGCAATACTATTAGCTGTATTTATCATGCTGTACATTACATCCCACAACTTATTTATTTTATAGCGGGAAGTTGTACTTTTTTTTTAATATATATATATTTATTTATTTATACAAGCACTGGGTACAGTCAGAAGCGCGGGAGGGTGAGAGAATTCACCAGAGCCAGAGCGGGGGGGGGGGGGCAGAGCAGGCAGAAGGACCGAAGTACACTGCTGAGGGGAGCAGCGGGCGGCAGGAGAGGTCTGCGCGCCATGTGGGACCCTCCTCTGGTGGCCGGGGAGCAGCCGGGGATCGAACCGGCCCCGCAGAGGCTGCAGGCAGCTTTGCAACCCAGCGCTCAACCGCTGCGCCACCGGGAGGCCCGGGAAGTTGTATTTTTGATCCCTTTCACCCATTTTGCCCACCTTCCAACCCCCACCTCTAGCAAACAATAGTATGTTCACTTTATCTATGAGTTCAGACTTTTTGTTTTCTCGTGTTTTAGATTTCACATATAAGTGACTTATTTCATTTGGTCAAATGCCCTTAATTCATGTTGTCACACATGGCAAGATTTCCTTCTGTTTCACAACTAATATTATGTGTGTGTCTGTGTCACATTTTCTGTAATTGTCTACCCACTGACACACACTTACATGCCTTCCATGACTTGGCTATTGTAAATACACAGAGGTGCAAGTATATTTTCAAGTGAGTGTTTTCATTTCCTTTGGATAAATACCCAGGAGCGGAATGACTTGATCACATGATTGATCTATCTTTAATATTCTGAGGAACCTCCATACTGTTTTCCATGTGGCTGCGCCAATTTACATTCTGCCAACAGGGCACAATGTCTTCCTTTCTTCTGCAACATGTGCTATTTCTCGTCGTTTCGGTAGTAGTCATTCTAACAGGTCATAGTCATGGTGAAATCTGCAATGTATTTTATTTACACTTATAACACCTCTCAGGTTCACAAGCCACATTTCTAGTGACCAGTATCCACATGTGGTCGGTGGAATCTGCGCTGGAGGACACAGCCTTAGAGTGCCTCCCTCTTGCTTCTGAATCCCCTCTATCACAAGGTGGTGTCAGAGGAGTTAGCTACACCTTCAGAACTAAGCAACATCATTCAAATCCTGGCCCATCCATTTCCCTTTGCATGATTTATGCAGTTACTTAACATTTCCACTTCCTGTCTTAGTTTTCTTATTTACTAACATGTGGATAGTCCCTATCTTAGAGTGTTGAAATGCAGAAGTAGTGCCTCTATAGGATATCTACATCAAGGTTAACTATTAGTCTTTATTTGATGATGTTGGTTTTCTTCCCCTAGATTATAAACCTCTTGGTGGTAAAAGGCCTGTCTTCTTCAATGTGTGCCGGGTGCCTGGGACACAGATGTGCTCGGTATTGTTGGATGAATTGAGTGGATATTTGGGCACTGGGGCCAGGTTCCCCATACAGAAGATGCAATTTTTTTAAAAGATTTATTTATTTATGTACACAAGAACTGGGGTACAGGGCAGAGGTTTGGAGGGGTGAGAGGATTCACCGGAGAGAGAGCGGGAAACAGAACAGGCAGACTGACTGAAACACACTGCTGAGGGAAGCAGTGGGTGAGTCAGGAGAGGTTTGCTGCGCCATGTGGGTTGCTCCCTGGTCGGCCAGGGATTGAACTCGTGCTGCAGAGGCTGTGGATTGCTTCATAGTGCGGTGCTTAAACCCTTGCGCCACCAGGGAGGCCCTAGGAGGTGATTTTCAAGGTTAGCCTTCAAGAAGGAGTAAAGCCTTTGCTTATCAAGATAAGGGAATCAGTTTTTGAGCAAGCAGAAAGAAAGGAATAAACAATGGTGTGGAGATGGGGAAACATGTGGTCAGGAATAAGGTGGTAATTTTGAGAGGAGGGAGAAAAAACAGCGCCACTAGGAAACGAAGCTGCAGAGTACACAGGAGTCAGGCTGTGGCGGGCCTGGGGAAGCCTGCTAGATATTTCAGTTTTATTATATAGTTTGTGAGGGGAAGGTGCTAAGGGTACCAATCCCTTCCCCACCTTATACCCTCCCTCCCCATCCTGATTATTTAAATGGCATGGCTTTCGGTTTTTTGTTTTTTTTTTTCTTATGTGGGCTTTCCCCAACTTTTACTATTAGAATTTTTTGCTGACTTTGTGGAATTTAGAAGCTTTTCTTCTTCTGTTCTGGAATGGTTTAAATAACATTTGGTTTGCCTGTTCTTTGAAGTTATATGGTGGAACTCTCCCGAAGGATTGTCAACAGGAATGTCACAATTAGATGCCTGGTTTTAAAAAGACTATGCTGGCAGCAGGATGAAGCATTTTTTTTTTTTAATAGAGGCATGTTTTATTTATTTATTTATTTATTTGTTTGTTTGTTTGTTTTGTTTATACATGCACTGGGTACAGTCAGAAGCGCAGGAGGGTGAGAGAATTCACCAGAGCCAGAGCGGGGAGCAGAGCAGGCAGAAGGACCGAAGTACACTGCTGAGGGGAGCAGCGGGCGGCAGGAGAGGTCTGCGCATCATGTGGGACCCTCCTCCGGTGGCCGGGGAGCAGCCGGGGATTGAACCGGCGCCGCAGAGGCCGCGGGCAGCCTAGCAACCCAGCGCTCAACCGCTGCGCCACCGGGGAGTCCCAGGATGAAGCATTTTTTACATATAGGTAGAGTCTGGTGGCAAAATGGCCCAAATAGACTCCAAAGCAGTTGCCAGAGGAGCAGGCCCAGTAGCTGTGAGAGTGGTCATGAGGTAGAGAGGCTCTGGGTGTGGGGCTGGCGGAGCTGGGGATGAATTAATTGTTCATTCTGGGCCTCAGTGTAATGAATCTACCAGATCTGGAACGTATAAGAAACACAGAGATAACCTCTATTCCATAGCTTTCCTCAGAGTAACCTGGAGGATGAGTGAACGTACACTGCCTTTCTTTTTAAGCAGTTGCTAATAAATGAATGTTTTATATTAATTCAACTCAAAAAAGTCACCATAGTGGGGAGGGGGCAGAAGGTGCAGGAGGTCAACAGTGGCAAAGGCAGAATGAAAGGAAGCCTGAACAGAGGCCAGTGATCAGCTGTTAGGTGGTGAGTCTCTGTCATCAGTCCTGGTGGAGGGTGGTGGCAGCAGTTATGTGTGGTGGGTGTGGGGAGTTTTGGAGGGGAATGATGGCATGGGGGGCGGCCTCATTTTAGGGAAGGTGGGTGGTTTTCTGGGGGAGGCAGACACAGCCAGGACCCTTGTGCATTGTTAGTTCATTTGTTTTTGGTAAGATGGGAGCCCTGATCACATTTCTAGACAGAGAGGATAGCCCTTGTGGGAGCGAGGGCTGATGGCGAGGGGGGCTGTGTTTCTCTCAGACCCCCTCGCTGAGGGAAGGAGGGTTGGCTCCATGCAGAGGGTGTGTGGTTGTTTGAGGGTGAACAGAGCTTTCTCTTGCTGCTAGAAGGAGACTGAACCCAGCCCGGGTTGAAGGTGAGGAGAGTGTGCTTGAGTGAGTTTCTATTTAGTGAGCTCATTTTTTAAGTAAGAGGAAGGGAGGGTGTCTTCCAAGTGGAGCCAGTGTGGGCTTCAGAAGAGGGGCGAGTTTTGGTAAAAGCATTTTCCTATTGAGATATAGAACACAGACCATAAATTTTACCCCTCTGATGTGTCCAACTCAGTGGTTTTATATTGATGGCTGTGCAACCATCACCAATATTGGTAATGACGCCCATGAGCATGGTTGTAAAATGTTTTCAGAATGTGTGGTTAGAAAAAGTCCTAAGTTGCAGATGGAGAAAGGCTGGTACAAGAACAGAGGCTGAAAAAGGGAGGTGCTGCCCCACAGGGCTGGGAGTAACTGAGGGAGGGACTCACAATGGTATGAAAAAACAAGGACTTAATTAAGATGAATGAAAAGCAAGTTCGGCGAGAATGAGTAGGAGAGAGAAATGGAGTTAGAAGAAGTTGGGCGGAAGGGGAAGTCCATGCTTTCCAAATATTCAGGGAATGTAATGGGAATGGGCTGTTAGGGAGATTGGCATTGATCTTAGGACTGGCAGCAACAACACTGATGATTAGTATTAGTAACAACTAGGTGTTGGTTAGCATGCTGTGCCATTTATGTGGACTATTTCATTTAATCTTTACAAAAATCCTTACAATAAAAGGGGACTCTGGAGTCAGCTCCCTGGTGTTGGCGGTTGTCACTACTTGCTTACCAGCTGCCTGACCTTGGACAAAGGTACCCATTCTGTGTGGGGTGGCCAGTTTTAGCAAATAAAAATATTTTTTTATTTTAATTTTTATATCTTTAATCTTGAAGGGAATGTTTTTGTTTGTTTTTTACTTTGTTTAGAGTAAATAAAAATGACCAAAATGGGTCTTTCTCTGGCACCCAGAAAGCCATATTCTGAATCATGAAAATTGTCTTTACCTGAGGAATTTTATTCAAGATGGCCTTCAAGGGAGTCAGAGGTATAGTCAGCTTCCTGAATGGCAGTAGTGCGGGACTTTATAAAGGGCTAAGGATTGAGAGGGAAGTGCAGGGTTTCAAATTCCCAGGTGGGAGGAGGCCTCTGGCGGTATAGGTGACAGGAGTTAAGGTGTGTGACTTTCCCAGCAAGGTGTTTCCTCAGTAATTAGCAGATGTTTGTTTCTGATGCCACTGTGGATTTGGAAAGACACAGAGGAATTTTATTAGGGATGTAACACAATCAAATGTCTAAGTTTCCAGGAATGTAGGTGAAGCCAGATGATGGTTAAATGAGGAAGGAACGGGGGTGCAATTCAGTGAGGTAACAGTCCTAGAGAGGGAATGCAATTTAGCAAGTAAATGGTTAGTCCTCAAGAAGGAATTCAATTCAGTGGTTAGAGTTTAATTCCAGTTATTTCTAATTTTTAGTCTAGGAGTGATTTCTGTTGCAAAATGGAGGTGATCTAGCTGCATAAGTGTATCCCATGCAATATTTAAGGCATACTTATACAAGAAAATAATTATTTATCTGAAATTCAGATTTAACTGGGCATTCCAGTTTTATCTGTCATTTCTGTGACTGTTTCCTCATTGCTTAAACTTTGATAACAATAGTGTCTAAGTCTTTGGGTATCTCAACAAATTACCATAAAATTGGTGGCTTAAACAAGCATTTATTTCTCATAGTTCTAGAAGCTGGAAGTCTAAGATCAGGATGGCAGCAGAGTCAGGTTCTGGCAAGAGTTGCAGACAGCTGACTTTCTATGTATCCTCTCATGCAGAAAGTTTGTAGCCCAGACTTTCCCATTTGGTACAGCCTGGTTTGGGCCTGTTGCCCCAGCTTTGCCAAGTCAAGGCAGATTCTAGAACTGCAGGACATTCAGCCCCGGGTTCCTAACTCTAGTCTTGTTAGTTTTTTCCATATTTGCACAGTCTATGCTATCAAGTATTTAATATTTCATAAAAATAGACTTGTTTTTAAAGCTTATTTTTAACTTTATCTTGAAATAATGGAAAATTTAGCGAAACATTGCAAAAATAATAGAGTTTCTGTACACCTGTTACTCAATTTCTCTAATGATTGACATTTTACTGTGTCTGCCTTATGCTCTTCTCTCTAAATGCACACACACCCATACACACACCCACACACTCACACACACTGCATATATTCTTTTTGAGTCACTTGAGAGTAAGTTGCTGATTTGATGCTCCATTACCCCTTAATACTTCAGAGTTTATTTCCTAAAAGACAAGGACACTCTTCTTTATAACCAAAGAGTAACAGTCAAAATTGGAAAATTGACATTGATATAATACTATCATCTAACCCTCAGATTCCATGCAGATTTTGCCAGTTCAATAAAGTTCACATGTTCTCTATAGGTAGGTCCAACAAGTAAGTCAGGATTTACATTTAATTTTCTTGTTGCATTACTATCCTTCAATCTGGAACAGTTCATCTTTCCTTGACTTTTATAATCTTAACATTTAATGAATGTTACAGACCGGTAATTTTTTAGAGTGCCTCTCAATTTGGATTTGTCTGGTGTTTCTTCATAATTTATGTATGTTTGCCTTGACTATCGTTCTTAATCATTGGGCATTAGATTTCAGCGTGTGTATCATCTGATAAAGGTAATATCTGCTAGAATTATCCACTGCAATGATATTTAATAGGCATTTTAATTTTTTAGTGATTAATTAATAAGACATCAGTGAGGGGATAATTTGAGATCCATCTTTGATATAACAGCTTCAACATCCATTGATAATGCTTGCCTGGATGAAATGTTACTATGATGGATGCCTAAAGGTTACACTTAAAAATTCTGTTAATGCGTCTATATTTATTAGTCAGACTTTAAGGTAGAGTCTTTCCTTCTTTCCTGCTTATTTATTCGTGTTAGTGGACTTACGGATTTCTGTTCAACTCAATGCATTGTAATTTATTGTGTGCGTTATTTATTTTGATGTTTAAATTTCCCAGATTTGGCCATTGGGAACCTCTACACGGTGACTCCTCTGTCTTGTCCACATGTCTCATCATTTTTGGAGTATTGACTTACTCTCTAGTGTGTGATGGGCTTACTTTCCAGTGTGTGATAAAATGTTTCAGAATCATCTTGTGCTTTCTCTCTACCAATGTTGGAATCAGTCATTTCTCTAAGGAGTCCTATTTCCTTTTAGTAAAGAACAGTAATAAGAAACCCAGATGTGGCCGCTCAATGTGCTTCTTACTACTGAGTTGTCATTGCTTCTAGGCCTTTAGTGGACAGAGCTAGGAAACATCTGTATGTATATAAATATCAGCCAACACATAGCTACATACACATCAATAGCTACCTATGTATCTATCTTTCTATGTATTAAAAATTGACTATTCCAATTCCAGTTCAACACTAGAGGATTTACTCTAGTATTCTCTTTTTTCCCTTTTTGACAATAAGAAATGCGACACCCATAATCCTCAGTATGTTTACTCATTTTGCTCAACACGCTGTATGCAGTTGACATTCTGGGCATGTAAACCATTTCCTCAGCCCTCTAGATATAACATATGGAACATGGCCCTTTATGGAGATAAGCAGTGATGTGACCTCAGCAGTGGATGATACAAGAGCAATTTAGATTTGACTTTGAAATGTTTCCTGTGACTTCCTCCTCCAGCTGCTTTGCATCCTTTCTTGTTATTTTTCAGGGAATATCCCTAACTAATGCATTAAAAAATAATATATGCTCATTGTGAAAAAATAAGAGAGTAAAGACAGGTATGAAGAAGTGACCCTCACCTCTAATCCCAGCCCTTGGAAACCACTGTTACAATTGTATTAAATGTTTGGAAGCTGCAGAGAGACGATACTATCTAGTGATATTACAAAGATAACATTATATTGCATTATTCTATCTGATGATATAAAAGAAAATTCTGGAAAACAAAAATTTTATAACAGAAATGGAGACTGCCTTTGATGGACTTATCAACAGACCAAACAGACACAGCCAAAAAAAGATTTAGTTAGCAAAAAAAAAAAAGAAAAAAAAATGCCAAAAGAACCTTGTAAAGCTGAAATGGAGAGAGGAAAACGGGAATGAAAATGGTACAACCATATTTAAGAACTGGAAAACGTGCCTATAAATAGGTGTAACTCGTGCATGATGGCAATACCAGAAGAAAGAATAACAAAAACAGAAGACATCTTTGAAGTAATAATGACTGATACTATCTCAGAAGTAATGGTAGACAGCACACCTCAGATCCAGGAAGACTACAGCACAGCAGGCAGGATGAATATCAAAAGTCTAACTCTGTGTCTAACAGCAGAAAATTGAAGAGTAAGAAAAATCTCGAAAGATGTCAAAGGACAACAGCACCTTTTATACAGAGAAAAACAAGAGTAAGGAGCATCAGACTTCTCTTCAGACCTGTGCAAACAAGCAGAGAATGGAGAGAAATATCTAAAGTGGTAAAAGACAAAAAAGTAGCCACCCAGAATTCTATATTAGTGAAATAATCTTTCAAAACTGAAGGTGAAAGAAAACAATTTCTTTTTTTTTTTAAGATTTATTTTATTTATTCATACAAGCAGTGGGCATAGGAGGGTGAGAGAATTCACCAGAGCCAGAGCGGGAAGCAGAGCAGGCAGAAGGACCGAAGTATACTGCTGAGGGGAGCAGCGGGCGGCAGGAGAGGTCTGCGCACCATGTGGGACCCTCGCCAGGCGGCAGGGATGGAACCAGTGTTGCAGAGGCTGCGAGCAGCCTCGCAGCCCAGTGCTCAACTGCTGCGCCACTGGGGAGGCCCAGAAACAATTTCTTAATTAAGTCAAATTGAGGGAATTTGTTGCCAATATACCAGCTTTGCAAAACAATGTTAAATTCCTCAGAGAGAAGGAAAATTATATAGTCAGAATGTGAATCTGCATAAATAAATAAATATTAAGAATGGAATAAATGAAAGGGAAATAAAGTCTTTTATTTTCCCTGTTCCTTATTGATTTAACAGGTAACGAAATAATAATAAGGGTTATTGTTGGTGTTATTGGCAACAGATGGTAATTATAATGTATGTATAAGTGAAATGAGTGAAAACAATGATAGAAGAGCCAGGGGGGAGAAATCAAAAATAGTCTATTTTAAGGTATATGTATCACCTCTGAAACAGCATGTTATTTCAAAGTGTACTTGGAATAGTTCTACTTATATATTGCAAATTCTAGGGCAACCATTAAAATAGTTAAAAAGAAGAATAATTGATATGCTAAAAGAAGAGAGAACGTGGAATTCTATGAAATGTTCCTTTCCAACCAGAGGAGGGGGAAAAAAGAGTAGAGTGGAAAGAAGAAACAGAACGAGGTCAGTGGCTAGAAAATGGTAACAAATATGAAAGATATTAATCCAGCTATACTAATAATCACTTTAAGCACCAGTGGCCTAAATACACTAAGTAAAAGACAGAAACTATATCGTTCGTTTCCTCCACCAATGGGCTGTGTGCACCTCGCTCTTCCTTGCCATGTCGTCTCACAAAATTTTCAGCATCACACCAAGAAGCAAATCCAGAACTGTCCCATTCCCCATATGTAGTTGGATGAAAACTTGTAATAAAATTAGGTACAATTCCAAGAGGAAACACTGGAAACAAGCTGTGTCTGTAAAGAATCACAAAATTAGGGCCTCCCTCGTGGCGCAGGTGGTTGAGCGCAACACTGTGAAGCTGTCCGCAGCCTCTGCAGTGCATGTTCGATCCCCTGCAGCGCCTATTGGATCCCCACCAGCCTTGGAACAACCCACACGGTGAGCAGACCTCTCCTGACTCGCCCGCTGTTTCCCTCAGTGGTGTATTTCAGTCAGTCTGCCTGTTCTGCTCCCCACTCTGTCTCTAGTGAATCCTCTCACCCCCACACCTCTGGCCTGTACCCCAGTTCTTATATGCATAAATAAATAAATCTTTAAAGAAAAAAAAGAATCACAAAATGAGGTGGAACACATGCTATATTAAATCAGTAACATCTTACTATATCACACTGAAAACATCACTGTTTTGTGGACATGCTTTTTCTTGGTACCCTTCTGTGCCTGGCTCAGTAATAAATATGGGAACTCTTTGAAAACAAGTACAGAGACTATCAAAGTGTGTTAAAAGAAAACCCAGCTATGCATTGTCTACAAGAAAGCCACTTTATTTTTTTTTTTAAAGATTTATTTATTCATGCATACAAGAGCTCGGGTAAAGGCCAGAGATGTGGGGGGTGAAGGATTCACTAGAGACAGAATGGGGAACAGAACAGGCAGATTGACATACACTGCTGAGGGGAGCAGTGGGCACTTCAGGAGAGGTCTGCTGTGCCATGTGGGTTTCTCCTGGAGGGCCGGGGATTGAACTCATGCTGCAGAGGCTGCGGATCGCTTCATAGTGTGGTGTTAACCCTTTGCCCCACCAGCGAGGCCCAAGAAAGCCACTTTAAATATAAAAATATAGTTAGAATAAAAGCAGAAGGATGGAGAAAGATATGCATTTTAAGGCTAATTGAAAGAAAGTTGGAGTAGCTATAATAATAATCAAGATAATGCGGTAAGGATGAAAGAATAGTCAAAGAGATTTAGAAACAGAATAAAAAGCCCAGAAGTAGACCCATTTCTATTAACTAATCTTTGACAAAGGTGTACAAGGCAATTCAATGGAGAAAGTACATTCCTTTCAAGAAATGATACCTGAACAACTGATATCCATATGCAAAAAATGAATCTTGACACAAACACTATATATTTCATAAATATTAACTCAAAATTGATTTTACACTTGAATGTAAAATGCAATACTGTTAAGCCTCCTAGAAGAAAACATAGAAGTTCACAGTGACCTTTGGCTTGGAGATGATGTTTTAGATAAAGTATCAAAAGCACTATCCATGAAAGAACAGGAAAGAAAAGTACTTCATTACAACTAAAACTTCTGCTCTTTGGGCCTCCCTGGTGGCGCAAGGGGTTAAGCGTCAGCACTATGAAGCAATCTGCATCTACTGCAGCAGGAGTTCGATCCCCAGCTGAGGAAGTGACCTACATGGTGCAGCAGACCTCTCCTGTCTTGCCCACTGCTCCTCTCAGCAATGTATTTCAGTCAATCTGCATGTTCTGCTCCCCACTTTGTCTCTGGTGAATCCTTTCACTCCACCCCCACCCCCGCCCCGCACCTCTGACCTGTACCCCACTTCTTGTATGCATAAATAAATAAATCTTTAAAATAAAATAAAACTTCTGTTCTTGGGAAGGCGCTGTGTAAGAAAATGAAAAAAATAAGACACAGACTGGGAGAAAAATATTTGCAAAACACCTACCTGATAAAGGATTGGCATCCAAAATACACACACAAAAAAAAAACATTTAAGTTTCAACAGTAAGAGAACAAATAGCCCAATTAAAAAATAGGCAAAGTATCTGAAGATACACCTCACAAAGAAGATATATAAGGGGAAAAAAAGACACCGCATCATATATCACTAGGGGATTGCGAATGGAAACAATGAATACCATTATACTGCTATTCTAATAGCAGAATAGCTAAAATCCAAAACACTGACAAAACTATGCTGGTGAGGATGTCAAACAATAGGCGCTCTCATTCATTGTTGTTGGGAATGCAACACGTACTGCCATTTAAAAAATCTATTTGACATGTTATGCTGGTGAGGATGTCGAACAATAGGCGCTCTCATTTGTTGTTGGTGGCAATGCAACATGTACTGCCATTTTGAAAATCTATTTGGCATGTTGTTTACAAAACTAGACATACTAGTGTCGTAAGATACAGAAATTGCGCCCTTGGTATGTACCCAAACGATCTAAATATTTATGTCCCTACACATACCCGCACACTATTATTTATAACAGCTTTATTTGTCATTGCTAAAACTTGAAACCTACCTGTGATATCCTTGCATAAGTGAATGAGTAAATAAGCCATGTTACAGCCAAACAATGAAATATTATTCAGTGATAAATGAACTCTCAAGCTATGAAAAGATACGGATGAACCTTTTTTTTTTTTTTAATTTTTTTTTTTTAAGATTTATTTATTTATTGATTGATTGATTTATACATACAAGCACTGGGCACAGTCAGAAGTGCGGGAGGGTGAGAGAATTCACCAGAGCCAGAGCGGGGAGCAGAGCAGGCAGAAGGACCGAAGCACACTGCTGAGGGGAGCAGCGGGCGGCAGGAGAAGTCTGCGCCATGTGGGACCCTCCTCTGGTGGCCGGGGAGCAGCTGGGGATTGAACCGGCGCTGCAGAGGCTGCGGGCAGCCTCACAACCCAGCGCTCAACCGTTGCGCCACCAGGGAGGCCCAGATACGGATGAACCTTTAATGTTACTACTAGGTGAAAGAAGTCAATCTAATAAGGCAGCATACTGTATAACTCCAACTATATGACGTTCTTGGAAGGCAAAACTGTGCACACAGCAAAAAGAACAGTGACTTGCAGGGTAAGGTTTTTGGAAGGATGGAGGGAGTGAGGAATTGGTGGAACACAGGGCATTCTTAGGTCAGTGAAACTATTCTGTATGACACTATAGTGGTGGATGCATGTCATTATACATTGCACAAAATGTGCAACCTAAAGAATAAACCCATATAAACTATGAACTTTAGTTAAAATAGCAATATTGACTCATCAGGTGTAACACATCAAACGTACTAATAATGAAAGATGTTAATTGTTAATAATAGGGGGAAATGTTTATGGGTGGGAGAGGTGTATAAGGGAGCTCTCTGTACTTCCTGCTTATTTTTTCTGTAAATCTAAAGCTACTCTAAAAAATAAAGTATATTAATTAAAAATTAGGATCATGTTATATACAATGTTTTGCTACTACTTTATCCATTTAATAATACTGTATGTACATGAAAAAGATTAATAATTTCATGTGTGAATGTATCATGAATCAAATAATTCTTTGTTTCTAGTTTTTCATTATTTCTAGTAGTACTGTCAAAGTCATCCATAAACATTCATATTTGTCCATTATTTTCTTAGGAAAGATATCTAGGAAGTGAATTGTTGTACCAAGGTGTATGTACATCAAAAATATCAGTTGTGTTTCCCTCTACAAAGATCACACTAATTTGAATTCCTGTGTAAGACATGAGAGGGCTCATTTCCTCAAACTTTGGTCAAAACTGGGTAGTCTCAACCTTTTCAAACTCTGTTTATTTGACAGCTAAAATATTGCATGTCACTTTAAAAATTGCCATACATTTTTCAATTTTATGTCCTCATTTATGAAATCCCTATTCATGTCATTGTCTTAGTTCTTTCCTTTAAATATATTAGAGTGTTCATCTTTCTCTTATGGATTTGTAAAGATTTAATTAAGGATATTGCTCTTTACTATCATAGATTCAAAATATTTATTTACTAGTTTGTTACTTGCCTTTTAATTTTATGTATAATATTAAGCTATTTGAATCGTCTAACTCACCAGCTCTATGAATCTTTTCCTTTATGGTTTCTAGCTTAGTGGTTTGCTTCACAAATTCCCCTTTACCTACCTCAAGTTCTTTTCTACTCAGTTCATATTAAATCTAGCACGTCCCAACAGGTCAGAAACTCAGGGCCTCCCTGGTGGCGCAGGGGGTTGAAGGTAGCGCTGTGAAGCTGTCCGCAGCCTCTGCAGCTGGGATTGGATCCCTGCTGGCCTCGGAGCAACCCACATGGCGAGCAGACCTCTCCTGTCCCCTCTGCTGCTCCCCTCAGCAGTGTGTTTCAGTCAGTCTGCCTGTTCTGTTCTCCACTCTGTCTCTAGTGAATCTGCTCCCTACACCTCTGGCCTACATTCCAGTTCTTCTACGCAAAAAAGATTAAAAAAATAATAATTTAGTTATGCCTAACCAGAGTTCACCCAGCTAAGGACAGGGTGTAATTATTCATTAGGAGCAGATGTCACCATGCTTGACACTCTCGGCTGGTAATTCTGACTGATCTGGAGGTATGGTTTAGACCTATCACAAAACTGGGTATATTTCTATTGTCTATGTCAGGCTTCACTGATTAGTTATGAATGAGCAGTAAGGCAAGTCTTAGGACATCTAATGGCAGGGCCTGGACAAAGGATTTGGTTGCTTCCCTATATGTGGGATAGCATTCTGATGTTATTCACAGTGATTACAACCTTCTGCTTGTGAGAGGAACTTCTGGCTGGAAGTCTGAGAAGTTCTGGAGAACTATTTTCTTGCTCTTAAAGATGGACATAAATGAGTGTCTAGGCTCTGTGGACTGGACCCAGCAAGAATTCATTAGGGAAAGATATTAATTTAGGAGCCATAAGCTCATGGAGACTATATTCCCCTGATAATGCTCCTTCCTTGGAGCAGAAATAATGGGTCTTGGTGACACCCCATAATGTTGACTGAGGCAGGTGCATCTCTTTTCTTTAATAGAAACATTCAAAAAATAAGCAACCATATTTTGTGGAAGTCCCTATAGGGATTTCCCCAGCATTACATGCTGTTCTGCAATGTGTAATTTATCCTTTCTCTAAAGGCATATGTCAACCTCAGTTTGATCTATGTGAGTATATTGTCAGGAATTACAATCTGCGGAGACCACTTGTTTCCCACCGAAGAAGAAACATCTTTAATTATATGATGATGTTTGTGGGGCCTTCAGATCTAAAGAGGAAGTGGAGTGACAACAGGTCAGCTGTCCAGGGGGCCTAATGGCCCCTGGTAGCTGCTGTGCTGAGACACCTGCTGTCTCACCCTCTGCCTGCCCATGGCCACCTTCAAGGAAGCCTCCAGGCAAACAGGATGTGAAAGGTTGTGTTACAAGGTTGCCATTGAGTGGTTCTGGCGTGATGAGCCCGCAGGCCCCCTGAGGCTCTGGCAGCCTGAGCCCACCATTCCTGCTTTCTGCAAACACTTTCTTTTCTTTGTGTCCATTACCCCACCCCTCCAACCTGCCTCTGTCTCTGGCCACATCTATTTAGTCTTTGGAGGCAGTATTTCTCTAACTGAGTAAGAACTATCTGAAGTAGGGTTCTTGTCTTCACCATCCTTTCCTTCTCCCTAGGTGGTTTATAGGGTTCTTCGGCTTTAATGATTGACTCAGGCAACTTAGACCATAGATAACAGGATATAGGTGGGGTAACTGATAAATAACAGAAGGCCAGCCTCAGACCTGGCTGTCATCTTATGGTGTGTTCCCGTCATGGGAGCAGGAAGGAGTCCTCTGAGGTCCCATTTTTTAATTAAAACCTTTTCTTATTGTTGTTGTTGTTAGTTCCAAGAACCTATATTCCTCTTAGTAGTTTTTTCCCAGTTTTTTTTTTTTTTTGAGAAATAATTGACATGCATTACTGTGCTTAATATGTTCAACATGATGGTTTGACTTACAGGTGCTGTGTCTGGGGGTCCTTATTTTTTTTTCCTAAAGATTTATTTATTTATTTATACAAGCACTGGGTACAGTCAGAAGCTTGGGAGGGTGAGAGAATTCACCAGAGCCAAAGCGGGGAACAGAACAGGCAGACTGACGAAATACACTGCTGAGGAGAGCAGCGGGCGGCAGGAGAGGTCTACGCACCATGTGGGACCCTTGCTGGTGGCTGGGGACCGAACAGGTGCTGCAGAGGCTGCAGGCAGCTTTGCAGCTCAGCTCTCAACTGCTGCGCCACCAGGGGAGGCCCTGGGGTCCTTATTTTTAAAGGACTAATCCCTTTCGTGAGAGCTCCACCCGCATGACATAATCATCTGCCCAAGGCTCCACCTTCTACCCATCACAGTGGGAAGATAAGGCATTTGGTCTATAGCAACTATATGAGCTGATGGCTCCTAAATTAATATCCTAAGCCCCAACTTCTCATTTGAATGTCCATTTTTCCCACTTGGATATCTTAAAAGCAAATGGAACTCTTACCTCCCCTGATAATGGAAATCTTTTTCTTTAAAAAAGATTTATTTATTTATGCATACAAGAACAGGGGTATAGGCCAGGGGTGTGTGGGGGAGACAGAGTGGGGAGCAGAACAGGCAGATCAACTGAAATACACTGCTAAGGGGAGCAGCGGGTGAAACAGGGGGGGGGGTGTCTGCTGTGCCAGGTGGGTTAGCTCCCTGGCTGGGGATTGAACTCGTGCTGCAGCGGCTGTGATAGCTTTACAGTGCTACATCTTAACCCCTTGTGCCACCAAGGAGGCCCCTGATAATGGAAATATTCACCAGCCCCCATGTCCCTACACCTCATGTCACCCTACTCTGTCCGGGTTGTTCTGTCCTGCTAGCACCACCATTCGCCTAGATTTCACCTAGATCCAGCTCTCAAATCTGGGATTCACACTTGGTATTTTTCTTCACTTACCCATATCCAGTGTGGTTCTTGTCGATAGTAGCAATAAGTGTGGGTAGGAAAAGAGACACAGACACCCATCAGAATGGAGGCCTTTCTTTCCTAGCTCTGCCATTTACTAGTGTCCTGGAGTAAGTTCCTTAACTTCTCGGGTTCTATGCTAACTCTCAGGGCTTTTGTAAGGATTAAATGTATTTTTTATGAAGATTAACCTGAGTCGATACATATAAAGTATATACACAATGTCTGGCAGAGTAACCACAGAGGAAGTGTAACTTATTATTACATCCAAGATAAATGAAGTGTGTCTGTTGCTCCCAGCCCCACCTGCCCCCTCACCTTCTTACTGGACAGCCTCCCAGCAAGGCTTTTAGCACACGGAAGCCAGCATGATGTGCAGAGAGTATGAATCAGATTTTGTCGCTCCCTTAAATGGTTTCCTTTTAAGCAGAATAAAGCCTAAATTCACCCTGCTGGCTCACTGCATCCCCGAGGCTGGAGGGAAGGGGGAGAGCTGAGCATGCAGGGTACACTCATTCCACTTTCATTCCTTGGCCACATTTGCCTTGCTGGTCAGACCGACTGCTGTGAGGGCAGGGCTGGTCTGCTTAAGGCCTAGATACCATGGCAGCCGGGAGGCATGCGAGGGGCCGGGCAGGTCAAGGGCAAGAGGAAGTGGTAGGCTGTCCTGGGATTATCATCCTCATCTTTAAGGCAGTAGGACTTTCTCTGGTTTTTCTCTCCAGCTCTAGTGAAGGAATATTGACTTTCAGGGTTATTCCACAATTGGAATAACCTCCTCCTGAACTCTTCTCCGGAGAGTTCAGGTGCTGGACCAGACTCCAGCTGGGAGTGAAGACTGATTCAGCTAGCATTGATACCATGAGGGGTGAGGGCCCCCTTGTAGCCCTGAGAGGGAATGGCTGAACATAAGGGCAAGCCAAGGTCACTGGGGCTTAGAAGGAGGGGCCTCCCTGGTGGCACAGGGGTTAAAGTCTCGGTGCTATCAAGCTATCACCAGCCACTGCAACAAGAGTTTGATCCCTGGCCAGGGAGCAACGCACATGGTGCAGCAGACCTCTCCTGTCTTGCCCACAGCTCCCCTCAGCCCCTCAGTAGTGTATTTCAGTCATTCTGCCTGTTCTGCTCCCCACTCTGTCTTTGGTGAATCCTCACCCCTCCCCGCCCCCACCTCTGGCCTGTTCCCTAGTTCTTGTATGCATAAATAAAATAAATGTTAAAAAAAAAAGAAAGTGAAGAAAATGAGATGTGTGCATGTGGGTGAGTGTTTTCATCAGTTCTAGATCCTGGAGGGGGAGACGAGGGCACTCAGAGAGGCACTGGCTAGTGGGCAGGCAGCAGGCCACTCCTCAGGAGACCGTACTGTGCATCTTGGATCCCAGTCCTAGGAGTCCACCAGGCTGGGGTCAGGGCAGAATTTCCATCCCCAAGAAGATGATGCAGGAGCAGGCAGGACCCAGGCCTTGCCAGGGGAAGAATGGAGTGGGTATCCCTGGTTGATGGCAGGACCCTCCCTCCTTCAAGGTCTCTCAGGGAGAAGGGGTGGGGACAACGGAAACTTGGGACAGTGGAACAGGAGCCCACCATTAGCTGTAACGTGCTGAATCCCCTCTCAGAGGAACTACTTCATAGGAAACCTCTGGCTTTGGGGTCCTGTGATACTCACGCCCCTTTTGGGTTTGTCTGCAAAGTATAGTGTTTGAAAGAGTGAAGGTGTCTAAGGACACAAACAATGGCTTTGAGGAAAACCTCTCACAAGCTTGACAAAGAGGAGAAAGGAGTAAAAGACAACATTGGGAATAGAAAGGAAGTCGCCATGATCCATCAGCAAGCTCTTTTGTCCTGTTACCTGAGGGAAATTGAGGCAAGAGGCTAACAACAAGACAGAGGAAACGAAGGCCCAAATCATGTTTTAAAGATGATGCAGAGGCCATTAAGGAAGGTTGTCCATTTGGCCACCCTGTCTTGGTGGCTTCAGCAGTGAGAACATGACGTCCCTAGGGGCCAATATATTCTTCATGCTTTGACGAGAGTCACAGCATGGAATGTTCCAAATGGCATCATCGTCTGTCTCAGTGATGTGTGAGCTTTCTGGACTCAGGCTGGGGTAGCGGACACAGTTGCCACAGGAGAGCACACTCAACAGGCACTGCCGGGTGGCCCCTGCCAAGGGCAAGGGTGGGACCATCCACATGGGGCTGGGTGTTGCTGCTTGGGTTGTTGACGATCTGAGGCACAGAGGAAAAGCCACTTTCCTGTGGTCCTGGGAAGGTTTATGGTGACTCAGGGGAGCATCTGAGGATCAAGGTAACCTGTAAGCAAGAGGGAGAGACTTCTCGAGTTGTCTGTTAGAACTGCTGCTGAGATCTGACCTAGGTAGGCTGAAACAGCAAGCTGTGCTTCTGGCTGCATGGCTGGGAGGATGGCTAAGCCAGGCACGGCCATGTGTCTCCAGACCGCACGCTGTGTTTTTCAATATTACTTTGTGTCCTGTAACATTTTGCTGCATACTTGCTAGTGGAAATGACAATGGCCTTGATAGACTCTTCCCCACTATTCATATCAATGCCTCAGCAGATGAGGACTCAGGAAATGATTTGCCTGAGGCTCATACTGTCTCTTGGCCCTGACACTGACCTCAAAGCAGGCTCTGAAGTCAGTTGGTGCTCAGTCGCTGTGCTCACTGGGGGCACAGAGCTCCCAGCCCATCCTAGGCACCGCATTCCTGAGTCCAGTGAACCCATCATGCATAAAACGCTCTCACTAGCTTGAAAACAAATCGAGGCTGCGGAGGGAGAGGGGAGACACAGACCAATTCCATTAGGGGAAAACCCAGTTTTTATTTAAGTTTCTGCAATATCCAAACAGATCACTTCCAAGAATTCGTAACTAGACTAATATATCACCCCAAAGAGGTCTCCAGGGGACCCAACTGAATGAATGGTCAAGAGGCATGGAGTGTTTTTAAGTAAGTGAGTGGTTCTCAGTATTTGAATATTGTTGATTTTTCTAAGAGTCTTAAATTCCTGATATATTATTTGCACTTTCTGGGCACAGAGTTCACACTTTCCCTCCACCCGTTGTGGAACTGTCTCAGCTTCTGAATCCTGGAGAGTCCAGACAGGCTTGGACCTGCTGTATTTCCCAGTTGTGGTGGAGCCCTTAACCTGCAGGGTGGGCCTGGACTGAGGGACCCTTGCAGTTGCCACCACTGGACCTGCAGGCAGAGTTGAACTTGAAGACCAGGCCAGAGCGCTGGTGGGCCATCCCAAGGGGAGGGATCTGTAATACTTCTGTGGAGAACTGGACTTAGGCCAGTGCACAGTCCAGCGAGGCGAATTCTCACTGTCTGGCCTTTCAAAAGCTTGAGCTGAACCAGGACTTGAGAGGTGTTAGGTGCACACCTGGGAGGCAGAGGTGGAAGGCGAGAGGGGTCACCTAGGCTGGCTCAGTGGGCAAAACTGCAGGAAGAAACCCGCAGGGAGAGAAGCTCTATCCTTTGTTAGCCTAAGCTTGCGAAGTCCTTGCTAAGGCCGGAGAACAGGTGTTTTAGGGACTTTGCAGTTGAGAGGCAGAGACTGAAAGTATCCATGTCAGGAAATACACAAAGGCACCCTGAATGTTGGTCACTGCTGTGAGGAGACCGGCAGAGAGAGAGAGAGAACACAGTGCATAGGTGGGTATGTGGGCTGACTTCAGACAGGGCCATCAGGGAGGCTCTCCTCAGTGAGGGCACAGAAGGGTGGGAAGGAGTCTGGCACTTAGTAATAGGAGGGGGGAGCTGCAGCCGCAGAGAGGAAATGAAGGGAAACCAGGGTCAAGGATGAGGCTAGGAGGGAAGGTGGTCTTGAACAGTTTGCATTTTATTTTTACAAGCAGTTTGCCTGGTCTGAAAATCTGCCAATTAAGATCATTGGCTTTAGTTGAGGGGCAACAGCACGTGAAGGTTTCACTGCTCACCTGTCATGCTCTGACCAACAAGGGAAGCATCTAAGCAACGCAGGTCCCAGGACTGCTGGAACTTCCTGGGACCGTGAGCAGCAGCCAGGGACTGTGAAATGAGCACAGAGGCAGCAGGCCACTGAGGCTCTCTTTTTCACAGGCAACAGTTTCTGCCCAGAAAGTTCTTTATTATTTAAAGAACTAGCCCCAAGGGCATGGGTCACACACACCTGGATGAGAATCCTGCTCTTCCTTTTCTGTGAACCTGAATCTGGGGCAACAGTTTTACTCTCTTGTCTACAAAATAAGGAAATGGAGACTTGCTTAGTGAGATTGGGGAAGGATTAAGTAAGATGGATTTAAAGCCCAGGGCCGTCTCAGACTATAGTAGGAGCTCAAGGAATGTCATTACCTGCCTCACTGACTGCATAACAATGTCTTAGTAGCTTGTACTGTTACAAGAAGGCAGACAGTGGAATGATAGGGAAAACTTGGTTACTCTGTGTACCACCCTCATAAGACGTTCCCACTGGGTAAAGAGCAAGGCCATTGATGAATTTGGGGGGAGTCCTGGGAATGGGGTGAGGCCTGTGTTCTAGTGTACTTTCTAGCCTCCTCTTCTGTAAATGCAGGGCCAGTGGGCGCTGTCGGTGGCTAGGTATCCAGAGATAGACTGTAAAAACATTCCTGGGCCTTGTCTCTGGAGATCTAATTAGGAGAAGTGAGTGGGGGCTCCCGGTGATTTTGACACAGAGGCGAAATCACTGCAAGTGTCTGGGGTCCTGGAACCGGGCCCTTCACAAGCCCCGCTGAGTCACCAGGCTGCGCTGGAGCCTGGAGGGCACCAAAATGCACACTCATCATTCACCACCAGAGGGCGGGCCTGAGGCTTGACAGCCTGAGCAAGATTTTCCCTGGCTCAGGTTTTGACAGAAGGACCCCAGGGAAAATCCGTAGTCACACAGAGTGACTAAGGTAGGTAATGCAGGGGTGATCAGGAGCATTGTGTGCTAGCTGGAGATAGGAGGAGAGAGCCAAAGCTACTAGATTCTCTCAAGTGTCTGGCAGGATTGGGGCACATAAGCCTTGTGTCTTCACGCACAGCCCCAACTTGCTCGGGCCCAACTGAGCTGGCCAATAGACTTTCCAGTTGCAGAAAAGACAGCCTTTGGCTCAGGGGACCAGTCACTTGTGACCCTCATGGGTCCCCTGGTAAAGGAAGCTTCCTCTGGGGAAGCAGTGGGCAGACTTGAGCTGTAGGTGCGTGGCTGTCCCTCTGCAGTCTCCGCCTCTTTGGGGTCACATAGACAAAGAAAACATCCTCATGGCAGGGCTCCATCTGCGGCAGCGAAGGCATCACTTCCAGCTCAAGTGTCCTAATCGGTGCCCTTAGGTTTTGGCAAAAAATTCCGGTACCTTTTCTTCACCGCATTAATTTTAGCCTTCTCTGCAGACCGCTGAGGCCACAGCCCTTGACATGAGTACTGCGGCAAAGGGGGATTTAGGGTTTTCTCTTCTTTGCCACATCTAGGCTCCGTTCTTCCTGTCAGCAATTGATGTGATGGACTTTCTCTGTGACATCCCGAAGATCACACTTTCGCAGACACCCAGGGAACCACAGAAGCAGAAATGATTACTCCAGCTTCCCAAAAGGGAAGATGAAACCAAGAGCAGCGGTGGGCTTGGCCAGGCAAAGGATGCCTACTCTGCAGGCTGCTGAGGGGAATTGAAAGCAGCACAGTCACCCAGAGTGCCAGAGTAATGAGGGTGGAGAAAAGCGCAATTTCAGAAATGGGTGCTGAGAAAGATGAGATGCCTTGTACAGGAGATGCCTTGTGCGATTCTGGAGTTCACTTTAGGATAGGGTGCTCTGTCCCTCTGGTTTATCAGGCTTGAAGTATGTGGTAATTTTGTGTAGGGGAGGTGTTGCTTAAAATGCAGGTACAATACAAGGTTCTTTTGTAGTTTCAGAGATTTGGAGGAGACAGGCTGGGTTGCCAAGTAGGGGCACACAGGAAGGTGAGGCAGTCACACTGGGAGGAAGACCTAAAGTGGGGATTTTGTTGACAGCAAAACTCCCATGTGGTGCGGTATGGAAGAACTTCTTTTCTTGCAATGGCTATGGCAGCACTTTTCAAACACCAGCTGTTGAGGTGCGTGCCATCAAGAGTCAGGCATGCTGGGCGCCAGAGAAAGAGGAAAGTGAGGCCCCCAGGTCCCAGGAGTCATGCTCTGGTGGACAAACACTATAATATGACAGACTGCAGGTTATAGTAAAGGTGAATTCAAGAGCTGTGCTTAATGCTTTAGAGGGCAGGGTGGACTTCATGGAAGAGGTGACATTTACATTCATGTTTAGAGGAAATGTTGAGGGAAAATGGAAGGAGGTGGCGGGAACTGCATGGGGCAGAGTACAGATTTGAGAGGGCACACGCCTCAGGGGGTTGTGTGTGTACTGGTGTCCGTGTACACTCATTGATGGGGGGATTTGGAGGTAGGGGATGTGGGGGTGTCCAGGGATGGCAGGTGAAGCTGCAGAGGAGGCTGTCGTCAGATTCTGACATAGCACCTGGGTAGAATTCACTCCTCCTGTTCACAGTTCTGCTAGGGCAGCTTCTCCCTGCCTCTAGGCCACCATAATGGCACAGATACAGACATTTCATGAAAGAACTATCTCATTTACTTACATCTTGCTCTTTCCTTATGCTTGGGGAGGAGTACGGAGTTGAGGAAGAGGTCATGAATCCGGAACGGGCCATTTTATAATGCTTTTTGAGGTCTGATATGCATTTAATTTTTTTTAACAATTCAGAAAAATCACGCCCAAGGATAGGTTAAAATTTTTGGTCAGGGGTAATGATTTGTAGCTTTACAGGAAAATTTCATTGAGTATTTAAAGACAGTGTCAAAAAAAGAGTGTATTAACTTGTCTATCAGTGCAGAATGGGTGAAAAATCTGCCCCCACCCCCTTTAGTTTCTGCATTGCATTGAGCAGTAAGTATGGTAAGAAAGGCAGATTGCAGACAATTCTTTCCTTTAGTCAATTACAAAATATTTGATATTTGTATGTGCCAAATATTCTTAGGCTGTAGTCAGAACAGACCAATCAACTTAAACTTTACATTTTTGGTTGTTTATGTCAATGAACGAATAATCAATGGTTATAGAAACAAGATGGACGCAAAAGCTCTTGGGAGCTTTTAATACAGAGTAAAACATTTAATGGCAAATTGGTAAATAGTAAGATATAGTTAAATCCATGAAGATAAAAAAATCTGGAGCAGGAATATATCACAAGACAAACTATATGGAGGTCACTTTGTTTTAAATAATTTTCATCTCTTCACTTGCTTGCCAAGTGGTATTTTTCTTATGCTTTAATAGGACTGTCTTCTTTAACTGACTTCCAGAGCCAGCCTGCCCCCCACTCTTCGTTGGAACCTACTGTTGGTTTTCACAGGTAGGAGGGCACATTTTATGCATTTTAAGACGTGTGACTTTAACCCTCACAGGCTGACACCAATACTTGCTGACATCAACTCACTTTGCTCTTAGCACATCACATAGTTGGAGGGGCAAGCGCAGAGCTAATTGGAACTTGCATGAATTAACCAGTCACGTAGCTCCCCGCATGCCCACAGTCCCTTTCTTGGGACTTTACAATTCACAGGAATAGGAGTGAGAGTTTACATTTTGTACCCAGATGCAGAGACACTGCTTCAGGGGCGCAAGTAGCCACAGGATGACTTTCTGTTTATCTGGCTCATCTTTTCTGAGCAGGTCTGAGCCAATTAAATAGATTCATTTTTTTCATGGCTGCCTGCTGGTCTAGATTATGTGGGGGATCTATCCGTTGCTTGGTCCCAAACAACAGAAATCCTGCTTTAGTCATAGGCTTGTCTGGGCAACCCCCCAAAGAGATGAGCCCTGGTAGACGCCTGTGGTTCAGCTTCTCCAGCTTTTTTCCCAAGTCAGAGCATCCGGGCTGATGTGGGGAGCGCAAAGTCAAGAGGCCCCAGGCCGCTTCCCTTTTTCCGAGAGATGCCTAGAACGTCGTTTTACGTGTGCCTTGGCCTGGGGATTCCCTTGACTCAGTTTTGCTTCGCTCTTAACTCGGTTTCTCCTCCTTTGGGGGTGCGAACTCGCCTTTCTCACTACGAGCCTGCTTTTCCACACTTTACCTCGTTTTCCCTCATGAAGTGATGTGGCAGCCGGGCCCCCGCACTGCTAAGTCCTGTGCGGCCCTCGAGTGGCAGTGACCCCAACAGCGTCTGCTCTTCAGACACGGGGAGGGGGGGAAATGCAGCCCCCCAGGCCGCCGAGGGGTCAGGGTGGGCGTGACTGTTTATAAGAGAAGTGGCCCTTAGACTGGCCCACTTTTGCCTCCACAGGCGGCGGGCGGGGCGCCCCCCCTCCCCCGACCCCAAGGTCCTTGTAGCCCCAAGGCACAAAAGGACGTTTCAGGGCGCAGTTCCCATCCCCGGGCGCGGACGCCAGCCTCCCCCCGGCTGCCCGCCTTTCCCTTCAGGCGTCCATTTCCAGCCTCCAGCCCCCGGCCGCCGCCGCCCGCGCCCGGCTGGATTCCTCCGCGGCAGCCTCCCCCGCGCCCCTCCCGCCCCGGGGAGCCCCCAGCCCCGCAGGCAGGCGCCCCTGTCCCGGGCCGGGCGTGGCCGGCGCGGCGCCCCGCGCGCCCTCCCCGCGTCCGTCCAGCTCCAGGGGGGCCCTCTGGGCGGAGGCCGGGGCGGCGGGAGGAGGGCTCGGGCGCCCCTCCCGGGCGGCGCGGCGGCGGCCGGCGGTGCGGTCGCGCGCTCGCCGCCAGCGAAGCCATTGGCTCGGCGCAGTCACCCCACGCGGGGCTGCAGCGGCGGCCTCCGCGGATTGGCGCGCGGGCGGCAGCCATCGGGGCGCGCGCGGGAGGGCGATGCCGCACGCCGCACCGAGGCTCCGCCGCGGGGGACGGGGCCGCCCCGAGCGTCAGGACCCCCCGACCCCGGTCCCCTCCTCTCCCCGGGGCGGCGGGGGCGGCCCCGGGGGCTGCGGCCGCCCCCCGCCCGCCGAGGCCGCGGGCCTCAGAAAAGGGCGCGAAAGGCGCGCTCCCCGCTCGGGCGCACGCCCCGACCGCCGCCCTCGACGCACACTGCAGCATTTCGCGCGCTCGCGCCGCGCCCCTCCCCGTCCGCGCTCATTTACATATCCCGCGACGGGGGCCAATCAGGGCTCGTCTCTCTCGAAGCGGATGGCTTTTGCCTGAGAGGAAAGGGCGTGGCTGGCGGCGCATGCGCCGCGCTGGCCGACTTGAACCGAGGCTTTTATTGCTGTAGTTTATTTCCACCCCCTTTTCTCCTGTTCTCTCTTTCTTTTTTTTCCGCCCTAGCTGGGGCTGTGTTGGAGGGGAGGAAGAAAGAGAGACTGAGGATTGCATTTATCCTTTACGTTCCTGAAATTTGCTATCTGCAAGAACCAGCTGAGCGGTTGCACCGTTTCTAATCCTGCAAAAAAAAAAATAATAATAATACAAAGTCTCTTTCCTGGCAATTTTTGCGTTAAAACTGCCCTCGTGAAATTATCCTCTTCCAGGGAGAGAGATGTCTTATCAGGGGAAGAAAAATATTCCACGCATCACGGTGAGTGTGGCACTTGGGGAATGTCCGGTGGGTCAGCAACCTTTTGTGGCACAGAACATCGAAGAATTTTTAACGAGGAGGGGGCGAAGGAGGGACCCTACTTCCCCCCACCCCCACCCCAATTGCTGGAGAAGGCGATCATGGTGGTGGGAGACGCAGTGATAGAGAATTGTGAATCCCATAATTTGCAAGAATTAAAATAACGTGCGTGCATTGAGGTCGGCTTGGGTTGCGCGCCGGATCCGCTGGATCCTTTTATTGTGGCGCGGGGCTGCAGTGCCGGGCTGCCGGTGCGAGCAAATGGATGCCAGATTGAATATGCATGGTCGGAGCTCGGATATTGTTCTCCCGGCTGCGTGCTGCGAGGCTGGGCTCCAGAGCTGCGGCGGGGAGATGGGCAATGGATTCCCCTAAGTCTCCCGCCCCCACTAGAAAGGGCTTTCTGGATCCTTCCTGCAGCCGATTAGGAAAAGGAGCGGATTTCAGCTCGCAGGCGTAATGACAGTCGAGGGATGCTCTAAAGGGCAGAATGGACCGGAATGATGTGGAAGCGGAAAGGAAAAACAGGGACGTGGTGATGAGCAGGGCAGAGGTGGGGGGGCCGAGGCGGGGGCCTTTGTGGACCGGGGCGGGATGTTGGGGGGTTCCTCTCCCCTTGTTCGCTCTCTGGTTTGGGGCTGGGCCCTGAAAGGGCTCGAGGCTCGCTTTCTTGAGTCTGTCTAATAAGCTTTTGCCCCCAAGGAGGTGTCCGTCTCGGCGCGTCCAGAGCGGACCGAGGGGTGGGCGCTGGGGACCGCGCGCCCCGGGCGCGGGGAGGTAATGGCGATGCGCGACGCGCGGAGCAGCTGGCCCGGCCCGGCCTGGGCGAGACAATGATCGTAGCGGCCGCCGGCGTCCGCGCAGTTCTGGGGCCCGAGGTGGATAGTTTGTAAATCTCGAGAAAAACATCTATAAGCAGTGAATTAGCGACGCTGCAGCCAGGACCACGGGTTCTGATTCTCCCCGCTTCCCCCCCACCCCCGCCCCCATTCTCGCCCCATCTTTTCCTGGAAAAATCTCTCCAGCCCCGGTTCTTTACATCCCCCGAATGAAATCCTGGGAAGGGAGGCTCGCGAGGGAAATGCGTTGTTATATAATTGGCTGGCTGATTCCTGGGTATACCCTGGGCTGAGGCAGACGGAAAGCTGTTGAGATGGGTTTAGGGCTAGATTTGAGGGCGCTTTTCGCTCTGGGCACCCCGACTTCCTCTGGATGCACAGGGGCACACCCATCCGCTGGAGAGAGATGTAGGAACAAATGCACAGGGGAGGGGGCGTGTGCTCGCAGGATTTTGTTGGACGCCTGGGGCTGTTCCACAGTGAGGGTGGAACAGCTAGGGTACTAGCTTTTCTTAAAGGCCAAACACCCAAGAACCCCAACAGCTGGGCAAAGGAGTCCCAAAATTGTATGTGTTCCCTGCAGGGAAGAAAGTCTGGGGAGTGGGGGTGGGGAGCAGATTCACTGCAAGCCTCAATGTCTTCATGAATGAAAAAGGTAGTTTAGTTTTGACAGAAGGGGACAAGGAGAAAAAAAATTAAAAAGCAAACAACCAACACTACCAATTTTTAAAAGAGCGCCCCCCCACCCTTAAAATATTTTGGTTGCGTCTCTCCCAGGACCTGTGTAATGTGGTTGCGTTGCCTCCTTCATCAGGGCCAGCCTCTTATGTAAGAAGCCTTCTGGAAGGCACTAGAGTGGACCGGTCTGTGATTTTTTTTTTGTTTGTTTTTTCCTCCTTGGCTTGATGTATGTTTGGGGATTCACAGTGATGCCTGGGGCAGGTACCCAGTGACGGAGGGAGCTGGTGCTGAAGGGCAGGGCTTCTTACCCCTCCGGTCACCTTTGTCCTGTCAAAGCAGGCATCTGGGGAGAGCAGGGAAGTTGGAGGAGGAAAGTATCTTGCAAATCAGGTTACCTTGGACAAGTGGCTTAAACTCCCTGCCCGGCTCTTCTCTTATGAGAATAAGGATCTGGTCCTTCTACCCGGAGGATTTGCTTTGAGTCTTCGGTGGCACTGTGCACAGTAGGATTGCTCAGAGGCTTTACATTTATCTTGTGCAAGTGGTGGTAGTGTGGACTCCAGTCCCATTTGACTTTCCAAAGTCTACATACAGCAGAACTACGGCCGCTACAGTGCACACAATTAAAATGATCTTCCTGTTTTTCATTACAAACAGTCTATAAGCCCAGGCACCTGTGCATTTTTGGGTTTCTCTTTTCCCGGACCTCTAGTAGCTTAGATATTTTTGAAAGGTTTGCTTTAATTTTCTTGCTAAGCACAACATGCAAGTAGCACTTGCTGAGAATGTTGTTTTGTAACTGAATTTTGAGTTGTTCAAATGAATTCCATCCTTGGAAATGTTTTGCATAATAAAAGGGCAACATATGGTTCAACTTGTAACTTTCAAGCAGGCTGGGATAATACAGGTACCTGTACGTGAAACACAGGATTTTGACATTCCATTCCATCAACAGCATTTGGAATAGAGATGAGTCATAATGTAACATTTCTGTTGCATTCCTGGCATTCATGGGCTACTTGTCTATATACTTTTTTGCACCAAATAAATGTTAAGTGTATCACCAATCCATAGTGGTGTTCGATTTTAAAATTTGCACTCACAAAATTTAACCTTGTTCTTAGCAACTTAATAGTTATAGTGGTACAAATTTGAAGTGTTTCCCTTTCCCTTGCTACACTTGCTGTGGTTTGCATTAAAGATAAATGCACATATAAAGACCATTCTGAATTGGAACCTTGCTACGGTAGAACCGAGTGTGTTTGTGTAGAACACCCCATGACAACCGACTTTTGGCTAAATTTCCCGACACAAACCTTGCCAAGAACTGGCTTCCCTGCAAGTGCGTGTAAGGAAGTTTAGCCTAAAGCAATTGAAAAGTATTGTCTTCTTTATCTGAAATGTTTCCAGTGTGTTTATAGGGAGATGATTAGACATTTGTTTGTTTATTTATTTATTTATTTTTGCTTGCAGGTTTAATGGAAAGATAGTTCTTTCATGTAGCATAAACTTTGAACTTTGCCAGTGTGTTCTGATGCATCAGGTGATGAATAGATGGCCACACGCAGGTTTACCTTTGCCCTTGAACCTTTCCAAAACGGGTTCATTTGGACCATCACTTTTGAACAGTGAAATGTAACCTTAGTTGATTTGTCTTAGTGCCAGTGTTTCTCATAGATCAGGAATGCATGGTGACCTTACTCCTTCTTTGTTTCAGAGTGATCGTCTTCTGATCAAAGGAGGTAAAATTGTTAATGATGACCAGTCATTCTATGCAGACATATACATGGAAGATGGGTTGATCAAGTAAGTATTACTCATTTTGTAGAAGTATTTGTGTACCTTCCATTTTCTTAAACAATTCATAGGCAGTAGTACCAAGCTTTAGAGACTTCAAAGAATAATTCATTATCGGTTTTAGCCCATTTTGATTGGTGGCAGTTAGAAAACTTGGGAGCTCAGATTTAGGAATTCAAGGCCACAATTAAGCACACACCCATTTCCTTATGTGTTATGTAACTTGCTATTTTTAACCGAGGTCATGCAATGTCTTCTTGTTGCCAGCTCAAGTACTTGGTATATGATATATTGACTTAGTAAGGAATTTCCTAGAATGCAGTTGTTTGAGATGGATCATCCCATCTAAGGACACAAGACATCACATCTTCTTTCTTTTTTTTTTCTTTAAGATTTATTTATTTATTTATTTATTTATTTATTTATTTATTTATTTTTAAGAGGCATGTATTTTTTATTTATTTATTTGTTTGTTTGTTTGTTTACACATGCACTGGGTACAGTCAGAAGCGCGGGAGGGCGAGAGAATTCACCAGAGCCAGAGCGGGGAGCAGAGCAGGCAGAAGGACCGAAGTACACTGCTGAGGGGAGCAGCGGGCGGCAGGAGAGGTCTGCTCGCCATGTGGGACCCTCCTCCCGTGGCCGGGGAGCAGCCGGGGATCGAACTGGCGCCGCAGAGGCTGTGGGCAGCTTCGCAACCCAGCGCTCAACCGCTGCGCCACTGGGGAGGCCCCTTATTTATTTATTTATACAAGCACTGGGTACAGTCAGAAGTGCGGGAGGGTGAGAGAATTCACCAGAGCCAGAGTGGGAAGCAGAGCAGGCAGAAGGACCGAAGTACACTGCTGAGGGGAGCAGCGGGCGGCAGGAGAGGTCTGCGTGCTATGTGGGACCCTCCTCTGGTGGCCGGGGAGCAGCCAGGGATCGAACCGGCACCGCAGAGGCTGCGGGCAGCTTCGCAACCCAGCGCTCAACCGCTGCGCCACCGGGGAGGCCCACATATCTTCTTTCTTAATCAAGAATTCAAGTTGGGGCCTCCCCAGTGGCGCAAGGGGTTGAGCACCACACTATGGAGCAGTCCGCAGCTTCTGAAGCATGAGTTTGATCCCCGGCCGGCCAGGGAGCAACCCACATGGTGAAGCAGACCTCTCCTGTCTCGCCCGCTGCTCCCCTCAGCAGTGTGTTTCCCTCAGTCTGCCTGTTCCTTTTCCCGCTCTGTCTGTGGTGGATCCTCTCACCCCCAGCATCTCTGGCTTGTACCCCAGCTCTTGTATGCATGAATAAATGGATCTTTAAAAAAAAAGAATTCAAGTTGGGGGGGCCACAGGACGCCAAATGAAAGCCAAATAACACACATTACTGCTTCATTGTGAGGAGACTTTAGGTTTCATTAAGTGACAACTAGCACAAATAAGACTGCCCTTGTTTATTGTATATTGTATCACAATGAAGAAGCCATACAGCAGTTACTGAATTACAGTATTTTGGACTTTAGAGGGTTAAGTAAGCTGAGTACATACCAGTGTCCTCGTGCCCTCCCCACTGGGACGACTGACAGGGCTCTGGAGAAACAGCACATCTGTTTAAAGACAAACATGGCAGCCAGTGACATCTTTTAAGTAAGCAGTATTCATCAAGTGCTAGCAGCGAACCTGTCCAGAGGAGTGGAAAACTGGAGTGGATGTGTCTGTTGCCTGGAAACGCACACCCTGATTTATGAACCTAAAATAGGTTTTACCATTTCCACATGTAATGTTTTCTCCATGTGTGCTTGCTTGTGACAGTCTCAGCTCCAAGCTCTCAAATACTGTGACTTCCGTGTTCCAGTTCCCCCAGTTAGAAGGCAGCGTGATGTGGCTTAGCGGAAAGACACTGGCCAAGAAGAAAGCAACCCTGTGTGCTATTTTCAGTCCTTACTAACTTGTTCTAGAACTTTATCGACCCTTCTTTGATTGCTTTTTCTTATTAAAAAATGGGTTGAAAGATGTAGCAAAGATTTTTTAAACATGGAAATGAACTAATGTCCCTCAGTGTAATAAATATTAATAGCCCAATTTATGATTTGAGTCATTTATCATGCCTCTAAATTTTTAAATAGTTTCAATTATAGTGTTCCTTTTTATATTTTTGGCTGTGTTTTGTTCTCCCTGCCGACTACCCCTATTTCCTCTGTTGAAAAAGCATATGGTGAAAATAAGTGTGAAGTGCAGCCAGGTCTGGGGAAAGTTATAAGAGAATCAGCTCCGCTATATATTCTAGAAAAAATTTGGTGGCATTTTATGTAAATACCTTGGGAGCTTGTTATCCTTTCATCTTAGGGGTTTTCTGGTCACTAAATCTCCTTGGTTGGGGATTTTGATGCCTGATTTAACTTTTGTTTTTCAGTTTACTCGGCATTGCCCTTAGCTGGGGGAGGAAATGGGGAGCGTACCCATTCATCGAAAATATCAGTAATCCCCAAAATCTGTGGAGCACAGGGGAAGAATTTTTGTGAATTGGTGGGAATGTCTGTCAGATCCCATTTGACTCAAGGAGGGTTGGTTTATAACTGTGTCACCTCTCCTGTTTGTTTAGGCAAATAGGAGAAAACCTGATTGTGCCAGGAGGGGTGAAGACCATTGAAGCCCATTCCCGGATGGTGATCCCTGGAGGGATCGATGTCCATACCCGCTTCCAGATGCCTGAGCAGGGGATGACCTCTGCTGATGACTTCTTTCAAGGCACCAAGGCAGCCCTGGCTGGGGGAACCACCATGATCAGTAAGACTTTAAAAATAATAATCTTAGTGTTTGGGAACAGGATCACTTGAAGATGAGACTGTCGTTTGATTCTTCTAAATGAGTCTGCTGAACTGAACAGTGGTTTGGTACCACATGCAGGAGTGAGGGTCGGCCAGCCATCTGTCTTGTTACTTTGCTCTCATTTTCTGTCCAGTTCTGAGCTCCCCAATTGAACTTGAGACTATAGTTCTCGAGAATTTTGGTAGGACTAAAGGGATGACTTCTGCCTTCTCTGCTTGAGAACTTCGGTCTTCCTTAACCTGAAAATATGATATGATGTGATTACTATGAATACAGCACTTGGAGTCATTGTCAAAACTATCAGTTTTGAGCATTTAGTTAAAAGCATTTGATTTTGATTTTTAAAAAAATTCCTGAATCTGTATCTTCTCCAAATGAGGGCAGGGTGCAGTGAATGAACCAGGAACAACCTTTATTCCATTGATAAGAAAACCCAGTGAGGGGAAGACTTACTGGCCTAGATTTGATACAAATGGAATCATGCAGTCCTGCTTGCAGGAGGAGCCACAGATGTTATAAACTGTCTTAGATATGAGTACTGTCAGTGCCAACAGCCGGGTGCCCTTCATGCATCACTGGAAGGATTTGTGCTTTTCCTTCTGTCAAATCTCAAGTATATTACCTGGAGTCATAGACACCTGCTAAGAGTTTGCTTGAGAACTGTCAGCTTGCAATGTGTCAGCTGATTTTCCCTTGGCAAATGTCGTTTTTTTTTTTTTTTTAAAGATTTATTTATTTATTTATATAAACACTGGGTACAGTCAGAAGTGAGGGAGGGTGAGAGAATTCACCAGAGCCAGAGGGGAGAGCAGAGCAGGCAGACTGATGAAGTACACTGCTGAGGGGAGCAGTGGGCAGCAGGAGAGGTCTGCACACCATGTGGGACCCTCGCCCTGCAGCCGGGGATCAAACCGCGCTGCAGAGACTGCAGGCAGCTTCGCAACCCAGCGCTCAACCGCTGCGCCACTGGGGAGGCCCTCGTTTTGTTTTTGAGGAGGTAGGCAAGCTGCCCAGTGGCCCATCAGACACTTACTTAAGAATAAAAAAGATTTTATCCAAGAGTGAAAGTTAACACACAGTCTGCCTTAAAAGCTAGCAGATAGTTCAAAAAGGGTTAAAGTAGAAAGAACTAAACTATCTATGTTCTGGAAAAATCTACTGTACTGGTTGTTTTTTGGAATGAGGTTCTTTTTACCTGTGACTTCAGGTCAATCTCTCAGCTTCCCCCTTCCTATCTTACCACCTGGAACAATATTACCTTGACATCCCCTCCTGGTCTGCACTTCCCTACTTTTTAAACATACACTCACCTCCCCGTGTTCTCTCAGTCCTGCTCTGAGGAGCAGGGATTGCTTTCCTGTTTAAGCTTTCTTATTCTGGCTCAGTAAAAACCTCCAAGTTCAAGCCTCGCTGCTTTTTTTCTTACTGTGCTTATGTCACCCTCTAACTGTAGTGGGTGCCCTTCTCATGGCTAGTCCCTCCACACACACTGGGGGCTCTCTGCCTCGCGGAGCAGCCTGCCATTTAGTTAGGGGTGTCTGTCACGACTCACTGGGCACCAGTGGGCATTTCCATCCCTCCTTTAGGGCCAACTGTGGAGCAACTCTGGAGGTAGGAAGGCAGAGACTGCTTGGATGTCGGCCCAGAAGGTCAAGTGAAGGTTATAAAATGCTTCACTTTGGAGTCATTCGCCTTGGTCAGAGAGTGCCAGTAATCCACAAATGACACTTCTGGAGGGTGTGGCCCATGGCCTTTGAGGGATGGCTGAGTTGGAGATCTGCAGTAGAATTGCCCCCACCAGGACCCTGGAGGACTGGTCTCCCTCAGGCACTAACTTGCTGTGTGACCTTGGGCAAGTCATCTCTCTTCTCTGGGCTGCTCGTTTGCACAATGAAGGATTTATACTAGATAACCCTGGATGTTCTTTCCAGCTCCCACTGTTGCTGCGTCACTGAGCTCAGAGATAGTTTGCTTCTAGTCAGAGCACTTTGCTCAGCAGATATATAAAGGCCTATTTTCTCTCAGACGTACTTGACAGACCCCATCAGCCTGTTTTCTTGTCTCCTGCATTCCCGGATGTGTCTCTTCACTCCTCACACAGGACTCATTCTTTGGCCCCTCTCTTGCTTCATGGTGTTCTTCTGCCCCCTGTCCCCACCCCTTCACCACATGGGCAAGCCCTCCTCTCCCACGCCCTGACTTTCTCTCTGACTTTCTTCTCCGTGACAGTGGGCTTCTTTCCTTTTACCCCAAGTGGATTCCTTCTGTGCAGGGATGAGGGATGTCCCCACAAGTCCCGACCCTGACCTGGGGAGCCTGGAATAGTCAGCAAGTGGCCTCATGGCAGGTGGTAATGAAGGAGAAGTGCCAAGGCAGAGACCCGCCCGCTTGGTTAGACAGGATATAATTGCATTTTAACGTGGAGTCTGTCTGCTGTCAGCTCCTCTGCTAAAGAGCAGAGAGATTCAGTGAGCAAAACCCAAATAAATGTGATCAGAGATGACTGTGATGTGGTTAAGAGTTGCCACACCCCAAATTCCACTTCTTTTATAGCCTGAGAAAAATATTAACTGCTCTTACGAATGACTACTGTGGTTACTGACCTCTACAGAATCCCCACTAGCCTGCCCTTCCCTTAGGAGATAGGCGGTACTAAAATTGTGAGGAAATCTGCAAGTTATTTTGTTTCCATGAGAGAGCAGCAGGGCATGCTTTCTGGAGAGGGAGCCTTACAAGAGGCTTAATGTGATTTCCTTGGTACCTACAACCTGACCTGACTCCTTCCATGAGGTTGTAGCTTCTTCTTTTTCTTTTTTTTTTTTTGAATATCCAAAAGGGCGGGGAGATTATAACTTCTTTAATGACTGTTGGGACCAGAGGGCTCTTTAAAGCAATTCAGTCAAAAATTTTCAGAAATGAGTCATTGAAGTAAATTGGGATGAAAGCTCTCGCACCCCCTTCCTCCCATCTTTCTGCTTTTCTCCAAGCCCTGTGACCTGCACCTGCCGCTGAGTCTTCACCTGTCCCTGGCCGTGTGTTTCCAAGGTCTCAGCACCCGGGGGGCTTCATTTCAGTCTGAAATGGCATGACCCATGGTGGAAAATGAAGCCAAATGTTTCTTGTTTAAAAATGGAAATGACACGTCAGCAGCAGAAAATAATATTATTGCCGTTGAACAGAGCCTCCTCTTGAGAATTGTACAATGAGATCTTTGTCGGGGAACTCAGCTCAGGGCAGAGGGAACGCCCTTTGCCCTTTCTATCCTGTGGCGGGTGGGTAGAGGCTGCAGGTGGCACCCAGGCTGGCAGAGTGCTCATGGGGGTGGTAGGGGTGCTGTTTGGGGAACACACTGCTGGCTTCAGGGTTGGCAAGACCCCAGAGGCTCCAGGAAGCTGCCGGGTACTGCCACTGCCATTTTATAGTGGGAAAGACAGAGGCTGGAGAGAAGGGCATCACTGCTACAACTTTACCCTGTGCATCAGTGGGGTGAGGGGTATATGTGGATCCCCGACATGAAGCTTGGCTCCATCACCCACCAGCTGTGTGACCTTGACTTGAAGCCTCAGTTGCCTCCTCTGAAAAATGGAAATGTTACAGAGATTGGCTGTGGAGACATGGGAATAGAGCCCGGCCCGTAGGAAGTACTCAGACGCTGTAGTTACTATTATCCCACCCCACACTAGGTGCCGGCAACCTCTTGTCTCTGCAGAGATCTCTTTTTTCTCAATGGAGTCAAAGAGGTGCCTGCTGCAGCAGCATCTATCCAGGATATTTGCTCAGAGCAAGTGTTCTCCCAAGTCTGGTCAGCACCCCTTGAAACATTCCACTTTCTAGACCCCACCCAATCCATTTGAGTGGAATCTGGTAGGACCTGTGGGTCTGTATTTGAATTTGGTGATTGGCAAACAAACTTGTAAAGCCCTTTGAAAACGTGGATTGTAGGAAGGGGGCAGCTTGGGGCACCCATGCCAGTTCTATGCACTCTAGGATTCCAAAGTCTGAGAGCTGCAGCTCAGAGAAGGAGACCAACTGTCATTTCTGCTAACCTGAATTTAGGGATTTCCTAGGGGGTGTGGAACCCCAGGCAAACCCAAGGGGGCTTCTCTCATCCCTGAGGTGCTGCCATGCAGCAGAAATTAGGATCTGATCTGAGCACAGAGCTGCTGCTGCGGAGCTGGCCAGGATGGAGCTGCTGCTGCTGCTGCTGCGCTGGCCAGAACCATCCCCCTGCTCACTTACCTTCTAGATGTGGCTCCCTGATGTGCCTCAGATTTGCCTTCCGGCTGTCTCCAGGCACACGACCCGCTTCTCCAGCACTCCTGCTTCTCTGCCGGAACCTGTCACAGAGAGGGTGGCTGCCAGCCCTCACGGTCACACTGCCTCGAACCCACCGTTTCAATCACCAAGTTGATCTTGCCCCTCTGCTTTGTCTCTTGCACCCTTTCTTTACTGCCACTGATTCAGATGCTTGCCGAGGATGCTGCAGACTTCCTGGAGTCACAGTGCCCCCAGATTTGGCCTCTGTAGCCCACAGGCACTGGCTCTGGCACAGCTTCCATCACTATTTCCTCTGCAGCCCTCAGCGGCTCCTTTGCCCTGGGAATACTGCCCAGTGGCAGAGCCTCCCAGTGGCCCGGCCCAGACGCCCCAGCCCAGACGCAGTGGTCACCTCAGCCTTCTCAGTCCTGCTCTTAGCTGCTAGGCATCTTCATTTTCTTTGAGACCCAGCTCCCTCCATCCCAAGTCCCCTGCTCCACTCTCCACTAAAATCTGTTCCTTCTTTGCACCTTGGCAAACATTGGGTCTCTATCCTACAGCCCTTCTGGCATTCAGCCGCATTATAGTTTGATCAGGGCCCCTCTGCCTCTTTGCTCCAGTATTCCCTGCGCGCCCGCCCACCCACGCAGCTCACTCCTTGGCTCTCCTGTCGTGCCTGCAATGGCGTGAACGAAGAAACGAACGAATGAATGGACATGACACTGGGACTTGAGTTCCTCTTTGGCTGAGCGATACCATCCTGGCATGGGGAGGAGGGGTCATTTCTGATGTTAACTGTGTTCACTGTCTCTTCAGCAGGGCCCCTGTTTCTGCTGCTTAGACACCCCAGTCTTTGCAGCTTTTCCTTGCAGCAGTTGGGAGAGGGAGAGCAAAGCCCAGAGCCCAAACATCGGCCTGTGGTCATGAGCAAGGACAGCCCCTCTGAGTTGTCCTTTAGGGGTTGTGGAGCAGCTCGTGCTGGTCCTCTGGAAAGACAGCCTCCTCTCAGTGTGCACAGGGGCGGGTGTGTTTGAGAAGTGGCCCTGGGCACCATGAGACTCAGCATCGTTCCCGAGTCCACGTGAGCTTGTACTAGCACTAGACAGCCTCAGGGGTGGTGGCTGGAGGCCTGAGATGAAGGCGAGGTGGCTTTCCATGGCCCTGCCGGCCTGGCTTTCCTGAGGAGACCTGGCTCCAGAGGCCGCTACGATCCATCTGCTGCCTGTCATTTTTCATCCATGTGGCGTTTGGATTCGTTCCTTGCTGACACGTATGCGTGTGTGAAAACACACACACATACACACACTATAATATGAATGTGTCTATAATTGATACTCGGATCATACCCTTTGCAGCATGTATTTCACTCGGGTTAGAAAATGTTTACAAGAAAGCCCGACCACATCAGATAACATTTCAAAGTCCAGGACCCAAGTTGTCGCCACAGAATCTGCCTGTGGCCTGGCGATTAGAAAGCCACGTTTTCCGAAGGGCTGTCTGTCGGTGTGGGTGCTTCTGTCTGGCCTCCTCGAGTCTCCCAGGCGCCATATGGGTGAGGTCACACATCTCGCCAAAGGGCTTCAAGCTGGCACCGTGGCACGGTGGCCCTGGACATCTGCACTGGGAGAATCCATCCAGTCTGGGTCTGATCTCATACCTGGTGGTGAGCAGAATGGAGGAAGAGGGAGAAACAGATGAAGCATCCCATAAAATAACTGCTTTTCCCAGAGGGCCAGACACTCCTTTTAGTCAATTCTTCTGTGAAGGAGGCTGTTGGGCTGGGCTCCATCAACTGGCGAACTAGCCTAGTGGACTTAGGGTCTGCCAGGCCTTCCCAGAAGCAGTGCGTTCTTGTTGGAGTGCCTGGGCCCTATTCCATAGACATTGTGGCAATTTTTCTAGTCCAACCAGGAGTTTTTTGCCTGGCCCTGGCCTTGATTGTTAGCAGTTAAATATGTCACCCCAGCCCATGAAGGAAGTGGGCCTGCACCTCTTACATAGGTGTCTGCATCCTCTCTGATCCAGTTCTGACCCTGCCTGAAGTTCCCAGTGTACAGTCTCTGGCTGTCCATGGATCTAGGAACTCAGACTCGAGGGGATTTCCTGCCAGTCCCTTTACCCGAATGAGAGTGGAAATGCCCGGCTCCAGCAGGACTTTCTTCACCTTTGGGTGCGAGGACTTCAGGGTTTCCTATGACTCACTGCACACACACTCACATGTCATGAGTGCCCTTATTCAGTGTCCAGGCTGAGTGAGCTGGGCAAAGACTTCTGAGCACACGGGTTGTGCTCTCCACTTTTGATGGTGCCGGCAGAAGTGGAAGCTGCCCAGTAAGCAGCTGAATGTGTCTGGACAAAGGCTTGGCCCTGTTACTTCCTTTTTTTTTTTAAAGATTTATTTATGCATACAAGAACTGGGGTGTAAGACATAGGTGCAGGGGGTGGGGTGTGTGTGTGAGAGGATTCACCAGAGAGATTGGGAAGCAGAACAGGCAGATCTACTGAAATACACTGCTGAGGGGAGCAGCAGGCGAGGCAGGAGAGGTCTGCTGTGCCATGTGGGTAGCTCCCTGGCTGACGGGGGATCGAACTCGTGCTGCAGTGACTGGTGACAGCTTGATAATTCTGCGTTTAACCCCTGCGCCACCAGGGAGGCCCTGGCCCTGTTACTTTTGCTCTTGAAAGTTTTAACTCTGTTCTCCCCAGCTGCCCTTTTCTGGTGAAATCTTACATGGACACCCCCCCCCCCCCCTCCCTGGCCTGGCAGATAGGACCCATGAAAGCAGAGCTGCTTTGACTGGAATGGCGGCATGTGTGGGTGGTGGGAGCGCCCAGACATTTGCCCAATTCTCGCCATCTCCCCCTCTGCCTCTGGGGAATCCTAGGGTTGGGGAAGCACACTTTGGAAACCACCCATTCTGTCACTGCCTTCCCCGTTGCTCATCTTCCCTCCAGTGCATGGCAACATAGCTGCAGCTTCTGTGGCGAGTGCTGGGGAAGGAGAAGGCACACGCAATCATTTAAGAAGACTCCCAACCACAGAGTTTTCAGTGGCTTTGATTAATATATTTCCTCTCTTCAGACAGGAACTAGAATAGAGCTCGTGTTTCATTTCCCTGCTGAAGTTTGGTTGGTTTGCTTTGCTTCCCATATGAGATCCCATAACAGGTGAACACTCTGTCCTCTTTTGAAAAATTAATGGTACTCAGTGCCTTGAGGAGGAAAACAAATGACTTCAGGAGTGGTTGTTTAAGGAGTTTCTATTTTCCCACTTATTGTCCATAATTCTGGCACCAAATCACTCTAGTTGGGGTCCTTTCTCCTTTTCCTCTTTAAGAAGGCCTTTCTATTTCTTTCTTTTTTTTAAAGATTTATTTATTTACAGGGGCCTCCCTGGTGGTGCAAGGGGTTAAGATGCAACCTATGAAGCTGTCTGTAGCCTCTGCAGCACAAGTTTGATTCCCCTTTCAGGGAGCTACCCACATGGTGCAGCAGACCTCTCCTGACTCACCTGCTGCTCCCCTCAGCAGTGTATTTCAGTCAATCTGCCTGTTCTGCTCCCCACTTTGTCACTGGTGAATCCTCTCACCTCCCGTACCTCTGGCCTATACCCCAATTCTTCACACATAAATAAATAAATCTTTTTTTTTTTAAAGATTTATTTATGCATACAAGAGCTGGGGTACAGGCCAGAGGTGTTGGGTGGGGGGATGAGAGTATTCACCAGAGAAAGAGTCAGGGACAGAACAGGCAGACTGACTGAAATACACTGCTGAAGGGAGCAGCGGGCAAGGCAGGAGAGGTCTGCTGCGCCATGTGGGTAGCTCCCTGGCTGGCTGGGGATCGAACTCGTGCTGCAGAGGCTATGGATAGCTTCACAGTGCTATGCTTAACCCCTTGTGCCACCAGGGAGGCCCAAGACCTTTCTATTTCTTTTTGGGAAGTGATTATTTATTTGGGTTTTGAGGGCTCTGCCTCCAGCTTGCTGCTATTGTTGGGTGAAGCCATTTACCCCCAAATTCCTGGCTTTTACTCCATCTAAACTGCCACGATAATGATAAAGGGGAGTTACACTGAATAGAAATTACAGTTCTTTTTGGTTAACCCATTTGGGAGGCATTTTTCTTTGAATGTGACTAAATGTTCCCCTAATGACAGAGAGGATGCAGTCAGGGGTTGGATGTCTGTGACCGAGGTCGACTGTCCAGTCAAAGGAATTCTGCAGTGAGCCAGGGTAGTACTTGTAAATCTCCATGGCACACTAGAATCCCCTGGGGAGTTTTCACAAAATACAGAGACCAGAACTTCTGACTTAATTATTTTAGATGGGTCTGGGCATTGGTAGTTTTTAAAACTTGAAGATAATGGCCAGGTTTGAGTCTATGACTCTTATGGGTCTAGGAGTTTTTGTCCTAATAGACTTCTTTTGAAATCAAATGATTATCTGCTAAGGTTTTCTAAAACCTTGAAGTGTCTTCTGCCCTCTGTCCCCTGTAGTGCCCTGTCCTGTTTGTCAAGGAAAGGAAATGACTGTCGTGGCCTGGGTTGGGTGAGTTCTATGGCCAGGTGCCCTCTACAAGCTTATGAAACAAGTGGCTGAGCTAATAATACCAAAAAGGGCTTCCTCCTTTGGTTGCTGTCCTTGGTGGAAGGTTTTACAAAGGTTTGGCAAATTCCGTAATAGGTGGTTAGGACTTGGAGTAAGTGTGATGAGAGGTGATGAATAGGAATAGGTGGTGGGATGGGGGGTTGCTGAGGGCAGAGGGGAGCAGGTGTGTTGACTAAGCCACCTGCTGTGCTGGCTTCCCTGAGAAAAGCCTGCTGTCTTATGTTGAGTCAGTAGTGTGTATGACCTAATCTCCATCTAATGATAGGTCATAACTGGAATCCTTCCTCTGGGCAGCTATGATGAAAAAATCAAACAAGGCTGGTAATAACAGAATTGTAGACTCTTAAGGCAGCCTTCTGATCTTCTGTCCCAACTCTGTTGCAGCTGGGTGAAATTTATTAACCCATTATATGGGCCTCCTTCGTAGGATAAGGTTGCAGGTAACACAGCAGGACCCTAATAGGAAAGCTCCAAGAATCAAAAGATCTAATTTTATTTTTCCCTTTCTAGTACTTCGTGTTGGAATGTGATCTTCTAATATATTTCTGGATAGCAATTCCATGTCTATAAAATGAAGACAATTGATAACTCTTTCTCTGGGTGAGTGAAGTGTAAGTGAGGTTGCTATAACATAGTATTTAAAACTGTGACATTTTTATACTTGTGTGAATAGATCTGTCTGCCCATCTGTCCATCTATTCATCCATCTAACCACCGACTCACCTGTTAACTGTGGTGACTCCACATGGCTTATCTCTCTTCTCTGCCCCTTGGTGAGATCAGGAAGAGAGTTCTAGCTCATGTAATGGAGTTTATGTTTTGAACATAGTGGGAAAAACTGCTATATGGAGGAAATCTTTTAAAATGAATTCTTAAACCAAAAATAAAAACTTTACATTTCACCTTTTTCCCTCCAAATAATTACTGGAGAAGCCAGGGCCTCAATTTCTTGACAACATACCCAGCCTCACAGATGCAAAGTGATGTCACCAGGAAATAGCTCATCAAGTCAATAATTCTTGCTAGATTTGCATTTTCAGCCAAAAAAGGAATTTAAATGAGGCCAACTTTATAATTGGTTGTTACTGTGCTGTTGAACGCCTCCTTCCTCCATTTCTCAAGATGGATTCATTAATCTCTACAAGGAGGTCTGGTTCCTCACTCGACACTTCTGCTCCCCCTTAGCTCTCTGAGCTTCCAGTGTACAGCCAGAGTTGTTCCACCCAATTGGTGACAAAGTCCCCAGGGGGGATGGACGCAGTTAGTCACAGAGGGCTCTCTCTTCTCCGGCAGGCATGGTGAGTGACTTGTTCCTATTTCATGACATCAAATGAAGGGATTTCGTGGAAAACCCCTCAGAGATCAAAGCTCTGTTCTCATTGTCAGCCAATTCAGACAGAGGCAAACAGCTCCTTTTTCTTCAACATGCAGTCCCATGCTTCTTTCATTTGGCTGGGTGTCTCTATTATTAGTGTTTAATTTTTTGCCTCGTTTATTTATGACACAAATCATAGGAGATTAAAAATAGCAGGGAGAACAGAGCCACCTTTTAGGCAGGAAGAGAGTATAGTTAGAAAAGTATGCCCTGAGGGGTTCACATATTTTGGGGCCACTCTCAGTCCAGTGGAGGAAGGTGGACTTAATATTTTGGAGGAAATAAAGGATTTATTTCATTTTTAAAAGTAAACCCAAGAAATTGTCTCAGGGCTATGCTGGTGGCATGTTTAAAATATCATTTTATATAATTAAGTGGGGACTTTAGCCCTATAAGGAAGAGAAGTATTTAAGTTATTGTTTGAATGGATGCACTTTAAGGACAAAACAGGGTGTTAGTAGTTACTGCTGCAGACAACAGTGGCAAGCAACCAAGGCCTTCTTAGGTAAAGAGAGCTTGCTCTTTCTGTAAGGGGCTGATATTGAACTCTCCTGTCCTCTGATGAGTCCTGAAAGGCAATGCCCTGGTGGCTGCTGTCTGCAACCCTCCACCAACGCGCAAGGAATCTCAGGGAGTTACTGCGTGACTCCCACCTAAGATGGTTAGAAGAAAGTGAGGCAATTTGGGGGAACAGATAATCAATACTGTTCATTGGGAGCCTATGTGAGCCCCGTATGCACCATTTCTTTTTCTTTTTCTTTTTTTTTGTGGGACCCTCACCGGTGGGTGGGGAATAGCCTCTGCAGCCCAGCGCTCAACCGCTGCGCCACCAGGGGAGGCCCTGTATGCACCATTTCTAATCAAAACCACAGGGTAGAGGCTTGTCCTCCTGCCATAAATGAGGACAGGGGAAGCCAGGTGACCTGCCCAGTGCTGGCAGATGTTAGTGCTGGGTTCTCACCCATGCTCTGGGCTAATGGCACCTGCAGATAACAGAGTCCTGTTTGATTTTAAAAAACTGAAAGGTGCGGGTCCTCCTTGGTGGCACAGGGGTTAAAGTCTCGGGGCTTCAAGCTATCACCAGCCACTGCGGCATGAGTTCAATCCCCAGCCAGGGAGCTACTACCCACATGGCACAGCAGACCTCTCCTGTCTCGTCCGCTGCTCCCCTCAGCAGTGTATTTCAGTCAGTCTGCCTGTTCTGTTCCCCACTCCATCTCTGGTGAATCCTCTCACCCCCCACATCTCTGGCCTATACCCCAATTCTTGTGTGCATAAAAAAAAAATCTTTAAAAAAAAACAACACCCCCCCCCCCCTAAAAAAACAACAACACTAAAAGTTATGCTCCTGAATGCTGCCTGTGCCCAACATGGTGCCAGGTGCTCCAGAAACTTCCTGGATGTAGGCCCCACCTGGAGTGCGCAGTCAGGGTTCGGCTAATATCCATACCAAGGAGCAGAAAGGTTTTGGTGTTCCATCTTGACCCTGCCTTCCAATCCAACTTTTGTTTAAAAGTATATTTTTCCTGTAATAGAAAGGGAGGAAGGGATCAAACAGTGAATATCTCTCAGGAGTAGGAGACTGTGCCCAGGGGAGAGGAAGCGCACAAGGCTGTGATGAGTTCAGTTCTGGCCTCCCAAAGCATTGAATTTTTGGCCAAGGTGTCCCCCTGCATCCTGGGGTGGGGGGCAGTTTGGAGAGCTTTCTCAAGGTGTAGCTGATGGCCTGCATTCATCCGCCAGACTGCGTTTTCTTCTGGGAGGCTCGGGAGCCCCTTTTTCCATGCGGGGCGAGACTGTGCCAAGCCCTTTAAGCAAGTGGCTTCACGGGTCTCCATGCCCTTGCCTGGATCTTGTCTTTCCGTATTTCTATGAATCACTTTGGCACAACCCCTGGGAGCTTTGTCAGGCTCAGCTTTTCCCAAGTCTGCCTGGGAACCACCTCAGGCAGATGGCATTGTTTTCTGAGGAGGAGCAGGGATGGGGAGCAATATCCAACAGTTTCTCCAAGTTGGGATTGCTGTTCTGGGCATTGTTTTTTCCTTGATGGAGATATTCCAAGGGGAAGCATGAGGTGTAATGGAAAGAATTTGAGGCCCAAACTTCTTGACAACAAAAAGTCACAGATCTGGGAATCCAGAGGCCTTCCTTCTGGTTCTGACCCTGCTGCTTGTGAGCGGGTAGTTATTCCCTGTCTGACTCGACTTTGTCCATAGCCAGAAAGGTTGGGATCAGCTCTTGTCTAATAGGGTTTCTGAGAGGGTTCAGTGAGATGGTGGACGTGACAAGTTACCCGTGTGGGACGGACCCTTCAGCTGAGTTTCGCTCTGTTCATCAAATTTTCCATCTTGACACCTGGATACTGGCATTTGAGGGGCCAGGTTTGTTTTGGGGTGACTGACATCAGTCATCACCTCTCATGTCATCACATACTTCTTATTGTTACTGAGAATCAAAGTGGTCAGCATAGCTCTGAAACAGTATTTCTTTTTTATGCTACAGAGGTGCAGTCTTACTATCATTTGAATTTTTTTCCCTGCCGACACAGTCAGCCACTTATCGGTGTGGGCACACTAACACTGCCACAATAATGGTTTTTCCAACCTATGCCCGAAAGGGATTCGCTTTGTTGAATTTTCAGTTCTGCTTAGTGGGAGTCAAGATATCGCATCGCCCCTCCCTCGTCCTTCCCTATGATTTATAGGAAAAGATACTTTTCAGGATGGTTGGTTTGAAAGGCAGGTAAGGCTTCAGCACCATGATCTTGTTCCTGGGGTGGAGAGTAGGCTGGCACCTGATTGCATGTTCCAGGAAGGGTTGCATCTGGGACCAGGAGGTTGTTTCTTCTAAGCCCCTCATTTTGGGGGGTGAGGAGGTAACCTGACCTTGGGGCAGGTCTGAGGCTGCTTCTGTGCTTTTTCCCTCTGTGGTGCATGTTTCTGTCCTTGCTGCCTCCTTACCCCACACAGTGAGTGCCGGGGGGTGGGGTGCGCAGACAAACCTGGCCACAGTGTGAAGCCATCCCCAACATAGAGCTGACTTTCCAGAGAAAAGCCGAAGAAGGTATTATCATCCTTCTTTGTGGTGAAATGTGGGTTTTCATTAAATGGCAAGGACTCTTAATGAAAGCCAGACGGGAAAAGCTGATCAGTATAAAATAGATTTTCTTCTATAGGGGGGTGAAGAGTTCTCACCGAGCTGTGTTTTCTGGGTCATTTGCCTGCATGAATGAGCATGGGAACGTCTGTGTTTCAGTTCTGAGAGTCAGATGATCCAGAAGCCCTGTTCTGCATGACGCTTTTGCTTTCTGACATAAATCCCCCATTTCCATTCTCTCTTTGCCAGTGAGAGGTGACCTCTAGCGACTGATAGATTTTCCACCCATGATTGTGTCAGAAAATAGTTTCCTCGTTTCACATCTGCGTGTGTTATTTAGGCCTTTTCCTCATTCTCTTGGTCCATCTGGCACTTTGCAAGAGACAGCCTAGTCTATGCGGAGTCACATACTTACCAGCTTAAGTTTGCGTCACTCATTTATTATGTAGGTATGTGTCTAAGTGTAGGCTTATGCAAACTGTAATGACGTTTAAAATTTTTTTGAAAATTAAATGTTATTTATATACCATAAAATTCACTTTTTCAAAGTATACCATTTACTGGTTTTTAGTGTATTCACAGAATTGTGCAATTATCACTAATATTTCATTTCAGAACATTCAAACCCCATACCAGTTAGCACCTACTCCCCACTCTAAGCTCGTGGCAACCACTAAGCTACTTTCTGTCTCTATGAATGTGCCTATTCTGGACATTTTATGTAAATGGACTCCTTCACATGGCCTTATTGTGTCTGGCTTCTTTTTCGAGGATCATGCAAGTTGTAGTGTGAATCAGCACTTCATTCCTTTTTACAGCAAAGTAATTACTGAGTTGTAGGCATCTACTTACATTATGCTTATCCATTCATCAGTGATGGCGTTTGGGTCGCTTCCACTTTGTGGCTATTGTGAATGAATAATTTTCATCCAGGGACAAATTTTTATCTGTCCAGATGTTTTCATTTCTCTTGGGTATATGTCCAGAAATAGAATTCTTGGATCATATGGTAATTCTGTCTTTAACTTTTTGAGGAACTGCCAAACTATTTCCCAAAGTGGCTGCACCATTTTACGTTCCCTGCAACCATATAGGAGGGCTCCAGCTTCTCCACATCCATGCCAACACTTGTTATTGTTTGTTGTGCTGATCACAGCCATTCCTGGGAGTGTGAGATGGTAATTCATGGTGGTTTGGACTTTTTATTTTAAGGCAAATTCACTCCCTTACTGACTTCAGTTATATTCATCTTTTTTTTTTTTTTTTTAAATAGAGGCATGTTTTATTTATTTATTTATTTGTTTGCTTGTTTGTTTATACATGCACTGGGTACAGTCAGAAGCACGGGAGGGTGAGAGAATTCACCAGAGCCAGAGCAGGGAGCAGAGCAGGCAGAAGGACCGAAGTAGACTGCTGAGGGGAGCAGCGGGCGGCAGGAGAGGTCTGCGCGCCATGTGGGACCCTCCTCTGCTGGCCGGGGAGCAGCCGGGGATCGAACTGGCGCTGCAGAGGCTGCGGGCAGCTTCGCAACCCAGCGCTCAACTGCTGCGCCACCGGGGAGGCCCATATTCATCTTGATCTATGATGCGAGCACTTGCTTTGGAGTATGTTTCCTAACCAGGTGGGACATCTGACGTGAAAAGTACAAGGGTGTTCACAGATAAGGGACAGAATAACTGAAATCAGGGACACCTGCACCAAGTGCTCCTGGAGCCCTTCCTCAGGGGCTCTCAATCCTGACTGATTGGAATGGTCACCTCTTTCCCGCCACCTGCCTCTGCCTCCTTTGGATATGCTCCCTGTCACCATGGGACCCCTGGTCAGAGGATTAAGACTAATTACACTCTGTATTTATGTACATGTCCAATTACTCACAGCTGTTCTCTCCAGGGACCCTCCATCCTACTCTGTAAGATAGATGGAGTGAGAGATAACCCCCACTTCCTGGGAGGGGGTTGCAGAATGGAGAGGTTAAGTGACTCTTCCACAGCTCTGCAGCTCAGTCCAAGGAGGACCTGTGTCCTGGTCACTTGGCGGCGTGCCGCTGGCTGTCTTCAGGACGTTGGGAGTGAGGTTGGGCTCTATACATGCGCTGGGTTTGGATGACTCCATCCTTGCTTTGTGGCTGCTTCTAGCACCTGTTAGAACTGAGAGCTGAGGTTGTTTTGCTACACGCCTGAGTCTGCTTTCATGTGGGCTGGTGGAGGGTGATGAGAGGATGCGGTCACTTTCTCAACCATCACGGCTGTTGGTTTTGTTTGAGTCAAGTGAATTAGCACCGTGGTGTCTGCTGCTAAGAAAGCCCTGTTTATTCATCTACTCAGCTATTCATGAGGCCACGTGGTAGGTACGTTGACATTAGAACTGCAGCTCTAGTCTGTTTTCTCGAAGAACTTATAGGCTACTGGGAGACCTATGAGTTCAAGATTGCAACAATTCCTATACCAAGATTCAGGAGAAAGAAAGAAGAAATCTTTAAAATCAAGCTTAATACAAGGGACTATGGTGATGATGCATGGGTGAATTGGTGGTGGTAATTTGACAGGGACTACACCTGAGAGGAGAAAGCATACATTGTACAAAATGAACAAAGATGTTAAAAAAAAAATCCAAGGCCTCCCTGGTGGCGCAGCGGTTGAGCGCTGGGCTGTGAAGCTGCCCCCAGCCTCTGCAGCACCAGTTCGATCCCCGGCCGCTCCCCGGCCACCGGAGGAGGGTCCCACATGGCGCGCAGACCTCTCCTGCCGCCCGCTGCTCCCCTCAGCAGTGTACTTCGGTCCTTCTGCCTGCTCTGCTCTCCCCTCTGGCTCTGGTGAATTCTCTTACCCTCCCGCGCTTCTGACTGTACCCAGTGCTTGTATAGATAAATAAATCTTAAAAAAAAAATCCAATAAATAAATAAGTAAATAAATAAAATCAAGCTTAGATACCAATCCTTGAAAACTGACTATAAAACTGAAGCATCCAGGGGTGGGGGGAATGGCTTAAATTTGATAAACTATAAAAAGTAACTGAGCAGGACCTCCCTGGTGGCAGAAGGGGTTAAGACTCAATGCTATCAAGCTATCGCCAGCTGCATGGCCTGAGTTCGATCCCTGGCCAGGGAGCTAACCCACATGGCACAACAGACTTCTCCTGTCTTGACTGCTGCTCCCCTCAGCAGTGTATTTCAGTAGATCCGCCTGTTCTGCTCCCCACTCTGTCTTTGGTGAATCCTCTCACCCCCTGCACCTCTGGCCTGGACCCCAGTTCTTGTATGCATAAATAAATAAAATAAATCTTTAAAAAAAAAAGCGAGCAATTCCTGCTACGTAATAAATGTTAAGTCTCTTCCTTCCTGAAAGGCCCCTTCCACCCTCTCCTGAAAAGTTTACCCTTTATAACAAAATCACTTTCAATGATTTTGATGAAAAATACCTCCTTATAAGTGAAGGGAATGGGAAAAAATTAAGCCTTTCTTGATAACTCAGCCTCATTATTTCGCATCTGTGTTATAGCGCTAAACTTACCTTTTTGTTTTGCTTGAGCTTTTAACAATTCCCACAAATGGTGTGCAGGTGTTGGGAATATTTGTCTCCATTTCATTATTTTTCTGCCTCCCTCCTCCCTTCCTGTTCTCTCTGTTTTTAGTGACTGTGGTTGCCTCCCAGTGATTTAAGTATACATTTTAGGTCTTACTTTTGCCTGGGGACCAGATGACTGAGATCCTTACATTGTGTGAAAGTAGGAAGATACCAGCTGTGGCTGAGGATGCATCACCACCCTCCCCAAGAGCACTTTGTTTTGACTGAGTGGAAGTCATCCTTTCTGGCAGTTTGTGGAGCTGAATGAAGAATCAGATAGTTAAATTTAGATAGTGAGGTGTCATTGGGTCCTGGAAAGTCAAGCGAGGGAGGAGGGGAAAGCCAGATGCTTTCTCAGCCAGCTTCTATTGGGATGGTCTTGGAAGGCTTCCTGGAAGAGGGGGAAATGGTCCCAGATGGGGAAAGAGGAGGTGAGGGATTAAGTGAAAGAATCCTGTCTTGAGAGAGTCAGGAGAAGCACAGAGCTGGGAAATCAGCCACTGTCTCCTTTCAGATGCCACAGCTGCCATGCTTGCAATACTCTTTTGCTGCAGGACTAACAGAGCATCGGACACGACCATGTCCACCCCAATCCTCTTCCTACAAAGTCTTGCATTTACCATAGGAAGTATTAGCATTACCACCACTTGGTCTGGTTTAACATCTAATATCTTCTTTGTTTCAAAAGCATTTTGTTCACTTATGGAAAATGTGTAGAAATAGCTCTCTTTTGATTAAAGTGAGGATCTTATCTGTTAATTTATTGCCACCATCCTTTGTGCCCCTGTTCTTTTCCCTTCCCCCCTTAATTGCTGTCTTTTTTTTTTTTTTTTTGCCATGAATTTCTGTTTTTCCATTATGTTCCTGGGTCTTGGAACTTGGGCAGGAACACTAGGGCTGGCCCAGCAAATAACTCCTCCCTGATGAGTAAGGGACCAGAATGCCAATTATTGCTGTTATAGGGCAACCTGACATGAAACAGGTTGCCTGACTGTGGGTCCTCACCTGCACGCTTAAAAGGGACTTAAACTGCAGGCACACACACAAAAGGTTAACAAAAGGATTATTTACAAGGGAAGGGGAAATAAGGAAATGTAAAACTCAGGGAGAAAAGAGGGAGATAAATTCTTAAATGTGTCCTACCCATTCCGCTGACCTGGAATCCCAAATGATCCCCCCCACCCCTCTAGACCAAATGCTGCCTGGCCAAGAGCATGAGCCAAGAGAGGGAGGCCCCACTAACATGGCTGGTTATAAACACAAGCGCCAGAAAATGGCTGCTTAACTCCGCCCTTAGGTCCTCACAACCTCCCTTTGGGGATCATGGTATTTGTAGTTCCCAGTGTCTTGATGGAGTGGGGGTAGCATCCACAAAGCCTGTATGGAGTTTGCTCAGCACATCCTTTCCCCCTAACATTACCACTATTAATTAATTTTGTTCTGGAAACTCTAACCACTGTAATAAGGCAAGAAAAATAAGTAAAACTACTAGAAAGACGGAACAAAGTTATTGCTATTTATTAGATGGTTTATCTTAATCATTCAAAGAAACTGCTGAATATTGGATCTAAGAAGACAATTTGAGATGACCAGTTTAAAAATATATACTCAAAATTAATCATTGTCCTATGTTGCACTTGGAAAATATAATCTAAAATAGCAACACAAAATATAAAATTAGGAATCACAAAAATGCATACTTATATATGGCACCCAAGAGAACATTAATAATCGTTTTTAAAAATGCTGTTTTAATAGGAAGACCTAATACTGCAAAACAGCAAATTCTTTAGAGATTAACTTAGAGTTAGTGTGATTCCTTCCAAGCCTCCAAAAGTGTTTTATTTATTGATTCTTTTTTTTACAATTTATTTATTTATGCATTCAAGAACTGGGGTACAGGCCAGAGGTGCAGGGGGTGAGAGAATTCACCAGAGACAGAGCAGGGAACAGAACAGGCAGACTGACTGAAATAAACTACTGGGAGGAGCAGAGGACGAATTAGGAGAGGTCTGCCACGCCATGTGGGTAGCTCCCTGGCTGGCTGGGGATCGAACTCGTGCTACAGAGGCTACGGACAGCTTCATATTTTGCATCTTAACCCATTGCGCCACCAGGGAGGCCCTATTTATTGATTCTTGACCAAATGTCTCAGGTGTTCAGATGGAAGAACCAACAGGTGATAAGAGCCAAGATAATGCTAAAAAAGACCTGTGAAGAGGGGCAGGAAATGACTGATCATTAAAATTATAAACAGAATAGTAAGAGTAGGATGGTACTAATTCCAAGGGAGACATCTGCATGAAAAGGATAAAGCAGAAAATCTGTTGGCGGAACGAAATGTGTTTTTGTGTCTAGTGTTGTTAGAAAAAATTACATTTCAAACTCATGATAAAATGAATAGTCACAGCATCATGTTGGGATAGTTAACTATCTGAAAAAAAGTGGAAAAATAAACTTCTTACCTCACATTATATGCCAAAATACTTTTCAGACAGGTTTGAGTTAAATTTAAATAAAATGAAAGGTGAACAAGAAGAAAATATAGTCATGTAATTTAGATACTTCTTCAAAGGTAGAAATCAGAATAGGAGACACTTAACGATGGGTGTAAAAACTAAAAACATCATCATAGAAAAATAATTAAAAGAAGAACAAGTAGTAGGAAATTAGATTTGTAATATATGAAAAGGGTTGCTGCATTTAAAATAGGAAATTTGAACATTTATTGAAAGGATGAATGCTTTAATAGAAAAGTCATTTCTATGGACAAGATATTCACAAGAGACGAGATGATTCTGCTATTAAACTTGTGAAGAAATATTTACCCAGATAAGTAATAAAGGGAAATACAAATTAAAATAACATTGAGCTAAGTGTTTAGTTACTGAATTTTTAACTATGGGAAGGGGTTATAACTGTGCTGGCTGGTATTCAGTATTCACATGAGTCTGGCTTTTCTGGATCTTAGTAAGATAATATCTAATGAGTTTTGAAGTTTTATTAATAAAAACTATTTATCCCCCGACCCAGAATAATCCATGAAGAAACATTTAGTTCTAAGAATGTTCATTGTAACATTACTTGTGAGGAGAAAAAAATAGAAACAACCTAAATGACTAAAATAGGTGATAGGTTAAGTAAATTATGGCCATCTTTAGGAAAAAATTGTATGTAGTCATTTAAAATCATTGTGGAAAATATTACTGGAAACATTGTCACAAAATATTGATGGAAAAAAAAACAGGCCATGATCACTATGTCCCATTTGATAGTGCTTTTTTTTAACAGTGATTTAATAAAGAAGCATAATTTCCATACTAAAAAAAATTATAGTTAATTTTGTAAAGAATACATATGTGAGTATAAAAGAGGGCTAGGAAAAATGGTTGGATGGGCATATATATCAGCATATTAATAGCGATTTTCTTTGGATGCTGAAATAATTGAAAATTTTATTTTTTCTCATCTCTTTCTGATTTTCCAGATTTGGGGCATGTAAGTATCTTTGTGCTTAAAGGAATTTTATAAAAAGTTCTCTTGGAGTTATCCTTTGCATCTTGGTTATCTTCTCTTGCCCTGTAGTTCCTGGGCAGGAAGGGAACATAATGTGAGGAAGTGTTTGAATGGATGTACAGAGGTGCGGGCTGCTGTTTGTATGGAGCCTGAACTCTCAACTACCCACACAGTTGTCAAGTGTAATTAAAGCTCTTTGAACAAGTAGATCCCTTATCAGACTTAAATTTTATTGTCCAGATACATTGGCTTTATTTCAGCCTTACTAATCTGCTGCAGGGAATGAGACCATTGAACTGAGTCACCCTTCAGCCCGAGATGGGGAGCGCATGAGGGTACAATGGCTGTGCTTCAGCCTCCAGAGATGTTATGCGATGTTTCTGGATTCATTCCAGGTTCCTAGGAGGAAAACACCCTTCAGTTATGTTGGCTCTAGATGGACCCAGTCAACACATGACATCACCAGCTCTTCCTTCCCTGCCCGCCTTTATTTGGAGGGGATGCAAAGAGAATTGTGCAACAACATTGAAATAAACAGAATACAGACCATGCTTTGGTTTCTGGGTTGAGCTCCAGTCCAGTTGCCAAGTGTCTTCATCATACACAGTGACATTGTCACTGCAGCTTTGAATGAATGTGGAATAGCAGCTCACTTGCTAGTTAGAGCTCTGTGTACATGTCAGTTATTATTTAAACTAGGTGCTCTTCCTTTTATTAGAATCGGTGCGTGTCCATAAATGATGGTCCTTTAGTAGGTGTGAACATCACATCTTTTATTTCAGTCCATATAGTCATAGCAAGATGACTGTAATCAGAGTATAGGGTTTGTTTGATTATCTCCTTCGAGAGGAATGTAAACATGGCCTTGTGTCATTAATTTGCTGGTTGTTCTTTCCTGTTATTTTCAATGACCTTGGAGCTTTCTCTGCAGCATTTTGACACAGTCCTACACATTTTGTTTGTAAGTGCTTGTGTTTCGGTGCATCTGGCTAATGGAGGAAGCTGTGAGTCCTTGAGTTTATAGTTGGATTCCCTTCCCAACTAGGAACCAGCAGGAAGGAAAACAGGGACAAACTCAGTCTTAGCACGTGAAGGCACTGTGGCATGACTTGTATTTTTTTGTAATCTACACAGCTCTGTAATCTCTTATTTTTGGCAGGCCAGCACCAAATCTGTGGTTTGGTAGCCCTGGGCAACCAAAAACTGAGACAAACAGAGGAAGCGTCATTACTCACATGTTTCCCCAGCCGCCTCATCTTGGCTCCACACAGCCAGCTGCCGCCCCTCTTTTGAGGTGGAGTGCTCAGAGCTGAGTCTGACCTGGCTCTCCATGGAGTCCTTTAGGTTGTCTACACCCCTGGTCCCTAGGGTCCCTGCCACTCACTGCTTTCCTGCATTCTTCCTGTAATTTGTTTGTAGTCTGGAATTTATTTATGGTGGAGTTTGTGGTGAAAACTGGGAAGTCTCATTTCCGTAAAGCAGGCTGAAGTTCACGGGGAGTAGTATACTGAGCTCGGGCTCTGTTGAGAGGAACACACATGCACACGCACACATTCACATACTGTGCACACACTTACGCACATATGCACATACAGGCACATTTGTAGGGGCACACCTGCACACACATGTACACCCATGCATATTTGCATGCATGTACTCTCCAGTCATTATCCTGGTACCCAGGGCCTCGTCTAGTAAGCTGTGCTCATGGAAGGGGTCTGCTCAGGAAATCTGCACAGGCTGCCAGTGCTAGCAAATCTTTGGAAACTCAGCACTTGCCAATTTGTCTCCTCCCCACATGCACTTGAAAAGGGAAAAAGGAGAACCAGGTCATCGATCCCAGTGTGAGGTTCCTATATCCCTAAGGGTTTTCAAAAAATGGAAATAGTTTCAATATTGCAAAAGCCTGCTGGACATTTAACTGGAATTCAAGGGTAACTGAATCTTCGCTTCTGATTGGATTGAGATGAACTCTGTTAACCGTGTTTAATTTGTGTTATCTGCTCAGATGGGTAGTTTTACTTGTATTTTGAGTCACCACAAAAATGGGGCATGAATTTATTTGTACCTACTACATTGCATTGCTAGGAAGATTGTATCCATCATGGTGTTCAAGGCCAGGAGGAACTTGAGAAGGGAGGTCCTGGGGGTGGGGGTAGAAAGTCTAAGTTTCTGCCTGTTCTCAGAGGGTCTCTGTGATTTGTCTGCTCTAGCATTTGCTATCTTATTTTATGACAGTGTCCACTTGCTGTGTGTATAGGGCAGATTTATTTGCTCAGTTTGGGTCTTACTCAGTTTTATGTAGAAAACTGCTCTGCTAGAGAATAACTTGAAGTTCCATGCCTGTCTTCTGGCACTGGGGGCCTTGGACTGCCTCCTCCACCTCCCAGTACTGCCTGTATCTGCCCCCACACTCCCCACTTGGCCCACAAGTAATGCCCTGACTTCCTGGATTCTGTGCCCCCAATATTCCCCAAGCCCTGCTCTGTTCCCCTTATACTTCAAAGTAAACTTGAGCACTGGGAGATTTGACTACATGCCAGGAATTGGATCAGGCAACCCAAGCTAAGCTTGTGTTACTTTTTATTTATTGAAGAGGTGATCATTAAGACCTACTGTTGCAGGATGGGTGGTGGAATTGGGGTTCTTACTCAGAGTCTGATGCCAGTGCTTGTGCTTTTAACCCTTAAATTCTGAAGAAGTCATTGTTGCTCTTCTGCCTTTGCAGATGTGGAAACTGAGGCACTGGTGGGTTGAGTACTTTTTCCAAGGTTCTAGAGTGAGTCAGTTCTAGGCAGAGCCAGGATTCCAGGACAGGCAGCTCTGCCATGCACTCCCGTGGGCTTTGATCATGCAGACTCTGCTTCTAGCACAATTGGTGGGGACTGTTATAGCACCAGAGGCCATTCTCACAGTTGTTTTTACTGGTTCTCTAACATTTCTTTCATGAATAAGAGTGTATTTAAGCTCAGCCTTTCAGATGGTGGAGCTCAGGCCCAGATGTCTGAGCAGGGCATTTGGGGACCAGCAAGCTGGAGGCCCTGTGAGGTCTCGGTACTTAGAGCAGTCACTCCCCAGGGCTGCAGAGTGCTCAGAGGAATTCCAGGATTGAAAGGCTAACCTGAAGCAACTCTGTGTCTGTCCCAGCTGTGCATGGATATGAAATGCCATAAACTTGGCTCTAGTTCCAATTCTGAATGCCTGTCTAATTACAGGAAACAGAACCCTCTCCCACATTAGCCAGCGATTTCAACATCTCTTGGAGAAATTCTGCATGGACCTGAAGTTTGAAGCTTTGCATTCTAATGAGTTTGGCTGGGATTTCTATCTTTGGTTCTCTCTGCCTGTTCCCCCAGCCACAATTGCATCATCCTGCTTTGGGGCTGGCACTTCCTATTAAGTGTCCTGCTGTCTGTGAATGTCCATGGAGCTGAGACAAACCTCAGCTTCTCTCTGGACTCCTGGGCTCTCTCCAGGCCTGCTGCCGCCTTGCCCATCTCTTATATGCCTGATAGGGTGGCTCTAGTGGGACTTGTCTTAGGGCTGTGGTTGACAAAGCTGGAAGGAGAGGGGTGAGAAGGTTCTGGAACTAAGAAGGTGGGCATAGCCATTTTATGGCTGTTAAATTTTCAGTAACTTCTTTGTGTAGCTTGTTGATCTGATCTCTCATATATTAATCAGTCCCCTCTTTGGGTCTTGGAAGGTGGCCATTTATCTGAAACAGACAGCCTGGTGAAAAGAGCTTTGTTTTTATACCCCCTTAAATAACAAACAGCTAAAATAAAAATACTAACATTGGCGGGGGTGGCTCCTGATGCTGTTGGTTCATAGTGGGATGACACTTTGGGATACATCTGCCCCAAAGTGGTGTAGTCATCTGTCCTGGGCATACCCAGTATTCCCAACTCTCGGCCCTCTCCAGAGAAAGCCTTTAAAATGATGAGGACTGTACCCAGTGCATGTATAAACAAAACAAACAAACAAACCAGCAAGCAAATAAATAAAGCATGCCTCTATTAAAAAAAAAAAAAATAAAATGATGAGAAAAAAAAAAAAAAGAAAAGAAAATGATGAGGAAATTTATTGGCATAAATATGTTCATAAGAACATTTTGTGTAATAGGGAAAAGCTGGAAACTATTGGTTCACACAAGGGGAATGTAAAGAAAGTTATACTAGATTTCCCCAACAATAACTCTCACTAAAAACTGAATTATGGAGGGCCTCCCCTTGTGGCGCAGGCGCTTGAGTGCCGCACTGTGAAGCTGTCCACGGCCTTTGCAGCGCCAGTTTGATCCTGGCCTGCCGGTGAGGGTCCCACATGGTGAGCAGACCTCTCCTGTCTCGCCCGCTGCTCCCCTCAACAGTGTATTTCGTCAGTCTGCCTGTTCTGTTCCCTGCTCTGTCTCTGGTGAATGCTCTCACCCTCCCACGCATCTAGCTTGTACCCTGGTTATTGTGTAAATAAATAAATAAATAAATCTTAAAAAACAAAAAACAAAAAACAAAACAAACCAAAACTGAATTATGGAGACTTGAAGACAGCAAGGTATTAAGAAAAAAATCACAACTAAACGTGAGCATGCTCTGTGATCACACCCACATAGAATATATATACATGGGGCCTCGCCTGGTGGCGCAGCGGTTGAGCGCTGGGCTGCGAGGCTGCCCACAGCCTCTGCAGCACTGGTTTGTTCCCCAGCAGGTGGTGAAGGTCCCACACACACACACACACACACACACACACACACACACACACAAAAAATATATATATATACATATATATATATACATATATATATATACATGGCAGCTGGAAGGTTATATAGAAAAAGATTAATTGCTATTATTAGGATGACAGAAGTATAGATATTTTTGCCTATTATAAAAAATAATGGAAACCATACAGATTTGGATTCAGACTTGGCATTAGTTCTGGCATCCTTATATCTCATGTGTCTTCAGCAACTCTTGGAACTTCTTGGGACTCATGTTTCTTATTGGTAAAATGATAGAAAAATCTCTGATGATCCTTGGATCTGAACCTGGTTCTAGCCACTAACAGTCTCTTCTAGCAGAGTCAGCCAATCTTGCTTAGATCAGCAAGGAGGACTCGCGCGCAATTAGCAGCCATGTTGTGCACAAGCAATCGAAGGGCTGGTGGCGGTTCAGTAGTGCCCCTACAGATTTGTTCTCACAGTCAGCATTGGGGGAAACCTTCCCTGTGGGCCCGCCAGCCCACGCACAGCCATTCTGCATGAGTGGAGAGTAGACCACCAAGTCTTGCCATGGACACTTGTCTTCAAGAGCATTCGGATCTGGCAAAGTGGTCGCTTTGAGCCCTCCCTCCCCATACCCACCGGTGACTTGGTGGGGGCCCTCCCTGGGAATGCTGGGCCCATGCTGCCTGCATATGGGCTTCTGGCTCCCCCATCCACTCTATTGCTTTTGATGAATCAAGAGGAGGACTTCTGCTCATTGTTTGGTTGGTCACTCTTAAAGGATTTGCACACTTTATAATGATTTAATTTTATAAATGATCTTTCATCGCCGCACACAGATTTCATTAGCCTGGCCTTTGATCTTGCAAACAAGGAGGCCACCTGCAGGCTGCACCAAGCCTCAAAGAAAAGCATTTTATGAGGTGCTGACATTTTGACAAGTGCTTTACCTGACACCCCAAATTGACTTTCACTGTCCCACATTGGCTATTTGCCTCTCCCCTCCATCTACTGGATTAAGGTTATTCTCTGCCCACTTAAGTGAACCTGCATGCTTTAGATGACAGAAGAGGGTTTAGGTGGAAAGTTGAGAGGTGAGTGCTCTTTGTAGAAATGCCAGAAGCGGTGCTTATTAAAGTCTGTAAAACAAGGAGGCCTTGGATTCCAGCTCTACGAGTTTGGGTGTGCATGACTGCAGGCAGGTCCCGTGACTGCCAGTTTCCTCCTCTGTGACCTCAGCCACCTAGGCACCCTGCCCTGCCTACCTATTGTGAACGTCAGATGAGATAAGGTTGTGATGGCACTTTGGGGAGCACTTTGGGAACTGCTGAGAACCTATCCCATTGTGAGGTTGGTGTCAAATCAGTGCAATCAGTGGTATAAGAAATTATAACGAGGCTCAATCATCCCATTCCCGTTTAAAAAATTTCTGGAGAGGTGGATCTATTTCCCTAAAGTGGGGAATCTGGCTAGGCTGTGTTCATTTGTGAAAATGGAGAGAGGAGCCAAAGATGACTTTCCGAGATGGTCTTTGAATTGAAAGAACTCCAGATTTGGCATCTGGGCCTGCTCACTGCCCCGTTCCTCACCATTCTGCCTCCACTCTCAGTCTCCAGTTCAACTTCCAGAGTCGAACTCTCAGCACCCTGAGAGGAACAAGCAGCCTCATTCCAGTGGGCCTGCACCTGGGAAGGGCAATCAGGTGGGAGGAGTGTGGGTTGCAGGTGTGGGCAGCCCCAGGGGGCACTCAGGTTGTGGGTGGGCAGCTCCTGTGATGCAGCAGGAGCCAAATCTGACAAGCTCTGGGACCTGGGGCTTCCAGCTGCTTATAACACGTATTTGACTGGTACTGACTCAAGCTCCATAACCAAATCCACCAACTGATGACTGCTGAACCCCAGAAGCACTGAGGAAGACTGTGCAAGATAAAGAAATGGGGAGATAGAAAAGAGGGAAAGGGGCTAGGGGCAACAAGAGAGGAAAAGACAGGCGAGAGCAAGAAATAAGGACCCCCACGCAGCCCAGCTGGAGAGGGACCTGCTATTCAACTGTTCAGATCCCCAGCTCAAGGCCTTATGAATAAATGTCAGAAATGTGAGTGGAATCCAATGAAGTAGGACAGAACTCCTGGGGAAACAAGCATTGAAAATGTGGGGGAGTAAGAGGAGCCAGAGGGAAATTATCCAAAGAAGCAGGAGGCAAGCTTGCAGAGTGCGGCCTGGAAGCCGGGGTGCCCTTGGGGTGGGGATGCTGTGAATGGAGGCGAGGCACAGAGGCAGAGGTAGAGGGCAGACAGGGTGGGATGATTCTGGAGTACTCTGGGGTGCCCGCAGGGTGAAGACAAGGCTGCAGTGGGCCAGGAATGAAAGGAGGCAAGCAAGTGTGGCGTCAGCAGCGAGCAACACTCCCAGAGCTAGGGAGGGTGGGGTGGGAATGGCTCTGGGGGCCTCCTTCCTAGGTGTACTTTTAAAGTGTTGCTTTTTCCCAATTAGATTTTAAACTTCTGAAGGGCACAGTTTCTATCTTCTACCTTTCTGTTTCCTCCAAAACTGGCTGATCATCAGATCTCTTAATGAGGTTGTTTGTTTTATCAGTGCATTTTACTGGATCTTGTCCCAGTCCACATTCCCACTAGATTCTGGCTTAATACTTCTAGCAGTGCTTGCTGGATGCTGAACATTTGCTGACGTCCCCATGAGTTATGTGATTGATTTTAAAAGCAAGATCAGAGAACTTAAAGAGAACTTAGGTGAGCGAGAAATAAGGAAATGCCCCACGTCCTTCAAGGTTTGAGCAGTTAGGAGTGTGTATTCACATGCCTACGACGTAGGCTAATCACACAGTTTCCTCTCTCTACTGAATTGGGTCACTTGCTGTAGTTATAAAATATAAAGGGATAGGTCTGCATTTCGCTTCTCAATTAACCACTTCTCCCTGCTCTCTTTTGAGCTGGGTGTTAAGAAGTAGAGCTGTGGGGTTACCCATCCTGGGGTCAGGGGCCAAAACTGACTCCAACTTCAGGGGGCTGTTGGGTTAAAGGAGGTAACCCATGGAAGAGGCACGGATTAGAACCAGACAGAGATGTGGCCAGGAGAGAGGAATTATTTTTTTCATTTCTCCCATCTTCTGAAGTTTACAGGTTACTCTTATGTCAAAGTTAGTCACCCTTTCTTTGGCCAGTGGGGACCTAGGGCATCAGGGCCCCAGCATTCAGCCCCTGGAAAGCCTGTATGGGGCATGACAGGAGAGTTGGGGACTCCGAGGACTGTGGTGGAGCACACCGTGGGCCCCTGGGAGGAAGATGCCCCCCACTGCGCCGGTACAAGAGCCAGCTGAGGTCTGCTTGACCGAGGCGTGTGTGATGTCGGTCTGTGCTGGTCTCACTGAGTGCCTTCTGAGCGCCAGTCCTTGCCCCGCTTTGGGGGACACAGAGAAGAGAATTTGAATGATGATTGATCATATTTGTACTTTATAAACTAACAAAAATGCTGTGAGGTTTGTTGCCAGTTTCTAGGGGAGAAAATCAGGTACAAGCATTCTAGATAGTTCTAGCTCTTAGAAGATGCTTCTTTGCATTGAGGGAGACTCAGGATGTGTGAGCAGGCAAGTGGTTAGCCCGGTTAGGCAGTAGTGTTTTAGGTTGTGTAGTATGTGATTGTCTAGTATGGCTACTTCCTAGAGGGCTCATGTGCCAGCTTTCCTTATAAAAGAACGCAGCAACCTTCCTGTGGGTGTTTATTGAGCAGGTCTATGCAGCTGGTACTCTCTGAACTGGTTTCCATAGCAACTCATTTACACCTTTGGGTTAGGTACGAAGATCAGCCCCATTTTACAGGTGAGGAATCAGAGGAGGTTGAATATCTTGCCCAAAGTCTCATGATGAGTGGGTGGTGAGTTGGCCGGGGACTCAGGCGTCTGACCCTGGCCGTTGTTCCCCTCTGCTCTCCTGTGGTCTGTCCCTGCTCTTCCCTTGGGACAGGTGCTTTCTCATCCTCAGCTCCTTTTTTTTTTTTAATTCAGAACAAAATCATGTTGTCCTAACATGCAGGCTGGGGTCCCAAAGGCTCTTATCTCTCTACCAACAAAGCCATTCCCTGTTGAATAAGTCACCTGGCATGTTGCTGAGTCGATACAGCTCCGGAAGCCACGTGGATAAGCCAGCCCTGGTTTGTGTTCTCATCTCCCTGATGGTTTGCTTTTGATTCCAGTTCATTAATTTATCTAAGATGAAAAAGGGGGAGGTCAGAGACACAAAGCTAAGTGCAGGAAGTAGAGATTAGGGCAGTGATGACTCTGGAACAGGGGACAGGAGATGGGCAGTTCTGATTGAGTATGAATCCTGGGGGAGTACAGGGTGTGTGTGTGTGTGTGTGTGTGTGTGTGTGTGTGTGTGTGTTTTGAGTGTAGGAGTTTTAAGAACTGCCCCTATAGGAGACTGTGTGTGAGGCCATTCTGACTGAGTATGAATCCTGGGGGAGTACAGGGTGTGTGTGTGTGTGTGTGTGTTTTGAGGGCAGGAGTTTTAAGAACTGCCCCTGTGTGTGAGACAGGAGACTGTGTGTAAGGCTGGGTGACTGGAAGGGGGACCTGCCCACGCTGTCTGCTCCCCTCTTTCTTATTCTCTTTCTGCTAGTCTACCCAGCAGGCTGGAATGTGGTTCCTCAACCACTTCAGATCTAGAACACGGACTACGTGATGGCTTTATTTGGCATTTCTGTGTTTTGAATATGAAGGGCCCTTGAGAACTGATCAGAAATACCACTCCTGACCTTTTAAAAACTTGGGGTTTTGGATTATGTCAGTATCGACTTCCTGCTTGTGATCTTGTACTAAAGTTACCAGATGTTACCTCTGGGGGACATGGGGTGAAGGGTCTCTCTGTGTCATTTCTTAATAACTGCATGTGAATCTACAATTATCTCAAAGTAAAAAGCTAAGACATATTAAGGCCTTTTAAATACTACTAACTCCAAAGGAATCCTGTTTTTGAATGTTCAAGGAGCTGCTTGCCTGCTGTATCTAATACTTTGCCAATATCCAGTAAACCCAGAAACAGCCTAGCAAAACCTCTCACGGCCACAGAGGAAAGAAGAGCTGATACACGCTTACAACGTGGATGGATCTTGAAACTTGATGCCAAGTGAAGAAGCACAGAAGACCATTCCATTTAATATGAAATGTCCAGAATAGGCACATCTATAGAGACAGAAAGTAAATTAGTGGTTGCCTCGGGCTGGGAGTAGCAGGGCAGGAGGGGCTTGGGGAGGGACCACTAACAGGCATGGGCTTTCTTTTGGGCAATGTTCTAAAATTAGATTGTGGTTGTGGTTTTACAGCTCTGAATAGACTTCAAACCATTGAATTGTCAGTTTAAATGGGTGGATTGTATAGTATGTGAGTTATATTTCAATGAAGCTGTTAAAAAATACAAGATCCTTTGACAGTTTTAAGAGAAATAATAATAGTCCTTTGGAAATGGCTGGTGTCTTCTAGATGGAAGCACTTTGGACATTGGTTGTGACTCCTAAATGCAGCCACTGTCCTGGGGCACGTTCTTGGCTCTCTCGTGAACCAGATTCCCAGCTTGCCTCTGGAACCACCGTGGTGCTGCTTCCGGTTGCTCATGCTGGGGACTGTGAATTCGGTGTGTGCCAGGTGTCATGCCCGCCTCGTATTGAAACTCCTTGCAGCCTCGCACAGTAGGTAATTTCAGGCCCATGTTTCTAGAGAAGGAAATGGACAGTTCAAAGCACATCCCTAGCCAAGGGCAATTTGCTGCAAGAACTAGGAGCACCCAAAACCCATTCTTCTTCTCCCTGCCTGGTGGAAGGCTGGGTTGATGAGCATCCTCATGTCTTACATGGATAGAGAAGTGCTGTTGGCAAAAGCCAGCTCCTGCATGGACAGATGATGTAGGAACGTCAGCAGAGAAAGGCCTGAGTTCAGTGTAAATTGTTTTTAGGCTTGTGTTCTTAATGGGGGCTCTGTGGCCCCCGGAAGCGAGTATGACATTCTGCCTTATTCCTGCAGCAGCTCTTCCCAGGAGAGAGAACTGTGGGAAAACATGTGGAGGCTTTCAAGGGACACGTTTCTCAGTGTCATTAGCTCTTGGGGAAAACATGTTTATTTCGCCAAAGCCCTCAGTTTTGTCTGTGTCCTGTGTCAAGAGTTCATAACTCTAGTAGCTGTTTTCGGATATGGCAGGAAACCACTGTATTGTACATGTCGGGAGCCATGTGTTTCTGTAAGTGATGATGCTGTTGTGTGTTGAATAAGACCCTCTTGTTAAAATGGGCACCAGTGAATGGCACTGGCAGAAGTAGTGGGAAAAGATTTACACCCAATTAATGATGTTCAGACTGGTCCAGGCAGACCCATTAGCTCTCAGGGTGATTATTCAAGATGCAGATCCTCAGATCCCAGCCCAGACCTGCAAGGCCTGCACTCTGGCAGTCATGTGTGGTAGTACGCTCTGGGGACCATTCTTAGGAGCAGAAGGCCAGATGATTTTACGTATTCTTGGGGGTAAGCAGGAAAATCTGGTTGCATTCCCAGATCACTGCCTCCTGTCTTGACCTGATCTTGCAGGGTGGAATGTGAACTGGAAGGTACATTGATTCATTGATTGAAAATACGTACTGAGCTCCTCCTAGGTCTGTGTGCTCACTCCCTGCTTCGAGGGAGCTTATATCCTCACAAGTGAGGCAGATAACAAACTAGGGAAGTTAATATAGGCCCAGTGAACTTAAGGAGGTGATGCCCAAGCAGAGAGTGAGGCCTGGCGCTGGGGAGGTGTTGGGCAGGTCAAACTGTAAACATCTGCAGTGGCCTGATACTGGGGAGCAGCAGGTAGGAGCAGAGTATGTGGTGGGAAGAGGAGCCAGGGGCAAGGGAAGGAGTTTGAGTTAATTTTGCTCTAGAAGTGGAGGACAGCGAAGAGGATTTAATCAGAGAGTGACAGGATCTGATGAAAGGTTTAGGATCCTTTTGATTACTTATGAAAGGTGGCTTGGAGGAGGCAAATGAAGCCTGGGGAGTGGCCAGGGAGATTCTGTCCAAACTGATGCCTACAAAGTAATGTTTTCATTTTTTCCCCTTTTTTGTAGAAGTGGGGCACACTTTTAAGAAGGGAAATTGGAATTGTTTTGTCACTGTTTCTGTGTTAACATTTTACAGATGGCATGAGCTTGCATTAGAAGTATACAAACTTATTACTTTTCCTTAGGCAACATTATATGTATTACAGGATCATATATGTATATACCCATTTAATTAATATGCTATTACTTATAAAAATTAATTTTTTTCAAGAAAGATTCAGTTTATGTGTTTATATTTTTGAGATCAACGAAGTCAAGTCTTTATAGACAATTTAGCAGAATCTGCAAGAGTTGGTCATTTTCAGAAATTTGAGCCCAGTAGCATTGCCTGGGCTACCTCAGTTGAGTACTTCTTGCCTGAGTGTAGACAATTTAATATTTTATTTAGAAAAAAAAGATTCATGGCACGTTAGGTCTCAAGAGTCCTAGATTTTATTTTCTTTGTTTCACAAGTTTGATTTGACCCTGGGCAAGTAATTTCAGTTTGTATTTTAGTGTCTTTGTGCAGAAGATGTGTAATAATACTTCTGGCAAACCTCCTGTCCTGATGGTAACTGTGTGAAGGGTCTTCATAACTAAGGTGGATTGATAGCATATGCAAAGGTCCTGTGGCAGAAGGCTGATATTGTGGGAACTGAAAGGCCTATATGGTTAGAGAGAAGACTATGAGGGAATAGGGTCAAGGGTAATGTGGAAATAGACAAGAGACAAACTGGGAAGGATCTCATAGACCTTATTAGGGACTTTAATCTCTATATGAAGACTAAGGAAGCCATTGCGAAATTTAAACAGGGACATGGCATGGGTTGATAGATATGCTGTTTCATTTAGTCCTCATAACAAATGTTTGTGGCAGGTAATTCCTCGTTTTAAGCCAACATGAAAATTTAGGGTAGTAGAAATCAAGGATCCCACTCAAGGGCACCTTAATGGTAGGTAGCAGAGCTATCCCAGGTCAGTGTGATTCTAGAGTCCTCTGTCCTCCATATCAGTGTCCGGGCTCAATCATAATAAAACAATAGCCACCATTTTAAAACACTTTGAACTCTTAAGATGAAAGATGACCCTTAAATTACAAAGTGGCATTATGCTGCAGAAATCTGAGCAGTGATAAAGTGTGGATATACTGGGGAACTTTAAAAGGCCCAGTCTGCATGGCTCCAGTCCAGCGCCTTCAGGTTCCTTGCCGTCTAGTGGGGGGGGGGGGTCTCACAAGCAGCTATCAACAGAAGGAAGGGTTTGGCTGCTCTGGCCAGCCATTTGACACTGCCATTGTCCATAAGGACTCATTGTCCATGAAATGTGCCCGAGGTGTGTGCTTTCAGGGGTTTTGAGCTGGGAAATCAGATCTGGGCATTTCATGCGCGGTTTCACCAGAGCACTCATCCATGCCAAGTTTCTGCTTTCTCCCTTTTGGGTGTTCAGCTGGCTTAGGTGGATCTTAAAAGAGGTTGCAGAAATCACCATCTCTTTTGAACCCAAAGAAGCCTTATTGAGGCTTGTAGTGGGAAAAGTAGCCCCTGGTCCACAGCCCTCGACGCCCCTCCTGATGATGATGTCAATGTCTGTTCCCTTCTAGTTGATCATGTCATTCCTGAGCCTGGGACAAGCCTGCTGGCTGCCTTTGACCAGTGGAGGGAATGGGCCGACAGCAAGTCCTGCTGCGACTACTCTCTGCACGTGGACATCACCGAGTGGCATAAAGGCATCCAGGAGGAGATGGAGGCCCTGGTGAAGGACCACGGTAGGTTGCCCTGGACCCACTCCCTCCAGGGACAGTTCCCTCTCAGTGTGTGAGCTGGAACAGCTCTGTAAAGAAAGCTCTATGAATAGTGCTGCTAGGCCCCAATGTTCCTACCTCTGCAATGAGAGGACTTGGGCTATAGCTTATGCCGATTGGAGGTGGCCAGACCCAATAAAAAGCAGCAGAAGCTTTGATTGATAAGAGAACCCGAGTCTTATTACATAATGGGAATCTTGTTATGGAACAACTGCTCCCAAAGTAATTGTTTGAGGAAACTGACTTGCCAGCTTGGGGACTGAGTGCAGGAGTAACTGCTCAGCAGGTAACAGTGCATCTCCCAGTATAAATCCAGGGCAGTCTAAGGAGCCTGGCGTGGAGAACATGTGTGACCTTTACCTGCAAAGTTGGAGGATCCAAGATAAATTGGAGGGTGATGAGACTTTGGGTCAAACTGGAGGGTCTTTTTAGTCCCACAGGACTATTTTTGGTAGAAGATATCACATATTGGCTTCTGAAAGATTCCCAAGGAGACTGGAAAAATTTTGACGACTTCAGGTGTCTCTTGGACTCTTGTCCACAGGACCCCGGGCCATTCAGGCAGTGTCCCTGAAACACACCGTGTCCGGGCTGCCCTTAAGCTTCGCTGTAGACAAGGTTCCTGGGGTCACTCGTTGACTTCATAGATCTTAACTGGGAAATACCAGCTGCCTGCAGGTTCAGGGACTTCTAGACTCATGAGTTGCTAGTAAAATAGCAAGAGGGAAAATTCTTGCCATGGATAAGATAGATATCTATTGATATGGTAGAAAGGCCCAGAGTGAAAATCTGGAGTCTTGTGCTTATTTTTCTGCTTCTCCTCGGAGCAGCTATATGGACAAATCACTTAAATTTTGAGTCTCAGTTAAAAAACAAATCTCACAGGTAGGCGGTGGACCAGCTGTTCCGAGGCTCATCCTAGCACGAATGTTTTACATAAAAAAACTGTTGACCCAAGCAACTATAAACCAGAGACACACTATGGCGGTGGTGTGGGAGGAGGGGCAGGGAGAGGAAGGATTAGGGTCAAAATAAGGGGGGTGCAATTGTATGGGGAATATAACCAAAATGAAAATATATACATTGTGCAAAAATGAAAAATGATGTAAGAATTATATAAATTAAAATATTAAAAGTAAATAAATAAATAAATGTATCACTATTCAAAGGGAAACTAATGTCCATTAATGCCTGTTTCCTCAGGTTATTCCCACTTAAAAAAAAATCATTAACTCCATTTTCCATTTAATCAAATCAAATGTCTCCTATGACTCTCTTTGACCAAATTCTAGCCATGATCCTCCAAGCCCTTTCCTTGTGCTATAAAGATTTGAACAAACACTTACATGGTGTTTAAGAGCTCAAGGCTGCTTCCCTAGGACAACTAACTCCCTTTCAAGTGCCCGCCTGAAAAATATCAAGGCTGCCAAAGGACTTACTATTAAAAAACAAACAAACAAAAAACCCCCCAAAAAACCATTGACCATTCTCACTTTCTAAAATCAAATGGGTTTTACTTCTCATACTTACCGGAGCAACTGTAGCCCGGCTCTGAGTGAGGGAGAGGCCCTCACTCTCTGAGGCCCTGAACGCAGAGAGCCCCTGGCCCCAGGTGGCTTGCGTTAGCTCCCAGGCTAGGCGGCTGTCAGTGTGCTTGTTTACTGTGGTGATGGATGTTGGGCAGAGATGTTTGGTGCCTCTGAGGCAAAAACTAAAATGCCACCAGGAGAATTGCAACATCTGCTGGCTTCTTAAATGGACCTTTTCTTATTTAAAATTGTTTCTTAAAAATCTGCATTGGGGGCCTCCCCGGTGGCGCAGCGGTTGAGCGCTGGGTTGCGAAGCTCCCCGCGACCTCCACGGCGCTGGTTCAATCCCCGGCTGCTCCCCGGCCACCGGAGGAGGGTCCCACATGGCGTGCAGACCTCTCCTGCCGCCCGCTGCTCCCCTCAGCAGTGTACTTCGGTCCCTCTGCCTGCTCTGCTCCCCGCTCTGGCTCTGGTGAATTCTCTCACCCTCCCGCGCTTCTGACTGTACCCAGTGCATGTATAAACAAAAAAACAAACAAATAAATAAATAAATAAAATACGTGCCTCTTTAAAAAAAAAAAAAAATCTGCATTGGCGGGCATTGTATTTATCAAAGAAAATACACTTTATTATAGATCTCATTGGCAGAATTTTCTATTTCATTTTCTTGTTAAGGTCACAGCAGTTGGGGACAACTTTGATTTTTAGTTTTTAACTTACAGTTGGGTAAAATATAACATAACATAAATTTTGCCATTGTAATCATTTTTCAGTGTACAGTTCAGTGACACTAGCCTCATTCACACTGTTGTGTAGCCATCACTGCTGTTCATCTCCAGAATTTCTCATTTTTCTGAACTGAAATGGTGTTCTTTAAACAATAACTTTCCATTCTCCTGGCAACTCTTGGCAATCCTCTTTTCTTCTTTATGTCTCTGTGACCTATAAGTGGGATCTTGTAGTATTTGTCATTTTGTGACTGGCATATTTCTTTGAGCATAATATCCTCAGGGTTTGTCCATGTTATAATGTGTTTCCGACTTTCCTTCCATCTTAAAGGCTGCATAATATTCCATTGTCAACATATATCACATTTTGTTTATCCATTCCTTTGCCAGTGGACACTTGCATTTCTTTTACCCCTTGACATTGTAAATAACACTGTTATATATTCGTATGGGTGTACAGATACATTAAGGCAACTTAATTTTGATATTGTTTTAAACTTAGCAGAAAATTATAAGAGTCCTAAAAAGATTCCTATTGCCAGATTTATATTTTATTCCATTTGCTTTATCATTGTGTCTCCATCTTTGTCTCTTTCACTCTGTGTGTCTCTCTCTGCACACATAGGCATAGTACTTGAACTTTCTTATTCCCGTCCTCATTATTTAATTTTGGCTTATCTGCTAAAGTCACATCTCCATGTCTATTTTATCCATCAGGGGTGAATTCCTTCCTTGTGTACATGGCTTTCAAAGATCGCTTCCAGCTAACAGATTCCCAGGTAAGAACAGGTTCTCTGGTATTTGGTACATTCAGGCCATTGCCTTGAAAGCTGTCTCCAGTGTATATACATCCTTCGGCTTCATGGGAAGGCGTTGGTGGATGATGTGACTTCATGTTCGGGGATGTATGAACCCTGTACCCTGGTCCCAAGCACGGGGGTTTCCCTAGGAACATGGGACAGCATGACTGAGAGCCCCACTCAACCCCCAGCACCCTCTGCAGATCCAGGTGACGCCCTTGCACTTCTTGCTCCCAGTCCACATCCTTGTAGGTTAGACTGCCCCTGTTGATTGCTAGATGGTCCTGCTCTGCCAGCGGGGCCAAAATTCTTGTCCTTCGGGCCTGTCAATACAGTGGAGCTTAATAGAAGCAGGCACAAAATACAGGAGTACTTGTGGACAGGAAGATGGCAGCCCCTGTCTCTGACCTCACCCTCTCTCTCAGATCTATGAAGTACTGAGCGTGATCCGGGATATCGGCGCAATTGCCCAAGTCCATGCAGAAAATGGCGACATCATTGCAGAGGTAGGTGGTTGTCAGGACCTTCGGACAAGAGGTGGGCTCCAGAAAGGGAAGTAACTGGTAGCTCAGCTGCTTGGTGGAAAGGTGGGGTGACCTGGTGGGCCAGTCCCTGGGCGCTGGGCTCATGGCCTCACCAGCAGCACAAATCTTGGTGGCACACGTGCCACTTACTATGCTCTGCAGATGTGCAGCCCACCCCATTTCCACAGGGACATCACTTCTCAGATCTGTGGTGCAGGTGCCTCTGGGGGCTTCCTGGTCACACAGACGTGTTACATTCCCGGGGCTGGAAATGCATTCAGCAACCCGGGGAAGCAGGAACTCTTTGGGAGGCTGTAACTGATCTGCCACCCCTCAGCCAGGAGTGAAAACAGGGCAGCTCATGCTTCTCTGCATGGGGTCTTGTGTTGAGGGCCAAGGGGTCAGCAGTGACATTTTTTAGGTCTTGTCTGTATAAGTTATTACCACCAGGTCTCAGGCAGTCAAAGCCATCTCAAGTCTAACCCGTCTCTGAAACCTCACTTTCTTTAAACATTGCAGGAACAGCAGAGAATTCTGGACCTTGGCATCACGGGCCCCGAGGGACATGTGCTGAGCCGGCCTGAGGAGGTGAACACTCTCTCAATGCAGCGTGTGAATCAGTGTCCCTTGGGGCATTGCCAGACCCACCTAGAACCCACTTCCGGCCTGTTGAGAATGGGGCTTCTCAGATGCAGATTCTGCTTCTCTGAGAAGTGCCAGGCTTTGGTGTAGCCCACACTGGCTCAGTCCAGGCTGAGACTGAGCCCTGGGGCACGCGGTGGGGCTGGCGCAGCTGAAGTCTGCTCTTCTTGTCTCCAATTCCCCACGGCCCTTTCTGGGGCAACACAAACAGCGTGGGCTCAGCATCCCATAGTCGGGGTTTTGTAGTTCATCACTTGGGAACTCCAAAGTCTTCCCAGTCACCAAAACATAGGCACGGGGATTTAAAAGCTTTTCTAATTATCTGAAAAGTGTAAGTTAAGTGATTGTCCAGTAGCGAAGGTCTAGAAAGTGCAGGGCCTCGCCTACTTCCCTGACATCCTCCTGTTTTACACACACACACACTCTCTCTCTCTCTCTCTCTCCCCCCCCCCCTTCTCTCTGTCTCTCTTTCACACACACAACCCCTCCCCCCACCGTCCCGGTGCACGCTCAGCAGAAAGCTAGTGGGCCTATGTAACCAGGTGCTGACCCAGGCTGGCCTCATTGCTGGCTGGCTGGGGGGGCCGCACCCCCTCTTCCAGCAGAGAAGGTGTTGCCTCTGGGAGAAGCCAGTAGTGCGGCTTTCCTGGTTATGTGGGGCCACTTCTGGGAGCCACGCTCTTGTTGGATTTCAAGAGCCTTCCTGGGGGTGACTCCTCTTTCTCCTGCTGTCTGCTCTGCACCCCCAGGTCCTGAGACTCTGAAAACAAAGCAGATCTGCCCTGAGTTCACCAAACAGGCAGAAACTACCAGCAGAGTCTTCTGGTTGCTATTTTGACCATGGAAAACAAACCTGTTTTTCATGATTAGACCCAGGAGATATCTCTGCATCAGAGGTTACACTGAGCACATCTGCCCCCAGCAGTGGGTAATAAAGTCTCCTTTGGGGATTGCAGATCCAGAAATATCCCCAGATTGGGGGCTCTTAGCTCCTTGGAAGGGTCTCATGTCTCATGAGATGCTGCTTTTGGGGCTCTTTTATCCGCTTTCCAATGTCGCCTGCTTCTCAGCCAATTCAGAGGCCTGTACTCTATGCCAGCCATGGAACTTGGGCTTCCCCTGAGCAGGGACACCCCAGTGACAGCCCCGTGACACTCCAGGCACCAGCTGGCGCCATCTCCCTCAGCTTCTGGTCGATTCTTTAGTTTGTGGACAGGATCTGTTGTGTATTTAGCCCTGTGTGGGCCATAAAAAGAATACAGCGTGGACGCACTCTGAGGGAACGCGAACGTTTTGGTCCAACTGGGGCTCCACATATTGCAAATGGTTGTGCAGTAACAGCAAGGCCTCACTGTGGGAACCGTGCAGGCGATTTCCTGCCCCTGAGCTGTTCTTCCAACCTGCCAGTGAGACGCTCTCGTAGGCTTTTCCTTGGTCTTCCACTGATAAGGTTGAAAGGAGTCTGGAGAATGCAGAAATCTAGAAACCATGTGTCCATTGGGGATGCCCTAGCACCCAGCGGTGCTGGGCCCTTGGGTGGTGAGGTGAGTGACCCTTTGGAAAGGGGCTCTAAGCGAGTTGGGGAGAGAGGGTGAAGGAGAGGAAGCAAGTGGGATAGAACTTGAGGGGTAAAGCGAGTTATAGTCGCAAGACTCTGGTGTCTGGGAAGAGAGTGGTGGCTCGGGGTGAGGGTGGCAAAGCTGTCACAGGGACGTGGTGTCACTGGGAGGTCCAGATGTGGGGGGGGGGACTGGGCCGTAAAGGGTGCATTGAGCAGACAGGGTTGCGTGTGTTCACGTCGTGCATGTTGACTCTTGTGTATTCTCAGGCAGGTCATTTCCTGCTGCATCTTGGGTGCTTCCTCTTTAAAACCAGAAAGCAGGGCTAGGCGACCCTCGCCTGCTGCAGTCCTTGATAGCTCTATAATGATTCGTAATTTTTAGACTATAATACTGTTTTCAGAGTGTTTTAAAACATCTTGTTTAAAGGAGGACTCCCTGAGTACAAGCTTGTCCTCTGTGAGAGGCGACGTGCACACCCGCAGAGAAAAATGTGGACCCATCCATGATTCTGGGTGGAATGAAAAAGCAGGCTTAAGGGCGTGTGACCTTTGCTTTAGTTGGGGTGACCTTGTAGCTCCGCCTCTGCCCTCACTCCTGGCCTCTCCCTGGGCCGGTGCAGGGGAGGGGTTAGAAACTACCTCAGAGCAGAGGAGCGACTCCAGACAAGACTCTGCTCCCCAGATTCTTGCCACTAAATCAGTGTTACTGGAAGCCCGGCTGCCAGGATTAGGATCGGCACAGAACTGGCACTTCGCCCCATTTACCCCCTAATTAGTGTGATTATGCTGCGTGGTCACTTGAGGCTGGCCCCACGCCTCGCCTTTGCTCCTGGGCATTTTCAAATGGTGCTTCTGCTCACTTTGAAAAGTCTGGGTTGGGATGTCACCTGCACCTCTGGGGACTGTGAGGTTCTAGTAGATTCCACTTGGCTGTTCACTCTGTGGACTTTTGGGGAGACTGCCGAGATGCAGGGTAGCTCTCCTCTGTTCTGCTGAGGCCAGAGGCGCCTCTGCTGCGATGGGGACAGAGGAGAGAAGGGCTGGCCTTTGAGCTATTCTGGGAATTAAAAACATGTAACTTTCTAATGGGCTTCTTCAAGAGCCATTGGGTTTGCCTTTGGATTTCTAGACATCCCTCTCCACATAGCTGATCCTGCAAGGCCAAATGTGAATGGGGTTGTCTTAGTTTATTTAATTAGATTACCAGTTAATGCAATTATAGAACTTCAGCTCCAGCCAAGCTCCTGCGGAGACTTGCTTAGCTAGGAACTAGTTGTTTCTTGTGAAAAATAACAGCTGTTTATGGCATAGCCTCACTTTAAGCGGTAACATTAAGCGAAATCATTTATTTGTTATGTAAATATTTTTGAGCACCTGTTGGGGAGTGTTTGGGGTGAGACATATACAGGATGCAAAAAACCAAGCAGGCCCAGCCCCTGGCCTCAGGAGTTGAAGCCACAGCCTTTTGCCAGGATTGGAGAGGGAATAGATGTTTTGAGACTGGTTCTTTACAGTTTCACCTTCTGTGGTTGCCTGTTCTAAACGCACAGAGCTGATTCCGCTTAAGGTCTAACTTGATCTCACTTGTCTTTGCTGCCCCTTGTCCAGGTAATAGCAGTAGTGTAAAATGCCATTCAAGCAGCAGGTTTAAAGAATGGGATTATTAGCTAGAACAGCTTTCCCGTCTCCTGCCAGAGGCCGTACCAGTCTGTGGTGGCCATGGTGGTGTTCACACAGAGGGCCTTTGGTCTGCACAGATGTGCCTGCTGCCTACTCTGAGGTCGTATTGTTCCTTGGGCTGTGCTGGCTTCATTGGTGGCATCTGCCAGGAGTCCAGCACAAAACCCGCATCACTCAGTATCTCTGGGCAAGTGGGACAAAGGCCCGGATTGGAGAGCAGTGGTTGTCCTTGTGTGGTGGGTCTCAGCTGTTAGCAGCGCAGACTCTCCTTGCATTGTTAAAACTCCAGTCTCTGGGCCCCACCCCAGAGCGACTGATCAGTCCTGTGCGTCGTGGGCAGGGACCGAGAAGCTGCATTTCTCTTGGACCCCAGGCCGATGCTGATGTTGCAGGCCTGCTGACTGCACACAGAGCACATCCAAGGAGCAGGGATGCACCCCCACCATTGTAGCTAATCAATATTGGGTGACACTGGGCCAGTCACCCGCTCATGCAGGGCTGTGTGGGGTCTGGGTGGAGGCTAAAGACAGGGACAGGTGGGGTGGGCACCAAATGGGCACAGTTCTCATATTCAGTTGCTCTTCTGTAGGTTGAGGCCGAAGCTGTGAATCGTTCTATCACCATCGCCAACCAGACCAACTGTCCCCTGTACATCACCAAGGTGATGAGCAAGAGCGCGGCCGAAGTCATCGCCCAGGCCCGGAAAAAGGGTGAGCACCAGTGGCGGGCAGGTCTGGGGGGTGGGGGGGTCCTCACCGGGCGGCTCCTTTTCCAGACCCTCATGCCAAGTGGCCGCTTTCATCACCTTCCAGCATTAACCTAATTACAGCTGAGCAAGGAGGGGAGCTCCAGTTTCTCCCTCTGTTCCGCCGCTGCGGGCTGGTTAGTGTCTATTTAAAGGCACACACGGCAGAGAGCCGGTGGGCAGGCGCGATTCCCTCCTGCCCCCCCCATAGAAAAGTTGGGTTTAATTTGATGCAGTCTAAATAAACTGGGCACATACACAGATGATGTCAGTTCCCATCTGCCACAGGATCCTTCTGGGGAACGTTATATTGCAAAATACATTTCCCCTCCGTGGCGGGTGATCAAATCACCACCAGTTTGACCATGTGAGGGTTTTGCCTGGACCCTTCACCCCCAGATCTCCTGATGCTCAAGTCACTCCCGAGAAATAAACTATGACTGTGTATTGTGGGCGGAGGCTGGCTCCCTGTTATTACGAGGAAGGCTGTTGAGAAGGTTCTTGGAAACTAATTTACTAAGTGCAGCTTCGAGTGCTTCTTCTTCCAGAACACGCTCCTGGGGCACCTCATGGCTTATGAATGCAGCGCGCCTTCTTGTAAGCTGCTGGGGCTGACTTTGGATCATCACACGCTCCTGGGGAGCACTCAGCCCTGTGCAACTCCAAGTCCAAGGGGATGTATGGGCTTTAAGGGTGGGTCTTGGTGTCCCTTCCTCCTGTTTTCCCCCACCCTCTGCCTCCTTATCTCTCTCCGTCTCTGAGTCTCCATTTCTCTTGATATCTGTCTAGCTCTCTCCTGGCCACTGAATCTCTTTCTTGATCTCTCTCGTTCTCTTTCTATCCCTTTATCTCTGTCTTTCTTGTCGGTAACATGCTGTTTGACCTCCACCGGTCGGGTCTAGTTCTCTGTGGGATGTGATCCATGTGGATAAGGACTGTAGGATTTTTTTTACTCGTGAAATTTGGTGCGAGACCTGGAACAAATTGCTCAATGACAAGTGAGTCAGCGTGTCCCGAGAGCTGATGGCTTCCAGACAGACCCTGATTCCTTGTCCTTGTTCCCTGGAGCTGTGCTGGGGCCTCAATCCTTGGGCTTTGCCCAGATGGTTGCTGCTTTGCCCTCTCCTTGGAAACCTGCCCTCTGCTGGCAGCTGGGAGGAATTGCTTTTTTGAAATAAGGACCAGTCTTCAAAATAACATCATCTATTCAGAATCAGTTTTGCGTTGTGTTTTTAGGAGATACTCTACATGATTCTGTTGGAAGCCCTCCTTCTCCTGGGCCCTCTGTTACCCAGGCACACATTTCATGACGGGGATCAACGTTGGCACCCAACACCAGTCACTGCTGTCATGGAATGTAGCACAGTGTCTGAAAAGGGGAAAATAGGGGGCTGTTTACTTGATTTACTTTACAATTATAGTGTAACTAGATGATAATAAACCAAAAGTTAAGGATGCATTTCTAACAATTTTAATATTATTAAACATTCAGCATAGCATAATTTAAAAACAGAGGTTTGTTTTCCAAATTCAAGCTTCCTAAGTGGGGGTTGAGGAGAGCACTTGGTGCAAAGTCACATGGGAAATCGGCAGTTACCACAGTGCTACAAGCCAACCGCGGCAGAACAGAGGAGAGAGCCCCTGTTCACATATACGCTGCCTGTCTCAGGGCATCAGGCTGTGGAGGAGTCAGCATTCCTCTACCCTTGTGCTGCTAGAAAATCAGCATCTTGTATCTTCTTCCCTTGTGGATCCCCATATGCTCCCCACCCAGATACCCTTCTTGTGGTCCTGAGTCTAAGATAGCAGGTGCTTAGGCAAGTGAGCATGTGAGATAATCACTTTCATTAAATGAGGAAGACTGCACGAGCCCCAGCAGCTGGCCTTCCCCGAGAACATGCTGCCGCCCTGTTCTGTGCCTTTAGCGGGACAGCTGCTCGCCAGCCCACCCTGCGGACGAGCAGATGAAAAAACTGCCAGGACCAGAATTCCTTGGATGGTTTTTCTCTTTGAGAGAACTTAGACATTGTTCAGTTTAATAGGTTCAGATGTTGGAAGAGACTCTGAAACGTGGAAATTGAATAGCTTACCCCAGATAATTCAGCTGTGGGAAAGAGAGCCCTTGGGTCCTGATTCCTGGCCCCTGCTCTGAGCACTTTGGGTCCAATGTGGAGATTTCTGTGGTGTGGAAGCAGGAGGAGGAGGAGAAGGAGGAGGAAACCCACCTCCACCATAACACAGAGGTGAAACACTCAGAACAGATGAGGCTGCTGAGAGACATAAAATCCTGGGAACCCAAACTTGAGACAAGACTTCCTGTGCTCTGGCGGTCAATAGAAATGGTTTGGGCATAAAGCAAAGTGCAAGGTCTTGGGCCCTGAAGACCACCCCACCTTGGGGATGAGGGCTTTGCGTTAAGCTAACAAACAGCCGGGTGATCTTGAATCAGAGTGGTATAAGGATTGGCTTATGAGTCATAAGATTTCAACAAAATCTGTGTTAGGGCGCTCCAGAGAAGGAGAAGCAAAAAAGAACCAATATCACATAATTTTCTCACTCGTTACTTGCCTAACTTCTTGCCTACCTATCTGCCCACCTGTCAGTCAATCAAGATCTTAGGGGATTGGCTCATGCACTATGGCCATTGGAGTCAAATCTGTGGGGAGGCCAGCTGGCTGCAGCCTCTGGGCTGAGTGGATGTTGCTGCTCCGGTCGACAGGGACAGGCTGTCTGGAGGTAGAATTCCTTTCCTGATCGATGCCTGCCCTTGAAGGGCAGGCACTCTCTGAAGTTGGAATTCAGTTTGTGCTGTAATGCAGCCCTTACAGGAAGAGATGCGGCGCTGGGCTTTGCGCCATCTCCACTTGGAGGCTATTGGAGATGAGTATTTCTCTCAGGGAGACAGAAACTTTGGGTCATTGCTGTGATGCCCAAGGTGGTAATTTGAATCTCTGCACTCATTTCCCTTGCCCGGCATCATTGGGAACATCCAGTCAACCTCATTACACTCACTTAAAATAAGAATATTCCAGAGCTGTGCCTCTTAAAAATATTTGAGTAGGGGTGTCCTGGGGTATGTTTAGTGCCTCTCTGGTGGCGTACTGCAAGTGCTTTGTCATTGCTGCTCTTGGAATCATTGGTGCCTCTTAGATTAGAGAATCGATTCTAAAAACTGTTCAGATTTTGTTTTTGTAGAATCTACAAAATATCAAGATCTGACAGGGCTCTCCATGGACAGGCCCAGGCAGTTATTTCTGGCCTGGGCTCTCTGAGAAAAGGGAGTATGTGTGTGTGTGTGTGTGTGTGTGTGTATGCCTGCGTGCACCCTGATATGTTTTTCACTGTTTTTGTGGTTGTTTCAGAATATACATGTATGATTTTCCATTGTTTCTCCTCAAGATTTGTCCTCCTGCCTCTCATTCATGGTGAATGACTAACTCAGCGCCGGGAGCTGTCAAACATTTCTACACCCCTGCCTTTAATTTATTTGTCCTGAATGTACTTGGGCCCCAGCCCCTTGTGAATAAACACCACCTCAGGCCCCTACACTTCCGGCCTTCCTAGTGAGTCTGCCAAAGGCTGCCTTGGGGTCACCTCCTTCAGTTTAGACTTTCCCTGGAGAAAAAAATCGCAAAGGTCTCACTGCCGCCAAGAAAGCATCAGCAGTGTTTACAGAAGTGCAGAAAGGCTGATTAAGCCTATTCCGTGGCTTATTATTATTAGTGGTAATTATTTCTGGTGCTCAGTTCAGTGGTGTCTGTGGCTGACTGAGCTCCAGAAAGAAGCTGGTCAAGAAAGGTTTCTCAGGTGCAGTGTTGATAAGATGCGGAAAGGTATCCCGGGGAGAGTCCAGGCCGAGGGTGCCAGGAAGCAGTAACCCCCCCTAGCCCCCCGCCCCGTGGACCCACATTCCCTCTTAATGATGGTTCAACTCCATTCAGTCTCTGCCTTTGGGGACTGAAGAAAAAGAAACCAGAAAGACAAGGATGTCTGAATCCCTTGGAGTTTGAACAAAGCAAAGCAGAAACGAGACGCAAGATGCTCCCTGCCTCTCCCAGAGGACCCACCTTTGCTTGATCCTGGCCCAGGAGTCCTGTTCTAAGGTGGGCTTGGTCTGACTTGGGCTAAGGCAGCAGGTCTGCTCAGCAGTGGCCTCAGACACTGATCCGACTCTGGGTTCTCCGGAGGCTGAGGGCCAAGTTCATCCCTGGGGGTGTGATCTGTGGCCCTGTGCAAGGAGAAGACCTTGGCCCCTCTCTGGGGGTCCAGCTCCCCACCCCAGCCTGAGTTGTGTTTCTCAGAGGGAAATGAAAACCAGTCAGTGACATTCAGGACTTGTCCCAAGTTCAGGTTGGTCCCTGCTGAAGTTTCCAAAGGCAGGACTGAAGAACAGATTCAGGGAGAGGGTGGGGGCAACTTATATGAAAGTGAGGAGATTTTCTATTTGTCTAAGAGTTTTCCACACTGGCCAAGCCATTCTTTTTCTCCAAGCAGTCTGCTGCTAGAGCATTTCATGTTGACAAAACCAGGGAATCCTTAGGGCTTACAGATCCTTTGCTTTTGTAATGGTGTGCACAGACCTCATTATTGTGCTTGGATGTAGCCTGCAGGACCCCCAGGCCCCACCCAACCAGAAGAGTTTGCTCTCAGCTCAGCCAGTTCAGGCTGGTGCTGAAACCACGGCTGGGAGCAGAGGTCCCGTGAGAGCCGAGCGCTGCCCAGCCTGGACGTGCCTAGCATTTGTGTTTTATAAACATAGTTGGCAGCACCCAGGCCTTCTCATTATGCAGTATTTTTCCACTTTGGGAAGAGTGGGAGCGGTTAGTGCAGCCTGGAAGCTTTGAATAGGTCAGGGACTCAGGGGACCTTCTAGATGCTTCTAAACACTGGCCCTTCATCCTGGGGGCTTCCTTCTGGGTGTGGCTTCCCCTGGGTCTTGGGATTGTTAGTGATTTCCCCAAGGGAGTGGCCTGCTGTGCTTTAAGCTCCCTTTTGCTGACAGCGACTCCTTTGTGAAATTCCTGAGCTGAGGGGGCAGCTCCGTGGAGCCAGTCCTAGCAGCCGGAGCCAGTCCTCCTAGCAGCTGGAGCCAGTCCTCCTAGCAGCCGCTGCAGCAGAGAGGGTGATGCGGTGTATTATCAACAGATAAGGCCCTGGAGAAGGCAATAGAGAGGAAAGGAGACATTCCTGCCTGGGAAGTGTTTGGCCTTGAGTGCCCTGTATTTGGAGAAATGCAGACTGCTTGGCTGGCCCACTGTGGGGGTGGGCCCCCTTTCTCTGTGATGGGAAGGTGAGCGGAGGTGAGTGCCTGCCGTGGTAAGGCTGCCCTGAGGTCAAACTGCAGCTCCGATGCCCTTAATAAGATACTAGACTCCTCAATTGAACCCATTTATTGAGTCCCTACTATGTGCAGGCAGGGTGTCTTCATCTATGGTGTATCTCCATCTAGTGGGCAATCATAGATTGCAGAACTGGGTGATGATCTCAGCCCAGGTTGGGATTCTCACATGGATGGTGTGTGTTCTGCCTGGGTTGAGTTTTAACCCATGTTTTTTTTTTTTTTAAAGATTTATTTATTTACACAAGAACCCCGGGGTACAGGCCAGATGCTCAGGAGGGTGAGAGGATTCACCAGAGACAGAGCAGAGAACAGAACAGGCAGACTGACGAAATACACTGCTGAGTGGAGCAGCGGGCGCGACAGGAGAGGTCTGCCGCGCCATGTGGGACCCTCGCCGGCGGCCGGGAATCGAACCGGCGCTGCAGAGGCTGTGGGCGCCTTCACAGCGCTGCGCTCAAATGCCTGTGCCACCAGGGGAGGCCCGAGTTTTAACCCATGTTAAAGAAAGATCAGATTTGAGGGTGAATAGCGAAGGCATTTGATGCTTCAATGAGGAGTTTGTTTCCATTTCTGAAGATAAATGAGCTCCTTAGGATTTTAGGCAATAGGACAGCATGGGATGATTATGTTTTAGGAAGCTCGCTCTGAAAGTCATGGAGGATGAATACAGAGGGAGGGAAGACGTTTGGGAAAGCAGAAAAAAATCTAAACTCTATTTGGGAGGTGCTGTTGGAATGAGCTGGGGAGAAAGGGTGAAGGTTTGATAAAAGGGAAAGGCATATGGAATGGAAAGAAAAGGATGAATTTAAGGCAGCAAATTCAATGCATATCAGTGATCCCCAGCTTTCTGGCTTGCACCTGAATAGATAGAAAGGAGGACATGCTTTGAGTATCAGGGAATTGAAATTCTTGGACAAAGTATTAATTGAATTAGACTAAGCCTCTGGGAGCTCTGAAGTCTCAGTGTAACCATTGCAACCCTTTATTTCTTATTCTGACAAAGTCAGCTGCGAGTCAGGCTCCTCTCAAGGGCCAGTCCTTTTCCGTGGTGACTGGTGACCCAGGCTATTGTTTGGGCTGCTCTGGAGGGCAGTGAATTAGCTGCAAACACTTTAAGCCACTTATGTAGACACTGGGAGGGGAAAAGTGGTGGTGGTGGTGGGAGAAATGGGGGGCACAAGTTTGAGGCATCATGGGTCACCCCAAAATAAGAGTCTAGACAGCACAGTGACTGGGAGCTTCAAAGTTACCTGAGGTGCAGATTGTTCACATTGTGGAAATCCTTGCGGATTCTTGAAATCACCTTGTGAGAGAGCGTATTGAGCAAGAAGAGCAGGGTCAAAGCTGAGATCCTAGGGCGCATGTGTTGGATGGGTGACTTTGGCTGGCTGAGTTATCGGACCTTCCCAAGTGTGAGTTCCTCACCTGTGACATGACTCTGGCACTTTCTTTGGAGAACCCCGGGTGTGCTGCCTGGCAAGCAGTGACCCCAGTGGATGGTCTTCGTCCTGTGCTTGCACCATGCTCAGCCTTGTTGTCCTGTTTGTCAGGAACTGTGGTGTACGGCGAGCCCATCACCGCCAGCTTGGGAACGGATGGCTCTCACTACTGGAGCAAGAACTGGGCCAAGGCTGCAGCTTTTGTCACCTCCCCACCCCTGAGTCCCGACCCGACTACTCCGGACTTCCTGAACTCCTTGCTGTCCTGGTGAGTCCTGGGGACTGGTTCACGTGTTCTGTTTTTAGCCTTTCCTCAGACCAAGCTGACCTGGCAAATTACAACATGGTAACTGAGCAGGTCTGCAGATATTTGTTCTCTAAGCTCAGACTGGTGAATAGTCTGGGATTGTCACTCTGGTGCTGGTGTGAGCAGGATTTCCAAATACAAGCCAGCATCCAAATACAAGCCAGCGCCATCTTGAAAGTTAACCAAAGAGGATGAACGATCAGTAGGATTCTGCTGTGGTGCCCTGCTGTCACCCATAAGACACCTCACCAAATTATAATGATAATAACAGTTATAATGAAACTTCAGTATCTTGCAATACTTTTCCCAATTTTTGCCATCTCCTGTGGGAAAGATGGGCTGCTTCAAAAGCTTCCAATAACTAGGCACATTAAGAGTGTATGTTCAGGGATGACTGATGTCAAAGATGAGTTAAAAGTCAGTTGTGTTTTCCTTCCAGCGGAGATCTCCAGGTCACTGGCAGTGCCCACTGTACTTTCAACACTGCCCAGAAAGCTGTAGGAAAGGACAACTTCACCCTGATCCCTGAAGGCACCAATGGCACCGAGGAGAGGATGTCCATCATCTGGGACAAGGCTGTGGTGAGGAGTCGGGGGCTTACTCATGGGTGGGTCTCAGAGTTCCCGTTTCCTCATCTGAGGACCACGAGTCTCATGAAGACCTTGAGATGGCAATTGAGAGCACGCTAGAAACTGGCTCTTGGTTGACCACTCTTATAGATCATTTCCTTTTATTTCCTCCCTAACTATGTAGGTCATATTTCTTCTTATTACCATGTATGGATTAGCAGATCCATAGATAAAACATAGTCTTGGGCTTTTCATTTTTGACATTTTAAAACACAACAGATTTTCTGTTTCTTAATGAAATTTTTAGATCATATAAACAATATGTCCTTATTCCAAAAAGAATAAGGAAGTAAACAGTCACTCATAACACCATCTTTTTGATAGAATTACAGTTAACATTTTGGCCACTGCCTTTCCATTTTTTACTAGTGCAAGAGTACTATCATTGTGTGTGCAAATGATGCGTGAGTGTAAATAACATCAGCACTATGCACACTGTTTGAGTTTGTGGCCTGTTTTTTTTTTTTAACAATGTATCAAAAAAGTCTACATCTTTCAATATATTTTAAAAGCATAGTTTTTAATAGCAGACTATTCCATCTTAATGTTGAACCATAATCCATGAGTAATTCTTTGGATGGATATTTGTATTGTTTCTGATTTTTTATATTGGGAGCATCCTTGTAGAGTCTTCCTTGGACCCATCTTTAATTATTGTAGAAAGATATCTCTAAGGTGGCATTACTGGGTCAAATGATATAGGAATCATTAAGACTTTCGACATGTAAGTTCCCTCAGCAAGAGTCTAGCAGTTATCCAGCAGCATAGGGCATTGCCCAGCTTTTCTACCAGGTTCAAATTGATGTGATCAGCACAAAGCAAAAGTCTTGCTCGTTTGTTGAATTCAGTGGCTCATTGTTTTACATTTAATCCCTTCAATTACTCAGATTTAGAGTGAATTTTTTTTTCAGATGCTTTATGCCATTTGCCTGTTCTCATTCTCCATACCATGGCTCATTTTTCTACTGCATTTTGAGTGGGTTTAAGTCATCTATACAGTCATTTCCTGAAATTCTGCATTTAAGGGAAGTGAAACACTAGCGACAGAGATGGAAGCTGCAGGGAAGGGTGCCAGGTGCTGTGATTGGCCCCTGGGGCGTATTGTGGAAAGCTGGGTACAGGACTGAGCCTTCTCAGTGGGCTCAGGTAGGAGCCTGGATCTGTGCCTATGATTTTGAAAGGAACAGCCATCAAACCAGATGATGCTTTCTGAAGAGGCATTACATTCTCTTCCACTTTATTTTTTAAATCTTCATTTTGAAATAGAGGTTCCAAGGAAATTTCAATGTAGGATTTAAAGATCCTGTGTGCCCTTCATCCAGTTCTCCCATTGTTACATCTTCCATAATCAAGCATGAGAGCAAAGCTGGGAGGTTGAAGATGGCACATTGTGTATCTCTGATTCTTTGTCACTTTGTTACATGTAGATTCATGTAAATACCACCATAAGCAAGGTGCAGATCTCCTTTCTCACCATGAAGGCCCTCCAACGCTTCCTCTTTATAGACACACCTACCTCCTAGCCCCTGGTAGGGTCGCTACCTCGCCGCTAGTCTGTTATCTTTCTCTGTCACTGTTATTTTGAGAAGCTTATATAAATGAATCCTACACGATGCAAATGAAACTTATACACTGTTCCATAAATGAATCACTCAATATGGGGCCTTTTGAGATTGTTCTTTCTCACTCAGTATAACACCCTCGACACCCGTCTAAGTTATGTGTAGCAAACATTTGTTCCTTTTCATTGCTAAATAGTGTTCTATCCTTCAATCTACTGTTGTGTGTTAACTCCTAGGTCACTGGGAAGATGGATGAGAACCAGTTTGTGGCAGTGACCAGCACCAATGCGGCTAAAGTCTTCAACCTTTACCCCCGGAAAGGCCGCATTGCTGTGGGCTCCGATGCTGACCTGGTCATCTGGGACCCTGACAGTGTTAAAACCATCTCTGCCAAGACCCACAACAGTGTAAGTCCTGGTGACCGTGCAGACCCAATTAAAATGAATTACAGCCACAGAAAGAGATGCAGGAGGGGGAGAATCCCCAGGGTTTATGAAGAGAACTCGGTATGATAGCTATCACCTTTCCTCCAGGATATAACTTGCAATTTACTGAGAAAAATAACTATTTCTTTTTCTTTAGTGAGATCAGTAAGACTGTTGCTTTTATTATCATTATTGGGTGCCATGGCCTCTGTATAAGATCTTAGTCTATAGACCTTCAGAGCCTTCTAGAAGCCAGGCACCATTTCATTTCAGTAGTACAGTACAACACTACTCTTGGCAGTGTTTAGTGTAAGAACATGCAGTAGAACCTGCAAATGCCCCCTCCTGTGATGCCTGCTGGGTACTTGAAGCCACTGTTTGTTTTCTCCTGTTCAGTGTGGCTGTGCAGATACCTGCATGACATGGTCCTACTGTCCGAAAGGGATGAATTGACTTTGACTGTTTCCCAAATAGAAATCATATGCCCAGCAGCTGTTCTGTTCATGGCTTTAGGATCTGCAGGTTTGGACTCTCTCTTCCTTCTTGGCCTAGACTCCAGAACTTAGGGGTGCTCTGTCCTGGTAACGGGACCCTGGGCAAGTGACTTTGTGCTGTGTCTCATGAGCTGAGGATCTAGACGAGGTCAGTCTCTGAGTGTCTTGTGATTCTCTGAGGTCAGTAGACATTTTGCAGATGTATTAGACACCATCGATTCATCATGGAAAAAGTGGTCTGTGTATTTATAGATAGGAAATATTGAAAGAACATGGACAAAGGGAGAGCTTTGAAAAGGAAATGGGTTTAGGACAGATGAATTTTATGTCAGAAACTCAGGAATCTTGAAATGCAATTTTGAGGATTTTTCAGTGAAGTTCTACATGGAAGCCTGGCTTAGTATGGTCTCTGATTCCAGGCTACCCACCCTGATAGCCAGGGCCCCAAGTACTGATGTCTCCCCCATGAATGGTGCCAGGGCAGGACTTCTGGCATTTCTCAAGGATCGCCCTGGACCTTTTGCTGCTTCCCAGTCTTTCTCCTATTTGGGCTCACCTCTAGCTTGGCCAGTGCCTATGTGTGCTGGGAGGACGAGTATCTTCTGCGAAGGCTGCTCAAATCTCAGTACTTGTAGCTGGCTTCTTCCCTCCTTCCTCCCTGGCTGGCTTAGCCATCTGTCACACTGACTTGTAACTTGGAACGCAACCTCCAGGGGTTCAGAACGGCTTCTGTCCAGGCAGGAGTCCTAGGGTCCTGCTCAGTGAACCTACCTAGTCATATGCATGTACATCACATTTCCATTTACTCTTTCATTTGGTCTTCTCAATAAAGGAATGGTATCATTATATCCCTCTTGGGAAGATAAATAAATGGAGGCTTAGCGAGCTTAAGTGACCAGTCTAACGTTACATAGCTATTTTGCGGTAGAGCCAGAATTAGAATCCAAAATTGTCTGGGGTTCTTCCCTGCCAGGCTGCGTATGCATCTTCTTGGTCAGAGTCAGATGGGGAGTGTGCTCCCCTCCCGTGCAGAGTCCCTTCCCCAGATAATATAAAGGAGGAACTGGGCTCATTACTTAAGCTGCTTATGACCTAGCTGGGGAAGTTGGTTTGGGAGCTCTTAAAGAAGAGAAGATGAGGAGTGAAGATTTGAGAAGACAAAGCCTGCCCTCCAGAGCCTGTCCTACCGCCCAAATCTTTCCAGAACAGTAGCCTGCCCAACCTTTGCCTCTAGACAGCCCTGTGTGTGTGAGAGGAATGCTGACCCCCAAAGTGACTCTTTTCTGTCCTTATCCGTTTTAAGAAGCACACCTGTGCCACATTAATCATCCAAGAGGATACAAATACGAGGCTTTCCCACATAATACAGTGTTTCCTGCCATGGGCTAATTAGCTTTAATTTGGAACATTTAGCTAACTATTACTGACAACCCTGTCGCTCGGCCTCTGCTTGGATTTTCCAGGCATCCAGCCAGACGAGTAATTTTAGGGAGCGCATGTGGAAGTAGGTGAACAGCGTCTACACCTGGTGGGTGGCGGGGGCTCCCTTCCTCAAGGACTGCTTGCAGGGAGGCACTGAACACCCTGACCTCCTATCCGACCACTGGACTTGTTCATTTTAAGTCACATGGAGTCATGGCCCAGCTTCCTTCATCTTTTAAAAATAGGACCTGCCCAAACCTCTTCTTGGCACGTAGGGCCAGTCATTTGTAGGAGCGAACGTTGCTTAGTATCTTCAGTTCATATGTTTCTTACGATGTCTTTGATACTAAAGGACTTGCCGTCCTATTGGGGCAAATGCCATGGGAAACCAGATGGTGAATAAATGAATGTTTCCTCAGTGTCTGTCCTGTGCTGAGTAGTTCGTCCAGGCCCTTTCGTTTCATTTCCTTTGATCCTGGCTTGACTTCCGCAGCCTGGGCTGTTCCCCCTGAAAGATGGACGAAGCTGAGATTCAGAGGCATGTGAGGGGCATCTCTCTGTCACACAGCTGATGGGTGGCGGGCCTGGTTCGTGACCTGTACAGGCCTGTCCCCATTATTCCAATAGGGCACACGAGGACTTGGTCAGAGGAGTCACATGGAAGAGGTGGAGCTTGATCCAGCCCTTAAGGGATGAGACAGGCCCTTTCATAGGTTGTTTCAGAGCTGACAGATCAATTCTCTTTCCTGGTAATCTATACACAGATGATGTTTTGTGTTGGCCTCTTAAGCATTGAGAGGGAGGCAGATGGAGACAGGATTTAAGTTCTGAGACAGGATTAAAGTGATCTGCTGAGATACACACACACATAAGCCAACTAGAGTTTGTCATAGCTCATTGTCATCCATTTTAAGACCTTCCTTTAGTCTGTGTACCACTGTGATAGAAAACACATCCAAGATGGCATCTACTAGGAGACTCTATAAAAACATTATGTGCCGCCAGAGCTCGTGCTTGGTATGGGATAAATCAGGTGTGTATCTGCCATGTAGGCAGGTCTCTGCCTCAACTTTGAGTGCAGAGAGGACAAAAGCATCTGCTTTGGTAAGAACTCACACAAGTTTGTAGTCTGGATTCCTCCTCCAGCGTGGTCCAGAAAACCACAGGCTGAGAACTGAATGTATGATGATTTTGTGTGATAATCCTTCAGGCCACAGGGGATAGCAAGCCCTGATCCCCCCGGAAGATGTGGGTTCACAGCGCCACCTGCTCTGAGACACACTGTGTTTTCAGGGATGTGTCTTGACTGGATGAATGATGTGGGAACACCATGTGAGCCCCAGAAACCCATGTGTGGAGTCCCCTTCCCTCTCGAGGTGCCTCTCTAGCCCATTCCTATAGTAGCTTCCACGTTACTTCTTTGAGTCTCAGAGCCATGCTGACAGCCCCTCATTGCTGTTTTCAGTCAACAGCGGCTGCATTTTGACACCAACTGAGCTGATGAGCCAGCCAGGGCTTTTCTGTACTTAGCAGTTAATGTCAGATGTTATCCTGAGCTGTAGTGCGCTATTAACAGCTCTCTGCTCACAGACTCGCTCTATTAGTGCTGATCACCTGGTGTGAAGTTCCCCAGAAGCCGAGATGCTTTCTATGCTTTGAGCCACTTCTTCACACCCAGCCCCACTGTCTTGGCTCTAGTCATTTGTGCCTGTGCAGGGGTTGTCAGGAGGAGGCTCTTTGAGTGTGTTGCGGGGGTGGAGGGGGCACGCAGGGTGTAGAACATTCTGGAATCTGGAGAAGTGGTCCTGGGTGAGCCAAAGCTATGGAATGGGAACGGGTCCCGTGGCATTTTTATTGCCGACTGCAGCACTCTTCCTTTTAGCCTTGATCTTCAACAGCAAACTCACATGCATAGAGAGACCCACCCATATTTTGCAAGAGGGCACACAGATATGTCACTCTCACCCGAAAATCTTGAAACCAAAAAAGATAGCTGTGTTGTTTGGGAAATTAAACCTCAAGCATTTTATCGAGGGCATGTCTCTTAAGTTACCGTAGTCCTTTCATTTGGGGACTGCACTTAACCACATCACTCACAGATTGGAAAACTGATCTCGAGCCACTGGGCACTGCTCATGGAAGGCCCATTTCAAGACTAAATTTAGAACTTGGTCAGAGAAGGTCTTTGAATTTTAACCTGATTAGAACTTGGGTTATTGAGAATAAAGTCACTGTTAATACAGCAGAATCATTTTCCTTGTGTAGCAGCTACAAACCCAGAAGAACTTTAACATACCATTTTTTTGTTTAATGTTTTTTTTTTTTCCCTCCAAATTTTGAAAGGTAAGAAATGATTATTCTGTATTCTTGACAGGGACATGAAGCAGGTTGAGTGTCTGCTGGGTGGCCAGTGGGCACAGGGATTTCTCCTGCCCCCCTCTTTTCCATCCACATGCTGTCAGGCCACGGGCACTGCCAGGTAGACAGGGTCTCGCCTGGGTGGCAGGGCTTGGCCTCAACTATGCTCCCTCCTCCAGGCACTCGAGTACAACATCTTCGAAGGCATGGAGTGCCGTGGCTCTCCGCTGGTGGTCATCAGCCAGGGGAAGATTGTCCTGGAGGATGGCACTCTTCATGTCACCGAGGGCTCGGGGCGCTACATCCCCCGGAAGCCTTTCCCTGATTTCGTTTACAAGCGTATCAAGGCAAGGAGCAGGGTGAGTAGATCTGACTTTACCACAATCTGAATTGTTTGTAAGTTTGCTTCTGTAAACACTTATTAAGCACTTTGGGTCAGAATATTGAGATGAATATGGGGGATTCAGGGATAAAGGAAGCATGGTCTTTTCATTCCCAGGTTTCAGAATTCTAGCAAAGGAGTTGGGTGTGTGTCCACAGCCAACCAGAATGAAGCAAGGCCCTAGTATGTGCTGTGAAGCATGTGTTGTGGTCTAAAGGATGGAACCACTGCTTCAGAGTGATGGGGAAGAGTGTTATAGTGAGAGGGTATTTTGAGTAGGGTTTTGAAGTTTAAGTAGGAGTTTGATAAGTTGAAGAGTGGCAAAGGAATTAGGTAGAGAGAATGTCATGAGTGTGAAAGTGTAGAGTGTATGCAGGGCATGGTAAACAGTCCACAGCACTGGTGCTTGGGGACTGTGAGGTAGGGAAGGATGGAGCTGGGAGGGAATTAAAGGGAGAGGGGAATTAGAAATAAAGTTTGGGGGCAAATTTTGAATGTGCTACCAGTTCTTCCTCACAACGCCTTTGGGGATTCCTACAGGTTGAAGTGCCTTGAGGGAAAAATCAGTGAGAAATGTTAGTCAGTTTTTACAGAGTGACCAGTTACCCATGGCTTACCTGGGAGGCGCTTTGGCCTGGCCTCCTGGGAACTGGCCCTGTGCCGATGTCTGTCCTTATGAAGAGCTCTCCATCTCCAGATCTCCTTGGCCTGTCCCGGCTTCTGTTCCTTCCCCTTCAAAGGGTTACCAGGGTCTCCTGTCAAGAGGGGCTGAGTCAAGGGACTTTTGTGTTTTGCAGCTGGCGGAGCTGAGAGGGGTTCCTCGAGGCCTGTACGATGGACCTGTGTGTGAGGTGTCTGTGACACCCAAGACAGTCACTCCAGCATCCTCGGCTAAGACATCTCCTGCCAAGCAGCAGGCCCCACCTGTCCGGAACCTGCACCAATCTGGATTCAGCTTGTCTGGTACGGTTTGGTGAGGGTCCATTTCTGCAGGACCATACTCAGCAGAGCTGGCAAGTCTGGAACAGCTTTTGCTAAAAGGGCAGAAACAGAAAGGAATGATATTCCTCTTCTTCCCCAAGTGGGAAATATTAATATCACCAAAGATCTGTTTCTCAGCAAATGGCCAGTTGGGTTTAGAATCTCGACATCAGTTTCTGTCATATATAAAGCTGTGATGCATATGTTACGTGTCACACTCAGCTTATCCAGAAGATATTTTTTCAGAGCATTATGTCCCTCAGAAGGAAGACTGTTGTATTATATCAGGACTTTTCTCCCTGCATATACAGTCTGGACTGTAGTAGTTCAGCTTGTGGGGCCTGGATATTCAACAGTTAAACTTTGTGGCCTGGAGATTAGTGCTACCTCAGTTTCTTCATCTATAAAATGGGCTTAAAGATCTTATCCACACATGGGGTCCTTGTGGGGGTTAAACGAGTTAATATGCATGTAAAGTGCTTAGAACAGAGCTATCTGATAATTGCTAGTTAATTTACTTGCTTGGATAAAATAGGTAGATGGGGAGGGTGAGAGGAAAGAGTCCAGATTTTAGAGCTTTCTTTACTTAAAATTTTCAGTCTTTCCTTTGGGCCATAACTAGAAGTCTTTTTTCCTTGGGCTATAGATAGGTTTCCAAATTTCTGGGACATCTTAAGGGAAGTTATCAGGTAGATTTTGTCCTCTTGTCTGGTGTACTAGCTTTTAGAAAGTAACCATATGTTCCATATACAGATGACCAGTTTTCAGAAAGCTTGAAAGCTACGAACCTTGAAATGAAGTGGGCATAGCAGTTTCTTTGCTGTCTGATATCATCAGGCCGATCGCGTCAGAGGGACAGTCCCTACTCATACTGTTGGTTATCCGGGGATGTGAAGGGTTAGAAGGGAAGCCAGAGAGAGGCGGCTATGTCTTCAGCGAAGCTCCCCCTAGCTTAACTGAATAGGGCAGGGTACGGTCTTAAGTCAGAGGCCTAACCAGTGGCCTTATTTTACGTATAGTTTGACTTTGTCAAGAAATGGATCCAACTAGTGTCTGCAAGGACTGTTTTATACTGTCTGTGATTCTTTGACTGTCGGAGGCCCTTCCCTTTTGTGTCACTTAACCTTTCATGGAGGGTGTGTGGGAGGACAAAGCGTGGGCCTGGCCTGGCGCTCTGAGCTGTGTTATTTCAGTTTCAACAGGAGCTCTTGTCCACACTCATGACTGATGTTTACCCTCCTACTCTGCCCTCTGCAGGTGCCCAGATAGACGACAACATTCCCCGCCGCACCACCCAGCGCATCGTGGCGCCCCCTGGTGGCCGTGCCAACATCACCAGCCTGGGCTAGAGCTCTGGGGTGCAGTCCGTTGGGAATGGGGAACGGGACACCTGAGGACATTCTGAGACTTTCTTCCTTCCTTTTTTTTTTTTTTTAAAGAGCCTGTGATAGTTACTGTGGGGCAGCCAGTTCATGGGGCTCCCTCTTGGGTCCCCATACTCCATCCCTCACCTGGAGTCACTGATTTTGCTCACCCACTTCCCTATACATTTAGGAATATCACACCCAAGTCTATCCACCAACCCCATACATGGAACCGCATCCAACACTCAGACATGCGAAACAAAGCAAATCACAAGGAAGGTGTTTCTCATCTCCAGCCTCTGTTGTGCTTACCATCTTCCTTTTCATGGGGGAGGGGGAGATAAAGTGAATTGTCCGGAGCTGCCTTTTTTTTTTTTTTTTTTTTTTTAATTTTTAAAAAAATTTTCTTTGTGGGATTGGGAGGGGTGGGTGGGAGGGGAGAGTTTTTTTTTCCTAATACTAAATTGGAAAGCCTAATTCAATATTAATACAAGGGTTTGAACTGGACATCCTAATGATGCAATTACGTCACCATCAAGCTGATTCAGGGTGGTTGGCAAACTTACCATAGCCCTCCCGAGAGGCTCCAAAATGTCCACATGCCATTCCACTGTCTTCTGGGCCAACTGTTGAGAAAGGGCAGTTTTCTTTTTGGCCTAGATTTTGCTACAGATTACATCTTCGGAGGAGTCTCTTTTTCTCTCTCTGCCTCTGTTCTGCTCTCTTGCTCTCGCTTTCTCATTCATGAATATTTTCACGACTTTTTCTCTGTGGCATCCACTCCTTGTCTCCAAGATGCTGTTTTCCTCTCCTTCCCTGTCTTTTTTTTTTTTCAAACCATCAGGTCTACCATTTTACTGTGGTCATAGGAACCTGCCTGGAAGGATTCGAGTTTGTCACGGCAACCATGGTAATACTCTGTCCTAGTCCCTGCAGGGCTGGTGCTACTTGCATTATGAAGATAGGCCTTTGAGTTGGTGACGCCTCCCGAGTACCAGGAAGGGCCGAGTCCCCTACCACATGTGGGCCCAGATTTGGACCTCCAGTAGTGCTGAGAAATTGGGAGCCTGAGGCGACAGCATGTGAAGGTTTTTTCTCCGTGCAGTGCTAACTGGCTAAAAACCCTGTCACTCCTCAGGGAGCCAGTCAGCCTTAGCCAGCCACAGCTCAGAAGCATTGAGCTAGTGGGAGTCTGTCCCCCAAGGCCTGTTGTTTTCTGCTAAGTACCTTTGGGATTCCAGATCACACAGGGGCTTCTCACTTTGAGGGAAAATCCACTTTTTTCTGGTCCACATATTTCAGAAGACATAATGCAATATATGGGGAGCCCTTCTCAACTCCGAAAATCCTTTGGAAGTGAAAGTCCATTTTACTCTGCCAGAGGAAAAACCCTTTCTATGAGTGATCCATCATGTTGGGGCTGTTGTGGGGAGAAAAGCTTACAAAGGAAATGTGTGGTCCTTGGCGACCACAGCCGATCTGTCTGCTTCCCTCCCCTCTCTTGGCGACCCTTTCCACGAGCTGCCTCTGTGCTTGTGCCTCTGCTTGCTAGTCTGTGTTGCATTTCCTTCCAAACGTGTTTACAGGTTCTGCTAAGCAACGTTATGTTTGCAGGCTTTTAAAAACCAAATCTGCTTTTGTAAAGCATAACACACAAAAGATCATTATTCATCACACTTGTCTCTCCACACGTTTTGCCTTTGGGGTTATGATCGGGGTGTATTTTTTGTTGTTGTTGTTGTTTATTTGTTATTTTAAAAGTAAATTGCACTTTTAAAGAATAATTGGTTAACTTAATATATTTGCTTTTTTCTCACCTGCACTTAGAGGAAATTTGAACAAGTTGGAAAAAAAACCTTTTTGTTTCAATTCTAAGAAACACTTGCAGCTCTTCAGTATTCACTTGAGTCTTCCTGTTTTTCCTGTACCAGGTCATGGTGATTTTGGTTATTTTGATTGTTTTCTCAAAACAACTTCAAACCTGAAGGTTACCGCAGGCTGTGTCAGCATGTTTACCTGTTGGCTTGCTTTGTGTGTCTGTTAAATGAATGTCATATGTAAATGCTAAAATAAATGGGCAGCGTCTCAGAACTGAATAACTGCAGTGACTTGATGCTCTAAAACAGCGTAGGATTTAACAATAGATGGTTTTTAATCCTTGGAATTGTGATTGTGACCCATGAGTGGAGGAACTTTCAGTGCTAAAGCTGATAATGTGTGTAGCCAGAAGAGTACCTTTTTTTTTCTGTAACCACTGTCTTAATGGCAAAATAATTATGGTTAAAAAAAAAATAAGTCTCGTGTTTATTATTCCTTCAGAACTCTGTGTTATATTACCATGGAACACCTAATAAAGCAAAATGTGGTTGTTTCAGGGGTGTGTCTGTGTTGAGTTGTTCAAGGAACAACTGTTTGGGCTGGCTGTCCAGCTGAGCTCAAGTGTTGGTGGCGCCGGGCCTCGTTTTGCTGACTGTACCTATTCAGGAGCTTTCATCACGTGTCACAGGTTTTGTTCAGGCCACTGAGGCCTAACTCTAAGCAGAGCTCTGCGTGGCAGAGTTACGTGTCAGAAATTTGTAGACTCCATCCACAGTCGAGCTGTAAATTTCAGCTTGCACCTGGGAACAGGTGGGACCCTTAGGCTGTGTGGTGTCCACCCTGCACACCGTGTCCTTACAGTTCTCCCTGGAAGCTCCTCAGGCAACTTGAGGGCACAGGAGGTAGAGACTAAGGTGTTCTGAGCTGCATCCAGAGCCCAGGTAGGAGCTTCCAGACACCTAGGACCTAACGCTTGTGCTTCCACCCACAACCAGGTGCCAAGAATGCACATCAGGGAGAGCCAGCCCCAGCGGACTGACGCCAGGCTCCCACGTCATCCTGCGAATGGTCCCTGGCATTAGTGCTCTGAAAACGATGACGGGAGAGTGTGTGCTGGGCGCCTGGGTCCTGTCACGTGGGAAGTGTGGCCCTTTTCTTTCCCTGTCTCTTGTTTTCTGTCCTACCTTGTCCAAACAGGATATGAGGTGGTTTAAAAAAATATACTGTACCAATATGCTCTGTTTCATAAACAGAGTGTTTGAGTGGAGGGAAAATAAAAGTAGGAAAAATAAGATAAGGCCTGAGTGGGGCCGGTACAACATGCCCGCCTTGGGCTTGTCAGCTTGTGAGCCTCAACTAATGGTTCCGGCAAGAAATACAAAAAAGGAAATGTGGCCGCTTAAAACATTTAGAGTGACCAGAAGTTAAGCAAGTTAGTTGGTTCCTCAGAAAGAACAGAGATTTCCTGGTCCCCCCGTAGCAGGAACATTGAATTTCTAGAACTGGCCGGTATCCAGCCCTTATCTGTATGGGCACCAGATCCAGGGACGTGCAGTCTGACCAAAGAGGGTGCAAATTGTTGCAGCCTGACATTGGGGGGACTTATGAATTAAAACAACACCCTAGGCCACAGCCCGTCCTGCTCTTACCCTTGCTTCATCCCACACCAAGTTGGCCCTGATGCCCCCGCTGTGGATATTGCAGTCCGTTGTACAAGTTCCGCTCAGCCCCTAGCTGGCAGCCAACGGGTGTCCACATCGGCTATGAATCTGCACAGAGCTGGGGTCTGGGAGGAAGCTCAGGTCCATTTAAGAAGGGAATTGTAGGGACCCGGGTTCCTAAGGTGGCCTGGAAGGGGCAGCGCAGGTTCGGGTTGGGGACAGGTCATCTAATAAACGTGCTGTGGAGGGGCATGGCTGGAAGATGGCCAGAGAGTGGCCTCTCAAGAGGGTCCCCATGGAAGTCATGTGGCTCAACAATGAGCCAGATACATAGATGAGTTACAAGTCACATTTCCTGGCCACTTTCTGATGCACCCATTCCATTTCCCATCAGCTGAGTTGGGGCTAAGCGTTGACAGTGCTGCTGGTGAAGTACATAACGTTGGGAATGTACTGTTTCATTCCTGTGGACTTTCATGACCCCCCGTGCAAGATAAAGATGATGTCATCTACTTGACGTCTGTGGCAGCTTATGACCACATCGGAAAGGACAAGCCATCAGTCAGTCTGATGGGGGGCAGAGTTGAGGACCCAAAGGGAGGCTAGGAAGCTGTTGGAAACAGTGTTCTCAGTGTTTCTCCTAAAATAGAAATAAATCATCAGATGAAGACAGAGGCTGCGAAGGTCTTTAGTTGACTACAGAGACCCCAGCTCTCGCCACCAGCGATGGCATCCATTGTTTTAATCACACTGTTGAGAAGGTCACGATGATGGTAGGATGATGGTAGTGTTTATGAAGAGCCAGGCCTTATGCCGAGGCATTACACGGATTAATTCAGTTCATCTTTTTTCTTTTTTTATTTAAAGATTTATTTGTTTATGCATGCAAGAGCTGGGGTACAGGCCAAAGATGCAGGGGTTGAGAGGATTCACCAGAGAGAGTGGGGAACAGAAAAGGCAGACTGACTGAAATACACTGCTGAGCAGAGCAGTGGGCGAGACAGGAGAGGTCTGCTGCACCATGTGGGTTGTTCCCTAGCCCACTGGTAATCGAACTCATGCTTCAGTGGCTGTCCATAGATTGATAGCGCTGTCTTTAACCCCTGTGCCACTACTGAGTCCCCTCAATTATTTTTTTTTAAGATTTATTTATTTATGCATACAAGAGCTGGGGTACAGGCCAGAGATGCAGGGGGTGAGAGGATTCACCAGAGACAGTGGGGAACAGAACAGGCAGACTGACGAAATACACTGCTGAGGGGAGCAGCAGGCGAGACAGGAGAGGTCTGCTTTGCCATGTGGGTTGCTCCCTGGCCGGCCGGGGATCGAACTCATACTGCAGAGGCTGTGGATTGCTTCATAGTGCGGTGCTTAACCCTTTGTGCCACCAGGGAGGCCCATCTTCGTAGCAACCCAGAAGAAGGCACTGTAATGTCTGCTCTCTGGGTGAGAGAAAAGCAGAGTTAAGCAACGTGCTTGGGACCAGGACCAGTCTGGGCCCAGGGGCCATGTTTTTAATCACTATTATTCTGCTGTGTCTTGTAAGAAAGCTTACAAAAGTGTCAGGGGAAAGAGAGATGATAGATCTGTGGAGGAAAATAAGAATTTTGCAGAAAAGTGTACAAAGGCCTCATGGAACCAACATGTGCCTGGAGATGTCAGGGCTCCAGGTAAGAATGAGAGGTCTAGAATTTGCTGAGAGCCAGGGGAAAAGTTGTCTAGGAAGACAATAACTATTTGAAAATGACAAGTGTGTGTCTACAGACAAATGTACACATGTATATAATTAATTTTCATGAGGCTATTAAAAGAGTGAATAAAATGATGCTGTGGAAAATACTCTGAAAAGAAGCAAAGGACCTAGACACGGAGTGAATGGTCACTTGGAGTTTTATGCAGGGGGGCTGGTGCCGCCAGGCAGGGGTGAGGCAGGGGCTGCCCCGAGCAGTGAGGAATGTGGCCCGCACTCAAGCCAGGACATGTGGAACATGAGGGGCTCTCAGAAGGAACACTCTTTGAAAACCTAACACTATGGTATATAAAGTTTTATGGTCCAATTAGTTTGTTCTGCTGAGATTGCTCTTGGGATTAGATTTGGCAGCTGAGCCTCATCGCTGCTCTAGTCGCACACACTGTCCTCGTGCTGACTTCACCCACAGCAGCACCCAGTCACGTGTGTGCTGGAACGGAGTGAAGGTCAGAGAGGTGGACTGGACTCCTCCGGCGATGACCTCGTCCAGGGCCACTGTTCTCAGTATTATCTCCAGCTCTGGGGACACCGGGGACCATTGATAGGGCACTAGTGTGGGCCTTTTAAGGGAGAAGGGGCAGGTGGGGAGAGCTTATTGCTTTGCTGTCCAGAGTCCTGCAGAATCAGCTCCTCCAGAGAGGAGACTGGAGGCAGTGGACTGTAGATTGAGGCTTTCCATTTCTAATGGTTATTTCACTTGATTTTTGCTCTCACTCTGATGTTTGCCACCTTAACCCTGGGGCTCATTAAGAGGACTGAGTACGCAGGGAAGCCAGTTCTAAGAGGGGAACTTAATTTTGGGGTTGTGCTCCCTCTGCTGGAGACATGTCCTCTTTCTCTTTCTTACTGGTCAAGAAAGCCCAAAACGTAGCAGGGAGTGCTTTGTCTTAAGAGAACCAGGAAGGGGACTAGCCCACTGCTCTGCCGGGAAGATTGTGCCCAGATGCAGGGAGAGGAGGTCCCAGCTCTATTTCCCACTCTGTGCCTTATGCACTCACATCCATGACACCCACATTTTGAAGCCCACGCCTTCAGTCTCATGACTTCATTGTCATCTATTAGAATTGCCTTAGTTCCCCACTAGGACTCCACAGCAGATACTTTAACTTTCCAGTTCCCTCAATTTCCTTGCACCTATGTCCTCAGCTGTTTTGATCTCGGGCCCAGTTTTTCTCCAAGGGCATTAGCTGATACTTCAACTTAAAACTTTTATGTAAACTGTTTTAGGACCAAGGTGACCAGATAGCCTTTATAGCTATCTCTCTCTCTCTCTCTATATATATATATCTCTATATATACACACATAATATAGCAATATTAATACAATATTATTAATAACATGTATAATATATACAACATATATTTTATTATTAAGATATATTAATATATTACTAAATATATATACAATAATATAACAATATATTATAATATACAATATATTATATAAATATATTTAATATATTAATATTTATATATAATTATATAATATATTATAAATATAATATATAATATAATATCAATATATAATAATATATTATAATATATATATTTAATTTTGGTTCTGCTATTCATTTCCCAAGAAGTTTATATCAGTTCCTTGTGACTCATTTGCAAATTTGATACAGGGCCACTTGATGAAATGCTGTAATGTTCACAGGGGAGACTCCACTGGAATGATCACTGCTTTTCCTCTCTCATTTACAGTCTCCATTTTCTTCTCCACTCAGCTTCCTCCCATTACAGAGTGGACATCCTGTCTTTCAGGTTCCTAGAAGAATGATCCTTAATTTGCTTACTTCTCAGAGTTTAATTCCACTTTAAAAGAGCCTCCTGTTTGCTCTAGCCATGCCCTTATCTGCCCGAATGTCAAACCAGGTAGTTCTGGTCGACACAGTTGTTGAGCGATTTGGAATCATGCCTATAAAAATGTAGCTCTAAATAAAATTGCAGCTCGAGCAGGTTGCACAGCATTTCCACAAGGTGGCAGCAGTGTACGAACTGTGCAAGAAGACGTTCCGGAGTATTTGAAAAGGCTGGAAAAATGAGCAGAACGCAGTGCTCAAGTCTGTGCTCACCCAGTCCTGAGCAGCCGCGAGCCAGCTTTGTGTGGATATGGGTCTGTACCTGTCTGTGTGGAGACCAGTGGGTGACTCCTGGTTTAAAGAGTTACTTATTTACACAAAGGGGGAGCTGGGTCTAGCCACTAAAAAATTTGATTAGTAGGGGTCACAGTCTCAGGTCCTTCCATCAAGTAAGGCTTCTTCCTGCTACAGTCGACCTGTTTTCTAAGAGTTTACAGCTGTGCGGTCAATTCGCCAACCAAACAATAGGATTTAGGCTTTTCATTTCCTCTGGTAGCTCTTTTGAGTTAGAGTCTTTCTCCTCCACCTCTCTTCTTCCTTTCCCCTGTCCTGCTCTCTTTCTGCATGGGCACACCTGACTGGCCAAACTGGTTCTCAACCTGCATCTCATTCCCGCATGTACTTTCATAAAAATAACATTTTTATACTTTATAATAGCTTTAGAGTTATATAAAAATTGTGGTGATAGTACAGAGATTTCCCATACACCCCAAACCAGTTTTCCCTGTCTTGACCATCTTATATAAGTAGGGCACATTTGTCATTTCATGAACTGGTATCGACCCATTATTCACAGCTAAAGTCCATACTTCTCTCCTATTTCTCTAGTTTTTAACCTAGAGCCCTTCTGATAGAGGATCCCAATTAGGATGCCAATTTACATTTAGTTGTCATGTCTCCTTCGGCTCTGCTTGGATGTAACTTGGATTTCTCAAATTTCCCTCATTTTTGATGCTCTGAAGGCTCTGAGAGGTATTGGTCAGGTGTTTTGAAGAGTAACCCCACATAGGGATTTGTTTGTGTTTTTCTCTTGATTAGACTGGGATTACTGGTTCAGGGAAGAAGGCCTCAGAGGTCAAGGGTGATTCTCATTGTATCACATCTATCACATCACCTCAAGGGGATGCTGATGTCATGTCAGCATGAGTTATTACTGTTGATGCGAATCTTGATTGCCTTCTTGAGGCAGAGTTTTTTAGGCGTCTCCTTGAGCTTCTTTTTTGTCCCTACTGTGTGCTCTGTGGAAGGAAGTCTCTCTATATTTTCACAGTTAAGTCGTGGGGAGTTCTGTTCCACCTCTTTGAGGGCAGAGCATGTGGGTTTTTAGAGTACAGATCTTTCACTTTTGTCTCTTTTATCCCTAAGCACTTCACATTTTTAATGTTATTTTCAATGATATAGCTTTATACATTTTAACTTCCAAACACTTGATCTTTGTATATTGATCTCGCAATCCTTCCTCCTCCTGTCTTTTTCTTTGTCCTTTGTTTCATCTTACAATTTTTCCCATTTTAAGCACACAGTTTAGTGGCATTAAGTACATTTGCCCTGATGCGCAACCATCATACCCACATCTCCAAAACTTTTTTCATCTTTCACAACTGATAATCTGTACCCATTAAACAGTAACTGCCAATCCTTTCCTTCTTCCTGCCCTTTTTATTTCCTGTGTCTTTTCATCTCCTTCCAGTAGACGCCTCCTAGAAGGGAAATTCTGCTTATTTCACTTAACACAATATTTTCAAGCTTCCTCAGAATTCCCTTCCTTTTTAAGACTGAGTAACACTCACTGTAGGTGTCTGAACAGGGTCTGTTCATGTGATCCGAGCTGAGTCACACGCACCCAAGGGAACGATCAGGTCACTCTTGCTCTGTGTGCTCCCAAGTTTACATTCCCTAAGCTTTGGCTCCTTAGTTTTAATTTTTATTCTAGAAATATTTAATGTTTCCAATAAAAATCCCCACCTCCCCGCCCCCTTAAAAGTGAACTGGGGGCTTCCCTTGGTGGTGCAGGCGGTTGAGCGCAGTGCTGTGAGAGTGTCTGCAGCCTCTGCAGCGTGGGTTCAATTCCCTGCTGGCCAGGGAGAAACCCACATTGCAGGGCAGACCTCTCCTGTCTCACCTGCTGCTCCCCTCAGCAGTGTTTTCAGTCATCTGCCTGTTCTGCTCCCCGCTCTGTCTCTGGTGAATCCTCTCACCCTCCCGCACATCTGGCCTGTACCCCAGGTCTTGTATGCATAAATAAAAAAATCTAAAAAAAAATCTAAAAAAAAGTAAACTGGAATATGTTGATTGAAATAGAAGAGCCTGAACTGATGTAGCCTGGAGTATATTTCATCCAGGGACCATCACTGAGATGGATCACCTGCGAGCCATGAGTTTTCACGGCTGAAAATACTGCTTCCAGACTCCTACAGATGATTCATACCTGAAGTGGCTCTGTAAATTGAATTCATGGTTCAATAAACCAGGACCGTGAAGAACATGTTAAAGTTGCTCCAATAAGAAGTTACTCATGAAAAATATGTTGAGATGTGAAGTTCCTGTTACTCCATGATGGGCGAACACTAAAAATTCAGAAAGGACATAAAAACACTCATCTCTTAGGAGCTGTGAATTTTTTTAAGATTTATTTTATCTATGCATACAAGAACTGGGGTACAGGCCAGAGATACGGGGGGAGGTGAGAGGATGCACCAGAGACAGAGTGGGGAGCAGAACAGGCAGACTGACTGAAATACACTGCTGAGGGGAGCAGCAGGTGAGTCAAGAGAGGTCTGCTGCACCATGTGGATTAGCTCCCTGGCTGGGGATCTAACTTGTGCTGCAGTGGCTGTGGATAGCTTCATAAGTGGCATCGTAACCCCTTGTGCCACCAGGGAGGCCCAGGAGTTGTGATCTTTTAACGAAATTTTTTTCCTTTAAAAAATTCTGAAAATCAGAAAAATTAAGCAAAAAGATTTTTGAAAAACGTGATTAGGGAAGAAAGACTCAGAAGAGAGAAGGGGTCGGAAAGACAGTGACTTGCGCTATGTGTGATGATCTAGGAGCAGACTGAGCTCTGGGGGGCACCTGTATGCACTGCATTGAACACGCCTCTAAAAGTCCAGTTCTCTCCTTTACCATGTACCTGACTCTTTACCCGATTTACCCATCCTGCTGCCCTTTGGAAACCACTATTTTTTTTATAGTTTAAAAATTTATTGTTTCACTTAGTCCATCTGTTTGTCTTAGCATCCCTTACCATGAACACTTAGCATTTATGTAGTGTTAGGCACTGTTCTAAGCACTTTGCATATATTTCACCCACTTAATTATCATAACAATGTATGAGATACTTTATAGTGCAGGAAATGGATGCATAAAGACTTTAAATATTTGCCTAAGTATATACAGCTATAAAGTAGCTTAACTGGGAGTCAAGCCCAGGCTGTCTTTAAATCCCGCACTCCTAGGCACTATGCTACTTCAGTAACATTAAGTACAGTTACCAATAACTGTCAGAAAATACACTTGCCTTTATTCAAGTTATCAAATAGATTTGATTATAGTTCAATAGAATTTCGTTCTTTTTTATTTTTTAATATTCTATTTTATATAATTCTTACATCAATTTTCATTTTTGCACAGTGTATGCATTTTCATTTTGGTTATATTCCCCATACAATTGCACCCCCTTATTTTGACCCTAATCCTTCCTTTCCCCGCCCCTCCCCTCCCCCCTACCTCGTGTGTCTCTGGTTTATAGTTGCTTGTTGATTTTGATTTTTACTTTGTATTAATTAGCCTTTTTCCTGGTCCCTTATTTAGGTTTTCTAATTTCCTGCTATGAGTGAGATCATCCGGTATTTTTCTTTTTCTGTCTGACTTATTTCGCTGAACATGATCCCTGCTAGTTCAATAGAATTTCTTAAGCAGTTTTGCAGAGGCCAAGAGGCAGAATACTCTTTATCCACCAGAGGGCGCCCGCAGCATAGTCCCAAGTTCTGGTTCTCAGCCCCTTGGTTCTGACTCGTTGGGTCCATGCAAATACCTACTGATGTCATCGCCGGGCTCACACAGTGGTCCACCTTTGACAAAGGTCAAAGATGCAAAAGGCACACAAAAGAATATTACTTCTAGATGAGTTACGGATAGACAGGAGAGGCAATGAAGCCAAAGAAGTTCTGCGCACTCTGATGTTCTTTCTGTGGGTTTTCACAAGGAGAGGAAACTGGTGCAGAAGGACAGGTAAGTCTGACCCATGGTGACAATGGGGGATCCTAGAGTGAGAGCTTAAGTCAGATGTTTTACAGGCACACATGGGCTGGGGTAATGGGTCCCCAAAACAGTTTCCTGTGATAAGCCAAAAGGGAGGATTTTGTTAGTGTTGTCTTGATGTGCTGGAGGTGGTTCAGGAACCAGCAATTAGTCTATAACACTGGAGTAAATACTGATATCCTCACTTTATAGAGAAGGAATCATGAAGGAATTGGCTTCCTTTCTCAGGCAGTGAGTGCTGAAATTGGGACTGAAATAAGATCAGCCTCCAAAGCTGGTGTCAATCCATTGCTCCATAGCCTTACGGTCCTTGTGCTTGGACTTGAGGCCACCTGATGCCAGGCCCCTGCATTTCATTGTCCACCTCAGTTCTCCACAACAGGAGCCTCCATGCTTGAGGCCACAGTCCTGTCTAGTCACAAAACAGGCATTTTCCTGGAGTGGGCCCAGAGCAGGAGGGGCTGTGGCCAAGGAGATGGGGGGCTTGGTATATAAGTTTATTGTGTTGGTAAACTTGCTGGGGTTGCCTTTAAAAACAGCACAGGCATAACAACAGACATATACCCCCCCCACCCCTCTCCCCAGCCTCCCAACAAACGCACGCGTGCACACACACACACACACACAGAGTTCTGGAGGCGAGGAGTCTGATATTAAAGTATCAAAATTTTTTCTGGGGCCTGGCTCCCTGGCTTGCTGTTGGCTCTCTCCTCTCTCCAAATGCCAGCCTGCCCACCTGTGTCCTCACGTTACTTGCCCTCTGTGAGTGTGTCCTAATTTCTTCTTATAAAGACACATGGTATATTGAGTTAGGGTCTGCCTTAATGACCTCATTTTTACCCTAAAGTGTTCTATGACAAATCCAGTCATATTCTGAAGTACTAGGGTTTACAACTTCAACCTATGACTTTGGGAGAAGGAGGGACAATTCAGCCCAGACTCGGGGTGCTGTTCATTTCATTCTGACCGACAGAGGGCGCTAGTGCCTGCAGAAACAACCCGTCTGACCACCCTTCTTCCCTAAAGAAGTTCCTGAAACACAGCTGGGAGTCCCCCACTTTACTTGTGAACCTCAACCATTTCCAAATGGCAGGGAAAGAAAGTCAGAACTTTTAATGTAATAAACGCGGTGCTCTTTTTGAACTCTGAGATTGTTTTTCAGTTACCAGAAAATATTTTTTTTCTCCATTAGATCGTATCTCTTTGAGTATTTTATTTACTTTTTCTCCTAGCATTTGCCTCTATTCCCTCCCATCTGGCAGTTACCAATGAGTTACATAAATTGGTCTCCTCACCTATCATTACACACAGGAGTAGCTTGCCTTGGTACACAGGGTACATGCTGTTCTTCGAAAAGGGCATGGAATTATGAAATCAAATCATACCAGGACTTTAGAAATATTTGCAGAAAGATCTGGAAGCACCCATGGGCACACCACACCACAACAACAGTTTTCACCTTGTGTGTTGCCTGTGGTTTTTTAGATGCATGCTTATATATTCTATTCTGGAAGTTTGGAAAGGAGCAGGATGCTAAGCAATGGCTGCCTTTGCTGTCTCTCCACTGTCCCCTATTGGTAAAACCTCACAGGAAGCCATTTTGTAGAACTCCAAGGCTAACCTCACAGAGCAGAGCATGGAAGTGTGGATTTGGAGCCGATGTATAAGAGCATAACAGTACAGTCCACCTCGTTGGATACTCAGCAGCCAAATACATAGCTTTCTACACATACTTGAACTTCCAACTGACAACAATAACAACTTTATGCTTCTGCCTACTCTGATACAACTTTCATATAAATGTTGACACTGTGGCTTTCTTCTCTGAGAGCGGGAGGAGTAGCCGTCTGTGTGTCAGTCATGGCATCCATCTCTGGGTGATCTTTATTACTCCCCATCTTTATTACTGCAGCTAAGAGTCCTCATGGAATATTCCTAAATAATAAATTGACAATTAACCACTACCAACAATCCTTATATTAAATAAAAGGGGAAAATAAGAGAGAGGGGAAAAATTAGTCCATATGTAACAAGCTCTCCAGTAATGTTGTTTAATTCAACGTCATTCTTATTAAGTTGATAAGAAAAAACCCAGCTGCTGTTGAAGGAAAGGACATTGCGGAAGGAGACCTGAATCTGTTATATGTGGTTTTATTTAGAGTAGCAGTTTCCAAGTGCCTGTCAGTTTTGTTAAGTGAGAACTTACTGTACTATAAACAGTGCAAGAAAGGGGAAAATGAGCATAATCTGCTAGAGTGCTTGTTTTTTAATTTATTTATAAAGTTATGGTTAATATTCAGAACTTCCTTTTTGCAAAGTTGCAGATAAGCAAGCGGGGAAGGACAGGGTGAATTCTGTGATATGGGGTTAGGTCAGAGTCAGAGGCATTGGCAGGAACTCATATTAACTTAAATTTGTGTACAGATGGATAAATACAGAAAGCTTTGTAGATCACACACCTGTAATATACACAGCTGATAGATATTTCTAAACATTATTCTTCTGTAATAAGAATCAGAGTTCTTGGAGAAAGCTGATTGTAGGACTGGGACAGAACAATACAAGATGAGCCTGGAGCATTGTGTTGTGCCAGAAAGCAAGAAAATACTTGAAAAACAAAAAGGTATGTCAAGGGGACATAAGAGTCAACCCAAAGGGACACTCTAAGGCCAAAATGAAGTTCCAAAGTACAAAACAGTAGTGGGTTATAACCCAAAGTGTACATGAGTCCATCTCAGAGAATTAAATGATTGAATAAACAAATGGGGGAGAGGAGACAACTCTTCTTTAGAGATGCCTTCCTTTTTGCAGGAAGGGGTGCTTAATTCTCCCCCAGCTTGGGGTGGCACCTAAAGTCTCATATTTAGTGCATCGAGTATGGAAAGGGGAAATAGCAACTTGACCATGATGAAACCTGCCAAGCACAACTCTAAGGAAGACATGAAGGTCAACATCACCCGTGACGTCAAGTAGTCATCATATACCCTCCGATATGATGTGTCAAGAAGACACTTCATCTCACTGATAGTCCCTCATCCTATGACCCCATCTTATAATGACAGAAATGTCAGACAAACTGAAATTGGTGGGAATTTTTCAAAACATATGAGCAGTGCTCCTCAAAATTGTCAAGGTCATGAAAACAAGGAAACCGCCTCGCTATTTCACATGTTAATCTCCTATACAATCCAGTTCATTTCTTTAGGCAATGTATATATATGTGTGTGTGTGTGTATATATATATATATATATATTATGGTGTACACACACACATATAAATAATTCTGTTTGTACATAGTGGAAACTAGTAGAGATTCATGGAACTTTTGAGACTACTGGGGTAGCAGAAACAACTGAGGTTATAACCTGTTTCTTGACGGACACAGCAATACCGAGGTGACCTAGTTAATGTCCATTAGATTGGTGACTAATCATGTAGCTTCTTTAAGATTAATGTCACAAACATATAGTGTTTCTACTCATACAATTTCCACAAGCAGCCCTTTAGGAGTGGCTTGAGTCAATGTCTTGGTGATTCTCCATGAATCCCTTGCACCCATGTCTTCCACCTGGCCAGTGAGAACAACATCTAGAAGCTTTCTTTAAAGATCACCATATTTAGGACCATTTGCCAAGGCAAATATGCCATTGCCTTTATTTGAGAAGCTACAAAGTGTTGAAAACTATTTTTGTGAAAGAGGCTTGAATGAGGCAGCAGGTGTATGGTTTTCAAAGCTTGGGAGACACTCCAGAGCTTTGAAGTTGGTTCCAAATAATCCAAGACCAACATGTGGAAGCTTTTTTTCAATATTGGTATCCAGGGTTGTTAATGTCTTCCTTGTACCTTCCATGAGGCTCAAAAAAATAATATCCTTTTGCTTATGGGAAGCAAAATAGTGGTCAACTGGTGTAGATCTTTCAAAGATTAATAAAAAATTTAATTTTTTGGCATGTGATATAGACTTTGCTTTTAATTTTTTAAAAATAATCTGAAAGACCCACACAGATATATGTACTAGACATTTACATAGTTGTAAAAAGCAATGTAAACTTTCATCATCATTTATTTAAAAAGATTTTTTTATAACTTAAGGAAGATCTGATAAATCAGTGTTTTCCATTCTTGGTGAGTCTAGTTATAACTGACATGCAATGGAATAGTTTATTAACTGCTCATTGACTTTTATACCTCCAATAGCACTTATTTTGTAATAATTGGACCTGAAGGGTCATTTAGAAATGTTATCTGTGAAGCAAGAAGCTCTGGTTTCCCTCTGTGCCCTCTCCAACTTCTTAAGAGTTGATCAGAGTCAAGGAGGCAGATTGGGCCACTCTGGTTCTTGGACAGGATTCCTTAGACATCCCTGTGTGTTAAAGGATGTCTGTCATGAATCACATGAGTTTTCAGTGAGAACTAGTTGAAAGCACAAGAGATTCTGGTTCCAGATATTGATAACAAGGTCAATTGCATCCTCTGTCAATACCATAAGGCTGGAACTGAAATTCAGCCAAGTTTTCGACTCACTATTCATGCCCCTCACCTCTCACTACACATTATTTCCTAAAAACATGATAACCATACTCCTGTAGTCTTTGAGCAGTTGCAAGGAAGGCGTTACTAATGAACGGCATTAATACCTGGCCTCAGATTGCATGAAGCCTGCAAATGGTGCTTTTGCTTTCTAAGATTAGAATCGAGACACTGGAGACTGTCATTTTTTTTCTGAGAACTCATTCAAATTGCTACAATTTCACTTCTTGTAAACAAATTAGTATTCTGAGTGAAGTTTTCACTAATCGAAATATTCATCTTTCCATTAAAAGAATTTGAAACAGCTGTATTGAGCACTGACAAAACCTCCACTAAGGACTCACAAACACAAAGTCTATGACAGTTCTTTATATTATGTCAAGAAGCACCTGACTTACTTGCTTCAAATTCTATTTTTTTTTTTAATAGAGGCATGTTTTATTTATTTATTTATTTGCTTGTTTGTTTTTGTTTATACATGCACTGGGTACAGTCAGAAGTGCGGGAGGGTGAGAGAATTCACCAGAGCCAGAGTGGGGAGCAGAGCAGGCAGAAGGACTGAAGTACACTGCTGAGGGGAGCAGCGGGCAGCAGGAGAGGTCTGCGCGCCATGTGGGACCCTCCTCTGGTGGCCAGGGAGCAGCCGGGGATCGAACCGGCTCCACAGAGGCTGCGGGCAGCTTCGCAACCCAGCGCTCAACCGCTGCGCCACCAGGGAGGCCTTCAAATTCTATTTTTGAAAGCAAAATAGAGTCACACCATCCATCCCTGAATTGGAGAAAGGAAAAGGATTAGAAAGAGTCAATAGAATTATTTCCTGACTTCTCTCAAAAATAATGGACTTTGTAGACATGTCCAAACATCAGTTTCAATGCCTACGACAAAAATTTAATCTCAGGAGTGTGATGGCTTAGTTCTCTGAAATTTGAAGGAACTCTCACCAGTGTCTCCATCCAAGCTTGTTTCTTGTGATTAAGATGGTAGCTGCACGCCGGTCTTCAGGCGAGGGAATGGAGGGCCTACCACATGGCAGCTTCAGTCCCAATGACAGTAAGTATTGACACAGGCAGATCTACTGAAATACACTGCTAAGGGGAGTGGCAGGCAAGACAGAGGAAAACCTGGGACTTTACCCTGCACCCAGGGACGTGTGAGCACAAGACTTTTGACTGACAGTGTAGAACATGGTTTTCCAGAACAAATCTTAATTCCATTAAAGTCTATCAGAAAATTGCTCAAGTATTTGATCGCAAACACCAGTTTCTTTTCAGAATGAGCTGTGTGTCACATGCTAAACGGTTCTGTCCCTGACTGGACTTAGGATAATTTTTCTTTCACGTTGCTTTTCCTTGTGGAGTCAGTACCCTTCTCTCTGATTTCTCTTTCTCGTCTCTCCTCTTTGTCCCCAGATTTTCCTCTGTCTCTCTTACCTCCTCCCCAAGTGCCAGCTCCAGGACAGGGTGCTTCAACTGAAAAGTACACAGTAGTACCAAGAACAACAGCTGTGAGTTCTTGTTAAGTGGTTACCATGTAGCAGATATTGTTCTAAATACTACACTTACACATTTACTAGTTTAATCCCTAAAGAATCCCTTTGAAGTAGGTACTGAAGTAGGTGAAGTGTCCTATTTCAGTAGAGGAAACTGGGGCACTAAGAGCTTAATTAACTTGCCTAATGCCATACATAGCTGATAAGTGGTATTTAATATCTTACAACTCTAGGGAGGGGCAGTGTCAGACAAACCTGTCTCACTCTCTAGCGCATTTCTCACATGGGCAAAGTGAAAAAAATAAAGTATATAAGTAAAAAAGGAAGACGGGAGTGAGAGAGAGAGAAAATTACACCTATCTTAGTCAATTTGGGCTCTAAGAACATCCCATAAATTGAGTGACTTAAATAACAGAAACTTATTTCTCATAATTCTGGCAGCTGGAAGTAAAAGATTAAGGTTTTGATTGATTCAGTTCCCAGGGAGACCTGTTTTTGGGCTTGTAGATAGCTGCCTTCTTGCTGTGTTCTCATATGACCTTGTCTTTGTACACATATACACACACACATACATACAGAAAGAGAGAAAGAGAAATCTAGTCTTATGTGGGTACTAATCCCACCAGGGGGTACCATCTTCATGACCGCATCTAATCTCAATTACTGCCCAATGCTCTTATTTCCTAATATGTTGAGGATTAGGGCTTCAACATATTCATCTGAAGAGATACAAACATTCAATGCATAATAGGACCCCCATCTATAATGTATTGGAAAAATATATATGAAGGGAACAGAGGTTTATCTGTATAGGAGGATGAAAGGTAATATAAAAGACATTTTACTTTAATACAAGGGAATACATAGTATTAACAATAACTTACTGTTGAATAATGACCTCTGAATGTATTTCTCCCTCAGTTTCACATTGAAGTATGACCTATGAATTCCAGCACAAAGAATTAACAATAAACACCATTCTTTAAAATAGGTGAAGTTGACACTGTGGCAATTAATCCTCAGAGGTTGTTGGCTCCGGCCTTTATGGGAATAACAGACCAACGGAGCTAAGCTTTCAGCCTGTCAGGGGAAGCTTCCTTGACATGCACAGGGGTTATTGGGAATGCCCATGTCATCGATCATTTCAGGTTCACTCTGGGTCAAAACATAGATCATCCTCTTTCCTATTAAAGAACAAATGGAAGAGGCTCTTGGGAACTGGCAATTAAGAGCGGCATAAATCAAGCTGAAAATGGCCCACAATTTTGACTATTTGAATTCAGACACTTCTATTTTCCATTTCCTCTGCTTTTTCTTAATTTCATTTTTTGTTAAAGTAGGAGTCAATTATGGAGGGCTGATTTATATTTCTTTTATGAATTTAACAAACAATAAGAAAAAAGTGCTAGAGTTAAAGTTGCTTTAGAAGTCCGTGTACGTCTCAAGAAAAAGAAAAGCAATGAGGAAGATTTCGTAGAGAATAATGGCCAGAGGTGGCTGAAATTATGGGTTAACATGTTCTCTAAATGATGGCGATCTCTCCATAGTGTTATTAGCATGATCAGAAAGGCTATTAGTTTTTCTAGACACTAAACACATAACCTCAAAACACAAAAATTGGAAGTCTAATTTGTTAGTGTTTAAGTCTACTTGATGTCCAATAACCATTTAAATAATTGAAAAATATAACTCAGCTCTATGGACAAAACTCAATCTAACCAATTTTGAGATCTTAACCTTTTGTATCCTGTATCCAATAATTCAATGTAAGAACTTAGGCCCATGCTTGAAGAAGGAAACAAAATGCCATTACTCCAAGAGGATCATTTCTGTTTCAAAGTACTCTGTTTATAATTACATTTCTCCTGAGATGAAAACCAAACCAAACAAGGAAACCTAAGTGTTTTAGCAGCTTTGGTCAGTAGCTTAGACCTGCATTGACATAGAATTCAGATCTTTTAGTAATGACCATCCACATGGATGACTAGTTTGCAGGTTTCTTTTTCCCCGAGAGGTCTTCCTGTAATGTGAACAGGAAAAGAAAATAGTAATTGGCTTCTGTTTCCATGATACCAGACTTGGTTTCTCCAGTCGGCTTCATGTATTTGACTGGCTTTGCCTTACTCAGTTTCCACACCCTGCCCCATTCTGCATGTTTCCCATGTTCATCTCTGTCTTTACAAATCCTCTAAGCTCTGAGAAGAATGCCTTTTCTCTAGGTTTTCCTACTTAAATTCTATACTGCAGAATCTAGCATCAGATCAATGTTGTCCATGATTTTTGGGGGTCACTTTATTCAGCAAATCATATGTAGGAGTTCATTATTCATATTTTAGGGTCTGTTATCTATTAATTAACCAAATTGTTCATTAATTCATCTGGGAGATCTTATTATATGCTGAGCTGCAAACTGCAAAAATTGAAGATATAGAAATCTTTCCCTTAAGGAGTATTATTGAGGAGAACTGAAAAGATAGGAAGAGGTAGAGTTAAATATTGTGGAGTTCATGTGGAGGAGAACTGAGTTTTTATTTTTATTTTATTTTATTTTTTTAAAGATTTATTTATTTATTTATACAAGCACTGGGTACAGTCAGAAGCGCGGGAGGGTGAGAGAATTCACCAGAGCCAGAGCGGGGAGCAGAGCAGGCAGAAGGACCGAAGTACACTCCTGAGGGGAGCAGCAGGCGGCAGGAGAGGTCTGCGTGCCATGTGGGACCCTTGCCCGGTGGCCAGGGATCCAACCGGCACTGCAGAGGCTGTGGGCAGCTTCGCAGCCCAGCGCTCAACCACTGCGCCATGAAGGGAGGCCCGAGAACTGAGTTTTTAGAGAATGAGAAGAGTCAAAGATAAATTATTAGAAGAAAATATGACATAGTGACGTTTGGATATATTCGTAGCATCAGTTTTTGATGCTACACAGAGTAGCTTGTTTTCTTCGGGAACTTCTCAATGCTACCTAGAAATTAGTACATTTATAATATTTTTTAGTATTTTCTATGAATTTCAGATATAATATAATACAGATACAGTGCCTGTAATACATACGATTGTTTATATATCTTAACAAACATCCTAAACACACTTCCTCAAACAAAAGCTAGGATTTTGAAAATAACTACATCCAGATGTGAGGCTTCTACTTCTGTCTTGCTGATTCCTCTCAACTACGGGTAATCATCATGCTGCAGCCTGGGGTTATTATTTTGTTATGTTCCTTTTAATATCATTTTATTGCATCTGTAAATATCTCCATACTCATTTTAACTTTATAAAAAGTTTGCAAAGTGGCTTGTATCTTTCAAAACCTACCTAACTTGCTAAGATTTATCAATATTTGAATCAATATTTATCAATACATTTCATTACTTTATTTGCTGTATTCTATTTCACTGTGTGAAAACACCCCAGTTTGCCCACGCTCCAGCAGATGGGCACTTAGATTGTTTTCAGGATTTCACTTTTGTGACTGGTATTGCCATGAGCATTCTTACCTGTGCCTTCCCTTCTGTGGTCTATGGGTCGACTTTTCTCTTGTGTATATTTCTCAAAGAAGAACTGCTGAGTCATAGGGTATATAATTTTCAGCTCTAGAAGTTCACACTAAACTGTTTTTCAATAAAGTTGCACTAACTTTTAACATTTACCTTTTAAATTGAGATAATCTTGGCTTATATTATGGTTAGAATTTGGGAGGATAGGAGTCCCAGCCCTCAGTTCTCACCACCAAATCACTTTTTATGCCTATGAGTAATTTATAAGAAATTTGGTGGTTCCACAAGCTTCCTAGTACTGCATGTGTGTGTTGTCAGATTTTTATATTTTCTCACAAAATTGGTATAAAGTGGCATCTCATTGGAAGCTCGATGTACATTTCTGTAACATGGTGATGTTGAACTTTACTGGCTGTGTTTATTTTCTTTTACGTGAAGTGAGCCTTTACTCCCATTTTACAGGTGAGAAAACTTGTGTTCAAAGAGGTTAAGTATCTTGCCTCGGGTTACATAAGTATCATGTGGCAGGTCTGGGCTGCAAACTGTTCTGTCTGAATCGAAAACATTTGTTTTTCCCACCATCTGATGCTGTTTCCTGAAGCAATGAGACTAGTTTTTTAATAAATGTAGCAGAAATCATTCATTCAAAAAGAACTTTCTTTTACAGGACTTGCTTGAGAGTCTATGTCATTATTCCAATAATGATGCCATTGTTTGAACAATTTGTAGATCATTTGCATAATTGCTATTTTTTGAAACTCAGTTTATATGTCTTATAAAAAATAAACTTAATTCAATTTTACTCATTTTTTTGGAGACCCAATTTGTAGACTCTAGAATTTTCATTCATTTTAGGAACCACATCCACTCTGAATGACTCAGTTGTTTCAAAAATCAAAAATACTGTATCACTAAAAATACTGAAAAAAATGTGCTTTTTGGATTGATTTCAGTGATTTTCCAGCTGTGTCCCTTGAAACTCCTGGGTCTGTCCCTGAGAGATTTGGTATAATCTATTTTGGAGGGAAAATGAACTATGGAAATCAAATTATGAGATGCTGTAGGGTAAGGAAAAATGTCAGGCTTTTCTGCCCTCCCGCCATCAGGATAGATGATGGATCCTTGCGGTCCTGAATGCATGCCTGATGGCGGGCACCTGGAGTAGGGTGTGGGCATAGGTAGATGGGATTCACCTGGGCTGAGACTGGGCTTTTAAGGGTGGTGTCATGGGGACGCCAACAGAAGCTGAGAGAGAAGCAAGAGAAGCTGAAGCCGAGAGAAGGCCGGAGAGCCCAGATAGGCCGGAGAGCCCAGATAGCCAGCCTCCTGGCCCCCCAGCACCCTTACCTGCTGTGTACCCGGTAAATCCCAACAAAAAGACCTGCAAAAAGCCACTAAGGACTCTGATTCCTCCTTTACCCGGTCTGCTGGATCAGAAAACCTGCACTGTGACGATGTCCTGTCCTTACAGATGCCTTTCCTAAATCCGTAAGCCTCTCCACTGTTTTCTACCCCTTGCTCTGCTTAATGCTCTTCACAGCTTTTCCACTGTAGGTTTCTTTGGCCAGACATCTACCTTAGATCTATTAGACTGTGATTTCCACGAGGGGGCCACCTTATTTGGGTAGTGCACCCTTACCACCTGTGAGAGTGCCAGGGCACAGAGAGTATATTTAATAACTATCCAATGAGAAAATGAAAAATGTTAGACAGAGTGGTTATTGGTTTTTGAGGCACCCACATCTATTTTCAGCTGTTGTTCTCCTTCCACTCACGATTGCCTAAAGAAGGGAGGGATGGCACATGTACACTAAGTCTAGCCCTCACCCCCATATTAAGCATTCTGTGGGAGTCAGAGACTAAAAGAATTTGATCACAGTTTTATATGTGCTTCATCTTTTCATAGTATCAGCGTGTCAGGTACTGGACATAAAATTTGATGACATTCAACACTAACAGATTCACATCAGATCAAAATTTTCTAGACATGAAAATTGATCCAGAGGTTGAATGTCTCAACTCCTCTCCAGCTGCATATTTGAGAATAAAATTCAGTCAGGACCTTAGTGGAGAGGGCCAAGGGCAGTTATATACCTTGAATTTTAGTAAACATTGAGGCAGATGGATATCTTTTCTTTATTGAATAAGTCAATAGAAGATATTTAATCTAATTCATGGGGTTTATGAAATCCTCCTTCAAAAGAAAGGAGGGGGAACATCTTGACTATTCAGATGGAGCATAAAGCCTGAAATAATGTATTGCAGAATTAGAATAATTTAGGGAGTCTTTTGCATAACAGGATGTAGAAAGACATGAGGTCAATGACAAAGGGGCAGAAATTTATAATGGGAGAGTGTGTTGCAAAAAAATATAAGAAGACGAGGCAGAAAGGGAGATGGGTAAAATAAAGGACCACTGCAAAGCAATAAAAATGCAACAGCTGAATTGCTATCCTCACTGAAGGCAGCTAGCTGCAGGGTGGACGTGAAAACAATAGAACCACTGAAGTGGAGTACATCGGTTATAATCCCTTCTGGAACGCAGAGGAAAAGTACAAGGACTTGTAACCAAGATGATGTGGGAGTGGATAATAGCTTTTTAGGACAGCAAAGAAAGAGCCAACTTCAGAATTTCAGATATTTGCAAGTAGGAAGCAAAATAGCTGAAATGGATGCAATAATTCGAGGTCTGCTTGAATCAATCTTTCCCCGTTTGTTCCAAAGAGGACATACTCACCATGTGCTAGGATAAAGCAATGAAACATCTCCCTCTCTTTCTTTCCTGCTCTTTAATTTGGAGTAAGGGACATGTGAGGCAGTTCTAGGAAGGGAGGTGCCTGTTCTGGGGATGTGACATGCCTGAAGTGCATAATTGACAAGGGCTGATAAATCTTCAGTAGTTTTCCTAGTGACTTCTTACCTTTAAACCGGCACCTCTTAGATCTGCCCAATCAGTGGCTGTGAATTTTAAGAAATCTATGTAGTCAGGGTTCTCTAGAGAAAAAGAAACCATAGGATAGGATGTACACATATGTCTACCTACACACGCACACACACATAGACACATATATGCATATGCATATATATATAGCCACATAAGAGTGTACATTATTTAGCTAATTAATCGATTAATTAACTGTAAGGGATTGGCTCACATGATAATGAGGTTCACAATCCCAAGATCTGCAGAGTGAGTTGGCAAGATGGATCCCTAGGCTCACTGATGTGTAATTCCAGTCCAAGTCAGAAACCTGAAAATCCAGAGAACTAGTGGTGTAGTTTTAGTCTGACAGGCCGACAGACTTCAGTTCCAGCAAGAGCTGATGTTTGTGTCTGAAGGCAGGAAAAAGCTGACGTTTCACTTTGAAGACACAGTTAGGTATGACAAATTCTCTCTCTTTCTGGATACAAAACAATCTCAGTAACTGCTAAATTTCTCTGGCATGTCACTTGAGGTCAGGCTTCTATCTCTACTCCTAACCTTGAGTTGGTCTTTTTATTTAAAGCAGGCCTTCAACTGATTGGGTGAGGCCCACCTTCATTAGGAAAGAAATATGTTTTACTCAATCTACTGATTTAAATGTTAATCTCATCCAAAAGCACCCTCGAAGAAACACCCGGAATAGTGTTTGGGCACCCCATAGCCCACAAATTGGCACATGCAATTAACCATCACAGAACCCTTTCCTGTCTGATCATACATGCCATTTCTAATATTTTACTTTCTATGGTTGGGGGAGGGGGAACCAGAGGGAATTTGGAACGCAGACACACAGGACCCCTGTCTCATGGGATTACTTCTGAGCAGTGGGCAGGGGGCTTCAGAGAGGCAGAAATCTGCATTATCCATAAGGAAAGGCTTATTTTTGAAAATCAAATCCCCAAAACCTACCTCTTACTTAAACCTGTGGCAGGTGGGTCCTGACTGACAGTTTGCTTCTGGGAAGTAGGGAATGAACTTTGGACAATACAGTAACTGCTTATGTCAAACAAACACTTCCCACATAGATCAGTGTTTCTTAACCTGGAAGGCACACAGGTAGCCCCCAAGGAAGTTTAAAAACCGTAAATGCTCAGAGTCCACCAGAAATTCTAAATTAATTAGTCTGGCTATAGCCTGAGAATTAAGATATAAAATAAAAAAACACAGTACTACTCACTTATTTTGTGATATACATTTCTATGTGTTGTAATACATGCTTAGAGTCTTTAAACATCCATAACATTCAGGGTACATTGTATAGAGTAATTCCAAGATACGGAAATTTCCCTGATACATCTTTTGAAATCAGACCTCCCACCTCTTCCACCAGTCCCCAAACCTGGAAAATAGCAATCTGGTCTGGGTCCTGAAAGTATAAGAATGTCATGTAAATGGAATCATATGTATGTCATCTTTGGGGCATTGGGATTTAAAAAACTTTTCCAGTCATTCTAATTTGCTGCCAGTTGAGAATCATTGACTTTGTAGCTTGTTCCTTTGTTAAGTGTGAGGGCTTCTTTCTTCTTAACTGAATGAGCAGGAACATTGGATAGTGACCCAAGAACATTCCAACAGAAGATCCAGAAAGGCAACCCAATGTGGAAGGAAGATAAATCATGTTTAAAGGAAAACAGGTGATGCCAATTATTGAAAAGCTAGTCCAGATAAAAAATATCCTAAAATGGGATTGTTCTAAGAACTTAAAAATAGGGAACAAGATTTTCTTGGCAACGAGCAGCATCAGATGACACGAGGCGAGAGCTCTGCCTCCTCTAATGGCCATACTTGAAGGTTTGCAGAGAGAGAAGGAAATAAGACACCATTCATTCAGTCCAAATGAGTAAATGATTGCTGCCAGATGTCCCAGGGCGAAAACTGGATTTCAAGCAAGTGATGAAGCCTGTTTCTCTTTGTGGCACTTCTTTGTAAAACTGTCACTGGACTAGGACTAGCAAGATTCTCGTCCAGTTGTGGTCTACAATGAGCCAAGTCCCATGGGGGAATGCTCAGTGCTCTGTGAGGATTAAAGTCAGGGTCTTTATGTGCTCTTCTGTTTCAGAGGCGTTTCCCTGGGGAAATGGCAGCCTTGTTTATGAGCTTGCTGTGAAGGTAGGACTGCCTTCCTCCTTGACCACGTCCCCTTCCTACCATCTCTAGTGGACATTCCCCTCTCGCTCTCAAGCCCCGTCTTTAAGCAGCACTAGGAAGAGCATTGAAATCCAGGCATGAGTGGAGGGTAAATTTGAAGAAGCCCTGGGCTCTGTCAGTGTCCACAGAGGGGCTTGCAAATGTGTTTTAGGGTGAGATTTACAGTTGTTTATTTCCTTTTTTTAAAGATTTATTTTAGTTATTTACACATCCAAGACCTGGGGTGTAGGCCAGAGGTACAGGGGATGAGAGGACCACCACAGACCAAGTGGGGAGCAGAACACACTGCTGAGGCGAGCAATGGACAAGACAGGAGAGGTCTGCTGTGCCATGTGGGTATCTCCCTGCCCCTGGATCAAACTCCTGCTGCAGTGGCTGGCTTGATAGTGCTGAGACTTGAACCCCTGTGCCACCAGGGAGGCCCTATAGTTGTGTATTTTTTAATGGAAGTGGAAGGCCTTCTGGGTAATGGTAGGACAGGACTAAGAAAATTAAGTTTCAGAATTTAATAACTGCCTCTTTTGGTGTTGTGGCATGCATCAGGGGAGTCATTGATAATATAGTTTTGGGTTCGCTTGAAAATTGCCAGACAGCAAAGCTGACAAGACTGTGGAAGATGTCCTGCTGGCCACAGGAATAGTCTGTTGATAGACTGTGTCCACATGCAGTTTATATTGAAAACTTGGGATACTGGTTGTGGTTTTCACAAAGAAGTTTTAGGGTTGGGATCTTATTCCCTCTCTTTAGATCTTGACTTCCTTTCCTGAGACTATATTTGAGGTCAAAAGACTCTTTTAATTTTTACTCCATTAAGAAATATGTGAAATTTCTTCTTTTCTTGGTGTTACTCTTTCACTGGACTGAAGTCCATTAAAGTTTCTTTTATTCATTAACTTTTCACTCATACATGTCCTGATTCACACAGAGATAGTATTCATCCCAGATATATTACTAAATTTTAAAAAATGTAGATAATTTTGAATAGCAGGATTCCTTTTTCTCTTAAAAATTTTTGTAGATGTGTGTGTGTGTGTGTGTATTGGTATATACTTTGGATTCAGGAAAGGGATCTAGTAAATGTGAATTTTGGGGGGTTGGGGTTGGGTGGGAAAAGGAAGTAGAGGCAGAAAGATTTCTGTTCTGATATAATTTTTTAAAGTGGTAGAATTATTGATGACTTAGTTTTTATTTAAAGTATTTTTTCTGTTAAATTAATTTGATCCTTTCAAATTACATAATAGCCCAAGAAGATGAATTTGTTACAAAATTGAATGTCAGTAATTAACATAGTAGATAGTGACAGTTAGCAAGTAAACTGAAAACAGCAGAAATCAAGCTGCATTTTACCCAGGGTTCTTAAAAAAGCAATTAAAAAAAAATGAACTGTTTATTTTGAGTTAATTGCAGATTCACAGTCAGAAAACAGCCCAAGTATTCTTCATCCCATTTCCCCTGATGGTAACATCTTGTGAGACTAGCAGTGTAATATCACACTTATCTTTTCAGAATTTCCCACTTTTACTTGAACTCATTTATATGCATATTTATTTAATGTATGCATAGATTCCTGCATCCATTATTAAGGTCAAGAGGCTGAGAAGTTCCATGACCACAAGATTCCCTTGTTGTCCTTTTATAGCCACACAGATGTTCACAGCAGTCTTATTCATAGTAGTGCTAAACTGGGAAGAACCCAGAGGTAGTACCTTCAGACAATGGAATATTAGTCAGCAATAAAAATGGGGAACTGTTGACACATGCAACAGCTTGATGAGACTCTAGAGGATTATCCTGAGTAAATAAAAGTCAATTCAAAAAATTATATGCTGTGTGGTTCCATTTATATAACTTTTTTTTGAAGTGATGAAATGATCTGTTGTCAGGAGTTGAGGATGAGAAGGACAAAATGAGGGGTTGTTGAGATATGGAACTCTTAAATATTCTTAAACCAAGAATTTATAATATATCCTTTGTTATATAAATTGGATCATATTACCTGTACTCTCACATAGTTTATTTTTTCCACTAAATATGTTTGGTTATCCTTTCACCATTTAGGGATATCTCATTTAAAGAAAGAGTTACATATCATCTTATAAAATGGGTGCATCATAGTCATTTAATTACCCCCCTGCTGATGGCTTAGGAGGCTGTTCCTGTCTCAAGTAGTCATGCCTCTGGCAGGTGCCGCTGTGACTAGAGCAAATCAGCACCTTGTGTGGACTGGAGATTTTCAGGCCTGTTCTCTGATAGGTTAAAAATTCTCTTTTTCCTATCCTCATTCGCATCTTATTCTTTTTGTTCTTCCAGTCATTATGACACACTGAAAACAAGTTACTTGCATTATATTCCTCTTTGGATTATTTAGAATGATGCCTATTTTCCTAGCTGGACATTGGCAGATGAAGTTTGCGTGGCATATTTTTTACGTACAAGACTTTGAGCATAACTAGTATTGAGCATACATTGAATAAGAAATGCCTATGTAAAATGAATTAAATTACTGCTGGAGATTCATAGGTACAGATATGGGATAATATTATCCTAAAATAAATGGGAATCAAAGACACTGGGGGAGGTCACAGGGATGTCACAGGAAAACTTTTTAAGCCAAGTGCTGCTAAGCCATGATGTACACTTCAGAAGTGTGGACAGTGGAAGGTAGATTACTGAACTGAAAGATAAATTTAATGAACTGAAAATAAAATTTATTTTATTTTCACTGTACTTTCATGGTATTAATCACAGCATCAAAGTATTATTCTCTTCCATAAATCTCCACAAATGTAGAAATGAAATATAATATCACTTTCATAGGAGAAAGGTATTTTAGCAGTGTGAGCATAAAAGTACAAATGGATATTTTGCAGCCATTGATTTCTCATTTTTTTATGTGTTATGTGCAAAGCACAGGGTTTTGGGTATGTACTACTAGTGTTTAAGTGACCTTTAAGTTATATTACATCAGGGCCTCCCCAGTGGCGCAGTGGTTGAGAGCTGGGTTGCGAAGCTGCCCGTGGCCTCTGCGGCGCTGGTTCGATCCCCGGCTGCTCCCCGGCCACCAGAGGAGGGTCCCACATGGTGCGCAGACCTCTCCTGCCACCCGCTGCTCCCCTCAGCAGTGTACTTCAGTCCTTCTGCCTGCTCTGCTCCCTGCTCTGGCTCTGGTGAATTCTCTCACCCTCCCGCGCTTCTGACTGTACCCAGTGCATGTATAAACAAAACAAATAAATAAATAAAACATGCCTCTATAAAAAACATTAAAAAAAAAGTTATATTACATCAACATAAATACAATTATCAAGGGAATCTTAAAAATATTCCTCTTGGAACCTGTGAGTTTGAGTCTTCATTTTCTCTCAAGCATAAATTGTCAGAATTGATGGAATGAGGGACATGGGTTGGGAAGATAAGAGGCCCACTGATATTTATATCATTATTTGGTTTGCTAATAAATATTCCTTTATTTTATTGCTCTTATTTCAGAAGTCACTAGATGGAGAACAATCACCTATTGCCTCTATTACAAAAGGAAGATACTGAAAAAACATATCACTCAAATTATAGCTAGAGAAACCCTGAAGGAAGAGTTATTAGTTTCAAGTTGCCAAGTAACTGATTTGAGGGGTCTGGGGTGCATTACTCAGAGTTGGGGCCAGTTGCTCCTGCTGTATCTCTCTCTATGATGCTTAATTTTATGTGTCAACTTGACAGGTGCCCAGACAGTAAGTCAAATATTACTGTTGGTGGGCCTAGGAGGGTATTTCTGGATGCAAGTAATATTTGAATTAGTAGACTGAGTAAAAGCAGATTGCCTTTCCTAATGGGGGTGAGCCTTATACAATCAGTTGAAGAACTGAGTGGAACAAAATGCTAACTAAGTGAGAACACCTCCTGCCTGAGTGCTTGAGCTGGGACTTGGTTCTTTTCCAGCCTTTGGCATCAGCCTGAAACAATAACTCTCCTGCGTCTCTAGCTTGCCTGCTTCAGATCGTAGGACTTCTCAGCTTCTATAATCATATGAGCTACTTCCTTGTAATAAATTCTTTGCTTTCTCTTGTCTGTCTCTGAACACACACACACACACACACACACACACACACACACACCCCCTATTGATTCTGTTTCCTAGGAGAACTCTAGCTAACACGTTCTCTAAAACCAAGAACAAAGGTCCTTGGGGACTAGAAACTGTTCTAAACATGCATGGGCACCATTTCACCAATGACTTGGGAGGTATGTTACTATTTTCCTATTATGGATGAAGACACCTAAGTGTTGAGATCAGGTAAGTGGTCAAGGTTACACAGCTGATGAAGGACTACAGAATTAGAAGGTAAATTTTACAACCCTAAGGCTTGTAACTCTTAACCATTTCCCCTATGAGTAATCAAATAATCATGAAATTGCAGAGCATTTAATGTTGGATATGCTGTCAGAGTTCATTCAGTTTGCAGGGGAGGTTTGCTTATATACACAGTGTGGTTTTACCCTATTCAAGACTGATTCAGGACTTACCCAAATGAAGACCTCTTCTCCAGTGTTTTAGTTTTGCAATGGCAAAGATGGTATGGCATGCAAAGGATTTAATGGCATTCATTTTTCTTTTAAGAGCTTTCTAGGAAAAACAGCAATAATTCAAAGGTCAAAGCTGATGCCTTGTGGGAAGAGCAGCAGGACAGATTGATTTATGGGGATTGGAACAGAAGACATGGTTTAAGAATGGTAATGAGGAGTAAAATAACATGACTTTGCTGACTGTGTTCTAATACATATTTGTGTGAGCCTGGGTTAGGAAGAACTTAAGAGAATGCTCATCATTTAGGGGGACTGAGAAAGTCATTTACAAGAAGGATGGAACATTTTAAATCCAGAATGGCAAAGAGATTAGGAACTCTTTTGCTAGTATCACAACTGGAACCCACTGATTTACTCACGGAGACAATCCATATATTTAAGTTCTATCTACGAGGCAGGCCTTGTATTAAACACAAAGATACAAGCGGAATTCTGGCACCATGGTCTCCACCTGCATGGGTCTCGCAGTCTAGTTAGGGACACAGATGATGGCTGAATAATTACAAATTAATTACATTACTATAATAAGTGCTACCAAGAAGTTTAGGATGACATAAGAATGTTCACCAAGAGGATGTGACCTGTCTTGGGCTCAGGTTAGGAGCTTGTGATGCTTAATGAGATGGGAAGGATGGACTGAAAGAGGCTGAATGGAGAGGATGGGAATTTTCCAGATGAAAGTGGGGTGGGCAGGTGATTAGGACCTGTAAGGCAAAGTGAAGAGAGAGCAGAGAGAAAGGGCGAGCGAAGCCTATTAACCGGACTTGTTAAAGATTTTGGATCATATCCTAAGACTAATGAGAAGTCATTGGAAGCTTTTAAGCAAGAGTGACATGATTGATTTGGCAGGACATCAGGGAGGGATTTGAGCCAAATCCTCATTAGTAATGATTAGTTGTCACTTGCCTGGCCTTGTCCTTTTTACCTAAATGACTTGGAAACCCAGCATGATAGCTGTGTACAAAATAGGACACAAGGTTTCTAGATCCTCAATACCCCTTCATCAGAACCATAAACCAGCCCAACACTGCTGGGTGACTGGAGGCCTGCCTAGAGACCTGTGATTTGCTTAGCATTGTTCCTCCATATCCTGCCAGTGTGTGATCAGCAGCTCTTGTCTTTGATGAATTCCATTAGAAGACAGCAGGCACTTGTGATAGGACATGTTCTCTAAGGAAGAATGGGTATTGCTGGAGATGAGCAATCAATTCTGGGCAATCACTTTTTGTAGGCAACTTTGCCAGTGAAGCAAGTGAGATCTGGCTCTGGTGAAAACAGAGATCCAATTCAAAGACTACCATGGTCTCAGCTCAAATAGACCTTCAGGGGACAGACTTCAAAGTTTGGAGATGACTTGGTATTTATCACTCTCTTACTTTATTCCTTTTTCATGTTGCTCCTTAACCCAGCTGATAGTTCCTTGATTTGGCACTCCAAAAGAAAGAGATTTGGTGGAAAACTATTGCAGCATAGAAATTAAAAAAGAATAGATGTTTAGGCTTTCTTTAAGCTAGCAATGTCAACCTCTCTCCTACTCAGGGTGTGGCATAGCTTCCGGAGAGGCATGATGCAGTGGATGCCCAGAACCATAACAGCAGGGACAGCTGACATTCACATGGTGCTTCTGAGGTGTCGGGCCTCTGATGTGTGTAAATTCTTCACTTATATTAATTCATTTAATTCCCACAACAACTTTCTAAGTAGATACTATTTTTATCATGCTCGTTCTACAGATGAGGAAGTGAAGGCACAGAGTGGATACTTGAGAGCTAGGAAGAGGCAAAGTTGGGATTTGAACCCAAGCAGTCTGTTATCCAAGACCATGAAATTAAACAACTTACTACATGCCCCTCTACAATGAAGAACAGGGAACCGGACTGTGCCTGTCCATTTTAGACAGCGCAGACGCCTTTAAATGGTGATGTCCTGTGTCTTCATCTGTTTGTGCCGCTGTGACAAAATACCAGACTGGGTAGCTTGTAAACAGAAGAAATATATTCCTTACAGTTCTGGAGGCTGGAAGTCTGATATCAGGGTGCCAGAGGGGCTGGGTTCCAGTGAAGATCCCCTCTTCTGTGTTGTGAGACCGTCAGTGTTGCCTCCTCGCATGGCGAAAGGATGGAGCACTGCAGTCGCCTTTATAAGGGCACTAACTCTACCCCTGAAAACACCAGCCCCATCCACAAGGGGTGACTCTCAAAGGCCCTTACCTCTTCATAGCATGACCTTGGCGTTAGGTTTTTCAATTGATGGCTTTTGAGGGGGCATAAGCATTCATACCACAGCACCCTGTTTGTCAGAGTGGAGATTGTCATTGGACAGAACATACATGGAACTTAGCTTTGAGGTTACAGAGGAAGGTCATAAGAATTTGGAAATATTGGAAATGGAATTTAAAAGTTGTTTTTATGTTTGGAAGTGGCATTAAAATGAATAAGGGGTTCTAAGAAATGTCTGGGTATCTAGAAGAGTCACAATACACATTACAAAAAATGTTTAAATAATCAGAACTGTTTTAAATTTCCCCTTTGTGAGGTAAGAGTTAGTTTCTCTAGTTGATGGTTTCCCCCCTTCCTGCCCCAAAAAACTTTTCTACATCTTCTGTTTACTTCTTCCTCTGAGAAACACCAAGAGTCAATTATGATCTATAGCTGCTCTTAGAAATGTGTAGCCTGTAACCTCAGTTAAGTGTGGGATATCCAAGCAAACAGAACGAGTGCTTGTTTTGGAAGCTGCTGCAAGAAGACATAGCTGGTTCTGAAATTGCTTCTGTTTTCCAGATTCCAAGACTGGCAGAAAATGCGGAACATCGGAAAAGTGTGACTTGTGGGTAGTTAGGGCTGGTCTACTCCGATTTTGGAGGTACTGATGGAGCATGGCCACAAGGCTCTGGCTATTGAGGGGCAGACTCAAGACCCTGACACTTGGATAACGTCCTTCTGTAGGGGCCAGGGAGCAGAAGTTGTAGCTGGAAGCTGTTCTGACTCAGATTTTTCAACATATGCAAGAAACATAGAGGGAGTTGCTGCCATGTCTTCTCTCTGGGAATTGGATATTGAATTAATAGAAAAAGTATTGTGAAAATGTAAAATTTTTATATGGTGATGAGGTAAACATTTGGAGCACATTGACTATCTATTGAGTTTGGATGGATAAAACAACTGTGCATAATTGGAAATGGAAAATAAAAGAAGTGGTTTCTTGAGTCCGTGTTTATTGTGATAAATTGAGTTAGAAGATTTCTGCGCATAATAGAAAAAGATTCATCTGTCAAGGTAAGGGATTGAATAGCTACCATGGGAGTTTATAGAAGCAGTTGCAAAACTGAAAGTCTGTCACTGGAATTTGCTGGAATAATTAGAAAACTATTTATAAAAAACTAAATTTGGGGCCTGACCTTATATCAAAATAAATTCCATATTGAAGGAAAGAATTAAATATAACTCATAAAAACTTAGAGAAAGAGGAGAAAATTCACTTGAAAATCATGTAGTGGTAAAAGCCTCTAAACATAACCAAAATCATAAATAATAGAGGAAAATATTAACAGACTTGACTCATTTTTTTTAATGGAAGCAAAATTAAAGCACATTCTGTGCAAAGATTTAGACTTTAGATAGTTTATGGAAGACAAACATTGGAAATAACTTAAACATCCAGCAGTGGCCAATGAGTGAGGAGTTCATGTTATGAATGTAGAGCAGGAAACTGGTGTTCTAAGAGCATGAAGACTGGGAGGCTTACAGAGAAAACTACCTGTTAGATAAACTCCCTTCAGGCATGAGTTAATGTGCATTTGACCATGAGTTCAATGTTCATGAATCAGCATTTTATGTTAAGTAAGATGGCTTCAAACAGAAACACACCTAGAACAAGACAATGTATCCATCAATTGATGAAAAGTTGTTACTAGCAGCTTGCAGGAACCTAGCCTTGTATTTCTCTTAGGGACTGTGGTTCAGGATTCTCTAATTTGGTGTTTGTGGCCACTGTATGAAACATCACTACCGTGGGTAACAACTGTGTGCCTCTCTTAGCCTGGACGACTGACATTCAGAAGGAATGTCATTCTGACCACTGAACAGAGGTTCAAATTACAAGGCCTGGGTCTGCAGCCCTTCCTCCCACTCCTGCACAAGCTTTATGGTGTCCTTTGTCTGCACTTCCTGGGCCACAGGTTTGCCCTCAGCCCTGTAATTTGCCCCAGGCCACTGCCTGGGCCTCTGTGGGCAGATAGTGTCAGTGATCAAACTGGGATAGGGTAGCTCAGGTGTGGATTCAACTTTGGGTGGGGGCTCACCCCAGCTGCATGTCGTATTTCTTGGTGTATCCAAAGTGAGGCCTGTGAAGGTCAGGCCCGCCCCCCCCCCCCCCCCCCCAGCCGGGGAAGTGTGTCTTCTTGCCCAGGCTGAGGACTCTATTCCTGCCTGGGCAGCTTTTAACCCAAAGCAAGCCGGAAAGGGACATTTGCCTATAAGTGTATTTTTTTTTTTCATTTACTACTGGTTCTTTTTTTTTTTAATTAATTTTTTTTTTATTTGCTTCCCTCCACCCCCTCAGGTGTAGTCCCCATAGGATTTCCTTCACCAATGCACCCGTGCACCATCACCACAGTCCCCTGGGCTCCTCTCTCCCTCCCTCTGATCCCTCTCCCTCCTCCTCCACTGCACGATGTCTGATTTATAATTGTCTGTTTTTGCTATTATTATTTTTTTTACATGGATACACAATGGAATATTATTCAGCAATCAAAAAAGATAAACTCATGCCATTCGCAGCAACATGGATGGAACTAGAAGGAATTATGCTCAGTGAAATAAGCCAGAAGGAAAAAGAAAAATATTGGATGGTTTCACTTATAGCAGGAATATAGGGGAACCAAATAAGACATCTACTGGTTATTTCTCACATCACTCTCTGCACAGGGACCTTGTGCCTGAGACATGAGATTCTTGTGTCTCCTGCTTTGTTATTGTATATTCTTCTCTAGGTTTATACCTGCAGGCACAACTTGAAGATGTCTCTTCTAAATGTGGATGTGCGTCTTTGTCACACCTTGATTTTCCCAACTGTCTACTGAGCCCAGAGCCTGGAGAGGCTTCTCTGTTTCCCTACCAGATACTTACCACACTGTGAGGGACCTCCGCACCCTCCATGGGTAGCAAGGAGTGAGCAAATCTGCGACCTTCCAATACCAGTTAACTGCGGGCGAGGGTATTCACTCTGGTGTTGTTTTGTGTGATTAAAAAAGTGTTACAAAGATGAATTCTGGGAGGATATTTTTCTGGAAGCAATATTTACTATCTGGAGAATTTCAAAATCTAAGTCTGAAAGGAAGCTTCCAGATGCAAGGCTGCTGGTAGTAGCTGCAAAAGAAATGATAACTTTTAGTGCCTCCATGCTGGGGTCAAATTTTATTGGTGTGGGGTCTCTCACTGGCTTTTTCATCAGAAAGTTAGGAAATCTCACTGTGTTATCTCACTCCTGGGATCTGAAATTAATTAAGGGCCTGCTTAGTGTAACTGAGCACAAGAAAGTGTTAAAATGACCATGTCTTTTTGGGAACTAGGAGCTAGTGTAGTTAAGCAGCTGTGTGTCCAGGGAAGAGCCATGTCTAAATATTCTGTTTTGTTTTGAAAATCGCAGGTCTTAATTTTGCAATGAGAGAATATTGTGAGCTGTGGGTCATGAATATGCTCTTGTAGAGAGGCCACATGAAACATTTTATTAAATGGATTTTTGTACGCCCTAGAGAATTTTAAAAACAAATGTTCTAATTTAGGCTAGTGTTGGAATATCTTGCTTTGCAGCAAGTTTTTCTTTCTTCTTTGCCAGAGTGAGGTGATTAGAAGCAAGAGGAGCATGACTTTGGCACTGGGCGCCTGGGAATGGTGAGCAGGTGCTTCATTACACATGCCTCAGTTTCCTCATCTGTTAAAGGAACTTATTACATGTTTTAAAAGCTAGTTGTGAAGAGCGGGTTGGACGGTGTGTGTGAGGTGCCTGTCCCAAAGTTCTCTGAAGCCACACAGTGAATGTGCTGCTGACTCACTGCCTGGCCCTCAGGCTGATTTCTGGGAGTTTCTTTAGTGCTGATGTAGCTCTGGGTTTTCGACCCTTTGTAGGTGCTCAGTCCCTCCACTTGATTTATCACGGGGTCTTTGGACTGGCTTGAATTTTGCTTCTTACTTTGGGGCCCACTGCTGCCCCCACCTCTCTGAGCTGCCTTATGCTTCATGTTAGTGTGTGACTCTCTCCCACTCTTTGTCTCTCCCTCTGTCTGTCTCATGGAGAAGTGTAGGGTAAGGTAAAAGTATCAGGCTTTTCTGCCCTCCCGCCATTAGGATAGATGACGGAACCCTGTGGTCCCGAATGCATGCCTGATGGCGGGCACCTGGAGTAGGGTGTGGGCATAGGTAGATGGGATTCACCTGGGCTAAGTAAGACTGTGCTATTAAGGGCGGTGTCTCGGGGACGCCAGTAGAAGTGGAAGCTGAGAGAGAAGCAGAGAAGCAGAAGCAGAACTACGAGACATGTAAGTTTTGTTACAGTATGTTATAATTGTGCCATATTATCATTAGTATTGTTAATATCTTACTGTGCCTAATTTATAAATTTAACTTATAAGTGTGTATATTTAGGAAACAACACAGTTTGTGGAGGTCAGAACTGTCCTCATTCCAGGCATGCACTGGGACTGTAATGATCCCCAGTGACTAAAGAGTAGGGTGCTATTGAATGCCCTCTGTTTTTATAAACTGCTTGTCTGGATTTCAACCTTCAAGGATAATGTTCTTGCAGATACAAGCCTCTTGCTGGTAATTCTCCTTGGTTACCAGCCCTCCTTCGATCTTCAGCTGGCTTCTTTAGCATCTGAGATACTCCCAAAGGTCTTTTACTGATTCCCCGCTCCTTTGGGAAACCTGACTACAACAAGCCAGGTCTGTGAAGGCAGGATCCCACTGCCTGGGGAAAGAAGTACATATTCTGTGTTAAGTGTTGAAACTTTGCTCCAGGAAGCTCTAAGTGTCCTTTGGTGTCACCAGGGAGAGGGTGTGTGCGTGTAGGAGGGGCTGTAGGTATATGAGTGACTGGGACTTTCTGATTCCCTGCTCCATTCCACAATGCTCTCCTTATTATTTTTTTTTTTTTTTTGGATGTTGGGATTCTTCATAAGACTGTCCAAAGAAAGGACTGAACTATTGAAGAAAAGGTTGAATACCATTGACCTAATTTTTTCCACTGAATTATTCAGAATGGCTTTTTATAGTGGGTTGGCCCTTCCAGATAGTGTTTGGGCAACATGGTGACAGAGCAATCTGGCCAAGACATTGGCACTAGTTGTCCCCTCCATTGAAAGTCTTACCTCTGTGTTCAAGAAAGGCCTTTCTTGGTTGAGACTAGTGCTATTTTTGGTAATAAGTAAACAACACAGGGCTTTTGGTGGTGGTGGGGGGGAGACACCACACATAAAATGACTCCAAAGGAGTTCCAAAAATATTTTAAGCCACAACAACACTGTTGAAATAAGTTTATGGCCTCTACACATACTAAAAAATCTAAAATAAGCTCTTGAAGCTTTGTTGTAGGATGCATAATAGCAAAAAAACTTTCCAAGGGGTGGTTTTACTAACTTTGTGTGTGTTCATTAAAGCAAACTCTCAGCGATCTAAGATAATAAGTGTTTAACCAATAATTGTTCAACCACTAACCTATAAAAGTGCATCTAATATTATCAATCAGAATTTGTTTTGATTTGTAATGATATTGAAAAGATCCATGTATTTAAATGAATTTAGAACATTCTGAAAGATACTCTAGAATGGAAGCTTCATGGGGCAAGCTTCCCCCCCTTTTCTGTTAATTAATGTATCCCAAGATGCTGCCTGTCATATAATAGATGTTCAATAGACATCTCAGGAATAAATGAATTCACAAGAAAATTGTAATGGGGCCTCCCAAGTGGCACAGGCAGTTGAGCACAGTGCTGTGAAGCTGTCTGCAGCCTCTGCAGTGCTGGTTCGATACCTGCTGGCCTTGGAGCAACCCACATGGTGCGGCAGACCTCTCCTGTCTAGCCTGCTGCTCCCCTCAGCAGTGTACTTCAGTCGATCTGCCTGTTCTGTTCCCCACTCTGGCTCTGGTGAATCCTCTCACCCCCTACACCTCTGGCCTGTACCCCAGTTCTTGTATGCATAAATAAATACATCTTTTAAAAAAAAAATGAAAGAAAATTGTAATGGTGGTTACCTCAAAGGATTAGAACTCCAGGTTGGTAGAACTATTATTTTCAACTTATACTTACATATGGTATTTGGAGGGGGCAGGCAAAAAGACATCATCTTCTCTCCTTGTACCTCTACCAGCCAACTTGAGGAGAAATGTTTATTCTGGTTAGTTGTTCTTGGAGTTTATAATCTCAGTAAGCAGGATTCTGCTCATGCATTTTCCATCCCCATTGCCTTATGGCTGGACTTTTATCTAAAAGTAATTCTGGTCATGGTTATGCTGTTAACTTCAGCAAACCTGTGCTTTGCTCATTGGGCTGGATAGAAGTGGACATTGACCTTTTTCACTGTAATCTGGACATTTTAGATTCAAGCGTGTCAGAGTAGGAAACCTTGAAGTGAACAGAGCTCTTGTGAGGGTTAATGGCTCTTGTCCCTGTACATATTGGTTCTACAGAAGAGAAAAGGAGGGCAGTGTGATTGCATTCAATATTCCATAACTCATTCCAATACCATGATACTGTAGTGCTTTTATTTATTTAACTTATTATATGCATATATTATCTTTGAAAAGAGGGTATGGATCAGAACATAAAAACAAATGAGGAGTGAGCAGGGGATAGTGGTTTTCTGCCTACCTACAACCACAGAAAAATCATTTTTCATAAACTGTATTGGAGGCAATTTGTTCTTATAAATAGGAGGGATAATAATTGACTAGCAGAATGATTTGGCATTAAGAAGCTCTTTGAGAATAGAATCAGTAGTCTCATAGAATTATTAAAGATTTTGGTTAAATTTAAAATACAAAGGAGCAGAATTATTACCAAAAAACTTTGGAATCTGAAACAGAGTTACAGACTCAGTGTGGATAGTGGTGCATAGTCAGTGCTATAGAATATCTGGGGAAGGACTGAAATGTTGGCACACATATTTGAGAAGAGGTGCACCACCAGGACTGAGTAACGATGAACACTTCTATTCTGAAATGGTTTCTGCTTCCTGCCTATATGAAGTTGTGCTGTATTAGCAAGAAAAATGATAGCTGACATCCACTGAACACCTACTATGAATTAAGCACTGAAATTCTTTACCTTCATGAATCCAATTAAGAGGGTATTATTAATACACAGTTAGGGAGCAGGGGTGGGATTCATGGGATGCTGAAGTTGGTTTATACAGTCTCCATAGAGATAGTTGTGGGCCTCTCTTCTCAACAGCATGCTCAATGATGTCACCTTGGCACTTTAATATGGATCTCTGTCAGAGAATTCACCCCACAGAAATTGACAAATGCTGCAAATTCTGTTTTTCTCTTGTTAATTCCCTCCTCCCACCCCAATCCTGAGTACTGTTTGCTAAATATTTACTGATACAATACTGGATAAGATTCAAACCCTGGCAGTTTAACCCCAGAGCATTTTTGCAAAGGTGAATGTTTTCATGCCAAAGGACTGATGATAATTTTATATATTTACTTATGGCGTGAGCCTCTTTTATTAGGATATTCTGTTACTTGTAGGTAAGTGCACCCTAATTGATTCCTAGCACTTACTTAAAGGGTTGTTATGAGGAATAAATGAGATAATGTATTTGAATCAGAAACAGACCAGAGCTAACATAGTAAATGTTAGCAATTATTATTGCCATGGAAGAATGAACTGCAGAGATATGGCTCTCGTGGTACCACGGCCATCTGTTTCAACTGATTTCTCTACTTTCATAGGAACTAATAAGTGGCAGAACTGACCACATCTCCACTTTCTGCTCTCTTATAGTCTATGTCCTGGGGCAAAATGTGAAATGAGTTAAAAAGAGAAGTCATCCAAATAATCTAGTAATGTTAGTCTACCAACCAGTCATGCTACTTTCAAGTTCCATGAAAACAAGGTCTCAACAATTGCAAACATTTGTGTCCTCTAGGATGCCCTCCAACCGCATCTGCCCTGACTCCCCACTCTCTGTGGGGTTCCAGGGAGAGAGGCCATGGCCAAGGCTGGGTCCTGAGGAGCAGAGCATCTATCTATGTGACATGACACCATTTGGCTAAACTCAGACTCTCTGGGACATGTAGGACTGGCACTTGATTTCACTAAGGGCTTTGGGTAAAAAAAGAAAGATGATTCCTCATTGTCCAAAAGGCAACGCTCATTTCTGTGGGTAGCCAAAATGACAGCCACACGAAAACAGCCAGATCAGTAACAAAAACAACAACCTGTAAATACTCAATGCAAACTAGATGTTGGGCACGTTTCTAAGCATTCAACATCTGTTGTTTTATTCTATGATCCCAAAAGTCTTCTGATATACAACAATTGTCCCCATTTTTTGAGAAGCAGCAGCTAAGATTTAGAGATGTTAGAAAATTCGCTTGAGGTCATATAGGTGGCCAGTGGTGGGAGGAATTTGGAGCAGGGGACAATTTGACTCCATTGATTTTTCCCAGTGATGACATCACACTGCCCAGGATCCCCATTGAAGAAATGGGACCTACAAGGTATCCTGGTGCTCCCAGGTTAGAAGAGCATTTTCAGATCAGAATCTTCACTGAAGAATTCTCTTTGAACCGTGTTACCCATGACCTTCTCCAACCGCCAACCTATAACCTTGTTTTGGATAATAGATCCAGCCTTGAACACATTCAGCTCACGTGTCTGACTTCCACCACTATTTTATCCAACTCTAAAACTGATGATGCTACCATATATGGCTCTTACCTGCTCCTTGAGTCCTGACAGCCAGCATATATTATATACGCTACCTTATTTAGGGGTCAAAGACACCAGCTCTCCTTCACTGAGCTACACACTCTGCTTCTCCACAGACATATTACCAACACACCGTGACTGAAGAATGAGAAAATTATGTGTCTAAAGAAAGAGGCTTAAAATATTTTATTAGAGAACATACAGCAGTATTGAACAACACTTAAATATTATGGCATCCAGATTTAGAAGGACAATATAAATGCTTATCATTTGAACAATCACTTTATTAGACAAATAAAACAAATTCATTTTTAATAGGGGTTGCATGATCCATCAAGTATATTTTTTCAATAATTTATCTGCTTAATAATATGTACATGTTTTCCTAAAAAAAAAACACCATGATTATTCACCATCACATCACATCATAAACAAATGGGACTGTAAAAATGGTGTAGAAAATTCAGAAATACTTAAATAGCACATTCCAAGAGAGTCCACTGAAAAGGAAATAATGCTTTAGAAGCCATTGCAGTTAGATTGAATGTCATACATATGCAACCAAGGAAAATGCTACAGCAAGTTCAAGTATAACAATTCACACACATAAGCATATTTATCTGCCTTAGGTGGGAATTCCCCTTCACATAGCATAGAGCACATACCAGATTCTCAGCATGATTTGGATTGTTTCTGTTTGTTTCTTTGTAATGTGGTGGGATGTTGTAAAATCAATGCAACGGACCAAATACCCAAACCTGAAGAAGGTGGGTGTGGTTCACAAATACTGCAGAGTTAGAAACTGTACCTTACAGGTTGCATTTGCCACAACCATCTAAGGCTTCCAGGAAAAACGAACCCTCTGGAATGAGCCAATTCACTGGCATTTGCTTCTCTGGCAATGTGGAAATGCTGTGTTTGTATCTTGAGCAGATATAATGAGGAGACAAGCAGGGAATCTGCAGTAGCCAAGAAATGTCACGGGTTTTGTGTTTAAATGCTATCAGCTTTATTTGCTAAAATACAGTTTTAATTTCATAGACAAAAGGAATCTCCAAATTTGTTTTCTTTGGGCCCCAAACGCAAATCCTTCCTAATGGCAAGTGATGGTAAATGCAAATGCAAAAGTGCAGCTTGTGTTTCAGCTGCCTGCCCCCACCTCTGCTGCATTTGGTCTGTAATAAACTACCAGGCCCTCCTTGATAAGAATGTGCCCTGATACAGCACGAGACACCCAGCCCTCGGTGATGGATAATGTGAAGCCAGCCTCGGGGGCACTGATCCAATTATTTCTTGCATTTATATTGTTGGAAAAATGCTTTCTCTTAAAACTTACTGTGCATTTTCTTACTAAGGATAATTCCTCAATTTTACAAAGCACTCAATTGCTTCAGATAGGATTTGCTTGTTAAGACTTCCTCCAAAGCATTCACTTATTCTTATGGATTAGCTGCTTCATGTTTGAGCAAATGTTTATTTGCACAATGGGAAAAAAAATTGGCATTTTTTCCCTGTTTAGCCATCCTGCTCTAAAGCAGTGCTAAGCCCTGAGCACAAAGAGAAGCAGGCAACTGAAACCAAGGCCTGTCAGTCTTCAGCCAAGCCAAACACAGCAGTGCTGTCAGGGAAGCCCCCGATTGATCATTTGCTGAATGCCTTGGTTCTTCCATGTTTTAAAAAAAGTGGAAAAAAAACAAAAGCAGGGGACTTGAGGGTGGGGATTTGCAGAGCCACACGGTCACCATGACAAGCAAGACCAACTTCCATGCACCCTGGCAGGCATTGACTCACCCAGTGCACACCCGGGCTCACAACCTCTGGGCATTTGCACAGACTCATTCAGTCTTGCTTGGAACAACTCCCTCTGCCCTCCACGTCATTTGTCCTTCAGGATCCAACTTAGAAGTCACCAGTTTCAGGAAGCTTAACTCTGAGGCTGACTCGGGTACTTTCCAACAGAGTCCCAGGGACTGCAGGGAAACTTGTGCCAAGGTGCTTACCGAACTCTACTACTGCGCTTACTAGCCTGGACTCTGCACAGACCTTAGGTGCCTGGAGGGAAAGACCCTGAGTCCTCGAGGGTTTTTCTCCAACCTCTGAATCTGTGCCCGGAGGCTTGCTCAATGTTAGGGAATGGATGCAGGAGTGAAAGCTCAATGTTAGGGAATGGATGCAGGAGTGAAAGCTGTTGTTATGCAGGGCAGCTTCCCTTGGAAGAAGGTGCTTTTGTTCAGTGTGGCTCTTCTGCTTCTATGGATGTGAGGGACATGAGGTGGGTTCAGAAGACAGTGGGTAGCTGCACGCCCCTTCATTGGCTGGTAAGGACAGCATTCATGGGTATGAAGCTGGCTCCATGTCGTTGGTCTGTGTCCTCTTAAGAAATCAGGCAGAATGACCTGTACGAATTACGTTATGCTTTCCATATACATGTCTCAATATGATCAAAATTTTATCTTTCGGTAAACTAAGAATTCTTACTCCAAATATAGTGCATCGATTTGAACAAGTTCGGACTTTGATGGCGCTGGTTCTTTGTAAGCTGAGGGCGCTGGTTCTTTATAAGCTGAGGCCAGTGCTTGCTTCCCTTTGTCCACTCATGTCACATTCTACTTCCTACCCGGTGAGGTTCTCCACTTTCCTTCTCCCAGCACTGAAAGAATGGAAGCTCTTCTTTTGGGGACAACACCAACTCTTCGCTCTTGCCACAACCCAGCAATCGCTTCTCAAAAACCAGAAGCCCGAAATAGCCAGAGCCTGTGTTTACACAAAGCAGAGCTGGGCCAAGAACCTCATCCCTGAAAGTGACTTTTCCCTCCATTTAAAACAAGTATGAGACTCCGAGTCACGAGAGACTGTTTGGCAGGACGAGGATGGCAGGTCCCTGCCAAGCACTGCCTTGGAGTAGGGATGCCTACCCTGGGCAGATGGAATTGTGGGGAGCTGTGCCTGCAGTGCAGTGCTCCTGTCAAGCCCGGGGGGTCCTGGGATCACTTAAAGAGGGGTCACAGAAACACAAGCTTTCTAGGTGTGTAGATGCTCCACACATAATTTTTACTATTTAATCGTTATCTCTGCCTATTTTATCACTTATGCATTTTACGGGGCAAACTCACTTTGTTGTCCGTAGTGCTGAGTTGAATACATGTGGTGGCACTGAAGGTGGGCTGCTTAGGACTTGCCATAGCCAGAGCCAAACTTAGCTGCTTTGCACCCCTAACGTCTGATGAGGTAAGCATGTGTTTTCATTCAGGCTTTAAAAGCTGAAGCAAATTTTCTGCTGTAGAATGTCAGTGCTCACGTGCTGAGGTTCAGGTGTCAGGGTTGTTTGATGTTTGGAATAGGAAGGCAGAGTCAGATGAGATGGTGAAAGTAGAGACAGAAGCAGCTAAGGAGCCCCATTTTTAAATTTCCTGATTCCCTAACACATGTTTGTTTCAATTAAGTATATGGGAAACAAGAAATAAATTATAATTTAAATATCTATAACTCTCTTAAAAATACTTCATAGGTATACTTTTTAAAAGTCTCCTTCTTGTCAGAATTTGGGCTCCTTATTTTAGGTTAAAGCTGCTCATCGGCCCACCCATCCATCATGGCCCACCTCTCGCCTGCTCTTTACAACCTCTGTCACCTCTGGCTGAGGAGGGTCGGCCTGGGGACCGAGAGATATTCATCTTGATGCTTTGCTTTTGATTAATGGACCAAAGACCTGCCAAGCCTTGAGACTTCAATTAATCAAGCAGCAAGGCTGAAATCTCGTTATGGAAGATAATACTGGGCTCAGCAAAAGAAATGAAGACCAGAGGGAGGTAGACAAGTTTTTATAGTGGATAGATCAAAAAGTCATTCTATACCCATTCACCCCTATTTTTGGATGGTTTGGGCTTAAATAATGTACTGAGTGCTTTTGGAGTCCCTGCCTTTTTATGGGATTTTTTTCTTTTCCTCCTCTAATCTCTACATTGGACCGAAGCTGGCAAACCACATTACTCTAAACAGCAAGGGCATTCCATCATGACTGATACAGTAGAACCAGAAACACTTCCAATCCCCAGGGAGGGGTAGGGGAATGGCAAACCGAAGCAGCAGTCGTCTCTTGCCCAGAAAGCACAATAGCAGATGCTACATAATTAGAGCAGTCCTGATTCTTCCAAACGAGGATAAATGTTCTTCACTTCTCAGCAGGGACCAGGCAAAAGGGAAGATATAACTGGGTGTCAGGAAAGCATCACATGGATAATAAATTTGTCTATACTGAGGAGCTCAGATGGGTCGATGAAATAGAAGTGGGATTGACCTTCTCAAGAGAAGCCCGGTGACCAGGTCAGGATTTTCTAGGGCCATGCAGGATGGGCAGGAGGGCCATGCAGGATGGGCAGGAGGGCCATGCAGGATGGGCAGGCAACCCATGCAAAATGGGCAGGAGCCCAGTGACTCAGGCAGTACCATTCTAGTCCTGAGGGTAGAGGACAAGTGGTCTGTGGAATGCCCACATGGAAATGCCTTTTGGCAGAGAATATTTGTCTATGTCCTCATACCCAATCAAGTCAGCATAGCTTCTTTTTTTTACTTTTCTTAGGCTGGGAGATGGAGTACAGGAACAGCTACCTGAGGACGCTCTGCACCTGTTTGCTAAGCTAAACTTGATGTAGGACAGGTGTGACTAGAACAGCCATAACTCACCCATTGCTGAATTTGGAGCTCATACTGATCAGAGCTTCTCATGTGGTCCTTAGTCCTGAGGATTGGGTCCTGCTGTTGGATGTCTGTTTCACCTTGCTCTCAGGGTCTTGGGTCTGGTGCATTCAGTGATGGTGCTCTGCTTTCCTTGGTGTAGATAGCACCAGGGGATCTCATGCCAGCTTGACTGTAGAGTCCCCATTACTGTGCTGTGCACCCCTGATTAGAATCTTACTGTAACTTCCCAGAAGCCCATTGTTATCTACTATAACTCGAGACTTCTTGATGGATCATCTGTTATTTCCAAGTCCTATGAGCCTGGTCTCTAAGCCCTGCCTGTAACTAGTATTTGGACCTTGTTCCTTTTTGTTCCCCCTCAGTTAACCTGCTCAGGTGTGGTCCCATTCCTCAAATATAGCCTCAGTATTCAGGGGCTGAATATGCTAAGGGCATATGAAATAACATGATAGTTCATACCTTTTGGGAGTTTCAATCTAGTTAAGAAGACAGAAGCTATATAGATTTAGAGTAAAGTATATGTAGAGTGAGAAAAATTGGTAAAGATTTTAAAAAGCAAGAGAATGATCACAATAAAAATGGTAACAAGTTGCTCCCAAAAATATTTTATAGACAATTGCTGTAGGAATTTGGACAGAAAGGATGATCAGGAAGGACTGAATTTGAACTTCTAATCTGGGAAAAAAAATTGTGGATAGATTTTTATAGGTAGAAATGAGAAAAGAGGTGTAATATGGGCTGATTTTTGTGCCCCCCAATTTCATAAGTGGAAATCCTAACTTCTAGTATATTAGAACATGACTTATTTGGAGATGAAGCTTTTACAGAGGTGATGAAGGTTAAATGAAGGGATTGGGTTGGGCCCAACCAGACTGTCCTTACAATAGGAGGATGTGGGGGCCCAGACACAGAGGGAAGGTGATGGGCAGACACAGGGACATGCTGGCCATCTGCAAACCAAGAAGAGAAGCCACAGGAGAAATGAACCGCTGACATCTTGACCTTGGACTTCCAGTCTCCAGAACTGTGAGAGGATAAATTTCTGTTCTTGAACCCCACCCCCACTCCACCGGGTCTCTGAGACTTTGTTACAATGGCACTGGGAAATGAAGACAGAAGGATTCTAAATGCATGGACCTAGGTCAGCAAGAGCAGGAGCAGGATGGGTAGGAGAGGGGCCACTCCCTTTGGAGTAGCAAGGCCTTAGTGCAAGGATATGACAAGCAATTTAATGAACAGCCCCAAGAAGAGATGAGCTGGTGGAGACAGGGCTGCACAGCAGAAGCACCTGAAAACAAGGACCATCTTTCATCCAGGTGAGCTTAGCTTAGGGTATATCTTCTGAAGGATGAATCATTGCTTAATGCTAACATGAAACCCAAGTTAACTTACAGAATTAAGGCCTTGAGTTCTAAGACATAGTAAGAGGGATGGGAAAGAAATAAAGCAAGAGAAAAAGATGAAAAAGAGAAAGAGAACGTGACTTTGAAGAGCTAGTCAAAGACTTCACCTGTCAAAGAGGGTGAAGGAAGAGCTGTACCTCGTGGGGGAGGAATAGGAAGCCACTCCTGACTACCAGCTGTGTCCTAGATGTGGCCGTGATGGTGATGTGCCCTTCATGTGCAACAAATAGAATAACAGAAGACAACAATATGAGCAGAGAGTCAAAGTCCTGGGGAACAGGGCCTTGAGCCTGTCTTTACCCCAGGGCCCACGTCTTGCCCTGGGTTCACAGGAGGCTCCAGGTCTGATGTGGCGAGGGTTTGGAGGAGTTAAGGGGAGCTCTCCTCTCACAGAGCTACGCACAGGAGCATTGTATCCCACGGGGCCTGGTGGCATCTGGAACAAGAGCCCCATATGTTTCTTCACTGGTTGCTGAGCAGGCCCCACCCTGAATGTGAACTTGTTACTTCACCTGATGCCTCATGCATTTGGGAGAGTTAATGTAATCAAGAGGAGATGGGTCAATGGCATATTAAAAGAAAGGTGCTTGTATTCACTGCTCAGAGCATTTGCTCTATACCCTAAGCTACTATGTGTCCAGATCACAGACAGCAAATTATGGACATGGGCTAAATTCGATCCATGGCCTTTTCGTTTCTTGGTGCAGCTTGTGAACTAAGATTGGTTTCCACATTTTTAAAGGACTGTGGGAAAAAATGAAATGTAAAGAAGATGTGACAGAGGACCTCTGTGGTGGCGCGAGGGGTTATGATGCAACCTATGGAGCTGTCCGTATCCTCTGTAGGACGAGTTGGATCCCCGGCAGGGGAGCTACCCACATTGCGCAGCAGACCTCTCCTGACTCGCCCGCTGCTCCCCTCAACAGTGTATTTCAGTCAGTCTGCCTGTTCTGTTCCCCACTGTCTCTGGTGAATCCTCTTACACCCATACCTCTGGCTTGTACCCCATAAATAAATAAATCTTTGAAAAAAGAATATGTGACAGAGATCCTATGGCCCACAATGCCTAAAATATTTACTATCTATCCATTTATAGAAGAACTTTGCCAGTCTCTGCTGTGTATTACATAGATTTTTATTTTTATTTTTGTTTACCTGGGAACATTGTTCCCTCCCCCATTTATAACAATGCCTCTTGGAAAAATGTGTTCTTGACTTGCAACAGATGAGCGTGGCATGGACCCAGCACTTGAACCAGGTACTCTTTGTGTCTCTTTGCAATTTTTTGTGCCAACGGCAGCACCTGGTGCAAGAGAAGTGAACAGTTTGCTGCTGATGATGATCAGGTTGGATACAACACTCAAGCTCACAGGAAAAGGAGCGTTCCCAAAACTCCCACTGGGACCTTTGCATTCCCCAAATCCTTAAGGTATCAATCACTGCTTGCTTTGCCTTACATGTCACCCTGCTGAGCAAGCCAAGAGCCCTCTGCCCTGCTTATTTCCTTAGTTCGGCTCCTGCCTATCTAGGGAGAAAGAGCAGAATTACATTTGCTTATCTCTTAGCCAATGAGAGAAACATAGACAAATATGCACTCAGCCCCTAGAAAAATCTTGTGTTGCAGAAATATAGCAGGAGAGAAGGTGCAAACAGAACTGGAAGCAGATGGGAGATGAATGAGGGTAAGAGGAAATTCGGGGTCTCAAGAAACACAGTCGATCTTGGGGACACTTAGGGAATTGTGGAAAAAAGTCTTTCCTCGAGTCTCTTTGTTTCTTCATGTGCAAAAGTATAGGTGATAGTCCCTTCCTTCTCTTTTTGCTTTGAGGGATGATTTGAAATAGGCCAAATAACACTGACAACTATTACGTAGTATATCAATGGAAGGAATACTAAACTCAGGTTGGGGTTTGTGTTTTAGCTCCCATGTATTTGAATGCACCTATTGTATTCAGACTTTTAAGTAATAGGTCAGCACCTTTATTGTTTTTTTTCTCCAAAGACAGCATAAATTTGCCCTAAGATTTTTTTCTAAAGTCTGTATTTCCCATATTTTAGCAATAATCATTTCCAGTTTATAATGTGGCTATGTCAACTATGAAGTGGAAGGGAACTAATGGATGACTCCTGAGAGTCGCATAAAAAGGAAAGACAAATATTTCGTCCTTGGAAATGAGCAAGCAATCAGCTTTAGCACGGTTCCTTGTTTATCAGTTGCAGCAAAATATTACTAAACCATTGATCTTGTTTTGAGCAAAGTCTATGATAAGTCTCCCTCCTTTTTCTTAACATCACCCCTCTGGAGATAGCCTTTCTTTTGGTGAGAACTCAGTAATTAATCCATGTTGTAATAGCAAAGAAGAAACACTTTCTTGCACAGCACAGCACAGCTAAGATCCATCCTCAGCCCCCATGACATTTGGGCCTGGGGAAGCCAGAACCACCTGGCGCTCGTGGCACCATGAGCAAGGAATCAGGTGTCCTTTGCTGAGACCCAACTTGCTTTTTGCCAGACCAGCCCTATGATGTCATCTCCACTCACTCATCTTGCAGGGATTTTGGAGGCTGGGAGGCCACCGCTGTCATTGCTTTTAGTGGATGGTAGGGGACACAGCAGTTTGTAGACAAGGCATCCCCCCAAGTTTTCCAACTTGGCTTGTGCAGGTGGTTTCATGGTCAAAAATCCTAGTAGTGTAAAAAGAAATCAGAGTAACAAGTGAGCATCACAGGAACTTCCGAGGCTACTGTATTCGCCACCTCTGCCTTCTTTTTAGCTGCCCTGGTTTTTGTTGTAGAGTTTACCTTGGGCTCCCTTCTCCCTTTGCTAATGAGGAGAACTTTAAGTTCACAAGTGCTCACATGCAAGCATAGGCAGCTTCCCTGTTGGTAAAAGCACCTGAGTAGAAGCAGTCCAGGAAGCAAGTAAGAATGCTTGTCATGCTGTGATTAAGTAGCTGTGATTACAGAGTGAGCGATTACCAGCCCAAGCATATGGTTCCTAAAATGTTCTCACTCCCAGACCATAACCACGAAACCCACTGGGCCAGAGGTCATGTGATTGTTCATTTGAAGGAGGAAGGAGAAGACGCACAGATGCTTGGACATAGAGCTTTCATTGGCAAAAAGGAAATCCAGGAACAAATAGATGCCATCTAATAAGTAGCCACAGCTGCCTGTCAATTCTTCATTTTCAGATTCCCTAGGTCTCCGGCTACTTGAAGGTCAGCATTCTGGACTGTTTCTCCATGGTGACAGGCTTGAGGATCATACACTTAGCATATGTAATTCCTGGTGAAAGACCTATGATTCTTTCTCCAACTCAAAAAAAAAGGAATATAGGTGATAGTGCTGTTGCTTTGTTTTTATTTATCTTAAATAGGGTTGTCCTTCCTGGAGGTGTGTTGGTTAACTGGCTGGCAGCCAATACCTTCAACACACTGCACATGTGTCTCTTATCTGCAACTGTGTTTGCCTGTTGCATGTCAATGTAGTCTCTTCTGCATTCTTTTATATGTCCATCTTCTCCCAATTTGATATAATTTGTCCTTCTTGCAAGGCCTGAATAATGAAAGATGGTTGTCACCAAACTCTTCTAATTATGACTTGCTCTTGGGTTTGGCTGGGAGGGAGATTTGACAGCATATTACTATTTACTGGGATTAGTTGGAAGACAAATTCCAAGGAAATAAACAGAAGCTTGGGTATGGTTTTGTATCCTCAGCATTCTCAATTTCAAGCAGGAGATTTTTACCCCAGTATTTTGAAGAGGGGGTGCTCTGGAAAGCATGCAGACTTTAGAGCTATGAATGCCCAGGTTTGAATCCTGGTTCCCCCTTGGCTCTCAGTGAGTCCTTAATCACTCAGCTACAGATATTTATCTCTAAAAATAGGAGTGGTGGGATTGCTCTGCCCTTTTAGTCAGGGGTGCAGAATGCACACATCAGGACTGAAGAGAAAAGCCTTAAGAAAATACACATTTTCCTAAATATCACACTCTCTCATGGATGAACCAACCTAAGTGGTGAGTTACAAGCCTTAATACTGTGGAGAGTGTTAGCAACAATAAGTGAGGACAGGCAGAAGCCGTGATATGGATGAGAAATTAGTGAGGCTGAGGAAGAAAACTGACAAGTCGAATGCGCCTCTGAAATCTCTGCAATCATTAGGGGATATTTTTGAACAAAGAGTTAAGGTCTCAATGCTTATAATTTGAATTTGAATTGCAAAATAAGCCCAAATTTTCCTTATTCCATAATGTCAGGTAGATTTTTTTTTTGGTGATGTTTAAACAATCCCAAAGCAACTGCTTTTTACAACACATTATACATGATTTTTAACCACTGTTACTCTGAGTAAATTCTCCAAAATTTCAAATAGAAACAGTAAATGTGATTATAAATATAATAATCATTTTTTTAATTGTGGCCATTTTAGATAGTTTTTTGAACTCACAAAAGTACAGAGATTTTTGTGGATGAATAAAAAACCACATTTATTCCAATTTAAATCTTGGGCAATATTATCAATTTCTTATAAATTGATGTTAGACCTAATATTACATTATAGGAAAGGAAAGCCATGTTAAAGTGCTGAAGATACTATTTATGGATAGTTTTACATGAATTGTCATGATTGCTATCTGAGGATCAAAAGATTTTCTAGTTGTTTATTTTGATTAGATGTGGCATGAATGCTAACTTTCTGGTGATCTTAAATATCCTAATATATAAGTTTTAAATCAGCCTGTAAAGATGTTTAAAGATCATCTCTAATATGGAACCATGTTTTGCTGGAGAAAGACTTTTCTTTTCATGGAAGTGCTCTTTCTGCAAGGGGGGTGGGCTCAGGCAGAGTGGTTTTTAAATTCAGATTCTGAAATATTCTCAATTAAATTAAGATGCTCAGAATGAAATTTTCTTATCAAGAAAGCAGAGGAGAGAGGTTTGCATGTTTAAGTATTCTTTAGATGCCCACCTCCACATTCAGACACCACTTTGAGACATTGGGGAGAGCCATATGGGACATGCAACCTGAGGAGTCTAAAATTCCAGCCAACATGTAAGTGCCAGAATAAAAATTATGAACACAAGGCAGCATATCTAGCTGGCCAACAGAAGGTAGAGTATTTGCCAGAAGGGCTGAGAAAGCAGTAGTATTCTATCTCCAAACATACACCAACAAAACTCAAATATACATGCAAACATGCCTTCCCTGGCAAGGCACAAAAGATACTAGCATTTAAGAAGGACTTAGGGAAATTATCATTTTGTTGCAAAGGAAGAAGGAAAAGACATTGGGGCTACTACTTTTGTCATAAAAGTTAAATAATGCTACCTAAAATCTGCTTTAAAATTTTTACAGAAATATCCCAAGTTGGGCAGAGTTCAAAAAAATGGTCTATAGTTTTTGAACAGTAATTCTAGCTAAGAATTATTCTAAAACATAAATTCTATTTAAAGTTCTTAACATGGAATGTGAAAATGCTTTAAGTTTTCCATAGTTACCATATTAATTTTTAGTAATATACTGAGCTAATAATTTCCCCCAAATTTGGTATACATAATAAAATTAACAAGTTCTTCAAGTTCTGGCAGAAAATCAAAATAGATAAATTACTGGATTACTGGATCTTTTACTGGAATAAATGGGCTTCTGTCAGAACTGTTTACAAACTTCTATTTTAGATGGTTCTTTGGTGATCAGTGAGTATCCTCCCAAACTAAGCATTTGTGTCTTTGAAAGTTCAGGAAGACAGATCACAAGGCCGATTCCAACACACTGCATGTGTATTGGGGACCTTGACAAACATTCTGTATGCAATAGTGAAGCAGAGGAGAAAACAATGTAGATGAAGATAATACCTTTCAAAATATAAGTTCTGAATTTCAGAATGGATTTCTGGCACAGGTCTTATTAGACCACATCAAAGAAGATGTGAAATATTTTCTATCTTAGTGCCTAGTCTACCCTAAACTCTTGATATTTAATTATGTTACATAAGAAACCTTTCTCCATCTGATCATGGAACTGCTTAATGGAATTTTGTCCCTGGTAGTTAAGTTGAAAAAAATGACCCTCATCTCTACTGTCTTCCATTAGGAAAAGCCATCCTTTCCCCAATGGGTTCTGTCAAAACATTCTAGACCCAGGCTTAGAGAAAGTGCCTCCATTACGCTGGAAACATAATGGATGCCCCTCAGTTATCCTTACAGAACAGAAGCTCTGTCTGGACAAATTGCAGCCACAAGTAAGTCTCACTGTCAGGTTTTACCCAAGCTGAGAAAGTGGATATATCAGAAATGGTGCTTGCTCTAAATGCTTAAAGCTTGCTCTAAAAATAATATGCTTGGATATTGGCCACCATCTTGAGGCTCTTCCTCTCCCGGCCCTTTCCCCATAAATATCCAATGTGGCTGTCAGTAAGTTTAGCCTGAAAATAAAATCCCCTCACTCCATCAAGAAATAGCTCCAAACTTAGAGTGTGTGCTCAAAATATTCATGATGAAATCATATTCCTATATTTATAGTCTTTTGGATGGTGTGTGATACTATTTCCCATGGTATTTTTCATTGAAAGGCCCAGACCTGGAAAGTGGGCTCAGAGGATGACCAAGAGAGCATGAGTCTCAAGGAAATGCTGTTCACTGTCATTTTGAATTGGACAGTGTGTGATACCCTCCCTCGTCCCTGAGCCCTACCCGCCCCCACCACCTCCCACCCATCAGTTGGGTCTCCTGCCCGACCCCATTCCCAGAGGGTCCTCTTGTTTAATGGTTTTCTCTCATCACGTAGGAAGGGAAAAGTGGCCTGTGTAGGAAGCAGAGTGAGTGCCTGGGATCATGACCTCTCCCTTCTGACCTTTCCTGTCCTCTAGACTTCCTCCCCATTTTCACTGAGGGAGATGGTATGGATTTTAATGGTTGGAACTTGATGGTTCTCTTCCAGGCGGGGGGTCGAGGGCCCCATGCAGCAGCACACCTGCAAAAAGCTTTTACTTCTCACCCGGGCGGTGCTGCAGGCTGACTGGTCTTTGGGCACTGTAATCCTGGCGGATCCGCGAGGCAGAGAAGAGAAAAACTTCCATTCACAGACGCCTTCGGTCTTGGAGATCTTATAGAAGGTCTCTCCTGACCCCACCGGGATGCGCACCAAGTCCTTGTGCTGAGCCTCCAGGGCGTGGCTGGGCGGGTGCAGGGTGTAGCCCAGGGTGTGCTTGGAAGACTGCTTCCTGCGGAGACACTGGATTCGCAGGACATTCTGGAAGGCCTTTTTAAACTCTTGACTGGAGCATGGGTAGATGATGGGGTTGATGCAGCTGTTCAGGTATCCAAGCCAAAATGCTATTTTAAAAACTGTTTCTGAGGGTTTGGATTCAGGGAAGAAAGAGCCTGAAAGAAAACACACAGATTCATATATGTTATTTATAATCCAACAGGTAAATTAGTTCAGAAACCAAAGCAACAGACCACTAAGTATGTTTTTATGTCTTTAAAAATTTCTAATGATTCTAAGTAAACATGAGTTTCTCACATTGGACTGACAAGCTCCTGAGACTGTAAACTCCTGTAATATTCTCAAAGGCCATACTCACCTGGCCCACAGGTACATCAATTATGGAAGCAGATCCATTGGGTAGATTTGCACCAGTTCTGAATGATAAAATATCACTTGATGTCTGTGATGAAGCTTTAACTAATGAAGACATGAAATTGAAGCTGAGTCTACATATATACATTGTTATGCCTGAACTTACAATAAGTTGGAATCCATTCAAATAATCCACATTAAAATTGGGGCACCTCAATATTCCCTTTTTCTTTGATGTAGTATTAGATAAGACACATACTGAAGCCTGGATTTTTTTTCTCAAGTACACTGGTAATTATTACAGGCAATGTGATTACAGAAGTTTAAAACATTCACATATTAAGACACAGAAAGAATTTAAAGTGCAGAACCACCACCAAAAAATGCACTGTTGGTTTTTTTCATTCATTATTATCCTGTATTTCTGGAATTGTATGGGGAATATAACCAAAATGAAAATGCAGGCCTCCCTTAGTGGCGCAGGGGGTTGAGCACTGCTCTGTGAAGCTGTGCGTAGCCTCTGCAGCGCGGGTTCAATCCCAGCCAGCAGGGAGAAACCCACATGGCGCGGCAGACTTCTCCTGTCTCGCCTGCCGGTCCCCTCAGCGGTGTATTTCAGTCAGTCTGCCTGTTCCGCTCCCTGTTCTGTCTCTGGTGGATCCTCTCACTCTCCCGCACATCTGGCCTGTACCCCAGTTCTTATATGCATGAATAAATAAATCTTAAAAAAAAAAAGAAAATGCATACATAGTGCAAAAATGAAAAATTATTTAAGAATTATGTAAAATAAATGAATCCTGGATTTTTATGTGAATTCCCTGCATGTTTACAAAATATTGGCTGTGCCAGCTTTTGGTCAGTGATTTTCAATTACTTTGAGGATGACTTTTGATATTACAGTATACTCTCCTACTTAAGGTATTTCAGTGGCTGCCAGATGTTGTTAAATTCTTGTCAGTTGCTTGATGTTCAAGGTCCTCCACTCTACTCAGCCTAATCTAGCTTTCTACCATTAATACTTATACTCTAGTCAGACTCATTACAAACTTCTGAGTCATTACTCATATGTGTATATATATATATATTTTTTTTTTGTCCTAAAATGAGTGATTATATCTAAAATGCCCTTTCTCATGTCCTTTACCTACTTGTATCTTATTTGCTAATTTACAAGCTGGGAATCACTTTTTAGAGATCTTAACCTCTTCTACTGTAATTATCACTTTGGCAACAAAATAGCAAAATCATAGAAAATTAAAGCAGAAACAAACAGGGATTATCTTATTTGATAAATCAAGTTTCCAAATTAAATGATGGTTACAGAGAGGTCACCACAAAACAGTGACATTCCAATATGGTACCAATATGATGATGGAAAAGGTGTCTAGGACTCACAGTTCTTTATTCTCTGCTCTGCAGAGTTCCAGTAGTTCTCAGTATAAAAGCTTAGAAATTACAAAATCCCAACCTTCTCTCTTCATTCCTTACAGATAGGTTGTAAAACAGCATCTGGACTTTCCTTCCACCTTCCTGCTTATCTTTCTTCCCCCAGTTTTCAGTCATAGCTTCTGAACATGGTAGTCCTCTCTTACTGTGGTTTTGCTTTCTGCAATTTCAGTTACCCATGGTCAACTGAAGTCCAAAAATATTGTGTACAATAAAATATTTTGAGAGAAAGCACATTCACTTAACAGTTGTTATAGTACATTATTGTAATTCATCTATTTTATTGTTAGCTGTACTGTTAATGTGCCTAATTTATAAATCAAACTTTATCACAGGTATGCATGTATAGATAGGAAAAAACAGTATACACAGGGTTTGACACGATCTGTGGTTTCAGGCATCCACTGAGGTTCTTGGAAGTTCTCTTCCTTGAATAAGGGGAATGACTGGACTTCCTGAGGGCTTTGGAGCAGCCCTGGCATCCCTTTTTGGTCTCAGGTTATGGATAATTTCTTTTTTTCTTTTTTGTTTTATATATTTTTTAATTTATTTAATTATTTTTAAAAGATTTATTTATTTTTAATTTTCAATATTTTATTTTATATAATTCTTACATTTTTTTCATCTTTGCACATTGTATGCATTTTCATTTTGGTTATATTCCCCATACAATTGCCCCCCCCCAATTTTGACCCTAGTCTTTCCTTTCCCCGCCCCTCCCTCCCCCACCCCGTAGTGTGTCTCTGGTTTATAGTTGCTTGTTGATTTTGATTTTTACTTAGTATTTATTAGCCTTTTTCCTGGTCTCTTATTTAGGTTTTCTAGGTTCCTGCTATGAGTGAGACCATCCGGTATTTTTCTTTTCTTTCTGACTTATTTCGCTGAGCATGAGCCCTTCTAGCTCCATCCTTGTTGCTGCAAGCTGCATGTGTTTATCTTTTTTGATTGCTGAGATAATTTCTTTTTAAAAAAGGTTTATTTTATACACACAAGAGCTGGGGTGTAGGCCAGATGTGTGGGGGGTGGGGAGAAGGGGGTGAGAGGATTCACCAGAGACAGAGTGGGGAACAGAACAGGTATATCCACTGAAATATACTGCTGAGGGGAGCAGGGGTGAGTCAGGAGTGGTCTGCTGTGCCATGTGGGTCAGCTCCCTGGCTCAGAATCAAACTGGTGCTGTGCTGCAGGGGCTGCAGACAGCTTCACAGTGCAGTGACTTAACCCCTTGTGCCACCAGGGAGGCCCTGATGGGTAATTTCTAATGTAACTTTTTTCTTTTACTTCAGTATAATTTCTTGATTAAGTCTTTCTTTTTCTGTTTTATAATCCCATCAGAATCATGATAAACTGCTGGTGTGTTTAAAATCCAATCTAGCAAACAATGCCCTAAAATTTAGGAGCAAACCTCATAGTAATTATTATTATTTTTGATTTATTGCTATTGAAGAATCGTTATTTTACATTCTTGCTAGTGTTTTGACAGCATAGGATTTTCCGCCCCCTCAGGTATAGTCACTATAGCTTTCCCACTGCTGGAAACACAGAGTTCACATAGTTTACTGTTCTCCCCTAACCCCCTTCTCTTATCCCTCTCACTCCCCCCACCCCTTTGAAAACCAAAGATCTATGGTCAGTTTCCAAAGGTTGTTTTTAAAATCTGTTGACCCTTTGTTTGGTTATTCTATATTCCACATGTAAGTGACACCATCCGGTATTTATCTTTCTCCTTCTGGCTTATTTCACTTAGTATAAGCCCTTCTAGATCCTTCCAAGTTGCTGCAGGACTTCATAAATATAAACAAAAAATAAAACTAAATATTGCAAAACCAAAGAAGACTAGATGGCATGGTGGGTGGGTGAGCACTTATGTCTAAGTTCAATATATTGAAGAAATTCACACACACACACACACAATGGTTGCTAAGTAAGAAAGTATTATTCTTGACCCTCAAGGCTTAAAACGTTGTCCTGTAATTAGAATAAAATTAATTCCTATTGAGTGCTTGGTTTGAACCAGGGTCTGTGCTATGCACACTACATATAAATTAATCACTGTTAAATGTAACTTGAAGTGTTAATATCTCCACTCAATAGCCTGTTTTACAAATGAAAAGACTGGTTTATTGAGGTTAATAGTTACTCATAGAGCTGGGGTTTGAAATTGGGCAGCCTTATTTTAGGGGCTATGTTCCTTTTTGGAATCTGAAAATAAGATTACAGATTTCTTGGGGAGGAGGCTGGGGCATGGGGAGTGATAGTGCACAGCTGGGGGAAGCTAATTTGGAAAGATGCCTTTTCAAACTTTGCAGAGAAGATGACCAATGCCAATATGACTGTGGTTTTGTGTGAGTCAGTTCCAGAAAAAAAATCATCTTAGATTATGATGCCTATATATTGTTCAATGTTTCCTTCGAACAGTGACAGTGACATGATGAGGGGAACCAGCTTCATTAAGGCAGGCGATGGCCTGGACTTAATGAGGGTATATGATTAGGGCACACCAAAAACTACCTTGTCTGGGGATTTCACTAGTTGTAAATCAGCTAGCGAGGTGGTGGTTGCATCTTTGAAGAATTTCAATTAAAAAAAAAAAGACAACAAAATAGTGGTTATCAGAGGGCAATTGGGATGGGGTGGGTAAAGTGAGCAAAGGGGGTCAACTGTATGCTGGGGGAACTAGATTTTTGGTGGTGTCACAATTCAATATACATGGATGCTGACGTATAAAGCCATACCCCTGAAACTTACACAATGTTATAAACCAATATTACCACAACAGTAAGTAAAAGACAATGATTTTTGAATTTTTGTAAGGCAAACATTATGGTGATAATAAATTTTTAATGAAAAAAAAATGTATGATTTGGGAGCCTTGGAATTTCCCATGATTCCTTCAAGGACACTCTGCTAACAAAGTCCAGTTTTGCATTAAAAAAAATAGTCCCTTCATTAGTCCTTCTTCCTCTCTGACCCTGCACTCCCCTGGAATCCAGGTTTGGTTAACCCAGAGCTGAGCTGTTGGGCTTTCTAACTCTGTGTGTCCACAATCTCGGAGGTATATGCAATTTTGAAGCATCTTCTCACTGCAGCCGAGCGTATGTGAGAAGGGAGAGGCTTGAAATGAATATATACCCTTGGAGTGTCAGATGTCTCCAGTTTTAACCCTCCAAGGATACTGGCTTGTTAATCCAGGCAGATTTCTAGATGGTAGCTTTTTGGACAGTGAAGTGGGAGATTCTTCTGGGCCTTTCCAGAAACGACACCATGTGGTTTATCCCACTAAATGTGGGGCTAGGCCTGCACGTGGACCTGCCTGACACCCCCAAGGCTGGCTCACGACATCATTCCTCCTGCCCGTGGTGTTTGTCCTCCTGTAGGGATGATTCTCTTTTGGTAGGTTCCGGTCGGCTGGGGTGGGAGAGGTACTCACAGCTGCATTTCCTTCAGGAATTACAGGTGAGAAAAGACCATGGCTATTTTCTTCATGGTTTGCATTATTCACATCCTCAGATCTCAAACTTCCCTTATTTTTTTTTCTCTGGGAAGACTGGGGGCCAGTCTTGGGAAAGACCTGTATTTGCTGGTCCTTGGGAGGGTCTCCTCATTTGCTGCCTCTTTCTCTGCCCCAAACTTCCAGTGCAGGCACCGTCTTTCTCTGAACTCCCCACTGTTTCTATCTCCAACCTCCATTTCTCCTTAGGTCCTTTCTGTCTTGATGACAGTGATGCTCTGTGGAATGGAAGGCCATGGCACGCCTCTCCTCGTCCTCCACCCTCCTGGCATGGAGCCGCAGCTCCCTCCCACTGGTTCAGGGACGGACACCTCTGACCCAGTCACTAGGTGGTAAACTCCATCTGAACAGGTAGAGTGTCAATTTTGCTCTCTCCTGGAGCCTCAGACCTAATCCTGGCATGAGGGAAGCATCGCCCCAATTTCTGCAGAATGAACGAGGCTCCATTACTTTGCTGTATCCTGTCACTGACCTCTCCTCTGCCTGACTCTCTGGCCCTGTACTTCTCATTCTGCCCCTGCCTTTATTCTGTTGTGTCTTTCCTTTTGTGTGTGTGTGTGTGGGGGGGGGGGCTCATCTCTGTTCACTCTTATGGGTTTCTGTGAAGGTATTTTGCTATCTTTTATTCCTTGCTGCATCATCTATTATCTAACACTATTTTTTGGATGATGTATCATAAGAGATCCTGACTTCTGAATATTCGCATGAACTCTTGTTTCTCCTGCCACTGCACGTTTGTTGCCAACAACCTCTGTCCAGACTCTGCTTAAAGAGTACCAAACAGCTCCTGGAGTAATTTCTGGAACCCTGTGCCTTTCAGGTCGGGTCATCTTTTGCATGGGAACTGGCTTGGTTGAATTCTGGGGCTTTGGAAAATCCTCAAGCCTCTAGGGACTCCTCCCTTCATAGTGTTTCCTCCCACTATTTGATTGCTGCAGAATATCTGACACTGACCAGCCAAAGCTTGATCAGACTGAGATGCACAGTGCAGGTCTTATCTCTGGGCTCATCAGTGTCCTCACCCTCAGATGCTGATCAGTGCTTCACTCGGAATCCTCATGTCCACAGCCTAGCCACTAGGTTTCAAGGGGAAATTGAAGCTGATGATTTTATTTTTTTTAACGATTTATTTGTTTATGCATGCAAGAGCTGGAGTACAGGCCAGAGACAGAGCGGGGAACAGAACAGGCAGACTGGCTGAAACACACTGCTGAGGGGAGCAGCAGGCTTGAGTTAGGAGAGGTCTGCTGTACCATGTGGGTTGCTCCCTGGCCAGCTGGGGATCGAACTCGTGCTGCAGAGGCTGTGGATTGCTTCACAGTGTGGCACTTAACCCCTTGTACCACCAGAGAAGCCCTGAGGCTGATGATTTTAAATGATGCCACTGAAGTCTCTTTAGGGGGACCATATCATTCATTTCTGATCTGAGGCTTACTTGTAGACTGAAGGGAGACACTGGGAGCTCTACCAGCAAAGGCTTGGCCACTGTAGTTATGTTAGGTAGGAAGTTCCAGCCACATTTGCCCTCAGTGCCTCCAATACAAGAGGAAACCACTTGTTTGGTTGTCTCTTATATGGGTTTACCACTTCACTGCTTCGGTTCACTCTAAAACTCAATGAAAGTGAGTTCTCAAATTTCAACCCAGTGCTGGTAATTAGAGAGCTCCTCGTAGTTCTACTCTTTCCTCCAGAATCGGGGTGACTCAGTGTGGAACAGCAAGCTATGAGTCACCTGCTTGGCTTTAGCCTCCCAGTTTCTACGCTTCTTTTTATCTACCTGAAAACTTGACATCTTAATGACAGCTTTGAAAGACATTGGGTTGTGATAAATCTTAATTAGCTGGAGTCACAGAATGCCAAGAATGTGAAGACTGGCAGAAATTTAGAGGCGAGCAAACACTGTCACCCTCCCCTCTACCGATAAAGATAATAAGGGCGAGGAGGGGATGTGGTTTCCACTAAATCACCTGCTCCTTTGTGGCTCAATTAGGGGTGGACTTAGACTCTGTCTATGTCACCCCTTTCCATTTCTGATCCTCTGTGCCATTCAGCAATCCCACAAGGGCAGGGGAAATGTTAATGGCAGCACGCCTAGCTGTTGTCATTGGATGACAACCGTTTTGCGCAGATAATGAGAAATGAGGGGGTGGACAGTAGCATCATCAATAACTACATCATTTAAAATGTCAAATGTACTGTTCAGACACTGGAAAAAGAACTTGTGGGTGATGATCTTGGAAGGGCTAATCTGAAGGCTATCACATTCTGAAAATTGGAGTTTAAATGATTCCATTGGAAAAAAAAAAATGAGTCCTCTAAATGAGAAATGAATGCTATGTGATCCTGGGAGAACATAATCCTTAATTGTTTTTCCTTGTCCAACTAGTGGCCTCTTCTGGGCATGTGATACAAGTCCGATGTGACTGGGACACATTCAATGGACAAAGGACAGACACAAGTTGTCACACAAAGAGCCATCCAGCTCCCCAAGCCAAGAAACTCCAGTGCCAAGTAACATTCAGACCAGTTGATATCTTTTCCTGAAAGAAAACTCTGCCCCACTGAATAAAACCCCAGAGATACACTGTAGGAATCATATGTAAAGGGCAGACTCAAGTCTACTGTCATCCTAGAGTCTTCCAGATGGCTCCGTGCTGGGCTGCTGATGGACTGTGTCACTGGGACTTGCTTGAGAGGCCACCTTTGGGCAGTTCTCAGCCACACTGGAGTCCTTAGGTGATCTGTCTGGAATGGTGGCCAGGAATCTCTAAGGATGCTGGATTAACTGCAGATTGCACACCCTGGCTCTTGGCTCAAGGTTAATGGCTAGACATCCCATGAACTTGAATTCAAGTCTGTTTGTATTCAGAGATTCACGTTCCTGGGAAGAGATCTTCAGCTTCTTCCTACTTCTCACAGGAGTCTTGATAACACAGAAGATGGTCACCCCTGGCTCCTAGCTGCCAAGAACAAGCTGGGCCTCTGGCTGTTGACCCTCTCTTAGCCCAGAGACATGATGACAGGGTCAAATTCATGAACAGGATGAGCAGCTGTTAGTTCAATGCACTTTAGAAGGCTCTCACCTGTTCTCTCTTCTCCTCTTTAAGTGGGGCTTGAACTTGTAAAGTTCTCATTTTGTGTCTCGGAGGGAAGTAATGTAATTGCTCACTTGAGAGAGTTAATATGTTGAGTCTTTTGAGCTTTCCAGCAGGAAGCCTAAGTAGCAGTCAAGGTGAGGAGGGACAGAGGCCTAGGAGGGTGCAGTGAGCGGGGGAAGGAGGCACACCAGGTGGAACAGGGTGCTGGCTACTCTGGGAACTGCCTAGTGTGGAATGGGAGCACTGCCGCTTTTCCAGGCACAAGGAGGTGCGGCCTATGGCTACTGTTGTCAAGGACCCTGCTTTTCCTAAGTTGACAAGGAAAGGGGTCATTTTGGGGAGAAGTTCTATCCTAGTTAAACTCCTGCAATGTATAATGACAAACGAGATGACATAGATGTGGTGAATACACACAGTGGGATACTACTCAGTCATGAAAAAGATGAAATCTTGCCATGTGCAACAACAAGGGTGATTGGAGGGAATTATGTTAATCAAGTAAATGGGAAGGGGAAAGATAAATGCCATATGATTTCACACATTTGTGGAATAGAAAATGAAAAAGCAAACAAATAAAACAAAAATAAGCCCTTACACTCTAACAACAGAATGGTGGTTACAAAGGAGAGAGGAAGTGAGATGGGTCGAGGGCTGATTGGGGTAATGGGTGGTCATGGGACATTTGGTGGTGGGTGTGGTGAGATGTACTCTGTTGCTGAGGGGAGACAATTATTCCTGAAATACTCACAGTGTTGTCAATAATGTCACTTTAATTTAAAAAAATGCTTAGCAGCCTCTAGAAGGCATGGCTGTAGACACTGGAGATGGACTCAGGAAAATGGAAATGGTTCTTGTCATTGGAGTTTGCAAATTATGAGTATTTCCGATAAATACCTGTTAAATTGCAATGTGAATTTCCAACAGCCGCCTCCAGTACAGGATTTCCCCCCACTATAGCCACCCCACCCAAAGCTCTCACAGTCCTCCACCATAGTCCATTGTGTCCTCCCAGGCCCAATTCCCTTATTTCCATTCCCTCTGATCCTTTGTTTGGCTTTTCTATATTTCACCTATAAGCGATACCATCGGGTATTTTATCTATCTCCTTCTGGCTTATTTTGCTTGGTATAATCCCTTCCAGTTCTGTCCATGTTGCTGCAAATGGCATGAGTTTTATTCATTTATTTATTTGATTGCTGAGTAGTATTCCACTACGATATTCTGTATACAGATCTTGATCTACTTGTGTTTTTTTGGGGGAGGGGGCAGTTAGGTTGTTCCTGTAGCTTGGCTATTGTAAATAATGCTCCTATAAACACGGAGTGCCGGTTTCCTTTCAAATCAGTGAAAAACACGTACCACTCTTATCCTCCATTTTTATCCCTCTCAACGATCAACACCATTCTCAATACACATTTATTGAATCAAAGGATGACATTTGCTGATGGGAAACAAATGATATTTTAAACAAACCCCTTGCTTCAATTACTTACAGCTGGATATACACTCTTAAATGGAGAGTCTGTCTTAACTCACATTCCAACAGTTTTATCTTCCTGATCTTTAAGACGTTCATATTTACATAAAAGCAAAACCATTCTACAGATAATTTTTTATCACTAAGTGGCAGGCACTTCATAAAATTATTACTTCCAGTACTTATAAAGACTTTTTATAGGGTATTATAGGACAGGTTGAAGACTGTAATGAAAATGCAGCAATCAGCAGCAGCTCTCAGATCTGTGGGGTGGGATTCCAAGGTCAAACACCACAAATCCGAAGCAGGGACATAAACAGAAAAATCAGTTACCCCGGGAGGAAGCTTGGGGGTTTTTCAGGACTGTGTCCTTTCAACATGTAATGGAAAGTTTCAGGCATATTCCATTTGAGTCTTTCAGGATTGACACAGGTGAATTGTCTGGCCTGTATGTCTTAAGACTGACTGTAATAAGCCTAATCTGAGTACCCTGGACAATTTTCTATGTGGAAATGACACACCAGGTACCCTCACTAGCTACTGGGTCACCTGGAGGGAAGTGCCCCATGCTGTCACCATCCTCAAGGGGCATTGTTGAGCTGTTTAAGAGGCACGAAGAATAACACTCCTCTCTACTTTCAGCTCCTGGCCTGGGTGGAGCCACAGCTAGAGATGCCTCTGGTGCCCTGCTGTCCTGCCCAGCCTAGCAGAGGGCCTGAACTCTACCAGGACTATACTCAAACTGTCAAAATGGGCACACAGCATTTTTAATGGCTTATTTTAAAAGATGCCTTTTTGGAAGCTGTAACATGGTTTCTAAATAGAACTCGGGCAGACTACTTTTAAAATGCAGGAAGGGACTGGGGAAATGTCCTTGTTAATTTTAAATTGCTATAGCATATGGCACATTTTGATTACAGACACCTTTAATAAAAAGAATTGACCTCGCCTCCAACTCTCATAGTGAATGCAACATTGAGGTGTCTCAGTGTTGGGCATCTTCAGTCTTTTCAAAGTTTAATGCGGTCTCCTGCAGTCTCCACTGAGAACTGTCTGGTACATTAAGGAGGAACGGTGAGGTCACGGAAGCTCATCCATTTCCATGACCTCAATTTTCTTCTTGCCTTGATGGCTTTCAATCTCTATCCTTGACCTTGTCTGGCTCCTGTGCCTCAGTTTTGCAACCATAACTATCACCAGACATCTCTCCTGATGTCCCAAACCAACTTACATTTAACATAAGAAAAGAGAAATCATCTTTCACAAAACCTACTCTCTCTTTTCTGTTCCATTCTGAGTACATGACACACCTTCCCTTGTTACCCAGTGTCATCCTCAAACCTTCACTCTCCAGCCTCTTCTGCTGTATTCAGCCATCCAGTCTACACCACTTAAATTCGTTCTCCTTGTCACCATTCACCCTTATTCAGACCACTGCCCTCTCTCGCTAAGGCCCTGGATCAGCTTATTAACCAGGCTTCCTGCTTATTAATTGAACTTCTTGCTTAGTTTTACCTCCTTCCAACCTACTTTTTACTCTAGCCAGAGACACTCTGAGAAAACATAGCTGATCATATTGTACTTGATTAAATCATTTCAATGACTCTGCTGAATTCAAGATCAAGCACATATTCTTTATGGGACTTATTAGGTCCATGGACCTAGGATCTGGGAGAACAAAACTCCACTTTGCTTTAAACTGGTTAGTAGTATAGCAATTCAGTTGCCCATTCAAGTCTCCAGCTAGTATCACAGAAGATTATAACCAAGAGCATGTGAACACTTGTGTAACTATTAACTGAGTGATACAACTAGTCACTAGGATATGGCTTAGGGTTATAGTAGATCATATATTACAGTTTTATCCTAAGGAATAAATGTATGGCATGTACCTTAAAAGTCTTCCCAAAGCTAAATAATAGGAACCACTCATGAATTTCCAACTGTACCAGTGGTACTGATGACAAAGTTTTCAGAAAGTTTTACAAAACCTGGAAGGCCCAAGGCAGGCATAAAGATGTCAATTGCACATAAACATGGAAAGTGATGAAGAAAAAAACAAATACAGAGACAAGTGCATTCGAGGCATCCCCAAAAGAATGATCCCTAGTGCACAAAGTGAATTCTTGTACAAAAAAGATGTGTTTCTGAGGAAAAGATTAGACTTTATTCCATGCTGCCAAGATTCATTATGAACCAGTAATCCAGAGAGCCCCAGTAATTCACAACATATAATGCTTGGAGGAGACAGCCAGCGAGATATTCATGAGGCAGGGAAGTATCAGCGAGGAAAGATTTGATAATAACCATGCAAGTGGCTTTAAAGAATGGATACTCTCTGGACCTCAGAGACAGGGAGGAGAAGGCTTTACAAGTGAAGGGATCATGTAAAGGAGGATCACAAAAACTTGGGTGGAAACATGATGAAATTAGAAAGGGGGCTGAGATAAAAGGACACTGCAGAAATCAGGCAGAAGCATCTAGATTCAACACAATGGTAACCCAGGAGCCTCTGCAGTGTGTGGTCACAGAACAGTCAGTGGTACAGTCTTGCTTTTCAAGGCAGTTATGAGTTATATTCAGGATATGTTAAAGGGCTTTATTCACTCAGTGAATATTTATAGAAATGAGACTAGCATCGAGTGTGGAATGAAGGAAGTTGCATTAGAGAATCAGTCCTCAGAGCTCTCTTTCAAAGGGGTTCCAAGGTGAAAAATATATTCATAACTATATGGGGCTATTATTTGCCTTTTCATGCTCATACTTTCTCAAATGTACACTGGAACATTCCAGGGATGACATGAAGTATGTTATTGGGGTAGACTGAATACAGAAACAGATATGAAGATCCAGCTGTCTTATGCAGCTTAAAGAGATTTACCAAAATGTGAAGCAATATTACTCTTTTTTCACTGTTTGTTAATTTGTAAGATACAGTTTCTTTACACACAAAATGTTACTATATTAATATGTAGTGCTTTGCTAGTGTTATTTGACAATAATTAATAAATATTTTAAAAATTCTTCTGTTACCACAATAAAAAATTGTACAATAAAAAAACCCCAAAAAGTCAATGCCACAGTATTGTATAGCAACGTTGCCTCAGTAAAAATTAACATAGCTAAACAAATTTCTTAGCTTTAATTTCTAATATATTAACAACAACAGAGAAGACGCACATAAACAAAACATTTTTGGGAATTTTAGGAGTGCAAAGAAGACCTAAGACCAAGAGTTTTGAGAACTGCTACATTCAAGTGTTTATTAGGGATTTGGAGAAAAAAATGGGATTCAAGGAGAATTTGAAGGGAAAAGTGGTCCCAACATATGGCAATTGCTTAAAAAAAAAACCACTAACACTTGTCATGTCTATGGTACTGAAATAAAGCAAGAGGGATAAGAGATACCTGTCAAGTTAAGTGCATGACTCAAAGTCAGATACAAATTATCTGCACTGACATGCAATTTAGTTTTGAATAACTTCTAGAGATGCTCCAAATTATCTGCTCTTTTAGCTGATAATGGACAAAGTAAATGGGCAAAGTTTTGAGTCGTTTTCATTCAGGAAAACACAGTGTGATAAGCCGAGATTAAAAAAAATATGTTCTTATGAGGATTTCTAATGTATTAACCATATTAAATCCCTTTGCTTACACAAGTCATAAACATTGTTAGTTCTCACCCACCTCCTACCTCCTGCTTATTTACATTTAAGGATATTTTTCATTCCCCAATTATATTGCCAGATAGAGAAAATAGTCCAATTGCTTGACATTTCATTTAATCCACTTGCAGGAAAAGTCAATTCATTTGACTATCTGCAGTCTAATGATAGAGTAAGGATAGTATCTGCTTGCAAAAAAGACACAGAGCCTATAAAATATTTTTAAAGTTTACAAAAAGAGGATATTTGGGGGGTTATGTAGGCTACCATTCTTTAATACCAAAATGAAAGATTACTTCTTTAAGAAACTTTCCAAAGTACTACTCATCCACTATCATTCTCATGTCAAAATTAATCATCCTCCTTGTGTTCTGTGAACTCATTGGCCTTTTGAAGCATTTATTAACCACTGACATGTGACTGTATGTTACCTCCCTGACCAGGGAGATTTTTCAGAGCAGGTATTTTACTTTACTCATATTTGATTCCTAACAATGTTTTCCATAGTGCCAAGTTTCAATAATGGATGTTGAATTTAATAGGCTAAAAAAGTATGAGAATGTCTACATTGTACTTATTTATTTAATAAATATCTTTGTTCAAAAGTGTAAACTGAATTCCAGTTATGACACAGTAGACATACACTCCTGCCATAAAAATGATAAATTGGACATCATATATGAAGCACCTGTTTTTAGGCATTTGGTGATTTGATTGTTGAGAGAAGGATATGAGTAATCTTTCTCCCTGAGGACACTTTCTCAACAGTGGCAAGGGAAGTGAAGCTCAGTGAGCTTGTCTCTGGGTGAAGGAAACAGAAGTTGTTGCTCAGGGAGTTCATCTGAAATCTGCAAGGCAGAGTCCAGAGAAAAGAACTCTGTGCAGGGATGTATAAATGCGTCCCCTTCAAAACCTATGGCCAAGTATTTGTCTGTGCCAGTATTATGCAGTGTCTGCAGAGGACCTGGCAGGCATATCAGTTTAATTCTGCTGGGGTTTGGCTTTAGGTTTTATCATTGCTTTTAGAACTAGAGTAGATCTTCTTCTAAAGTATGCTTTTCTGGGGACTCAGCTGAGCCCAGAATATGGATCCAAGCCTCCCCTTTATCAATGTGTCCACACATGTGTAACCCCTGGAATCTCTGTGTGCTCCAGGATAGTAAGTTAACATTATGGATTTTTGGCTAATAAATTCAACAACCTCAATGAAATAGATAACTTCTTTGAAATGCAGAAATTATCAAACCTGGTGTATGAAGAAATAGGATATTTGAATACATCAATTTATGCGGAAATATCAATCATCTAAAATTACTGATACAATTTGGGAATGAAAAACATAGTTGGAGGAGTTATGCTTCCTGACTCAATGACTTATTGCAAAGTTATAGTATCAGAACAGTATTGTAGGAGCATAATAATAGAATTAAATAGGAGAGAATGAAGACTCTAGAATAGACAATTATCATATAGCCAACACTGAATTTCAGCAATGAGACAAAACAATTCAATGTGATAGAGCAGTCTTTTCAACAAATGGGTGGCAGGAAGAATTTGATATTCATATGGAAAAAGATGAACCTTTAATTGTACTTACATCATATACATAAAATATTTGATATGGATTAGGAAGCTAAACATAAAAGCTAACACTGCAAAGCTTTTAGAGAAATCTAGCATAATACCCACCTTAGTAGGGAAACATCTCATAGACTGGATTTAGAAAGCAAAAACCTTACAAGGGAACAATGATTCAAATTCTTGCAAGTTTATTATTTGGTGTATTTATTAGTTCTAACCATTTTTCAACTGTCCTCTGTATATAAGATCACATCTTTAAACATACAATATTTTACTTCTTTTTAATGATTTAGATGTCTTTTTTTTTTATCTTGCTAACTGTTCTGGCTAAGATTTTCACTATAGACTGAATAGTGAACAACACATCCTGGTCTTGTTCCAATCTTAGAGTAAAAGATTTCAACTTCACTGGGTATAATGTAATCTGTGAACGTATCATATGTGATGTTTATTATTTAGGTACACATCCCTTCCATTCCTAATTTGTTGGGAGACTATCATGAATGGGTATTGAATTTTTCAAAACCTTTTATGCATTTATTGAGATAATAATAACTTTAATCTTTTATTCTGTTAATGTGATGTCTCAATTACATTTATTGATTTGCATTTACTGAGTCATCCATGTATCTCAGGATAAATCCCACTTGTTCATGATGCATGATATTTTTAGAGTCATTGAATTCAGTTTTCTTGTACTTTCTTGAGGATTTTTGCATCTATGTTCACCAAGGATATTGACCTGTAATTTTATTTTCTTTTAATGATTTTAAGATTTTAATGATCTTATCTACTTTTATATGATGGTAATGCCTCGAGAAGAAATGGTAAAATTTCCAGAAACAAACAGTTTGATGAAGCATCAAGAAACAGGAAATGCATAGTGACAGAAAATAGACCAATGTTTGCCAGGGGTGCCAGAATTATTCTAACAGTGATCTCTGTTTGTTTAATGAATAGATTATCTTATGAAGTAGAAAATCTCTAAAAGTTTGAACTCTATTTCCAGAATGACCTCTGACAAGCCAGGTAACTTCCATATGTCTTGTTGGAAGAATATCTGATGCTCTAGAGGTTGGTTATATCAAAGAACAAGTAAGAGGACATGTGGAGAAAAATTATAGCAATTATAAGGTCAAGTAGAAATTAAATTTATTCTTATTGTTTGATATTAACAGAGAGAAGCCATGAAATTGGGATTTCAAAGCTCATCAAACCATGGGTGTGCATTAAAATTAGCTTTGGAATCACACACACACACACACACACTCATTCACAATCCACCCTGAGTTCCACAGATATCTGGGTCATGGCTCCGAAATATTTTCTAGTGCCACTGGTGATACAGATGCTCATTTTATTTTTTAAAGATTTATTTATTTATGCATACAAGAGCTGGGGTACAGGCCAGAGGTGTGGGGGGTGAGAGGATTCACCAGAGACAGAGTGCGGAGCAGAACAGGAAGACTGATTGAAACACACTGTTGAGGGGTGCAGCAGGTGAGACAGGAGAGGTCTGCTGTGCCATGTGGGTATCTCCCTGGCCGGGGAGTGTAGTGGTGCTGCAGTGGCTGCTGATAGCTTCATAGTGCTGAGACTTAAACCCTCGCACTGGATGCTCATTTTAATTTATGAATCAAATCTTAGGAAATCAGTCACCAGTGCAAATAGGGGCCACCTGTCCTACCTATCTTTTTTTCTTAAAACCACCTTCCCAGTTTTCTCAGGGGAGTCTAAGTTCAGGCATGTAGTCTCAGCACCATTGTTCAGACGCTTGCTTTCATTCCCTGGAGTCTTCTGGACTGACAGCATATTAACATTGAGTTAATATTTACTAGTTAGGATCTACAAGTGGGTATAATTTTCATTTTAAAGATGAGGCAAATCATTTGACCAAGACTCTAGGTCAGCCAAGACATAACAATGGTTCATTATGTGCCCCATACTTTCTCAGAGCTTTTATTTTTTTTTAAAGATTTATTTTTTATACAAGAGCTGGGGTACAGGCCAGAGGCACGGGAGGGTGAGAGGATTCACCAGAGACAGAGTGGGGAGCAGAACAGGCAGATCTACTGAAATACACTGCTGGGGGAGCAGTGGATGCGACAGGAGAGGTCTGCCGCGCCATGTGGGATTTTCGCTGGCTGGCTGGGATTGAACCCGCACTGCAGAGGCTGCGGACAGCTCCACAGCGCTGCGCTCAACCCACTGCACCACTGGGGAGGCCCCTCAGAGCTTTTGACATATTATCTCATTTAATTTTCAAAAATCCTATGAGGTGAAATATTATTATTTTAGGAAGCAGACATGGGATGCTAAGCATCTTGTCCGAAGCCATGAAAGAAGTAAATGAAGAGATGGATTTGAATTTCATTATCCCAGTTCCAGAGCCTAAGCTTGTTGCTTCCATACCTTGGCCTAACTAAGGTGGCCACATCCTCTTAGGTGAGATAAGTTGGCATGTCAATCTAAAGATTTTCTTCTTCTGAAAGAAGAAAATGCTCTTCCTTTCTCGTCCACCTCTGCTCTCCTCCACTCAAAGTATGACCCACTGTGGGGAAGCAATGCCTCTTATTTTTAACTAGGCTGCAACTCAGTCAGCCTTCTGTGTTTGTATCAAAATAATTCCCCCTATAGCCTTCCTTCAGACATGAGACCCTGGCCCCGGAAGCTCAGTATTTACACTCAAGAATTATTTTTTCCTTGAAAACTGGCTCCTGTCTTGCTCTTCCGTTGTGGCAAAATAGATACGAGGATGTAAAAGCTCTTTATCAAGTTAATGTAGTAGCTATAGGTGAAAAAAAAAGAGCACAATTCAAATTTTCTGTGACTTCTGGCTCAGTTTTAGTGGAATGTCAATGCAATGCCAGAACCTAACAAAAATAGAAACTCTCCGGCATCCAGACACTTCTCCAGATGGTGCATGGGAATCATGTAGTAGCTGGGCACTAAGGAAGGTCTCTATTAATTAGTGGGAAGATACCATGCCTCACATTGGCAGTAATGGAAAATGGCTAAGAATTTAGAGTGGTAGCCCTGAAAATGTGAGCGAATCCCAGTTGCTCCCTCAGTTGCTTTGCTCAGGATTAATTGAGAGTTCAGTCATTAGGCAAAGCTGCCACATGCCTTGAGGGAAGAGTAAGAAGAGCAAGTGCAATTGGCCCTGGTTTGAAACCGCCTGAGTGAAAGCCCTGGAAAAGGAGATCCAGCCACATACCTACAGCAAGGATAAATGATATCCTAGACTCCACTTGAGAAAAGTAAACTTTCGTTGGAGACTATGGAGGATTCCCTGGAATGATAGATAGTAGTCATTTGTAAAAACACAAAACCTTGTATTCTTTAGTGAAGTATATAGTACACTTACAGTCAACAGATACGCATGAAGCTTTTGTCTATTAAACTCTGAGCACTGTGCTATCCACAGAATGCAAGGATGATGTTTTTCTTCAAGAGTCAGTTATTTGGCCTCAAAAAGTGAAAAATGATGTCATCTGTTTACACAAAAGTGACAAAAATGACAATCCTGGACATGGCTTACCTCGCCAAATGGTGTGCTACAGAATTTTGGCAGTCTTTCAAGCTATTTGGTCCTAAGTTTTCCTAGACAGCTAATGGAACTTCTTTCTTAGATGATTACACTTTTTGTGTCTTAGTTTTCCAATTTTTACCATAGCTATGGAATTCTGATTTTAGGAGAGAGACCTTTCCTTGAAAACCAGCTGTCTTCCTTCCCTTAACTGAGCTCCACTGACTTCTGTGTGTTGTTTTTTGTTAACTATTAAAAATAACATCTATCCACACACAGAGTATATAAGATATACCATATAATATTATAATAATATATCATTATATAATATGTAATAATATATATAGACTCAGAGGTCAAATAAATCCAAGATCTTGACCAACCTGTGGTCATTTCAACTACACAAAGCAATTTTTACAACAGAATAGTAAGCAAGTACTAGCAATTCTGGCAATTTTCAGGTTGAGTTTATTTCATGCTGCGTTTCTGAATTCCCAGAGTAATTTCTACTAAACAAAATCATGATTGTGTGTTTTTTCCTTGATCCATCCTAAGAGCTGGTGACAGGCAACAAGCTTAAAACAGTCGCCCTGTCTCATTAAGGAGACAGGCTACATGTGTGCACTGAATGGAGCCATCTGTTGGAATCTTCCAGCAGTGTGCTAAGGAAGGAAATGGTGGAGAATCTTTCAAGAAGCTCAACTAAAGGTAACAAGAATTATGAGATGTTTGGAAGCATTCCAAATTAGAAGGCAAGCCCTTTGTGACTTCCCAATCCTATATCACACTGGCATGAGAGACCTGGCATGTTCTAACCTTCAAAAATTTCCTTTCAGTCAATCAATTGGTTCATAGACTTTAGTGGAGACAGAGCCCATATTTCAGGTCCACCCTCCAAACCCAGCAGACACTCTCCTTTGAATCATCATATTTGTCCAACAGAGCTTTGCTTCTCCAATGTCAGGTTTAGAAATTATTTTAACTAGTAAGTTTCCTATTTAACAAATCCCAAATGGTTTGAAGGGGGAAAAAAAGGAGTTATCTTAATTTAAACTGTGATTAAACAATTACTTGAAAAAATACTTTGGAAAAAATTCACGATCCACCTGGAAAAGACATTTTATTCTTTCATCATTTCCTCCAAATGTGCATCTGGGCTCAACCCATTTTGTGGAGTTAACATGAAAACATGATTTTATTTATTTTTGTGTGTTTTGAATTGTCTTTTTAAAATTTTTTTCTTTTTAAAATTTTTTAAAAATTTATTTTTTACATCATTGTTCATTTTTAAACACTATTTGCACCCCCCTCCCCACCCCCCAATCTGCCCTGGCTCAGGTGTAGTCCACATAGAATTTCCTTCACCAATGCACCCGTGCACCATCACCACAGTCCCGTGTGCTCCTCTCTCCCTCCCTCTCTCTGATCGCTCTCCCTCCTCTTTGACCAAGCAAATAATACTTAGATTTAAATAATAATGATGCCACTTTCCTGATAATACATTCATATTAACAGGAAACAAAGGGATCTATTTTTGATGGAGAATTTTTAGAAATCAATAAGGTCTATGAGATACACTAAAATGGGGAAGAGACTGTTTTAGTACCAGAAAATCATAAAATAAACATAACTTATTTTTTATGAGGTTAGCTCTTAATGTATCCAAAAGGAGATTGCTTTTTTATAGTAGAGCTGACTTAAAAAATTGCTTCTAAGACCATTAGTTCTATCTGGAATTCTCAGGTCACTGCAATAGTCCAACTACAATTGGCATTAGCGACAGCCATATCCTTTCTTCAAGTTGTCAAGTCAAAGGACAAGCAATGAGAGATTGATTATACTTGCTTTAATAGTAAAAGATACTAGAGGAAGTTTTTTCAATCAGAGTTTCAGAGTGATGGGAATTGTTCTGAAAGTGCAAAAATTTAGGCGTATTTACTCTCTCCTACTATATCCATGGTAGGCAATCTAGACCAAGCCACCAAAGGAGCAGGTAAAATGACTTTTGGTGACATAACTAGGGTCAACTTTTTTGAGGCACGATTATAAAAAAAGGTAATCATATGCAAATCAATAAAGGTGAGAGACCCTGCTCCTCCTGCCTTGGCCCTCACATCTGTTAACACCAGCCCTAGTTTGGATGTGTGGGAAAGAGAAGAAAAGCAGAACAAAAGAGCTAGCGAGCAAAAGAAAGAAATTGGTGAAAAGGATGCTTAATAGTTCCAGTTTGTTCAGAATGAAAGGCAGAGCTTCCAGAAATGCCAAATCTTACAGAACCATGAAGAGTTAACAAAGTGATGACAGACCTGAAGTGACTTGTTCCAGGTGGCACAGGGCTATTTAGTACCAGGACACTAAGAACAGGCAGTGGAGGCTGGAAACTAAGGCCAATGAGAGTTGCAGCCCCTATTCTGGAACCCTCTGGCTGGAAACCTTGGTCAGGGCAGCCTTTCTGAACTTTTCTCATTTCTATAAAGGGCATCATGATCCACATCAAAGGCTATTGTGAGGATTAAATGAGACAATATATGCAACACAGCGGTCCGAGGTAAGGAAATAAAAGAAATCATAACAGATAATTTATTAGTTTGGACCAAACCCAGATGTTTCAATCAAGTGATCTTCCTGTTATAATATCCTGCCCCTCCTTTTCCCTCCCTCTTATCCCAATGCCAGCTCATTCCCTTAAGCCCTCTAATTAGCTAAATAAAGAGTGCAGACAGGGCCTATGTAAAAATATGCTCTCTGAGCCAAGTGAAATCCCCAGGGAAGCAAAGAAACCCCCATAGCCAATTACCATAGCATCGCTTTGTTTCCACAGAGTGACTAATATCCAGAGACAGTCACTTAAACACTAATTGCAGGAGAACAGGTAGACATCATGTCAAATGAGTCCATCTTTATTTCTGGATGAAAGAAAGCAAGGCTCTCTGATCCATGAGCACGCTTGCTTCTTAATCTTCTACAGAAAGAAAGGGTGGCTTCCACTCCATTTGGACATTGGATTTCTGTGGTTGTTGAACAAGCCAGTGACTTACAGCATGGTGGTGAATTACTGTAGTCACAAAGCACCAGTTCTGTTCCGTCAGCATTTGATTTTTTCTGAATTCCAGGCTGTATAAAACAGCATCCTGCAGGGACGCTGTCAAGACCACATGCCTTCCCCCAAAACTGCTAGACTTTCCTCGGTCCCCAATCTGTGTTGGGGTGTGGGGGAAGAAGGGTCCTTCTTGAGGAGGGTTTTTGTGATCTTTACTGGAGTTACTATTACTTAGTACCCCCCATGCCCTGGGGCTTGTTTCCTGCTTTCTAACTCTACCTTCTTTTTCTTCCTTCCTGTCTGTAAAGATCTTTCATACAACACCTAAGTGAGAGAGTTTAGTTATTTTGCAAAAGGTGAGCAGGCAAGGAAGGAGGAAACTGGTTTACCTGCCAACTTCCTAATTCTGTCCTACTTTCCTACTTACAAAGTGACCATGGGCACTTTGGTCATCCTAGGGTCCCACAGCCTCCAAAGGCCATATTTATCCCAATTGTAAGTCATCAGCCATTCTTGTCAGGATTTCCTAATCCCTCTGACTTAAGTCCTACTCATTTCTGGAGTCCAGGGAAAGTGCCACCTTCTCCAAAGTTCTTCTCAACTACTTCACCCCATATAGCTCCTGTTGCTTCTTTAGAAAAAATAAAGTTTAATTTATAAGTCTGTACAAATTGTATTGTGCATATAATTTTAAATCCCAATCCAAACTGGAGTTAATTCTAAAGGGGGTAAACCAACTCTCCCATCTTTCTTGTATCCTCCATGGATTTCCTGGTGTGACACTAAGCACAGGGTTGGTTGCCTATTACATGCCTGCTTAAAACAGAAAATCTACTTTTGAGCATCACACAAAGATGTTTGCATGAGGGCATGAGCTTGGAAAGACACAGAAACAGCTTTCCACGGTGCAATGGTTCAATTCAACACAAAACCATTGGAGTACTTCCAATGTTCCAGGTACTAAGGTGGCCCTGGCCATGTCAGAAACACATTTTGTCCAGAACAATCTCTTTCCTAAGGAGATGACCAACCCACCTGCAAGTTGTCCTTACTCTTATCATACAGATAATGAAACTGGTGCATGACAGCTGAACCAGTACTTTGTGCCTGCCAGGGTTCAGCTCAAGTCCGATTTCCTTCTGTGAACTTCTTTGACTGTGTAACCATAAGTTCTTCATTTTTCCAAAGACAATGAAATGAGGAATGCTAAAGTAATTGACTTAGATGATTACCTTGTAGAATGATCTCTTGAATATATTTCCAATAGGTAGCCTGGTGTTTCTGATTGGCAGGCAGCTCAGCTGAATGCCATAGGCAGGGAGCCTACCTGGGGCTCTGCCACCCTCTTTAGGGTCACCTCCAACCAGGAGGCAGCAACAGGGGCACATGATAACTTTTATAGCTCATGTAACTTCACCATCATGGGCTCCTTGTTTCAGACAAAATATTAAAAATTACATCTTATAATTGTGGATACAAAAATGAATATATTACGTATTTGTACATTTTATTTAGCATAAAATTTTGTTTTTAAATACTGATTTTAAAGAAATGAAAACACTTCCATCAATTGTTAAAAGTGTCCTGGTCCTTGGGCTTATGCTCATTGGGTCTGTGTTCATCTCTTCCAGGTCTGAACCTGTCCTCATGGAGTGTCTGTTCATGCCCTTGGCACCAGCTCAGGCCATCTTGATATGTACAAATCACTCACTAGACAGTGGGGTTGTGTTTTTGCTAGCTCTCTAGCACAGGCCACAAGGATTTGCCCAGAGCCAGCACTCTAAGTGTACTAAAGATAGAGCTGGGCATGATCGAGCAAGCTCATTAACTCAGTTCTTTCAAGACTTTGAGATCAGCGACCTCACAGTCAATGGACAAGACACTGAAAACAGCAGTCATGCCTGTTGTCTAGTGAGTATTTACCGTGTGCAGGGATGCATCAGGACCATTGTATGACATCCTAGGTTAAAAACCCAGGACCTGTTCGCAGCCCTGCTTTTGCCATAGATCTATGAGTTGCATTCCTTGATCATGCGGTTCTTGCATTTCTGCATCTTCCTTTAAATTTGAATCACAATAATCAGAGGGAGGGAGGGAGGAGCCCAGGCAACTGAAATGATGGTGCACAGGTACATTGGTGAAGGAAACTCTATGGGGACTACACCTGAGGGGGGTGTGGGGGGAGAAGCAAATATTGTTTAATAATGAACAATGATGTAAAAAACAAAAAAAAATAAAAAAATAAAAAAAAATTGAATCACAATAGTACCTACCTCATAGGCGATGTGCATGAGGTGGTGGTGTCTGGCACATAATAATTTTGCAGCAGCATCCCCTGTCAGTACCACATAGCTACACTATAGGAGCGATTTCTAGGAGCTGGAAAACACTCCAGAAATGGTGGTGACTTTCAATAGTCACCAGAGTCGGTGGACTTGATCATGCCCCACATTGACTTGCAATCATGGGCATCCTGCCTGTTTTACCCACTGGCAAAGTCAGAGCCTGCTGGGTTCTAAGCTATGTGAGGAAAAGAGGAAATACAGAGTTGACCAAAAAACTGTCCACAGTTCCAGGCAAACTCAAATGGCTCCTAGTAGGATCCATGGAACAGAGCTGTCTGGGGAAGGAGCAGCAGAAAGACAAGACAGTTTCTGGAGACAATTTGAAAAAAATGAGAAAATGAAGAGCTATGCAGTTCCCTTAATGCAAAGAACAACATCGCCAAGATTCTAATTCATCACTTATTTTTAAATAAATATAACTCTAATGATATTTTCCATGGCACTTAGAATTATGTTATGAATTTTGCCCATAAGAAAAAATGTTAAGAAGATGGATGATTCCAAAATGGAGAAAGTAAACAACAGATGAGCAGCAAGCAATATGGTACAATGGTAAATCACCTATCAAGGAAATCCAGATAGAAATTACACATCCTTGATTCCACCTCCGAACACATAGCTCCTGCTTTTGGAGTTTATTATGAGCATGGGAAAGAGGCAGCAATGAGACTTAAAAGAATATCCCAATAGAAAATTAAGTCCTGGAAGAACATAAGTAACCCCATAACCCATCATTCCACTTGGAGACAAGCCCACACGCTCCATGGTAGAGCCAAGCCGAGCAGAGGTGCCTCATTAGGGAAGTAGCGGCTCCTCATTTACGATGCTGAGGGTGCAGAGGGAGGGCTGGACTGGGGTGTTGCAAGGAGAAGGAATGTCAAGTGCATGGAAAGAACCTCAGGTCTGTGTGTGTCATACTCTAACAGACTCAACGCAACTGTCTGTGTCAGAACCACAAGGACTCTCCACGTTTCACATGATTCAGGACTTCTGGGGATGGGACTGGGGTCGATCTATCAAATACGCTTTCAAGGTCATTTTCATATTCATCAAAGTATGAGAAACACCAAGTTAGTATTTTCCAACCAGCCTCATCCCAGCCAGACACCAAGGAGTACCCCTTGGGCTGTGTCCACTGGGTCCCTTTGGGGAGGCAGAAGCCAAAACCACTATTAGCAAAAAAGGCTTCACGGCTTATTCTCTCTGCACCTGCCCCTGAGCCTCAGAGGCAGCTCTGGATATGCTTGTTTCAAAGAAAGGGTCAGACCTGGAGGAACTTGGCTGTGAAATTATGCTTCTCCCTAAGATCTCACTCATGTCAAGCTGGTGCTGCGCGTTACCCTCCCCGGCCATATCCAGAACCTCACACTTGGTCATCAGGATTTTAGCCTGAGGGTGACATACTTCTGGACCAAAAGGAAATGACCATGAAAAGATGAAGTTCTTTTAACGGTGCCCTTTTAACACAAAAGGGGGAAGAGTTCATAGAAGATGAACGCAAAGACAGGTTGACTGGAGGCCAGAAGCAATGTGACTTCACCGGTGTGGCAAGCCGAAGCTTACAGAGAGGATGTGAGGATGTGTTACCTAAGAAATTAACTGAGAAGTAAGCTGTTTTACATACAGTCATCTCAGTGACTAAATCCCAAATTATTCCCTACTCGGAGACCATCTTAGGAAAAGAATTGCCCAAGTTCTACTGCAGTGTCAGCTACTCCCTCTGGATTTTATGTGAACTGCTTCAGAATATTGAGATACGATTCTGCAGCCTTTCAGAACTGACCTAGGTTGCTGCAGTAGAATCTCAGATGGGCCAGAGTTTGGGGTCTCTCTTTCGTACACACACAAAGGCCTTTTATCAAGAAGTCTTTCATAAAGAAATATGTTTGGCAGATGAGTCTAGGGGGCTCTAGATCTATGACCTAATCATGTGTCCCTGGCAGCTAAAGCAAGATTCCCTGCTGACTTATCAAACTCTCACGTGGGCGTTAAGAAGATTAAGATAATAGCATGCTTAACACAGCTAATATGAAAGATTTAAACAATTGGCAAAAATAGATTGAGTTATGAAATGCTTATTAGGGATAATGATTGTGTGACACTATAATAGCAAAAAGGGTCAATTTAATTTCACACATGAAAAAGGAGAGGCCAGTGGTGCCAGGCAGGGAGAGAGAGAATCTGCAACAATTTTATGCCCAATGCCCAGCCAGGAGACAGGGACTTGTCCGCCTGGCACAGAGTGCCCACCACCCTCCAACTCTGGTCACGGAAGTGTGCAGAGCCATGGAGGTGCCAGGTTAGTCACATCTAACACCTTGGATTTTGGAGGGGGTGCATCAAATATCTGAGATAGATTCTTATAAATTTAGGAATAGTCCCCTCAGCCGTCCCCTTTCCATTCTGGACAAATCACTAACATGCATTAGTTCTCTTCCTATTTGTTTTCAGGGATAAGAAGAGCATAATTCCACTCAGAGAGTTTGCTAAGGACTCTTGGGGGCCCTGCAGGGAGCATGCAGGATGTAGCTTCTTCCTGTGCCCACCCTGGCCCCACCTTGCCCTGATCCTTCAACTGTTGTGCCCTGTCCAGATGACCAGTCATTGACAGCAGGCTGCTCCCAGAAAGAAGACAGTTCCCACGGGCAGACGGTGAACCCCAGGAACTAAGACACCTGCCAGTCGGTCCGGGGGTGATGGGACAGAAAGGCCCAGCCTCGAGCCCTCAGCACAGGAGCAGGGCCACATTTGTATATGTTTGTGAAATGGCAGCAGATGTTAAAAGAAAAAGGAAGCAGGCTAAAAGGAAGGCCTCCGTAATTCTCAGATTCTCAATGTATGTCTAACACTGACAATTCTGAAGCCCAAATGGACTCCACACCTTATGGAAACAGATGCAACTCCTGGCCTGGCAGCTCTGGGGGTGGCGCTCGTCACTGCGGACACCAGGCGCCCAGCCTCCCTGCTGAGCTCAACCCGCTCCTGAGAACTCAGCTGCCTTCTATTTTTGAATGGGTTGGAAATAGAACCAAGGGATAAATTTTGTCTCCTTTTGGCTTGTTGGGGGTGAGTACCTTGACCATGGGCTTGAATTGAAATCAAGCATAGAATACAAAGTAAAGACTCAGACCCGCTGCTGTCTCCCTGGGAGGCACAGCTCTGTGCGATGCTGAAAATTCCAGGCAGTGGCTCTGACCCAAACCCAACAAGGAGGCCCAGCAGTCACGCATCAGGCACCCTCTGGAGACCAATTAAGGGGCTAAAAAAATGCAGGAAATTCATAATTAGAAATATAATCAGTCTCTAAAGCCCACCTTCTCCTTCTTACCCCATATTCCTAATGCAAAATAGAGACAGCGCATTCAATGTGCATATCTCTCCCAAGCCTGCCATTCACAGCCACCTGAATGAGATTTGACTTCTATCAGCCAGACTTTGAGGAACAATGGAGAGGAAGGGAGGCTGGCACAGTATTTAGAAATTTCTTGTTTCTGCTGATACGGAAAGAACAATCCAGAAATCTATCATGTTCCAGGAGGGGATCTGTATTTATGTAACACTATTTTGGAAATTATAGGTATCATAAGTAGCATAGGAGAGGGTGAGTTAAATGTTTTGGAAGGAAGCACCAGCATTAATAAATGTAAATGATTTTGTGTACCTGGATTATCCAAAAGAATAACAACTGTAATAAATAGCTCAGGTAGGTGACTGGTTAAACATTAAATATATTAAAATCTATGGCTTTTTTAGGTGCCAGCAATAATGAGAACTAGAATGTAATACGGAACAAGATTCACAGTAACAATAAAAGTATAAATTGTCTAGGGTTACATTTAACAATAAATAAATAGCAAAAGCTACAAAAATTTACTGACTTGAAGGACGACATATATTCTTGGGTGGGAAGTCTTCATATTGTGAAGATATAAATTTTATTTATTTTACTATAGAAGTTAGCGGAATTCTAATTATGCATTTATTTAGAACTAGACAATTCCAAACTTCATCTAGGGGAATAACTACGGATGAAAAGACCAAATGAGATGAGGTTGTCCTATTTGATATTAAGATAAATTTTAAAATTGCATTAATTTGTAAATACTCATATCAAAATAGAAATCAGGCTGCTGATAACCATTCAGCCACTTCTGATGTGTCTGGAGGTGGGGATTCTCATTTTTTTCCCTCAGTTGACGAGCTGTAAATGTTATTTAGTCTAGTGGTTGTCTCCACCCAAGTCCCATTAGCCCAGACAAAGCGCCATCTCATATGGGAGATGTGAACGTATTGCTCTGGGTCATTATACACTGATGTAAACCAATGTCAGTTTCCTCAATACCATCGAGAAAATGTAGGTTTCCCTGTCTGATGCTATGTGTCTTCAGACCTTTCAATATTACTGATCGTGTCTCCAGGTGATGTCACAGTGTGTATCCGTGGGCTGTGCTGACAGGCCACCAAACATCTGGTAGAGAAGTGACCCCACCAGTTGGAACTAACTCTTATGTTTTCTACATCCTGTTGGCCTTTTGCTGAATAGGGAAAACACGCACTTTTATTTTAATCTTTGACTTGTCTCTGGACTTTTGATGACTCACCAGAGATTCTCAAATCCTCTGTGTGACAGGCCAATTTTTTCTACAAATTCATCATGCACTAGTACTTTTTTTAAATGGAAGAAAAATAAATTACAAAAATAAGTCAAAAAGAAAAACCAATGCCAAGCAAATATAAACCCCAATTTTTATCAGGATGTCCTATGGACATAAAATTGCTGTCCTATTGCTATAGCTACCTCTAAATACTTTCTTTGCTGACCACTGGCTACAGAGTGGCCTGACATCTGGCTACCAGTCTACTCTACTGTCTGTACCCGGTCACTGATTGACTGGCTATTACTTTAGCTAAGGCCTCTTCACACCTGTGGTCAATGCAGCAAGACACACTGACATTTCTCTAACACTTGATTCTCTGTTAATATCACTCAAATCTCACCTTGCATGACTCTCCAATAATACTGTGCTGAGGTCATCGGGGCAGCTTTTTAACAAACCTCATTTGTCAGGCAAGGACACAGGTCCTGGCAGAGATGATCAGTGCTGTGCCCAAGTGGCTAGTGACAAGGCTGGAAGTCACCTGAAGTGTTGGAATCAAGGTTTCTGGTTCATTCTGCTCTTTCATGGAGCCACTTGCACAGTGGTGAACCGGACAGCAAACTACCCAATGAGTCTAATTCTATGGCCAATAGAGCATTTTAAGTGCAAAAGTCCCTTTCTACCTTTTTTTTTTAATTTTTTAAAATAAATTTTATATTCCCCATACAATTGCAACCCCCTTATTTTGACCCCAATCCCACCCCTCCCCGCCCCTCACCCCCCGTAGAGTGTCTCTGGTTCATAGTTTTTTGTTGATTTTGATTTTCACTTTCTTATAGTTATTCATTTTCCTGGTCCCTTATTTAAGTTTTCTAGATTCCTGCTATGAGTGAGACCATCCGGTATTTTTTTTTTCTTTCTTTCTGGCTTTTTTCGCTGAGCATGATCCCTTCCAGCTCCATCCATGTTGCTGCAAATTGCATATGTTTATCTTTTTTGAATGCTGAGTAATATTCCATGGTGTATATGTACCACGTCTTCTTGATCCAGTCATCTATTTTTGGGCATTTGGGTTGTTTCCAAAGCTTAGCTATTGTAAACAGTGCTGCTATAAACATAGGGGTGCAGGTGCTCTTTGGAATTGATGTTTCTGTGTCCTTTGGGTAAATACCTAGCAGTAGAATTGCTGGATTATATGGAAGCTCTATGTTTAGTAGGTCAAGAAATCTCCACACAGCTCTCTATAGTTGTTGGACCAGTTTGCACTCCCACCAACAGTGCAGAAGAGTTCCTTTTTCTCCACACCCTCGCCAACATTTGTTGTTGCTAGTTTTTTTAATATGTGCCATTCTCACTGGTGTAAGATGGTATCTCATGGTAGTTTTGATTTGCATTTCCCTGATTACAAGTGATGTTGAACAATTTTTCATATGCCTGTTGGCCAGATCAACATGGCGGCAAGGAAACACAGCGAGTAAGATCTCCCATTAAAAAAAAGTTAATAGGGAGGAAAAGCGGCAGGTCCCAGCGAGAACTGGGACACGGAAGATAAACGGACAACTCCAGCAAACTACCCGAAGAAGAAAGTTGCCACACTATTTACAATAGCGAAGCTTTGGAAACAACCCAAATGCCCAAAAATAGATGACTGGATCAAGAAGATGTGGTGCATATACACCATGGAATATTACTCAGCATTCAAAAAAGATAAACACATGCAATTTGCAGCAACGTGGATGGAGCTGGAAGGGATCATGCTCAGCGAAATAAGCCAGAAAGAAAAAGAAAAATACCGGATGGTCTCACTCATAGCAGGAATCTAGAAAACTTAAATAAGGGACCAGGAAAATGAATAACTATAAGAAAGTGAAAATCAAAATCAACAAAAAACTATGAACCAGAGACACTTTTTGGGGGTTGGGGGGCGGGAGGGGAGGGATTGGGGTCAGAATGGGGGGATTGCAATTGTATGAGGAATATAAAAATAAAATTTATTATTTAAAAAAAAAAAAGACTAGAAGGGAGGAAAGCGCAGAACCCTGCTCCCCTCCCCCACCCACAAAGTCGGCACTCTCCGACCAACAGAGAAGAGGAAAAAACTAAAACAACCAACAAGAACAAACTACGCAGCAAGCGGGACTGTGAGTGGAAAGGAACTATTTCAGCCACCACACCCCGTGAACTGGAGCTGTGGCGAACCCTGCAGGATTCGCTGCAGAGGTGAGAATGGCTCCAGGCGCCATAAGAGAAAAACAAAGACTCCTGGAGACCTGCACACAGCCCCTTTCTACCTTTCTTGACCTCACGTCCTTAAAGACAAAAGGACCAAATTGTCCAGGGTGCTCAGGCTAATGATATTGTTCTTGCATTGCATCACTATGTTAGGAGGAAAATTCCAAATGATGGGCACTTTTCAAAAACAATAGCAAATACCAAAGGGCAGAAAAGCCACTGAAAACTTTCATTAAGCTCTGTAGAGTAAATGGTTTTCAGGCTTTTCTGCCCTCCCACCATTAGGATTGCCCTGCCTCATAGGGCACCTGCAGTTGTTACATTGTTGTTACTGCCTGCATGTACCTGTTTGCCACACATGTAAAGCTCAATAAAAGCCTGAGAAAGCCACTGAGGGCTCCAGGACTCTCCTTTACCCTGCCTGCCAAATCATAAAGAACCTGCCCTGTGCCCATTCTGTCCCTACAAGCTCTTTAAAAATACAGCAAATCATTTAAGCTACAAGATTATAATCAAAGTGGTTTTGCTCACCTCCTCTTTCCCAGATAGCAGATACTTTATGGAAGAGCAAGTTAGTAGCTTCTTTTATGCCAAGTTTGCAAATATAAACTAAAGGGGATCCCAGAAACCCGAAATAACATCTCAGCTCATTATGCAGAAAGGAGGCTTTTCTCTGTCATCTGTGGGAAGGGCCAGCAGTAGGGTCCAGGGTGGGTGATGTCCAAGATGAACATTCAGGTCATATCAGGCTTCCTGAAGTTAAATCAGTTCCAGAAAGCTGAGGAAAGCAAATGACCAGCTCAGGAAGGTAGTGTGGCTCAGAGAAGAGGCCTTGGTTCCAGCGTCAGAGGATCCTGGTTTGAATCCCAGCCCTGCCACTCCTGAATTGGGTAATAGGCCTTGCTGTTGCTCTCTTTAATGTTTAAGAGAACTGTGATCATTAAACAAAGCTATAGCTAAAATGGCTTAGCCCATAAGTCCTGGAAAGTACTTGCCTTGTGAGCAGAAAATAGGCAAATAGAGTCACCTCCCCCAGTCTGCGTATTTTCAGCATCTTCTAAAAAGATTTTTGATTGATTTATTTTTGTCCCACATTGAATATATAAAATTAAAGTAGGGCCTTTCTGGTGGCACAAGGTGTTAGGCACTGCACTATGAAGCAATCTGCGGCCTCTGCAGCATGAGTTTGATCCCCAGCTGGCCAGGGAGAAACACACACGGTGCAGCAGGCCTCTCCTGTCTCACCACTGCTCCCTTCAGCAGTGTACTTCAGTCAGTCTGCCTGTTCTGCTCCCCACTCTGTCGCTGGTGGATCCTCTCACCCCCTTCCACATCTTTGGCCTGTGCCCCAGCTCTTGTACGCATAAATAAATAAATCTTTTTTTTTTTAAATTAAAGTAGATTCAGGTCGGGTGTGTACTTAAATGAAAAAAACGCAGTTAAAAGGAAAAGTAGAGAAGAGGCCCAATTCAGTGCTCACTAGCCATTGGGTACTCAGCTAGAAAGCCTGAGGGGGGCCCACATCTACAATGGGGTGTTTTATTATACAGGGGAAAATCTACCTTGTGAGACCATCTTACAAAGCCCATCCCATAGAGTTCAGATTTCTGGAGAAGATGAATCTACGGCTCAGAGTGTATCCACCTTGCCTGGCTTGATCCCTAGTCTCATATTTTGTCTCCATCAGTGCAACTCAGAGGTCAGGGAAGTGGAATCATCTTTAAATTATTGGAAGTGCTACTACAATCAGGACAATTTAGTTTTTTTCTTTCTGTTGGCTGAGGTTGCAGTTGGCTGTGGATACTGATCACAAGGCTTCTCAGGCTGTAAAGTTAAGCCAAGAAACAGAACAAACCAGGACAGGCACTCAGTCATACAGATGTTTCACACTGTGTTTTTATTTATTATTTTTTCTGTCACCAAAAGCAACTTGGAGACTTTCTTTATAAGACCACATTTTTAAGTACTTTGGATAATTAATTTTCTTCTTGTATATTGAAATATTTTAACAGTGCGAAGCCAGGGCCAGTGTTTGCCTGAATCTACATCTGCAGCAGCAAAGCTGGACCAGTTTAAAGATCTGAGTCACCAACACCATCTTCTGAGTGTCTGTCAAGGGTAGGAAAACTGAGCCCGCAGTTCTGGAGCCATACAGCATATGGCACAGCTCGTCAGGATCTCCAAACTCTTTTTTTACGACCATTTTTATTATCTCACACAAAAAACTAGACATCAGTCTCTAATTTAATTCAACAAATATTTACTAGTAGTTATAACTGTGCTTTGGCACCGTGGATTCAAAGCTGCTTAAGACTGATTCTAGTGAGGCTGGAGAATACGATACAGAGTTTAAGGGGAGACCACTTCACCAACCCTGTCTGTCATTGTGCTGAGGAAGATTTGAGGCCTGGTGAGAAGTGACCTTCCCAATGAATCTTCAAGAGTCCTACTTCTGAACCAGAGTAAGTCAAAGGTTTGTAATGGTTAAAATGTAGGTGTCATCACTGTCAGAGAAATAGTAGAAAAGAAGAGAAACTGCATAAAAGTATTTTATGCAAGCTCCCTATTAAGCAGATTTTGGGCTCAACTTCATTCATTTCCCCACTTGGACACTCCAAGCTCTCCTCCCTTCCCAGGGCCACCCCTCACAGACATTGCCTGTGGATCCCCTGATTTGTCCCCTCAGTTCTAAAGGTCGTGTCAAGGCCACGGTGGCCTTTGCTAAGTTCGCAGCTCTCTTCCAGTGAAGTCAGATTTTTAACCCTCTGTACTAAAGAACAGGTTTTCACACTCAAGATTTTTGTAGTTTAAGGAGATATAAAGATGGACTTGTGCACAGATGTGTTTTTAAAACTGTAATAATGAAGGAATGTGCTTGCTAATTATGTTAGAAGGTATCATCCTGGTAAAGTCACTCCTTAAGTTCACAAGTTTTCACTTGTGAAAACTTTTTTTGATGCCTGCCTGTTAAGTTGGAAAAGCAATCTCATGCTTTTGAGCCCATGAGATTAGCATGTCCTTTATTGGACTCAGTGATGGACTGCCACCCAGTAGGACCTCAACTTGGTTCTTGCATTAAGTAAATAAAAGATATGAGAACCCTAGTTCTCTCTGTGGTGACTTCCCAAAAGAGGAAAGCTGGGATCTGTTTTAAGAAGTGGAAATGACTTGGTGGAAAGAGATGTATTTCTGCATTAATTCCTTTTCTAGGAAAAAAGGGAAAACAACTAGGGTTTGGGGGAGGGCATGAAGGGTGTGAGAAGAGAAAAGGCACACACTCTTCCTATGATTCTACTGTGCTGGGAGAGAAGTTCTCTGAGGCAGCTAACTCTGTCAAGGGTGAGAATAGGGAAGGAAATCCTGATGCTTTACATAACTTCCTTTGGGCTGTGGCGCCATATGTTCTTCATATTAGACACCTTTATACCGAGCTTTGCAGTGACCTTGGGAAATTATTTCCATCTGGAAGCCTGGGTGAGTCTTAGGAAGGCAATATGTACTTTCTCCAGTGTGTATTTAGTTTGGACTGTCAAATCTACATTCTGACCCTTAGGAAACACTATTACTCAAGGACACTTGGATGGATGCAGCATTAGTAGTTCAAAAGCCTGTGGCTCTAATTCCCTTCTAATGCACACAGTTGGACGAAGAGAAAAGTCACAGTTGGATGCAGCTGGTGGTTTGATTTTGAAAGGATGCTGACTCTGGAAAGCTCTGGGCACTTGGTCAGCACAGTAGCAAAGGTTTGCGAAGGGAGTGGTTGGGTGGGAGAGGGAGTTGCATGCAATATTTTTCTTTCTGGTATTTGTCCCAGGAGATTCATTTGCTATTGACACCTGAACTGTGGGATGGCCAGGTCCTGCTCTGCCTGTTTTTATACAAGACCATGATGTGAATCAGCTGGGGCAAAAGCAGTTACCATGGAAACCCAGACTTTAGTTTAGAAAGTAAAAGTGATATTTATGATTACCACAGCTACACTTTGTACCAGTACACTTTCTGGAAAGTTTCTTTTTATCCTGAACTTTAGCATTTGGCTTTTTTTTCTTGCCCTGCAGAATTTGGTAAAAAAAAAAAGTTGTGTGTTTTTTTTTTTTTTAAATCAGATTGAAAATATTACCTTCCCAGTTAAATAGCTAAAACAGGAGGTCTTGGTTTATTCAGACCATATTTGTTGAAGACAAATTTAACTCTAAATACTTAAAGGTCAAGTTTTGTCTTGGATACTTTGAAGGAGTTGCTAAGCATTTTGTCCCCCAAGGAGGCTGAGTTGACACCGGGAGGTGTTATTTCCTCATAAACATTTTTCCACCTCTCAGTGACAAGAGGAGAATTATGGTTAGAGAGAGCAAACCCTTCCTTTTGTGGGCATGACCAGTCGTGGCCAACCCAGTCACGATAGCAGAACAGACTGGGTCACCTTAACACGGTGGCCTGAGAACACAAACGACATTAAGGGCACGAGATTGGGGACCAGACAGAACCAGGCTCCAGTTCCTCCTGACCACTTGTCCTTGTTGCTTGACCCTGGACAAGTTCCTTAACCAGCCTCTACTATAATTTCCTCATATCCCAAATGAGAATCAGAATACTTACTGTTCCAAATGCTAGCAAGGATGAAATAATGCATACAAGGCATGTAGTATCAGCCCACAATGAGCTAAAATCAAAACTAATGCAACCTCCAACAATTCTTTACCCTCATGATAAGTAGGATAAATCATGCTTAGTGGAGTTGATGGCACACACATACATGCACACACAGTCAATTGCATACATCTATTTTTCAGTGTAGTTACTGATTTTTACAATGAAATAGTATTAGATCAATTGCTATATGCTCATAGTCATCCGATGGGCCCTGGACAGCACAAGTTAAACAGACACTGTCTTTGTTCTTTCCATTTAAGGCAGATGACACTGACATGGACAAATAACAGTGCACATGGTAGCTGCAATGGTTTTAGAGAAATCTAGAAAGCTAGTTAATTACACTATGCAGTTATGAAGGGCTGATGCATTAGGAAAACACACAATGAAATCAATCAAATGGAAGAATTCAGTGGAAGGAAAGTGGGAAAGGCAGGAGAGCAAAAGGAAGCAGATCAACTAGACACAATCTCTGGCTTCAAGGTAACTGTTCCAATGTCAGAAGACAATGCTACCCTTACCCTCAACCCCTGAGCCCCCCAAAGCCTAACTCGCTCTTCAAACCTCCTTTTTCTTTCCACCCCAACCACTGAGACATCTGTTTACAGAGGAATTCTCTTCTAATCCTCTTATCCAACCCCTAGAGAGCCCTTCTTCTCAACCCCTAGGGTGTCCATCTTCCTTGTCTTGGGGAAAAAACATTGACCATGAGACACTTGGTGGTGACAATAGAGTTTCCTTCAGTCCTTTTCCTCCTCAAATGCTTCTCCCAGCAGTTTTCTCTGCTCCCCACTTCCATCCTCTTCCCCCATATCCTTCTTAACAAGCCTCCTGTCACTGAGACTGTCCTTAGCTTGTCTCAGAGAAACCCGGTGGCATTCCTGTTTAATCACCTCCCTCCCTCAGTCCTTCACAGAGTTTGATAAGTCACCAATGATCTCAGATTACAAAGCACATACTCCCTCTCTCTGAACCCTCCCTCCCCATTCTCTCTTCCTTGACTTCTCTGTAGCATTTGACATTGGCAACACTCCTTCCTCACTGAAATTTTCTCCTATTTTTGTTGCCAGGGCTTTATATTATGCTGAGTCTCCCACTTTTCAAAAATCTTGGGTAATTTTTGTTCTATTTCTATTTGGTCTATTTGGTCTATTTATCTCAATCTCCCACTTGTCCTACTACTCAACCTTAGGCCCTCTTTCTTGATAGCATCACTATCTCCCCACTCTCATCTCAAAAGAGTTCTCTCCTTACCAGAATGCTGCTATTCACCAGTGATATCTGCATCAATCCTGTAGACTGATGCAGAATGTAGAAGATTCTGAAATGATGGAATCATTCTGCCCCTGTGCTGTCTCACATGGCAGTTATTAACACATGTACCTACTGAGCACCTGAAATTGAGTAAGTCTGAATGAGCTGATTTTTTAATTCTAGCTAGTTCAGCAAATTTTCATTTAATTTGCTATATATGGCAAGAGAAGACTGAACAGCACAGCTCTAGTTGGTTTCATTTAAGTGACATGATTTCAGGATGAATATGGTCAGAACTAAGGGTGATCCAGAACGTACTGCTTTCTCCCAGTGTTTCTGTCCTTGGCATGACACGCCAGCCCACACTCAAAGCTCAAATGCTACCTCTTGTTTATCCTATTCTGACTCCTTATAAGCAACCTGAATTCCATTGTCTCTTATTTTAAAAATCCCCACTCTCTGCACTACCTTCTGTGTCCCATGACCACACCCCAGTTCATATCCTCATTCACATCTAAACGGTCTGAATTCTCACTTCATATTTTGCCACCACGGATATCTAATCCTACTCTAACACTGTTCCTCTGTCACTTTTTTGTATCAAACCAGTGATGGTTTCCCATGTCCTCTTATTTCTAGGCCTAAATCCTCACCTGATTTTCAAAAGACATCCAGGAGGATACTCTTCCATCAAGCCTGGTGAGTGCTGTCTTCTATGGCTTGCTATGATGCACTTGCACATGCATGTATACACAAGAACACACACACAGCTACCCTCTGCAGGGTTATCATCTTATTTGCCCATTGTGGAGCTCCTAATGGCTTTCAGATTCTACCTTTCAAGACGTAGTTGAAGATTCCCTTCCTTCATGAAGATTTCCGTGGCTATCTAAGTCCTACATGATGTGTCTCATCACTGTATTCTTAGAACATTTATAAGGAATGCTAACTTGCCTTTGACTATTGTTTCATCGGTGCTATTCTTTTCTCCCCAATTAGACCAGATCCTCCATGAGACTCATTACTGAGCACACAGAAGATGCTGAGTGCTTCAGAAACACTTCTTGATTAACCAGCAAGTTCAAGGTAAGAACTGGATATGAAAACATTTGAGAACTCAGTGGACATTGGACTCATGTTGTTAATAGTTTACTCCTCCTTCCTCCCCCTCATTTTATGGTCATTGTGCTATTTGTTTTCTCTCTTTCTACCTTCAATTCCTCTCATTTATCCATCTCTCCCCTTCATCCAGGAAATTATATGAGCTAATCATGGCAGGATCACGGTAGAAAATGTAGGGTTTTCTGTTCTCTTCTGGATATGGTGGCTTTGACTAATGCCCTGTTTGCCATGTAATCAGTTTGGGTCTATTCAGGAAGTTAACATAGTCTAGAGCAAAATCATGACAAACCTGTTACTCACTAGCTTGGTGTCACTGGATAAACTATTTAGCCTCTATGAAATCATCTCTTGGGTAGGTAAAATAAGAGTAAAAATAGCTTCTCATAACTTTATAGGGGGACTCTAGATTTAATAAAATAACATTTGAATAATGTGCTAAGAATTTAGGAGTAGATGTACCAGGGACCAAATGCATGAACTTCATGGATTGCCTGGGGAGTTTTGTATTAGAGAAGAATCTAGAAGGGCAATGATTAAACCAAAGGAGCTGATGAAAGTACAAAATTCCAGACCATGTAAACTAATCTGAAGCAGGAGACTCATCTGGAAATCACAATCCTTGATGACTGCAGAAAGCCCCACAGAAGTGAGAGGAATCTGGGCACGTCTGCTGTTTCTCAGAACTATGAGACAGACCATAACTGTGAAAGGGAAGGTGTCGCCCCCCTCCCCCCCCACAGAGGCCAGCCCACCTGCAGCTGCCCACCAGCAGGAGGTAAACTTTGCTGTCCCACCTGCAGGAGCTAGGCAGGATCCTGAATTCAGGACAGAACTTGCCACTTTAGTTTCTCCAGATTTATAAGAAAGGCTTAGACCAAACACTCCCATCTTTTCACTGCCAAGGATGAAAATTGTTTATTTTCATTGTTTTCCCCTATTGCATTTGCATTTTGAAAGATTTAAAATTAGATCAGATAAAGTGTCTAACAGGTTGACTGACACAGATCATTTGTGCCATAAACATTAATTACATACAACACAATGCAGTTACTCCTTTCTTCTTGTGTTATTTTCTAGTTAATGAGAGAAAATCATCAGAGGTTTGAGCTTCATGAAATAATTAGTGTTTCCTTAATAATAGGGTACAGGCCTATTGTTATTTTTCTGAAACCCTTGGAATTAGGTGTGTTTTGGATTTCATGCTTTTTCAGAATTTATATAGGTAATATGGGCCACATACAGTTCATTGTTTAACAGTGGGGCATAGGGCAGCATCCCACCATTCAATACATAAATCTTTCTTCAACTCAATGTGTGAACATAAAACTTCTAAAGAGACACATGTGAGTTGAGATTAGGCTCACCATCAAATGACTTTTGATCAGGTCAGATTTTGGCCCCACATTAGAAATAGAGAACTTTCTATCTTCAGAGCCTGTGAACTTAGCAGTTCCAAAGGAATTGTGTAACTGCATGTCTATGTACATTTCTAAAAGGGAGGTAGTCCTTTTGAAAGTTCCCATTCAGCTTTTGGAAATGTATGAAATAGTGGGTAGCAATCTCAAAACTTATTACAAAGTTGTGGTAATCAAAACAGTGTGGTACTGGCATAAGAATAATAGGCATATAATATATGGAAGAGAATTGACAGTGTAGAAATGACCTACATATCTGTAGGCAATTAAATTTTGACAAGAGTACCAAGATCATTCAGTGGAGGAAAGAAGGGTGTGTCAACCAAATGGTACTTGGACAACTAGATTTCCACATGTGTAAAATGAAGTTGGACTGTTCCCTCACACTACATTTAAAATTTAACTCAAAATGTTTCGGTCATAACTAATAAGAGCAAAAAACTTATTATACCTAACTCTCTTAGAAGAAGAAAGTATATGGATAAGATCCTGAACCAGACTATAATTTTTAGATATGACATCTAAAACACAACAACAAAAGAAAAATATAGAGAAATTCAATTTCATAGATATTAAAAACACTCATACATCAAAGGACACACAAATCTGTGTAAGGACAACTCACAGAATGGGAAAAATATTTGAAAATCATTTAACTGATAAAGATCTAGTATTCCAAATATATACAGCACTCACAACAACTCAATAACATAAAGATAAACAACCTAATTTAAAAATGGGCAAAAGACTTCAACAAACATCATTCCAAAATAGGTCTACAAATGGGCAAAGAGCACATAAAAAGATGCCAACATCATGAGTCATTAGAAAAATGAAGAACAAAACCACTTGGACAGCTATCATTAAAAGAAGAAAAGAACAGAAGTATTGCTGAGGATGTGAAGACCCTAGAACCTCATGGGTACAAAAGTGGCAGGTATATAAACTGCAGCAGTTTGTTGTTTCCTCTATAAGTTAATCATAGATGTTCTTATCACCTAGCAATTTCACTGCCAGGTAAATAACAAAAGGAATCGAAAGCAAAAATTTTACATGAATATTCATATTAGCACTAGTCACAATAGGCAAGAAGGAGAAACAACTCAATGTCCATCCACCGTTGAATGGGTAAATACACTTTCATGTGTCTATACAAAAAATATAAGTCACATAAAGGAATGAAGAATTGACACATAGCACACATGAGTGGGGCTGGAAAACATTATGCTGAATGAAGGAAGTCAGACATGAAGTCCACCTGTTATTGTCTGATGTAGCCATTTCTACGTGATATTAAGAACAGGCAGATCCTGTTCTTAATCCTATGGAAGAAAGTGGACTCATGGTTCCCAGGGGTTTGGGATGGGAAGATGGAGAGGAACTGCTAATGGACTGGGTCTTCATTTTGGGGTGATGAAAATGCTTTAGAAGCAGACACTGATGATGGCTGCACAGCATTGTCAGTGAACTTAAGACTAAGTCATATACTTTACAATGGTTAGAGAGGTGAACCTCACATTATGTAAATTTTATCAAAATAAAGTACTGAGCAGACAGCTATTCCTTTTTATGAGACCTTGAAGCATCTGGAAACCTCAGGTTTTTTTAAATTTTGTTTCTGTTTTTGTTTTGGAATCGTGATTTTGGAAATGCAGTGAAAATTATCTGCATAACAATCAGAATTGGTGTTCTATTTCAGATGCGGTGTTTCTAAGAATTTTCATAAATTTAAGAATGGCTATAATGTAAACCAGAGTGTGTCAGGCCAGGCACTGTGGTCACTGTGGGCTGGACAATTTGAGGGGCTGTCTTGTGCATGGTATGCTGTTTAGTGGCACACCCACTAAAGATCAGAGCTCCTTCTGCCCCAACTGTGAAATGCACAACCAAAAATGTCTCTACATGTGTCAAAGATCCCTCAAGGGGCAAAAATCACCCATGGTTGAGAACAGCTGTTATGACTTCTTTAGGAATGGTGTGTTATTTATTCTAGCATTTCATCTTTTCCTAGCGTTTCCTTTCAAAAAAGGATTGTCCACTTCTGAGCTTTTCTGTTAGGTATTTCCTAAGGACAGTCAAAAAAAAATTAAAACAGATTCCATGGCTGCTAACTACAGGTAAACGTCCAAAGCATTTTTCATCATAAAATATCAAACTACATGATCAACTTGTAAACAGCAAGCTTCTCACTGGCAATAAGCTTAATGTACAGAGCTTGTAAAAAAGGAGAAAGTTAGTGTTCAATGTTTCCTTTTCAAACCCTTTTTGGGCAAAGACTTCTGCTCTGCCAGCATTCCAGAATAACAACAGCTGACATACCCTTTGTCAATTTTCTCTCCTTTGAAAATGAAAACCAAACTCATTGCAGAGCTTTTCTAATATAATTTCCTGATTCTGGAATCAGATACTGTTAGTGCAGAGAGCAGCCCACACTCCAGACCCCCTGTGACACTGCCATTGGCTAAGACCTGGGTGTCTAGGACTCGGGAGTCTCTGGTCGATTCAGCCCGCACGTTGCTACTTTCATCCTGGGCTTCTAAATGGGATTTTATTTGAACGAGTTGTTCTACACACAAGGAGACAGAATTGAGGGCTTTGAACTCATGTCTAGATCCATTTCCTATTCCAGGGAAGGCAGCCAACAGCTAGAGAAAGATGTCACTTCATTCTGTTGTGTCTGTTTCCTCATCTCTACATGAGCTGACCAACTTTTGTTATACAGGCTTGTTGTGGCAAGCACCATTACTACAACCGATATTTCTGATCTTTCCCACCCTTCCCTGTTCTCATGCTGAAGCCCTAAGCCCATGCAATGGTATTTGGAGGCAGGGCCTTGGGGTTGCAATTAGACTTAGATGAGGTCAGGAGGGTGGGGCTTTCCCGGATGGGATTAGTGTCCTTATAAGGAGAAGAAGGTGACCAGGGTTCTCTGTCTTCCCACCTTTTGAAGACATAGGTCCTGATGAACTGGAAGGAGGGGCCTCAGGAACAACCCCACCATGCTGGCACCCAGATCTTGGACTTCCAGCCTCCAGAATTGTGAGAAATAAATGCCTTCTCTTTCAGCCGCCCAGTGTGTGGCGTTGATATAGCAGCTTGAACTAAGACAACCCCCTAGCACATCACACATCTCCCCAGATAAGTGAAACTCTTAATTTCTCTTTCCTAGGAAGAGACTTCTAAGTTCCTCACATGATTTCACCTAATCCTCTGTGATCAGGGTCATAAGAGAAAGGGCAGCTAACCAAGCTCTACTGATTCTGCCACTGTCTGAGCCCTGAGATGTCTTTCTTTAATTTGATCCACAATCTTCCAAAGTAGGGAAGGAGGTGATCACATGTCGGGTTACTCTCAGTTTAGCTTCACACTAGGTTACAGATATGAAAAACTTGCCAGAGCTAAGTCTTGGCTTCCAGGTCAAGCTGAATTTTCTCATTCTCTTTGTAAATTCATGATAAAGCTATGGAAATATACCTAAGGGTAAGATTTTATATCAGTGCTAATACTAGGGAAGGACAATGTCCAAAAACCAGAAACTTCTGGCAACTATAGGTTGGTCACTACCAGCCTGAATGAAGGACTGTGAGTACTCGGTTCACCTCATGTAAAGGGGGGCAGAATCAGATAAGCCTGGGTGCTGCTCGGTGATGCCCCAAGGGCTCAGGACAACAGCTACCGGAGATACAGGCAGACTCAGCAGTGCCTTTACAGAGACAAATCTCATCTATGTTGGAGTTTCTGAGGAGAGAAGTCTAGACAGGCTGAGAAACCCGTTTCTACCAGCAAGGTCAGCAGACAAGTAAAGGGAGACTCCTGGAATGTGGATCCCGGGGTGCCAGTCATGCCATCCACAGGAGAGGTCACTGCATGCACCTTGCCAAGTAAACAGGACAAAGAACATTTACAGTGCACAAGGAAATTCTTTTGCTTCTATCTCTTCTTTACTGCCTTTGGATAAAGATGTCTGTACTCCAGCAAACCTAAACTGCAATAAAGATGACCCTCTTCTTTCTCCGCTAAATCTGTATCTGAAAGATTTACACGGGAATTGAGCCAGTTTCAAACAGCCCATCTTAAATTCACTAGATCATCCTCCAAGGAGGCAAGAAAGAGAGAAGAGTTACTGTCTGCATGGGAGAGTCAGTTGCTAAGGAGAGGCCAAGGATCGGTGGACTTGGCACAGAAACCTACCTTTACAACAATCACATAGAAGCAGCTCTATATTGTATTGAAAGGAGACTCCAGAAGCCACTGATTTTATAATGTGGGTGGAGGCAGGAAAGAAGACCGACCAGGTGCCAACGGATGAAAAGAATGAGAAGCAGACTGTATATTACCAAAGCTGACTTGATGAGACAGAAGAAAAACTCAAGACATCCTTTGAATGGAAATTAGAAGAAAATGTTGAAAAGATGACTGACATGAGAAGAGAAGCAAAATAAAATGGGGTTGGGGATAGATAGCGGAGATCCAAAATACTGAAGACAGAAAAAGCAATCTGGGTCCAAGGCAAAAGCAATAAAAACCAAACCAGAAATCCCCAGGAGAAAGCTTTTAATTTGACTGGGAAAAAAAATTCTATTAGCATTTTGGCTAAAAAAATAAATATATAAAAAGAGTACTTGACCAAAAAAAAAAAAATCCAGTTGACCTCAGTTATTTATAAAGCACTATATGCCAAGAAACAAAGAGGCACCAACAGTATTTTATAATTTAAAAGCAGCCATCAGTAGAGTTTTATACTCAGAGAACAGGTCTTTCAAGTATTTAAGCTGAGGCATGTAAAGGTTTAGCAAAATGTGTGCTGTTTTTGTTTTTATTGGCAAATTTTATCTGATGTTTCATGTTCTTTTGGTATAATAGCAACACCTATCCCTTGTGAACTATGCCGCCACTGAAGCAACTGCTCAACTCTGCCACTGTAGTGTGGAAGCAGTCATGGATGATTTGTAAGTAAATGGGTATAGCTGTGTTCCAATAAAACTTTATTTACAAAAATAGGCCATAGTTTGTTAGTCTGGTTCCATGTAGTAGATGAAGCAAAATTCAGAGCTTACAAGTGGGTGAAACACAGTATATATAAAACACAGGGGAATTAGTATTACTAAACTATATTTATAAAGCTACAAAAGACAGGTAATACAAACATTTAATAACAATAATCTAAATTTAAAATGCAAACTTTATTAACCAAAAGGTGTGGTCTTCAGGCAGAAGAGAAAGTAGAGTTGTGCTAAGCTTCTTCCCACGCATACACAAAGCTGGGTACTGGGCTGATGGCAAATGGGAAATGAAGTTTGAAAGAATGCTTTTGAAAAGCTCAAAGGTAAACCCTAGTGCAATTAAAAATAAGAGATAATCTTTCCAAAGCATTGCAGAAGTAAAAGTAGAAAAAAAATGGTCCAATTTATAAGAGACAGAAAAGAAAAATGACATAAAACCAGAAAGCATGAAACATGGAAGACAAAAATCAAACCAATGAAATTTATTAAATTCTTATTAAGAGACAAATATCTAGATTAAACACAGTCTGTGAAAAATTTACTTGATGCAAGATACACAAGCTGATATATAAATGATGGAGCAAGGCATGTTGGCAAATGCAAAAAAGATGCATTAGAGATTATAATATTAATAATTAAAATATATATCAAGGAAACATAAATAGGACAAAATCTAACTTTAAATGAAGATATATTGGCTCAATCTCTGAAGTATCAAGCAATGATGTCGACATATATAAAGCAGAATCTGTTAAGAATATAAGAAATATTGGTAATTCCAGGAAGAATTATTGCCAATGACACTGGAAGATTTATCAATACTTGGCAAAAAAAAAAAAAAGAGAGCGAGAAGACAGATAAAGGTAAAGAGATGGAATGATGGATTTAAAAAAGTGCATAAAGAAAACATCTCAAAAACATTAATAATGTTTAATATAATGTTTAATATATATCTATTAAACATTAGATCCATTAAATATGCTAATTACTGATGACATATTCATAAAGAAAACCTTACTAATTACCTAAGTTAGAAATTATTTGTTCTCATTCTCTGACTACAATGCAGAAAATCAGAAATTAATTTTTTTAAAGATTTATTTATTCGTGAATACAAGAATTGGGGCACAGGCCATCTGTGCGGGAGGCTGAGAAGATTCACCAGAGACAGAGTGAGAAACAGAACAGGCAGACTGACTGAAATAGATTGCTGAGGGGAGCAGTGGGCGAGACAGGAGAGGTCTGCTGTGCCATGTGGGTATTTCCCCAGCTGGCCGGGATCGAACTGGCATTGCAAAGCCTGCAGACAGCTTCACAACGCTGCGCTCAACACCCTGCGTCACCAGGGAGGCCCAGAAATTAATTTTTTAAGTGGGGGGGTACAAACGCCAAACATTTGCAAATTTAAAAACAATAACACAATGATTTCTCTCCTGTCTGTACAGGACAAAGGAGATGTTTAAAGTGGAAAAACAGGTCAAAGGGAATGAGAGCACTGCTTAGCAAGGCATATGGGAAGGAATGTAAGTTTGTTTAGAGGACAGCTTTTTAATCTTAGATAAGAAAGATTAAAGCACATAACCAAGCATTCTGTTCACACTACTATATATAAAAGTACAAAATATAACCAAAACCATAAATTTATAGAGATTAAATTAGTGTATTGGAAAACAAACTGAAATGATTGCTAAATCCAGGTCACGAGTTATTCAAAAAAAGTAATGAAACAATCTTCCAGGACATCTCACTGGAACATGTAAGTGTATGATGTAAAAAATGAGAAAGACCGAAAAGAAATGAAAAATTGCAGATTTTCATGTAGAATAATTCTATGTTAAAATGTTGAATCTCAGTGAGAGGAAAATAAGAAAACAAAGATTATCAAATCTGACAATCATAATAGACCACTATACACGGAAGAAATAGAAACCAGTCTTGAAGAATTGCATCCATAAAAGGAGCTGTGCCCAAATGTTTTATGGGCAAGTTCTTTAAACCTTCAAGGCACACATAATTCTTAGGCTATTTAAACTGTTACAGAGTGCAGAAAAGACATGAGAAGGGCCATAATTTGTTTTATGATGTTAACATAAACTTGATAACAAAATATGACAAAGACAGCACAATAAAGTAATATACTCATTTCACAGAGAAATATATACACAAACGAGCAGTAAAATATTAGTAAATGCAAGTAAAATATTAATATATGTAAAATATTAATATATATAAAATATTAGTAAATGCAAAATATTAGTAAGAGCAAGATCATCTGACCAAGTAGAATTGAATGCAAGCATACATGGACTGGCTAATATTATGAAATAAAATTGATCAGATCAATTGCTAATGAATAAAGATTATATTGATGTGTATCAAAAAAGCAGCATTTGATCAACATAAAAATTCATTTTTGATAAGTGTTCTGCAAACCACAGAAAGATAATTCCTTGGTATGAAGTATATTGATCTAAAATCAACAGTCAGTAACTTATCTAATGTCAAAACACTAAAGCACCAACTTCATTGTAATATCAGTTTTCCAGGAAATGTGAGTAAGCGTGATTGAAAGCAAAACATAAACAACAGTTCAAAAGTAATTTGGAAAGTAAATGGAACATGACACATTTCTCAGTTTTCTATCCACTCTAAAAAATTATGATTAACACATGACAGTGTGTGTGTGTGTGTGTGTGTGTGTTTGTACACACGTGTATGCTGCATGTTGTTGGTTTTTGTGAGGAAGATAGTATAATTTGACGAAATAAGTCTGCAGTTTTTCTGGAAGAGAAAATGTGCAAGAGAAGACAAGATAATTTTGAAAAAGAATATTCACAATGGGAGCAATGACTTAGTGAAGGAGAGAAATAGGCATTTCCAGGTGAACCTAATGCAATACACACACATGTTGATTCTGAATGATGCACACTTGAAATTTAATATATGCCATAATGCAATGTTACTGCCACAAAAAAAATTAAGAAGTTATTTACCAGGGGTACTTAAAAAGCCAGAAAACATTAAAATGTATTATGAAATCAGGGTAATTATAAAAATGTAGCCCCATTGCTGGAACAGAAAGACAGATAAAAGGGATAGACTTGGAAGTTCCAAAATAGATTTAAGATTCTTTCTAATATCATAGTGGTCTTCCAAGAAAGACAAGAAAGGATGAACACTTTCATAAATCTTTTAAGAATATCTTGTTCACGATTTCAAAATAAATGCATTTAGATATCACCTACCAAAGTACAAAAAGAAATTTCCGATAGATTACAAATGATGCTGTAAAAGAACTGAAGAAAATAGAAGGTACCTGACTTACAGAGTTAGGGTCACTGCCAGCACCCCTGAGAAGGCACATTTCCTGAAGAAACAGATTATAATATTTACAAAGAAATTTTAAATGTATATATATATATATATATAAATAAAAACCACAAAAAACAGTAGTATGCAAATAACCCAAATGGGGAAAACAGTTCTAAATGTGTAGACGGATTATATTTTTAAATACTCCTCATCTTTATTCCCTTTTTAGTAAACCGATCTCTCTCTGCTACAGTCCATTTGCCGCTACTATTCCATAGAAAGAGACACCACCCTGGGAAGGAGAAGGACTTGATTCCCAGGAGGGTCTCATTGAGCCCGAAAAAGGAAGGAAAAACCCTCGTGAGCAGAACTAGACTACACCAGCCACTGAGAACCAGGAAGGGCTGGCCAGGATCCTCATTTCTTACCGATTCCTGAAATATCATGAAGTTATGTGAACCCCTGATTCTGGTCAACAACTTACTAGGCAAGCCTGAAGGGCTGAGGTACCCTAAAGAGGCAGAGTCTCTAAAGATGCTGCCTACGTGACTGGATCTGAGTGAGCTACTGGATTTACCTACAAGCATGTGTGTGTGTGTGTGTGTGTGTGTGTGTGTGTGTGTGTGTGTTTGTGCATTTCCATGGAAATTCATGACAAGATCGCATTGGTTTTTGGAACATAAATAGGCTATATTTTCTCAGCATGTCTGAATATAGCATGAAATATCTGGCAACCAGTATAGATGATAAATAAGTGATTAATCTCTTCAATATATAAAGTGAGCTTAGAAGTAAAAATAGAAGTAAATGGCTTTATAAAAAGGGGCCAAAGAGCACAGACAAGCAATTTACAAAAGTCAAAATATAAATGACTGATGAAGCCATGGAGGAGGGGGAGAAATTTCAAATAGGAAAGACATACCCAATTTAAAAATGAGACGCCACTGAAGTGTCCAGCTCACACACCAAATAGCAGAGCTAAACCACAGTGAAACCACTAGACAAGGAAATGCCCGAGCTGAGAAAAAGTCCTCCCATCTGAACCTGAAACTATGAAGTAATAAAACACAACCATGCCTCGTGCTGAGTTGTCTCCTTCAAAGTCATCCCTTGCCCGAGGATAGCCTGGCCTGAGTCAGCTATTGGTGAAAGCATTGTTAGAACTCAAGGCAGATATCTTCAGAGCTCTGGAATATTCTTTGGAATAAATTTCATCGACAGAGTCATCTTGTGGAAAAAGCCAAGATTAATTGAAAGCCAAGTCTGATTAGTCTATTTATGATCAGAGAAAAGTTTTGTGCTCTGAAGGGAATGACAAACGAGGTATTCTGGAGCTAGCTGGCAGCTCGTGGAAAAGAGTATCTCCATCCACATGTCAGAAGAATCACTGTCACCTCTCCTGTGTAAAGCTCCCAAGTGATCTATTCACAGTGTCTTATCACTGAGCCTTTGACACTTTGCAATATGGACTTGGTCACCCTTGTTCCTTGTCATCTTCAGATAAAAACAACTCTGGCCACACTGGCCTTCTGGAAAGTCCTCATAGACATCAGGCCCTGTCAGGGTGTTTCCCTGTTATCTTCCTTTCTTCCCCTTTGAACACCTTCTCTTTCTGCATATCTCAGCTCAAAGGTCCAGCCCTCCTTCCCTGCCCAGGGTCACCCAGTCTATAGTGTATGTTTTCAAAGCTGCCCCATATCTCCATTGTAAAGAGTTTGGGAATTTTTTATGTGGTTATCTGGTCAAGATCTATGTCCTCACGGGGATTAGAAGCCTATAGAAGGCAAAGGCCCTGATTGTTTTCACTCAATGCATTGCACAAAGCCAGCATATGGGAAATTCTTGACAAAACTGGTGCATGGGAGCAAGGTTAATTGATATGCTTGTGAGAAAGCTGTGCTGTGAGGCAGCCACAGTAATCCCTACCCCTGATGCACAACCCCTCACCTGTCAGGAGAAGAATCTGCTCCATCCCCATGAACCTAAACCTGTGCAGGCCTCTCAGAGCTTTCACCTCAGAATGAGGCAGCAGGGACTCTGGGTCCACTCTGGGCCTATCTCTTCAAAGCTCTGGCCACTTCTGCCCTGGATCTCTTGGAGAGAAGCTGCAAGAGGGCCATCTTGACACTGGAGCACTGCATCTTGGGATGAGTTGGGGTGTAGCAAGAATCACTGAAAAACTGATCCCCCATCTTGAAATCACAATAATTCTTAGATTCTCTCATATCAATAGCTCAAAGAAGTTAAGCTTCTCCATAGAATCAGGGGTCTACTCCCTTTGTACCTGCAGGGAAGCAGCACTTCAGCTCTGTTTGCTGGGGCATCCACAACCACCAGTCCTTTTCACGTATACATCATGGTACGGATCTGCCTTTTTCCTTGCTGGGTTTATCATATCACCATCGGCAACTTTCTGATGCTCTCTCTTTCTCAAACCTCCAAAGGCATCCTCCTCATGGCCAGATCCCATACTGACACTTGTCAGTAATGACCTGGAAGTCCCATGAATTCCATTAAGATGAAGATTTACTGCCATTTGTTCTACCTAACACTGTGCTAGGCAGCTGGCTCACTTTATGAAAACAGATGCCTCAGCTGAAATTTCAGGCAACACTTCCTTTACCCAGTAGCTATCTATGTGACTAGTGGACTCTGGACAAAGGGGTGAAACAGGCAATGATGGTGCAAACATTCTAGGTGCTGGAACTTCATATGAGGCACGTTTTTCACTTTCCTGTCCTGAATGCTGACATAGTCCTATTCTCTCTATCCAACTGCAACAATCAAAAACTCTTCTTTTAAAACATTCACTGCAAGGTATACATGGCTGACAGCAACCTCAGACATGGCCTCCTCCTCAAGGGGTTCTGAATTTCAACCAAATGTTTAGGGTAACAAAGGAACTAAGACTTAGCAAGACTTAGACTTGAGAGCAGGCAATTCAGGTTCCAACCTTAATCACACTATTCACTCCAGCAGCCAACCCAACCTTGGTGGGGAGGAGAAGAAGGGAAATTGAAGGCAGTGAGGAGACAGATTCTTCTCACAATACGGAAGGATACTCAGAGATGAAATAGAGGGTACTCACCCAACTCGTTATCCTGGGCTAGCTCCTAACAAATGTGGGGTTTCACTTCTCAGGTTTATATACCACACTCTTTTCTGCCCTGGTTTGTTTTAAATCCCACCGTGCTTAGGCAGCCTACTGCAGACTTCTTCTTGCCAGGAGTACTTCTCATACTTAAGAGCTCATGTCCCTTGAATATGATAATATAATGTCATATCTATTCTTCTGCTCCCATTTTGCATGAAAATGTATTTAAGATAGTTAATAAAAAGAAAATAACATCTCATTGATGGTCCAGCAATGGTGCTGTCTTCTTTAAGTCCCAATGATATTTCTAGAAACTTCCATAATGGCCTGGAGACATAGTTATCTGTTATATTCTTCAGTGTTTGTAGTATCACTCTGAGGCCCAATCTCACATACTTGTGATAATTGCTCCTAATTTGTCCTCTTAACTAGATTGTGAGAACTTGAGGGTGCAGAATATGATTTACTCATCATTTTATTCCATCTAACTTAATGCCTGGTACTTATACAGTCAATGAATCCTGGACCATTCAGTCTCTTAACAAGTTTGGTGGGTTTAGGGATCGCTTGCCCTATTGAACAGTTTGGTTGAATTCTGTTAACTCTTAAGCTTTCAGTTTTCTCCTTTTCTTTCCACCATATTTTAGGATTTAAAGGAAGCCAGATGACTCAAAGTGTTCCTTTTAATCACAGTTCCCATCCACCATAACATTCTAACTTCCCAAGACAGTGGAACCAAGAGGGAGGCTATAATTAGACCAGCATCCACCTTCCCCAGTGTACCCCAGGACTAAGCTGAATAACCACCACAAAACCCAAACTCTCAGTCCATCTATCATGCACACTCTGAGATTTTTCACTATCCAGTTCTATATGAACCCTGAACTGATCCAGTGCACGTCCCCTCACAAACACCCTCCCTTCACTGTGGTCACTAGAAATAGTCATTGCAACATTCTCTAAAATCCTCTTCTTGACTGGTCTTCTTTTAAATATATCACCTATCTCAAACAGGTCCTTGCATTTCCTGGTAACTCAACTAAATTTCCATAATCTACTTACTATCTCATCTCAAAGATGAATGTTTCACACCTTCTCTTTGCTCCTCAAACTCTCATCATTTCTTATTCCTTCCTTATTTTCTTATTTCATTGAAGACAAAAATACACCCCAAAGAGATCTCTCTTTCTCCCTATCCATCCCAACCTGCCTCTGCTCATCAACCTTGCTTCCCTGTCATTTCCCAACCCTCCACTTGGAATCCCACTTCCGCCTTGTCTATACCATCAATATCTCTAATTTGTCATTCCCATCAGAATATAAATATGAAGTTCTACCTCCCACTTTTGAAAATTCTTTCTAAATTCTTCTATTCTTCCAGATACATTTTGTTTCTCTGTCCAGTAAAACCTTTTCACTTGCTTCATTGTGTAAAACCTTTTCACACTTGCCTATTTTCACAATCTCCACCTTTCCATTTTTTGGTCTCTTGAAAAGCAATCAGACTATGGCCATATCCTGAATGTGCCCTGTCTCGTCTAAAAATAATCAGGCATTTGTCTTCACTTCTCCACTGGTACTCATTGCCAAGTATAATGTTGATACCTAGGCCTCCTGCTGAATATTCTTGTCTTCTTGCAACATTTCCATTCAGCTTCATAGATGTCACCCTCTCCTGGATTTTCTCCTACATTCCTGGCCACTCCTTCTCAATTTCTTTTATTGGTTGTTTTGCCTCCTTTTCTTGACCCCCAGGTATCAGAATGCTCCAATGTTCAGTCTTTATCTCTTTTTTCTCCCCTCTGTCTTATAGATCACTCCATTACTGTGGTAAAAGTATGTTGCTGTGTCTCAAGTTTATATCTGTGTTCCAGCTTGCCTTCTTAGTTCCAAATTCATTTCTCTAACTGCCTACTTGGCATCTCTCCTTAGATATCTAAAATATATTTCTCAACATAGGCCATATAAATAAACACTTTCATTTTCCTCTCCCACTGGCCCCCAACCACCCAATCATCCTCTAGTTTTCCTAATTACAGTAAAATACACTACTACCTACCTAGTAGTTTAGGCCCCTAACCTGGAAGTTATCTTTAAAGCCTCTCTTTTTCTTAAACCTTTTGTCCAAACTTGCCACATTCAACTTTGAAATAAGTTCTGAATGTGATCATTTCTCATCTTTTCTAGCTGCCCTACCCGAGTGCAAGGCACCATGATCTGTCTCCCCTCTAATTCCTAGTGGGTCTCCCTGTTGTGGCACACTCTCAACCCAGCTATCAGAATGGCCCTTTAAAAATACAAACCAGATTAACCTCACTCATGCTAGAAACCCTTTGGTAGGATGGCTTCCCATCACAATCTGAAAATAGGTCTCCCCAGCTTTTCAAAAGTTTGGGGACTTTGCCACTTTGCTTTTATAAAAGACCTAATACCTGTCTTAGTTAACTGAAAGAAATCCCCAGAGGAATTTCACAAAAACAGTGGTTGGCATTGGTTTGGCAGCAGCCATTCGAGAGTCAGTACCTGCCCCAAGATACAAAAGTGGCACCCAAAACTCCTCTGAAACTGAGATACACACACATACACACACACACACACACACACACCCTTTATGTTAATGCTATTTTAGGTTTTATGTTATTAGTTCTGATTTGATAGGTTACTTGGAGATAGGAGAATGCTCAAAGATTTTTCCATATAAATTAATGGTACTTTCTTCTTTACACCATTTGGTTTGTGGAAGGTTTCACAGGAGCAATCTACTTTCAGATAGTAGAGGTAATCTAGATTATGCAAATTTAGTCTTAGAGATCCTTATTACTTAGAACTTGTCTGTCTCCCAGTCTCTCTTTGGGCTTATCTTTCTTTTCACTCCCTCTAGTTCAGCCACGCTGGCCTCCTTGCCCTGAGTCAAATAGGTCAGCTTCTTTCCCATCTTTGTATTCACTGTTCCTTCTGCATAGAAAGTTCTTCCTCCCAGACTTTGTGAGTCTTGCTCCTCCCTTCAGACACATTTTCAGAAGGGACTTTCCTGACCACTCATTCCATCATTCTGTCACTCTAACCTCTTATTCTGCTTACCTGAAAAATCCCTTTCCCTACCCCACACTTGCCATTTAAGAGTACAAATGCATATCTCATGGAGTTGCTGAGAGGACTAATAAGATTAAAAGCCTCGTCATGTGTCTGGAACATAGTAGGCCCTCAAAACAGAAAATCTATTGCATAGATTTGCAAATTAGAGTACTTTAAGTACATGTCATTTAAATTTGGCTCTAAAGCAACAGAAATGGACTTTCATTAATTTTATCATGATTTCTTATTTGCTAGTAAGTCTATATTTGAGCTCACAAACCCAAAATAGCAAACAACCATTTTGGGATCTCAGGAAGGCCTTTCAGAGATAGCGGACTAGCCCAAGTCTGCTGATATTTATAATGAGCTAATTAGTTTTGACAACAGCTAATTTGGCATTTGCAAAAATTAGATTTGTAACATTACTGTATTATTTTCAAACAGTGTCATCTGCATCTGCCTACATGGTTTTGGATCAGAGTAATATTTGCTTTAATACATACTATTTTAAAAAAAGGAATACGTATTTGCTTATTGGAAACATGAATTCTTTCAGACTTGGTTTGGACATAAAACCATTTGCTTTTTCTTGTCAGAGGCTCACTTCCACACTGAATCCAGAAACAAAGTTAACACAGATATAGGACATAAGCAGCATATTATAACTAACCTTTAGGCATAATCTAACCCAATAATAAAGGTACACAGATTTGTCCAGAATATGCATGGTGCTTATTTTCTGATCAAGAACACTGGCAATGCACAGCAGAGATGAAGTGGCATGCCCCAGCCCCAGCCCAAGTGTTTGCTGGAACCTCTGACTTGAAAGAGGAAGGATCTATTTAAATTAAACACAGGCTCAAAGGTATTGAGAAAAGCTCATCTTCTTATTAAGGAGACCAATTAATTTGCATCAGTTGGAAGTCACTTTACTGTAGCTGAAAAAGAGCCCTAAGACATTACATAAAAGACAATGGAGTGGAAAGGGGATGGAAATGCCCTTCTGCAGGGGAGGGTCCCCTAACTGCCCTCTCAGCTTTGCTGTTTAAAATGCAGATCCTTTTCTTCCAACCCAGGCCGTGAGTGTGGGGTGGTGAAGGGGAAGCGGGTGGAGCCCCTAAAAGTTTAGATGAGGTGTTGTAAAGACTTACCAATGGGCATCACTAAGAAAAAAGGCAGCCAGCAGAGGACGAAGCAGCCCACCACGATGCCCAGAGTTTTGGCTGCTTTCTTCTCCCGGGAAAACTTGAGAAGTCTCACTGAGAAGTGGGTCTTGTTCTTGGAGCTGGCCACCCCGCTGCCTACTGCAGGGACATTTTTCCGATGGATTCGGAGCGTCACTTGCTCCGAGTCTGACTTGTCGGTCTTGAGGCCGTACTTGAGGCCCCGGCTCTCCCTCTTGGCCACCACGTAGACCCGGCAGTACATGACCAGGATGATGGTCAGGGGCACATAGAAGGAACCCAGTGCCGAGAAAAGCACGTAGCCGGGCTCCTCGTTGATCTGGCAGATGGTCTCGTCCTCGGGGGCCGGCTGCCTCCAGCCAAACAGAGGCCCGATGGAGATGACCAGGGAGAGCGCCCAGACGCAGAGCAAAGCCATGAGCCCTCTCTTCTGGGTGACGATGGTGGGGTAGCGCAGGGGGTAGCTCACGCCGATGTAGCGGTCGATGGAGATGATGCAGAGTCCCATGATGGACGCGGTGCAGCACAGGACGTCCACCGCCGCCCAGATGTTACAGAAAACCCTGCCAAAGGCCCAGTAGCCCAGGATCTCGAAGATAGCCGAGAAGGGCAGCACGGTGGAGGTGAGCATCAGGTCGGCCACGGCCAGGTTGACGATGTAGTAGTGAGTGACCGAGTGCAGATGCCGGTGACACACCACGGACAGGATCACCAAGATGTTCCCCAGCACTCCGAAAATGATGAGTCCCCCCAAGATCACCCCAAGCAGAATGGCCTTGGAAATGTTCACCGGTGTAGGCGGGTGGGTGCAGTTGGAGCTGTCGGAGGCATTGCCCGAGAGAAGCACCATGGTCCCGGCCCTGGCCGGGCGAGGTCCGGCTCTCAAGGGCCACCCCCCGGGCGGGGGCGGAGGCGGGAGCGACCCGGCTAGGAGTCAAAAGGTCTCAGCTCCGAGGAACCTCGCCCGCTGGGTAGGCTGGGGGGTGAGAGAGAGCGCGCAGGTGGGAAGCAACCCCAGCCTGCCCTGGAAACCCTCAGAAGGCCACGTAAAGGGGCAGGATATTAAATGCGACATGGCCAGAGCCGCGCGGGGCTGCCTGCGGACCCTCTCCACCCGCTGCGCAGGGCCCGGAGGGGTAGGGTGGGGTCGGGGAAGAGGAGGGGACTCCTGGGGCGGGGGAACTCCCTCCCTGCCCGAGGCTTGGTGCTAAACTGGAGAAGACACGTTGCAAAATGCAATCCCAGAATTACCGGGGTCTGCGGATCTGCACTGTTTGATCAGTCCTGGCTAGAATACGCAAAATCCTGCCCATAATTTGGAGTTCTAAACTCCAGAGCTAGTCTTCCCCGACACCGAAAGCAAGTACCAGTCTGCGGTCGATGCTCAGAGGCTGGGGCAGTTGGCATCTGGGCACTCTCCCGGCCGGCTTTTTCCCACAGTGTGACCGCCAGCGGTTAACTCCAGCGAGATTCAGCTTCAAGGCGCGCAAGCCAGGGGACGCGGGTATGAAAATGTTTGCCGACGCCGAGGCGGCTGCGGAGGGTGGTTTGCGTGCGTCCTCCTGAAAAAGCGCAAAGAGAAAGGCGAGGCGTGAGCTGGAGCTCTGGGGAGCTAGGCCGTGCCCGGCTCGACGGGCCGTGGGACCTGCATGGGAGCCTCCGCGCCTCTGCGGTCCTGGAGCGCTTTGGCAGCGCCGCAGCGGAGGCAGCGCGGGAGGGGACCGCGCACCGCGCCGGGGTCGCTCAGAACCTGGCCCGGCGCGCTCTGCCGCGCGCCCTCGGCAGGGGTTCGATAGCCAAAACAGACATCCCCACTGCAGCTCCGGGCGATCCGATTGCAAGCGGCTGTGCAGCGAAATTAAAATCCCCGAAGTCAGCGAGGCGCGACTGCGGCTGACGTGGGTGTCACACGGAGTCGAGCCGGTGGAAACCGGAGGATCTTCCAAGTGGCCATTGGAACAGGTTGTTTCGCAGTTACCTGGAGGGGGCGGCCTGGGAGAGGGAACCTCTGCGATCCTGGGGCCGCAGGGCCGGTCAGCCCCACGCGCTCGCTCACGCGGGAGGAATCCACGCTCGGGTATGCGGAGCGCGCCGGGCTGTCCCCCAGCCAAGCGGGCCTGAAAGCCGGGTCCCGAGCAGTGCCCGGCGAGTCCCCAGGGCTGACTATGACCTAAGTGGATCAGGGTTCCTTTCCAAGCCAGACTGGTCCCGAGGACTCGAGTCTCGAGGCGCACCAGGCTGGTGGGGACGGGGGTGGGGGGTGGGGCATCGCTCTGCAGAAGGGGCTTTGCGACTGGCGGTCACTGCGGATTTTGTGGGCGCACAAATCAAGCCCCCCCAGCCAGCGGGCCGGGGACGCCTCGCATTTTCTGGACTGGGGGCCACAGCCTGCGTGTGAAATCTGGGTCTTCACAGGGCAAGCCAAGCCCAGGGCCTCCAGCAGGAGCACGGGGAGCACCCACCTCACTTTCTAAGGACCCTCGGCTGGAGCGCAGAGTGGAGATGCGCCCAGCACCCAGCAGAGGCGAAGATCACAAGTTGAAGAGCTCACAGGTGGCACCACAAGTAAGTGCGGAAACCCACTTCCCCCTGCCTCTGGGTAGTAAACACCGTGTTAAAGCACACTTGTTCACGCAGAGGTAATTTTCCAGAACAAATAAGGGAAGTGGGATGGGAAGAAGGCTGGGATCAGAACGGGGGGAAAAGGCACAGGCCTTTTCCCGTGGGGAAAGTGCGGTCCCGTCGCACCCCGAGACCAGGGCAGACTCGCCCCCATCCACCTGGCCCTTTGGAGCCGGCGCCCGGCGCTGGCGCGCACTCACCTGGTTGGCAGATCCCGAGCCACACCCCCGCGATTCCGTTTCGGAGAATAGCCCGGCGGCTAGTAGCTGGGAGACCCAGGGACCATCTCTCTGAGGAGCCAATTTCTGGTCCTTTTACACCCACTGACTCACCCCTTCCCGACCGTTCACTGCCGTTGTCTTTACGCTTCTGGCTCGCTATCACTTTACCTGGAGTTTTAAATATAGAGTGAAAATAGGGGGAGCGTGTAGCCAGCTAATAACTCCACGTTCACCCTTTTAATATTCAGCTCCCGACATCTGCAAGAATGGCAAGGAACTTTGCTGTCCTCAGTGACGTAACACGAGTAGCCCCAGCGAGTACCGTATTCTCTTGCGGATACCGTATTACTCCGGGGTGAGCACAGTGCGTATCGTCTCATTTTTTCCCCCAGTTACCTCGAGTGGATAGGGTTCTCGCTTTACTTAAAAAAGTGTGTGTGTGCTTTTTTTTTTTATAGTAAATAAGCCTCAAAAGAGCTTATTTATTTATTTTTTTATGTATACAAGAGCTGTGCTACAGGCCAGAGATGCGGGGCGGGGGGGGGGGGGTAATGAGAGGATTCACCAGAGACAGAGTGGGGAGCAGAACAGGCAGACTGAAGAAATACACTGCTGAGGGGAGCAGCGGGCGAGACAGCAGAGGTCTGCTTCACATGTGGGTTGCTCCCTGGCCAGCCAGGAATCGAACTCATGCTGTAAAGGCTGCGGATGGCTTCATAGTGCGGTGCTTAACCGTTTGCGCCACCAGGGAGGCCCCCTCCCCTCGAGCGAGCTCATTTAAACAACAAAAATTGACACTGTTCAGGAGATACTAGTGTATGATGTGCTTGAAGAACTGCCCAAGAAGTTACTTTTGAGCAGTTTGATTGGATTAATACTTGGACTAGTTTTTGTTAAAATTAAATATATTGTTATGCCATATACTCAAGTAAATTATGTTATTTGCAGGTGTCTTAATAATGAAGTAAAGTCAGATAAAATTAAATAAATATAATTGTAATAAAACTTACTTCCAGGAAGATCACGTAAACATATTTTAACCTTATTAAATATCATCCACCTTTCATTTCTTTAGACAAATAGATTTAAGAAACATTATAATTCCATTTAAATAGTTTACATGTTTTTAAAGTGCCATACACTCCTTTGCAGTTTTCATAAGAAAATGCATCATTTAAAGGATAGTTACGTCTCTTTCATTATTAGTTGAAACATGAAAAGCTGAGACACCAGTCCTATTACTTTTTATTTCTGGTAAATCTCATGTTCTGTTTACCTTACACTTGAATAAAAGCATGTATTTGGAATAGTGTGAAAATATTAGAATTATCTCTGTTCTTGTTCCCACTCCTTTATCATATCATATTCTTGCATCTTTATTGATTCAGGAAAGCACACTTTTCTTATTTACTAGGTTTCCTTAAACTTAGTAATAAGAGATGGTGATATGTATTTGAGATAAATTGTAATAAATCAATAAGTTTATTAATATCGTTACCTTTTCCAAGGGAGAAAATGTTTGAGAGATTCTTTTATAGGAACAATTCTCAAATGTCTTGAAGGAATGACTGCAGAAGGCTCAGAAGTCCTGCTTCATTAAAGTTCTAATATTTAGATTTCCTTCTCTCTTATGGCTAGTACCCATACCTGTCACCTTTGATTAGATCTTATTAGTTGATTTGACTTTAATAGTATTTAAAATATATAAACCATGGTGTGCACTTCCATAAGCTGAATTTGATGTTGTAGGAGAAGTATAATGGGTGAGGGGGCAGGAAAGCAGAGGATCCTGTCTGAGTTCACTCTAATAACTAAGTTACTTGCTCTCTCTGGGATTCCCTCCCACCCAATTCCCTGTGACTCTTGTGTATATAATGTCTGTCCTTCAGAAATCCCAACTGCCAGAGGGATAGCTAGTGTTTAGTTTCATATTCATTAACTTTGTACCATTAATGAGGGTTTTCCACTAAATTCTGTTCTGATAGATAAGGAAAGTAGTATTATCAGGAAGAAAAGCAACTGAAAATTGCTCAGTTCTGCAAAGTCAAAATGTTCTAAGGTCTTTGGACTGACTAGTTCCTCACCTGAGAGCAAACAACAATCCACTCCTGCCCCCAACTAGCTTGTGCCAAGATTGGGATACTTTATATCTAGCCGGTGCCTGTACTCTACCAGGTAGGTCTTTCAAATCTGCTTCTCAGTCTTTGACATCAATTTTTGCAATTTTGCAAAATTAACTCTCAATAGTCATAGATGCACAGACAGTAAACCATCCATTTGTGGTTTTGCCTTAAAGAATGCTGTGGAGTGCATGTACCAGAGAGTGCCTGAATTGGACCCAGGGGGAGATGGTAAGAACAGGATATCTGTGGGGTCACGAAGATGCTGTCCCTGCTCTATTGTAGGAAAAGGGCAAAACTTAGCTTTCATCAGCCTGTGTTTCCTAATTATTAAAGGAAGACAATAAGGTCTTTCAGAGTCATTATTAAGATTGAGTGAGATTATATCTCATGAAGCATATTCACCCTCTTGTTGTAAATCTTATTATTACCCCTTTCTGCTCATTTTGTATATTACTTTAAAGTGAAACACACCTCTAACTCAGAGTGGTCCAAATCCCACATCTAACATGAGTGTGATACATTAAACTGGAGAAATGTACTAAATGCCCACTGATGGATCAGAGCGACACACTATGGTGGCCTGGGAGAGCTGGCCCTGGCCACTGACTGCTCCTCCCTCTCTCCCCCCCCCCCATTTCCACATCTTGCAGGACCATGTAAATACATGTGAACACTTCATTACATGCATTCAAAGTGCTATTCTTTGGTCTTGGGCCTTGGGGTACACAGTCCTGTGACATGGTTTGCCCTTGAGAGGATCACCTCAGGAAGCAGAACTCAAGATCATGAGAGTGGTTGTGAAGCCATTTGGGGCAGGTGATTCTGGGTTCCAGAGTATGATCTGGAAGGGAGGATGCAGACTCCAGGCAAAGGCATACCTTAGTCCTGTGACCTCTTTGTCCCATCATAGCCAGAGGGCATCAGAGGTGGGCTCTCTAAAGTCTGAAACCCAAGGGAGAGGCCCTATTTCCTGGACCAAAGGCATAGAAATGGGCTTCAGATACAGGGGATGTTGACAAATGCACTGAAGGGGAAGGCCCGTAGGATGGTATTGCTTGGTTTAGGGCTTGCAGTCTTAGCACGATTCAGATTGGTGGACAAAAATAGGGTGTGTGTGTGTGTGTTTAGACTCTGGAGGAAGGAGGGCTTGCAGTCAACATGTACCCAGAGCCTTTGATTGGCAGCACTCTATTAATGACTACTGAGAAAGTGTGGTTTTAAGGAAAGGTTTTAAGGAAAACAAAGAGAATCTGTCAATCATTATCTTAGAAAACAATACACGGCAGAGTTGTTTTCTGGGTTTTATGATTCCAAGAGACAGAGTAGAGGTCTTAATGTCAGTATCCACCAAAAAGACCTGGCTTTTCAACTAATTCTCCTAAGGCTTAAAAAGTTTAAGTGGGAGGAAAATGAAAAACATTTCTCAGAAAGATATTGATGCAGTATCAAGACACAATTCTCTAAACAAGCATTGTGTTCTAATCCTTTATCGAACTGAGAAAAGTGCACAGACACCCCTAAAGGAAGTCTTGGATGGGGTAATAATTCTGTCTTAGGCATCATTTGTCCTGTGCAGCCTCATCACCCTGAGAAAATAACTTGTTCGGAGTATTATGAATCATGGCATTCATTCCATCCCTACATTGTATGTCATGGCGGAAATATGGGGTGAAGTCAGCCATTAGCTAGATCAGGTACATCATTCCTTTAAAATAATAAAATTTTGCTCTTGCATAGTAAATGTGAGTTAAAGCATATGAATCAAATTCTTTCAGTATGTTCATTGAATATCATCTGAAAGGGAAATAAAACACCTCAAGCAGTATCTGTATCAAATGGAGAAATACTTTGCCTTTCTTCTCCACATACTGACGGACTGCTAGAGACACACTGAAATACATATTGATTTGTATTTCTTATAAAATGCATGCTCATAACACACTTTGAAAAGTTAGATATGTATTAAAAATAGAGCTTCTCCGTAATTCTACCATTGGGGAAATACTGTTAAATATTTGTTGCATTTTCTTTTTTGTCCCATGTATGTATATATATATTTGCTTGTATGTTTTTAATCTTTCAATGATCTAGTCAGAAAACTGCTGGAGGCATTTCAAGCAGGAAGTGATTTAATACAGAGAATTAGAGGCTTATAAATAGGACAGATTGGGCAACAGATCAGGGAAAGTTATCTATTTGCTTTTGGGAAATCTGGAAGTGAAGGAATATCAGGGAACCACAGCGATGAGTTCAGCTGTTGGCTGGGTCTTCACCCCTGCACGCCACTGTTGCAGAATGACAATGGCTTTTGCTTCTCCCTCATTTTCAGAAATTTCCCAGGAATTCCTCTCATCACTGATGTGACCAAGAATCCTCCCAGTAGAGTGTCTTCCAGCCATTGCAATGCAGAGAAGAGCACTGAAGGGGAAGTAACTCTGAGTAGCCATTTGGTATAATGTCTGTTGCCCATTTCACATTAGAGTTTCCCTTGTTCATTTGCTTGACTTGTAAGAACTGGTTGGTTATGTGCTATGGCAGCCATGAAAATGTGTCGCTCAGATAGCCTGCTGCAAAATTGAGTAAATCTGTCTGACAGTCCTAGATCTGATCCTTCTAGGGCCGTGCCTGTGCTTAGGCCTCCCTTACTACAGGCTGCTCCCAACTGGGGGGCTGAGCAATGCAGGCCCATTACTACCAGGCACAGAGACATTGTCTCAAGGACGCCCCATGGGGCAGCCAAAACTTTCTAATACCTGCGCAGTATTCTGACACTTAATTTCCAATCCTCATCCCTTTCCTTCTCCTTCACAGGATTCTGATTTGGATGATAATCTGAATGCACTCCTTGCCTTCTCCAGTTCCTCCTTTCATCCTTGCAGGAATTTTCCCAATGACTATTTTGTGTGATTAATCATGTCTTGGTCTGCTTCTTGGAAGACTGAAAAGAATGCATATATTTAGGAGGTTAGCCCTTTATGATATTTGTTGCTATATTTTCCCATTACAGATATCTATAGACAAGCACTTCATGAAATTACATAAACAGAGAACTCTTCCTATTGTGAGACTTAGCCACTGTTCCTCCATCTTGTGTATAACCACCATTTTAGTATTTCAAGTTTTGCTTACTCAAGAATAAATAGCCTGCATTCCAGAGAAGGTTTCGACCCTCACCCCACTCTGGTCTTATCTCGGACAGCCAGCCACAGTGGAGCCGAGCAATTCGGACCACTAATGGGGTCAAGCCAGCCATATAATAGAGCTGCATCTCGGTGTGACCGATCAGCTCAAAAACTGAAACCGTGTGCCCACCGTTGTTAGGAAATGCACCCGTATAACCAATGAATGGTTGCCAACATGATTTAATTTTTTAATTTGCTTGTAACCCTATAAAAGGTCCCAGTTCCCTTTGTTCAGGGCTCTCGATCTCTGCTGCTGTGTCGGTGTGTGTTGTGAGCCTGGACTCGAGCCCGAAATAAACTCCTTTGTATTCTTGCATCGGCTGACTGTGTGTCCTTGGGGGCTGCATTTGTTGATGCTGGGTACAACACCTATAAGTTCTTCCATAATCAACAGGAAGTAACATGTTTATTTATACTCTAGCAACCTATGGACCTAATCTGTCCATATTTTGTAGATATTTTACAGAAGTTTACTGGTCTGTGATTTTTCTCCATGGTCAGTTTTGGCCTCTAATAGCTTCCTTATTTCTCTCTACTCAGGGAATTTTCCTTGCACACTTAGGATTTCTGATAGGATTCAATTCAACCCATAAAAAGCCAAGGAGAATCTGCACTCATCATGAAATCCTTCTAAAATGAAAACCCTATAGAATAAATATTGAGAAAGAAAAGTCCCTTAATTTTCTTTGGCTACTGTTCAGCAGAAAATGTATGATTATTTTAAAGGCTTAAAAATAGTGTTCCTTCTTTTTTATTGAAGGATAAGCTCAAGTTCTGGATCAATATCCAGAGTTTTTATCCAGTCTCGCAAATTTAACCATCGTTAATGCAGTTTCTTTATTTCTATAGGATGTGGTCCATAAATTGATAAAATTGTCTTGTTATTCTGTACAGTATAAGAAAAAAACAAAACAAAAACAATTTTTACTGTTTTTTCCCCACTTTTTGAAAATACCTTCATCATTTTGGTATATCCCGGTATAGTAATCAAATGAATTCAGTTAAGAAAGTTATAATAAGCCCATAAGGAAAAAAACACCCAGAAGTCAGCCCATCTGATTATATCAGAAGCACCATTATTTTTGGAAAATTTTGGGAAAGAATTAAATTACCAACAGAGAAAAATTTGGAAAAAACCTGACAAGCTGAAGATTTTGAGTAGTGGCTTGATATTTTTAGTGATAAGTGAGTTTCCAAATATGAGAGAGAAAATAAATTTTTACCCAGTTCTTCTATGTATAAATAAATCTTTAAAAAAAATGAAGCTATCTAAATACCAATTTAGATTAGTTGAAAGAGTTTGATCTTCATTAGTCTTTTTTCCATGGCTTCCCAAAAACATCAAATCTAAATTAAAAATTACTTGCTTTGCAAATTGAAATTCAAGGGCACAACCTTAGCTTTCCAATCAGATTCACACTGGATCAAAGATCTAGTGTTTTGTTTCAAATTTTGTACTTTATTTGGAAATTTTTCTTAGTGATTGACCTATAAATGTCCTTGTCATATATTCTTTTTATTCTTTTTTGAATTTATAATTGTGCTAGTTAAGGAAATAACATCTATAATCTCTCTTTTTTCTGTCTACTGGGTAGTTTAAAGAATTGAAACTTTATTATTTGAAAGTTGTACAAATGCAAAGATAAAATGTTTAAACTAATGTCTTTTTTTAGAAGGGAAAGTTTTGTCTGTTGATTCTATTTGTTAATAGTTTCTATTTACTGATTTAAATATTTTTATCACCTTATAGTTATTGGCCTTTATATTTTCATAATATTGTCATACAGCTTTTAAAATTTTTACTCTATTTTTGTGTCTGTGTCATTTTTCATTTCTAATATTGTTTTAATATTCTTTCTCTCCTATCGATATTTCTATTCAGCCCTTCAATAGGGCTATATATTTTTTTGAAACACTGGTTATGATTTTGTCTTCTCTTGTTTCTGCTTATTTACTTCTACTCTATCTCTCACATTATCTTTATTCCTCCTTCTTTCTGCTACATTTGTGTTAACCCTGAAATTTCTATCTTATTTTATGGGGGTGGTGAATAATTTCAATCTTTACATTTTAAAATGCATTTGTTAATTTAAATTCATTGTATGTATCACTTAGTCATATACAGGAAGTTCTGATGTCATTTCTTTTAAAAGTTTTTTCCAAAGCTTTTAAAAAGAAGATTATTGTCAAATACTAAGAATTAAAACAAATGACTGAAGAACTAGAGATAGTTTTTTATTCACATTTTGGAAATGGCACATTATTGGTTATCACTACCACAATTTGTTGATGTCCTTAAGTAATGTTTTCTTTTTTTTTTGAGAAATACCTTAAAAGTATCTTGGGAAGAAAGAAATTTCTTCTTTCTTCTTTTTTTTTTTTTTTGGTTTTGCTTGTTGCCCTTTGCGTCATTTAATAACCTAAAAGTAATAGACAAGGTCACAACAAGCGATAGCATGTCACTGGCTGTGCCTCACACCTTACCAATTATATCATAATTATTATATTAATTGTCACCAAAATTTCAACTTCCTTTTTCTAAACCAATGAGTCCTCACTCTTTAATTTTACGAGGATAAAATCTTTGGTGTTTGAAAATAGAGCTACACAAATTCTTTTCACAAAATTTTCTTTTCTGTTGTGGTTTTTCTTCTTTCAATGTGGAAATTTGGGAAACCACAATTTCTTTTCCGTCAAGTAATTTCCCACACAAACAAAATAATAGTTTCTAAGAAAAGTTCAAAACTTCCTATAATTTATGATTCAAACCAAATATATCTTTGGGATTTTCCCACACTCTATCATTGGAACCCCATATGTACAAACCAAGTCACATCGGTATAGGAGTAATTATATTTCCTAAGAGTTCAATGGCATTATGAGTAATGATAGCTACACTTTAAATGGAGTTTATAGTTTTACAAGGAACTTTCACATTTGTCATCTCATTGGAGTTTCTAAACAACCCATGGGATACTTCTTTAATGCCCGCATTTTAAAGATGAAGTAAAAAATAAAATAAAATAAAGATGAAGTAACTGAAATTTTGTTGGCCTAAAGCATCCAGTGACTGAGAGGTAGAAATCGAGGCTTTCTCAATCTAAATCCCTAATTATTCTTTTCAATATGAAACTAAAATAAAATGAAATTATTGTAAGACTGGAGAATCATCAAATTGAATAATGCTAATGTTCAGCACAGCAATTGGCAGTCAGCTGGGATTAGAAAAATACACTTTTGGGGCCACATCCAACCCTTCATTCTAACTTTTTGTCCTCCAGTTAAGAGTTTTAAAAATATTTTTGTTTGTAAAAACAAAACAAAACAAAAAACAAATAAAGTAGATTTCTGAAAGTGATATGCATATGACCTACAAAGCCTAAAGTGCTTCCCACTTGGTCCTTTACAGACAAATTTTGCTCATCTATGTTTTATCTGCTGTTTGCCTTAGGCACGCCTCAAGGTGCCTGCTTTGCTGGCTAAAGCTCCCCGCAAAAGAAGAATGTGGGTTGAGGTTCATTTAAGCTGTTTTCCGGGCACCTCTGGTCTAAACCTCCTACAACCTCTCTAGGACCCCACCCAGCATTTTCTCAAGCTGAGGAACCGGTCCCCTGTAGAAAAGGGTGATTCCTTGGAGTTGGTTTGCCCCAGGCGTTGGCCTCTGGGCAGGCTGGCTGTGCACCTTTGGTGCAGTGTGAATGGAAACAGTTTCAAAATCATTTTATAATTCAAGCATCCTCAAAAATGTTCTGGAATTTCAGACTTAGATCTCTGTTATAGTAGGGTCATTTTTCAACACTGAGCCCAAAAAATGGGGTTGTATTCTCTACTTTTGTATTCTCAATCTGAGCAACTGTTTGAAGGGAGTTGAAAATGTTGCCTTCTATTTGAAATATTAAGTTAACTGATTCTATCTTTTATAAATTTTAAATGTGATTCATAATTGAAAATGTAGTTATTAAAGATGGTCTTTCCACAGACCACTGTTGAATGAATACCTGCTATGTGAAAGTCATGCTAAAAGCTAGCAAGACAATGATAACACATCAACCTGCCCTCAAGGATTTCTGGGATTGGAGAGGAAGGTAGACTTGCAAACAATTGCATTAACACAAGTAACTTAGTGGAAAACTATGAACGCATTTTTGGCATTGAATATGACTGGATCTTGACAACACTTCTGGCTTTTTTTACTGTTAAAATGAATTTTAGAGGTAGCTATTTATCAATGACTAGTCTACAAATTCTACAGATATTTACTGGCAATGCACTATATATCCGCAAGCCTTTTCCCTTCCACTTAAAAAAGTTCTATAAATAAGAGGGCAAGTGTAGGGTAAGTGAAAATGATATCAGGATTTTCTGCCCTCCCACCATTAGGATAGATGATGGAACCCTGTGATTCCGAATGCATGCCTGATGGCGGGCACCTGGAGCAGGGTGTGAGCATATGTAGATGGGCTTCACCTGGGCTAAGACTGGGCTTTTAAGGATGGCATCACGGAGAAGCCAGCAGAGAGCAGAACCACGAGAGTAGCAGAGATGACCAGAGAAGGCCGGAGAGCCCAGAAAGAGTAAAGACTTGCTGGGGGCTGGGAGGCCTGGCACCCCTGCCTACAGTGTACCCAGTAAAATCCCAATAAAAGCCTGAAAAGCCACAGAGGGCTCTAGGACTCCTCCTTCGCCTGTCTGCTCGAATCATAGAGAACCTGCACTGTGCCCATTGCTGCCGCTACAGCAAGTGTACCCAATACCGAAAATAACTTAGAGCTCCAAATAAATGTTGAACCAGGAATCCTATCAGCACCTTATGACAACTCAGACAGGCACTGACCACCATCAAAACTGCTCACTGTGTCAGCCTGAGAAAGTTACAAGTCGCCCAGGAACAAACAACATCTAACAATCAAAGTGAGCCTGAGAAAGTGGGAGAGCTGTCCAAGGGAAGTGGTTGGGGCCCTGGAACATGGTTATATTTGCTAAATGACAGCTACTTGGGGTAGCTCCATCCTTCGTGTTTGGAATCACATGCAAATGTGACCTTTACCTGCTACCATCGCGGCCAGTTCTGCTTTTTCACTTGTCTACTCAATTTCAGATGTCACAGCTCCTAATTTATCTTGGAACAAAATAAAGATTGATATCAAAACTTAATCTACCCATTGCACTTTATTTCTCTTTAAACATAGGGCTCCCAAAAAGGAGCAGTTGCTTCAATGTAATCTCCCAGTTTCTGAATGTTGCATACTGGGGTCACAGAATTACTCTCTCAGACTTTGGAGTTGCTTTGGTATTTCGAGTTGTCCCAAGCTTACAGAAGAATTAGGAAAAATCAGCAGAAGGAGCAATGATAATTAAACCAGGGAAATAAAAGATGTTGATGACAGACAAGGTTCAAATGGAAATAGGTATTCTCTTTACAGGCCAATGAAAATTTCAGTTTATGCCAAGTACTCAGAGGAGGCTTTCCTTCTTTGTGTTATTTAACAAGTACGTACTAGTGCTTATGTTAGGTACAACATGTATCTGTCATTGTAGGAAAGATTCCTGGAATTAAGTTAGTTGGAGAAGTAAGCAGACACTATTTCAAAGTGTAAAAGCAAAACTAACTTAAGATATTTTGGAATTTTTATGTTTGGTAGGAAGAAATGAAAATAGATTCCCTCTCCAGTTTGTGAGAGAGCTTTTCCCAGGCTGAGCTGTGAGCAGTTTGTGCCTTGGGGAGACGCAGTGCTGGCCGCTGATGGTGGGCAATGACTTCAGGTGCGGAGGTATCTGGAAGAGAACGTTCTTTGAAGAAAATTTGCAGGTACTATATGAAAAACCTCCTTTGCTTTTGAGATTTTATGTAACTCAAGTCAATTTGTTCCAACTCATTTTATGGCAAGTTGGTAATATAAGGCAGAGCTTGTCTGTTACATACTTTCAAGATGAGTATGGGAAAGGAACTGATTACCAAAAGTCATTGGAGAAAGTGGACTGCCTTCTATGGACTTTTTTTTAGGAAAATCTCTGTGGAGTTTGGTCAGACCCATGGATACGTTTTCCGGTAGCAAAGGGGTCTGAAGGTCAATCCAAAGAATATAAACACCAGCATCATCTTGTGAACTTGAGCATATAAATTCATAACTCTTTGCTTTCACAGGCACAGCTACAGTTGTAGCTCTTTATTTTTCAGGTCAATACTTGCTCAAACTCCAACCTGCCAAATTAGAAGGAAGTCAGGTAACTCTGTTTTCTTTCTCCACTTCAAATTTTCCAAAACCTCACGGGCTTACACAGCCTTAAGAGAGGATATTGGTGTGCAGTCAGTGTGCTCACACTCATGGAGTGCAGTGGATAAAAACATGGGCTCTGGGAGCAGATTTCTCCTGGGCTGTAATGTCAACTCCACCATTTACTAGCTGCATCATTTTGGACATCTTAACTGTTTCAATCCAGTTAATCAGTCTTTTTTTTTTTTTTTTTAAAGATTTATTTATTTATTTTCATACAAGAACCGGAATACAGGCCAGATGTGCGGGAGGGTGAGAGGATTCACCAGAGACACAGCAGGGAATAGAACCCATTATGGGAGCTCTGTCCTCAAGATTTTATCGAAATTTAATTCTATCCCAAATACCCCATGTCCTAGTACTATCACATTAGAGTTTAAGCCTAAAGCATATGAATTTCACATGGCATGGGGGAGAACATACGCATTTTCAGTTCATAATGACTTGCAAATTGGTGATATTAGTATTTGCAGAGAGTAAAAGCACCTCATGTATATTCAATAACTAATAACATTTTGCCACATTTGCTTGATCTATTTTTGCTTAACTAAAGTAATGACTGTCGTGACATTCATCCCTAAATAATAAATAACAAGGGCATTTGCCTACATAACCATAATAACATCATTATAACTAATAAAATTAATAACAATTCCTCAACATTGCTAACACTGTCTTTAATCAAACTTCTCCAATTGTGTCTAGATATTTTTTCATTTTGGTTTGTTTGAATTAGTTAAGATCTACACATTTCATTGGTTGCTATGGTTTAAGTTTCTCTATTTATAAAATCTGTCTCTCCACCTTTATTATCCTGATATTAATTTGTTGAGAAAAATAAAATTTGTGATAACATATAAGCCTACATCTTCCTTAGTAGAGTTGCCATGTCATGCTGCCTTAGATTGGTTTATAAGCACCATTTAAGTCAAAGTCCCTTCTCCAATAACCCTGTACTCAGAAAGAAACAAAACAGAATAAAATTGACATCTTTGGCTCAGACAACTGTGACTCAAAGCAACCAGCTCCTGTCCCCACACTCTGGGGTCACAATTCTTCAGGGACTCTGACTGGGGTGCAAGGTCAGTGGTTGATAACTGTACAAGGAGACAGAAAGAAAATGTTATCCTTGCTGAATGTGAAGAAATTTAATGGGGCACATTAAATCTGCAATATCATTGAAAAGAATTTCAATTTTACTAGATACCAGCTTAGAGTTTCTTTAGCCCCAGGGGAATTCTTAAAAACATTCAGCTACCTTTTTCCATTACAAAAGCTATAATTTTTAATATGCTTCTTAAGGATATTTTAAGCAAAGAATATGATGTTTTTGATTTTATTGAACAAGAGTAAGATGAGATTTGGGGGGACTTTGTTTAAGCTTTGATTAAGCAATTTGGAACCAGGCTGTCATTACACAGGATTCTCTTTAGTGGTATCTCATGACAATGCTATTTGCAGTACACTTCGTAAATTCTATCTTTTGTTAACAATTGAATGTTTGAATCTTTAATGCTAGTACATAGTCTGCTTAAGTCCTTCTTTGTTCTTCTGCTTACATTTTGTGTATCTTTTTTTCTAAATAGTAATAGTGCCCTACTTAAGACTTTTGTCATTGAACTGCTCACCCTGGGAATTGTGGCTAACAGAAAGAGAAGGAAAGGTGATTTTTAAATTCAGCAATGCTTTAAAAAACATTGGTGAAAATAGCTAAGCATGCACACTAACAACTATTTTTTTTAAAGTTACAAAATTTATTTCAATATCACTACTAAATAGCAGTTGGTTCCCTAGCATATTCTAATGATATTAATCTACTTCATTTATCTTCATTAAAAAGTAATATAGACATATAAAATTAATAATTGTGAAGGAAATGTAGGAGTAGAAAAGGGTGTCAATAATCTGATCTAAAATCATTACTGTGAAAATGCTAACTTTTTCTCATTTTGAAATGTTTGCACGTAAAAATGTATATGGTTTCATGTACATACATTTACTGTACATGTACTAGCACCTCTGGGTGCTAGCACTGTAATAGGTATTTGTGAGAGTCACTTTTGCTACTTATCTGTATTTCTGGTTCTCCTTTCATACAGGAGGTAGAAGGGCAATTCTCTGTCTCTTAGAGTTAGACATAACCACGGGACATTTCATGTAGAAACATAAAATCAGATATGGAATTCGCTAAGTCCCTTTCCTCCACCATGGAGATAGGTGATGTTCCAGACAGCAGAGGTTGTATCAGCCTGACTGACTGACTGTCAGTTCCAGGGTCCTCTGGAGCATAGCTCCCAGTCAACCTTTGATGGACTTCAAGTGTGGGCAAGAAATAAACTTTTGCTGTTTTAAGTCACTGGAAATTTGGTGGTGTTTCTCTCTGGAATATCTTGATTGGTAAGGTTTTCTCCTATATTATTTAATTTAAAGATCAGGTTTACCTAAGACAAAGCTAATAACATCCCCATTTAATAGTCAAAAAAAGGTCAAGCAAACTTGCCTTGTGGCCATTTAACAGATGAGGAAACTGAGGTTCAAAGAGGCTAATTAACCTGCTCTACATCATGGAGTAAATAAATGGTGGAGTCAGAATTAGACAAATATTTTTGTGACCCTCCTAATCTTATCTTGGTATAGCAATTAATATTTCTATATAATATGAATATTAATATATCGATATTAATAAACTACAGAAAATTTTTTTTCATGTTTTTAAAACTCAAGTATTAAACAAAAATTTTTTAATAAAAATATATACATAGGCAGCATGATGACTGCCATGCACAATCTCCATGATCTGCTTATGCATTTCGCAATGTTGAACAATTAATTACATTTCTCTAATGTTTTGCTTTTAAAAGAATGTTGTAACAAGCAGTTTGCACAAATGCTTTTGCTCTGAACACCCTCCTGGGAGGTAGGGACTGACTAAGGCTTAGGTTTCTGGTGCCAGGGACTGAAAGTTGGAATAGTGTAGAGCTAGTTTGCAGCCTCTGGCCAGAGAGTCAGGCGATGTTGCCAGAGGTAGTCAAGAAATCAAGAACAAAATTGGCTGTGATCTGAAGCATCAGTCCAAACAAGATTGAGTAAACTTGACTGGGTTAAGTGGCCTGGGGTGCCGAGATTAAAGATTATTTCCAGGTGTGTCTGAGAGGGTATTTCTGGATGAGATTAGCATTTAAGTCAAGGGGATTCAGCAAAGTAGATTGTGCTCCCTAATCTGGGTATGCATCAGCCATTGCTGAGAGCCTGACTAGAGCAAAATGTGGAGGAAGGACTTGTCCCCTTCCTTCCTACCTGCAAGCTTACTTAATTTGGGACATTGGTATTCTCCTGCCCTTACAATAGAATTTACAGTCAATTTCCCTGGTTCTCAGATCTTCGGACTTAGTCTGAGATTATTTCATTGCCTTGCCTCGATCATCAGCCAGTAGGTGGCAGATCATGGGACTTGGAAGTCTCCAGAATTTGTGAACCAATTCATGTATATGTTATTGGTTCTTTTTCTCTGGAGAACTCTAGTATTGATGCTCAAATTAGTCGAGAAGCTTACTTCAAGTTACAGAATAAGAGAACATGAGATTTGAATCCCAGATCTGCCCATTCAAAATACACATGCCTGTCACTATGTGATACTGCTCATGTCTTCACCCATGGGTGGGGAGGAAGCTGTTAAGGGCGCTGAGACATTATGAGCACTTCCATAATTTTCTAAGAATAGAGTAAAAGTGGAACAATGGGCTCATTAATAAAAAATATTTTAAAATGTAATCCAAATAAGAAAGTTAAATAAGACAGACATATCAGCACAAAAGAGGCGTTACTGAATATTCTTAAGTCGTTTACTCCTTTGAAAGAGAAAAAATGGACATTCAGAGGTACATGTTTGTAATGTTCTACTTTGATGAAAAGTTTTGGTTATAGGTTTGTAGGGTAAGGTGAAAAAGTATCAGTCTCTTCTTCCCTCCAGCCATTAGGATTGATGATGGATCCCTGCGGTTGTGAATGCTTGCCTGATGGCGGGCACCTGGAGTAGGGTGTGGGCATGTGTAAGTGGATACACCTGGGCTGAGAGACTGGGCTTATAAGGGCAGCACTATGGGGCACCAGCAGAAGCAGAACCATGAGAGAAGCAGAGAGAATGCGAGAGAAGGCCAGAGAGCCCAGAAAGAGTGAAGACTTGCTGGGGGCTGGAAGGCCTGCCAGCCTCCCGGGCCCCCAGCACCTCTGCCTGCCATGTACCTGGTAAGTCCATAAAAGCCTGAAAAGCCACCGAGGGCTCCAGGACTCCTCCTTTACCCTGTCTGCTTGGATCATAGAGATCCTGCTCCGTCTCTTCCTGCCCCTACAGGTTCTATTGTGTTAGATGTGAATAGAAAGGGTTACTACTACTGCAGTAAACCGTGATACTGTGGAAAGATTCCTGGGAAATCAGTGAAAGATGAGGATTACTGAGGAAGCAAAAAAGTAAAAGAATCACCCCTGATGAGGGTGGGAGCATCATTAAGTGTTAAAGTTGGATACTTGGAACAAATTCCTTAAAACTGAAAATTTCTTAAAATCCCACAAATAAGTTTGTATAGTTGTGACTTTTAATCCAGGACAGTAATACATAGTGTATATAAATACATTAAATGTAATGTTACGGTATTATAATGTATTGTATCATAAACAAATATTATAAATGTTATGGTATTATAGTTGTATTATTTAATTTGTTAGTTTTTTCTTTTTAAAAATGACAAGTATATTTCAACAAATTTATGTAAGTATGATATCGGTGGTTGGTTTGAGATAGTCTTTCTTACATTAATAAAGAATATATGTACACTTCTTTAATGTTTATATCAAGATAGATATTGAATATTATCTATTGTTTTTACCTCTAATGAGGCCAATATGTGGGTTGTCCCTTTTTTTATTGATGTGATTTATGTAAATAATTTTCATGATATTAAGTTAAACTTATTTCCTCTAGTTGAGTTTTTCTTGACTATAATTATTTCAAAAAATCATTGGATTTTATTTGCTGGTTTTTACTGTTATTTTTTTTGTAATATAATGTTTAGAATTGGTTATCAGAGTATGTAAGCTTCATAAAACAAATAGGGACACATCCCATCCTTTGCTTGTTCTACAGCTGTTTTTATCACATGAGAATAATTTATTCTTTGAAATTTTGGAAGAACACATTTGAGTGTAATTTTAACAGCATCCCATAAACGTTGATATTTATAGTGCTTTCTTTGTCATTATAATCTAAAGTACTCTCACTGATTGTTTTGATGCTTTTGACCAACCTCAGAATTATTTCAAACATACCCAGGAGTTTGAGAATATTTTTGTGGGATTCTTTTTCTGAATAAATTTAATTTTGATGCAAGCCCATTTTTTTTTTTAATTTTTGCATTCATTTCCTTTGCCATTGGAGTTAAATCCCCAAAGATATCTCTGTGTTGGATGTCCATGATTGTATTGCCTACGTGTTCTTTGTTTTAAGGTTTCAGGTCTTATATCCAAGTCTTTACTACATTTTGAGTTAATTTTATTTTTGTGTATGGTGCTAAGTAATGATCACTTTACATTTTTTTTTCAAGTGTTCTGCCTTCCTTCCTTCACATGTGACTGTCCCAGTTTCTCTACATCATTTGTTAAAAGAGGCTTTCTTTTCTTCTTTGTATGGTCTTTGCTCCTTAGTCATAAGTTAGATCTATATCAGAGCTCTCTAGTCTAGTCCATTAGTCTGTGTCTATTTTTATTCCAATATCATACAGCTTTGATTATTATTGCTTTACAGTGCAGTTTGAAGTCAGCATGAGATACCTCCATTTCCCCCCATTTTTCAGGATTGCTTTGGTTATTCAGGGTGTTGTTCTATATAAATTTTTTAATTGCTCTAATTCTTTGAAATTACCATTGGGATTTAAAAAGGGTTTTTTTTTCATTTTTAGCTTTTTCTATGTGATTTTGAGTTATTTTTGTCTTTCATTTGTTCTACAATAATCTAGAAATTATATATATTTTATCCTGCCGTTAGCTTTTAAGAAAATCATACTTCAATCTACTTTTGCTAAGCTTGAAGGACATTTGAAACAGTATTGTATTGACTTCCAGACACAAACTATAAGATGAGAAATTTTCATAATTTATTTTTCTCACCATCATGCAATCATGTAATGTACATGATTACAAAGGGTCTGAATTCTGAAGTCACATATTTTACTTAAAAATTCTGCAAATGTTCGTCCATTTTAAGGTTTAATGTTGCAAGGAAGTTTGGTGTCAGCCTGGTTTTTACTCCTTTGTAGGTGGTTGTTTTTTTTCCATCTGTATACCTTTTGATTATTTTATTTGACCTCAAAGAAAATTCTAGAATGTCTTTTATCTTAACCCTACATATAGGCCCTTTTACTTGCAAACTCAGGTCTTGCTTTGGTAAATATTATTGTAAATATTGTAAATATTATTAACAATATTATTACTGTAAATATCATTGTTCTGTTCTGTCCTTTATTCCTGGACCCTATACAACACAATTTGTGTAACCTTGTTTTCCATGCCACATAGAGAATTTCTCAAGCTCATCTTCTGTGTCACTTATTAGCTCTTCTGTAGCACCTACTCAACAACTCAACATTATATTCAATCTATGAATTCAGAAATTGTCATTGTCATCATCGTACTAATATCATCAGGTCTAATATCTTATTTGCATTCCCCTTTTGAAACTAAGAACAAAGATTACACAATTTCTTTAAAATATCCATTTCTGATGTATATCTAAATATGGCGTTTTCTTTTGTTGTGAAATACGATAGTCTCAATGGCTTTCTGTTTATTCTCCCTTCAGGAGGAAAGTCCTGCTTGACACCTGGAGTGAGGCTTTCATGGTTTTGTGTGTGTGTGCTTTGTCTGAGAGTGGATGGTGCTGTCTTTCTTGGTCTTTCAGGGCAATAGAAAGGAGACAGGGCAGCTGAGCTTTTCTCTGGTTTACTTCACTGCAGTTACCTGCTGCCACACCCTGAGCCCTGCTTCAGCGCCATCATTGCACCCCATCTGGAAGACCCAGCCAGGGCTGGAGGACATTTCAGTCCCTGTGCCGAATCCCCACTGGGGCAGTCCCCGTGACACTTGTCTCTGATGTGCACTGTGTAGCGCCAGCTTGAGCAAACAGCTCACAGGTGCTGGCAGAGTAAAAATGTTTCATCCAACTATTCAATAATACTGAATAATGATATTGGAGGTAATATGTGCCCAGCTCCCATCATAGTACCCATGGCCCTTCTCCCCAAACCTCACTCTTTTGCATCCCAGGATTCTAATGCAGTTTTGTTGAATCCCTTTTCATTTACCTTCTGAGAAGACAGAACAGTAGAGATATTTCCTTTCACCCAACCCAACTTTCTAGTGTCCCTTCTTATAAAAGCAGCAATCTTTCTAGAATAGACCCCTACCCTTACAATCTCAGCCTTAATCATCTCCTTATAAACCTTGTCTTCAAATATATATGGTCACATTAGGGTTTAGGGCTTCTACGTCTGAATGGGGTGAGAGGCACAAGGGGTAACAATCCATAGCAGGGAGACTGGCAGAAATGATTCACTAGAAATGATTGTTTTTCCATGCTTCTGGTGTATGCATAAATCTTTCCTGAAACGCTGGGCATCATTTTATAATCTATATAGGAATTGGGAAGGAGAAATTTGATGTTTGTACACATGACATCATCTTGCCTGATCTCCACATTGCTTCTGAATGCTTTCTGTTGATGCTTCCTCTTATCTCTAACTAGATGGCAGCCAGCCAGCCTTAGGTTTTCTTACATTTTCCACAGCATAAGCAAGTCCTTTGCATATCATTTACATTTTATAAAAACTGCATGAATTTAATTGAATTCTAATGCAATCTTCCCCACCTCTCTACCCCCCGATCCAGGCCATAATGATTAATATTTTTGCTGGCTAGAATTCTCCTAAAATAAGAATTGAGCCTCCAGTTTTCTTTTTTCAGTTTTAGGAATAAAAAGGCAATATTACAGCTCCAAATAAGAGAAAATTTCTGTAAGTCATTTAATAAAATAATTGGGTTAATATGCTAGGGTCTGAGTCATTACAAGTGAAATTCATGCTTCGTGGCTTTTCTCCCCAGTGGCGTACCCGGGGAGGCCAGTAGACTGAAAATGAAAACAGCAGCCTGTCTCTCCGACTGCTCCTTCCCCCACCTTCATATTCTGCTTATGCCCAAAGAACAAGACAAGAGGAGAGCACTGTTTAAATCTCTCCTGGAATTTCACATAGATATAGTCCTGATCACTGTTATAAATGTCAAGAGTAAGCCACTGAATTTGTCAAGCAATTCACAGTTCACAAGACAGAGCCTTCACAAGGCTCTGTCTTTAATGGTAGCCAGCTAAAGGTGGTTAGCCACAGGAGGATGCCATGTCTAGTCCTTATTCCACTGTTAGCAGTGGACACAACTACCTGGCCCTGCAGATTCATAGTTTGACTTCTGTTCTATTAAAAGACATTCTTTGAGTAGGAGGGGTGGTATCAGCTAAGACTGCCATAATAAAATGCCCTGATCTAGGTGGCTTAAGTGACAGAAATGCATTTTTCACAGGTCTGGAGGCTGAGCATTCCAAGATCAAGGTGCTGGCAACATTCAGTTCTTGAAGGAAGCCCTTTTCCTGGTTTGTAGGTGTTACCTTCTCAGTGAGTCCTCTCACGCCCTTGTCAATGTGTGTGTGTGTGTGTGAATGTGTGTTTGGAGGAGGGGAGCGTAGATTGTACATCTGTTGAGTGGTGTGGGCGGGTTGGCTGTGTGTGTGTGTGTGTGTGGTGTATGTGTGCGGTGTGTGGAAAGAACTAGAGGGCAAGTTTTCTAGTGTCCCTTCTTACAACAGCACCAATCTTTCTGGAATAGAGCCCTACCCTTACAATCTCAGCCTTAATCATCTCCTCATAAATCTTGTCTTTAAATATGGTCACATTAGAGTTTAGGGCTTTTACATCTGAATGGGGTGGGGGGCACAAGGGGTAATAATTAATCCATAGCAGGGAGTCTGGTGAATGTTATATGTTCAGAGATTTGAATAAGGAACCAGAGAGCCTCTTTGCTCCCTTATTGCTATGTGAATTCAGCAACTCACCCTGCATTTTAAGTCTTAACCATCTCATTTGAGGGACTTGCAAGGTAAAATCATAAGGCTCCTGCCAACTTGGCCCTCCAGGGCTTAGTGGTTGACAGTGACATCACAGGCATCCCAGCCTGTATAAGCACGTCAGGAGCTGTCATACCAGGTATGTGCTGCTTCCCCCCTGCCCCACCCCCGCCAGACATCACTGTGCAGAAGGACCTTCTGTTACCATGCTATCAAAGCACTCCCTTCAGAATGCTGCACATTCATCCATCCATTCAATTATTCTTTACTATTTAAAGATTTATTTATACATATAAGAGCTGGGGTGTAGGCCAGATGTGGGTGAGAGGATTCACCAGAGACAGAGTGGGGAACACAACAGGCAGACTGACTGAAATACACTGCTGAGGGGAGCAGCGGGTGAGTCAGGAGAGGTCTGCTCTGCAACGTAGGTAGCTCCCTGGCCAGGGATCAAACTCGTGCTGCAGTGTCAGCCAAAGCCTCATAGTGCTGATACTTAACCCCCTGCACCACCAGGGAGCCATCGCTATACTTTTTTTTTTTTTTTTTACTACTTTGTCCAGGCACTGTTCTAGGTACTGGAATGTCCCTGCAAAACTCAAATTCTAGGGCAGTGCAAGCATAAAAGGAATAATAAAGAAGAAAACAGATGTATGGCATTCAGGTGATTATAGGTTCTGTGGAGAAGAATAAAGCAGAGTAAAGGGTAAGATGTCCTGGCAGGGTAAAGGGTTAGAGCATTATTTTAGGTGAGACAGTCAGGGCTGTGTGCAGGTCAGCTAGTCAAGCATGTGGGGAGAGGGCTCCCTGTGGCGGAGGGCGGGGGTTGGGCAGCTAGCGCCTAGAGTATGTTTATTGTGGATGTTGAAGAACCAGAAATGGGCACAGGGAACAGAAATGAGAGCAGAAAGGGGTGGAGACCAAGTCACAAGGAATCCTGCATCTGCCTGCCTTTGTTACATATCCTAGACCTCAAGTCACACACAGCCTTTCTCTTGACCCAAATTGATACTACTGTTCACGGACAATTGCTGCTTAGGTGATGACTCCTCTGTACCCAAATCAGAACTCTCTGGATTTTTATTTTTAAGTGTAAATTTAATCACATTGGTCATTTGTTTAAAATATTTTACTATTAATTGTTTTATTAAAGATGAAATCCTCTCATGATGGTCCCCACAGGCCCACCCTCACCTCATATAGACTTTAGCTCTGTCCCACGGTTAACTTGCTCCAGTCACCCCTGCTTCTTTTCAACTCCAGGTAACTTTCCTCAGGGCTCCAAAATGCAAGAGGTTCCTTTGTGCTGGCTTCTTATTCCCAGGTTTCATTTCAAATGTCCTCTTTTCAGGAAGATGGAGGGCTGGGGGTGGCCTGGGGAGCGGAGGCTGTGTGGTCTCCTACATCTGAAGAGGGGTGAACTTGTACCTCTGAGTCATACTAGTGTTGTAAATCAACATTATCTCAATTAAGAAGTTTAAAAACAAACAAAATGTCCTCTTCTCACAGCCAAAAGTAACACTTTCCTGGCACTTTTAACAATCTGTAATTATCTACCTTGTTTTTCTACTCAGTATTTATTTTTTTTAATTTTAAACTCTACACTTCATGAGGGCAGAGATACTTGCTAGTGCTATATCTAAGGGTCTGGAATGTGATAAGTACTACAAAATATTTGCTAAATGAATAATCAAGGACTAGATGAACTCAGTGGTTGATAGCACTGCCTAAAGTAAGCTGGCATTTGTTGTGGATTTTCAGAAATACAAGAGGAGTGGATGGGTTCTCAGCCTCCAGCTGCCTGCACCTGTCAGTACCATGCAACTCAGTTGAGCTTTGACTCAGGAAATTTGTAAAACCATTTTAAAATGTAATTTTCACAATAGTTCTATTACAAACAAATTCTGTCTCCCCCCCATTATTGATAACTTGCACAATTTGTTTTACTTTGTATTTATTGTGTAAGGAAAGTATAATTTGTTGACATATAAATTGGAAATAATTAAGCTGTTGGGGCTTGGGAATGGAATGTATGTGAACATGCAGATTTAATGTAAAATTGTTTATTACAGCATCAAAATCGACAAAAACTCTTTTCTTGACCAAACAATAGTTGTTAGCCTCTAATCATGAGACTAGAGAAGATTTTAGGTGGCTGTGTTCAACTTATTTTCTTTAATAACATAATGAGCTATTATACCCAATAAATGGTCTATTTAAATATATTCATTACTGTGTTTCCTTTTTCTCTATAAAATAAGTAGTTCATATATATATTGCCCTACTGCTTAAGATCACTATAGATTGAGATCTGCTGTCAAAGATGTAATTTATACTAGTCTCAAAAAATGTGGGGAAGACCAATTTAAAATAGTATTTCAGAATTGTGATATTTAGTCTTGTCATAACTTGAATTCTGGCATTATGTTCTTTAAGCTTTCTTTAACAAAGGGTCCAATTACGGATAGAAAGGAAAAACTCAGACAACAAAAAGCAATTCAAAACCATCATGACTATTGGATTCAGATGAGTAAAAAACTGGGTGAGACATGAGTTTGCACACTTTATTTTTTTTTTTTTATAAATTTTATTGTTATATTCCCCATACAATTGCAGCCCCCCATTCTGACCCCAATCCCTCCCCTCCCGCCCCCGCCCCCCTAAAAGTGTCTCTGGTTCATAGTTTTTTGTTGATTTTGATTTTCACTTTCTTATAGTTATTCATTTTCCTGGTCCCTTATTTAAGTTTTCTAGATTCCTGCTATGAGTGAGACCATCCGGTATTTTTCTTTTTCTTTTTGGCTTATTTCGCTGAGCATGATCCCTTCCAGCGCCATCCATGTTGCAGCAAATTGCATGTGTTTATCTTTTTTGAATGCTGAGTAATATTCCATGGTATATATGTACCACATCTTCTTGATCCAGTCATCTATTTTTGGGCATTTGGGTTGTTTCCAAAGCTTAGCTATTGTAAACAGTGCTGCTATAAACATAGGGGTGCAGGTGTTCTTTGGAATTGATGTTTCTGTGTCCTTTGGGTAAATACCTAGGAGTGGAATTGCTGGATCATATGGAAGCTCTATGTTTAGTAGGTCCAGAAATCTCCACACAGCTTTCCACAGTGGTTGGACCAGTTTGCACTCCCACCAACAGTGCAGAAGAATTCCTTTTTCTCCACACCCTCGCCAACATTTGTTGTTGCTAGTTTTTTTAATATGTGCCATTCTCACTGGTGTAAGATGGTATCTCATGGTAGTTTTGATTTGCATTTCCCTGATGACAAGTGATGTTGAACATTTTTTCATATGCCTGTTGGCCATTTGCATTTCCTCTTCAGAGAAGTTTCTTTTAAGCTCTTCTGCCCATTTTTTGACTGGATTATTTTCTTTGTTGTTGCTGAGTCTCATCAGCTCTTTGCAGATTTTTGTGATCAGTCCTTTATCATTAGTGTTGGGTGCAAAAATGTTCTCCCAGTTGGTGGGGTTTCTCTTTGTTTTTGTTATTGTCTCTTTTGCTGTGCAAAAGCTAAGAGTTTGCACACTTTAAATTCACTGGCACTCCTGTTAACTAGCAATGCAGGGAGACATTAGCAAAGTTTTCCTTTTTAAAAGTGTATTATTTTTTGATGCGGTAACAATGGTATACAAGACTATGTGTGAGTCAGAGGTTTAAGTTCACATCTCTACAGTGTATGTGACAACACCACACACATAAACAAGACACCCATAGTCTTCCACCATAGCCCACTGTGCCCTTCCATACTTTGATCTCTTCCCTCAGGCATTAGAATGGAAGAAAATATTTGCAGTCATATCTGATTAGGAGCCTATTCCCAGAATATGTAAAGATTTTTGCAATTTTATACGTTTTACAATTCATTATTAAAAAGTCAGATAAATGAGTTGAAAATGGGCAAAAGACCTGAAGATCTATTTCTCTAAAGAAGAAAAGTGAATAAGAAGATAAGCAACAAGTACATAAAACCATTAGCCATTAAGTGGCAAATCAAAATCTAATGAAAAATTTCACACATTAGGAAGATTTAAATTAAAAAGTCGCATAATAACAAGTGTTTGTGAGAATATAGAGAAATCAGCTCATATTTTTCTGGTAAGAATGTAAAATTGTACAGCCATTTTGAAAAACATTCTAAAATTCCTTAAAAAGTTAGACATAGTGATTCCATTTGACTTAGCCTTAGGTATATAGGCAAGAGAACTGAAAACTTATGTTCACTTAAAAACTTGTTCACAGCAATATTATTCATAAGAGCTAACAGGAGAAAAAACTCAAATGTCCATTAACTAATGGGTGAATAAACAAAATATGCTATATCCATATAATGGAATATTATTTGGTCATAAAAAGGAATGAAATATTAATATACGCTACAACATACATATAGCTTAAAAACTTCATGCAAAGTGAAAGAAGACAGTCACAAAGACCATGTATTATATTATCCTATATACATAAGTGTCCAGAAGAAGCAAGTCTATAGAAAGAAAGTGCATTTGTGGTTGCTTAGAGTTGGGAGGTTGGGTGGTTTGTGAGAATTGGAGGGGTGATAAAAAGGGTACAGCATTTATTTTTGAGATTGTAAAGTGTTCTAAATTGACTGTGGTGATGGTTACACATCTGGTTACGTACCTCTGAGAATATATTAAAAACCATTGAATTCTAATCCTTAAATTCGCCAATTATATTCTATGATTTACATCTCAATAAAGCTGCTACCAAAAATAAAACAAAACCAAAAAAATCTCCCAAAGAGCTCTAATGTTCAGTTAGAGTTAAGAACCTCTGTCCTAATGTATTCTAACCTATTCCTGGAAGAAAGAGGGTAAGGTGAGGTAGACTGGAACATTAGTTTTGATGTGTTTGTGAGCTATAATTTTGAGAAACCAGATCAGCGTGGGGTATGGAATTTCCTGAATTTCACAGTGGATGTGGAGGCTGTGGTCCTTCTTCTTTTATAGACTCCGGTTGGCTTTGACAGGTTGCTGTACCAGCAGGAGCAGAGGCTCAATCTGCTCAGTGTCACCTTAGATTTGGGCAGAAAACAGGGTCACGCAGTACTGGTTCCTCATACACTGGTGGATATTGAATCACATAAAAAAATATGGATTCAGATAAGAATAGCCTGGACCACTTGCTAGTAGTGCACAATAAGCCCGATTCACACCTCAGTTGAAATGCTGACATGCCAGGTACCTGTGCGCAATGTTACTCTGGGAAGTGCAGAAAGAGGAGAAATGAGTCAACATGTTTGCTTCTTTGAATCTAATTCAACATGGTACTAAGTCAACATGCAAAACGAAAGTCAGAGTCACAGAATATTAAGGATGGATTATTCTTCAAAAAATCATTTAATCTGACATTTTCTGATGATTAAGCAGAGGCACTAAAGGGTCAGCTACTATGCTGGCACATGACAAATATTTAAAAATCTGCTCACAGGACTCCTTCTTCCTTGAGATGGAAGGAATGTCTGCTTGGCCTGGACATGGGCTGTCTACTTTTCTTGGACCTTGCCCTTACACAGCAGAATGTGGTCAGTTGCATGGATTTGATTTGGTCTCTCAATGCTGGACAGATGTATGTGTTCTTCTTGGTACTCCAGGGCAAAGGCTTGTGTTGACCAGAGGTTTCTAAAGGTACAAGGACCAAGAGAACAAGCTGTCATTGTTGGACTTTGAGTGTATGATGGAGACTTAGAGAATGGCAAGAGCAGTGTGTTTCAGCACAGCTGGGAGTGGCATGAAGTGAGCAAAGCCTTGAGACACTGTATTTTATCTGGGTGGACAGGAGGGAACAGGCAATCCAGTCAAGAAAGCAATATGAAAAAGATACGCATCTGGGAACTAGTCTTAGGATGTGGCTAGGGTGACTGAAAGAAAATAGTCTGACCAGAACAAAATGCATCTTGGAAAATGGGAAGAAACAAGATGGACAGATATGGTACCTTAGGAATTAGTGAGTAGCGAAGAATTTAGACTTCATGCAATAACAACAGGAAGCCACTTTCTTGAGGTAGGCATTTATCTGTTGAAATAGCATTCTAAAAGATCTATTCATTCAATGTAATATACAGTGATAAATGATCGAAGCCCTATATGCAATAGTTGCCTTATAATCAGATACCTTAACACTCATAACTAAGTGCAATTCATGTAAAATAAAGTTATGGAAACTAAATCAGTAATAGAAAAAAATTGGTTTTATTTTGCTCATTATTCGCTAAAAAATCAAAGCGACAAACTCTCTAGGCTCTGTGTGAATGTCAGCAACATAGCCCCATTTTCACATATGGCAAATTGAAGCATTTCAGGATATAATGTAGCAATGGGACCTTATATTCTTTTTTTTTTTTAAGATTTAAAAAAAATCTCTGACTTTTTAAAAAAGTCAGAGGTGCGGGAGGGTGAGAGAATTCACCAGAGACAGAGAGGGGAGCAGAAGAGGCAGATGGACCAAAGACACTGCTGAGGGGAGCAGCGGGCGAGGCAGGAGACGTCTGCCAAGCCATGTGGGTTTCTCCCTGGCCGGCTGGGAATCGAACCAGCGCTACAGAGGCTGCAGACAGCTTCGCAGCGTGGTGCTCAACTCGCTGCGCCACTGGGGTGGCCCTGGGACCTTATATTCTTAAGAATCGATGTCAAGATCATCATTTTAAATTCAGTTTGTATATTCTTTTAATAATATTGCTATTAGTCTTAGAATATACTTTGCACAGAAAGCAGAGATATTCTGGGCATATCTCTCTTTAATTTACTTTTTTATTCATTGCCCCCAACTTTGCAAAGAAAACGTTCTCTTAATACTTGAAAAACTTAGCATGTTGCTGGTTTACATTTTACAAACATCGCCTCTCCCCAGTGCATGCTTCAGGGCACAGCCATTTCGTGGTCACGGGAGAACAATTACCATTTTTGAATTCAGCCTCAGAGCCAAGTGGAAAAATGTAAAATTATTTTATATCCAACAATTCTCAGAACTTAAAAATGTAGAGAAGATTGCTAGCACAAGAGTTCAGATAATTAAGCTGCTACTCAAACCACGCTACGTTATCCTCAGCTAGCAAAAGAAAGAGGACAACTGTGTTATCGGTCCTATTTATAACCCCTTTAGGAGAATGAAAAGATGATACCCACAAGGTATTTTAATGCAAATTTCAATACAAATATCCATAAGAAATGTGAAAATCCCTCAGTTAGATTCAAATACTTGGACTTTCTCACAAATCACATCAATAGCCTTTGGTCATCTTTTATTTTCCAGTCAATACAATTGTGGAAACATACATCAGAGACTTGGGAGAAAAATGATATATTAGACCTAAATATTATTCCTTTGTTCTTTTTTCCTTGTAAAAGGCTGATATCTACGTTGCAAGAAACTTAGTCCTGACAGGGTCATCGTCCATTCTAAACCGCAGTAAAAATCCCATTTCGAGGAGAGAGTAGACGGGGTTGAGTAGCAGAGACGGCAATGTTCCAGAAAGGACGGGTAATGTGCTGGTTCCCAAACTTAGCTGCGAACTAAAATTAACTGGAGAATTAAAAAAAAAATAATGTTGTCTTAGACTCATTGTCCCTCCCCAGAGATTCTGATTTAATTGGTGCAGGGGCATTGTGGATATCAGGATTTTTCAAAGCTCCCAGGTGATTCTAATGTGCGCCCGAGTTTGAGACACCTGGGGTCCTGGTGATGGGTTCATGTTCAGTGCTGCCTGGAGAGGGATGGTGAGTCATCCAGACACTATGAGCCTCATTCTTCCTGTGAAAATTAGATAAATACCAGCATCTTTGACAGTCAAATAAAATAAGGGATATATTTAGACCCTGTTGCTCAAAAAAAAGTTTTTGTCATCTAATTTGCACCAAAAAGTGCCACTTTGGTCACCTCAATGGGAAACAAAGGTTCTGTCAGTTTTAATGAAAATGATTCATCACTCTGGTGGATTTTAGAAACCAGTGACCATTTGGTATGATATATAGATTTTATACTACACAGGAATATTTTAATGCTATTGCTAAAACAGACATCCATGTAATTTATCAGTCCTCCAGGATTTTTAAAATCAATTCCTCAAGTGGAAAACTAAGGTAGGTAGACTGGCTGTAGGATTTTATCTCTGCATAAATTGGATGTGGCCAAAAATAATAATAATTAAAAAAAAAAACCCAGAAATCAAACCCAAGAAAACAAAAACAAAAAAGGAAGTCACTGGCATAACAAAAACAACACTCTTAATGGATGTGCAGAAATCTGCAAAGGACAGGAAGATGCTCAAAGTTAAGAAAACTAAGAGATGTCAGTGAAAGTTTTGAGATTTAAACCTGGGTAGTATCCACAGAATAATGGGAAATGAAATCCAAGGAAACTGAGTTGAAAATTAACAGTAACTGCTGAAAAGGGAAGTAGAAAAAAGGCAGCAAACAGAGGGGGTTGGGGTCCCAAAAGAGCTCACAATCTTCAAAATACGTCAGAAAGGGGCCTCCCTGGTGGCACAAGGGGTTAAGCACTGAACTATGAAGCAATCCTCAGCCTCTGCAGCACAAGTTTGATCCCTGACCAGCCAGAGGGCAACCCACATGGTGAAGCAGACCTCTCCTGTTTCGCCTGCTGCTCCCCTCAGCAGTGTATTTCAGTCCTTCTGCCTGATCTGCTCCCCACCCTGTCTCTGGTGAATCCTCTCACCCTCCAGCATCTCTGGCCTGTACCCCAGCTCTTGTATGCATAAATAAATCTTCAAAAAAAAATCAGAAATACAGGACAAGCTAACTCAGGTTTCCACATTCTGTACTTACACCTATGTGTGGTGCGTTGTGTGACAGAAAAAGGTAATCCATTGGGAACCTGTGAATATGATCTTAATAGAAAAAAGAGTCTTTTGCAGATAAAATTAAGGATCTCAAGCTGAGATGGTTCTGGATGAAGGTGGGCCCTAATCCAATGACAAGTGACCTTATAAGACAAGAGAGAGGAACAACACACACAGGAGAAACCCAGGTGAAGACCCACGCAGAGACTGGAGGTATGCAACAATAAGCAGGGAGCTTAAACTCACCAGAAGCTGGCAGAGGCTAGCGAAGATTTCCCCTCCTGGCTCCACTGAAGAGACCATGGCCCTGCCGACATCTTGATTTTGGCAGTCTGGCCCGGGGAACTGAGAGAGAGCACATTTCAGTTAGTGGCCATCTGTTATCCCAGACATAAGAAACTAGTAGAACTAATTCCTGCCCCCAATGAAATGAACAGTGCTGCAAGTAGATAGTAAAAATAATAAAAGTAATAAATCTTGCCAGGGCTGACTGAGGTATGATGAGTGCATTGGTGACACCTCCGTGGTATCAGGCGGGGTTGTCACTGGGCAGGCGCCAGGGCGTGACCGTCGGGTTGAAGCTGCCCGAAGACTGGCACAGCCTCCTGAAACTCTGACATGGCCAGCGCGTGCCTGGCGCTGTTCTCCAAACGCGAGTGACTCATTTTCTTAGTTAAAATGAAAAACACTGAAAAAGAAAACTCAAGATAGAACAATTATGAAAGAGAAAGGACTAATTTGTTGATATTTCTCCCCCAGTGGAAGCAAGCAAGGGATTTTGTTTTTATTCCTCCTGTTCTGGGTAAACAATTTACACAGGATCTGGTTCCTAGTTCAGCTTTAAGTACAAGTTAAAATAGAATAATATTTGGCTTTCTGCTGTTTCAGACAACTAATTTCGATATACGATAATTGAAAATTGATTGCATTCAAGGGGTGCTCTTTCTCAGGGGAAACAAACTCCAGCTCACCGGCGAACTGGCACTGCCGGCGGTGGCTGCTGCCGTGAATCACCAGGATCTTGCCTTGTGCCCGGGACTGAGAAAACTGTGTCATGTTAGGCCTTGAAAGCAGGAGTCCCAGCTAACCATGGCTTTCTCTCTGGCTTCCGATGGTGGAAGAGAAACGCATAATGGCGAGTGCTGGGAGGGGCAGCAAAGTAACAGTGCTGCTGATCCTGCCATGGCTGGAGAATATGTTTTGAGCCTGGGTGCCAACGGGGCATCCTGCCTCTGAATTTAAGAGAAATGACTCCCTCTGAAGAGCAGGGAGCTGACTGGAATTATCCACCAAGAACTGGAACAGTAAGGTCAGATTCCTGGCTGGGGAAGGCTGAGCAGATTGATAGCTGCTATGCTAACCACAAACACAAACTCAGAGGAAGGGAGCCTTATAAAACATGCCTTATGGGCCCTCGGTAGAACACGGTGCTAGAGAATACACCTGGCTTTCTCCTGTCCCCAACTCCCACCTCTAATCCCACTTACTGATGGAGGACACAGGGACTGGGGGTAAATGTTCCCCCAACATCTAGTATGGGAGGGGGGCGAAAGTCAATTTATTTTCGGGCTTCCAATAACTGCTGCTTCCCTTGATTCAATACATAAACAGGGAAATTGCAAATGGGAATTCTGTTTATGAACTTGTCTTGTAGCTTAATAAACTTAAAATTACTAAATTGTATTTACAATCATCGATGTCAAATGAGCATCTGAATTCTCTGTGGAAACTTGTCAGTTGAAAATATTTCTGCCATAAAAGTGAATATGTCAGAAAATAAAGACTTTTTTTTCCAGTGTGAAAGCAAAACAAAGCACAACTAATAAAATGGATTTATTTTGTTCTCAGTTGACTGACTGATGCTATCTAGTTATGTGACAAACTGGAAAATGATAAGCAATTCCAAATATGTTAGTATTCAGTTCAGTGCAAACATAAATCCCTTATTTTTAACTTAATGAAAGAGATATGAATTCCATTCATCATTGCACTCAGTTTTTGGACACCGCATATCTTGGCCTGCCCTTGTTTGTTTTCAGTGTGAGATTAGACCATGTCAAGGTCAGCCACCTTGGAAAATATTCAGAAAGAAAAGGAGAGGTAAAGATGGTGGCTTAGTGCATGTTATTCTGTGATGCTTAGTAGTTAAATCATACCACCTCCTGCATTTTAGGGGATCAAATAGTAATGGAAAGATTCACTGTAATTGGGGATATAAGGAAACTCTTTATTCCACCTCAATTGTTGACTTCCACTCCATGACACGTTTATCAGTACTTTTTGTGAGATAGACAAATCCAGTTAGATATAAAAATCTGTCCATATCACAGGAAATGGCTTTTATAATCTTAGAGATTTATACTAATTCACTGAATTTAGTAAGTCTACTGTCTTAATACTGTAAAACATTAGAAGTTACCTTCTCATGTTAAGAATTCACCACGGGAAACAGATTTGCAAGAATAAAAGGAAATTAGAAGTGGGAGAGAGTCACTTTGCGCCTATCGCTTGTAAACTGATATTTGGATTTCCTTTTCTTTACTGTTCCCAGTAGGTATTTTTGGAATATGCTTTCACAACAGGCCTTCCTAGTTTCTTCAGGAGAATGTGACTGAGGGCTACTCTGCATTATTCACTGAAACAATGTCATCCCTCTCTGTGAAAACAATTGCTTATTACTTATCACCACCATGATCCAAGCACCAATCTAAGTGTTTTACCTTCATTCATTTATTTGCTGCCACAATAAACCACACAGAGATAGTTAGTTATTCCATTTCACAGATGCTAAGATGAAGGGTACAGTGATTGATGTCTACATAGCCTGATTGAACTTACATGGCTAATTTAGTCTACCCTTTCTCTCCTGCCTCTCTAGTGGCCATTTTGTTCATGAGAATTTCTGGAGTAACACTCCTTGAGACCTCTACTCATAAAAATTGCTGATTATGCTCAGAAAGATTAAATGACTTGCTAAAATTTGCAAGTGGTAGAGCTGAACTTAAGTCCAAGCCTTCTGATTCCAAATCCTATTATCTATAATGACATCATCCTACTGGATATAGCTGAAGTTTTCAATTTAGGAGAAATTGGCTCTGAAACAAAATAGCTGGCACTATTTCATTTCTTTCAGAAATAAATTCCAGATGGATTTAAGAATTAAATCTTGCAAATGAAACCATAAAAGTACTGGAAGAAAATTTTGGTGAATATTTATGTAATCTTGGGGTGGCAGAGGCCATTCTAAAAATGGTCTTAAAATAGGAAAGATGGATGCATTAGATTTCATAAAAATAAAAAAGTCAGTATTTCAAAACACTATAAATAAAAAGGAAAACAACTCAGTTGGGGAAGCAATTCTCTCTTTTTACAGATTCATCCATTTATTCATTTCCAAAATATTGGGTAAAAACGGAGATTTAAATGGGTACTAAAAACAGCATCCTGTTTTCACGAAGTTTGTAACCTAGAGAAGGAGGTAGATGTTGGTGAAAGTACAATTACATGAAGCAAATGTGCCCAGGTTCTAGGAAATCTGACAAAGATACTGGGATGCAGGAAAAACTTCTTGCAGAGAAAAGTTGAGTGGAGGCCAGAAAGGTGAGTCCAGATTTAGGGGAAGTCAGCAAGGGGAGCATTTCAGACAGAAAGAACAGGGTTATTTTGGGGAAGGGAGTACAGCCCATTGGAATAACAAAAAGAAGGCCAATATATCCCCAAGTCAGAAAGTAAGGTGGCACAGGATGAGGCAGAGAGATATGTCTGTTCAACAAAATAAGGACCCTGGAAAACGAGCAGGTTTGGTTAGGAAGGAGTATCAAGAGTTTGATCTTGGACATGTTAAGTTTGAGATATCCTTGTATGGTCCAAATGGAGATTTCAAGTAATTAGATGTAAGGGTCCAGTGTATAAAGGATAGGTCAAAAGATGTAAATTGAGTCATTGATGTGTGGTGTGTGTGTGTGGATAATTACCTAACTTTCTAAAACTTGCATGCTTCCTCCCCCCAGGGGCATCTTTCCCTAGTCTACGGTGAGGGGAGTGAGAGGAAAATTTCTGTCTCCCCTGCTGCTCTCACACCCCTTTTTGTTTCATTATGATCTGATGGATCTCACATTAGGGAAACTTAAAGACATTCTGTTTTCTATCATGCCTTATCCCTTCACTGCAACTAAATTTTATCCAAATGATAATTCTGTTCTGTTTAGCAAGACTGCTTAGAAGCCCCTGAAAGTCAGAGATGGGCTGTGTGTGTCCAGTTAGTTCTCTAATGCCTAGAACAGTGCCTGGCCCAAAACAAACAAAACCCAAAAACACCAAAACAAAAAACAAAAAACCAAGTTCTCAATGACAGTATCTGTTAAAATTAAGAAAAGAAAAGAAAACAAAGGATAAAAATAAGTAAAGAAAGGAAGAAAGGAAAGAAAAAGGGAAGGAGAGGGAGGAAGAGAGGATTGATCAATGAAAGCAGTGTGTCTACTTTCCTTAGCAAATGTAAATCGGGAACTAGCCTCTCAGCAAAACCTCCACTCTGTAGTTAACTAATGCATTACCTAAAGATAGAATTTCCCTACAGTCCCAGGAGACCCTTCCTGGACTCTCCAGGTGGGGTTTGTTTTTTTTTGGTTTTTTTTTTTTTTTTTTTTTTTTTTTTTGGTTTGTTTGCTTTGTTTTTGGCTGTATTTGGTGATTCTCAGGTGATTTAGTTGCTCCTTCAATGCAACCTCTGATTTTTTTTTGCAGAAATCTGTTAGCATTTCTGGAATTTGGATATACTTCTCTAGCTTCCTGTGAAAATATGGATTTTTACCCTGCTGCATTCTTAAGCCATTCCAATTGCAGATCTAGAAGAGTAAGTAAGTGTATTGAATTTCTATATTGAATCCATGTCTATATAATTTTGGCAAATATTCTTTCTGCAGCAGCTCTGGAAGGAAAGCTGCTTACTTTTCAGCATGGCCTATGGACTCTTGGAGTCCATTGATCTGGAGACCCCCGTGCTCTAACTTCAAGTTACCTCAGTAGCACCAGAGACAATTTTATCTGGAGAGACTGACCAGCAGTATTTCCACTACCAGATATTTCAGCCAAATTTCCTGCCAGAAAGTGTCCTCGAGATAGAAGAGAAGGAAACAAGAGGCCGTGGGGAGAGAGCAATAACTGGCGAGAAGAGGGTCCCCTTTCTCTAACCATGCTCAGGACAACCTGCATTGTCAGGGCCTGAGCAGAGAAGCAAGGGCCTTGTGTGACTGGCCAGTCTCTGCACACCATCTCTGCTCCCCTACTTCTCTATGTCTCTAAGGCATCACAAGACTGGCAAAAGAAGCTTCTCATTCTTTACTTGCCTCTAACTTCTTTAGCATCAAGCAAGCTCTTTAACTTTTAATAGAGGTAAAATACAGCTTAAACAGTGATCCTCAGTGGAAGTAGGCCCTGCCGTGAGACATCAGCTTCTGTGGAGGTATTTTTGATAATCATGACCTTTGGGGAATGTGGCAGCTAGTGACAGAGACTATGGCTGCTGCTAAACATTCCATAATGCACAGAACCGTCACTCCACTAGAAGGCATTATCTGGTTAAATGTCAATAGTGCCAAGGATGAGAAATCTTGATCTAGAGATATAAATATTCCATCAAACACTTTCTCAGGACAAAAGCAATACAACGCAAAAAGGCATGAACAGGATTGACTATTTTTTGGTACAATGTAGGGAAGGAGAGCTTTGATTTATTTCTTCGACATTTTGCATGCAATTCTCATACATTTCACAGTAATCATTAGCATTATAGACTTCACTTGGTGTGAAGTCAAGGCAACAATTTTCACCATGACACGTGGGCAGGTATATTCATTAGACTCTCATTTTCTTCAGAACTAACTTCAAAACCAAATTCAAAATTCCTTTAAAGTTCCATGATTAAAAAAAAAAAACAAACAGAAACAAAACAAACAAATAACTGAGTCCACGGTAATGTGTTTGGATACAGTCCCTTTTAACTCCAAGGACATTATGTCTTTTCTGCTGCTCTTTAACTTTACAACTAATTTCATGGGCAGTTTATATTCATTCCTTCTAAAGTTTTTGTAAAACAGTATCTGAGAATAAAAATATATTGTTCTAATAAAATAGTACTTTTTATTATCATCTCTAAATTATATCAATTTGTTTTTTAAATTTTCATGACCCACTGATTTTACTAGCTTCTGAATATAAGTTTATGAAGGTTGATTTAATTTCATAGAATGACTTATAAAAATTCCCTGTTCTTGCTGTAAAATCCACCTTGATTTATGAGCACGTTTTAGAACAAGTTCACAACTTCTCCATTAAACACCTACATGGCTGGGAAGTTACTCCTCCTGGGATTCCAAAAGAAGAGTAGATACATGTTTAACTTCTTTGGAATTGACTGCTCAAAGGAAACTTTGGGGACCATTGATTCTTTATCTGTTAAATTTGGCTTATCATTAGGAATTGTATTTGGTTATGACAGAAATGAATATTGACTTTAGCAGGATAGAATTTTTTTTTTCCACTCTTAAAATAGGTCTGGATGCAGACCTTCTGGACTGAAAGAGTAGGGCAGCTGCATGCTGCCTTCCCCAACAGAAGCTCCTTGCATTTCGAATGGATTCACCCTCATGCATGGTTTCTATCTTTGAGGTCTCCCAAGGTTCAAGTTGAAGGCTGAACCTCCAGTCACTACCCTCCGCACATTCCAGCCAGAGCAGAAGAAATGAGGGACAAAAGTTGGCCCTGCCTTGTAAAGAATCTTCCCAGAAGACATCTCACTGGACAGAACTTTGTCTCTGTGAGGAAAGCTGGGAAATGTAATCTTTGGAGGTGGGTGCTTTGAGATCTCAAAGAATATTAGAATTTTACTTGAGTGAGGAAAGACATTTTTAAACCTAACCAACATTTTTTTTTTGAAAAAAAAAAATTTTAGGGAACTCACTCATTTTCACTGATTTCCTATGACTCTACTTGCCTGCTCAGCCCTCCCAAAATTCAGGATGATCTCCATAGGGTTTTCTAAGGGTTCTGTTAGTTAGAAAATTATTGCTAAGATAATTGAGGTTGTAATTAAATAAATTATAATATTAAAAAATCTGATTCTTTGATTTTATTGATTTGCAAGCTGCATAATAGTCTAAAGAGTCACATTTATTAGTGATTTTGATACACATATTTTTTAAAATTATGCTTGCTAAAATATTGATGTCAAGAAGCAATGTTTTAAGTAATTTTCCTCAACCTGAGCTTTCCATTTTCATGTTACTCTCTGTCCCTCTAGCTCCTGCCAAGTTCTAAAAATGGATAAAGATGAATTAGATTTGGGTTGAATACATTGTTGAAAAATATTTTTATTTATTTTTTTCTTTTCTGCTTTTCCTCTTAGCATGTACAAGCAAAGTGGTGCTGGAGAAAGCTAATTGTTATGAATTTGTTAAGTTGTGTTTGATTGACTCGAGTTTCTCGGTTATTTATAAGGCACATGTTGTTCCACTTGCAGCTCAAAAATAATTCTAATTTTAGCACTAATGTAAGAAGTTGAAGGAAGAATATGAGTGTGGAGAACACATACCTTCATCCTAAAAAATTGTCTCTGCAAACTTTTATAGCAAGCAAATTAATTATTCTAATTTCCCCATTTATCAAATTAGCAATAATATTTATCTTGTTGATTTCTAGTGTTAGATGAAATAATTCTTGCAGATGTTCTACAGGTGTTAGTTTCCTTTGAGAGAGTGAATGTTATTTCCATCACCAATAGGTATTAGGTCCCTTCTGTGAAAATGAAGAATGGAGGGGAATAGGAGTCTAGAAGAAATCAAAACTATTAAGATGGTTTGATCTGGGAATTCAAGTCAAAGAATCACAAGGCTACCACAGATTTGTGTATTTAGTCTCGATTTTATATATATAGTGTCAACTAGTGTGTGTGCGCGCACACACACATACAGAGACACAATGTGAATATGAAACACGAAGCATCAAGAGAAAAAGGGACAGCAACAGCAAAAGAGAACTTGGGTTTTCTGGAATTGTACTCTAGTCATCATTCTAATCTTTTGGGGTATAAAAAAGTGGTTTTTTTTTTTAGGTTTATTTTTGGCTCTGACAGGAAAACAGCAGGTTAACCAAAAACTAAATGACAGATCTTTCAAGTTTCACTTTGGCAAGCTGCTTCCTTTCCACACCTCCCTGACCTCCAGATTTGGGTAAAGGCAAAGAACGGGGAGGTAGTGACAAAAAAATTGGAGGCTACCTGTGAGCATAGTTACCAGCTTCAGGGATCTGAGAAAATGGCCATGGACACAGTACAGAGATCTGGCTTTGAGAACGATTGTCCTGATAGAAAGTTCCTGAACACACTCACTTTCTTTATGAAACACACTGATCAAAGTATTTCACCCAACATAGCTCAATTAGAGTGAGTTATAAAATAGCAAAGGTGTATTACAACAAACACATCTGTTAAAATCACAAGGTATACTCTGCAGTAGCATTTTATCTCTCCTCATGAATATCTTCCTTCATTTATCAACCTTCCTTTATGCAGCCTATTTCTAAGCTAACTTTTTCACAACACCTGCAATCTCCAACCTCGAGACCCATACTTTTGCTCCTGCATTCTTGAGAGTGCCGGCATTGATTTGCCTTCTATTCTGGGGTGTCTACACTGGCATCCTGATCTATAATTCATTTCTTCTTAGATCTGGGACCTGGTCTTGGATTTAAGTAAGTTGTGCTGGAAGCTCTGTCAGTTGCTGCTCATTAACATTAGATTTCTCTTGCCAGGGACAATCCCACCATCCTTTCCCCCTCAATCCCCACTTCCCAGGTTTTCGAGTTGAAGTTTATCTCAAATGCTTCCTGTCGCTGGAAGCTTGTGAATTTCTATTGTCTGAACCATTGGTTGCACCAGGTTCTCTTTCCTATCACTGTTGCTCTAGCCAGAAACAGATTTGCTGAATCTCTTTGGGCACAGTGATATAGTTGATTGGTCACTCCCTTTGGGGACCAATTATACAAAGGAATTAGATATCCTAACATCAGCCAAACCAGTCTGGATGGCCACAGCCAACATATCTCGCACTGAGCACTTGAACAACAGTGCTCATTACAATACAATTGTGTGATCAAAGATTGGCATGGGAAATTAGTTTGAAAACAATGTAAAAGGAGGATGATTTCAAATGTCACTTTCATAATCTGTTCAATTCTGATATATTTTTAGGTTGGTTACTGGAGTCTAATTTTTTTTTGGAGTGATTTAAGTATATTTTTACTTAGTCACTGCTAATACTTCTGTAACATATCAAATTCAACTGAGATTAAATACATGGAAAAATATTGGAAATTAATTTTGTCCTGGTTAAAAAATGAGAAATTTTGGAATCTCAATGACAAATAACAACCACGAACTGCCAGTTAGGTACAATATTTTCATATATGAACACACCCAATAGAATCAACAGAATATTTATATATTTTTGTATAATAAAATCAAGATTCAGGGCATCCCCGGTGGCGCAGCGGTTGAGCGCTGGGCTGCGAAGCTGCCAGCAGCCTCTGCAGCGCCGGTTCGATCCCCGGTTGCTCCCTGGCCACCAGAGGAGGGTCCCACATGGCGCACAGACCTCTCCTGCTGCCCCTGCTCCCCTCAGCAGTGTACTTTGGTCTTTGTGCCTGCTCTGCTCCCCGCTCTGGCTCTGGTGAATTCTCTCACCCTCCCGTGCTTCTGACTGTACCCAGTGCCTGTATAAATAAATAAATAAATAAATAAATAAATAAATCTTTAAAAAAAAATCAAGATTCAACATAGGGTAGAATCTTTTCTCACTTCTTTATGAGAACTCTCAGGTTTTTGATTTGTAGTTGATTTATGATGGAATATAATGGACAAAATACACAGATATTATTTTTTAAAACATTATCATAGAATATTAAACTTTAAAATTGATAAAGTAGGTTAGTGGCTGATTTTTAATCAGAAAAACACATGAATTTCTGACTTTTCTGCATGTCTATGAAACCATGACTTAGACCCTATTTATGAATTAGAAATTTTAATATTGTTTAGGTGTCCGTCTCCTCAAGTTGATCTCTAGATTCAACACTATGTCAGTTAAAATCCTGGAAAGCATTCTTTTTGAAACTAGAGTTGTTTTTAAAGTGTTTGTGGAAATACACAGTGGAACAATCAGACCAAAAGAAAAATATATTTGAAGGACTTTCAACTGGAGTCTATTTTTAATTCTGTTGAACTTTCAGGCAAATTATTTGAAAGTGAATCATATTGAAGTGGAAATTCTTTTTTGTCTACAAATAATGCTGAAGGTGTGGGTCTCATATCCATTAATTGCACTCCTTGTTAATCATAGATATTTGGGGGATGCTGTGTGGAGAGATTTCAGTGTGGTGGCTACCTTTATTCCCGAGTCAAACAGCACTCACCTGCTACAGGTTCTTTTGATCTGTGCTGGAAAAGCAAGTTCCTGGTGGTCTAATTCCTTTCTCTTAAGGCTTGTTCACGTTTTTTCTCTTGTTCCTTGAGGCTGGCAGCTTTAAGGGGGCTTCTATTAGGATCTGCTTTCATTTTCTGGCACCTCAAACCCCTCTTTTAAGGAAAGGATCTGCAAATCAGTATCAGTTCCATAAGCGCTGAATCTAAAGCCACTTCTTCAGAACTGTGGGGAGTGGGCTGTTCCCTTCTCCCATTCTCCAGGACTGACCTCAGGCAGATGCCCCCCATCTTCCCAAGCCATGTGCCCAGCTGTGCTGGCAGGAGGACTTGGGGTGAGGTGGGTGCTGACTCCACAGCATCCCCAGGAGCAGAACGGATGCTTGTTTTGTACGGAACAGTTAATTGCCTCCCGGGTTGCCAGGCGCTTATGTAGGCTCTTTGGCTGTCAGTCATCTGGACCCTAAAACAATCCTGACACTGTTCAGAACCACATTGGTGCGAAGAGGACAAGCCTTTGAAGCTCTGGCTTATTTATTCCAAACATAACCTCCCTCTGCATTTGCCTTTTGAATTAAATAATCATTTCAGTAAAATGAAAGGTGTTTCATTTTTTTAACTAAACCATTTATAAAGTATGTCCAAATATTCAGCACTGCACAGAATGTTTGTGTGTGTGTGTGTGCGTGTGTGTGTACTCTTTCTCATGTTAACCACTCTTTGACTGAAACTTTTACCTCTCCCTTTTCTGGCCTCTGTAGAAATGAAGAGCTGTTTGGTACATAGTGAAAAAAAAAAATAAATAAAGCAACATAATCCCCTGACTCCAAAGTTCTTTGTTTCTGTGGTAAACTTTGTCGGTTTGGTTTGGAGAATTTTGAATGGAGTAAGAGGAACTTTCTATGTCCTCTTGGTAACCTGGGCAAGGACCTTCACTTTTTTAATTATTTTAAAATTTATTTATATATATATATATATATTTGGCATCATTGTTCATTTTTGTACAATATTTGCTTTCTCCTCTTGTAACCAGTTACATTCTGAGTCCCCATAAAATTCCCACGACCAATTCACCCGTGCACTATCACCATAGTCCCTTGTGCTCTTCCCTCCCATTTTGATCCCTCTCCCTCCCGCTCCCCTGCAGAATGTCTATGATTTATAGTTGCCTGTTAATTTTTTTTATTTATTGTTATTTTTTTCCTGATCCCTTATCTGGTTCCCCTATATTCCTCCTATAAGTAAAACTATCTGGTATTTTTCTTTTTCCTTCTGGCTTATTTCACTGAGCATAATCTCTTCCAGCTCCATCCAAGTTGCTTTGAATGGCATAAGTTTATCTTTTGGATTGCTGAATAGTATTCCATTGTGGATATAAACCACATCTTCTTTTTGGGGGAGGGGGAGCAGAATAGGCAGATTTATTGAAATACGCGGCTAAGGGGAACAGTGGGTAAGACAGGAGAGGTCTAACCTGTATGTGGGTTAGCTCCCTGGCTAGGGATGGAACTCAGGCCATAACAATGATAGCACTGAGACGTAACCCCTAGGCCACCAGTGAGGCCCCCATCTTACTATTTTTTTATATTTTATTTTATTTTATATATTTTTACATCATTTTTCATTTTTGCACAATGTATGGTTTTTCATCTTGGTTATAGTTCCCATACAATTCCCACCTCCCTTATTTTGACCCTAATCCCTTCTCCTCTCCCCACCCCCCACCCTGTAGTATGTCTCGGTTTATAGTTGCTTGTTGATTTTGGTTTTTACTTTATTATAATTAGTCTTTTTCCTGGTCCCTCATTTAGGTTTTCTAAATTCCTGCTATGAGTGAGACCATCCGGTATTTTTCTTTTTCTTTCTGGCTTATTTCGCTGAGCATAATCCCTTCAAGCTCCATCCATGTTGCTGCAAATTGCATGAGTTTATCTTTTTTTGATTGCCAAGTAATAATCCACATCTTCTTGATCCAGTCATCTGTTTTTGGACATTTGGGTTGTTTCCATAGCTTACCTATTGTAAATAGTGCTGCTATAAACATAGGGGTGCAGGTGCCCTTTGGAATTAATGATTCTATGTCCTCTGGGTAAATACCTAGGAGTGGAATTGCTGGATCACATGGAAACTCATCTTTAGCAGATTGAGGAATCTCTACACAGCTCTCCATAGTGATTGGACCAGTTTGCCCTCCCACCAGCAGTGCAGGAGAGTTCCTTTTTCTCCACATCCTCGCCAACATTTGTTGTAGCTAGTTTTTTAATATGTGCTTTTCTCACTGGTGTAAGGTGGTATCTCATTGTAGTTCTGATTTGCATTTCCCTGATTACAAGTGATGCTGAACACTTTTTCGTATGCCTGTTGGCCATTTGCATTTCCTCTTTGGAGAAGTTCCTTTTTAGCTCTTCTGCCCATTTTTGACTGGATTGTTTACTCTGTTTTTGTTGAATCTCATCAGCTCTTTGTAGATTTTTGTGATTAGTCCTTTATCATTAGTGTTGTGTGCAAAAATTTTCTCCCAGTTGGTGGGGTGTCTCTTTGTTCTGTAAACCACATCTTTTGTTCTGTAAACCAGATCTAGTCATCTGTTTTCAGGACCTTCACTTTTTCAGTACTGGTGATTAGTCCTTTAAGTGACACTATCACTGCTCAAACACAGATCTTCTGCCTGCCCCCCCCACTAACCCCCCTCCCCCCACCTTGGGCTCAGCTTTATGAGTGACCAATATTAGCTTGTGGCTTGGATTCCATTTGATGGAATACTTGGAATGAAGACAAATCTAAATTTTTAGAGACTTGGATGGCTGAAAATGCTGAAGGGACTTAAGTTTTTTTAATATTAGTAAGTAATAAGGACAATGCTAATTAATTTGTTGGCAGAATTTGCTACCTAATAAGATGGCAAAACTCTGATGCATTAAGCCTGGGAGACTTGCTAAGCTCAGAGCTCTTATAATTTAGTTTTACCTCCTGCTGAGTCACACTTTTCTAATGACATGAATCAGCTCTCATTTTAACTCCTCTGCATTTTTCTCTGCTGAAACACTTCCTGCCTGCGTCTTCAAGACTAAAGACTGGAAGTGTTAACTGGAGAAGTGAGCATTACTGAATGAGTAGACAATTAGTTGCTGAAGGATGTGCCACGTGTCATTGGCAATATGATTTTCCCCAGATTTGCAGCAAGGGGTTGGTTTACACAGAATACTTCTCCACACTTGTGATTTGAGCTGTGGTACTTGCCGGGTCTGTAAACAGGCACCTGAACTTCATATTCTTGGATCAAAACCTAAACGTTTGCATTTTTATTGTATTAAGCATGTGTTCATATTCAGTTTCAGGTTTTATTGATTTACTGCTTGGCTAGGAATTCTGAAAAATGGTCATTTCTTTACTATTGTGTAAAAATCATGTTAGTGATCTCTGTAGAAAGATAAATGTGCTCTAAATATTAATGCTGTTTTTATATTTTAATGTCATTTACTGTTCTCTTTGGGATACAGAAAGCCAAAAAAGGAGGACAATGTTGCTTATCATACTAATGATTTTAAAAAAAAAAAGAAATCTAGAGATCTTAGCCATCTCATGTTACAGAAGAGGAAATCATGATGCAGAGACATTGAATGTCATGTTCAAAGTCATAGAGCTGGATGTTGAATAGGGACATGTCTTGTGTCCCTTCAGTCTAGTCTTCTCCCTCAAACACCTGGTCTGTCCAATCAGTATTATTGGAGTAGCTTATTTTAATTTCTTTCATTGATCAAATATTGGATATGGGATTTTAAAGGTTGACTCTGAGTCTTGGCTTTTTGACTGTTCATTGTGTGATACTGGGTAAACCTTTTAATCTTAATTGATTTTCCATCTGTAAGGCAAGCATAAGAATATTGCTATCATAGACTAGTAGAATGATGAGATGAGATTATATTTGAGAAAGTGTATGCTGAGATATTGTGTACAAATACAAATGACAGACATCTAAAAATGCATTAGTTGCCTACCATTTCATAGGTGATTTAGTCTATGTCAAGATAGTTTCTACACTAAGCTTCCTCTGACTCTTAGATGAGGATTCCAAGGGTTACGGATTCTCCCCTTCAGGTCCAGGGAAGATCTGTTTTCTGACTGTGAAAGAAAATAGGTTATAAGAAGAATTTAGTAAAATCAGTTGACAGTTTTGGTAACTTACTCTTTCACTAATCATTATGTTCAGTCTACTCAGGATCAAATATTTTCCCTAAAATTTTTTCCCTGACAGTAGCAATCTGTATATTATTCAGTGTTCATTATACATTTTCTCTAATTTATGCAATATATAAAGTATAAACACTGTGTTTTCAACAAACCATTGCCAATAAGGTCTCTAGGAGGACATTTGCTTAAATGAGATGCCAGCCTGAGAACAACTGCACTCACTAATGGGCCCGGGCTTGAGAAGGGTCAGTGGAACAAACCAGACCAGTGGTGTCCTGTCCCACAGCATTTCATGTGTATATTCCTGCAACTAGTATCCAATCAAAATGCAGAGCTATTCTATCACCATGAGGTTCCCCTGTGCTATTTTTTATAATTACACCCACCTCCCTGCTTCCAGGCACCTCTAAACCCAGGCATCACTAACCTGGATTCTGTCTCTATAATGTCATTTCAAGAATGTTATAGAAGTAAAATCATGTAGTATGTGATCTTTAGAGATTGGTTTTTCCATTCAATATAATTCCCTTGAGATTTATCTGCGATCTGAGTTGTCATGTGCATCAATAGTTTGTTGCTTTTATTGCTGAGGAGTGTTCCAAGGCAAGGAGGTACCAAAATCTGTTCAGCTATTCACATATTGAGAGACATTTTGGTCATTCCAGTTCAGGGCTATTCAGATAGATGTGTTTCAAAAAACCTTGCACAAGTTTTTGTGTGAATATGTTTTCAAGGCTGTTGAGTAATTGTCCAAGAGTATAATTGCTGCATCATGCAGAAAGGGAGCCCATATAGCCAAAACAGATGGGATAGAGAGAAATTCAAAAAGATTTTTTATGTGATAACTGAAGTGCTTGATCTTATTTCAATGTTTTGTTTTCTTTTGCCTTAATTTCTAAATAATATATGTTTACCTGGCTTTTCCCTTTAGCTTGTAAATCAAGTAATTTTTTAGTTCACTAGTCATAACACCTAAAATTTTAAAACATATTTATTTGACCCTGTTTTTTTTTACTACTTACCTATGTCAAAATATATGACTGTCATTTATTCTTGCCACCATAGTATAAGAATTTTAGCTTACTTTTGCAGTTCTTGATGTTGTCACTAAAATACCTAATCCATTTTGGAGAAGGCATAATGTTGAATTTTAGGTTCTGGATGGTTACTATAGCAACATACAAAGACTTGTTCTTAAAAATGAAATACTCAGCAATAGTCATTGCTATCTAATTTAAAACAGAGAACTTTTTTCTCTACCTTTCATTCACTCTCCCATTTACTCTGAATTTTTTTCACTGATGAAGCCATGCCCCCCACCCCACCCCTGAGAAGCCACATGGAAAAGAGAGGACTCAGAGACTCCTTATGTTTGTGTCAGCAAGAAAATAACTGCCTGGCAAATCTCCCTGCAGTTCCCAGAATAGACCTATGCATAGACTGCCCTTTGGTTCTAAATTACCTCCAAGCTGGAGAACCTATATTAGTTAATTCTCATATTACTAATCTTCTGTATTTGTCCCTAAATGAAAATGATTTCTAGGAAGGAAAGCCAAGAGTAGGTAGGGACTACCAGGGATGGACCCAGTACCTCAGAGTGTAGGTTCTGAAGTCAGTGTTGTTGGACTCCTGCTAGTTGCTGCTGCTTCTTGAGTTGTTACAGGCACCAGGGAACACTTGAGACAAATTATGAAAGAATTTCAAATTTTTTTCATCCGTTCAATCAGACACACTATGGCCTACCAACTACCTTTCATCACTGTGACTCTCTTCAGCAGCTAGAGCTTCTCTTACCTGGTGTTATATCTTACCCAGGCCTTCTTAGCCCTGCCACATCAAAATTCAGGACTTTGTTGGAAGAAAGAAACAAATCTTTCAAAGGCAAAGTGGTAATGCTAACTATGGACATCTTTAGTTCTTCAAACATCTCTGAGCACCTTGTCTGATCTTGCATGTTCAACATCCTTGAAAGACACCTGCCACTGTGCCAGACACTGTGGAAAGCCCAATGCCTGTCTCATCTTACCAAACTTACCAAAAGACATACTGTTCTATTATCCCCATGTTACATGGGGGCTGCAGTTCAGAGAGTGTAAGTCACTTGCCCAGAGTCACACAGTAGTGACACCCAGAATCAGGATTATTTTTTTCCTCTATCCTACCTTACATACTTTTTGGAGTAGGAAAATAAGGGGCATTTTATAGCAATCCAAGTGAAAATAGGATATCATTTCACCTCGTTCTGAATGTATCTTTAACATATAAGAACTTTAACAGAAAACATAATCTGAATCCATTATCAATCACCCTAATAACATTAAGAATTGCTCTTTATGGGCCTCCCCTGGTGGCGCAGGCGGTTGAGTACAGCACCGAGAAGCTGTCCGCAGCCTCTGCAGCGCCGGTTTGATGCTGGCCAGCCGGTGAGGGTCCCACATGGCATGGCAGACCTCTCCTGTCTCACCTGCTGCTCCCCTCAGCAGTGTATTTCGTCAGTCTGCCTGTTCTGTTCCCCTCTCTGTCTCTGGTGAATCCTCTCACTTGCCCACGCATGTGGTCTGTACCCTGGTTCTGTATAAATATATAAATTAATCTTTTTTAAAAAAAAGAATTGCTCTTTAATATTATCTAATTTCTAGTCCATAATTGTTTTTAATGGCTTTACAAATCACATGGATAAATCATTATTTAATGAATTTAAAGTAGTTAGATATTTAGTTTGTTTCTAATTTAGGGGTGTCTAAATACAACATTGTTATTAATGTCTTTGTAACTAAATCTTGGTAGATTTCCTTCTTCTTTTCCTCACCATAAATTCCTAGAGATAAAACTACAGTTGTAATGGCAATGCTCATTTTAAAGATTTGTTATATAAACATGCACATATATTACAACAAAAGTAACACATGCTGAACAAGAAGGCTACTTCTCATTTACAACAAAGAAAGCTTTGACATTTCAGTATGAATAGGTTAACAATGGTAACTGCCACCATCCATTAAATCTTTACAATGAGCCAGACACTGTACCAAGCACTTTATAGGAAGTGTGTTAATAAAGCCTTAGATGTCTTTGTGAGGCTACTGTTCTTATACACATAGATTTCACTGAGGTTCAATATATCACATATTTGTGATTCTTTTCCAGAAATCCCAAGCCATCTTCAGTGTGCCAAGCCATTTTCAGTATTTATTTATCTATTTCTCTGTATCTTCACCAAGACTTAGCATTAGTCTTTATCAGTTATCTTTGGGGTCATCATAACCAGTGAAAATGGAATTGCACTGAGCTTGCATTTCTTTGCTAACTGGAGGCAAATACGTTTACTGGCCATTTGCATTTCTTCTTTGGTAGGTTTTGTCTATTTTGCAAACGGTACTCATCTTTTTTTAATATTAAAGGCTCTTTTATATTGATACTAATTTTTTTTTGCTTATTGTACATGTTGCAAAATACTTTCCCAGTTTATTTGCTTTTAAAATTTTGTGTTTATTTTTGCTTTAAGACATCCATGAGAATCAATCTTTTCCTTTATGCTTGCTTTGGGATCATTTTTAAAAGGATCTTTCCCAACTCAAGACCCAGGATTATATAGTTATGTATATATTGTTGTAGTATTTTGTTTAATATTATCATATTTAATTTAATTTGAACTGAGATAAAATATCCTTAACATGTGACTTTATTTTTATATGATTTTCCAATTTTCCCAAGATTATGTACTATATATGACAAAGCATATAGTATATGCATTTGTATATCTATACATAGATATCTTTTCTCATGGTTACTATTAAGAATATTTTGTTATTTTCCTTCTTTACTATCCATTGAGTCAATAATAATTATTGCTGAATTGTAATTAATAAATCAGTTGAAAGTATCTTTGTGAACAAAATAGAAAAAGACCTATTTGCAGAAGAACAAGGGGCAGTGAAAAAGAAACAGATAGGAAGGGAATCTTAGTGCTGTAAGAAAATAAAGTTAGGAAAAATAATAAGGGGTGATAAGGACAAATGAAATTAAATTAGGACAGTCAAAGGCTTCTCCAGGGCATTATCATTTCGTAGGATGATCCTGGGAAACTCATTCCCAGCCTGAGAGCCAACACTGATACCAGGTGAAATAGGGGGGTGCTTAAGGACCCAAAACTGTTAACAGGAAAAAGCCCATGTTGCTCATTCTAAGGGCTATGCCACGTGTACGCATCAAAGCGATCAGACTTTCTGGGCTCAAAGATTTTTAACTGGTAAAAGGTCCAAAGAGAGAAAAGAAGTAGGGGAGAGAGGATTTCAAAGTACAGACTTCCAATCAAACTCTGAAATTACCCATTGTCTTGTGGGCACCAGTTCAGCCAAACAGGCAAGGTCCAAGAGCACAGCACCTCCGGGCAGGGTTAGACGGGGCCCAAAGGGCTGGGAGAGAAGGAGAAACCAAAGTTCAAAATGTATCTTACAAATGAACCCACCAGCAGGTCAGGATGACGGCTGCCATTGTCTCTGAAGCGAGTGGGATCGAAAGTGCTAAAGCAGCAAAAAGCGAAGCGAAGACCAGGAGAAGCCCGTCTGCAGGTGTCTTCCAGCCCTTCTCCCCATTGAACAATGGCTTTGTCATCCTTCCCAGCAGCACCCCTGTTCGTGAAGCCTGGTTCACAGTGTGCCGGGGGTTGCACTATGGTGCGAAGATGGTGCTGGGAAGATGGTGCTCGTTCTCACAGTATCGAAAAGTCTCCCTCCCTTTAATAAGGATTAGCTAGGGCATTTGTGTTTGTGTGTGTGTGTGTGTGTTTCAAAGAATGAAAACTTGGATTATCAACTCTACTGACTTTCTATTTTCTACTTCATTAATTCTGTTTGTATATATATATATATGTAGCTTTTACGGTTTTTTGAGAGGCTTTGGAGCATTCTTCATGGCACCCATGAATAAGAGCGAGCTCACTTCCATCCTTTGGCCAGGCTGGCAAGGATTGTTATTCCCTTGCCATGGAGAAGACACATTTTCCTGCAGGGCTCAAGGAAAAAACAAATGGCTATCATCTGCTCTCCCTCCCTCAAAGGAGTCTGCCCTCCAATTATAATGAGAAGACCTGAAGGTCATTATTAAAATAATTATACTTTTCTCTAGAATTCCCTTTTCACTGAGAAAAGATTTCTTTTTTTCTGATAGTTTTGGGGATCCAGCAGGCAGATAATTGCAAGGAAGAAAGATACATTCTTTGACCCTGAGGGTGGTGCTTTTATGTGGTTGGCAGTCCCTGAACCAAAGCTTTTGCAGATTTATTACAGACTGAAGCAGCAATCTAGCTACAAGAAAGTGCTTTTTCATGCTAATTTTAAATTCAGAATTCATACTACTAAAATGGGATGGAGAAGAATAACTTGCTATGAAACAGCATTAGTTCTACTTGAAACTGGAAAATTCACTGAAGTCTGGCTCCCAGACTATGCTGGCCCATCTACCCATTAGTCTTTCATGCTCACAGGAGACCCATGTGTCCATTTTACTATTTAGGATGATTTTCAAATAGCATAGCACCTGTTCAAAAGCTGAGAGGAAGCAGATACCAAGTATTAGAGACGGACGGTATCGTACGTCACTGGAAAATAATGAGAGATAAGCTCTTAAAATCACTCATCAGAGAGTCACTAGGAGACTACATAGGCCAAGTCTAAAGATCCGAAGTGCAGGATCATTATATAATAGTGTCTTGGGTCATTGTCAGTGGGCAGAGATGTTGTTTCTTGGCATGTTCATAAATGCATAGGCTAAGGCATGAGGGAGGGGAGCAGAGTGCCCATGTCCTGTGCGCACCACTCTCCCAGCACATGCTGGTCTCATCAAGCCAGAAGCGTCATTATATAAACAATCAATTAAATCCATGGTGATTGTGGATTTAATCAATCTCAACCCTTCTCCCTTGCTTATGGAGGGTGTGGGAGGTGTGTGTGACAGTTCCAACCCTCTAATTGCATAATTGATTCCTCTGGTAACCAGCCTCTATCCTCATGAGCATAAACTGAGAATGGTTGAAAGGGTTTAAATAGCAAAAGACACTTCTCTTACCCCTATCGCTTAGGAAATCCCAAGGTTTGGGGAGCTCTGGAGCCAGGGACAAAGATCAAATATATATATGTTTATACCTTATATGAATGTTCATATAAGCAGTGCATATGATATGTGAATATGTAACATATTGATATATTTGAATAAAACATATCTTACGTATAAATGTAACATATCCTAGATTTTATATTTTTATTTATACATTATATTTTATATAAATATATACATTTGATCTTTGTCCCTGGTTCCAAAGATTACATCACAGTATCACAGGTGACACAGCATATTGATTATGAACAAAGAATATGGAAGAGGTTGCTTGTGTTCTAATCTGGACCCTTAATTATTAAATTGGTATCTTGAACAACTTTTAATAGCTCAGCTTTCTTCCTTTATAAAATTGAGATAAATACAGTACTGACCTTTTTGGCTTCATGTAAGGAATATAAATTTATCAATTTAATTTACTGCCAATTCTGCTATACCATTTGTTTTGAAAATAGAAATTTGGCCTAATATGGTCCATATATTAGAGAACAAATCAAGCATTCACTTGAAGTTTGCATTTGCTTATGTACAATTTTATGAATAAGAAACATGAGATGAACACAGAAAACTGCACTCAGCTGAGACAAGAACACACAAAATGTTTGCATGCACACACGCGCGCATACACACACACACATCTGCCCTCTCAGTACACTGTGTGCATCATGAATCATATTTCATTTTCCATTCCATTTCAGATAATTCTCCTTCTACCACTTCAAAATAACCCAGAAGAGTTGCTACAACTCTTCTGAAGCTCAATTCCATGGGTAAACTTAAAGTCTTTGTAAAGGTCTTTACATTTATTGCAGTCTTTCTTAGGTCAGCTCGTATATGTCATAGGGTGCTGCATCTTTACTGGTTTTCTATCCAGTGTGTCACTGATGACATTTCCAAATGCTGTGCCCCAGCTCCATTTTTTTCATAAGGACTATCACTGCATGATTTTGCACAATGCAGTTACTTTTTGCAAAACAAATATCAGGTATTAGCAGAACTGACCGTATTTACAGCAGTGTTCTGTATAAGATAAAATATTCACTAACTTGTACCTATTATTGTGCTAAATAGATGGAAGGTCTGGAGGAAGGAAATAGCAGCACACTTTTGGGAAACTGAATAAAGTTTCCTTACCTTTGTAGTGGAAGCAGGCAGGGAGGAATTAAGATGAATGAAGAGAAAGACAGAAAGAAGTATAGAATTACTTGGTAAAATCTATGAGGAAGTTTGAACTTTAAAAGCAATGGACAATACCTGAAAGTCATTGGTAAGGGGATTCAGATGATCAAAATTTCCCTTTAGAAAGATTAATCTGGTTTTATTTTTTACTGGCTTAGAGAACAACTGTTTATTCTGGTTTTAAATGAACAGTGGGTTGGGAAGAGATAGGACTAGAGGCAGTTCAACTGATATTAGGAAGTTGTTGTACAAATATGAATAAAGTTGCATAGACTAAGGGGGTTAAAGTGCAAATAAATTAGAAAGTTAGAAAGTCAAATGAACAGGATTTGTTGGGATAGTGGGAATGAGGGAGAAGCAGAATAATCATGATTTTTCTGGTTCTGGAGGAAGCATCAAAGGAAAGTTTGAGCCATTTCCAGAGGAAATGAATATGAAAGCAAAGAACAAATCTGGAAGGGCAGACGACAAAGTGAGTACACTTGACTTTACTCCTAAATTTGTCATGGGACCGAGAACCACATAAGAAGTAAAAGGCTTAACCCAGAAGCTTCCAGTGTTCAAATGAGACCATAAAATTCAGTAGGAACAAAAATCTTGCAGATATTTTAACTCAGTTATATTTGGCAAATATAACTTTGTGCTTCTACGAAGAAAGTGCTAGAATCTGTAGCAAGGTTCAGAAGCCAGTGTCTTTTATAAGTAAGAATATTTGATTTTATATTAGTCCATGCAGAGTTAATCTGTGAAAAGTTTTGATAAGTATGCAGAAATCAGAAACTGATATAAATATATATCTACATTGATATAAATGTTTATATAATCACATAAAAAAGAAAAGAAGTGGTATTTAGGAAAAATGCATTCTGAACTTCTCTGAATCTGAAAGCACTTTTACAAAGGCTATGAATATTCAACAATAGTAAAACCAAGTCATCTAGTCTTCATTAGAACAGTAAAATTAATAGAAACCAAAGACATAGCACAACTTATTGCCTTGCGTGGTGATAAAAATATAACAAAAATCCTCATTTTTTTCCTGCTTTCTATGTTAGCAGGCATCAAATTCTACAGGGATGAAAAATACAGCAATTTTATTTTTTAAAAAGCACCATTGGTTTTGCAATTTTATTTCTAACTGGGATAAACTTGTAGATTACACTGGTAGACTCTGATTCCACTTTGCTTCAATTTTCAGCCAAGCTTAGCAAAGAAAGGAGTGAAGTGCAACATTGCTATAATTATACATGTGTATGGTTCAAGATATACTATATCATTATACAGTATGCACAAAGCTGAAATAAACACTAGGCTTTCTGAACACAATGCTTACAAAAAACTAATTGTAATTTACCTTTGTTCTAGTTGTGGGATTTGTCTTAGTGTATGTCAACTGACTTCTTAGGTATATAAAGATCTTTTAAAAAAAGCTTGACTTTTGTCACATCTGAAAAAATGCAGTAGCCAAATAAAGGTATATTTCAGCTATGTTTAATTTGTTTTTGTGAAAGCATGACAGGAAAGAAGAAATTAAATTATTTTGAACACTCACTGTCCAGTGAACTGGTAAGAACCAGAGATTTACAATATTTAAACAATGTTCAGTTCTTGGAGCTTGTTCTTATTTGTGAATTTTAAGTGAAGGGGAAAAAAATGTATTCTCAATTTGGCTGTAAATCATTTGTGGGTAAAGGAAGTCATGGACCACAAATTTCAAAAGCCTTGAAAAATGCAGAGTAGGACAGCCACGGGAAAAAGCACCAAAGTGTGAGCTGAGGTGAGCTCTGGGAGCTGTCAGGAAAAGGATGGTTATGTGACGACTTTAGTGACATAAATTTGAAATTAAAGTTAAGCTCCTTTGGTAATTATGAATACCAAATAGAATCAAAAGTGCTGTATATTATGACAGAACAGAGAAAGATAATACATTCAGATAATGAAAAGAGAAAAAGAAAAGAGTTGATTCAATAAGTATCTTTTTTTTGGCTCAACTCTAGAGTGTACCTCCAGCCATGTCCTGCAGGAACTGTGTGTTTCGATACCTTGTTTTATTTCCTTCATTAAACTGAGGTTAGATTTTTATCTTTTTAGTAATCATCTGATACTGCTCCACTAACTGGTGAATTTCAGTGGAATATTGTCTGCCTTTTTCATCATTATTTCCCCTGAGTCTAGAACAGAGCCTGGTACACAGTAGGTTCTCTGGAAAGATCATGGTATAAACATAATTTAAAAATAAGTAAAGGACTTACACAGAAAAAGAAATTCAATCAACTTTAGAAAATATCAAAAGTGGGGCCTCCCCTGGTGGCACAGGCAGTTGAGTGCAGCACTGTGAAGCTGTCTGCAGCTTCTGCAGTGCTGGCCGATCACGACCTGCCTGCGAGGGTCCCACATGGCGAGCAGACCTCTCCTGTCTCACCCACTGCTCCCCTCAGCAGTGTATTTCTTTAGTCTGCCTGTTCTGCTCCCTGCTCTGTCTCCAGTGAATCCTGTCACCCTCCCGTGAATCTGGTCTGTACCCAGGTTCTTGTATAAATAAATAAATAAATCTTAAAAAAAAGAAAGAAAATATCAAAAGTGGTCTAATCTCAGAACTAAAGAAATGTTCATTTTAAAATTGCTGTTCTTCAGTTGTCAGATTGGCAAAGAGGAAGAACTTTGAAAGTACACAATGTTGACCAGGGCATGAGAAAGTGACCACTCTCATGACTCTTGTTGGGAGCACAGATAGTGATAGTTTTGACAGTAATTTAGAAATTATTAAAATACACACCTTTTTGATTCACTATCTGCATTTCTAGACTCCTTTACATAAACTCTAACAATTTTACATTATATATAGAACATTTACAAATTCAAGATCACACATGTACAAAGATGTTTATTGAAACATTACCTGACAACAAAAAAGTAGAAACAAAACAAATATTGTGGATACAAAATGAAAGTCATAATAATAATCAAGGTTGAAAAGTGTGAGAAAAACACACTCTTAGTATTAATGCCAATATAAATTGATAAAATCATTTGGAGATATCATCCAATAGCTATTGGATATTGAGGTATATCTCCTTTTCAATTCAGTGATTCTAGTTTAAGAAATTCATTTTAAAATACTTGCACACATATAATATATATGTATATGTATGTATATAAGCACATGTTCATTACAGCAGTGTAAGGGGGAAAACATTATTCACTGTGTTTATGGTGATTTTGTACAGTGGGTTTTAATTTTAATGCTATCAAATCTACTGATATGTTCCTTTAAATCCCTTATTTAAAAACTTCTTCTGGGCCTCCCTGGTGACACAGGGGTTAAAGATAGTGCTTTATCACCAGCCACTGCAGCACAAGTTCGATCCCCAGCTGGCCAGGGAGCAACCCACATGGCGCAGCAGACCTCTCCTGACTTACCCACTGCTCCCCTCATCAGTATATTTCAGTAGATCTGCCTGTTCTGTTCCCCACCCCCTCTGGTGAATCCTCTCACCTCCCACACCTCTGGCTTACATCCCAGTTCTTGTATATATAAATAAATAAATCTTTTTTTTTTTATAGAGGCATTCTTTTACTTATTTATTTATTTGTTTGTTTTGTTTACACATGCACTGGGTACAGTCAGAAGCGCGGGAGGGTGAGAGAATTCACCAGAAGCAGAGCGGGGAGCAGAGCAGGCAGAAGGACCGAAGTACACTGCTGAGGGGAGCAGCGGGCGGCAGGAGAGGTCTGCGCGCCATGTGGGACCCTCCTGCGGTGGCCGGGGAACAGCCGGGGATCGAACCGGCGCCACAGAGGCCGCGGGCAGCCTCGCAACCCAGCGCTCAACCGCTGCGCCACCGGGGAGGCCCTAAATAAATAAATCTTAAAAAAAATAAAAACTTCTTCATACTCTGTGATCATAAAAAAAATAGTATATTCTCTTCTAAGACTTTTGAAGTTTTGCTTCAGAATTTTAGGTCCTTAAACCACTTGGAGTTTATGCTTGGGCATGACAAGAGATGAGGTTTTAATCCCATACTTTTCATATGAAAGAAAAATAGTCAAACCACTAAGTAATAAGAAAAATTCATCCTTTTCTCACTGATTTGTAATTCCATCTGTCATCTACACAAATTTCCTGTAAAAGTATAATTCTGCTTCTTGGGTTTTCTACTCTGTTCACATATACTTCTGTCTCTTCTTGTGACCATCGCTCTAGTCTTAATGACACCCAAATTATGAAAGATTGTTACAATAACTATTTCTGGGGTGACATTTATTTTCCCTCAATTCTTTTAGTATTATTAAACCACTGTATTTCATTATCTATTATTGCTGAAGGAAAGATCTACTATCAGATTAATTGTAGAATAAGTCTTTTTGGAGGAGTAATTTCTTGAATTCTCTCCTCATCTCTGATGTTCTTAAATTTCAACCCATGTTCACATGTGGATAATTTAAAAAAATCTTTATATTTAGAATACTCCTTTGCTTTGAGAACCAATGCTTTCTTCAATTCAGTAAAAGCATTAACCATTGTCTCTTCATATATTGCTTTTCTGCTAATGTTTTTTTCTTTTGATACATTAGACATATGCTAGAGTTTCTAAATCGTAGGCATCTCTCATCTGCTGTATCATATTTTAATCTGTTGTTTCTTGTGTGAATTCTTCAATAATATGTTTCAATTTCTATATATCTTTGATTTTACCCAGCGTAATTTACCTCATCAAATGATTTTTGAAAATTTGATGACAATATTTCAATTACAAGATTTCTAATTAGCTCTGTTTCATATTTGCTGTTTCCTAATTCCTTTCTGTATCTATTTTATATTGTCTTATTTCTTTTTTATGGATGTCATTCATGTTTTTTCCCCCGAGGAGCTAAATTTGCTTTATTTCAAGCCATTCTTCAGTTTGCTACATATTTAGATTTATATGAAATAATTTATTTCTCTGTATTTTAAATTATATTGACAATATTTCTTGTTGTAATGTTTTTTTTTTATTACTGTTACTTCACAAGCTCATTTTGAGTAAAGTTCTATCTCTTCTCCCCCTCCTCTCTCTTCATTGTCCTTTTCCCCCCTTTTCTTCATGTGTTTGCTTCCATCCAAACTCTAGGTAGCCCAGTCCAAAACTGTTTGAGAATGGTTTGAGTCCATCCTCATGGTGGTATTTGGGGTGTTGTGGATGGTGTCTCTAAAGCCATGTATTGGATGGTGAGCTGTGGCTGCTCACTCCTGCCTCCCCTGACATGTCCCTTCACCTCCCAGGGGGGATCGAGGGGGTCGCAATTTATACACTACTTTTCATGACCACAGAAGACCACTTGAGTCCTTGGTTTCAGCCAGGAGCTGGTTCTGCTCTCTGATGACTTGTGGAATCTTTTAATAATCCTGACCCTGCAAGAGAGGAATTTGGGGTCACTTCTGGTTTCTTTGCTACTCAAAACTTGTGAGGACCATAGAACCCTTCCTAGTTCAATTCAGAGCCATAATATTTCATTTTTGTGTTTGGGTCAGTCTTTTAATTTTTTATTTCCTAACAGTACCTTTCAGTACCATCCACTCACAGTGTGGTTATAGTAGAATGTACTTTATAAAAGATTTCAACTCTGTGGATGCTTTGAGATGCAATGCTTACTAAATCTCATGAAAGGTGGTTACAAAAATTGTTGTTTGGGTCTAGCGTGTGAGTGTAGCATGTAAGTGAATTCCAGTAATTCAATTGAAGCTGAGTTCAACAGATTAAAACCTGTTTCATCAGCAGAAAAGCTCAAAATGTTTTCCGTCATTATGTAACTATGCATTTCAATTCTAAGACCAATTATTCTTCTAGTAGATCAAAGGTTTTCAAGACTAGAAAAACGTGCTTTGAATTTATCAATACTGAGCCTCTTGACAAATCTTTGTTCATCATGTAATTTTGATATAAGTGGTGCTCCATAAAAAAAAATATGAGTAGCTCTAAAATAAGATAATGAACTGTACTGGTTTAGCAATGTAAGGGAAAATTAGGTACTTTTTGTTATACCCAGCTACTTCATCCTTTTCACATTAGTCTCTTTTTAAATATTGAATAAAATTGATACTATGGAAACATGCATAAAATTAATAGAGAAGAAATATGAAAATACAGCTTCTTCCAATTTTATTAGCTATGGCTGTCATACCCTTTGGTCAAATTAGAGTAGGAAGTTGTCCAATTAATGGACAAGTGTTCCTTACAGATTAAATCCTATTACAGAAAAACTTTCCTTTCAATATCACCATCATTTTCCAGAACTATTTGCACTATTTGTGCTTTAGTCATAGATGAGCTGGTTTCCAAAAAATGTACATATATAGTGAGAAGTGAGTACAGTTTTTAAATTATCCAGACGTTATCATTTCAAGTTTTTGAAAGCAAATTCCCTTGTTATTTTTGAGTTAGCTTATTTTTAAATGAAATACCTTTTTCTTACATTGTTGTTAATTTTTGGACAGTACATGATTTCTCCTCTTAGGTGTGATCACCATAGTCTTCCCACCACCAAAGCATCCACAGTCCATCACCATAGTCCCTTGTGCTTTTCCCTCCCTGTTTTGATCCCTCCTCCCACCTCCTGGATGAAATAAGTCAGAAGGAAAAAGATAAATATCAGATGGTTTCACTTATATGTAGAACATAGAGAAACCAAACAAAGGGTCAAAGGCAAACCTTGAAAGGTGACCATAGATATGAAAACAAATTCTTGAATTGAGATTGTAATAGCTAAAAAAATGCAGTAATGCCTTAAAAGAAATAACATTTTTAAACAAAAATAAAACATATTAGTAGTTCATTGGCAAAAATGTCAAAAGTTGTTCTTTTCCTGCAGCATAGAAAAAAAAACATCTTATTGAATAAAATATAACAGAGAAGAAAGAAGAGTCTATCTTTAGAAGTTGATGGAGATGATGTTTTAAAAATTACAAATTGAATTTGAACATCAACTTCTGCTTCCTCCCAAAATAGAAAATGTCAGAAAGGAGGTTATGTTTGTGACAAATGGAATAATGAGAAGAACACTAGGACAAAACTGTGGAAACTGAAAAATAGAGAGGGAAATGATGACTTAGTAACTAGATTTGACAAAGTTATCCAGTAATAGCCAGATTAGCAGGAGAAGCAGTTTCAGGATTCAGTGATACTAAGTTCCTCTAAAGGGTGGTGTCCCCAAATGGGATGTTTTAAAGTTGATTTGAGAAATATTTAGAATCTTCCACAGCCTGACAAAAATTATGAGCCAAACAGTGCATGCTGGAGGAGGATACAGTAGAAATTAGTGGAGGAAGAAGTTCCAAGACGTCCCGAGATTACGTAGAGGCTCTTGTGCCAGGTGGAGAGTGAGTTTCTTCCTGACTTGATCTTTTTTTTTTTTTTTTTAAGATTTTTAAAATTTATTTATTTGTTTGTTTGTTTGTTTGTTTCTGACTGGGTACAGTCAGAAGCGCAGGAGGGTGAGAGAATTCACCAGAGCCAGAGGAGAGAGCAGAGCAGGCAGACTGACAAAGTACACTGCTGAGGGGCGCAGCGGGCGGCAGGAGAGGTCTGCGCGCCATGTGGGACCCTCCTCTGGTGGCCGGGGAGCAGCCGGGGATCGAACTGGCGCTACAGAGGCTGCGGGCAGTTTCGCAACCCAGCGCTCAACCGCTGCGCCACAGGGGAGGCCCTGACTTGATCTTTAGACACTGCAGTTAAGATTATATCCCCCCAAGACAGGGTTTTGGGAGACTTTTTCCTCTGGGAAATCTGACCAGGCCACAGAAAACAAAAATCAGAACCTAAGCAACATCAACAAAATACAAACTAAAGAGAGACATTGAAAAATTTCAACCATATTGTTGAAACATATCCTCTCATGTGATAAACCTTTGTAACAGATTTTCAAAGTGTCCACACTTCAAAAATGAAGAGAAAACTAGATATCGGAAGACTTCTGGAGAAAGATTCTGACAAGAATTTTAGAGATAAAAAACAAAAACAAAAACAGAGGTTATCTAAGAGGATAACTTTAAAGCAATTACTAATATTTTCCCAGATATAAAACAAATGGCATTGCATTCATGATAGAAGCAGATGATGATAATAAAAATTATGATGATGATATATTATAGAATAAAATATATATAGTCAGAAAATAAAAAGACTTTGAAATTTTAAATATGCGGATTTCATAATATGGTATCATTGTGAGGCGAATTGCAAAAATTTATTGCGATAAAGCTCGTCTTCTTTTTCCCACTGTGTTCACCACTGGTCAGCTGTATATTTTAGAAAATTATACCTTTCCTCCCACTGAAGTGAGGCAGTTATTCATCTTGAGTATAGTTACATGATCTAAGGGTGACAGTCAAATATTACCTGAAGCAGCAACACAAAAGCACAGAGTCAGTAGTATTGTTTCTGATAGCAGCAGTTGAGTCAAGAGACTGATGGCATTGATATCAAGGCATGACATCACCATGGTTGCTCCTATGACAGGAATTTGACTAGTGTTCTACCTTCAGTCCAGTCCAAGCCTGGTTTTCTAACCTTAGTTTGGTCAGCTACTCCATATAAGTCCCTTTCTACTCAAGTTTCAGATTCATCTTCAGTTGTTTGTAATGAATTTTGTGATGAAGTTTGTGACATTATGGTTGTCAACCAAAATTCTTTCAGGGATAGCAGAAGAGTTTTGGCAGATCTGTGCATGAAAAAGATATGGAGAATTTCCTTTTCCTCTAAAGGAGCAAAACCAGATGTACTAAGCATTACAGGGCTCTGTCCATGCAGATTATAAAACTACTACTTTCAGTGAAAGTGGTTTGGCAAAAAAAGCTTCTTTCATTCCCGAACATGACAATCTTTGTAATTTCAAAAGGGGTTCACAAAATAAGAATTTCTTTGATGGCATTAGCATGTAAATAGTGAGTATAAAAAGGGAGGTGATTACATAAAAAGTTGTCTGGTTTCACCCAGTTGCATATTGAAAAGAAATAAGGGAACTGTCAATTGCTTGATGACTTGCTTCAAAATATTAACTGCATATCAACTATTACAGAACTTTGTCACTAGACAAGAGAAGCATTTCCTGCTTTTTCCTCAGTTGTATCTGACTTTGACTATTTGCAGCACATGACTTGACTTAAACCTCTCAATTGCATGGAACTCCTGTGTTAGGAAACTTCATGACAAGATCTTCTAGCTTAGAAAACATCATGGCTTTTGTCTTCCATCATCACATCAGCAAGAAAAGTAAAAGCATATTTACAGAATTGCCTTTCTTTTTCTTTGACTTTTCAACTTAAATTTGGTCTATAATAATTAATCCAAAATAACATTATTGATTCAATTGACATTTTTATTTTTTCTCACTAAGCTTTGTTTTAATGGGTGTCAGTATTCTGGGACAGATTTTTGGTCAACTTGTCTCCATTTAAAAAGCACTGATTTTTGGAGGAAATGCAAATGGCCAACAGGCATATGAAAAAATGTTCAGCATCACTTGTAATCAGGGAAATGCAAATCAAAGCTACAATGAGATACCATCTTATACCAGTGAGAATGGCACATATTAAAAAAAACTAGCAACAACAAATGTTGGCAAGGATGTGGAGAAAAAGGATCTCTCCTGCTGGTAGGAGTGCAAACTGGTCCAACTACTATGGAGTGCTGTGTGGAGATTCCTCAATCTGCTAAAGATGGAGCTTCCATATGACCCAGCAATTCCACTCCTAGGTATTTATCCAAAAGACACAGAAACATTAATTCAAAAGGGCACTTGCACCCCTATGTTTATAGCAGCACTATTTACAATAGCTAAGCTATTGAAACAACCCAAATGCCCAAAAACAGATGACTGGATCAAGAAGGTGTGGTACATATACACAATGGAATATTACTCAGCTATGAAAAAAGATAAACTCATCCAATTTGCATCAACATGGATGGAGCTGGAAGGGATCATGCTCAGAGAAATAAACCAGAAAGAAAAAGAAAAGTACTGGATGGTCTCACTCATAGCAAGAATTTAGAAAACCTAAATAAGGGACCAGGAGAAAGACTAATTATAATAAAGTAAAAATCAAAATCAACAAGCAACTATAAACCAGAGACACACTGCAGGGGGTTAGGGGGAGAAAGGAGTAGGATCAAAACAAGGGGGTGGGAATTGTATGGGGACTACAACCAAGATGAAAATGCATACATTGTGCAAAAATGAAAAATGATGTAAAAATATATAAAATAAATAAAAGGCACTGATTTTATTTATTTTTTTATCTTTCTTTTTTTTTAATATTAAATTTTATTTTTATATTCCCCCATACAATTGCAAATGCCCCATTCTGACCCCAATCCTTCCCCTCCCGCCCCCCACCCCCCAAAATGTGTCTCTGGTTCATAGTTTTTTGTTGATTTTGATTTTCACTTTCTTATATTCATTTTCCTGGTCCCTTATTTAAGTTTTCTAGATTCCTGCTATGAGTGAGACCATCCGGTATTTTTCTTTTTCTTTTTGGCTTATTTCGCTGAGCATGATCCCTTCCAGCGCCATCCATGTTGCTGCAAATTGCATGTGTTTATCTTTTTTGAATGCTGAGTAATATTCCATGGTATATATGTACCACATCTTCTTGATCCAGTCATCTATTTTTGGGCATTTGGGTTGTTTCCAAAGCTTAGCTATTGTAAACAGTGCTGCTATAAACATAGGGGTGCAGGTGCTCTTTGGAATTGATGTTTCTGTGTCCTTTGGGTAAATACCTAGGAGTGGAATTGCTGGATCATATGGAAGCTCTATGTTTAGTAGGTCCAGAAATCTCCACACAGCTCTCCATAGTGGTTGGATCAGTTTGCACTCCCACCAACAGTGCAGAAGAGTTCCTTTTTCTCCACACCCTCGCCAACATTTGTTGTTGCTAGTTTTTTTAATATGTGCCATTCTCACTGGTGTGAGATGGTATCTCATGGTAGTTTTGATTTGCATTTCCCTGATGACAAGTGATGTTGAACATTTTTTCATATGCCTGTTGGCCATTTGCATTTCCTCTTCAGAGAAGTTTCTTTTTAGCTCTTCTGCCCATTTTTTGACTGGATTATTTTCTTTGTTGTTGCTGAGTCTCATCAGCTCTTTGCAGATTTTTGTGATCAGTCCTTTATCATTAGTGTTGGGTGCAAAAATGTTCTCCCAGTTGGTGGGGTTTCTCTTTGTTTTTGTTATTGTCTCTTTTGCTGTGCAGAAGCTCTTTAATTTGATGTAGTCCCAGCTGTTTATCTTTGTCTTCACTATCACTGCTTTGGGTGATGTGTCTGTAAAGATGTCTTTGATGAAAAGCACTGATTTTAAATACGAATAACTTAACAACTGTCCCTCTCCCACATATAAATGGTCCACAAAGTGTTCTCCTTTCTTTCTGAAGGCCTTGTGCTGTATTGTTGTTATTTACCAGTCTTTTACTATTGAACTTGAATGGCCCATTGAGATAAACAGTTCTGCGATCATTCTCCCACCACTGAATATGATTGGAGTGGCAGGTATTGGGAATAATACTTATTTAGCTTTCTGAGCTTTCTGGGAAGGTAGGGTGCCCTTGCCAGCTCCAGCTGCCCTCTCTGTCCGCTGCTTTGATGATACAACAACTGTCTGTTTTGTGTCATGAACAACAAGATGACCCAGAGGAGGAGAGTAGGAAAGCTCTCAACACACATGGGCTTGCCAGGAACTATAGTAGCATAACCAGATTTCAAGAATTTGGGACCATCTTCCATTTTTTTTCCCAGAATGGTGATCAATCTTCTCCTTCAGCTCAGCGAGCTTGGGATCTGTGTGAAAATCCAGCACTGGGACATATTCAGCTCTTATTTGGCCAGAATCATTTGAAAGACTCACTCGTGCTGTGAAGCTGCCTCCATTGGTGGGTCATTCTTACTGTCACCAGCCACATTGCCACAGCAAACATCTTTGATAGGCATGTTCATGACATCCAAGACTGTATTGTCCCAGGAAGAGCTTCACTCAAAGTTCCATGGTATATTTCAACTGACTTTAGTTGTAACATTGACTGGAGCAAAGGTGACCACCTTGCCAGGCTTGAGGGCATCAGTCTCAACTTGGCCCACAGGGACGATGCCAACACCACCTATTATGTATACCCCCTGGAGAGGCAGATGCAAGGGCTTGTCATTTAGATGAACTGGTGCCAGGATACAGTCCACAGCTTCATGCATCATGGTCCGCTGGCATTGCCATCTTTACCAATGACTTTCTATCCCCTGAGCCCGACATGTTAGCACTTGGCTCCAACATGTTGTTTTCATTCCAACCAGAAATTGGCACAAATGCTACTGTGTCAGGGTTGCAATCAGTCTTCTTGGTGTAGGTACTGACTTCCTCATTGTGACTAACTCAAGGAGGAAAGTAATTTATGAAATCATGTTATGGGTTCCCAGAATCTATAGCTGAGCCAGGGACAGCTCAGATGATACCATAAGCAGCTGCTCAGGGGCATCACGTTGGTGTCACCAGGCAATGTGGTGCCACAGGTCACATTGCAATGCCACATGCATGCACCCTGGCCTCAAGGACACTGAGAAAGCAAGGTTTCACTTTTTACCTTAGGCAAGTGGGATAAGGTGATAAATTCTGCAAACATGAGTGACACATTCAAAAGATACTCTACAGCTACATACTTAAACCAATACTCCCTGTAAAATCTAGTTCAAATGTTACCTCCTCAAAAGATCATCTAAACTCCTACCCCCATCTCCAGGCTACTTTCAATGGTGTATTTACTTATTTTAAGGCAAATGTCACATCAGTTTCTTGCTGATGTATTTATTGGCTATCTTCTTGTCTGCAATTTAATTAAAATATAAAACTCCCTGATCACTTAGCATAGTGTCTGGCAGTTGGGTGGTACTATGTAAATATTTGCTGCATTAATATAGCTATAAAATAAAGTGTTTCCCGTAAATGATAATAATACTAATTTTCAAGCTGTATGCTACGTCCTTACAGAAGCTCTGCTGGGGTGGGGAGTACCAGTGTGCTGAGCCAGTGTCCAGTCTCCATCAGGCCAGCCCTGGCTCCTGCTGCTGCTTCAACCAAAACAGCTCTGGATTGTAGAGTGCTGTCAAAATATCTAATTTGAAAATGATTTTGATTTTAAAATAATGTGTGATCCACTGCCCTAACTGAAATTCTCTTCAACTCTAAATTGTATTACCCTACTAGAATAATCTGATTGCTTATTCTCCCTCATTTTGCAATAGTAATACAAGTACATTCTAGCTACAAAATATGCCAAATACATTGTTTTAGCGGTTTTCACTTAGTATGCTTCACAGATAAAGTGTATTTTTTTTTCACAAATTTTAAAACATGACTTGTGTCAAGCAATTTTATTGGCTTCATTTTTCTAACATGAGCTCACTTCATGTCTCCGTGAAAACATTTTGGTAATTTCCTCAATATTTCAAACTTTTTCATTATTATGACATCTGTTCTGGTGATCTGTGATACACTGATCTTTATTGTTAGCCTGTGATCGTTTGGAGGGTACATTGAACCTCACCCATATGAGATGGTGAACTTCATCAATAAATGTGTGTGTTCTCCAAAAACAATGATTCAAAAGAACACCTGTACCCCTATGTTTATTGCAGCACTATTTACAATAGGCAAAACCTGGAAACAACCCAAATGCCCAAAAATAGATAAATAGATACAGAAGATGTGGTACATATACACAACAGAATATTATTCAGCAATCAAAAAAGATAAACTCATGCCATTCTCAGCAACGTGGATAGAACTAGAAGGAATTATGCTCAGTGAAATAAGCCAGAAGGAAAAAGAAAAATATTGGATGGTTTCACTTATAGCAGGAATATAGGGGAACCAAATAAGACATCAGTGTGAAAAATAATAACAGTACAAAACACAACAAAGTAAAAACAGACAATTATAAACCAGAGACATCCTGCAGGGGAGCAGACAGGAGAAGGATCAGAGGGAGGGAGGAGCCCAGGGGACTGAGGTGATGGTGCACAGGTGCATTGGGGAAGGAAACTCTATGGGGACTACACCTGAGGGGGTAGGGGAAGCAAATATTGTTTAAAAATGAACAATGATGTAAAAAATAAAAAACTGCAAAAAAAAAAAGTGTGTGTTCTCACTTATCATTGACTGGCCGTTCTTCCATGTCACCCCCTCTCCCTATCCTCCTGTTTCCTGAGATACACAATATTGAAATTAGGCCAAGAAATAATCCTGTAATGACCTCTAGGTGTTCAAGGGAAAGGAGGATATGTACATATTTTTTTTTTTGCATGTTTCTCGTTTTAAGTCAAAAGCTAGAAACGAATAAACTTAGTGTGCAAAGCAGGTCAAAAACCAAGGTAGGCCTAAAGCTAGGCTTTTTGAGCCAAACAGTCAAGTTATAAATGCAAAGGAAAAGTTCTTGAAGGAAATTAAAAGTGCTACTCGAATGAACACAAAAATGATAAGAAAGAGAAATAGCCTTATGACTGATAAGAAGAAAGTTTTGGTAGTCTGGATAGATTAACCAGCCAAAGCCTAATCAGAGCAAGGTCCTGACACTCTTCAAGTCTATGAAGGCTGAGAGGTAAGGCAGCCACAGAACAAAAGTCTGAATCTAGCAATGGTTGGTTCATGAGGTTTAAGTAAAGAGGTCAGGGCCTCCCTTGTATCGTAGGGGTTAAAGACAGTGCTAGCAAGCAATTGCCAGCCACTGCAGCCTGCAGCATGAGTTAGATCCCTGGCCAGGGAGCAAGCAACATGGCACAGCAGACCTCTCCTGACGCCCGCAGCTCCCCTAGCAGTGTATTTCAGTCAGTCTCCCTGTTCTGTTCCCCACTTTCTCTGGTGAATCCTCTCACCCTGTCGCACATCTGATTTATACCCCAATTTGTGTATGCATAAATAAATAAATCTTAAAAAAAAAAAAGAAGTAATCTCCACAGGAAAAAGAGTAAGTACTGATGTAGAAGCTACAGCAAATTACCCAGGAGATCTTACTAGGATAAAGGTGGTTACACTAAACAACAGATTTTGAATGTAGTTGAAACATTATTGGAAGGTAATGCCATGGAGGGCTTTTCATGGCTACAGAGAAGTCAGTGCCTGTCTTCAAGGCCAGGATTCACATCATCAGGATATCTTCATTGTTAGTGAAACCATAACAATAGGGTATTTTACATAACCTAGTTAACAGTGATTTGTTGACACTACACCCTTTAAACTATCTCATTCCTGGGTTAAATCATTTACACCAGAGTTGTTTGCTACAGTAAGGTGAGCTAAGTGTCATTAATGAACCGTTTTGTGTTTTTTAAATCCTTTTCTCAAACTAGAAACCTAATCATAGGTTGTCCTCCATTCAGAACGCTACAAAAATTCTCAGTTTGCCACAATAGCAACTTTTCACTTCATCCTTAGATATCTCACGACTTGGCATTCTCTTCTTTCCATCTTAGTTCTCTCTTGGTTCTCCTAGTTTTAGCTAACATTTTAATACTCGTAGAATTTTAGAAATAGAAAGGACTTAAATACAATCTCATCAAACATGGTGTTTAATAGATGAAAAAGCTGAGTCCCGGTAAGGTTAACTGATGGACACATGGTAGACATGTAACCTTTTGCTCACTGAGAAAATTTTCCAAGATTATGCTCCTACATTGGAGGATCAATGAAAGCACTTATGAGTATGTATCCATTGTTCAAATTCAAATTCATACTAATAAATAACATCTATGGAGTAGTTACTATGTGCCAGGCATATATAGGAACAAATTTTATTCTCTCAGTGGTCTTATGGAAAAGGACACTATTATCACCATTTCATTGTTGATAAAACTGGGGCACAGATCACAGCTACACAATTAGTAAGAGGCAGCACAGGTATTTGAACCCTGGAGGTGTATGTGCAACTGTCCTGTAATTTTAGTTCTGTATAGTGAGCTGCAGCTCTCAGAGCAACTTCTTTTATTTTTTTTTTAGCTATTTTATTTATTTATTTATTTTTAAAATAATAAATTTTATTTTTATATTCCCCATACAATTGCAACCCCCCCATTTTGACCCCAATCCCTCCCCTCCCACCCCCCACCCCCAAAAAAGTGTCTCTGGTTCATAGTTTTTTGTTGATTTTGATTTTCACTTTCTTATAGTTATTCATTTTCCTGGTCCCTTATTTAAGTTTTTTAGATTCCTGCTATGAGTGAGACCATCCGGTATTTTTCTTTTTCTTTCTGGCTTATTTCGCTGAGCATGATCCCTTCCAGCGCCATCCATGTTGCTGCAAATTGCATGTGTTTATCTTTTTTGAATGCTGAGTAATATTCCATGGTATATATGTACCACATCTTCTTGATCCAGTCATCTATTTTTGGGCATTTGGGTTGTTTCCAAAGCTTAGCTATTATAAACAGTGCTGCTATAAACATAGGGGTGCAGGTGTTCTTTGGAATTGATGTTTCTGTGTCCTTTGGGTAAATACCTAGGAGTGGAATTGCTGGATCATATGGAAGCTCTATGTTTAGTAGGTCCAGAAATCTCCACACAGCTTTCCACAGTGGTTGGACCAGTTTGCACTCCCACCAGCAGTGCAGGAGAGTTCCTTTTTCTCCACACCTTCGCCAACATTTGTTGTTGCTAGTTTTTTTAATATGTGCCATTCTCACTGGTGTGAGATGGTATCTCATGGTAGTTTTGATTTGCATTTCCCTGATGACAAGTGATGTTGAACATTTTTTCATATGCCTGTTGGCCATTTGCATTTCCTCTTCAGAGAAGTTTCTTTTTAGCTCTTCTGCCCATTTTTTGACTGGATTATTTTCTTTGTTGTTGCTGAGTCTCATCAGCTCTTTGCAGATTTTTGTGATCAGTCCTTTATCATTAGTGTTGGGTGCAAAAATGTTCTCCCAGTTGGTGGGGTTTCTCTTTGTTTTTGTTATTGTCTCTTTTGCTGTGCAGAAGCTCTTTAATTTGATGTAGTCCCAGCTGTTTATCTTTGCCTTCACTATCACTGCTTTGGGTGATATGTCTGTAAAGATGTCTTTGATGTGAATATCACGTAGTGTTTCGCCTATATTTCCTTCTATGTATTTTATGGTTTCAGGTCTTATGTCTAGTTCTTTAATCCATTTTGAGTTGATTTTTGTGTATGGTGTGAGGTAGTGGTCAAGCTTCATTCTTTTGCATGTAGCGACCCAGTTTTCCCAGCACTATTTATTGAACAAACTTTCTTTGCAGAGCAACTTCTTTTATATTGTGTCCTCCATTATGAATTTCCTTTGTTCAATTTAATGCCATATTTTTAAAAAAGATTTATTTTTATTTATTCATATATATATATATATATATATATATATATATATATAAGATCCCCTTACCTGGGATCAAACTCAGGCCTTAGCTGTAACAGTGCTGAGATTTAACCCCTAGGCCATCAGGGAGGCCCCATAACTTCCATCTTCCACCACACACAACCATTACTTGTAGACCACCTTAATTACTATCTCCTCCATGAAATTCCTTTAAATAAATCACAGAAATCTGTTATTGCCTATTGTTATCCTTGATAACACCTTGCGTGTCTCTATGTTGTGACACTGCTATCTTCTCTCTTGATTTGCGATTAATTTTCACATTTGTCTAAAAGGAGATATCCTTTTATTTGATAATAAGAATCTAAAGATGGCAGCAGAGAAAAAAATCATTTTTGTTAAGTTCAAGTCACGTTCACAAAGGCCCTGCTATGTGCCAGGCACTATACTAGGAGGTCAGAATACAAGGATGATGACACATGGTCTCTGTTCCTGAGGAGTTATTAATCTCACAAATATAACTTTATGTTCCTTGCACTTCCCTACATTTATTTGTATTCAGTATGGATTGGTGGAGTTTTAATTGAAAATTGGCTTACGCAAAAGAAGAAAAAATAAAAAGGATGCAAATGAGAACAGATTGTTTTACAAAAAGATACCATCCTCTAAGGCAGGAGATATTTGTTCTTAGCTGGGGGGCTAGATCAGCAGTGCAGGAGAGGGAGCCATGGCGAGCTCAGGACACCCCTTGGCAAATGCATCTGCAGTCTGGGCACCTGCAGCTTGGGCATCACTGTCACACAAACAAAAACACAGAGGTCTCCTGCAAAATGAATGCATAATGGCTCTCTAATTGACAAACTTAAGTCAGAGGATTTATGCAGTGACCTGTGTGGACCAAAGACTCGTATTTCAGAGCATGAGGCTCCCATACCAAGACAGGCAGCAGGGGCTTGAGTGATGAATGTGTCTGATCATTTCACACTCTGAGACTTGGCCTTGCTCTTCACTGTCACCCCAGGATGAATGACTATGGAAACAGCCTTTTGAGATAATTATGAAAGACCAATTCTGTCATATCCACCCAGAAATCACCAATCTTTGATACCTGGTGTTGGATAGGATTGGGAAGTGGAGGAATGAAAAGGTTGCCTCTGTGGTTATGGTTTGACCTTGCTGGGTATTTTGTTTTAAAGCCTGGATGTTGTAAATCCTTAGTAGAATCTATGTCAGATAAGTCAGGGAGAATTTTATATTCCCAATTATTTGATTACAGTAGCAACATTTTACTAATGACTCCAACCTAGTCTAGGATCATTCCAAAACAGGCGAAGAATGCTCTTAAAATTGCTGAAAACCAAAAACATAGGGTAGGTTATGGCCAACTGTAGGGTAAATAAAAAGAATCAGGCTTTTCTGCCCTCCCACCATTAGGATGGATGATGGAGCCCCGCGGTCCTGAATGCTTGCCTGATGGCGGGCACCTGGAGTGGGGTGTGGGCATGCGTAAGTGGGTACACCTGGGCTGAGAGACTGAGCTTATAAGGGCAGTGTCATGGGGACGCCAGCAGAACCACGAGAGCAGAGAACAGAGCAAGCAGTAGAAGGAGAGCAGAGAAGCAGAGAGACTACCAGAGAACTCTGGAGAGCCCAGACTTGCTGGGGGCTGGGAGGCCTGCCAGCCTCCCGGCCCCCCCAGCACCCCTGCCTTCTGTGTATCTGGTAAATCCCAATAAAAGCCTGAAAAGCCACCGAGGGCTCCAGGACTCCTTACCCCATCTGCTCGGATCATAAAAAACCTGCACTGTCCTTTCCTGCCGTCAAACCAACTTAGGTCCAAACCTTCTAGATGTTTGGACCTTGAAAGAATAATGGGAAGAAGATGGGGAAAGAAGTAGGGGAGGCAAAGTGGGGACAGGGGTAAAGACAGAAAGGTGGGGCTGATAATTCCCTTTTGTGAGTCTTCTTCCTACTAGAGGGCTCTCCCACATCTCAAAAACCATACAATAAAGATTATACCCTCTCTCTTTTGTATATGCAATTGCTCCTTCTTAATTAGATCCTTCCCACTGTCTTTTAAACATACTCCTTCACTAACTCATTTCCAGATCCATGTTGGGTAGTTGATGCAAAACTTTGGGAGAAACTCCAGAGAGGGAGGCGTGCTGACTGCCATGGAGAGAGAGGGGGTGGACAAGCAGGGTGGTGTAGGGAACATCTACTTGGTTCTGACAAGATTATTCATGTAATCACACCCTGCAGAGAATGTGGAATTTGGGTGATATATTTTAGAAGCACATTAACCATCACACACTCAAGGGGACGGGGAGGATCCAAACAGCAATCTTGAGATGAGCTAATCCAGTTGTGACTTCAGTTATCACACCTGAAAGTTTTTGTTTCAAAGCAACTAATAATTAGGAACTCACCAGGATTATTTGCTAAGAAAGATATAAGATGGAATAACTGTTGAACCCTTTTAAGGTTTATTGATGGTGTTTTTATGAAGAAATTGACAAAAGTGTTACTTTTCACACAATCCTAAGTCAGTTCCCTTCTTGTCACCTTTGGATGTGGGTCTGTGACCTCAGTCTAGTGCCATCAGGGTCTTCATAGGCCACCATCCCAGGCTGAGTAGGTTCACTATTGGGTCTAGTGATTTGAAAGGGAATTTTGGAGCCCTTGGCATCATTCTCACAGGTTTTACTGGTAAGCAGGGGAAACAAGCCAGCAGGGAGACAGCAACTTGAGCCCCCTATGAATCTCTATACGCTCTTTCCTCTGGTATTCTCTTGTTCTCTTCCTGTCCTAGCTGTCACTTGTCCTTGCAGCCATTCTGCCTTAGCTGTCTCTGAATAATGCTGCCCTTAGAGCCCTGACCTCTAGGCTCAGGTGTGCACACGTGCACATGCGCACACACCCACGCTCAGGTGTCCATAGTCAGGCACGCGTGCCCACACCCACATGCCTTCTGCATTAACAAGATCAAGGCCGCTGGTGATAGCCACAGAAGCCAATGGAGTAAAAGCCTGATCATCTTCATTTACCCTACAGCCTCTGAGCTGATTTGCTTTTCATTCACTCAAAATCCTGCATGTGTAGTTATCTGACCTGGAAAATTCCTGAGCTTCTCAGGACAACTAAGTCAACATGGCAGCTTTTTCATTAGCATCAGGCCCTCAGTTCACCCCTTGCTCCTCATGATTGGGTTCATCTCCTCTAGCCCATGTGCTTTCTAGATTTTCTTCAGAGACCTGGCATCTCATAAAATCTTCACTTCTCTAGAGAGGTTGTTTTGCAGGTGCTCCACCCTGAATTTACTATGAACATGTACTCTGGTTACCTGCACACTGCAGTTATGTTTGCAGATGTTTTACATGCTGAAGGAATATGAGAAAGTATCTAGTCCCATAATTTTCAGAGTTTTAGCTCTGCTGCTGTAATAAAAGTCTGTAGATTGAGCAACTTAAATAGGAAACACATATTTTTCACAATTCTAGAGACTGAGGAGTCTAAGACCAAGAGGTCTTGGTCTCAACAAGAGGTCTCAGCAGGCAAATGCAGTCTGCTGACAGCTCTCTTTCTGGTTTGAAGATGGTATAAGGGAGAGGGCGAAACTGCATTCATATATTGGGGGAGGACCCTGGTAGGAACCTCTCCATTTGGGCCTATTTTTAATGACACTAATATCATTAGTATCACTCATCATCATGCATGGCTATTGTGTTTCTTATAGCAAAAATAAGAGGAAATGAAATAGTTATTATGTCTATTCTTTATCAAAAGTGAGAAAATGCAAGAGAGACTGAGAGCTGGGCCTCCCCGGTGGCACAGCGGTTGAGTGCTGGGTTGCAAAGCTGCCCGCAGCCTCTGCGGTGCCGGTTCGATCCCGGCTGCTCCCCGGCCACCGGAGGAGGGTCCCACATGGCGCACAGACCTCTCCTGCCGGCCGCTGCTCCCCTCAGCGGTGTGCTTCGGTCCTTCTGCCTGTTCTGCTCCCCGCTCTGGCTCTGGTGAATTCTCTCACCCTCCTTCGCTTCTGACTGTACCCAGTGCATGCATAAACAAACAAACAAATAAATAAATAAAAACATGCCTCTATTAAAAAAAAAAAAGAGAGACTGAGAGCTTCAAGTATTTCCAGCAAAATTGGATACAGTACATATTTTGTTGAAAGCAAAGAATATTCTCACATGTTTTTACACAAGCTGAAACTGAATTTTCAAAAAATAAAACTTAAGGCACAATTATGAAGCAAACCACCAAAAGGGCTTACACCCTCCTCAGCTTTACATAGTCAAAACAGCTGCTTAGTCCTGCTCACCTTTGTGTCTGCCGTCCCTACCCAGTCTCTATTCTACCTCAACTCCTAGAATATCCACTTCCACTGATGTTGCATTTCCTTTCCTCACATACCAGGCATATATTCAAATAATGGTAGGAACCGGCAGATGCCATTTGACACTGACAAGCAAATCGTGAGCATGCAATAGTTTTTTTTTTCTGCTCCTAGAAATGCTTTGATTTTGTGGAAGGAATACCCACTCTTTGGGAAATGGATTACTAAGCTCTATTTCTTATACTTTGCAAGAGCTTTAAAAAATCTGTTTGTTCAAAACCAAACAATTATAAGCCAGAGCCATCCTGCAGGGGAGGAGGAGGGAGAGGGATCAGAGGGAGGGAGGGAGGAGCACAGGGGACTGAGGTGATGGTGCACAGGTGCACTGGTGAAGGAAATTCTATGGGGACTTCGCCTTGGGGGAGAGGGAAACAATGAACAATGATGTAAAAAATATGTAAATAAAAATATAAAAAATGATCTGTTTGCTAGTGTATCTACTGTGGGATAAGTGATAGAGGAGAATCCCTTATAACCCTGGGGACTGAGGTTGAATTGGCTGAACTGGCCAACTGTTGTTCCAGCTCTTAAACTCAGAAGGAAGTCAGAATATTTGTGTTTGTTCATTTCCTTTCCCAAACATGAGCTGTTGCTTGCTGCAGTGCAACAGGCTATGAATCCAAAATAGGGTAAGACAGTTCCGTGGCTTACATTTCAGATGTTCAATTTTGACAGTGGCCGGGAGGATCTGAAGCCACAAAATGGAGAACAGCAGGCACGTGGGGGAAAGCAAGTGCCCATAGAACTTCCAGACTTTCCTTACCTGATGGAATCAGAGATTCAGAAAATAACAATCTCTCTAGAGCAAATCAAATCTCTTTTCAAGGTAAATAATAGAGCTGCTTGTTATACTATATGCAAATGCTGTCAGTACCAGCTTCAAGTGAAAAGAATGTGGCATGTGGTGAACAACATATCATCTTTCTTTGTGGAAACTGATTCGTAGCGAAGGTGCAATTCCAACTTTAGTAAAACTGATCCCTTGTTCTGGGGGTGGGAGAGGAGAAAGCTTTCCTACTGCTGATGTCAGGGGCTTTTGTAACAGTCTCTGTGCCCTATCTCCTTTAGCTGAGAACAGTTGCCACAGGTATAAAGGGAAAAAACAACAGCCAGAGAAGAAATGTTTGTAGCTTGACTGACATTACCATGGAGTGATTTTTCTTACAGTATTTTTGAAGCCTGTGGGTAATAGGAGCATCATCTCAGAGCAAGATAATTATGCAACACTATATATCCCTTAATGACTTACTGACTTACACACTTTTACCTCATTTAATCTTCCAACATGTTAATGTATACGGAAGCTTTAAGAGATAAACATTAACCCAAGATCCTCGAGCTGTGACAGAGCTGAGACTCAGACCCCACCCTCTCTACTTTCCTTATTTCCCTCCCTCCTTCCTATTGCAGAACATTTAACATGAGATCTATCCTTACAAATTTTCAAGTATACAGTATAATACTGCTGACCATAGGTACAATGTTGTACAGCAGCTCTCATGGCTTATTCATTTTCTCATTCATTTCATCAGACTCAGTAACAGGTTGGTGATGTCTGTCTCAATCCAAAGCCTTTACCCTGACATAGTCTGCCTTTTAAATATTAACTTTAGAGAATCAAACTGCAGCAAAGTAATGTTTTAGCCCCTATACAATCTAGTGTTGTAGAAATGAAAGCTAGTAGAGTCATTTGGGGTCAAAAGTCACCCATGGTGAAGCAACCCTAAAACATCAGACTAGAAAGACTCCCTTTAACAGAAAGCTTTGAGCCCATTTGTCAGGACTGGCCTATCATTTCCATGAAACAGATCAGTCTTGCACATACCGCTGGACAATGTGTGTCTCTTTGTCCTAATTAGTCACTTGCCGATTACAAGAAAGAAGACAAGAAAAAGCAACATCATATCTGTGAATTTCATACAGGTTGCTAGTAGATTGTTTGGCATTACTTTGATTTCTTCAAAGCTGTCTTCAGACTTTAATGGGTTGAAAATTGCATAGAAATTCAACATAATATTAAAAGTGGATGAAAACTTGTGACAGGAACCAAAGAGACAAAGTTCCTGTTAAGCTGCTGTTATAGGGCAGCCCCGATATTGAACGGGTTGCCTGGCTGTGGGTCCTCACCCGCGAGCTTAAAAGGGACTTATTAATACTCCACTATAGGCACACACAAAAGGTTAATAAAAGGTTTATTTACAAGGGAAAAGGAAATAAGGAAAATGTACAACTCAGGGAGAAAATAGGGAAATAAAGTCTTTAATGCGTCCTACCCGATCCGCCGACCTGGAAACCCAAAGGCACTCTTAGAGCTGGCTGGACGCTGTGAGCTGGTGGAGAGCCAAAACGGGGGACCCCTCCAATGCCCACATGTCTGGCTTTATATGAACCTGGCTGCTTAACCCCACCCTCAGGTCCCAGCCACCTTCCCTTTGGTGGTGATGGGATTTGGAGTTCCCAGTGTCTTTGGCTTTGGCCTGGGGTGGGGGTGGAGTCCACAAAGCCTGTATGGAATTAGCTTTAGGACAGCCTTTTGCCCCTAACACTAACAGGAACCAAGAAGACATTTTCAAACTAATCATGTAGATCTTACATGGCTTCAAGCTCATTCTTCAGCAACAAGAAAATTTTTGAGACTTAGGTAAAATAAGTTCTTTATTCATATGTTGCAATCTTAATACTACATATGCATATTTTTGCTTAAATAACTTTTATGATCCTCTGCAAGAAGATCAAATTGAACCGTCCATACAGATAATACAAGCAAGTTATTTCCCAGAAGAAAATCTGTCTGATGAAATACCAATAAGCTGATATTTTTTAATGTAACAACTTCAGTAATCGTAAACTCTAGGTATGAAAACACTGCTGTGCATAAAATATCTGGATCCTTCTTACATACAGGGGTAGTGGGAAAATGGAAAAAAGAATAATCTTTCTTTTGTTAGGACACAGCAACATGCTTAAGGGATGACATGGTATGTGCATGCACCATGCAGAAAAGAAAGGAGACTTGCTTTTTGAGAAAATTCATTTCTGATTTTCTGGCAAGTCTTAAATTGAAATATTAACTCCACAGCCACACTATGTTTCAGACAACCTACCAAATGGCACACCCAAGTTTTGGATTTAAAAAAAACCCAGTTATCTATGACTTTTCTATCTTTATGGTGTCACAGATGGCAAGATTTTCATCTTGGAATGAAATATTAGCTGTGTAGTATTCCATTGTGTCTGTATACCACATTTTTTAAATTCACTCTACCGACATTGAACACTTAAGTTGTTTCTATAACTTGGCTATGTAAATAGTGCCTCAATGAATATAGATGTGCGTGTCTCCCTTTGAATTAGTATTTTTACATTTTTCCAATAGATATTGAGGAGTGGAGTTGCTGGATCATATGAAGAGCTATCTTTAATATTTCTAGAAACCTTCATACTGATTTTCATAGGGGCTCAATTTGTTTATTATCTTAATGCTTAATATTTTCCTTAAAAATTGAGGCAGTCATAACATCTGAGAGAAAACATCATCTCTTTAGTAATACTCCCCCAAAACTCTTATTTCTTTATGTATACAGTAATGATTAAAATACACTACATATTTTCTAGGATATTTATAGATAAATGAATAAACATATATGTAAAATCTAAAATATTATAAATGTGTATTCTTGTAGTCAATGACATTTATTTTTCTTACTTTGTCAGTCTTATTTGAGAGAAATTACTTTCATATCTTTATGCTACAGCTTCCTAACAGGCTCATTATGGTTCATAAATGTATTTGAAATTAGATATCTATAAGGTCAAACCCTTTTTGCAAGTATTAGGGAAGAGGTTGACTTATATTATGTTTTTATTCCTGTCACATTCACCACAAGAAGAAAAACAATTGTTCCAGTATTTTCTTTCCCTGAAAGCTGCTTACTCCAGGTTTTGTCAATGCAGCAATGTCTCAGCTAAAAGGCAATTTCTACTGTAACGTCATACCAACCCAGTATAAATAGGTGTCAGTATTAATCAAGGTGTTCAGTGCATTCAAAGACTGCCTTCATTCCCAAATTTGCTCTTTACAATGGTCCACGGCCCCCCAGTTTTAAAGAATGACACGGGTAATTGGAAATGATTGTTTCTATTATTTATTTTCCCACATCTTGGACTAATTGATGTGTACAGGAAGAATTTCTCTGAGATGATTGAAACCTAGCCAGAAAAGTGATGTCTTATGGGATTTTTTTTTTTTTTTTTGCCTATCATTTCATTTTAATGCCACCAGTTACCCTCATTCTGCTTTGTTCTCTTAAAAAAGTACACTGCTTGAATCATAGTATCTTGCTGAAGAGCACATGGCATTTTAACATAACAGGAATGTCTATCTTTAAATCTCTAGAATTAATTCCATCCACCCTGAGGAAAGACATATGGAAAAGGTTGGACCCACACTCTGAAGCACACAGATAAGATTACAAAACTGTTCTCAGTCCCCAGTCACTGCTGGTTTTTTATGTGCAATTGCTTATTCATTCATTTTCAATCTGAGATCACATATTCCTATATACAATTCCTCTAAAACCTTGAAATCCTATTCTGGGGAGAAAATTAGAGCTATCAGATGTGTTTGATGAACAGAACAGCTTCTTTTTATTTCCTGTGTGGTTGATCATTTAGGAGGTGTGATTTGTCATTACCTGTGACTGGTCCACACATGCAGGTGGAATAATTTTTTTGAACAATTATTTTGTGTCTAGCATCATGTTCTCACTTATTTTATCTCAGTTTTGATGACAAATTTACAAGATGAACATTTTTAGTCATTTTAAATTGACACACTTGAGGTTTAGAAAGATTTGTCCAAACAAACGGTACTGAAGTTATTCATTTGTGCAAACAACTAAAAAGGGTCAGAATTTCAACCCAGATCTTTCAAATTTGTGGTGTCTGCCCTGTTGCCTTTCTTCTATCTGATCCCTAAAATTGTGAATAATGGCAGGCATTATGGATGATATGTATAATAACGACGACGATGAATCTCAAAGGCATTGTGCTAATGCAAAAGAATCCAGACTCAAAAAAAAAATACATACTGAATGAATCATGCACATGAAATTCAAATACAGGAAAACCAATCTATGTAATAGAATACACACAATGACTGACAGTTGAAGGAAGGCAAGCAGTGCAGTGTAGGGAATTAACTGGAAAGAAGAGGAGAGAATTTTCTCTGGGGGATGAAATGTTCTGCATCTGTTACCTAGATACACGAAATTGTCAAAATTCATTACACTGAACACAAATAAAACTTTTAATGTCAACAGCCTCGGTGAATACAAACTGCTGATGGCTACTATTTCAGATTCAGGAAAAATGTGAACTGCTAGGCATAATCCTCAAGGATTCATAGTTTCATCTAGTCTCTGTTTAAATAATAATTATAACAATGATAATAAAACTGTATTGAAGACTTTCTAAGCACCAGTGGACTTAAATGCTTCACTGCCTTTGCTCACAGCATCCACACAGCAACTTGATGAAACAGGGAGCATTCCGATCTTTACCCTCTGACAGATGAGCTCTCCAAGGCTTAGAGAAGTGAGGGCATCCTCCAACTAGGTATTATGGTGGAAACTAGATAAAGAGAATCTGACTCTTAATTCATATTCAGTCTACTACTTAATATTGTGTTGTATGACAGAATTAATGAGAAAAATATTGAAGGGGATAAACAAAACGGTTGAATGGTCAGCATTGACTTTTGTTTCTACCCTTGGATTTTCCAGCGGCTCTGTGCTGAGTATGGATTACTTCCTAAGTCATAAAATGCATCTGAAAATGGCAGTTAATAGACTAAAAGTTGAGGATTGAAGCTCAAATTATTTTGGAAGTATAACAAATGAAATCTGGTTTAGGCAATGTGAATATTCTAGTTCAGTGTTAGGGAATTAAAAACTACATTTTAACTTCAGAAAGCTCAGTATAAAAACACATAGCTCAAAATTGTTATTTTCTGCCTTGAAGAAAAATAGCCAATGGCATCCCTATCTTGTAAAAATTAGAACTAGAGGATTAAGCCATAGTATGATGACTCTATTTCTTAAACCTTTTTCCTGGGAGGATGGGGGAGGTGTCCTGTACTTGAAACCTCACTGATGCTGTTTAACAGGTGTCATGACAGCACACAGTGTTCTAAGGATGACCCTACTTAACTGGGAAATTAATAAATCTAAAATAAAAGGTTTTTAGTTTATTTTAATGGCTTTAGAATAAATGCTAAGAAGTTGCTTCCAAATTTTTCCAGGCTCAGAAATTAGGCAAGGGAGAAAGTCAAGGAGCAGATAAGACAGTTGCCCCTGACATGATGTTGTTAAAATAAGGTATTTTCTATAAGTAAAATTTGTAAATTACCAAATGTTATATATTTTAAGACAAAATGACAACCACTAGGCTTCTTGTTTTTCCCTTCTTTTCCACCCACTCACTGAACTGAAGCATCACTGTCAAGTCAATCCAATCCACTCAAGTTTAATAACCATGCATGTAGCACTACACAGGAAATACAGAGGGAGAATATACAGACCCCACATTTCTGATTCCCATCATTCTAGTTATTTTCAATTCTCATCCAATTTATTCTATGTTGTTCTTCCTCTGTGTCAAAGTTCGTTGAGAAAACCACAGATAGTCTTTGTTTACTTACCTTTACTACCTGTCTAGACCTCTGAGTCTTCTGGGCAGGTTCCCTTTTGCTGGAACACTTCCTCCAAGCATGATTTCAAAGAGTCTTTGTGTTAATCCTCCTAAGGCTATTGTATGCTGTATCTTTATTTCCACATAAGCAAAAAATGAACTGGATGAAAATGTTCCAAGTTCAAATTTATTTTTTTCCTTCAACATATTGAAAATATTACCCTGGTCTCAGCTCATATCATTGCTGAAAATTCTAACCTCAATTTGAGTTTTGTTTCTTTGTGTTAGGAATCTTCTCATTGATTTTGATGGCTTTAATCTTACTATTAGTTTCACAATGTGTGGAGGTTTCTACACTATTCTGTTGACACATCCTAAATAAAACCTTTCAAACTGTGATCTTCTTTCTTTATAGGAAATCCTCAATCATTATCTCTTCAAATATTTTACCCCTCCATTGTCTTCTATCCTTCCTGTTTCTTAACATTCTTTTATACGTTGCCTCTTTTTTTTTTTAAGATTTATTTATTTATTTATACAAGCTCTGGGTACAGTCAGAAGCACAGGAAGGTGAGAGATTTCACCAGAGCCAGAGGAGAGAGCAGAGCAGGCAGACTGACGAAATACACTGCTGAGGGGAGCAGCGGGCAGCAGGAGAGGTCTGTGCACCATGTGGGACCCTCCTCTGGTGGCCGGGGAGCAGCCAGGGATCGAACCTGCGCTGCAGAGGCTGCGGCTGCAGAGGCTGCGGGCAGCTTCGCAACCCAGCGCTCAACCGCTGCACCACCGGGGAGGCCCTATACTTTGCCTCTTTTACACATACTTGATATTTTCTGATATTACACTTTTCTCCAGTTTGCTTGTTCATTCTTTGGCTATATCCATTCTGATATTCAATCCATCTACTGAGTTTCTTATTGAAGTAATAACTTGCAATTACCTCTTCATGATAACCTTTTGTGGCTGCTTCAAATTACCAATCTTCTCCTGAAGAAAATTTCATTGATTTGTTTTAGATTAATTAATGGTGCTAAACCTGTGTTGGTTCTTTGGCTAAATTTTGGACATTGGTTACATTTCTCTATAAGCTCATACTATCAGAGTTGTCATCTCCCTTAGGTGGTCACCAGGATCTGTTGCAAATCTACACCCCATGGACTCTGGCTTCACTTGGAAGTCACCCATCCTTGGCTCCAGCTCTGGGCTCTAATTCAGGTTTTCTCCAGGTGGGAATTGGACTGAATGGAGCACAGGTAAAGACTTTCCTCTTCCTCTCCATTGCCTATGCTTCCTGGTCCTCCTCCAGTCTGGCCTGCTGTTCCCACACACACCAAACCGGTTCAGATGTACCCAGAAGGTTCTGAAAGTCTTTAAGTTAATTGTTATGTCCATCGATTTCACTTTTTTTCTGGAACATTTTCAGATTGGGTTCTGGGAGGGAGCCACTAACTATACTTGCTTTCAATCTTATAAATCTCATCTTTTGTTTGCATTTTACAATTTGAAATTGCAAAAGTTTTCATTTTATAAATTTTATTTATTTGAAGATTTTTTTTATGCATTCAAGAACTGGGGTACAGGACAGAGGTGTGTGTGTGGGGGGGGGGCGGTTAGCGCATTCACCAGAGACAGATCAGGGAACAGAACAGGCAGATTGACTGAAATACACTGCTGAGAGGAGCAGTGAGCAAGTCAGGAGAGGTCTGCTGCACCATGTGGGTTGCTCCCTGGCCAGCTGGGGGATTGAACTCGTGCTGCAGTGGCTGCGGACAGCTTCATAGGTTGCATCTTAACCTCTCGAGCCACCAGGGAGGCCCCAATTTTAAAAATTTTAAAGCTAAATCACAATCACCTGCTCATCTTACTCTTTACTTCTTTTCCAGGAAATTTCTGCTATCCTGGAGTCAGTGGATCATTACCATGTATGTACTTTTGTACTTTTTGTACTTTTGCTTCATTTGTATACTTCAATTAACAGTGCTTGGTATTATTTTGTTTTTAAATTTTACATGAAAATTATCCTGTACAATTATGAAATAAACTATATTTTTTAACACAATGGATGATATTAATTTTGCTCCTCTCAAAAAGTAAAAGAACTCAAGGAATCCTTAAACCAAAGATACAGCACTTACCAGAAGAAAAAGTACAAAACCACAGCCAAAGAAAAAGAAAAATGTAGGTATAAAACCATAAGAGTTAGAATAGTTGAGATGTTGGAGAACGATGCATAGCTGAGGTGGCTAAAAGGTCAATAAGTCATTTTTAATTTTGGAAGACGATGAGCATCTGTGGGGGAATCACATTTCAATTGACAAACGTTTGCTGGTGTGTTATCTGCTTGAGTGCAAAGTAGATCAACCCACTTTCCATTGAGGCCTGTAGCCAGAAGACTTAGAAGCCCTGCAGTTTTGTGAGATCTGGGCTCTGGGAACTACAGCTTGCAAGGCCTGGAATAGGAACCAGAAACAAAACAAGACAGAACATATGTAGGTATGATCGTACGTGCTTTGTTTTGAGAATTAATTTAAGGCACCCTGTGTCCTTATAGTAATATATCTGCAGCATAACTTTGCTGTCCACACACCGTGAAATGATTTTAAAATTTGTAGCCATGATTTTAAATAGGAAGAGACATTACTTTCTTGCTTATTGGGGAAAAAAACTGGAATCTAAGCTCACTAGAATTTTTAAGTGATTAATGAAACAACTGATAAAATTTCAGCCTTCTAGTAGATACTTGACACTTTTGCTTTTGGTTTTAAGAAACCAAAACATCTGGTTTAGAACAGTGTATAAATAATATTATCTTGTGACAAAACATTGATTTCTAATTTCATAGCTATGCTTTTTCTTTTCACTAAGAGAATTATATATATATTGTGGAAAGCTATATTTTTTTCAAGGCTCTTTACCTCAATGTATGTTCATATTAGGGGTAAATTCAAGTGGGCACCTTTGTTCATGCTTCACCCATCCTTCCACCGAGGAATTCTGAGACTGCTTATTGGGCCAGGCTTTGGGCCCAATTCTCATCAGGCTCCACCAAGCCTTGAAGACCTTGACCCTGGACTTTGCCCTTAGTGCATAAGAATCTGGCTAGGTAGATTTATAGGAAAATCCCTCACCCTCTGTATCTAATCAGATTTCTCCTCACCCCATTCCTCTTACCCTGTGATCTTGTCACCCTGGCCAGACATCAGCAAGAATCCCCCCAGCCCCAATATGTCTTCTTACTATTTTTCTACCCATTAATCCAGCCCTATTCCTTTGCTGTAAATTTCCATTTGTTATTATTGAATTTGGAAGATAAGCTCCATTGCTCCCCGGCACAAAACCCAATTGCAGTAGTTCCCCTGAATATGGCCTGCCTTGCTGTCTGTAACAAGCGTCATGAACATAATTTTTCTTTAACAGGTGCTGGGAACACTTGGTAGAAGGAAAGAGTGAATCCTGGCATTTGTGTTCCTTATAGTCTAGACAATACATAACCACCTAATGCATCAACGACCATTTTGCCTAGTAACCTTAAGTAAAATCCCAGTGCTAAAAACAACAAACAAAAATCCCACAAAGGAGGATATCTAACTTAGGTAAGTGTGAGGAAGACCGTGTTTGAGGAAGAGCCATGCTTGCTGAGGTCACACAGTTGAGAAGGAATTATCTAGCAATGCAGGGGAAAAAATTAAAACATCAGTATTACTTCTGGGTGCCAGACTGTGGTCCATAGCCACCTCTCTGAACCTTCTGGACACTCTGATTTTTAACTGCACTGGTCTCCAAGACCACCCCTGCCTCAGGGCCCTTGCATGTACAACCCCATCAGTAGAACACTTTCCCCTCACACATCCACATGGTGGCCTCTTATCTTCTTTGGATTTTTGCCCAAAAGTCTTCATTTTCAGTGAGGTCTCCCTAATCGTAAATGGCACATGCACCTTCCCTCTCTCATTTCTAGTTGCTCCACCCTCTTTCCAACTTTTTTTCTCACTGCAGCACCATTGCACATAATTTTTTTTTGTTTGTCTACTCACTCCAAAATACAAGCTCCATAAAAATCTTTGATTTTAGTATTCTTTGTCTCCAGTTCTTAGAACAAAACTCCCACAAAATGAACCTTCATAAATACTTTCAGAGTAAATGAATAATCTTTCAATGAACATGGCACTGAGGTAGTAGCTTTAAAAAGCTTTAAAAAGCTTAAAATTTCAAGCTGGCTGGAAATAAGTAGTGCTGTGCACGAGACCGCTGCACAGGATGGAAGGACATGCTCAGTATCCTTGAAAAGGAAAAACACAAATCACAGATTTGACAGCAATAGATACTAACCTGCTGATTACTGAAAGAAGATAGCATGAGGTCCTTAGATGTGCTAAGCATTAGAACATTGAGTCAGATCTAAATGAAAGATGAGGCCATAAAAAATCTATTTCTTGAGTATTTCAATCATTGAAGCCCACCAGAGGTGTACATCATTTAAAGGGGTGATGGTTTAAAATCATCTCTATTTACCATAGGAAAGTATTTTATACATACACATGCAGATGTGTGCATGGAAACACATCACAAGTGTATGAAAGTGACAAGGTACATCAGATTTACTTTGCAAATATGGTTTTGTTGGCATTGCTAGTAAAATGAATTGTTTTTTCTCCAACACAGCCCACTAATGATGTCTGCTGTATGTCTCAATGTGGTGAGATGTGTTGGATGATTGACAGTAAGCTGTGTCAGTGATGTTGAATATGGCCTCTCTCTGTTTCTTTATCCCCTCAGAGCCCCTTATTCCTAAGCTGGACATATGAGGGGTGTAGAGAGGGGCCCTTCAAGGTAGATGTGCATGTCTTACTACTTTTTAGGCTCCTACCTCATGTCTGGCCTCTTGCTATGAATTGGACTGAATAGCATGGAAGCATCAGCTCCTGTGACTCTTTTGGGTCAAGGAAGGTCTAGACAAATGTCCAACCAGCTCTTTCCTCTTTCCTCAGTCCCAATTAGTCTAGTTGGCCCTGTGCTCTTCCTCACCAAGGACAGTGATCATTGAGAACCTCAGAGAGCCTTTGAGAGGCACCTGCCAAGGCCAGCCCTTCAGACTTCCACCGTCTTGGTCTCACCAGACGGCTCAGAGAATAAAGGGAGGGCCAAAACAGAGGACATGCAGGGTTCCACATGAGCCATTCGCCTCCTCAGAGGAAAGAGCACACGGAGGACACAGCCAGGAGTTGGAAGAGATTTGTAATCTCCTTTGCTCTCCACCAACAGTTCTATGCATGGTGCCTGAACCCTGTTGTATATTTTGAGGTTTCTTACCTGTCCTTGATTCATTTGAGCCTCCCCTCCTGACAACTGGAAGGAAGATTTTTATTTTTTTGTAACATAGTAATTAATATTTATTGTCTTTTAGGAATCTAATGAAAATCATGAACTCTGCCTTGCAAAAAATAGGATACAGAATTTTCATGCAATTTGAGAGGCCTCACAGCTCCTCTAAAATCACTCGTAGCATTCCATACGCACGTTGTGGTAACACGTCACATATGAGAGAATTGACACTGACATTGTCTCATTGGGCAAGTCATTTAAGCTCTCTTGATTTGATTTGGGGACCTGTCAAACATAGGGGATGTTTGTCACCCCCACGCAGGGGACATCTTTTCCACTGTAACGGCTGTGGTTGTATAATTATTTTGGTAGCAAAGAGATTACTGCTTTGAAAAAGGAAGCACAAACACATCTTTTTTATTATTATTATTTTGGAGCAAACAGGTTAAAACCAGTTTAAGCAGCCTGTGCACTCAGCTAATGCTGGATAAGGATACATGCACAGATGGATAATTTTGGGTGGCAGCTGGGAGCAGAGAATTCCTGGTGGGCACGAGTGCTCTTACATCCCCTCCCTGGAAAATCAGGTGATGTTAGTCATAAAACCAAGGCTGAGTCTCTTGATTTTCAAAAATTTTTTTTTGCTGTACTGCCAGGGAGATCAAGCTATTCACATCATTTTAATTATCAAAGGACTCCAGGGAAAAAGGTTGGTCTCAGTGACTGCTCAGCATGAAGGCGTAATGACCAATGCCTCCTCAGCGGTTGGCTGTGTTCCACATTGACTAGGTAATAATCTGCTGCACGCAGCTGGCTGGGCTAGATTAGAATGGTGAGTGCGACACTGACTAATCAACAAGAGAAAGCTACACACGCCACCCTCTCAGAGCCTCCTTCAAGGCTGCCCGGAGTCACATCTGTCATCCTGAAATCCTGTTGTGTCTAGGGAATGTGTTATTTGCAAGCAAGTTTGAATTTTCAGATGTGTCATTTAACACAGCTAGAGACCTTATCCCACAACTACAGGTTTGTTTTTCTTCATAAAGGACCTGACTCATTTAGGTGTTTTAGGAGCTGGGATTTTGGGTCTATTCCCTCGTTTTGCCCCAGAAGAGAGATATAAGTGAATCTCCTGATTCCTCCTGCCTGGAGTTTATCTGACATGAATAGGGTGCACTAACCCTCTCAAAGGAGATACTTGCACAGAGACTTCTGTTCATGTTTTAAAATGAGAATTCTAGTAGTATTCAGGGATGCTATGTCAACGAAGACTATGGAGAAACTAAATTGACTATTCAGCTAGACCTATATCAAAAAAGACTAAGAAAGGACAAAAATTTGGAAAGCAGGATATAAGTAATAACTCACAGACGTGCAAGCCCAAAAGACAGAAACACCACTATGAAGCTGTTGAAAGCCACTAGTGGTCACAGAAATGCAATCTGAAAGAATAATAAGATATCACTTTAAATTCATCAGACTTGCATCAATAATGTCAAAAAGGGCTCAAATATTTATCACTTTTGGAAATCTGGGCAACAGGGTGTTCTTTCCTAATGCCACTGGAAGCGCAGTGTTACAATCTTTTTGGAAAGCAATCTGGCTGCATGCTATTGCAAGTATGATTACACGTATCCTTTGACCCAGCAATCATGCTTTATGTGCAGCCTCTCACAGAAGAAAATATACATGAGAATGCTTTGTATCTCATTGCTGTACCATATTGTATTTATTCTAATATTGCATTCTAATGATGGAAAAATGGAAACAAGGTAAATCTATCAGTAAGAAAATAACTAAAACACATATGTAGAAGCCATCAGATGTGCAGTTTTGAAAAGAATTGTTTAGAATTATACCAGTTTGAGATATTCCCAGTTATCAATAAGAAAGAAATGCACATTCAGGAAAGATTGTATAACACAATCCCATTTTTTTGTAAAAAAATTATGACAAAGGTCCTACACATGTTTATGTGTGTGGCACTATATGCATGCAAAAAAATTAACTATGGAAATATTAAAATACACACAAAAACCTACTTGGTATAATCACATTGATGGGTATAATCACAAGGTATATAGGTAATAAATGAAATAAAAGTTTTCAAGGAGAACCAGGGAGATGAAGAACATGTCAGTGGCAAATGTCTAGTGAAAAGAAACATATCTAACCTAAGAGGAGAAAGCACACATTGTACAAAAATGAAGGATGATGTAAAATATATATAAAATCAAAAAAAATTTAAAAAAAGAAACACATCTAAATAAGGAAGTACTCCTTATCTGTTCAGTCTTCTATAAAAAATTACCACAGACTGGGTGGCTTAATAAACATAGAAATTTATTTCTCACTGTTCTGGAGACTGAGAAGTCAGAGATAAATTTCCCAGGGACACTTGGTCTGGTAAGAACACACTTCGCACTGTGCCCTCCAAGACAGTTGTTTGGATTCCAAATTAGGTGAGGTGAGGTGGAAAAGCCACTATATCCTAACATCTTAGTGGTTTAACACGATGGAAACTTCTTACTGCTTCATGTACAGTTAATGTGTACATTAATGAGAGGACTGTGGTCTGTATAACAATTGTTAGGCAGGCAGAGAGCTGGCTGTAAATGCAGCGCCGTTCTTGGTTCCTTTTTTTTCAACATGACAAACTGTTTGGTTTTGTGGTGATCATCATGGTGCTTAGAAAGATAAGCACTCAGCTTTGTGCCTGGTTTTTAATCCAGGTCATTAGAAGTTTCTCCAGATCTGAGAGAGGCCCTTCTTGAATTTTGGTTACTCTCATCGCTCTCAAGAAAGCAGATGCTTTAACAGTCTCTGTTCTTGTTCTTCAAGATTTTAGCTGTGGTGGAACAGAACATACCTGACTGACCAGCAGTAACCATCACTGGTTTTCCACTTCTGTAGTTCTTAAGAAGAACTACAGGCTACCGGTCATCATTTGATGTGGCCTTTCACTGGCAGCCTTAGTAGTAGGTTTTGAACCTCTATGGGCCATGATGAACAAAACCACAAGAGATTAAATCAAGGGAAATTATGCCAACAACAGAAATTTTATTTTTTTTTAAGATTTATTTATTTTTTAAATAATGAATTTTATTTTTTATATTCCCCCATAAAATTGCAAACCCCCCATTCTGACCCCAATCCCTCCCCTCCCAGCCTCCACCCCCCAAAAAGTGTCTCTGGTTCATAGTTTTTTGAACAACAGAAATTTTATTTATTTATTTTTTTAAAAACAGTTTTTTTTTTTTTTTTAGAGGCATGCTTTATTTATTTATTTTATTTGTTTGTTTGTTTTGTTTATACATGCACTGGGTACAGTCAGAAGATCGGGAGGGTGAGAGAATTCACCAGAGCCAGAGCGGGGAGCAGAGGAGGCAGAAGGACTGAAGTACACTGCTGAGGGGTGCAGCGGGCAGCAGGAGAGGTCTGCGCGCCATGTGGGACCCTCCTCCGGTGGCCGGGGAGCAGCCGGGGATCGAACCAGTGCTGCAGAGGCTGAGTGCAGCTTCGTAACCCAGCGCTCAACCGCTGCGCCACCGGGGAGGCCCAACAGAAATTTTATTTTATTTTTTTATTTTTTTTTTTTTTAGAAACAGCAGAAGTTTATTTCTCTTGGTTCTGGAGATTGTCAATCCTTCATTAGGGTTCTGAAGAGAGCCCTCTTTCAGGCTGCGACTATTTTGTTCTTATAGAAAGAAAGCTCCTTTTTTTTTTTTTTTGTCACTTGCTCAATTTCACCTTTTATTTTTTTTTTATTTTTATAATAAATTTTATTGTTATATTCCCTATACAATTGCAGCCCCCCCATTCTGACCCCAATCCCTCCCCTCCCGCCCACGCCCCCCTAAAAGTGTCTCTGGTTCATAGTTTTTTGTTGATTTTGATTTTCACTTTCTTATAGTTATTCATTTTCCTGGTCCCTTATTTAAGTTTTCTAGATTCCTGCTATGAGTGAGACCATCCGGTATTTTTCTTTTTCTTTTTGGCTTATTTCGCTGAGCATGATCCCTTCCAGAGCCATCCATGTTGCTGCAAATTGCATGTGTTTATCTTTTTTGAATGCTGAGTAATATTCCATGGTGTATATGTACCACATCTTCTTGATCCAGTCATCTATTTTTGGGCATTTGGGTTGTTTCCAAAGCTTAGCTATTGTAAACAGTGCTGCTATAAACATAGGGGTGCAGGTGTTCTTTGGAATTGATGTTTCTGTGTCCTTTGGGTAAATACCTAGGAGTGGAATTGCTGGATCATATGGAAGCTCTATGTTTAGTAGGTCCAGAAATCTCCACACAGCTTTCCACAGTGGTTGGACCAGTTTGCACTCCCACCAACAGTGCAGAAGAGTTCCTTTTTCTCCACACCCTCGCCAACATTTGTTGTTGCTAGTTTTTTTAATATGTGCCATTCTCACTGGTGTGAGATGGTATCTCATGGTAGTTTTGATTTGCATTTCCCTGATGGCAAGTGATGTTGAACATTTTTTCATATGCCTGTTGGCCATTTGCATTTCCTCTTCAGAGAAGTTTCTTTTTAGCTCTTCTGCCCATTTTTTGACTGGATTCTTTTCTTTGTTGTTGTTGAGTCTCATCAGCTCTTTGCAGATTTTTGTGATCAGTCCTTTATCTTTAGTGTTGGGTGCAAAAATGTTCTCCCAGTTGGTGGGGTTTCTCTTTGTTTTTGTTATTGTCTCTTTTGCTGTGCAGAAGCTCTTTAATTTGATGTAGTCCCAGCTGTTTATCTTTGCCTTCACTATCACTGCTTTGGGTGATGTGTCTGTAAAGATGTCTTTGATGTGCAAATCACGTAGTGTTTCGCCTATATTTCCTTCTATATAGTTTATGGTTTCAGGTCTTATGTCTAGTTCTTTAATCCATTTTGAGTTGATTTTTGTGTATGGTGTGAGGTAGTGGTCAAGCTTCATTCTTTTGCATGTAGCGACCCAGTTTTCCCAGCACCATTTATTGAACAAACTTTCTTTGCTCCAATGCATAGTCTTTGCTCCTTTGTCAAAGATTAGTTGACCATAAATCTGTGGGTTTATTTCTGGATTTTCTATTCGATTCCATTGGTCTGTATGTCTGTTCTTGTTCCAATACCATGCAGTTTTGATGATTATGGCTTTGTAGTATAGTTTGAAGTCTGGGAGTCTGATGCCTCCATTCCCTTCTTTTTTTTTCAGGAGAGCTTTGGCTATTCGGGGTTTTTTGTGATTCCATATGAATTTCATCAATAATTGTTCTATTTCTTTGAAGAATGACATTGAAATTTTGATTGGAATAGCATTGAATCTGTATATTGTTTTTGGAAGGATGGCCATTTTAATAATGTTTATTCTTCCAATCCACGAGCAGGGGATGTCTCTCCATTTCTTTGTGTCTTCTTCTATTTCTTTTAACAGTGTTTTATAGTTTTCTTTGTATAGGTCCTTTACCTCTTTTGTTAGATTTATTCCCAAATATTTGATTTTTTTTGTTTCAATAACAAAAGGGATGGTTTTTTTGATTTCTTCTTCTTCAGATTTATTGTTTGTGTATAGGAAGGCTACTGACTTTTGCGTGTTGATTTTGTATCCTGCCACTTTACTGAACTGATTGATGAGTTGAATTAGCTTTTCTATGGAGTTTTTGGGGTTCTCTATGTATAATATCATATCGTCTGCAAATAGTGATAGTTTGACTTCTTCTTTTCCTATTTGGATTCCTTGGATGTCTTTCTCTTGTCTTATTGCCCTGGCTAGGACTTCCAGTATTATATTGAAAAGCAGTGGTGAGAGTGGACATCCTTGTCTTGTTCCAGATCTTAATGGAATTGCTTTCAGCTTTTCACCATTGAGAATGATACTGGCTGTTGGCTTGTCATAGATGGCCTTTATGATGTTGAGGTATGTTCCTTGTATCCCAAGAATTTCAAGGGCTTTTATCATGAATGGGTGTTGCACTTTGTCGAAAGCTTTCTCAGCATCTATTGATATTATCATATGGTTTTTATATTTCTTTTTGTTGATGTGTTGGATAACGTTGATTGATTTTCGGATGTTAAACCATCCTTGTGCCCCTGGAATGAATCCTACTTGGTCGTGGTGAATTATCTTATGGATACATTGTTGGATTCTGATGGCTAAAATTTTATTGAGGATTTTTGCATCAGTGTTCATTAGGGAGATTGGCCTGTAGTTTTCCTTTTTTGTGTTGTCCTTGTTCGGTTTTGGTATTAGTGTAATGTTGGCTTCATAGAACGTGTTTGGTATTGTCCCTTCCTTCTCAATTTTTTGGAAGAGTTTGTGAAGGATAGGCACTAATCGTCTCTGAATGTTTGGTAGAATTCATTTGTAAATCTATCAGGTCCTGGGCTTTTGTTTTTGGGGAGGTTTTTGATTACCATTTCAATTTCGCTAATTGTAATTGGTCTGTTTAGCTGTTCTATTTCTTCTTTATCTAGCTTTGGGTGATTGTAGAGTTGTAGGAATTTGTCCATCTCCTCTAGATTGTTAAACTTGTTTCCATATAACTGTTCATAGTAGTTACTGATTATTCTTTTGATTTCTGCTGGGTCCGTTGTGATTTCTCCTCTTTCATTGATGATCCTGTTTATTTGTGCTTTCTCCCTTTTTTCCTTTGTGAGCCTGGCTAGGGGTTTGTCTATTTTATTGATTTTTTCAAAGAACCAGCTCTTGGTTTCATTGATCTTTTGGATTGTTTTTTTAGTTTCAATTTCATTTATTTCTGCTTTGGTTTTTATTATTTCTTTTCTTCTACTGGTTTTGGGGTTTTTTTGTTGTTCTTTTTCTAGATCTTTGAGCTTTGAGATTAGGTTGTTTCTTTGAGTTCTTTCTTGTTTCTTGATGTGAGCTTCTATTGCTATATATTTTCCTCTTATTACTGCTTTTGCTGCATCCCATACATTTAGGATATTGGTGTCTTCCTTGTCGTTCAATTCAAAAAATTTTTTAATTTCTTCTTTGATCTCCTCATTAGTCCAGTGGTCTTCCAGTAGTGTGGTTTTTAATCTCCATGAGGTAGGAAAGTTCCTTGCCTTCTTTTTATGGTTTATTTCTAGTTTGATGCCTTCATGGTCAGAAAAGATGGTTGATATGATTTCAATCTTGGTGTATCTGTTGATGTTTGTCTTGTGCCCCAGTATGTGATCGATCCTGGAGAATGATCCGTGTGCGCTTGAGAAAAATGTGTACTCCGTTTTTTTGGGGTTTAGTGTTCTATAGATGTCTGTTAAGCCCAATTGCTCTAGGTCCTTATTTAGAGCTTTGGTTTCTTTACTTATTTTTTGTCTTGTTGATCTATCCATTGTTGATAGTGGTGTGTTGAAGTCTCCCACTACGTATGTGTTTTCTCTGATGTCTGTTTTCAGAGAGGACAACAGTTGTCTGATATATTTTGGTGCTCCTTCGTTTGGTGAGTATATGTTAATGAGTGTTATTTCTTCTTGAAGTATTGTCCCCTTGATCATAATGTAGTGACCATTGGGGTCTCTTTTTATCTTTTTGAGTTTGAAATCTGTTTTATCTGATATAAGTATAGCTGTTCCTGCTTTCTTTTTTGGTCCATTTGCTTGTAGGATTGTTTTCCATCCTTTAACTTTGAGCCTATTTTTATCTTTTGTAGCTAAATGTGTTTCCTGGAGACAGCAAAAGGTTGGGTTTTGTTTCTTAATCCAGGCTGCAACTCTGTGTCTTTTTATTGAAGAGTTTAGTCCATTTACATTTAGAGTTAATATTGATATGTTAACATCTGTATTTGCCATTGTGTTTGTCTTTCCTTTGATTTTATTTATTTATTCTTTTAATAACTTTTTTTTTTTGGCCTTCTTTCATTGTTATTCGTCCCTCTGAGGTTCTGGCTTTAGGACTCCTTGTAGTATTTTTTGGAGTGGGGGTTTAGTTGCAATGAAATTCCGGAGTTTCTGTTTGTCTGGGAAGGTCCATATTCTTTCTTCAAAGAGGAAGGAGAGCTTTGCGGGATAGAGTATTCTTGGTTGGCATCTGTTTTCTTGGAGTCTGTTGACTATGTCCCTCCACTCTCTCCTTGCCCGTAGTGTTTCTTCGGAGAAGTCTGATGTCAGCCTGATTGGCTTTCCTTTGAATGTTATCTGTTTCTTCCCTCTTGCCAGCTTCATTATTTTTTCCTTGTCCTGGATTCTAGGGAGCTTTACTATTATGTGTCTTGCTGTATTTTTTTCTTTCGTCGTGGAAGTTTGGTGTTCTTCTTGCTTCTTGTATATCAATTTTCAGCTCCTTCTTCACATTTGGGAAGTTCTCTTCAATTATCTCTTTGAATATTTTCTCTGTTCCTACTTCTCTCTCCTCTCCTTCTGGTATTCCTATAACTCTTATATTTCCTTTCCTCATGGAGTCAGATAGTTCCCGAAGTCTTTCTTCATTCTTTTTCCTTCGTACTTCTCTTTCCTTTTCTGTTTTGGTTCTTTTTATTTCTGTGTCTTCAAGAGCACTTATTCGTTCTTCCATTTCATCAATTCTGCTTTCATTGCTTTTCCCAGAATTCTTTAGTTCTTCCACTAATTCTTTGATCTCCTGCATTTCTTTTACTTCCCTCTTTAGGGACTCAATTTCATTCTTCTGATCGTTGATTATTTTTCCCTTATCATTGTTTTCCTTTATGACTTCTGTCAGTTTTTTAATCACGGCAATTTTAAATTCTCTTTCTGGAAGGCTCAGAAGTTCTTCCAAGTTACTGTCGTTGCAATCTGGGGGCTGGTTTTCTTTTTGTGGTGTGCTTTTTCTCTGGAGAGTTGCTAGGTTGCGTGTGGTTCTTCTCCTCCCTACTGTCTGTTTTCTAATTTGCCGTATGCGTTGGGACACTGTGTTGTTGGGACTGGCCGGCATCTTGGGTGAGCTTCTCTGCTCCCCTCTGGTTCCTCCAGGAGTCATCTGTCAGTTTCAAGCAGTCTTTATTGGAGAAAGGTCCCTGTCCTAAAATGTCGATGTGGGGACACACTCCCCTGTGCGCCTGGTCTGCCCCGGCGGTAGGTTCCTGCTCCCCCTCTGGGCTTGGACTGCAGGCCAGAGGGGGTCTGTCGTGGGTGAACTTCCCCCGCTCACCTCTGGCTCCTGAGGAAGCCTTCTGCAGGTAGTCTTTACTGAAGAAATGTCCCTGTTCTAAAATGGTGATGTGGGACACACTCCCTGCGCGTCCGGTGTCAGGCACACTCTTCTGCGTGCCTGGTCTGCCCTGGCTGTGGGTGCTCGCTCTCCCTGTGGGCTCAGACTACTTGTTCGGAAGGTGCCGGGTGTGGGCTAACTCCCCAGCTGGCCACTAGCTCCTTCAGGAGCCTGTGCTGGCTTCAAGTCGCTAGGTGGCGCCAGAGATCTCTCCTAGAGCCCTTGGGGAGCTGATTTTCCACCCCGTGGGACAGGGAGCAGAGCGGGGATGGTAGGGTACACCTCAACGGCTTTGGGGTGCTGTGTCTGCCTTGTGCCCCACCGTCGTGGGGAACCCACGCCCCTAATTTCGTGCCCCGGGTCTCAGTTCCAAAGCCCTCAGTTCCAGGACGCGGGCTGTAGCCCAGTTCAGTGGCGCGGGAATGGCGCCTTTTGCACCGCTCCCGTGCCTGGGCGCCTGGTTCCTGCTTACTCAGGGAGGGACCTTCACCTCAGTGAGGACCTCCGCGCGTCTCCCCGCAAGCCTAGGTCGTCTCCCAAGCCTAGGTCGCAGGAGCGGGGACCTGGGCAGCCGCTATCCCGGTCTGCACTTGCTTTTCAAGCGCGGAGCGCACCCTTTTCCGCGCAAGCTTACCGGCAGCCCGGGCTGTGTGCGCGTCTCCCGGGGTCTTTGTTCTTCTCTAATAGCGCCCGGAGCCGTTCGCTCACCGCCGTGGCGAATCCTGCAGGGTTCGCCTCAGCTCCCGTTCACGGGGTGTGGTGGCTGCAATAGTTCCTTTCCACTCACAGTCCCGCTTGCTGTGTCCTTTGTTCTTGTTGGCCGTTTTGGTTTGTTGTTTCCCTCCTCTCTGCCGGTCGGAGAGTGCCGCCTCTGTGGGCGGGGGAGGGGAGCAGGGTTCTGCGCTTCCCTCCCTTCTAGTCCTCTTTTATGGCCACTTTCTTCTTCGGGTAGTTTGCTGGAGTCACCCGTTTATCTTCCGTGTCCCAGTTCTCACTGGGCCCTGCCGCTTTTCCTCCCTATTAACTTTTTTTAATGGGAGATCTTACTCGCAGTGTCTCCTCGCCGCCATGTTGCTCCGCCCCCCCAACAGAAATTTTAAACTCAACATGTCTGAGGCTGCAATTGGTGTGAAATGCTACAACGTCACAATGTCCACAATGCTGCTAGTTAATAGGAATTTGGGGGACACCAATTCACATGTGGTCCATAGTTGACCAAAATGTCTTTCTATGACACATGATTGTAATAGTCCAAGATAGTTGTTAAGATTTGTGGATCATTGCTACTGCGGTTATTCAGGCTGATAGAGATTTCCTCTTTCACACTCCATCTCTCGGCAACACCATCCTTGTTCGGTTCAGTAACAGAAAGTATGGAGCAGGGAGTGCAGGAATTTTCATGGGCAAACCAGGACGTGAGCCGCGTCACCTTTGCAGACTCCTTTCCCATAGAACTTTGTCCCATCACCACTCAGGGACGGTCACATGACCCCCCCCCCAAAAAAAAAAGACTGCATGTTGCTTACCAAAATGCCCAGCATGTATGTGGAAAAAGTGCTTGTAAGATAATGTCATTTTTGATCTCTTTTAAGTACCTGTTCTTTTTCCCTATCAGAACAGGCAGTTGTTTTGCTTAGAGATAAATGCTATTGAACAAAAGAAATACGAAATATCCAGTGCTATTAATCTTGATCTTTGTGACTGAGGGAACAACTATTATTGATGTTCTTATTTCTTCTTCACCTTCACATCAAAGTCAGGGACTTTGAGATCCCAGCTTTATGGATGAGGGGTTTCTTGTTGAACCAGGCCCTGAAGCAGGCCCTGGGCAGTCCATTGCACTATGTTCATGAAAACCAAATCTCAAGGTTATCTTGTTGAGAAAACTCCTTGGAATCAAAGTTGAATATGTCTTCTCTGTGTAGGACAGGAGTTCAGGCCAAATATGCACTGACAGAAGGTACCTAGACAAGCACACTGCTTTTTTTTTCTCTCTCTCTCTTCACTCTGAGTAAAAGATCCTTTGTGGCATTCAGCTTTCTCTTGCTAAATGTGCAAATTAACTTTCCCTAGTCCTCACTGAGAAAGTCAACATGTAACAGGGTGATCCCCAGGAAAAGGGGATTTTCCAGGTTCCCTTCCCCACCACCAAGAAGGGTTGAGCTGAGCAAGGAGGAGAAGCTAGAAAAGATGGAGAGAAGGAAGGAGATCAAGAAAAAGACCTGGAGGTACTTGATCAGAGAGATATGAGAAGAAGCCGTGCTTGCTTTTTGTCCTTGGACTTGTACCAAAGACTTGGAGGACATTGAAAGAGAAGGAGATGTGGGTGAGAGACCTATAGGGAGCTGACAATGGCAGCCTTTACCTTGACTTGTATTTTAATTTTGCTCTTTTCATCCCAGACTTGCCTCTTCCCTTCTGTCCCTTTCTTATGGGTCCCCACTAGAATGTACCATGACCTGTGGCAACTTTTAGAGTCTTAGTGGTCCTGCTTTGGGCCAACCCTGTTTGAATGGCATTTACCCATGAGTAATTTTGGAAGCTTCATGGGAAAACAATTTTAACTATATTTTTTCTCTTCTCTCTAGCTCACACTAATTGTATTAAAGTTATTTTCCATTAAAGGTCTTATGCACTAGAGTATGTTTTGGCTTGATGGGGTGAAGGGCAAAACCTACTTAGAGCAGGCAGGTTTGGGGGTCCTGGGGTACCCCTCTCTCTGCCCTGTAAAAAACATACCACTAAGATTCTTCATATTTGGGGGGGATTATTTCCTGTTCCCCAAATATTTTTTGCAACAGCACAAAAGATTAAACCATGTTTTCTATATTTATATGCTTCCATAAGTCCAGTATTTCTCCCACTGAGTAAAATTCCCTATAAATCTGTATTTACCAATTCAAAAAAATTACTGAATATCTGTTCTTTTCTATGCATTATTCTAAATAACTTTTGAGGTAAGTGTGAAACACTGGCTAATTCACTGCATTAGAATACTAAATATTCTACAAAGTTCTGTAATAATATAAACATGAACCTCTCCTAATTGGCATTCTGAGATACTGCATTTTTTTCAGAGACCAGCTCTGTTTGATTTTTGGGGTTTTTTTTTTTTTTTTTTTTTTGGCTTTCCTAATTAACCTAAATCTTGATTGCTTAGGAGATGCTGAAACAATTAACAATTGAGTCAGTCTTCCAAATGCCAAGTGAGACTATTTGCATTTAGGGAAAACAAAAAAATAAACAAACCAAAAATGCCAAGTCAGAGGCATGAAACCCCATGGAACAGACGGGCTATTGCTCATCATTGTGTGACAGGTTTCAGAATCAAAACAAAAGATACTCAGAAATTGACTGGGGACTGCAATCTTCATTGACACCATCAAAACACAAAGTCAGGGGATCATGAAAATCAGAATTGAACTCTTGAATTTATTTGGGTGCAGTTTTTATTAGCTTGAAAATTATTGCAGGATGTGAATTTTTTAAAACTTATGTGTCTGGGAAATTATTTTGACAGGTAAATATGTCATTCCTTATACTTACACAGTCTAAAAGAGAACTTTTAACTGATGTATTTCAAATGGCGTCCAGAACTGATCCATGGATGACTGGCTCACTCCCAAGATAAGAACCAGTACAACTCATTAATTCAATTATTTAAGAAACATTTATCAAGCAATTAATATGTGCCAGACATTGAGCTAGATGCTGGTGCTACCAAAGGAAACATAGAAGATATAGGTATTGAAGGGTGATAGACACATGGACATTGAAGCAAAGTCTTTACTGTATAAGGAAGAATGAACAGGACACCCTTGGAAACCATGAGTAGAATGGCATGGGGAGTGCGGGGTAGAGAAGAAATGGCATGAAACTCAAAGGAACAGGAGTTTGGAATAGACTCCAACTAAACAAAAGGGTGCTGACTCCACTGTCAACCCTAAGGTACCTGTAGACCTGTGTTCACCTCGAGTGACAGGTGACCTAAGGATGCCAAGGATGACCTTTATGAATAAAACCATCACACTTGAGAGGCTTTCAAAGACATATTTTGGCTAAGCCATGGAGGGGAAAGAAGTATTCAGTGTGTCCTAAGATATTTGACAGATAGCTTTTGAACCTCAGATTGTAGGTGAGCAGTTCTTTTAGGCATTAACACTACAGTGAAGAACTCTTTGATCTCATGGGGCTTACATGTTAGTGTGCTCAATAGAGAATAACTTAGTAAATGAAGGAGGACTTTCTCATCTCATTGTAGAGGCTGGAGAAGACAGCTTCCCTTTCATACCCACTGCTTTCCATGAGATAAAGAATTCCCTCCACAGTGTGGAGATATATTAATGTGTTATGTTGAGAAGAGAATGAATGACTGAGCAGGTAATTTAAGGCACAGTTTCCATAAGGTGGTCCAAATTAGTCTAAGATAGAAAACTTCATGACACTGTCATATATATTCATTGTCCTGCTCCTCTTTCTCCAAAACTGTCACATAAGAATATGGTACTTATAAACTACATAACAAGTAGTTTTAGAAGACGTAACAAGATTCATCTATTAAAATTTGGCTTTAAATTTCTGCAGAATACTTACCACAAAAAAGCGGGACATGAAAAAACTTTTAGAGGGGATGGCTGTTTCTCACTGATTATGTTGCTAGCCCACAGGTATATGCCTATGTCCAAACTCGTCAAATCTTGTACATGAAATCTGTACAGTTTTTGTCTATCAATAAAACTATTTTTTAAAAAGAACCATAGAAGAAATTGAAAATGAGCTCACATTTTAAACTGTTGATTGTTTTGTTAAACAATCTCCCATTAAGGGACCCCAGGGCCTGGGCACTATGTAGATGTTGGTGCAACGATAGGTATCAAGGCAGACGCTGGCTCTGACCCTGCACGTCCATCAGGATACAGAAGACGCAACAAGCAGTCACAACAATGGGCTGTGATGAGGAAGTTCAGCACCATGGAAACATGAAGCTGGGCAATCCTGGTCTGGGGGTGGAGAGGGTCAAGACTGTAATTCACGAGTCACACACTGACTCATACAGCTATCAGTGACAGGCAGGCTGACCTCTACAGACTTCAGCTGGAGGGGAAAAAAATCAATTTTCTTTTATATGACCATTTGCTCACACATCAGCATCCCTCATTCCTCCCCACTTATTCCTGAAAGCAGCCCCTTTTTAGAGGCTCCAAACATGGTAATTAAACAAAGGGGATTCTAGAAGGGCGGACAAAGCATTAAGGATGGTTTCATTTTACATAAATACCAAATTTTCTGCCTCAGTAAGGTTGCAGCTGTGACAGGAATTAGGCTATTTTCTAGGTCATATATTTCTAAAGCATCATATAAAGAAAATATTAATACATCAAGAAAAATGAAACAAGTAGACAATTATTTTAAAACCTTGTGAGGAGACAATTTTATAATAAAATGGACAATGTAGCATATTGAATAAACCAAGGAAATTATATTGCTCATATAAAGTGAGATGTATTCTTCAGTTAAATCTTTGAACATATGAAGAATCAAGTCCTAAATTTAGTGTCCTGTTCTACACAGGATTCTGAATAGAAGTCAAAATAATTGGGATATGATGAATCTAGCACCATTTTCTATATAATAATCCTCTATAGATTCAGGAAAATTTATAAATTGTCTTTCTATGAATAACAGTTTTTAAAAATTAACAGATGCTTTGTATTTGGGGCACAGGGATTGAGAGACTGGGCACATGGCTGAAGCATGAATATTAGCCAGCAATGAAATTATTTGATTCAGATCAGAATTAATCAACATGGGGTGAATAATGTTTAGTCACAGACTAGACACAGATCAGTAAATTAGCACCAGGTTGGTAATTAGCAGAGCTTCCTGGGAATGAATGACACCTCTAAATGCAGCGCAAAACAGCTCCTTTTATATTCTGCTCCATGCCTTCTTTCATCCTCTGTTTAGACTTTAGTCACAGAGGGATTGATGTTTACTGCAAAGAGCCTGGAGTCAGAAGATCTACATTCTGGTCTCAGGGCTGCTAGAAGTTAACTGTCTGACCTTAGGAAAAAAAAAATAAGTTCTACCTTTCTTAGATACTTTAGAAAGCAAGGTTGTGAGAGGAGCAAAATAAGATCAGGAATGTAGAAATGAACTAAAAAATTAATTGTCACAAATATAAAATACTATGCATACATACAATTATACATCATGATAATAATTAAAAGAAATAAAAATGATCACTTAAGGGACATCAAAAATAGTCTGTTGGCAGAATTCTCATTTCTTATATATGCATTGTGTGTGTAGGTTTTAAGAGACAATTGCTAGATATAAGAAATGATACATAAGTTACTGAATGATATATGTCCTGTATACATATAGTTTTTGAAAATTCAAAACCATGCAAAGAAGGGGATGATTGGTAATTTATTTTGATCGTTAGGATATGCTGCATCACTTATTCCAAATAAAAAATCAATACAGAAGGCTGATAAATGGGCTCCTCAGATGGGAGCTGAAGACAGAGACAGATGGAGATACTTTGTTTCTGAAACCCCTAGCCTGGAATAAATTACAGTCATGAGCCAAATTCATTCACAATTAATTCTAGTTGTAAATTCTACTTGAGAGGGCTGAGGAAGCCTGATACAGCATGCATCACTGGCTTGAATATTTTTAGCAAGTATGTGTGATTTTAATAATGAAGTCCTTTAGTTTAAAACCTTGTAAAAATTCAGAAAATTCTTTTAAAAATATTGTTTTTAGGGGGCACACATATACACAGGAGTGGAATTGCTGGGTCATATGGAAGACCCATTTTTAGTCCTTTGAGGAAACCTCCACACTGTTTTCCATGGGGGCTGAACCAGCCTACATTGCCACCAACAGTGTAAGAGGGTGCCTTTTCCTTCAAACCCTTACACTAGCATACAATCCAGCAATCATACTTCCTGGGATGTATATGAGTGAGTTGAAAACTATGTCCCCATAAAAACCTGTACACAAATGTTAAAAGCTTTTATTCATAATTGGGAAAACTTAAAAGGAACCGATATGTCCTGCAGTAGGGAACGAATAAATGAATAATGGTGTGTTTGTACAGTGTGATATTGTCCAGCACTAAAAAGAAATGATCAAGTTGCAGAAAGATATGGTGGAGATAAATGCATATTTCTTAGTGAAGAAAGCCAGTCTCATTCCAACCAAATTACATCCTAGAAAACTGAAATGACAGGGAAAGTAAAATGATCAGGATTGCCAGAGACAAATAATCTTATTTCTAATCTAAGAGTTTGCCATTTAAAATGACAAGAGACCAATTGTCCTTTTTTCAACATTGGCAAAAAATGGTAGCATTTCCAGAGTTACTATCTTTTAGTTCATACCCAGTTCCTCTGCTTCCTACTAGATATTCCAAAGATTGTGGATGTTTGCAACACTGGTGTTCAATTCACCATTCATTTATAAATTCTGCCCACCTTTTGCAATGCACAGAGGAGAAGTAGAGCAGCAGTATTTTAAGCCACTATCTAAAACCACTGACCTGCGTGTCAAACATGTTTCAGATTCTTACAAGTCTTATTCCCTTCTCTGTCGGTAGCTGAAGATGCATTCTAGCTCTAAAGAATTCATATACTTATGGGCTTTTATTTGGAATTTTCATTCATCTCTGGGGTCACTATCATATGGGAGGAACTTCTCTACTTTTCCCTACCTATCACACTCACTCAAAGCATGACAAATTTAAGATTATGTAGCTCACTAAAATCCTCCCATTCAGTCAAATTGTGAAGAATCTTTTTTTAATTTTATGTATTTTTTACATCATTTTTTCATTTTTGCACAATGCATGCTTTTTCATCTTGGTTATAGTCCCCATACAATTCCCACCTCCCTCATTTTGACTGTAATCCCTCCTACCCAGTGCCCCGCCCCAAGTCCCTGTAGTGTGTCTCTGGCTTATAGTTGCTTGTTGATTTTGATTTTTACTTTATTATAATTAGTCTTTCTCCTGGTCCCTCATTTAGGTTTTCTAAATTCCTGCTATGAGTGAGACCATCCAGTATTTTTCTTTTTCTTTCTGGCTTATTTCACTGAGCATGATCCCTTCCAGCTCCATCCATGTTGCTGCAAATTGCATGTGTTTATCTTTTTTGATTGCTGAGTAATATTCCATTGTGTATATGTACCACATCTTCTTGGTCCAGTCATCTATTTTTGGGCATTTGGGTTGTTTCCATAGCTTAGCTATTGTAAATAGTGCTGCTATAGAAATAGTGTGAAGGTGCCCTTTTGAATTAATGATTTGGTGTCCTTTGGGTAAATGCCTAGGAATGGAATTGCTGGGTCATATGGAAGCTCCATCTTTAGCAGGTTGAGAAATCTCCACACAGCTTTCCATAGTGGTTGGACCAGTTTGCACTCCCACCAGCAGTGCAGGAGAGAGTTCCTTTTTCTCCGCATCCTCGCCAACATTTGTTGTTGCTAGTTTTTTTTTTTTTTTATATGTGCCATTCTCAAATTGTGAAGAATCTTAAGGCTCTAATATCTGTCACAATGTATGGCCTCAATATTTAGCTGACTCCTTACTCTTTACATTTGGTCAGTGATCTGGGTATTCACAGACAGGAGTTTAGCATTAATTCATCTTCAATTTTCAGGCCCAGACCTGACATTTCCAAGGGAAAAAAAAAACTAGAGAAATTCACACACTGATGCAATATAGAGAAAAGCTAACATTATTTGATGTTTGGGCTATGATATTTTCTTGATGAGTGAGATTTTTCAGTCTAGAGTATACTGTCAAAATGAGAAAGCTTACGGAAAAGAAACTTAGGATAAAAAGAAACATTATTATTGTTAAAAAATAATTGAATTCATTGTCTTGCTGATTTTTTGGCAAAAAGCAAAAGTGTAAAAGATTTGTTATCAATATATTACAAAGCCCATGGACTTGACCTCAATATAGATTCCAGTTGAGCTGTTATTGTTTGTGGAAGTGCTTTTGTGAACTTCTCTGTTAAATAAGAACATTACAGGGCCTCCCTGGTGGCACAAGGAGTTAAGCACAGCACTATGAAGCTATTGCAGCCTCTGCAGCACAAGTTTGATCCCCAGCCAGCCAAGGAGATACCCACACAGCGTGGCAGACCTATCCTGAATCGTCCACTGCTCCCCTTAGCAGTGTTTTCACTCAGTCTGCCTGTTCTGCTCCCTACTCTGTCTCTGGTGAATCCTCTCATCCTCCACACCTCTGACCTGAACCCTGGTTCTAGTATGCATAAATAAATAAATCTTAAAAAAAATAAGAACATTACATTACTTCATTATTTCATAGGATTAAGATCTCAATAGAATCACCTTCTTAGTCTCATCCTCACCCCGGCCTGGATTCAGTGCTTCTTTTTTTTTTAAAGATTTATTTATTAATACATACAAGAGCTGGGGTACAGGTCAGAGATTCAGGGGACTAAGAGGATTCACCAGAGACAGAGCGGGGAACAGAACAGGTAGACTGACTGAAGTACACTGCTGAGGGGAGCAGCGGGCGAGCCAGGAGAGGTCTGCTTCGCCATGTGGGTTTCTCCCTGGCTGGCTGGGGATTGAACTCGTGCTGCAGAGGGTGCGGATTGCTTCATAGCGCAGTGCTTAACCCCTTGTGCCACCAGGGAGGCCCTCAGTGCTTCTTTAGTTCTCACACCTCACCATACATATCTTTCATTTAATGCACTGTATTTTAATTATCTATTTGTGTGAATGTCTCCAATGTCTAGTGAGAAGTCCAGTAGGTCACAGATACTCAGACTGTGTTAGTAGATTTAAAATAACTGGATAATATAAGTCAAAGTTCACTGTAAATTGTAAGCTCCCTGGATTTATTTTCCTCCTTTCACTGAAATTACAGTAGCAGTGCATTCCAAATGCAGCAGCCTTGTGATTTATATTGCAGATGGCTTATCTTTGAAGACATAAATTTTTTTTAAATCTTTTAATGGAAATTACAACCCACATTTCAGAGCAATTCACATTCCATTTTTCAGTGCTGGGAAGAAGCTATATGTGTAAAGTCAGTTTTAAGATATACAATAATATGAATTTAGAGTAATATATGAATCTGTATTTCAAAGAATAATTACTGCATGAAAACTTTTATCAAACCGGATTCAGAACGAGGTACAAAACACCATAATTTAGAACTAAAACCAATGTTATCTCCAGGAAGTAAGTCCTTCTATTGATGAGACTGGGAATGATCACCAAAGAACTCCTAATCCTAGGTACCAATGAACAGAAGATGCTATTTTTTGAGCTAGTCCATCTCTAAACTGTGCTAAGCCTGAGTTTAGTGGGTGCTTTCCAAGGCCAGAATGAGGAGCAGGTCGCTGTGGTTTTAGAAAGTTTGGAGCCTGTTCTTAACAGGACCTATTTTTCAAGGTCTAGAATTCTACTCCCTGTAGATTTTGGGTAGTGTCCAGGACTGATTCCATGGCACATAATTGATAAAACTTTCCAGTCTCTCAGTTCTTTCAGAATCCTCTCAGTTGCCATAGGAACTAAGGGGTTCTGGGGAACAGGATTGAGAGGGCACTGCCAGGCCCCGCTCCGACTTCCAAGCCCGGTCAGAACACAGGCAGCTCACTGGCCACGGTCTCAGTGGTCATATTTGCTCTACCTGGTTTTCGCATCTTCCTCATTGGCCCAGGTTCTCTGGGGAGGTGAATGACACAAGTCACAAGTCTGAGCCACAGCCACCCGAACATTGGTTCATTCCCATGTCCTGCTGGTGACTTGATGACAAGTATTTGGCAGGGTCAGACCCCCCTGGAGCCAAGCGGACTCCAACTCAGCTTTTGAGTTGTTGCTATTTCAGGGTTTTCCACAGAAATTTTCCTTGCTATTGACTATGCAGAGCAAAGGGGAGAGATGCAGAAGGAGATGGGGGAGAAATAGTAAATCTAACAATTTGGAAGGAGAATTTCAGGAAAGAAACCCACTGCTAATGCTACTGGGTCATTCTGGAAGCACAGGACTGCGACCGGAAAGGAACGGAGAGAGCTCATGTCCACTGCGTTTTAGGCATCAGAGATGCTGGTATGTTGTACAACACTCAGCCTATTAGCAGCAGTGTTGAGATGGGACCTTGAGCTCCATTCTCTCTAAATCATAGCTATGCTCGCATCTGTTTGACTCTATAAACAATTTTTTTAATGCATCTTTTCCACAAATCATATTGTTTGCCTAGATATTGTTCATGACTCAGTTGTTTTCACACAGCATACCTTTCAAATGTCCAAGAATTGAAAAGCAGGTGGGAAATCACTAATTCATTCAGGGTATCCACCCAGTGCTTTTAGGAAACACCCATTACATAGATATAGATATAATATATACTTCTATACCACATATTCTTTTTTAAACTTAAAAAATTAAATAATTAAAAATATGTAAAATTTTAAAAATGTAATTAAAAATTTTTAAGTATTAAAAATCTAAAATATATATATTTACTATATATAGTTTTATAGGTAATTTATAAACATAATGTATAGATAGATATACCATATATAGTAAATAACTCATACATGCTGTATATGGTAAATTTATGTTATATATAGTAAATATTATATGTGGTAAATATATAGTAAAAACACATAATACATTTTATCATATTTTATATGTTATAATATTTATAATGAATAAAAGAAGGGTTTCCTTCCTGAAATGATATGAAATATACATGTATTATAATAAGATATATGTAACATACTTATAATATATAAATAATATTCAAATAAATTCAGTAAAATTGATACAAACAGAGCTATTATCTATAAGTAATGCAGCATTCTTTTGCATGTTCATCATCCCAGTACTCTTAAATAGTTTATTCTTAGATAGAATGTCTGGTAAATTTCAAATATAAAGGAAGGAAAACAGAAGTCTCATGTGAAAATGCATATAAATAATATCTGGTTCTTGTTGCTCTCTATCTTTTCTCTTAAAGAAAGCCAGATATTTATTATGACTCACAAAGGCAGTCATTCCTAGTCCTTAAATGATTTAATGGAATCAAGAATTTGACATCTTGCTCATATGAAGATTCAGAAATACCAAAGGAGTCTCAATACTGCCAGGGGCTAAATGCATCGAAAACTAACTCCTACTCAAGGAATGTCCAATAACATAGCAATTTTAGGTCAGACATAAAATGCACGCTAAAAATAAAAACAACAACAACAACAACAACACAGAGATCAATTCTATAATTATCCTAAAGGGAAAAAAAGAAAATTATCAAATATCATACATACACCCCCAATAAAAGATAAAGATGAGCCCAGGAGATCAGACTATGGCTTAACTGTGTAGTTTTTAGAACAAAAGGGAAGGAATTTGAAGCCCTTCTGAAAATGATGACAGTTCACAGAAAAATATTGCAAAACTCTCATTTATTTGGGTGACCCAAATGGCTCTGGGCCTCACCAGTCTGAGTACAATTGAGGACATGCTGACATTACTGTCTCACTGAAATGAACCTTCACCCATAAAGTCAAGACCTCATGCCCTGGCACCTCCCAGGGGATGCCTCGCTGGTGCTCACAAATTATTTTATCGGCTTCACTTTGTGCCCAAAACTTGGCCTGCTCTGTTTCTGCTCTGACCCACATCTTTTACTTACAGAGATGCCTTTGAAAACCTCTATGCTGTGCTATTTGGAATATCCATTCGGGAAGATCTGATAATCATGTCTAAGGATATCACCTCCCTGCACCATTCCCACCTTCTCAAAGGATCACTCTGCTCTTTCCTCTGCACCAGTGATGATTTGATGGATAGCTAATGATGCAGACGCTATGATAGCTCTGTCTTGGCTAGGTTTCTTCTCTAACACCTAGTGTCTATTAGGTGTCTGAAAACACCTAACATTATAAATGAATTATTTTCCTAGAGACACGTCCCTATGTTTACTGCTACACACTCTCTTCTAACAACTATGAGTAAATGGTTCTTTCCATGTGCTGGCACTTCTAGTGCTTTACATAGCTTCACTTATTTGTTCCCGTCAAACCCCTGTGAATGAGTATTTGCATTTTCTCCACTTTTCAGGTAAGGAAACAGGAATAAAGAGGTTAAGAAGCTTGTCCATGGTCATCTAAATAGTGAGCAAAAAAACTGGGATTCTGAACATCAACATCATCAACATGGAGTCCGATTTGGAGTTGGAGCCCTAAATCACCCATTGAATCACTTCCCTCAAAAAACTCCAAGAGGGGGTCTCCTTGGTGGCACATGGGTTAAAGACAGCACCATTGAGCAATCGCCAGCCACTGCAGCACAGTTTGATCCTGGCCAGGGAGCAACCCACATGGCGCAGCAGACTTCTCCTGCCTTGCCTGCTGCTCCCCTCAATAGTGTATTTCAGTCAATCGACCTGTTCTGTTCCCCACTCTGTCTCTGGTGAATCCTCTCACCCTTCCCCCCACACCTCTGGCTTACACCCCAGTTCTTGTATGCATAAATAAATAAATCTTTAAAAAATAATCAAGAGGTCAAATGGAGGAGTCCACCCCCCTCTTCTCTATCCTCTCTCTGCTTCAGCTAACTTCACTAGAAAACAAACTATGGAAAACTAATAATAATAATAATCCCTTCTTTTTTCCTTCCTTCTCCATCCATCATTCCATCCTGTTTCATGGAGCACTAATTCCCACCATTTCAGGTCCTTGAAAAATACCAGAAATATAAAACTGACTAAAGCCTAGACCCTGCTGCAGAATCACAGTCTAATAGAGGCGCTGAGGGAGCAACAACATTAACAATTTAACCTAAATAAACAAGGATCAATAGAAGCATCTGGTAAACCTCAATGCAGATAACGCTGGCAGACAAAAAGCCAGAGGCTTTCCCTAGGAGGAAACTGAGTTGATGAACAAATTAGGGGGAAAAAATATCTGGTCTAAGTCAAGACTGGCGCCTGACTCAAGAGGCTGCAGCTAAGAAGCATGGACTATGCTGCTCACAGGTAGGGGATGAATAGTTGCCAGATGTTCCTAAGGAATAAGAAAAAAGAAAGTCACAAAATTGCTAGGTTTCAAGAAAATCTCATTAGGCTTTACAGAGAGAGGACCTGAATAGAGAAGAATGGATCACATAAGCAAATAACTAAAGGGGAGGGAATTTAACATTACACTAACAGTGCAATTTATCATTCTTCTGAAGGAATTTTTTTTAGGGCAAAATTAAAGATTCTATCTTGGTCTGGTATTTCTTTAGTGGCATTTGTTTTGTGTGTGGGTTTATGTTTCAAGAAAGCCATATGAAACATGGGAGTCCATTAGTGAAATGGAGAAAACTGAAAATGCACTATCCCAAGCAGAGGTCACCCCAAGTCCTGGGAAACATGAGTTGGGTGGAAAATGCAAGACCCCGTTTCCTCACTACATCACATTAAAGGGAAGCAATGTGATATTCTAGAACATAGTCCTTGGAGTCACCAAGTCTTTTAGGACTGGCTCCATGATTTCCTAACTGTTGTGACCTTGGGTCTGTTATAGAACCTTCTGAAACTTTAGCTTTTCTCATCTATAAAATGGCAATGACAACATTATCTCTTTTGCAGGGCTCTGAACTGGTTAAATGAGATATTGCCTGCAAATAGTCTCCAGTGCTGAATCCAGGATAACGCCGCTACCTTGGTTATGGGTGGTGATGGAGTGATAGAGGTTGGATCATGTGGAAGGGGATGTGGGAGGTGATTCTTTATTTTTATTTCAACTGAAGTTGTCTTCATCTCTATTTAAATAACAATTCACTCCAACTTAAGCAATAATTAATAATCTGGGGCCCTTTAGATATAAGGGCCTTCCTAAATGCTCCTTTATGTCAAAACATCAACCCATACATCTGTCTTTGCTAAGACTTGTGGGAGTTACTTCCTGTAATATTGATTTAAAAACTTTGGTGACATGGTGCAAACATCTCCAATCTCTTTTTGATAAGGTTAGGCACTGTATTTAAACACTCCCTGAGTCTGCTGATATTTTCTGCTTGTCAAATCAAGGCATCCTCAATGTTTTCTGCCTGTAAAAGAAAAATATGAAAAGTTGCTTTTCAGCTCTGGGACTGTTAATCCAGGAACTTGAAGCACCATGTCTTGGTTTTTGGATGAATTTCAATCAAAAGTCCTTCAAGGACTGTGAAGGAAGGGAGAGACGCCCTTGCTGCCAGGTGCTAGTGTGAGGCATGCACCGCCTGAGGCCTTGCAGTGGTGGTCTTGCCTCATTTATCTCCAAGTCACCTTCACAAAGAACTACTGTGTCCACCTCCTTGGGGTCTGAAATACCAGTCAGGAAGCTGTGGCAGGGCAGCAACTGCAGCATCTAATCCCAACTGTAACACTCTCCCTGAAAAATCACTTGAACTAAGACCGGAGAAATCCATAAACAATCCAGTTTTGAGCAAAGAAACTAGACAGGGGAAAATGGTCAACATTTTGGAGAATTCAATATCATGGCTTCCTGCACAAGGATGTAGCAAATTTCTTCACGAGCAAACGCTATTAACATTCTCTTTAAATTTGACGCTTAACTCAAGGCGACACAGAGCGTTTGGCATGGACTGCACTTGCTGTCACAATTTATTTTGGAGTCAGAAAATGCTTCTGACTAAAAAACTAACTGAAAGCCTATTTCTCCACTGTCATAAATCAAATCACCCTCCCTCCCCAATCTCAGTATGATTTGGGCCCTATCCAAGAGCTGTGTACAGCACAGAGAGGGATGGATTGCTTTTGAAGGGAAAGAAGATCTCCTGCAAGAGGAAAAAGTGAGGGCATAGATTTTTCCAAAGGATTTGAGGTCCATTCCCTGATACTAGAGATGGGCTTTGAGTTACCTAATAGCCTCTCTCTTCCCATACCAACCTCCTTTAAGAGTCTGATAGGTATGTCAGCAATGCCAGTGGGATAAAGTAAAGCAATTTGATTGTTTCTCTAAGTGCCAAAGCTCTTCTTTTTAAAAAAGATTTATTTTATTTATTTATGCATACAAGAACTGGGGTGCACACAAGGCCAGAGGTGTGGGGAGGTGACAGGATTCACCAGAGACAGAGTGAGGAGCAAAACAGGCAGACTGACTGAAATACACTGCTGAGGGGAGCAGCAGGCGAGACAGGAGAGGTCTGCTGAGCCATGTGGGTTGCTCCCTGGCCTGGGATCGAACTCACTTATGCTGCAGTGGCTGCCAATAGCATTATAGTGCTGAGACTTAACTCCTTGTGCCACCAGGGCGGCCCCCAAAATTCTCCTTGTGGATTATTAACATTTGAAGCCATGTGAGGGAAGGGAGCACACTTAGACTTCTTTTTTTATTATGAACACAATGCCCCCTATTTATTAAATAGGCACCATCTCTCAAGTATCTTGCTAATCCTGTGCCCGGTCCTCATCTGGCTCAATCTTCCTAACAACCCACAATCTTCCTAACAGCCACATCCTCCCTTTAAAAGGGAGAGGGGTAACTAAAGTTCAGAGTGAAGTAATTTGTGCCAGGACATAAAACCCATAAGTTTGAAATGAGGATTTAAACTGATATTTTTGCAATTCCAAAGCCCTTAATCTTAAATTTTAAATCATATTCTTTGTATATCTAGTCTTACTCTGATTTGGTGGTTTGATACAGCTGGTATCGCGATCTCTCTAGCAAATGGTCTCAGGAATGAAATATACTTTGAACTCAGGTAGGAAGGAAATGGGATCATGTTTCCTGCCTGTTCTTGTTTAATTTCTGCTTGCGTTCCTGCAGCAGACTCCTCCCCTTTCTCCTCATTACCTTTGTATTCTAGTTGCATCATGTTTTCTTCATTAATGGAGTCCCCATTATCATGGGCAGAATGATCATTTTTCTAGTTAACTTTTATAATTTTTCCTAGAAAAAAGTTTTGCATATATTGTCAATAAATCCTCAAAAATTCTGTGCAATGTGGGCTATTATCCCATTTTATAGATGAGGAAGCCGGACTTTAGAGTAGGTGACATTTCCATTGTAGAACTGTACACATACGCTGATTAGACTGTTTAAAATAAATAACGTTAGGGAATAAATGATAACACGTGAGCTTGTAGCAAGATATAAAGATTGGAAGAAATCTTAAGGACATTTCAGCTCCACTCACCTCTCTGATGTGGCAGAGATCATATCTGGGGAGCTTCCCATTTCTTTAGCAGCAAACCCCCTGTTTTGGAGCCAAAGCATACGTGGTTTGGCTCTTCAGGAGTTTTAAATAGTTTAATGGATTAAATTCAACCTTAAAAACTCCTTAAAACTTAATCAGACTTTTTGATACCATATTCTCACATCAAGAATGGTCACCAACTGGGCATCCCCTGGTGGCACAGCAGTTGAGCTCAAGTTGCCTGCAGCCTCTGCAGTACCAGTTTGATCCCCGGCCACCGGCGAGGGTCCCACATGGTGCAGAGACTACTCCTGCCACATCCACTGCTCCCCTCAGCAGTGTATTTCATCAGCCTGCCTGTTCTATTCCCCACTCTGGCTCTGGTGAATTCTCTCACCCTCCTGCGCTTCTGACTGTACCCAGTGCTTGTATAAATAAATAAATAAATCCTTAAAAAAAAAAAAAGAATGGTCACCAACTGCTTGCGAGCCAATTCCCTGTGGGCCAGCCCTCTTGCAGGATTCCTCCAGCTTTCTATTTCTAGAATGTTCCCAGAACACCTGCAGAACACAGGATCTATGTGGTCTCCAGGTTTGGATTTTCCCTTCATTTGACTCCCTTACTTCCTACCTAGGCTTTTTTGGATGGCATCACAGATCCCAAATAATCGTTGGCCACAACCTTCTTGAGTCACAGCCCTGAGGAGAGTTTCTGTAACAACAGAGATCCTCAGTCAGTACATATGGATTGACTGTGTCCCATGTGTTGTTGCTAAATCTTATTTAAATATGTTTCTTATTTATTTATCATCTTTAATTACTATTGAGACATAGCTGCAAAGACCATAAAATTTTCCTCAACTTTATTATTTCATAGCCAATTTTTCCATGAAGCAGCTAATACCACTCCTGTGTTTTTATACTAGTCATCACACTGCACTTTGTGGAACTTTGCTTATCTCTATAACAGGGTGGTCCCCAGGAAAAGGGGAGGTGCTAGGTTCCCTGCCCATCCTAAGGAAGGGTGGAGCTGAGCAAGGAGGAGGAGAAGCTGGAGAGGAGACTGGAGAGAAGGAAAGAAGGATGGAGAGCAAGAAGGAGACCTGGAGGAGGCACAAGGAGCAGAGAGACAAGTGAAGAAGCTGTGCTTGCTTCTCGGCCTTGGACTGGCACCAGGGACTCAGGGGACATGGAAGGAGACACTTGGGTGAGAGGCCCATGGGGAGGTTGACAATGGCAGCCTTTATCTTGATTTTGACTTTGCTCTTTTCCTTCCAGACCTTCCTGGCACCCTCCACCCCTTTCCTATGGGTCCCCACCAGAAGGTACCTTAGGCTTGTGGCAAGATTTTGGGCCTCAGTGGCCCTGTTTGGGCCAACCGTTTAGCTGGGCATTTACCCATGTGGGAATGGGTAACTTTGGCTGTTTCATGTGAAAACTGTTATTCTTTCCCTTCTTCTCTTTATTGCACACTAATTGTATTAAAGTTCCTTTCCATTAAAGGTCTTACGCAGTAGAGCATGTTTTGTCTTGATGCAGCGGATGGCAGAACCCATTTAGAGTGGGCAAAAGGGGGTCGCAGGGTACCCCCTCCTCCTGCCCTATAACAACTCTATTACCTTGAGATGCAGAAGAGGGACTTAGTCTTGGTTATCTTTAGCACCCAGCTCCTAGGCATTTTGAGAGTGTTCAATAAATAGTACATAAACAAAGTCCTCAAAGTAAGGCTTTGTGTTTTGACACTTTAAACTGACATCTATCAATTCTAAGACTCTTGAAAAAGTTTTTTTTTTCATCATGAGTCAGAGCTGGATCGTGCCTTTTGCCTGAGGTAAACAACATCTTAATGCTTATCTTCACTTTCTATTATGTTCTGTTCTCCTTCCTGCTAATTTTCCTGTCAGAGGTCCAGGGGGAGAGCGAAACACTTTAATTATGTCTTTTTTGCAAACATTTAAAACACAAACCCAGATTTTTAAAGCACACTTTTTTTCTTCAGGTATTTTTTCTCTTTCTATGTTTCTTCCTTTTCTCCCTTCCTCCCCCTTGCTTTTCTTCCTCTCTCTTTTTTGAGTGCTTGCTATTTTCTCTTGAAAAGTTAAGTTACAGCATTTGCATATGATGCAAGAGAGCATAAGATCTTCCTTCAACATTCTGCAAATACATGTTCAGTTATTCTTTTTGCAGGACACCATTCCAGGAGTGAAAGATACACAAAGATGGAAAGATACACATAATGATGACTTTCATTGAGCTTAAATCCTAGCGAATGGGGAGAGGAGCAATAAATAGGGAGATGTCAGAAAATGATAAATGTTCTAAAGAAAATATAATAAGGGTTTAAGAGACTGCATTAGTGACTGAGAACTGAAGGAATCACAGGAGGCCTCCAGGCAGAGGGCCTAGCAGGAGAGTTCAAGGTGGGAACACCTTGACGAGTCCATCTTCTGCCTCTCAGGGAGTCTGATGACATGCAGGCTCCTGCTAGGAAACTGCCAGAGACTGAATAGTTGTGTCCTTCCCCACTCCCCCCAGTTCATAGGATGAAATGCTAACACCCAGTGTGAGGCAATTAGGGGTGGGCCTTTGGGGATGTGATTAGTTCTTGAGGGTGGAGCCCTCATAAATGGGGTTGGCGAATAGGTTTATAAAGAAGCCCCAGAGAAATTTTTTTTCAGTTCTTCTGCCCATTTCTTGACTGGATTGTTTATTTTGTTTTTGTTGAGTCGTGTGAGTTCTTTGTATATCTTTGTGATCAGTCCCTTATCAGTTGACTGAAGTGCAAAGATTTTTTCCCAATCAGTGGGGTGTCTCTCTGTTTTGGTTAATGTCTCTTTTGCTATACAGAAGCTTCTCAGTTTGAGGTAATCCCAGGTGTTTATCTTTTCCTTGACTGTATTTGCTTTGGGTGATGAGTCATTAAAGACGTTATTGCGATGTATGTCTTGTAGTGTTTTACCTATATTTTCTTCTATATATTTTATGGTTTCCGGTCTTATGTCCAGTTCTCTTATCCATTTTGAGTTGATTTTTGTGCACGGTGAGAGGTAGTGGTCTAGTTTCATTTTTTTGCCTGTGGTGGTCCAGTTTAATGCAAATGGCCAACAGGCATATGAAAAAAATGTTCAGCATCCCTTATCATCAGGGAAATGCAAATTAAAACCACACTGAGATACCACCTTACACCAGTAAGAATGGCACATATCAAAAAAACAAGCAACAACAAATGTTGGAGAGAATGTGGTGAAAAAGGGACTCTCCTACATCACTGGTCCAACCACTATGGAAAGCTGTGTGGAGGTTCCTCAGTCTACTAAAAATGGAGCTACCATATGACCCAGTAATTCCACTACTAGGGATCTACCCAAAGGACACAAAAACATTGATTCAAAAGAAAACCTGTACCCCTATGTTTATTGCAGCACTAGTTACAATAGGCAAAACCTGGAAAAAACCCAAATGCCCACAAATAGATAGATGACTGGATCAAGAAGATGTGGCATATATACACAATGGAATATTATTCAGCAGTCAAAAAAGATAAACTCATGCCATTTGCAACAATGTGGATGGAGCTAGAAGGAATTATGCTCAGTGAACTAAGCCAGAAGGAAAAAGAAAAACATCGGATGGTTTCACTTATAGCAGGAATATAGGGGAACCAAACAAGACATCAGTGTAAAAAACATAATAACAGTACAAAACACAGCAAAGCAAAACCAGACAATTATAAATCAGAGACATCCTGCAGGGGAGGAGGAAGGAGAGGGATCAGAGGGAGGGAGGGAGGAGCACAGGGGACTGAGGTGATGGTGCACGGGGGCATTGGGGAAGGAAACTCTATGGGGACTACACCTGAGGGGGTGGGGGAAGCAAATATTGTTTAAAAATGAACAATGATGTAAAAAAAATTAAAAATTAATAATAATTTTAAAAAGAAGCCCCAGAGAGATTCCTTGACCCTCTGTAACAGGGTGGTCCCCAGGAAAGGGGGAGATTCCAGGTTTCCTGCCCCACCCAAGGGAGGGTGGAGCTGAGGAGGGAGAGAAGAAGCTGCAGAGGGACGGAGGAAGGAAGGAAGCAGGATGGAGAACCAGAAGGAGACCTGGAGGAGGCACACAGAGCTGAGAGACATGTGAAGAAACTGCATTTGGTCATGGACTGAGTGACACAGATGTGGGAGAGACCCGTGGGGAGGTGATAATGGCAACTTTTATCTTGATTTTGATTTTGCTCTTTTCCTTCCAGACTTGTCTGGTTGTTTCTGATCCTTTTCTGTGGGTCCCCACCAAAAGGTGCTTTAGGCTTGTGGCAGGCTTGGGGGTCTTGTTCTGTGCCAATCCTGCTTGGGTGGGCTTTTACCCACAAGGGGACGGGTAACTTTGGGTGCTTGATTTAGAAGTTATATTCTTTGTCTTTCCTGTATTATTTATTGATTGTATTTAAAGTTCCTTGCCACTAAAGTCTTGTGTGTTTTGTGTTGATGCAGCAGATGGCAGAACGTATTTAGAGCAGGCAGGTTAGCAGGGTCTGGGGTAACCCCTCCCTGTCCTGTAATACCTCTACCATATGAGGACGCAATGAGAAGTTTGTGTCCGTGAATCTGGAAGACTCTAAATCCCACCAGAGACCTCATCTGTTAGTAACTTCATCTCGAGCTTCCCAGTCTCCAGAACTGTGAGGAGTAAATTTCTGTTGTTTATAAGCCACTCAGTCTGTGGTAATTTTATAGCAGTGCCCTTGAACTAAGACAGGAACCCTTTAGGAGCTTGTAGGGTAAGTGAAAAAGCAGCAGGCTTTTCTGCCCTCTCACCATTAGGATTGATAATGGATCCCTGCGGTCCTGAATGCATGCCTGATGGTGGGCACCTGGAGTAGTGTGTGGGCATGCGTAAGTGGGTACACGTGAACTAAGACTGGGCTTATAAGGGTGGTGTCACGGGGACGCCAGCAGAAGAACGAGTGGAGAAGCAGAAGCAGAATCACAACCACGAGAAGAGCAGAAAGCAGAGAGGCAGAGGCAGAGAATGCCAGAGAGCCCAGAAAGAGTGAAGACTTGCTGAGGACTGGGAGGCTGGCAGGCCCTTGCCAGCTGTGTACATGGTAAATCCCAATAAAAGCCTGCAAAAGTCACTAAGGGCTCCAGGACTCACTCCTTTACCCTGTCCACTTGGATCATAGAGATCCTGCTCCATGCCCTGTCCTCCTTCCCCTACAGAGATGAATTCCAGGTCTGCGTCACTAGGTTTAGCCCTTTCCATGTTTGCCAGAAATTTGGCTCCACCACACATGCTGTGACAAATTCACTTAGCAAAGTATCGAGCATCTGTGGTTTTGGTGGGCACTGGACATAAACGAAATTTATTACTCCCCTAAGATCATCAATGACCTTTACAATCTATTCTGTTCCTAGTGTCGCATATAATGGACTTACCATCTTCCGTATTTTTTTGGATACACACAAACACACAGAGCACAGGTTTAAAAGGGAATTTTTTTTTTTAGAAATCTGACTGCATTCCTATTAAATTGTTTACCTATGGCTTGTAATTCATACAGTAGAAAGACAAAGTGGTCCAAGAATGCCATGCTGGGCCTCCCCTCTGTGTGCATGCGTGTTTCACATGTTTACACTCAGGTAAGCCCTTTACATCCAATACATTCAACCCGGATTTTTTCTCCTAAGTAGATTTCTCTGGAAGCAGTGGTGGCTCTGTTGCCTTAGAGGCCAGCAGAGAAGTCTCACACATCCTGTGCCACCTCTCAGAAAATACGTGACCACCAAGGCTGCTATGACCATTGTCATTTTGGAGAGGTGCTGGGTTCAGAGAATGGGGTCCTTGGGTTGCCTTTGAGGACGATTTCAGCAAAGTCTCCCTTTCAGTGGCACAAGGCAAGTTTACCCAAGAAATAAAGACGTTTGCACAGACAAAGGCAGGTGAAGGTTGCATTTTATTTTATTTAAGGTTTTAACATTTTTTTTTAGATTTATTTATTTTTATTATTTTTTTTAAAGATTTATTTATTTATTTATACAAGCACTGGGTACAGTCAGAAGCGCAGGAGGGTGAGAGAATTCACCAGAGCCAGAGCAGGGAGCAGAGCAGGCAGAAGGACCGAAGCACACCGCTGAGGGGAGCAGCGGGCGGCAGGAGAGGTCTGCGCGCCATGTGGGACCCTTCTCTGGTGGCCGGGGAGCAGCCGGGGATCGAACCGGTGCTGCAGAGGCTTCAGGCAGCTTCGCAGCCCAGCGCTCAACCGCTGTGCCACCGGGGAGGCCCGAAGTTTGCATTTTAAAAGGATAGGTTTATTAGGAAAAGAAGAAAGAAAAAGAGACACCCGTATAGTCATAGGCAGGCAGTGGAGCTGCATTTGCCAATGCAGAAATTGTACTGCTCTAGTGTTCTTTTTGGGAAGATTCATTTCTTTGTGGAATTGTTATCTACTGTTAATTACTTTTTTTTCTTTTATTTTTTTTGTGGGACCCTCGCTGGTGGCTGGGGTTCGAGCTGGCGCTGCAGAGGCTGTGGGCAGCCTCCGCAGCCCAGCACTCAACCGCTGCCCCGCCCAGGGAGGCCCTACTGTTAATTACTTTTAAGGTGTGACTGTGTTGATTTGTTAGCACCAGTGATCCTCTAAAATGGCTCTCCCTTTCCATAGCCCCACCTCTGCTCTGGTCTGGGCCTGGGGATACTTTCTATAGCTTCTGATGCTTACTACAACAATTGGTGCCTAAAGGTTTTTCCTTTCTATATCTGATTTCACAACTATGTTCATTACTTCTACCCCCACCTCCAGTTTCTGGCCTTGATGCCTCCATCCTAAATTTTCTACTCTTAGCTTCCATCATTACTAAGCAGGTCAAGTTTTTGCTTCCAACCCCTAAACCTCCCCAACAAAAGTTTATGGAGGGTTTTTGCCCTAAAATTGTGTTTTAAATAGAGTTTACTGATACTTATAAAATGCAAAAACTATTGTAGCACTTTTGCCCATTTAATCTTTGCAGCAATCCTGTGAGTTTGGTGTTACTCTCATTGTAGATGAGGAAACTGCAGCTCAGAGTGTCTGCAAAACCCACTGTGGTCAAGGAGATGATTGCTTTGAGGCGAGATCTGAAATGTGGTCACTTGTCAAGTCAAATTCTTTTTGCTTCAGCGTGCGGCCTAACCTCCCTGAAAGCCCTTCTAGGTTCATGTGTGCCCAGCATTGCCCTACCCCTTCCTGCCCCTCTCCCCCCCACACAAGGTACAGCTTGATTACTGGGTTTGTTGGTGGAATTTTGCTTGTTATGAAATTGCTGTAAACTAATTCCTAATACTTTTTTTTTTTAAATTAAGGTAATACTGGTTTACCACACAGTAGCTTTCAGCTGTGTGGACTCTCACCTCAGCAACTGTATACAGCACACCATGTCCACCAAACGTGGATATTTCCTGATGCAATGAAATACAGAAAGGTGGGGAGAGAGTGAAGGGGTGGGGAGGAACAGGGACAAGGAAGAAGAAAAGGAAAACTCACATTTATGGGGCTCCTGCTATATCCCAGAAACTGCTCTGGTCTCTCTAATGTAATCAGGAGTCTTACATGTTTTCACCTCTGAGCATTACCTCCAGGTGTTACTAGGTTTCCCAGCAATCTAAGACCTGCTGGTTGGCGAAAAGTCCCAGATACTAGCTAGAAACAAAGAGCAGCCGGATGGCTGTTTTATTGCCGGAGGCTGGGGCGCCCTTGGGGAGGGCGGCCTGCCTGCTCTTGGGCACCTCTGTGTGGCTGTCGGCAAACAAACACCCAGGAACCAAGAAAACCTCTGCTTTTCTTGTTCATCTTGCTGCACATTAACAATGTAAATAAATAATAAAAATGTGATTTTTAAAAATTCGTGACTGACTTTTGCATGCTTTTCAACAGAAAGACACTGTCCGAGCCTTGTGACTCGCAAGGGGTCTGACTGGAAAGCAGCTCTTGGGCTTGCTGAGCAGATTGTATCTCAGGTGCTTCATCTATAAATTGGGACCTACAATCCCCACCACCTGGGGATGTGGTGGTGCCTCGATGAGACACTGCACGAGAGAGAGCACCCACTCACCACAGCCAATGAATGTCAGCTCCCTCCTTTCACTCTCCTCTGCAAAACACACAGAATCATTTCCACAGAGGAGTCTGCCATTAAACACTCAGAACAAGATCAAAGTAGCTTTGTTCCTACACCCTCCCCCAAGTCTAAGGGAACAGCATTTTTCTGAAAACCAAGGGACATCAGGAAGTCTGTGAGAACAGGTTAGCTGTGGGGTCCCTTCCGAGAAAGATGATCTCAGTTGTGCAAGAGCTACGGCAAAGTGTGTTTCTGGTGGCCTTTTCCCACGGGCCTTCAGCTGGGGACCTGCCTAGAGGCTCTCACCAGAGCTGCCCTGGCCTTCCCTAAGGTCCTTGGGAGGAAGCAGTCTCCCCTGCTGAGTGCAGCTTTATTTGAGCTTTCATTGCACTCCCCAAAGCAGGAAAGAGCTTTCCCTTCAGAGTCAAGTGCAAACGGTGAGGCCATTATTCTCTATTTGTATTTATTGTGTTGACTGCGGCAGCAAAACTCTTAAGTGTGGCTTACCTTTCACAGCAGATGTCTTTTCTGCCTTTGCTTGCAGGGGTGTTTCCAAAGCAGATGCAAGCTGTACAGTGGTACCAAAAGAATGTAGTTGCAAAGCTGTAAAGGCAATAGGAGAAAACCCCAGACTTTTGAGAAGCTGCCCAGGGAGGAGAACTAGTACTGCCACAACCTCCAGAATTCTCTCTCTTCGTCACCCTGTTTTATTTTCTCAATAGAACTTATTTCCATTTGACATACAATATATTTATTTGTTCATTTGTTGTTTATTTGTTCCACCAGTTAGAATATAAAACGGTCTATGATGGAATACTTAATTTTTATCCTCTTTTTATTATTTTCTTTATCTTTATCCTTCTATACTGTTTTTAGTGTCCCATATATCTCTTTTTATTTATTAATTCTTATCTCAGCTATAACTAAATGTTTAAATCAGTTAATGAGTATTGCATTCATGTACTGTATTTTTTTCATTTCTGGAATTTCCTTTGGTTATTTTTCAAATCATTTAGTTATTATTGCATAATGTATTGGTATTTACATGTTTTTTATAACTTATATATTTATTAACTTTAAAAATGCTTGGGTTTTTTTTTTATAATTCTATTATTTCAAGTTCTTTAGAGGTTAATCCCCAAAGAGTATTGCTGTCTCCACTTTTATTCATGGTGGATTAATTTTTATTATGACTTCATATAAAGTTAGTTCTTTGTTGTGGTAAGCTTATTCAAATAGTGAAGATGCTGTGTCTCTATTGAATTTTGTATCTGCTACTTAAAGGTAATAATAGCAAAAAAAGTAACACCAAAACTAATTCCAGCAGGAATATATATTATATATACATATATAATAAATATAACTTATTTTTGCTAGGTTAATACTAAATTTTTTTTACTAATACTAATTCATATGGAGAAAAAAGCAAGCGAGAACACCCAGGAAATTTGTGGCAACAAAGAAAGAATGAAAGAAGAGTAATTCTACCAAGTATTTAACTATATTAGAAAGCTAAAGCTAAATATGTTAGAAAGATGAATGGTACCAATCAATAAATTGAAGAGGAGTTTACAAATTTCTTCTGTAACCATCTGATAAATACTTTTGGCCTGTGGACGATATAGTCTTTGCTATAATTAGTCAATTATAATTAGTTATTCCAATGCAATAGCAGTTGCAGACGTATATAATCAAGTGGGCACAGTTCTATTCCAATAAAATTTTATTTACAGGCAGGGAGACATCTGGGTTTAGTCCATTGGCTATGGGACCATGGATTAAAAAATTTTTAAAGATTCAAAATACAAATATAAACATATGAATAATTAGTATATTATAAGAAGAACTCTTCATATTAATGGAGAAAAGATTGCTCAATGGTTTTTTCAGAAAAATTGTTATCCATTTGAGAAGAGAAATAAAGTTGGATCTTTTTCTCATGCCTTAATAATTCCAAATGTATCAACAATTAAGCCATAACAGCTAAAACCATTAAAGTTCTAGAAGAAAATGTGGGATTATTTATGTAAACTAAGAACAAAAAATGTTCTAAGCATGGACTCAAATACAGAAACCATAAATGAAAAGACCAAAGAATCAGACTTCACAAAAACGAGGATTTCTGCATGGCACAGCCTATCAATATAACATGGGGAGGGTATGAGCTCATATAACAGATACTACAGCTAGTGACGGAAATGCTTCTGTTAATCTTGTAATCTGGTTTCTCATGCTATAATATTTTTGTTATGGTGATACTATTGTCTGATTTTTAAAAAAAATTGAATCCATTTGTATCTTGGAATAAAGATCCAAGATTCAAGTTATCAGTTTCTATAACACAAAGCAATTTGTACACTTTAGTCTGGATAGGTGCAAACCCAAGCAAATCTCAATAAATAGACTTAACTCCTTTTGCATATTTACTGGTGAAATGATTGGCATGGTGCCCCAGCAGGAACTGTGTAAGAAATGACAGGTTAAGTAGCCTTCCTCTCAGAGTTGCTACTATGCAATCTTTGATAAAAACACTTACTGACAACACTATTCTATAAAGAGACTAGATACTTTGTTAAAATTATGAATTGAACAAAGGCACACTCTGTACCTGTAGAAAGCATTCTTCTATACCACTGTAATTCTCAAGAAGAGGAAGATAATGACAATAAACAAAGGGAAGCTTTTATTGCAAGAAAAATTCTTGCTTTAGCTCAGTCTTTTTAAACCAGTGAAACAATAAATACAACAATATTAGCATTTATGCAGGTAATAGTAATCATAATTTCCAATTACAATGATGAAACAAAGATTACACACAAAAAAACTTCCTTTAAAACAAAAGCAACAGCTTGCTTTCAATACAATGATTGTAATTCCTGCAAAGTACACATAATAGATTAAAACTTTCTCACCAAGCAAAGAGGATGCTTTGGAGATGGAGTCCAAGAAAAATATTGAAATTGGCTTATGCTTCTCTCCATACTATTCCTCAGACCACTAGAGAATCAGGAAGAGACATAAGAACAGACTTTGGTCAAAATTTACCTCATGGGACTGTTGTGGGTTAAATCGTGTCTCTTCTACACTCAAAAATACATCTGAAAATCCTGCCCCCTGTTGTGAATGTGACTGTATTTGGAAATAGGGATTTTTGGTTATAATTAAATTCAGATGAAGTCATACTCACGTAGGGTGGGTGCTCATCCAACATGACTGGTGTCCTTATATGAAGAAGAGTCAGAAACACAGACATAGAGTGAAAACATCACATCACAACAAAAGCAGTTTGGAGTGTTTCTCTATAAGCCAAGGAACACCAAGATTGACAACAACCCTGGAATCTAGGAAGAGGCAAGGGAGGATTCTTGCCAAAACCTTTATAGGAAGCCTGGCCCTGTTCAGATCATTTTTGGACTTCCAGCTTCCAGCACTGGGAAAAACCAGATTTCTGTTGCTTTAAGCCACCCAGTTTGTTAGGACAGCCATAGGAAGTACCATAGGAGCCTAATTCCCCTGCATGTCTGGATGATGGCCT